>NC_090921.1:314643992-315893992 GCF_040938575.1 Ambystoma mexicanum | reverse complement strand
AAACAGCGAGGCCATTGAGCAATTGGACATTGCCACGAGGAACCTGGAGGTCACTATTGAAGATTTGGAGAACAGATCTCGTAGGGCCAACCTTAGGATCAAATCTCTCCCCGGGGCCGTTACTGACCAACAACTAAAAGGAGAGGTCCATGGCATTTTTGCGGCGCTCCTGGGGGAGAACTCCCCGGGGTCGATTGAATTAGACAGGGTCCACAGGGTGGGCCGGTCTGCAGGAGGCCCTCAAGCCAGGCCATGAGATGTTTTGGCAGCCTTCGCCCGGTATGGCCAGGAGGAGAGCGGCAAGGCAGAGTGAACCAGTGCTTCATAAAAGGTTTAGAATTTTTTTATTCCAGGACCTGGCCGCTAGTACACTGGTGAAGAGAAGGTAAATGGGCCCGGTTGTAAGGGTGCTGGCTAATAAGGGGATAAAGTATAAATGGTCGTTCCTCTTCGGTTTGGTGTTTGAGTGGGAGGGGAGACAGAGGCGTGCCACCTCCCTCCAGGAGGCAGAGGGTATCATCCGGCTAGAGATGGAGGAGGGCGAGGGAGGACAGGGGAGTGGCAGACAGAGGGGGAAGGGCAAACCATGGGAGTGGTCCACGGTTGGAGAGGGCCCCCGGGGCGGCAGGAGAGAGGCTTTGCGAAAGCCGGCGGAGAAGGGTACTGGCGGGACTGAAGAGGGCAACGGGGGAGGCGGCGTGGAGTAAAAGGGGAGAATGAATTCATAGTTAAGGGCCTTGTGCTGGGGGTGGTGAGAAACAGGGGCTTCACATGGGGGCCTGGATGGATGGTGCGGTAAACATCCTGGATTGCATAAGGGCAGGAGTGTCCGAGGGGACGGGGGGGCGGGTAGGGTGGCTGGGGGGTGAGGGCAAACCCACCATAAGTTGGGGTTTCAGGGTGGGGCTGGGGAGGGGGTTGGGGGCTTAAAGGGGGAGGGCGCAGTCACGGCAGTCAATGGTGTAAGTTGGTCTCGGGGGGGATGCCGGGATGGAGAGGAGGGGGTCGAAAGGAGAGGGAGATTTATGGTGCCCTCACGTGAGGAGAGGGGATGCTCTACTGAACCCTGGGTGGGCCAGGCTAACAGGTTGCAAAAGGGGTCCTGTGCCTGCGCGCAGCCTTCAAGGGGCTAACACATAACGTGCAGGGGCTAAACTCCCCCCTTAAACGAACAAAACTGGAGTACTTTATCAGATCCCATAAGCCAGACGTGCTAGCGCTGCAAGAGACGCATTTACTACTGCGGGACCAGGGCCGCTTGCGCCTGAGGACTTTACGCAGATACTGTTCACATCAGGACCGACAAAGAAAGGTTGGGTAGCCCTGGCCTTTGGGAGGGGTATCAACTTTAGACTCCAAGAGTGTCTTAGAGACAGGAATGGGAGATACATTATGGTGCGGGGGGAGATAATGGGTTCGTGTTACACCATTGTATCGGTCTACGGTCCTAATGTGGGTCAAGATCAGTTCCTGCAGGAAACCCTGGGTACTCTTGAAAACTTTGCAAGGGGTCAAGTGATTGTAATTGGGGACTTCAATCTTGCGTGGGATGGGAGGAAGGACCGGTCTCAGTACGAGCGTGGTGGAGGTATTGGGGTGGCCTCTCCCCGTCTGAGGGAGAGGTGGGAGGATGCCGGGCTACGATGCCGGGCTACGAGATGTATGGCGTGCACTAAGGGGAGATGAGGAGAGGTTTACATTCCCTCCGACGCCCACCAAACCCAATCCCACATTGATCCCACATTGATTATATCTGGGTATCCGCCAGCCTTCTTGGGGCGGTTGAAGCGGTCGAGGCTGGCCCCCTGGGAATAGCCGACCACAAGGTAGTCCAGATGAAAATGCGGCTCGGGAGGCGAAGGCCGGGGGTGTGGAGAAATCCTGAGGGATCAAGTGCTACAGGAGGAGATCTGGGATTTCTTTGAGAGGAATAACGGCCTGGACACAAGCCAGCGCACAAGGTGGGACGCCTTTAAGGAGACATTGAGGGGGGAACTCATTGCCATAAAGGCGGAGAGAAACAGGCTGCTGAGAGGTTTGGAAACCCAGCTGGAAAAGGAGGTCGAGGCTGCCATGGCGAGGGTACGGGAGACCCCCAGTAGGAAGGCATATAGCGAGTATAGGCTGGCGGAAGGTCAGTTGGGGATCCTGAGGACCAAAAAGGCGGAAGAGGCGATGCTTCGGGTGAGGCAAAAAGGCCAATAAGGCAGATTCACACCTGGTGCACCTCTTGAGGGGACAAAGGGACCAGAAGGTTATAACAGCCATTAGGGATGTTGGGGGTAGGAGGCTCACTCGGGCAGAAGAGGTAAAGGGAAGATTAGTGGAATTTTATGACGCGCTGTACTCTTCACAGTGCCCACAACCTTTACCGCAGGCGGAGTTCCTGGAGAAATTGCCCCTCCCACGATTATCCAGAGAGGAAGGTGAAGAGCTGGGCCGCCCAAATTACGGAGGATGAAGTAAGGGCTACCATAGTGTCACTCCCCCACAATAAGGCTCCAGGGCCAGATGGCTACCCGGACTCCTTTTATAAAGTATACTCACATCTTTTGGTACCCCATCGAACAAATGTATTCAACACGTTCGGCACAGAGTGTGGGATTACCCCAACGATGGAAGAGGCCAAAATTACTCTTATCCATAAAGTGGGGAAGGATCAGGAAGAATGTATCTCGTATCGACCTATTGCTCTTATCAATACTGAGGCAAAAATCTTCACCAAAATACTGACGAAGCGCCTGGAAAAGCATCTACCCTCGCTGATCCATCAAGATCAGTCGGGTTTTCTCCTGGGAAGGCAAACCGCCGATAATATCAGGAGGGTGGCTCATTTGGTGGAGAAGTCCCATAAGACGACCACTCCGGCAATCCTTTTGGCACTCGACGCTGAGAAAGCGTTTGATCGGGTGGAGTGGTCGTTCTTATTCCAGATGATGGAGAAAATGGGCTTGGGTGCGAGGTTTTTAAACATGGTTACTGCTAACTATAAGAACCCTGTGTCGCGCATCTTGGTAAATGGGGAAATGTCTCAGCCATTCAGACTGACGCGGGGGACGAAACAGGGGTGTCCACTCTCCCCATTGCTTTATGCAATATACCCGGAACCACTTCTCTTGGCAATACGAGAGGCGGAAGAGATTCGGGGAATACCATTTGGAGGGGCCCAGCATAAGGTGGCGGCTTTCGCCGATGACATTCTGCATACGCTATCGAATCCGAAGGAATCTATTAAGGAATGTATAGCACTACTGACCAAATTTGGGGAAATATCAGGTCGGCGAGTCAACTTCCAAAAGTCAGAGTGAATGAATCTGTCCCTAGGGGAGCATGAAGCGAGGGAGACGAGGGCAATCTCTCCGTTCAAGTGAAGTCCTAACGGGTTGCGATATTTGGGGGTCAGGATAACTCCCTCGCTGGCGGGCTGGTATGGGGCGAACTATGAGCCCTTGCTGGTCGCGGTCAAAAAAGACCTAAGAAAATGGGGTGCCTTGTTGGGGAGGGGGGCGGTTCTCAAAATGGTGGTTCTCCCCCGGGTGCTCTATTTGTTTCAGGCCATTCCCCTGCCAGTTGCAGAAAGTTTCTTTAAGACATTAGACCGGGAGATCAGGGAATTTGTTTGGGAGGGTAAGAGACCCCGCATATCCAACCGTCTACTAATGGCGTCAAGGGGTGAGGGGGGTCTGGCTTTCCCCGACTGCTGCCTCTACCATGAAGCGGCACAGCTTCAGGTGATCAGGGAATGGTTCTCGGCAGACTATCTTAAGCACTGGGCCAAGATGGATTGAGCTGTAGCTCAGCACCATTTGGGGAAAGTACTTTGGCTCTCACGCAGGCTGAGACTGCCCCATTTATACTTAAGCGCGATTGCGAAGGGAGTAGTAAACTGTTGGGATAGGGCGGTAGAGAAGTGGGTGATTACGACCTTCCCTTCGCCGTTCACGCTGATCTTCAATAATGGGAACTTCACACCGGGGCTGGAGAAGGGAGCTTTTGCGAAATGGGAAGGGGGGCCTGTAGAACCCTGAGGGACATGTTTAGTGGTGCTAAGGTGATTACGTTTGAGGAATGTAAGCAGAGATTCGAGTTAGGGGAGCAGGAGAGGCACTGATACTTTCAGATCAGACACTGGGTAATGTCGGCAGTGGTATGTAAAGCTGTGACCCGAGAACTAACTCCATTTGAACGGTTTCTAACAACGCACGACGGGTCCAGAGGGCTAATCTCAGACTTATATAAGCAACTCACGTGTGCTGGCTCGCAATCAGGCTGGGCTTATATGAGGATTTGGGAACAGTCCCCGGGAGTCAGAATGGAACAAGAGGATTGGGAAAGGTTATGGAAGCAGATTCCAAAGGTGGCAAAGGCGGTCCAACTACAGGAGGCCTGGTACAAGTATTTATTTGGCTGGCATTACACCCCAGCCCGCCTTCATGCAATGTACCCAGCAACTTCGGGGAAGTGCTGGAGGGGTTGTGGGGAAGAGGGCACCACTCCCCGCATGTGGTGGGATTTTACCGTTATCCAGCCCTTTTGGGGTGATATTGCACAAGCTCTTACCCAAGCACTGGGCGAGGGAGTCAGTCGGGACCCCCGTGAGATACTACTGGGGGAAAGAGGGCAAGGGGGAGTTGGGGAGAGGGTGGTTCACTCTAAGGCGAAAGTGGTGTTCATTTTAGCGGCGATGGCCCTTATTGCACCGAGGTGGAAGTCCCCTACGACGCTGACAGAGCAAGATTGTCTGAGGAAAATGTGGGATTTAGTTTAGCTAGAATGGGCAACCTATGCTGCCAATAATAAGTTGGAGAACTTCTCTGCGGACTGGGGAGAGACACCCCCAAAGAATCAAGCTGCTGGACATCTATGGGTAAAGGTGGAAACAAGAACGTCGAGACTGGAAAGATCATTGACTTTGTGGCAAGGGTTGGTTTTTTTGGGGGGGGGTTTTGGGAGGGGGTGAGTGGGGTTGGTTTATTCCTGGTTGGGTTGAGCTCTTTTCTTTGTTTACTATGAAGAAATCAATAAAAAGAAGTTTTTTTAAAAAAAGAAAAGAAATCCTCACCATCTTCACAAGAAAAAGTAAATCAACAAAAATAACCTGTTTCAGAAAAATTTACTTTTTTTCAAAAACTCTTCCTTAGGTATTTTTATCACTCCTCAAAACATATATATAGGAAGAAAAGGCAATTAAAATAAGGTGAACCACTAATTTAAATAAACACTGATCACTGAAAGAGAACACATATAACAACACAAGAGTATTTTTGTATATATAAAAATGCACATCACAAACCATCTGTCACAGCACATCATAGTTCTAAAATATTACAATTTAAGGAATGCAAAATAGCAATGTCTCTTATGTTTTGTGCATTCTAAAATGGCCAACAGTGTTGAAAACAGTGTTGAAAATGATTTGGCAAAATTACAAGTAAACACCCTACATGTTTCAACCCTCATTGTGTTGTGGGATTTTCCTCAGGGGCATACAATGGAACAGGTGATGTGAAACTCCAAATCTGAAGTGCCTCAACTGCACTCCCTGGTCATAGAAGCATTTCTGCTTTGAAAGGTGAACCTACAACTCCAGTTAGACGAGGCATGGTATGGTCCACATGGGTAACTGGAGGGACAGCTCAAACTAGTGGAAGGACTATAAGCTAAAATAGAATTGAAACAAGGGTTGGCACCCCACCACATACAATCAAGTATTTACGAACATTTGTGTAAATAATTCTCATTTTGTCATGTTTTTAACTTATCAGGGATAGCTTTGTGCCTCCTATTATCATCTAGAAAAATAGAGGAGCATAGTACTAGAATTAGTCCACACAGCTTTTATTATTTAGCTAGTAAGTTTGTCTTTTTTCTTTTTTCTTAACTTCAGAAGAGCGAAGAGCCCTAAAAATCTAGCAGCCAATAAACAAATTGTCATAACAACAGAGGGCAAAGGTGGAGGCATTGTTGTTCAAAATCTCAACCAGTACAAATATATGGTCATGAGCCTTCTCAATGAGGAACTGATTAAACAAAAACTGAAAAAAGATCCAACAGCCGAAATTAGAGTGAAGATACAGGAGATTACTAAATTTGCTTCTGAACGTAACTGGATTACGGAAAAAGAAGAAATATTTCTAAATACCTCAGAAGGAAGAACGCTGGCTTTTTATGCCCCCTCAAAGTTGCATAAAAATAGTTCCAACCTCCCAGGGAGGCCCATAATCTCAGGGTGCGGATCTATACTAGAACCCATATGCAAGTGTGTGGACCATTTTCTTAAACCCCTAAGCCAATAGACACCCACATACTTAAGGGACACAATGGCCACAATATCGATATTTGAAAAACAACAATTTATTCAATCTGAAGAACTGATGGTAACAATGGACAATCACCAGCTTATACACGAGCATACCCCAAGATTCAACAGTGGAATGCCATCACCTCTAACACCACATGGCACAGAAAAGGGTTCCCACCAATTTCAATGTGGAACTCCTGGATTTGGCTCTAACTAATAACTTCTTTACATTTGATGATGTTTTTTTATCTACAAACATGTGGCACCGCCATGGGTGCAGCTTTCGCGCCCAGTCTGGCGGTAATCTATATGTCAGAATATGACCAGAAGTATGTCTTGAACCTTAACAATCCCTTCTTGGACAAAATATCCCAATGGTTCCGGTATATAGATGATATTATCTTTATTTGGAAAGATGATAGCAAGACCCTGGACAACTTCCGCAACTGGATTAACCAACAGACCCAGGAAATTAAATTCCCATTGAACAAGAGTAATTCAGAAATCAGTTTTTTAGACCTCTCAATTGGACCAAGAGATAATAAACTATCCTGTTCAACTGTACAAGAAAGAAACTGACCGCAATACCCTCCTGCACTATAGAAGTAACCATCCCAAAAATCTGAGGGATAATTTACCATATGGCCAGTTTCTACAGGTGCGCAGAAATTGTACAGAATTAGAACTATATAAAAAACAGCCACTGACCTACAAACCAAACTCCAAACTAGAGGATACCACAAAAAACTTGTGGAAAAACACCAAAAAGATAGCCTGCTGTACACATCTCTAATTACACCGAAAGTACATAACACACAGAAAGAACAAATGATTACCTGTGTGACTACCTTTGGTCCAACAACCACTAAATTACAGGGACTGATTAAAAAATTCTAGTCTTTCGTAGAATTGTGCCTTTCTGAAGAACCTCTACCCAGAATGGTGCTCAAACGTGGTAAAAACCTCAAAGATGTCCTTACTCATGCCAGAATAAACAAAAAAACCTTGAGCACTGAATTGTGGAACATGAGAGAAATCAGAGGGCACCATCCATGTGGCACGTGCAATGTTTGCCGATTGACGAAGAAAATGACTTCCTTTTTGATAGAAGAGAAGGAATGGCACGTTTACAATTCTAAAACATCAAATGTGGTCTACATAATTGAATGCCCATGAGGTCTACGGTATGTGGGCCAGACTAAGAGGCAAGTAAACAAGAGAATTGGGGAGCATAGATCTTGCATCAGATGTAGAACACATACTGCTCCTCTGGTCTCCCACTACCTTGCGTACCAACATGGCCCGGATGATATGCTCTGATGGGTAGTAGTTAAAGTTCTCAATATCACCAACGCCACAGCGTTTTAAACCATAAAGAATCCTAGTGGATCTTTAAACTCAAATCAACCACTAAGGGCCTCAAAAAGCACTACCTGCTAACCATTACTAGTGTAATTACAAATACCACATTCAGTACCAGAACATGAGGGGACACAAATACCCCATTTCATGAAAATGCTGCAATAAAGGTACCTGATCAAAATTCTGGCAAAAGAGAAGTTGTTTATGATAACTAGAATACACGCAAAGGTATGCAGGGACAAGTACCAAATATAGAATGGGACAGTGGTCCAGGGCATTGCAGATTGTGTAAACAGAATGTATCAACCTGTTGAATATCAATGATTGTGTACTTATCACCCTGGATTCCATATAGCAACCCAGTTACCCTAGCCTAGATGTATCTAGGGTGAATACTAGCCACTCGCTGTATGTACATATCTGACATCTCACACCATTTGTATATAGGTAATCCTACCTAACAGTAGATTTGCTCTCAGCAGCCTTGCGCACACACCTTATACACAGGGCACGCCCCCTCCAGTGCCCCCCAGGTACAGCTCTGGCATTATATGCATGCTGCTTCTTTATTGGTTATTATTCTCTTCTTGATCTAGACAGGCCAACTACATGTTGGCCCGAGCACACCATACTAACCGAGACACTAAGATCATCTCAAGCTCGTCTGTACCATTTCACAGTCAGGAGATCTCTGTTCCTCTCCCCACCCTTGGGTCTAATGTCCGTAGTTCCAGGAATTAGAGTGCACAATAACGCCTCTAGTGCCGTACCTTTGCGGACAGCATACAGTTTCCAGAAGGGACTGATCCAGGCCCCTCTTGCTCGTTCTCTACACTTCCTTGAACAATACAGGATGTAGGTTATCATTGGTAACTGGACACCCAAGCCCAGCCTAACGCACGTCGTGAGGAGACACTGACCTCCCACACATGCACTGTATAGCAGAATAGCTTGACCAGCATACATTTTTCACAGGCGTTCTTTCGGGCCCCTATTGCTCGGTTGACCCATTTGCTTTTACAGGACGTAGGTTACCATTGGAAACCGGATGCCCAAGCCCAGCCAAACGCACGACGCAAGGAGACACTTATCACATGCATGCGCAGTAAAGTACAAGAAACAGCTTGGACATTTCAAGCCCATATACGGCTTTGTTACCGAGGTAATCGCAAGACGCCATTCGTAGATGACGCACAGAGAATCTTTTTATGGCCTCCACAGAAGGTAGGCCCCGTTTCTTTTCATGACTCCTTCCATTTTCCGAATTTAGAAGTCGGTCCCTTCATTACATGTGGGCATGCCTTTGAATCACTACCATGATTTAGGCAACGGCACTGCTTTCTTTTCCTCAATTACAGGGACCCCCATACATGACGATGCAGAGTAATTTTGAGGTCCTCCCTCCAGATTCACCAACCTATTTGCACAAGCGGCATACATGAGAAAAATAGGTAAAGGCAACCCCTTTGGTACCTCTTATAGGTAGAACTGCAGTAAACATCACTTTGCTAAATTTTAGAGACATTCGATAGTATGCTAATGCTCAGCCCTTCTTTCACCCAGCACTCCATGTTAGTACCCCGTGCTGGGAGACTCGAGGAAGACAAACTTAGAGACTCACAGCCTCTTCCACCAGAGAAAGTCCCACAGAGCGATACAGCCAAGGTCAGTGTTTTGCTGTTGTGCGTCTGGGGAAAAGACCACACCTCTTATTTCTCCGTTTACGGTTTTAACCTTTATATGTTGCTTCCTGTTTTTACAATGTGACACACAGTTACACTTTAGAAGAGCCCCCTACTAATTGAGTTCCTTTATATGTTGCCTCTTTAGGGAGACCCTGTCTTGACCCAATAAGAAGGCTATTTGACCAACCCGCCGAAACGTCAGTGGACGCCACTCCCCGAGTGTGATAGTAGTCCCCTCATAATATCAATTGTTGTAGATTCAAGTCTAGACATAGACCGATGACCAGGTCACCCCACCGCCTGGCATTTTTTATCATATAAAGGTCAATAGAAAAGAGCAAAACAGCCAGCACCCTTAGGAACAAACAAAAACCTTGAACTTCTATGCTCTATATATAATGATGTGTATGTTTTTTATTTAAGCACACATCTGTTTTCGAGATTTGTGTTATATCATGTTGTTGTTTATATATGTATTTTTATGCTTACTCTATGCACTGTCCGAGATTGATGTAAAAAGAGTACAATAGTAAATACTCTACATGCAAAAAAACTGAAATATTTTGAAAAAGAAAAAAACAGACTCAATAGCTAAATAATAAAAGCTGTGTGAACTCATTTTAGTGCTATGCGCCTCTATTTCTCTAGATGATAATAGGAGGCACAAAGCTGTCCCTGTTAAGTTAAAAACATGACAAAATGAGAGTTATTTACACAAATGTTAGTAAATACTTGATTGTATGTGGCAGGACCCCAACCCTTGTTTCAATGGTATGGTCCACAAGCACTCCTAGGTTTACTGGTTGAATCATCCAGACTCACCTCCTTGGTCATTGCCTTCTTCCCAGCCTCATTCAGGATGTCCATGAATTGCAGGGCAATCAGCCATATACCAACTTAAATGGGTCAAATCTGATTGATGCCTGCAGTATTTTCCTGGAAGCAAACAAGGTCAATGGGAGTTGCTCGTCACAATTTCCTGTGTCGTTGGACACCAGCTTCTGAAAAAAGTTCTTTAAGGTATGGTTGAAGCATTCCACTAGGTCATTGGGCAAATGGAGGTGTAAAGGGCCTTGGCTTGCAACAACCTTTTCAACTTGATCATGACTCTGAACTTGAAAGAGGTTTCCTCATAGGTAAGAGTCTCCTTAGGAAACCTTACCCAATAGAAGTAGGGTACTAAATGTTGGATCATGCTCTGCGTTGTATTAGGAAAGAGAGCTTGGGAGGTTGAGCGCTCACTGCTGCGATCTGTGTATGATTTGCAGATCGCAGGTTTGCATCCTGCTAGGCCAACTCAGCCTTTCATTCTTCTGAGGACGATAAATGAGCACCAATTGTTTGTTGGATGATAATATTTGTAAGCAAAAGTTCTATATTCAGCGCATGGGTAAAAGCTCTTTATAAATAACAAATTATTGTTATTTCTCATGGGAAAGGCCTCACGATACTGGGGTGCATAGTGCAGATGACTAGAATATACAGGTTCTCTGACTTGGATGGGATGATGAATCCTGATGCTTTAATTATAATCCTATATGGCACTCAAACATCCCCCAACAATTCTGCTGCAATCCCTTCTATTTTACAATACAAAAAGAATATGTTTCTTTACAGTTCACCTTTTTCTTCTTTCAGCAAGTAGCACTGAAGTTCTCCCAAATGCTACATTCAAATGGATTGTGTTCTCCCACTTATTCCTCATTTTATGATAATATATCTCCAGCTTCAGCTGCTTCAGAAAATGTTTTCGACAGGGGGCGCTGTGTGCCGTCTCGTCGAGTCGATGCTTCTCGAGGGCCTCCGTTCGACTGTCGACGTCATCATCAGTATAAGTAGCGCACGCAGCGCTCGTTGGTTTCAGTTCTGTTTTTCCGAGCTAATGCTTTGAGAGAATTACGGCGCGTTTTGATTCTTCTGTGAATTTTATAGTATTTTCGCCTCGAAATGTCTTCTTTGTCGGCTCCATCGACTCCTAAGACATGCTTCTAGAAGTGCCAACACTGTGGATCAAAGATGTCGATCACCGACCCCCACTGAATATATCTGTGTTGTCTTGGTACCGGTCACCGTACCTCTGACTGTGGCTCCTGTCAGGCGATGACTGTAAAGGCTCTCAGGGAACGTAAAGGTAAGTTGGCGATAGGGAGGTTGCCTTCGAAGTCTCCTTCGAAGAGTTCAAAGAGAAAGACTGATGAGTCGAGGGATTCTTCTCGATTTAAAAAATCTAAACGGACTTGTTCGAGAAATCGATCACACCATTCTTCGTCGTCTTCTTCAAAGAAGGCCAAGAAACTGCGTCATAGGTCACATTCGACCTCCAGTGATTCCTCGGCTGAGGTAATGAAGTGTCCAACTAGATCGGGCTCCGTAGCAAAGTGGGATGCATTTCGTAATGAGATGCTCAAGATCTTTGAGAATGTGGCTTCAAACCCCTCAAAGGACAAGCAGAAAGCCCATGCCCCTGTCGATCTGAGAAAAGACGATGAATGGAATTCGAAGACAAAATCTTCAAAACCGAGCCTTAAGCCGGTTCTATATCGAGAAAGATCTTGATCTGACAGGAAATCGTCGAGGGCTTTGACGAGTCAGGAACCCAGTCCATCGAGGGTTCCATCGAAGAAACATAAGAAGTCGACAGTCGAAGCCTTCGCTGACACCGTTGGCGTCGAAGCCACCGACACCAGTATCGAAAGTCGACGCTGACTAAGACGATCCCGCCTTCGAAGCCATTTTCGACAGTGGTAGTCCAGGAAAAGGTTTTTAAACCTTTGCCATCTATGAAGAACAACCTTCTGATGATAACACTACAACATCTGGGTTACAATTCGGCACCCATAATGTGCCAGAAGGACTAATCTCGGATGAGTCTAGATTAAAGGATTTATAAGACAACCTTCAGTCAGCCAGTGGGTTTGATACCTCTCCCAAGTTAGAGTTTGGCAAACCAGATCCTACTGAACCTGCTGATTCCTCATATAGAAACTAATGAGTAAGGTTATTTCATTTTTAGACTGGAGTAGGCCTACTCCTACTTTTGAACAGACATCTTGGACATCTTGGACTTGCCATTTCACACTGCATTACAAAAAAGGGTCTCCGCAAACTGGGATACACCAGAAACTGTGGCTGCAGTGAATATACATTTTTCAAAAATATACAGACCATCCAGCAGCGATCCAGAGTATCTCACTAAACATCGGACACCAGAATGTTTGGTGGTTCAGGCTGCTACATCTACCAAGCAGTCAGCATACCCATCCATCCATCCTGATAGGGATGATAAAGAGAGTGGATTCCTGGGCGAAGACGGTTTTAACTGCTGACAGTATGGCAATCAAATCAACTAATGTGACTTGTACATTGTCAAGGTTTACGTTTACCCTGTGGGACTGCATAGCTATGGCGGCTGACCACATGCCAGAAGGAGAGGAAAGAGACGGCTTCCTGGCAATCATCAAGGATGGTAAGGATGCAATGGGTGAATGTCTCCAAGCAGGTCTGGATACTGCCGACAGCATCAGCAGATCCATGGCAGATAGCACAGTGTTACGCAGATTTGCGTGGTTGAGAAAGTCCGGGTTTGCACCAGATGTGCAAGCGAGACTACTCAACATGCATTTTGACGGCTGAAGGTTGTTTGGCAGCAAGGCGGATGAGAGTTTGGAAAAGCTGCAGACCCCAAAGGTGGTGGCTAAATCCCTTAGCGATGCCAAAAGACAGTCTCGATAGCCCTACTCTGGCTTTTCTTCCTGGAGGGCTAAGTCCTTTTGATTCTACTCCTCAATTGGAAGAGGAAGAGGACAAGCTGGTCAAAGATGTCAGAGAAGATTCCCTCATGGTGGACAAGGGAGAGGTGCTAAGCCAACCCAAGCAACAGCCGTTTCGTCCTATCTGCCGCCGTTTCAGCCGCCTGAAAACCACTCTGAGGCCTTGACTCACACGACACCGGTGGGAGGCAGAATTACTCAGCATCTGAACAAATGGTGAGGCATTACTTCAGATGCTTGAGCACTGGAAACTGTAGCCCAAGGTTACTGCCTTCCTTCCCAAAAGAGGCCTCAGGATCATCCATAGCTTTCAAAATTCCGGATCCACTCCTTGTGCAGGAAATGTTGACCCTGCTAGAGAAAGGTGCAATAGAATATGTACATGTAGCAGAAAGGAACAAGGGTTGGTATTCCCCATACTTTCAGATTCCCAAAAAGGACAGAGGCTTGAAACCCAGCTTGGTTGGACCTAAGAAACTTGAACAAGTTCCTCAGGAAGGACAAGTTTAGGATGATTACACTTTCCCAGATCCTGCAGGCTCTCCAAATCCAAGACTGGATGGTATCATTGGACCTTCAGTATGCTTACTTTTATGTGCCTATCCATCCCAAGCACAGAAAGTACCTGAGGTTCACGGTTGGTGGTTCTCAAAATCCGTATCGAGTTCTCCCATTCAGGCTGACTTACGCCTCAAGGGTTTTCACCAAGTTGATGGCAGTGGTGGCAGCGAATCTCAGGAGAGGGTGGATTTACATCTAGCCCTACTTAGATGATTTGCTGATCAGGGCTCGTTCACCTGAACAAGCCCGGGAACATCTCAACCTAACCTGCCACTCACTCCGCAGGCCGGGCTTCTCCCTCAATTACAAGAAGTCCCACATTATACCAGCTCAAAGACTCCAATTTATTGGAGCAGTCCTGCATGCTTCCTAGTGGAACTCATTGCCACCCGAGGTGAGAGCTCAACACATTCTGCAGATGATTACCAAATTCCAGAGTGCCCAGCATCTTCTGGCCGTTGATTTTTTGAGGCTGCTCGGTCTCTTGGCTTCCTGCATTTTCCTGGTGCCAGAGGCTCGCCTAATAATGAGATCCCTCCAATGCACTCTCAGGAGTCAATGGTCCCAGTTTTCAGGCAGAATGTCAGGGCTCCTGAAAGTTCAGAGCAGAGTTTCTCAGGAACTTCTGTGGTGGGTTTGCAGGGACAACATTCTCAAGGGAGAATCCATTTGGCAGACATGGCTGGAGATAACGGTAGTGACGGACGCATCACTCACGGGGTGCGGAGCCCACACCAACGATCTGACAATCAGCGTTTGTTGGTCTCCATCGGAGTCCAACCTACACATCAACGTTTTGGCGCTGAATACAATCAGACTAGCGCTGAAGGCCTTTCTGCCCTCTGTACAGAGAAAGAATGTCCTGATTATTACGTACAACACAGTGGCCATGTACTACCTCAACAAGAGAGGAGGTGTAGGGTCACTACCACTGTGCAGAGAGGCAATGTAGCTCTGGTTCTGGGCAATTCAACAAGGAATCTCCCTATCAGCAGTTCACCTAGCCAGATAGGAGAACACGGCAGCAGATGCTCTGAGCAGGCAGAGCACAGTTTCCCATGAGTGGGAGCTAGCTCAGAATGTCCTTCAAGATATCTTCGTCCTTTGGGGAACCCCTCAGGTGGATCTGTTCATGACCAGAGTCAAACGGAAGTGTGAGCAGTATTGCTCAAGGGAATTTCCCCCAAGAGGAGCTCTAAGAGACATGTTCGTGGTGGACTAGGAGTTCCCACTCCTGTACGAGTTTCCTCCAGTCCCTGTCATTCCTCATGTGATCAGGAGGTTGAGAAGATTCAGGAAACACATGATCCTAATTATCCCGGATTGGACTAAGAGAACGTTTTGTTTTTTTAAACATGTCAATTTTGCAAACAAAAAGTCCTACATGGCAACTTTATTTTACACATAAAGCTCATAGCATATATATTTTGTGGTTCCTCTAATTATCCTGCACTTAAGGAACTCTGGGCCTCATTACGAGGTCGACGGTAGAACCTGCCAGTAGGCGGTGGAGTAGCGCCGACCCCGTAACACTGTTTACACCGCCTGACATGCCGGTGCCACCGGAATATCATAAGCGGTGGCAGAATGATACCGGCACCCTTATTTCCAGACCGCCAAACTTATAATGAAGCCCTATGTCCATCGCTGCAGGCGGTTGCAGGTGCAAACCGAAATTCTTTGAAGTTTGCATACAAATAATAAAAGTGAGTATCACCAAATTTTGTAGTCATTTACATGAGTCACGAAGCTAACCTCTCCTAGAGATTTGACTTCACCACATTTTCTGGGGAGCTCGAAATACATTTTAGGTTGTAGCTGTGAATTAAATCAGCAGAACAGCCTCATAATAAGCTTAAAAAGACACCTGAATCGCCTCTGTAGTCCTCATAGTTGCTGAGAATATCCCTCAGCAAAGTATGATTCTACATAAACTCATATTTACATTTCTTAATAGTAAGCATATTTCTTAGTTCCGTTGTCTCCTAGGTTTTTTTGTTTTCTGAAACATGTGTTCCAGCGCTCCCTGTTCCGCTGTTGATTTTTGGCCTGCAATAAAGTCATTAATCAGTCCTGCAAAGTCAGAAAGCTGCCAGAGTGACCTTATCTTGTTAGGCCATATGTTTCACCTTTGCCCTCTCAACATCATGTGGCAGTTCTGTAATTTGCCATTTGTCATTCCAATCCTAGGCCACACAGCAAATTAAATGTAAATTTATTTAAGAGTTGAATCCATAAAGGGTGGCCTTTGTTGACCCAGCCACACCAATACATTTCTCTGTCATGCATGAAGGCAGCTCTTCTCACTGGCCCTGAAACGTCAAAGAAATTGTCTTTCAGATAGATAGCGCAGCAGAGAATGTAATGGAGGAAGGTAGCTTTGCCTGGGCCTACGAATCTCATGTGACATGTCATTCTGGTCTAAAGAAGGAGCTTTTCCCCATGCACAAAACTCACACTTTAAATATTCCTTTTATATCACATGAGGCCTTTGAATCTCTCACATTATGACATCAATGTCCCCTTTACCTTATAATATGTTTTTAAGAGATTTAGGCTAAGGAGTTTCAATGGTAAACCGTTCCTTTCCTTCCAAAGAGTAGAATGGCGATCTTGTTCCATACTGCGAAAAGCACACCTTTCTCCATGACATCTTTCTTGTGGGAAGCTTGCATGTTGAGGCCTCAATCACTTAAATTCAAACAGTAGTCCTTTAGTTTTGGACTTTATCGAGGCAGGGGCCTTTTGAATAAGCGTATTTCTCTTTATTTGAACACAGCATCGTAATTTGCGGTAGATGCAAGCACAATACTGCATTTCTTTTCTCTTCACAAGGTAGTGAAGGGTAGGCCTTTGGTGCCAGGGGTCAAAAAACTGAAATTCGTCACTTAAAGTTAGCAAAGCAATCTCCACCCGCTGTGCCCTGCTAATGTGTTACTTCATTGAATAACAGAAGATTCAAAGATAGGTCCCTCACCTCTTGACTTTGTTAGGGTTCAGCAATGCAAGATTTTCTCAGCCTTAGTCTCCCCCCTTCTCTCACCTTCTTCCCCACAGTATTTCTCAATAGGCTTTCTCAGCCTTCACTTCAATCAAGAGTCATAGTAAAAACTAGATACAAGTTTGGTTTACCATTCAGGATTCAACAGAGATTAAACCAACCATTTAGTGTTATCCTTCTGCTTGCCGGTCGTGACCAGGTAAGAAAGCAGCACATGGCCTAGTAAGTGCATCCTTTCCCTGGAAATATCACCAAGCTCCAATGCCATTTATTTATTGTTTGCTTGTTAGGTGCTTATCCAAAAAGAAAATACTGTTTCATTACTGCATGAGGTAAAAGGAAGAGTCTGCATAATTTAGAGTTATGTGGAACCTTCAGGTATTCCCCATTTTGGAGTCCCAATGGACTCAATTGGGAAAATGTGGTATTGACTTAGGTGTATTACTGCATGGTAATACCACATGTGGTAATGATTTTGTGTGTAGGTAATTACCCTGTCTCAGGGTCCCAGCACCGTTCTTGTACCATACTCATGCCTATGGGGATCTCTAGTACCTCCCATTTGCTTCTCTCCCGCCTTTAAAATAATAGTGACAGCTCATGTTAGTCAATGTCAAACGCGAGTAACTCATCCAACCCGGATTTTCTTTTTTTTGCATTTTGGTACCCAAAGTTATATAATGGGATACGCATAAAGTACAGGTACAATAATGCAAATAACAGGGACCACTGCCTGACCCCCTCTGCAGTGTGACTGGGCCACAACAATTGGAGAAAACTTAGTTGCTCCTTTTCAACTCCAGCCGAATTAAGCCATTAGCTGATAGAATGAGGATGACTGTTAAGCAGTTCCTCAAAACCACTACAGATGTAGCGTTCTTGGAAGCCAACCTAGTCACCTTGCAAGGGTTTTTCTAACCATAGTCTTTCTTGGTAATGAGGCGGAGCAGTACGACATAGACTTGGGAGATCAGTGGTTTGGTGTAAAGTACAGTTAACATCACAGGAGATTAATAAGTATTAGAATGTTCACACAGATATATAGAAAGTATACATTATTTATTAAAGAATCCACTTGCATTAAGATCAAGAAACCCGAAACCAAGTAACTCAAACTCTATACATATACATTCACTGTTTAGAAACCCAGAAAAGATTACACACCACTTTAATATTATAGTTTTAATACAAAAGACTGTCAAAGTTCTGAAAGTGGAGAAAATATTGTTAAGATTGTTTTCTAAACTCTCACCTGGTGGGCAGACGTTTAGGAGGCCACCCTAGTTAAGTGGAACAGGGGAACCTTCTGGACAAGACAGACCAATCAAGGTAGCTTGGCGGGCAGTCAAGACTAGGTCTCAGGAGAGGTGAGTGTGATCGCAAGCCCACAATGAGCGCACACAGTAACGAGCCACAGAATACTCTTATACAGGTGTATATCAAAATAAATATACATTTATTATAGACATTATAATCAAACACAAATAACCACAGTAATAACGAAATACTTACAACACAAGAGTATCACTATGTAACATATATACAATTGCTCTTAGCCTAATGCAAGATGGGGGAAAACACATCCACAACTTGTAACAGAAGGGGAGTTAACACAATTATTGCATTGGGTGATCTTCAGAATCGAAACCCTAACTTAAGCAGTTCGACCTTACGAAGTGGGGAGCCTTGCTCTCAAAAGTACTGCAGTGCGTTTACAACATGCGGCCGTGTTTCGAGAGCAGGAATGGGACCTCTTCAAGGGTGCTACAGCAGTTCAGGAAGGGGCTTGAGGTGAGGAAGAATAAAGTTCCCTTATTCGAGGAGGGTCTAACCTTGCAGGCAAAGCAACTTTCGATGTTCGGGAATAGCTATAAAGCGCAGGCTAGCCCAGCCATAGTGAGGATCTTTTAGGGGATTCTCGCGCGTAAAAGGATATCAGGTGTGCCAGGGGCCACTATTAAGTGAAGCAAGTACTCACCGCCACTTGGCACAGGTCAGACCAAACTTTACCAGTTTAGTTGAGGTCGCTTGTAGGTTCGAGCCCTGCCGTTTCTCGGCTCTCCGGCTTTCAGCAGCTACGGGACAAAATGATCATGTGTGATGAAACAGTAGCCTTTTCTCAGCTCACGATGAAGAGAGGAGGAAAATTCGGGTGCAGCAGGCTTCCGGGCATAGGAGGGCAGATAGACAAAGCACCTACACCAACCGTCACCACAGCGTAGTGACGTAGGGATCCCAAAGACTTGAGGCATGGTGCACTCTCCTAGATCGTGACCCACATGAGCTAGGGTTACAACATTTGGTGGGAGAGGGCTGAAGGCCACAAGCTAGTGATTTACCAAGTCAGGAGGTGTCGAGAGTAAATGTTCTCACTACTCCAAAGGGTCAAAGTGCCCTTGCAGGCCTTCAAGATCGATGACAAAAGCAGGGGTCCGACGGGACAGCAGCCGGATCAGGGTGATAAACCTTCCAGTGCGTCTCCAGCGGTTCCACAGGTCTGCTTCAGCATTTCAAGATACTTGGCTCCTTCTGTAGTTCGGTGTGAACTTCAGTTGATCAACCTGGAATGGATGCAGACCCCTCTATTATACAAGATTTGTTTTGCGCTCAAATCTGGGATAACCATTGAAAGATCTGCTCTCTTGCATGCATGTCAGGCATGAGCCAATCATGGCCCACAGTGGTCTCAGTCATTCAAGTATACGAGACATCCTGGCACCAGTAGTGTGGATTGGGACCAGAAAGATCTTTTTCACCAATTATGCTGACGATACTCAGAAGGTGGTGGAGTTAAGCGGGGACTATGAGAAGGACAGTGAAACAGTAACGTTATACAACACAGTTGAATCTTGGATGGACCAAAACCGGATGTGCCTGAACGGCAAGAAAACTGAGTTGATGGTCTTTGGATCTCATCAAGCCAGGGCCAAATTGTCCTCGAAATATGAGTCCTTCTTGATCAAAGATACTCACATCCAGGTTCTGAGTAGAGTTAAAACTCTGGGGATGATACTCGAAGCATCCATGAGTGCTGACGCAAAACCCCACTAAGTCAGCAAAAATTGCTCTTACTACCTTAGGTTACTGAAAGGTATTTAACCTTTTCTGAATGACGAGAACTGCGCCATTTTTGCAAGAGCGCCCATTTTATCTCGCTTAAACTATGGAAACGCACTCCTGCTGGGAGCTAACAAACAATGCATTGCCAGATTTCAACATATCCAGAACAATGCAGTTAGGATAATTAAACAATAATCCAAATCCGAGCACATCAGCAGCGCCAAAAGCGAACTGCATAGGCTGAAAGTAAGACAGAGTACAAATCAAGGCCTTGACCCTAGTCCATAAATGTCTCTATGGAAAAACTCTGGCTTACCTTAAATCTACGATACATTTTTATGTACAGGCCTAGCACTAAGATCGGCAGCGCTGGGTACTGTGGCTGTCCCACCTCAAAAGCGCTCAAACGGAATGGGCAAAGCCTTCCCGATAGCAGCAGCAGGAAAATTGAATAAACAACCAGTAAATCTGAGACTGGAGACTAACTATTTATCATTCAGAAAAACTTGTTTAAATAGCCTTTTTCATCAATGCAGCTAGGCAGTCATTGTTTGGTTGTGCCAAGTGTCTTGTGCATATGTTGTGGGCCTTGTTTGTTACTAGTTGTGTCTTTATGTTGTGCCCCGATGCTTGCGAGCTTTTGACACATTACAAATAAACAAATATTATATAAATAATAAATAAATATATAAAGTCCCAAACCTCTGGGCACTAGCATACGTGACATGCCCAAATAAGGATGTTCAGTGTCAGCTCGACCTGGGTGAAGGCTACGGACAAGATGGGCAAAGGACAGAACAAAAGACTTTGTGGCACAGCCATTTTTGGCATTGGCCAACATCAGCGACCAAACGCGATGGTACAATAAAAAGAAGTAAAAATACCAGTAAAGGAAACTGCTGCCACCAGTTCTTCCTAGGCATACTTGTCCCAACACCAAAAATGCTTAGAGAGTGTCTACAGCCATAAAACAACAAGACCCTGTGCGCAGTACTGTAAGGTACTTGGCGCATAGATAAAAAGTTACCAAGAAATGGCAACAAGGTCTAGAACTAAGGGAAACATGGTTTGCCAGTACTGACAGTCTGAAGGACGTGTCAGTTTCCCCATAACAAATTAGCAAAAGCCCAGGGCAGCGCAGCTGAAGGCTGGGCTCCACTGGATGAAGTCAGATTAGGCCAGCCAAACAAAAGCAAAACGTGTGGGCGTTCCATAATATGGAGAGAAAATTGCACTTAGAGAAATCTTGTCTAACAAATATGTTAAACAAAAATCCCAAATTTTATAAGGTTACAAGACACCACCAACTATAACTACACTTAAGAAATCCAAGTCCTATCCTACAACATTGTTCAGCAGTGCAACAGGTAGGTAATCCTTGACTACAGGTTACTTATTGTCAGTTCGAACCGAACAGTACCACTATGGCTCAACTAACTCGACCATAGAAAAGTAATGGGCTCAAAAGTGCCTTGAAATTGATAGCCTTCAGAATTAGGTCAAATTCATATTACCTCAAATATAGGTTTCCTGTAAAAGAAAGTGCAGGCTACCAGTGCTACATGTCCTGGCGGGTGGGGTGTCCCAGACAGTACTCCTATTCCCAGCCTCCACCTTCCATGGCAAGGATATCTGCTGAGCGGCCTTCATGTCCAATGGCTTTCTATGGGGAGCACTGGTGCTTAAGGACATGTAGGCAACCCGCCCCTGGACGCTGAATGAAAGACACAGCACACCCAGGCAACAGAGGATTATTGGGGCAGAACTGTGCTCACCGTTGAATCTGCAGCAGGAGGCTCACTGATCGCGGATATGAGGCTTCTTTTGACAGGCAGGTCAAACATCAGCCGTAACCCAGCGATGGGGTGATGATTGCTCAACTTGGATTTCCACGATGTAGGCTGACCCGACAGTAGCAGTCGAGCGGAGGAACAGTTGCAGTGATCCCAGAAAGGGTGAGCAGGCACTGGAAAGCAGGACTGTTGCACCCAGGGTGTAGGCAGGGCTTTCTCTATGATGAAGAACGGGAGCTGTAAGGGAGTGAAGCCCCCATTTTCTAGAGAAGATAATTGCACACTTTCCAGCCCCAAGGCTAGACGGTGTCCAGGCAGAGAGGCAGTCCTGTTCCATGAGATACAGCGCAATTTCAAACCTAGCTACACTTCCCAAACAAGAGAGATGAGGCAAACAGTTCAGGACTCCAAAGTGGTTTGGACCACCATCAGAAGACCTGGCAAGGTTCATACTGCGATTGGCTGCCCAATGCTGGACAGTCATCTCCCCCGACAACTGCCCAGCCCAGTGACCTACCGCTGTATTGGGGGCCATACAGCCCCTCTACTCCGGTTCAGACACATCCTGGAGCTTCCCAAGGGCGCCTGAAAGAAACCTATGCAAGTGCATGGCCATATATTGTAATTTCCTACCTGAGAGGTTGAAAGACTGCCAACAAAGCGTTCTATGCATCTAAGAATTGGTCTTTAACCAAGAGGGAATTGTAACTCAAAAGGCATTATCCCTGTAAAAAATAATGGTGCAGAGGCGCGCACCTTTAAAATGCATACACATGGTAACACTGCCACCACCCTGTGCAAGATACATGTGAACATTAATAAAGAGCCACTTACAGTAAAAGAAAAGGGGACACACAGTCCCCATGCATTAATCTACGTTAGGTGGTGTGTACTGCTACACACGAAAAAAGATGAGAGAAGAATGGGACTGGAATTG
The DNA here is from genome assembly GCF_040938575.1 of Ambystoma mexicanum. Taxonomy (NCBI): domain Eukaryota; kingdom Metazoa; phylum Chordata; class Amphibia; order Caudata; family Ambystomatidae; genus Ambystoma; species Ambystoma mexicanum. The sequence goes on along the minus strand of NC_090921.1, from coordinate 315,871,522 downwards.
GCCGTATAGGTTGACCAGCACAACCCAAACAACGCGTGTTGGGCAGATGAGTGAGGCTACAAAACATCACTCCCCCAGAAATTCTTCATCCAATCAGACAAGAGATATGCTCGGGGTTCCCTAGCATCAATGGGGGAAAGATGCAAAAAGAAAAAAGAGAATGGATTCATTCCTAACAGTGGCTTACTAATATGCGGGTCTACGCTGATGCCATCAACAAGGCCAACATGTGCTTTGGATCAGCTGGAAGATGGCATGTAGCGCTCCACGAAAACCCCATATGAATACATAAAACACGTACAGTCCATCATGAAAGCCTTAAATCCCAAAGCAGGACTGCAAATGTAATTGGTAGGCTGACTCTGCATCCATGTTGCACCCAAGGTCACGCTGCCCTCTTGACAAGATCCCATGTAAATAAGAGGGGTAAAAGGCTATGTTATGTAGTGTGGTGAAGTGCTGCTGCTGGAGCAAGAGACAGGGCTAAACTATCCAGTCTTTTACACTCCAGTGTGAAGCAATAGTCAGTGTCACAGCAGAGGACAGACTAGCTGGACAGTCTAAGAAAGGGGATCTAGTAATGTCAAGTCAAAATCAACTGTGAGGACTGTAGGAATAGTGAGCAAAGAAGGACTGTGAAATATGTTAGGGAAAAAAATGTATCAATTTGTTTAGAAAATAAGGAAAAGAAAGTTTGATTAGAACGTAATACAGCTAGTGCGGTCATCCTTGATGGCCCTCTGCCTCAGTAGATAACTGGGCAAGAATGGTCAATGCTTTCGTTCAGCCTGGCTTCATTGATACATTTCCCAGGCATGCCACTTTCACCGAACAACGGTCTGTCGGGGAACAAGGCATGACCTTACCGCGCAGACGCTTATGGACCGGGAAGTGGCGGCAGGTGAGGTAAGGAGGGAGATTGTGTGTGTGCATGTGTTTGTGCGTTTCATTTGTGGGTTACAGGTGGCGGATAGGGAGTCCGGGGGTGGAAAAGGTGTCCCTCGCGGAGCACAATACAGGCCATGGGGATGCGAGGGCAGTCGAGGGAAAGCAGGTTACGGGGGTGACCCCGCATTGGGAGAGGGCAGAAAAGGGGACGCTCAGAGGAAATGACGTTTCCCCACAGCGTCGAAATCGGGCTCGGAAAACCGAGCATTTGAGAAATCGGCCCTTGCGGAAACATCATACAAACAATCCGTTCACACCACTCACTGCACCCAGTGTCATAACGCTCCCAGTAGGTTTCAAGAACTTTCAGGCCACCCAGTCAACGGCATTCAAACCGGAGGAGCCATAGATCAGAGGCCACCCTTATTTGAGTGCTCATAACTCCGCCCCAGTTTCCTGCCCGTAGATCCTGGCTGTCCGGGGTGGAGGTTAGGGAGAGGGTAGGAGGATATTTGACTCCCTGGTATTGTGAAAGGAATCAAACCTCTGAGTCAAAGATGCTCTCACATCATATTCTAGACCCTTGGGTTTCCAGGATGGGAGGTTGTGCACATCAAGTACTCTTTGAACATTGCTGGAAAAAACAGGCCCTTGCCCGCTCCATCCTAAAAACCTTACGTAGACCCTGGTCGCTGTGTGCCAGGTCTGTGGCGGCACAGAATCTCCCTGGAATTCTGCACAATCATCATGGTTCGGCTGATGATTTCGCTTTGCGATGCCTGCCATTGATGTGTCTCCATGCTGCTGTCAATCACGTGTGTACACCGCCATTTGCCCTGCACTTTTGCACTCCACCGTGCAAAGTGAGTAAACGCTGCCTGAATTGTGAGCACCTGGCAAGCAGCGTTTACAATGGATCCCTATGGGGTCCGCCTGCTTTATGCTGATGCATAAAGCAACCGGAGCCCATAGGAATCGCCAGCATTTGCGCTGGCATGAAAATCCATGCTGGCGCAAATGCTGGCGCATTTGTATGGGGGAGAGGAAGGAGATGGGGAAACGCAAGTTGCTTTCTGCCCCACCTGTCTGCCATACAATTGATTGAAAATGTGGTGTGGCCGGAATGGAAGGCGTTAAACCCTTATTCAAGGCGTCTATGCCTACCAATCACGTTACACCACTATAACAAAATGAGCTCCAAAAAGTCTGTGTTCATGTTTTTTTGTCTCACATCCGCCATCCCTGGGTTGTGGTCCTACGAATCTGCAGAAGCGTGTCACCAGACTGTGCATTGCATCAATCAACACTATCCGGCCCTACATATAATGAAGCACAAGTTGTGTGCAAGGAGCAGTGGGATTTACTGATCATCGGTACATTGAAACAATTGCTAGAGCCTGCTGCCTTCCTGTTGACCACCAGGTGGCAGCACACGCTTTAGACATATCGCGGTTCACAGTTGTGTCGTTCAACTGCTGAAATGTGGAGCATATCCTTTAATAAATATGATCATGAAATATGTGGCAGATATCTATAGCAGAGGAAGATGAGCTAGAGTGATCTGTGATATATCAGAGCTAGAAGATAACGCATACAACCTGATATGGAAACTTATGAGTTAAACAGATTTTTGTCATGAAATACAAGCATGATTTCCACAAAACAGTGGATCTGATGATTAAACAAACACCAAATGTATGTAGCCATTTTGCAGAGTCTTGTTGTTCACCCACACTAACAACAAATATATAATGTATGTATGCACGGGATTTATGATGCGGACACCTAGCAAGAAAGCAACGCAGCGCTGCCAAAATGGACGGACACAGGGTTACAAGCAGTGGTGGAAATGGAAAAAAATTGGTGGGGATCCCTCAAGGCTCAAGGGCCGGGGTGGGGGCCGATTTTGGGGGGGGGCGGTGCCGAGGAGGCAGGGTTAAGGGGGCAGTGCTGGCAGTTGACCTCCGATCAAAGGAAATGTCCAAAATAATAGTTTAAAACAGCACCATTTCTATGCTGCTTCTTTTCCAAACTATATATCAACTCCACTTTAAAACACCTCCATGCCCCTGGTGAGGCGTTACTTCACTATGTGGATAATAGTTTTGACCAGTGTTGCTGAGTAAATATCCTTTAAAATGCACAATTTGCATTCCATTTTATTAAAAAAAACTTCTCCTTGGGTACTATTCAAACACGGTGATTTCTGTTCGCCATAAGCAACGTTTTCCTTTACTTTAACCACACCCAGCACAGCTCCTGCAGCACTCCTCAGAAGGCAGATGGGTGGCTGCATCGTGTGTGATGTTAATAGGGGTATTTAGTTATGCAATGTTTGTCGGATACCTGTATATTTAATTATTTATGCAATGTTTGTTGGATACAGGTATCCGACAAACATTGCATAAATAAATAAATTATCAGAGTCCATGTAGCCGACAATCATTGCATAAATAAATAAACCGGGTCGTGGCTGAGGACCGGGTCCTGGCTGAGGATTGAAACTTCCTCTTGTGACCTCTTGCATGGGATCACCAGAAGAAGTTAGTTTGCTTGCGGGCGCTTTTTTTTCTTTCTTTCTTCTCCCCGGTGCAGAGAAGGGGTTTGGGTGGCTGACTCTGGCCGGATCCCAAGATCCGGCTACACATCTGGTGCCGGATCTCGGATCCGGCGAGAGCCGGCCCAACGACCAGCCCTGGTTACAAGTAGGGGACAACGGTAGCAGAGAAGCAGGAACAGGTAGGGGGAGCAGGGAAGGAGACGCGCTTGAAGGGGAGAAAAGATTGAGAGTCATCAGATCACTACAGCTGTTAAATCTTAATGGCAGTTACAGAATTGTTCTGAAAGTACAAAAAAGCATGGGTTGCAACCTTTATTAAAATCTGTACATAATTTAATTGCAAAAATAAAAGGACACCCCGACTGAACCGCAATAACAGAGCTGGCATGTAGCGAGACGGCATTGAGTAGGCTGCTGGTCATGTGACCTGGCCCTGCCACTCATTTGCTCTCCCCACTATCAGTTTCTGTGCCTTCAGGCCTCTATTTAGGGACTTTAGGGCAGCTCCAAGCACCAAGTAGACAGCACTGAGTAGGCTGCTGTTCATGTGACCAAGCCCTGCCACTCAGCAGCTCCACCCACCATCAATGTCACCAGTCATCCCTAGGTGTCCTCATCGTGGGCGGTCTCAGCAAAGGATGGACGAAGACAAGGACCTCACCTTTTTGAACCTGTTCAGGCCTGATAAGAGCAAGGGCCAGACTTGCTATTCTGCATTTCAACTACAAAGCAGACACTACTACTTAGACTCACCAAAAGACACCACCATGTGTCTCCTCCCTCCACAGCCCATCCCCACTCTCACGAGGGTTTGAACGGCCAAGCGCCCTGGGCAGCCCTGGCAAGCTACCCTACCGAACCTCATCAACATCGCCCTTGCCCCTATCCAACATCCACAGACCACATGCCCTCTCATGTTGATCAATTCTCGCTCAGACCACGCCGCAGAGATCGTTGACCACATATCGTAAAACAACCGTGATGCCATGTTCATCACAGAAAGATGGTTTACTCCACCCCCCCCAAATTTTTGGCATCCTCCAACCCCAGGGCTAGTGCATCCAAGGAAGGGCAGGAGGCAGAGTGGCAATCATCCACAGGAGCGATTGGCCATGCTCCATCATCCCCTCAGCCAGAATAAGCTAGTTTGAATCACTCCCCTGCCAGATTGTTTTATCGCACAAGTAATCCATCACCTTCCACCTCATCTACAGACCACCTCATGGGAGTGATCTTACCAACATTTCCAACGTACTCTCCTCTGCCAAATCAGTACATCCTAATAATGTATTTCTCTGAGATTTTAAGGCCCCAGAGTCGCAGGCTGACAACCACACCCGAAACATGCTTTTGCACTGACCAGTTTCATGGACCTTAAGCAAAGTGTGCTCTCACCATCGCACAACAAAGGGAACACCCTAGACCTAGTCTTAACATCAACCCCCCATCACCTGATCAGACCCTATCCCATTCGACAGGTCTGAACATGCTGACATACCACTATCGGTTACCACCTCGACTACAGAACACAAAGGTTAGGCTTAACACCCCCCACTCAACACCGCTCATTCAAAATCTTCCCGGTCAATGAATTAGACGCAAACTCTGCACAGTTCCCCACCATAGTGAATGCCTTGGGCTTCCTAGAATTATTCAACAACTCTGCTATGAAACTGGTGGACACTCATGCCCACCTGGAACCCAGACCTCCTAAAACCAAACCATTCACCCCTTCATACACCCTGAGCGCGCCACCAACAATCAAAGCCCTATAGAAGCAAGGGTGCAAAACCCGTAAACCTGGAGACCTCACCAACCTCAAATCTCTCTGCAACAACCATAAGATTCTGATTACCGAGGCCACAGCTGCTTACTACCTCACCACCATTGTGGCAGCTCCTAACAGGAGCCAAGCCCTCCTTGAATTAGTAAAGGTACCAGCAACGTGGAAATATGAGACGGAATCAACACATTTTATTATTGAAAGTGTAGACAAAATCCGAGAGAGCATCGAATCAAACTCCCACAGCATTAGCGCCCTGTGAACCCCGGCACGCATACTGCCCCTCTGAATCAAATTCTCCCCTCTCTCTCCCCCAGATCTCCAAAAAACAATTGTCCGCCTCAAACCTACTTCTTAGTCTGATGATATCATCCCGTGCTTCATCATTAAACAATTGACAGGCCTCCTACTCAACGCACTCATCAAGCATCATTAATGCCTCACTCACAGAAGCGTCGTTCCCAAACACCCTCAAGACTGGTCTCATACGACCTCTTTTGAAAAAACCAACCCTAGAAGATCCAGACGACCTTGCCAAGTACCCGCCCATTATGATCTTACAGTTTATTGGCAAAATCTTGGAAAAAGTAGTTCCGACACAACTACTTGCCAGAATAAAACAACTTCACCTCCTAAATGACTATCAGTCGTGTTCTGTCACAAGTGTACCATCGAGGAAACCACCATCCAGGCAGTGGAAAATACCCTCAAAATCATAGATAAGGGCGACTTATGCCTTCATCGTCCTCATTCACCTCTCGGCTGCATTCAACAACATCGACCACTGCATCCTGCTCTCTCTTCTTGCTATAGAGACGGGATTCTCTGGCACTGTCCTGAATTGGGATACCTGCAACCTCTCAGGCAGACTCCAGACCGCCCAGATGACTTGTTAAATTTGAACTGACTCCAGGTCTTCTGGGGTGTGCCAGAAGACTCCATTCTCTCAGCAGTCCTTTTAATCTTTACATGGAGCCTTGCCTCTGGGAACTCTCCTCAAAGATCCCAATATAGCTATCCACCAATAAGCAGACATTAGCGAGCAGGATCTCATTCGTCTCTGCGATTACCTAGTCATCATCATGTCCTGCATGTGGACTTCCTAACATACCCATCCAAGACTGAATTCGTCCTCATCGGTCCACCCACTAAAAAGTAACTTTTCCAACAATGGCACAAAGATATGTGCCTAAAGGAATTGGTTCCACAAATCTCATACTCAGCAAAATCCTTAGGCTTCACTATTCACAGCAGCCTATCCTTCCAGAAACACATAGCCAAGAAGGCCGAAACCATCAGGAGCAAACGAGTGGGATGGAGGGCATGTGAAAAAAGGATAGAGGAGGAAAGCACACATTTCCTTTCGGCAAACGCTGGAACATCTATTAAAGAGAGACCAGGCTACGCAAAGGCTTCTACAATGATTCAGGTCGAAGCATGCTAGGCAGAGTCTATGCCGCTCCAGAAACAGGAAAGACGTGCCACAGGAGCAGCAGTGATTACACTCTGGCCTAAGAAGCATACTGTAGACATGTAAGGAAAAATAAATGTTACGCACAATATTGAAACTAACATCTAACTGGTGCAACACTGGAATAGCATTGCTTTAACTGGTGTAACAATTGTTTGAAAGTAGTCTGTAACTGGGATTGACATTTTCCCCGGCCTAAATATAAACTTTACTTTTCAAAGGTTTTCCCCACACCATAAGTGTGGAGGTCTAGATAGGCTGGTCATGAGGGCAGATCAACGGTTTCTAGGATTACCTTGGCCCACCTATTGGCAGCACTGGTTGAGCAATAAGAGACAAACTCTCACAAAGTGAGTGAGGTAGAAAATAATAACAGTTAACATAGACAAAATTTAAGCTCCAAGATGTAGTGGTGAAGCAATCTTGTGCAGTGTTAAACAGGTGGGTACTAAATCCACAAACTATTATTTATAACTTAGATATGTCTGAGCAATCTCTAAGTTGTTATCTGTCTATAGTAAAAAGGAAATGTCGGCTGATGGACTGAATTCATACTAGAGATCAGATTACGAACTATAAACTGTTCAGATAGTCCCTTTTAACAGAAAAAGCTCTTGATCACCTTCCCACCCACTTATGGAAGTCCCCTAATAGACGAAGGACCATGCATTTCTTGAGATTTAGAGTCAATTTATATCCTACCCGTGAAGTAATTGGTGCACAATCTAAGATTCCTATGGATCAGAGATCTTGCAAGTAAGGATGAAACCAAGGTGGAAACTCTAAACACTTTTTTATTACCTGCATTAAGTTATATTTTGAGCATTATTTATATTTGTCCCACTTTGTTGATAACTGTCTTTCTATGGACAGTTTTTGGAATCGTATTTTAAGTGGGAGACGCATTTAGTTATGATTTTTTTCTTTTTTTCTTTCTCTTTTCATGCTTCCTATTTGTTTGTTTTTTCGTGAATGGTTTTGATGTAAACTGTCCCTTAATAGATTTTTTTTATTTTTATTTTTTATTTATTTTATAATAAAGATAATAATAAAAATGAACACAGAACATATTCATGTACGTAAACATCTACAATACTTTATCGCTGTCAAAGGAATCTAAATGCCTTATGTACAGTAGAGGAAAAAGTAGAAGGTAAATGGTAGAATCCTCATGCTTATGAGTTATCAGCCCCTCGGGGTGTAATACCGCCAGCACATGATGAAATATACTATACCCAAAAAGGACCTTTTAAATCAGTAGTACGTGATACAAGGATGTGGATGCAGAACAACTCTTAAACCAAAAAATAAGACTGACTCAGGAAATTGGCAAAATGTCTCCTCCAACTGTTTTATTTTCAATTGTCTAAAACAGGGAGTTACAACGGACATCAACAGACATTCGATCGTGCTCTCAATCATTTTGCATAGAAAACACACTTATATACCAAGAATTCATCATAAGTGATGTCATACTAGGTGGCCAACTAAGAAAACCTATCGGGGAGGGTGATAGGACTAAGGGGAACATCTAAGCATACTTTCTCTAAGGGATCGGGTTGTGATTGGGTCTCTTCAGTCAGGTGGACAACTTATGCCCACCCCTATTGCAAGTCATCTTCATCAGTTACTAGATACACGGTACACCCTTGGCTATCAAACTATAAGGCCCTTCATTATATGGCCTTCTACAATTGGTTGGCACACTTGTACCCTTCTGGAACATTCAGCTCACTAGCAGGACGTACGCTGGTACCCCAGGTACCAGTGGGTGGACTTGGCAGGGTCTCCCCACCCAATTAGCACAACATCTCTCACTGCTCATGCCGTCTGTCATTAAGATTGCCTTTGAACTTGTCCTTGCAAAGTATCACTGCTCCTTAGAATAAAAGGGAGCAGAGGCACACTCTTATTTCAGGATCGTACGCCCAACTCCTATTTCCATCCTTAACTCACGTGACAGGAAACTGTATTTCGGCCTGTTTTGCAGCATTTAATTGTCTTGAATTAATAAACTTGCCACTCATGATGTTCTTTCTTGCACCTTAACAAGGGCTGATTCAGCTTCTCACGTTCACTGTTCTTCAAGGATAGATAACCAGTTCTTGGCCGCTCCATCCTTTGACACCAGGCCAGACAGATATTCCAGGCCTTTCCTCAATCTTCAGGTATTTTCTTGCTGCGACACCGCCCTCAGATCCTTTTTTCTTCACGGGTCTGAGCTTACTAAATATGTGACACCGATGTCCAGAACCTATATAATGGCGGCACCTCCTGCAGTCTATTCACTACGTATAGCTAGCCTTCAAGACCACTTAGTCTACTTGTGTTGCTGCATCTGTATAATTCTAAAACGGCTGGCATTTTCTGCAGTGCTCCTCACAGGTGTAATCTTCATTCTGCATATGAAAGTTGATTCTTTACTTCGTCATCAGATTCTATAAGGTCTATGCATCTTCTTCTTTGACCATTCTTCTCAGTGCGTCACGCTCATTTCTTGTGACGTCACCAGCATCCTTAAATCTCATCTTCATATTCCTTCGGGGATCTCCCCCATGAGATTGTCATCTCTGCGGAGGTATAGAATATAGGAGCTTCTCAATGGATACCTTTTCTCAAAGACTTTCCGTGGAATAGGCAAAATCACTGGTGTCATGCATGTCGCAATTTCCAGTTTCCAACATATAGGCATGATAGGGGCGGGACTTCTTTCAGCGGCATTCAGCTGCTCCTCTACACTCCCCCCTCTTGTTGATTCATCAACAACTCCTTCATCAGTCTTCACATCTTGGTATCCTCTCTTGAAGAAGTGCTTCTTCAGCGTCCAGATTTTCACTACTTCCTTCAGGGATCATGCTGACTTTACATGTTAATCAACACTCCAGGTAATATAGCTGCATTGTCCATTCGGATTACAGTAGATCCATCGTCCCACATACTACTTGTGATTCCTTGGATGCAGGAGGGTCATAAATCTTATGGCCCTCAGTTCTTCCCTGATAGCATTGAATTCCTGAATGGTGGTGCTGATCGTCTGCAGGAGCTCCCAGCGAGTGATCTGTAACCACTTTGCATTGACAATTGCCTGGATCGCTGGCATAAAGATAGTCATGAATATTGAAGCAGTTTTGCTGAATAGCCTATACTCATAAGGAATACCATCAAAGGCTTCTATTGATTTTGCTGAAAAATAATTCTCCCTCCTTGTTCGGTTGAGGAATTCAAGAAATCTTCTCCTCTTGAAATGGGCATCTGCTTTTGGAAACTCTCAAATGTTCAGGTCACTTTGAGGAATCACTAACGATGGAACATGAATATGCATGATATACCACATCCCTGCCCAGTCGTTGGGCATCTTCATGTAGGCTCTGGACCCACAAGCCCAATAGTGGTCCATCAGAACTACTGTCCAACCCGTCATGTCTGGTACATAAAACATTCGGTCACATTGGTGATTTCCTCCAACTTTTCTCATGCCATTATTTCTGAAACACAAAGATGCACTTTCTAGAGGTACTATCTGCAATGGTCCCCCTTTATTGTCAACCCATGTCAACAACTTCACAATCTTTCACCAACGATTATTGCATTCCTTCTCTGCATAACTGGTACATAACTGGTTCATAATATCCAGTTAATGCTGCTGCTTTACACTCAATCAGGCCTTCAGTCCATCCTTCTGGAGTCAGCACTGTTCCTTTGATTTGCAAATGACCTCTTTCCCAGCATCTCTGTACTTCTTCTTTATTCTTGCCTTGACAATCTAGCATCTTGTTTTCTTCTATCCAGATTCCTACTCCATTCATTCCAGGCTGTTCATATCTAGACTAGATTCCTCGTTTCTGGCTTCCCTTTGTCTTCAAATCTTGCACATAGTTATCTTCTCTTTGAGAGGCCTTTCCAGTTACACATATCAGGGATGCTGTTCTTCCTTGAAACTGTCCTCTTGTCTCGCAGAGTGTGAGATGCATTAGACAATGAGCTCTTTGTAACGGTACTTCTGTAGTAGCTATGAATATCTTAGAGGTTCCCATGGCATAAGGTATGAGTGCACAAACATAGCAGCTCTCCTTAGACGTTCTCTCTCCCACTCTTTTCATGTGCTGATATCACATGTTACTACCCAAGTGTGCTGTACTATCTAGTTAAGTCTTTATCCCATTATCATCTTCCTCTGCATTTCTCCTGTGTCTCTTTAGTAAAATATTTGCAGCCCATGGAAACAGCTCTAAAGCAGCTCTATGCTGGGGATAAAGCACTCGGGACCTTGGCTCATTGGTAATGGGCAAATCTACAAGAGTTCCTGGAGTGGGGAGAATCAAAGGGACTTCTGCCTTTTTTGGATCAAAAGTATAAAAAAGGTGAATCATGAGAAACAAAAAGAAACAAAGCATAACTGTGCATATGTATAGCGCAAACCAACATAATAGTCCCCACCATTTATGCCACTGTGGAACTTCTTGAGCTTGCTCATTCTCTAAAATCCTGTTATCTTCAACATTTCTAAATTTTGCTGCCATTTAAGGAAAAACACTTTACTCAGGTAACTGTAATAGATTAGGTATTTGCAGTAGTTCCCCTACTATTGCTATGTGGAGCCTTCTGATTACAGGGCCATTCGTAGGATCCTGTAAAAAAGTGTGGATGTCCAGATTTCTTCTAACAAGGGCCGGATAAGCTCGAAGAATAAATACAAAAATAGCAAGCATGATACGATGCACATCACTTTCCGGGAAGACCATAAAATCAGACAAACAAATATTCATTAAGAAACGAATCGGGGTACTTTTCACGTTTCCAACTCTTAAACAAGTTTTGTCGTTTAGGCATAATCATGATATATCGGCATTTCTCTAAAGTTCATTTTCAAAGATCCATGTGGCTCAAGCAAAAGAGTTGCTATTATATCTATAAGGAGTGTTCAAGGGAAGCCACAGTTTCATCGGGGTGTGTACATGGACCTGCTTTGTTCCACCTAAAGAAGGGACACACCACCATTATCAAATACCTGTATCCACTACATACTTGCAGCATATCAACACAGACAATATGAAAATGCTGAAAAGGACCATTCGGTCGAGGAATTACTCCTCTAGTCGTTCGCAGTGTATGCCTAGCGGTAAACATTTGACATACGATGCAGTTTACTACATAAAATGCATCATGTTCTAACAAATTTGGTACAAACCATTCTTCTGCAATTGTTGCAGCAAGACTTTCCTTAGTTATATGTGCAGGGTAGTGTAGCAGTTCAAGCGCTACCCTTAACAATGCTACTGGCATCAGCGGCTTGCCAGTGCTGTCCTGTCGCCATGATGCTTCAGTGGGGGATAAAGAACACCCCTTTCGTTCCACAATTCCTGCTCTTCCTGTGATGCACTTCCTTGAATCTCCATCAATTGCCTTCTCTGTAAATGGTTAAATACTTCTTTCACTACCATAAACATGACTACTTTTTCCTTAACATCTCGAGTATCAAAATGTGAAATATCTAGTGAATACAAAACCCTTTTGGCTTCTGCGTCTGTGGCTTCGTTCCGCAAGAAATAAAGGCAGTTTGCTTAGTCTGTGTTGCATATTTAACTATTGCTATGGTTACTGGGAATTGTAGTGCCTTAATAAGCCTGTCCAACAAATATGCGTGCTGTACTGAAGGGCCGTCCGCTCGGAGGTAGCCCCACCTTTTCCAAAGTGCTAACCCTGCATGTACGGTAGATGTCACATATTGATATTGTTATTGATATTTTATTTATATCGCACTCGTACACAGGTGTTTCAGAGCGAGACAAGGCAAGGGACGGGTAACAAGGGAGAACAAAAACAACAATCTTACTAGGCCCTGTGACATTTAGAACATGCAAGTGCATGGGGGAAGGAAAAAGGGGAAACGTGCATGGAAGGGGGAGAAGTGGAAAGTGCAGAGCAATGGAATACTGATAAATAATAAATAAATAAATAATAACATGCAACAAACAGTGGTAGTGCAGCCAGCAGGTGGCAACTGCTAGGTTTGAGACAACAGACAGGGTGAGTCTGGTAAGTGCTGAGAGAAAGGGGGGGGCTGTATGGTTACAGATACAGGCACCAGTGCAAGGGTTTGCCAGGACCAGTGCACGTGGGTGGCAGGGTGAGTGGGTATCTGGTCCCGGAAGACAGAAGGTAATCAAGGAGCACAGTGCCAAGAGAGAGCAGATCAGCAGAGGAGAGGAGGGTTGAAGGCAGAAGCAAAGAGGAAGGTCTGGAAGTGCTTCCGGAACCAGAGATTGTTTTTCCTCAAGTTTCAGGGTGGCAGGGAGGCTGTTCCAGAGGGAGACCCCAGCTGTAGACAAAGATCTACCATCAGTTCGCTTCTATGAGAAACAAGCGACACTGATGGCGTTAGAGGTAGAGGAGCAAAGAGCTTGAGAGGGAAGGTATTTACGAAGGGACAGCTGAAGGTATATTGGATCCAGACCCCAGAAAGCCTTGTGGACAATGCAAAGAATTTTTTAATTTAATCCTTGCAGCCACTGGGAGCCAGTGGAGAGATTTTAGGGCTGGAGAGATAGGATCCCAGGGCTTGAGGCCAAGGACAAGTCTTGCAGTCCTGTTCTGTAAAAGTTGCAAAGGGCAGAGAGTAGAAGCAGGTAGATTTAGAAAGAGTAGTTAGAGTGTAACAGGTGAGTCGCGCTCGTTCCCCAATATCATTCCAAATGAATAAAGAATCGTAATCCATATGATTCTTAAATGGAAGTGATGTCGATGCTATCTTTATTCTACAGGATGTCAGCCGACACATGTTTCGACAATCGTCATTTTCAAGGCAGTCGTCCTCAGTGAAATGCCCAATTGGAATGGTAAAATGTTGTTTGTTTTCGTCACAAGAAATCAAATGCATAGTACGTTCCCAAAGTATGGAAGTTCCTTTATGTGCACATAGGCTGCTTAAGTAGATTGCAGATGTTGGTGGAAAGTTGAATCTAGAAGTGTGCCCAATAGCCGCTCATTGAAAGTTGAATCTAGAAGTGTGCCCAATAGCCCCTCTGTGAATTTAGAAGTGTGCCCTGCAACACCTCTGTGCAAAGTTGAATTTAGAAGTGTGCCCTATAACACCTCTGGGCAAAGTTGATTGTAGAAGTGTGCCCAATAGCCACTCTGTGAATTTACAAGTGTGCCCTATAACACCTCTGGGCAAAGTTGATTGTAGAAGTGTGCCCAATAGCCCCTCCATGAATTTAGAAGTGTGCCCTGTAACACCTCTGTGCAAAGTTGTATTTAGAAGTGTGCCCAATAGCCTCTCATGGAAAGTTGTATTTAGAAGTGTGCCCAAAAGCCGCTCATGGAAAGTTGAATTTGAAGTGTGTCCAATAGCCCCTCTATGAATTTAGAAGAGTTCCCAATAGCATCCCTGTGAAAACCGAACTTAGAAGCGTACCCAATAGAAGTCGAATTTAGAAGTGTACCCAATAGCTTCCAGGTGAAAGTTGGATTTAAAAGTGCATTTAGAAGCCGAATTTAGAAATGTACCCAATAGCATCCCTGTGAAAGCTGAATCTAGAAGTCTACCCAATAGCCGCTCATGGAAAGTTGTATCTAGAAGTGTGCCCAATATCCCCTCTGTGAAAAGTTGAATCTAGAAGTGCATTTAGAAGTCGAAATTAAAAGTGTGCCCAATAGCTTCTAGGTGAAAGTTGAATTTAGAAGTGCATTTAGAAGTCAAATTTAGAAGTGTACACAATAGCATCTCTGTGAAAGATGAAACTAGAAGTGTGCCCAACAGCCTCTCTGTGAAAGTTGAATTTAGAAGTGTACTCAATAGACGCTCTGTGAAAGTTGAATTTAGAAGTGCATTAGACGTTGAATTTAGAAGTATGCCCAACAGCTTGTATGTGAAAGTTGGACTTAGAAGTGCATTTAGAAGCTGAATTTAGAAGTGCGCCCAATAGCCTCTCTGTGAAAGTTGAATTTACCCAAGTGCATAAGAAGTTGAATTTAGAAGTGCACCCAATAACCTCTCTGTGAAAGTTGAATTTAAAGCGTACCCAATAGACTCTCTGTGAAAGTTGGAATAGAAGTGCATTTAGAAGTGAATTTAGAAGTGTCCCAACTGCCCCTCTGTGATAGTTGAACTTAGAAGTGTGCCCAACTGACTCTCTGTGAAAGTTGTATTTAGAAGTGTAGCCAATAGCCGCGCACGGAAAGTTGTATTTAAAAGGGTGCCCAATATCCCCTCTGTGAAAAGTTGAATCTAAAAGTGCATTTAGAAGTTGAATTTAGAAGTGTGCCCAATAGCTTCTAGGTGAAAGTTGGATTTAGAAGTGCATTTAGAAGTTGAATTTAGAAGTGTGCCCAATATCCTAATAGTCTAATACTGGTGCATTTAGAAGTTGAATTTAGAAGTGTGCCCAATATCCTAATAGTCTAATACCGTGCCCGGTTGAACCGACTAATCTCCCTAATAACCTCCCTGACCAAAGTTGTTTTTAGAATCATGCCTAATACCCTCCCTGTATAAAGTCGAATTGAGAGAAGTGTGCCTAATAATCTAATACCCCCGCTACACAAAAATTGAATCTAGAGCTAGACCTAATATCATCTCTATACAAAATTGAATCTAGAGGTAGACCTAATATCATCTCTATACAAAGTCGAATTGAGAGAAGTATGCCTAATAGTCTAATATCCCCTCTACACAAAAATTGAATCTAGAGGTAGTCCTAATATCATCTCTGTGTACAGTAGAATTTAGAAGTGCGCCTAATAGTCTAATATCATCTCTGTGCAAATTGAACTTGGAAGTGTACCTAAAAGCGTGCCTCCACTGAATTTAGAACTACAATTAGAAAGTCCTCCTAAATTCCACCTAAAAGCTCATACCAAGCATGAGTACACCTGCTCCACCAGAGTTTGTCGGAAACGATCACCGTGCACTGCCACCACTCCATGATCTCCCTTCCCTCCCGTCCCCCCTGCCCAAATCATCCCACCCTCCTCCGCATTCCCTACCATTCCCCTGTCCAAACACCAAGCCAGAGGGGCACAGCCCCCACTCCACGATCCCCCTTCCCTCCCGTCCCCCCCTGCCCAAATCATCCCACCCTCCTCCGCATTCCCTACCATTCCCCTCTCCAAACACCAAGCCAGAGGGGCACGATGGCGAACCAACCACCCTAAGACCACGCCTCCCCCGAACCCCACCACCGACCAGCTAATGTTAACTGTGCCTGTTCCCCTCACTATCATACCAGGCACACGCTGCCCTGCAATCATCCACCCCCCCACCTTGCCCACAAACCCCCGCCACCTTCCCCCCCGACTGCACCCTTTCCCCTCCCTAAAAACTGCATGCCTAGCCCTAGCAAGAACCAAAGCCGCATCCCTCTCCCCCTCTAACCCTCCTACCCTCTCTCACACTCCAATCACAACAATGAAACTAAAGAAGAAACGTACCTGGTCCCCCTCAATCTCTCAGCACTCTTCGCCTCCCCTGTCTCGACCCAACTCCCCATTCCCGCAATCACCTCCTCCCCCCGTGGACTCACCCTTCCTGAAACCCCTCTCCCTCGATTTCTCATCAACTGCAACTGAAACTCCTAACCTCCCACACCCCACCTTCAAATCCCTCGGACCAAAACCGATCATCCTAACACACGCAGCCACCCAATCCCGCTCGAAGCCTGCCAATTTTTCTGCTCACCCACTATCCCCTTCTATCGTCCTCCAAACTACCCCTCTCACTCCCCACTCTCAACTCTCTCCACCACCACCCCCTTCTGCTCCAGCTCCGAGACAAACCTCGCCTTCCTATGTGAACTGCATCCTATTTAATGCCCGATCCATAGCAAAAAACAGACATCTTTGACCTCCTCGCCTCTGACAAACCAGACCTGGCTTTCATCACCGAAACCTGGTTCTCTGACGACTTCGCCCCAATCGCTAATGAAGCCTTCCCCCCTGACTACTCCCTCATCCCACTGAACCGTCCCTCCGGAGGAGGGGGGAGTAGCATTCATCTTCAAGTCTCTCTTCCACGCCTCAATCATCGACAACCAACCTTTCATTACTTCCTGCAAATCTCTCCTTGTTAAACTATCCCTCTCCCCGTCGCTCTCACGCAGCTTCCTAATAATCTACAGGCCCCCTGGCTACTATAGACAATTCGCAAACAACCTCTGTGACTCTATTGCCACCCTTCAACTAAACCATCCCAACCTCACCCTTCTTGGAGACTTCAACATATGGCTCAACATACCCACCAACCCTATGACACACTCTCTGGTTGACGGTTTAGACACAATTAACCTCCAACCCCACATAAATGGCCCGACTCACTATAAAGGACACACTCTTGATGCCATATCTAGCTCCAACACCCTGATTCATTTAAAGCCCTCCACCCCTATCATCTGGTCCGATCACTTCATTCTCTCGTTCACCATTGGCTCACCCGACCCCCTTCCCATACTCGAATCTGAACCTCTGGATCTACGCAAATGCTGGAAAAAACTAATAATTGTCCTGGACCTAGCCGACACACTCCTCCGGTCTCCACCACCTACCTGCCAACCCAACAAACAACTAACCCCTGACGCCTTTAACTCATGGCTCAACGCATCTCTGATGCGGCTCACACCCCCTTGCAAACCATCAACCCGCCATGGCCTCTTCCCCAGATGGCTCACTCCTGAGTTGAAGATCACTAAACAACTATATAAATTCCTAGAACGCAAATGGCAGAAAGACAAAACCCAGGAGAGCAGGGCCACCTTGCACCGACACCTTTATCAGTACAAGGCTGAAATCCGGAGAGCAAAAAAAGCCCACTACAACTCTCGAATCGTAAACTGCAAAAACCCAAGCAAAGAACTCCACAAAATCATCTCCGAATTCACCAATCTGGCTTGCACCACAACCGTTCCGACCCCCTCACAATCACTGTGCGACTCACTCTCCCGCCACTTTTACACCACGGCTCTCGAAAGAACAAATACTCTAGCCACCAAACTGGCTCTCTTACATCCACCAGGCAACTCTTCCCCCATACCGGTCAGCCCACCAGCTGCGACCACTGCGCAACCAATATCAGCAGAGCAATTTCTCAAACTTGTATTTGCCCGCAAACCATCTGGCTCACCGCTGGACCCTTCCCCAGCCACAACCCTCAAAGAAATCTTTGCATCCACCTGCGCAGGACAACACGCAAGATCCATCATAAATGCCTCCCTTTCCTCTGGCATCTTTCCCGACGCATTCAAAGCGGTTCATGTCAAACCACTAATTAAAAAACTGTTGCTTGACCCTCTTGAGCCCAAAAACTACCGCCCCATCTCAAACACCAGGTTCCTTGCCAAACTCATTGACCGAACCGCCTACTCCCAACTAAATGCCTTTGTCGAAGCCAACAATCTCCTAGACCCCGCCCAATCAGGTTTCAGAGCACGTCACGGAACTGAAACCACCCTAACCTCAATCTGGGATGACCTCAAAATGACTCCGCGGGATGTGCCGCACTAATCCTTCTTGACCTATCCGTTGTCTTCGACTCAATCAACCACTCAATCCTCCTAAACCGCCTCCACTCCCTAGGAATTCATGGAACCGCACTTAAATGGATAGCTTAATTCCTCAAAGATAGGTACCAAATAACGATACTCTCCACCTATACCTCCCAAGCCCGACCAGTCGACATGGGAGTCCCACAAGGAGCATGCCTATCCACCCTCCTGTTCAATCTCTACTTGATCACCCTCCCACCCATAATTCGTTCACACAACATCCTGTGTTACAACTACACCGACGTCACTCAACTAATTCTAAAACTCCTGAACTCAAAACCCAACTCCCGGCCTGACCTGGCCTCCTGCCTCCTTGACATAGAACTCTGGATGACCCAAAGCCACCTCTTGTTAAACCCCTCCAAAACGGAAATCATGGTATGTGGCAACTCCGAACTTCTTCCGCACCCACTACCATGGCCATCCGCCATGGGCAACTCACCGACCCCCACCAACTCAGTGAAAATTCTTGGATGCACCCTTGACTCTGACCTAACACTCTCGCGCCAAGTCAACAACGTCTCAAAGTCTTGCCAGTACCACCTTAAAACCCTTAGGTGCATCCTTCCACATCTCTCCTTTCCGAACAGACTCTCCGCCGTCCAATCAATCGTTATATCAAGACTGGACTACGCAAACCCCCTATACCTCAGTGTCCACGCCTACCAACTGAATAAACTCCAAAGGGCACAAAAAGGCGGCAGCCAAATTGCGACTTTCACTCGGCCCAAGAGACCACATCTCCCCAGCCCTTAAGACGCTGCACTGGCTTCCAGTAGCCCGAAGAGTGACTTTCAAAACCTTATGCATCTCCCATCGAGCACTGCATAAAACTGGACCTCAATATCTTCAAGACAAGCTAAAACCCTATCACCCCCCTCGCACCCTAAGATCAAGCTCATCCGGGCTCCTCTTTATACCAAAGACAAACTCAGTGAGGTTAGGCGGATCATCATTCTCAGCCTTGGCCCCCACACTATGGAACTCACTCCAACCCCACATCCGCCTAACTGAGGATTTAACGTCTTTCCGCAAACTGCTGAAAAGCTGGCTCTTCCCCTAAAACCAACCGGTACCAAACTAACCCAAACAGAATAACACTCTTATTGGTTAATAAGAGTAAATCATACGGATACGGTAAAGAGATTTAAACTCCTGAAATGGACATAATGCATGAGGAGTGAACGAAGTGAATGGCGTGGATGGAATAGTTAGAATGGATGAAGTAGGTGGAACAGATGAATGCACTGAGTGGAAGAATGCATGAGTGGAAGAACAGATGATTATATAGTTCGAATGAGTGTGAAAATTGAAGGTGTATGTAGATCGGATGAGTGTATAGAATGGATGAACATGTTCAGCGGATGAGTGTGTAGAGCGGCAGGGTGTGTAGAGCGGACGAGCGTGTAGTGCGGATGAATGCATAAATACAGAGAAGCGAGTAGAACGCATGAGTGTGTAAAACAGATGAATGTGCAGAACGGATGAGCATAAACCAGATGCGTGTGTAGAACAGATGAGTATGTAGAGCGGATGAGTATGAAGAGCGCATGAGTGTGGATAGCAGATGAGTACAGAAGTGCGGAGAGTGTATAGATCGCTGGAGCAGATGAATGTACAGACCTGGCGAATGTATTGAGCGGATGAGTGTATAGAATGGATGAGTGTATAGAACGGATGAGTGGATAGAGCATATGAGTGGATAGAGCGGATGAGTGTATAGAGTGGATGAGTGTATAGAGCCTATGAGTGTATAGAGCGGATGAATGTATAGAGCGGATGAGCATATAAAGTGGCTGAGTGTATAGAGTGGATTGGTGGATGGAGTGGCTGAGTGTATAGAGCGGATTAGTGTATACAGTGGGTGAGTATATAGAGCGGATGAGTGTACAGAGAGGATGAGTGTACAGAGCAGATGACGGTATAGAACAGATGAGGGTAGAGATGAATATACGGAACAGGATATTGCTGTTGAATGCGTGAAAAGCACGAGTGCATAAAGCGGATGAGTGCAGGGAGCGGATGAGTGCGGGGAGCGGATGAGTGCAGGGAGTGGATGAGTGCGGAGAGCGGATGAGTGCAGGGAGCGGATGAGCGCGGAGAGCGGATGAGTGTGGAGAGCGGATGAGTGTGGAGAGCGGATGAGTGTGGAGAGCGAATGCACGCGGGGAGCTGTTGAGTTCAGGGAGTGGGTGAGTACGGGGATCAGGCGATTGCGTAGGGTGAGAGATTGCGCAGAGCAGATGAAGGTGTAGTGCATGCAAGGGGATAAAGCGGACAAACACCTAGAGCGGATGAGTTACACAGACCGGGTGAGTGCATAGAACCAATAAGCATGTAGAATCGATGAATGAGGAATACATGCAGAGTACGGGGAACGGGTGACAAGCGGAGCGGGATAGATGAGCTGAGTGGAAGAATGTGTAGAGTGGAGGACTACATAGAACAGACTAGTAGCTAGGGCCTGCAAATATATAGAACGAATGAGTGCTTATGAAAAAATGGGTACGTAGAGGGGATGAGTGCGTAGAGGGGATGAGTGCGTAGAGTGGTTGAGTGCATAGAGGGGCCGAGAGAGTAGTGGGGTTGAGTGCGTACAGGGGTTGAGTGCGTAGAGGGGTTGAGTTCGTAGAGGGGATGAGTGCGTAGAGGAGATGAGTGCATAGAGGGGATGAGTGCGTAGAGGGGATGAGTGCGTAGAGGGGGTGAGTACGTAGAGGGGGTGAGTGCCTAGTGGGGGTGAGTGCCTAGTGGGGGTGAGTGCGTAGAGGGGTGAGTGTGTAGATGGGGTGAGTGCGTAAAACAGGGGAATGGGATGAGTGCGTAGAGAGGGTGAGTGCGTAGAGGGGGTGAGTGCGTAAAACAGGTTAATGCATAGTATGTGTGAGGGCATAAAGCGGAGGAGTGCCTGGAACGAACGAGTGCCTGGAGCGAACGACTGCCTGGAGTGAATGGACGTGTTGCGTAGAGTGGACAAGTACGTAGAACGAACGCGCACAGATTGCATCCAGTACCGATGAGTGTGTAGAATGGATGAGTACATAGAGCTACTGAATGCGTAGGTCATGGGGCAAACAGGAGTGCATGCGTGAGACAGTCAAGAGTGCATGCGTGGGGCAGACAAGAGCACATGCATGGAGCAGACAAGAGCGCATGCGTGGAGCAGACAAGAGCGCATGCCTGGGGCAGACTGGAGTACGCAGGGCAGACTGGAGCGAGCGGGACGGACTGGAGCTCGTGGGACGGACTGGAGCACAGGGCGGGCTGGAATGCATGAGTGCATGGAGCGAATCGGAGTGTGTGGAGCAGACTGGGGTGCACGGAGAGGATAGGAGTGCACGGAGCCGACTGGAGCATATAGAATTGCGTGACGTATATAGTATGGTTTGGAATGCAGAGAATGTTTGAAAGAGCATATAACCCGTCATATCATACCTCCATGCTTACTCTCTCCTTACGTCACCACTCAACTAGAACACAGAGATACTATGGGCCTCATTACAACTCAGGCGGTAAGGGTTTTACGGCGCCGTAAACAGCGCCGACCCTTACCGCCTGAGTACGAGGTCCCTTAGCGCCATGGCGGACTTAACACCTGCTTTTAGCAGGTGTTAAAATCCATGGCGCTAAGGGACCATGGAGTTAATTACGCCACCGTAATTTACGGTGGCGTAATTAACGCCTTCCCCACTCCCATTATGCCCTATGGGGCAAAAATGGGAATGGGGAAGGGTAAATGGGGATTGGGGACTTACCGCCCCGCCAAGGTCGGAATGGGGCGGTAAGTCCGCCAACCACCATGGCGTAAACGTAGTTTACGCCATGGTGGTAAAGTCACGGCCCAGGCGGTAACTTACCGCCTGGGTCGTAATGAGGCCCTATGACACCATTCGGTATAACTGTTCTAATACCAAAATCCGCCGCACACTCCACATCATCACTGCTGGTTACACACCCCAGAGCCAGGCGTTCTCCTCAGGCCTAACGCAGCCACATCCGGTCTGGATAAATCCTGCCAGAACGAACACATACTCCTGATCGCTCAACCACCACACCTACTGCTAAGAAGCAGCTATTACACGAATACCCACCAGCTGCACACATACCCGGTGCTCACACGCACCTTTTGTCTCTCTCTACTCTCTCTACTGATCTGAACTTCGGTTCCCAAGGGCGTTCAACCTACCAGCGCCTTCAGACCATACCAATGGTATATAAGGCGCTATATAAATGCAAAATAACAATAACAATCTTTGTATTCTTCTATCCTTTCATTTCTGAGCTTCCTCCTCTTCTCTTTTCCTTTCTTGCTGATCCTGTTCTTCGTTTGCTCTCTGACAGACACCATTGCCCATTTGCCGGAAACCTGTGTTGGCGATGCCCACTGCCACCGCTACTTCTCCTTCCTTAAAAAGGGCAAGGGCTTCCATCTTCTTATCATCGGTGAGGAACTCCAGGATCGGTCCTAGATTGTACCACAATTCCCTGTCTTACCTGGCTAGGATCGTCAAGGCTAGGATCGTTGGCTTGATTGTGGACGCCGCCGTGTAGATGACTTTCTTTCCCATGCCATTCATACTTTTTCCCCTCGCTGTCCGGAGGGACTGACGACGATGAGGCCAGGTTAGCAGACTGGTTCCTCACAGCCACTGACACCACCGAGTCCGGTGATGGTTGAGACCTCAGGCACTTTGGTGCGAAGTCCGGCACCCTATTCTTCTTCTCCAGCCTATCCCGCTAGGCTGGAGCCGTGCAAGGGTTCTTCATGAGGGCCAGGCCCTGCTCTGAAACATCGTCCAGAAAAGGCACCGCCATGATCTTCTTTCTTTTGGCATCTCGCCTTTGATACAAGAAACCCTCCTTCTTGGTTTCCTCGGGCACCAGCTGAAATAGCTCAGAGGCCCAGGTGATCATGGAGTGGAATGATCCTACCACATCTGGTAGGGAAACTCTGTGCGGAGCATCCGAGGTGATTCATTGTCTTCTGGGACAAAGTCTTCATCTGTACTCGTGGCCGTATCCGTCCTAGTACCCATTTCTGAGTCCGCTGGGGGAGTTGGGGCCCGACGTGGTGGAGGAGGTTGATACGGGGTGTCAGATGATGCTTCCTCTTTTTAGGCAGGTGCTAACCAGGTGCCTGTGGTACCCAGGGTGCCGGCGCTGGGGCCATCCTCAGCTGTATTTCTGACATCAAGGTGTGGAGTGTTGATAGAATGTCCAAGTAAATATCCCTCGGCTGAGAGGGTAAGGCAGGAAAACTAGGTCATGACCCGCCATCATTTTCCTTGTGCATCGTATGCACAGACTCTTGATCGTCGTTGCCTGTTGACGAGGCATCCATAGGTTGAACGGCGACCTGGGATTACTGTTTCAGGGCCTCCTCACGCAAGCCCCATTTTTGCCTCCCTGACAGTTCTGAACCGGACCTGGGCTGGTACCTTTAACCCTTCTGTAGGGCCTGCAGCCTTTGTCGAAGCCTCTGCTGTGGTGTCACGACGTGGTGGCAGGGATAATTTCTGCGCTGAAGGAGCCACCCTCAGAGGATCAGTGCCATAGCTGCCGTAGTACTAGTAGATGTCAAAGACGTTGCTGATGGCGTCTTTGCCTGTGCAGGTTGAGCCTGCTTGGGCTACGCTGCCTTCTTCTCCTCTACGGTCCTTGGCTTATCCGATTTCTCCCGTAACTCAGCCGGGGTGGATGACTTCTTCTTTGAAGAGGAGCTCGAGGGTAGACTGGCTATGGAGGCGCAAGCTGATGCTGATCACGCCCTATCCAATACGGATCCCGCAACAGCAGCGAACCTGGTGAACTCGGACCTGCAGATCTTGGCCTTATCTTGGACCCTCTCAAAGGACTTCAAAGAACGCTCTTTGGACCGGCAGGTTCTGCACAAGGCATGACCCTGCTCGTGGTATGGGCAGAGGCCTTGTTCGAGTTAAGCCACGCCACCAGTCTACTATGCCTGTTTTTCATCGTTTTCTTTGAGAAACCGAGGCGTATTTCATACTCGACCCCCTTATGGTCCGGTTGTAGGCAGTAGAGGCATTGTAGGGGCTTGTCTTAAACAAACACATTCCGGATGCCCGCATTTGATGCTGGGTCTGAAGAAGGACCTTCCCTCCTTCTTCTCCTCCGTCATGGTTGTATGGAGGGAAGTAGGCCCAAGATGGTCTACTAGAAACTTTGATGAATCTTTGCCCGTTGCCGGAAGATGAGGAAAAGAGCACATGGGCTCTTTGGAACAAAGATTTAAGGAAATGGAACTTTTCTCATTGAAAAACTCCAAGAAACGTACAAATAGCTGAGAGAGCAACTCGAGGAATCCCAACAATGAAGCGTGCAGTATAAATCTGAAGACGGCTGCCAGAGGCAGGGTTTAGGGAGAGGACTGTCATTGGTTGGGGGTGGTATGACCCAGAGGACAGTGATTGGCTTAGAGGAGAAATACAGCTTTAAAGTGAAAGTGAAACTGTTTTTTTCTTTTATAGAAGATTCCTACCTGACAACAGGAAATATTCATGAGCATGTGACTCCATGCCAGACCCCATGTTGGTAAAACTTCAGTACTTTCAAATAAAACGTGAAATACAAACTCCTCTTTCACTTGAAAAAACCTCAAACATCTCTCATGCTCTGTCACATTTTCATTAGCCTCCCCATTGCTCACCCACAGAGCACTCTATGACTAAGGCTTGCCTATCCGCGACACTACATAAAACTCTACCAACTTCAAAATTGCCTTAAAAGCTTCAACTCTTTCTCTGCTAGCACTCACAAAATTCTTTCAGCAAACATCGGAGGTGCAGTGATTGACAGTTCAAGCCCCATCTTCCAGAATTACTTGACCCCACATCTTTAACAGGAAGAGTACTACTACACTTCCATTGTGCACTCAAAATACATTTGTCCGCTTCCACTCCTAAATATTGATACCTTTCTTCCCCTTTTTTCCCTCCCTCTATCCTTATCTGATACCGACTCTGTTCACTACCTTCTGCTTGTTCTTCAACATTGTCCTCTGAAGCAACCAGTCAATCATGTGAGCATGCTATGAGCAACCATTAAATAAATACATATGTAAATAAATACATGATATTGTATCCATTCACTTATGATCCGCAAGACCATTAGGCTTGCTATCCTGACAGAACCCACCCTGCTGGGCTTTTCCCTTAGCTGTAGGAACCATGTCAAAATACATTTATTGGGGCTGTTGGTCCCGTCGGTCCTCCTGTTTCCGAGAAGGTCATGCCTCCTTTGATTAACTAGAGGTTCAACTCACTGGTCTGCAGACCCAGACAACAGTGGCGGTCAGGCTCCAGCTTGGGATATTTCATAGATTCAAATACTAATATGATTCCCTGTTATCAGGCTGGGAAGCCTCAGCACACGAAATTGTTGCAGCGGTAATGCAGAATGACATAAACATAGAGGTAATGCTTTTAACTTAGAGACCATTCAACTCATTGTGGTCAATTTTTCCCCTGATCATTGAGAGAATTAGGCTTAAGCTTCGCCCCGGGAAGCCATCTTCAAATTCATTACAGCACTTCCTGTGCTACGTAGTCCTCAGTCTGCACTCTAGCCTTTTCTGCTTGTATTATGTTTTTTCTGAACACTTTGGGGTTTGCATTATTTTGCCTGCTAGTGGTTTAGGGGTGCCTTTCGGTGCTTCTCAACAGCACTGTGTGATTTTCTTTGTAGGCAGCTTTACATACTTGTCCCTGTTTTGGCCAGAATCCTAGAGAAAGAAAATCCCAATTCAGGGACTGTCAGAAAAGTGAGAAGAAAACATTTTTTTGTTACAGATCGTACAGATCCACAAACTGAATGCACCTGTGCAGGTCACAAGCCTGAACTGTGTAAGATCAGTCAGAGTTTCTCTGATAAAACACTCCAGGATAGGCAATGAAGCCTCCAAATGTTCCTCACTGAGGGAAACGTACATTCCTCTGGGGAAGAATCTACCCCGACTGCTCCAGCCTCTACTTCTAGGAGCAGCTCACCTAGAAGGAAGCTCTTCCGAAGAGGAACACATCTGTGGGGAGGATCAATTCCTCCAAAAAGCACAAGACCAATCCGCTCAATGTGATAATGTCGCCTGAGAAAAAGTCGCCAGGCAGGCAACGTTTTTCCTGCACCCCTCAAAGCCTTCCCCCACATATTCTAGGACTCGTATAATTTACTATTATATACTCCAGTCGTAGGAGCAGTCGTAGTATACTCCAGACGTAGTATAATTCTGAAAAGTGCTTCATTTTCTTAGGATCACTGGATACTGACCAATCTAGTCCCCTAGCAAAAGCCTACTATTAGCACTTCTAAAGAACTAAAACAATCACTAAAATTAAATCGAGCAACAATGGTGCAGTGGATGTGGGAATTCTGATTTCTCCATCAACAGCAACAACATGGACATGCCCATCCATGAGCAGCAAACACCTTCACTTTTACAGCGAGACACTGGGCCTCATTACACGGACGGCGGTAACCATGGCACTATTAGCGCCATGGTTGCCGCCGGTATTTTACTGAGTCCGCCATGGTGAATGGCGGAATTACCACCCTATTCCAAGGTGTGTGGGGGCGGTGATTCCCCATTCACCATGGCACTTCCCCATTCCCATTTTTGCCCCCATAGGGCTCAGTGGGAATGGGGAAGGCGGTAATGACGGTACCGCAAATTGCGGTACCGTAATTACCTCCAAGGTCCCTTTGCGGGTCCCGTCTTTAACGGCTGGTAAAACCAGCCGTTAAGGTAGGGTCCCACAAAGGGACCTCGTAGTGAGGCGGTAAGGGTTTACCGGCACTGGTACCCTTACCGGTACCGGTAAACCCTTACCGCCATCCGTGTAATGAGGCCCATTGTTTGTTCACTGACATAATACAAGGGCACAAGAATTCACACAACACTTTTTAAATCATCAGAGCATTTGAGCAGATATCCCCAAGTGTTGGCAGTACATCAATGATATCTAGGCGAGTCATGACTCTTGAAAACTTGACTGAGCACTTTAGCAAGTAGATTCCACCATAGGCACGTTGCCTTCCAACAGGTACTTGTTTATTTTCAGGAAATGTAAAATAGCTGAAGGTGCGGTTACCTTCCTGGGTCTCACACTCACAGATTAGAGGAGAGGTTTGTCTGCAGATTTTGTTGTCAAATATGCAAACATGCGCCCACCTCAAACATTCAGACATAAGTTATAAGAGGATTACTCAATTATGGATGATCGCATGTGTCTAATTTCACACAACTAGTGAAACCGCTGGATGCTTTGATAAAACCAAATGTCAAAGCTGCTCACTGGTTGACAGAGGACACTCTTATTTTGCAATATGTCTACTCATTAATGACAAACTGGTCTTTTACAAGTCAGAGACACAAATAAGGACCTTGAAATGAGTTTGATTCCAGAAAACAATAAATTCACTTATACAGCATGCAATTTAGGAGAAACAAGCAATAAATCACATGTCTATTCTACTCCAGAATTAAGATTTACAACAGAAGAATATATTTTGACAGCAGTGCAAATCACAGTGCAAAAGGAGGGCACTCTACCTGCAAATAAAACATGACTAGTGATGAATTTGAGGTTGTGACACATTCTAGTGTAGCAAACCTAAAAGCATTACACACCATTATGTTCCAATGGTCTGCAACACAAAATGTACACAATATAAAAAAAACACATTATGAAGCAGAATTGAAATGAATCAGTGGCTTGGTTTGGACTATGGCGACAGAGCCTGACACCATATTACCTGAAATCCCATTGTTTTTTTAGTAATATATGATGAGGAGTCTAGTGCTAGCGGCGGGTACTCACTCAAAGTACTCTGCTGCTTATGCAGGCATTTAATGTTTTTTAAAAATGTAATATCTTAAAACATGGAGTCTATTTGAAATGGATTGTGAGTGCAGCAGTGGACATTTTCCTCAAGCCTCGGTGAAGGCTGCATTTTAATGTGAGCTCTGAATACTGTCTGCATTCTTTCAATCACTGGAAAACATCTTGTTTTTCCCTATGCTACTTTGCTGTGTTCAAGGGCTGTTTTGAATTATTGCCCGATAATGTTGTAGGAGCTGAAAGCAAGCTCTTTCGCGCTACCATGCAAAAAATAATGTATTACCCCTTGCAGTGTTTCATGTGGCATTTGTGTAATGTTTAAATTGGAGAGCACCGGATAAGGCTGTCAGAGAAAAGGCTTCCGGGCCGGAGAAAAGGTGGATGCATCTTTTCTGGTCGGTCCCCTTGTGAGGATTCTCTCTGCCAACCTGGTCTAGAAGCTGTCCAGTGAAGTGCTTGATGAGATGAAGTGGTTTACAGCTTTGCCAAATGTGAAGTATTTTATCTATTCTTTTTTATCGCATTTTATTCACTTATGTATGTTTTTGTTTTGGAATAATAAACGGCAATAAAGAGACACCGTTATAATCTAGCTGAATGTGTATGTGTTAGTGCGTTTCAAGTGTACATTGTTTTTTCACTTAGTGTACTGAGGAGAAAGATAATGTCCATGCACTTTGTTTAGAAAAAGCAAAACAAGGCATTATAGGATATTTCACACATGAAAATAATTATATACATTCTGACATTGCATGTAAACATCTGGGAGATACCTCAGTTCAGACTGCTGAAATACATGAGTGAGAGCTGGCTCTGCGCCAGGCAGATTCAAAGACGCTCATCTTGGTAGTCTCAGATTCAGATTATATTGTCAGAGCTCAAAAAGCAGATTTACCCTGGTGGATTCAGAACTATTTCAGAAATACCAAGCACAAAACTGTCTCTGTCAGACAGATCTGGAGAGAAATATGGGACATCAAACAGACATGCCCTTTTGGGGATGCACACAAGAGCACACACACAAGGCCAAAAGAATTGGCAATGCATTGGCAGTGTAAGGAAGGCATGGTATCAAAAGTAAGACAGATACAATTGAACACAGTTCAAGGGTGTTTATTGAACTTAGAAAAGGGTTTGAAAACGCCTGTCTAATCCTAAATCTACAGATGGGAGCAAGCTACGACCATCAAATATTAATAATGCAGTCCTAGTAGTGTCTTGTCAAAATAAAAGGGCCTATACTAATAAACCTATTGCCAATCCTTACCTCTAAATACAAATAGTGTGGGAAACAATGTTACGAAAAAGAAAGAAGTGTTCACAAAATGATATGTCAGGATGTGCAGGCCATTGGCCTCACTTCCCCACGTTTCCAGCACGGAACAAGGTGGTTGAGTCGAGCTTAGCACAGTCTCTGGCTTCTCTAGCACAAGGATATAGTTCAATCATTAGCATAAGGGCCTTCCGTGTCCAAGTCTCTTTGCCTTTCGAAGTCTCGTCATTCAGAGGGCTTGATACAACAAACAAACAATAAGTTCTTTTCCTCTTTCAGATTTTCACAATTAGTCATTTACTTAGGCGATTCACTATTCACCTCAGATTCCCCCCAGCCGGGCTCATATCCTCTCAACACAATGTTTGTAAATTATTTATGCATCCAATTTCTCGCAGGATATTCTCTCTCGGGTGACTCACGGTTCACCCCAGATCCCCCTCAGCCAGGCTGAGGTCATAATGAGAAAGTTAAGTAATTTCCCACGCCTGTCTCTATGCAGAGGTAAAATGCCATTTGTAATCTTTGGGAGAAAAATATTCATGCATAATCTGCACACTGTTACAAGTACCCTTTCCAGACAAGATCAGCTGCTGACAACTACACTGCTGAGGGACGCCCTCCAGGTGGAAGCTGCTGCGGCTCCTTCTGAAGCCACGCTCGAGGCAGGAGGTTGGGCCTTGGAATAAATCCATGACAGGTCTCCATTTGGTGCTTCCTGCAGACTGGCAGTGCAAGTCATCTGACTGTAGGGTTCCGGTACAGCTGTCCTGCTTGTACTACCTCCAAAGAAAGGCACGAGACAGGGTTGTGTGGATCATCTGGAACCTGCTCCAGAAGGTTCCCTTTATTTCAGAGCAACTTTCCACTTTTAATTCAGGAACCTTCAGAACAGAAGATGGAGATTCGACTGATGATAATGATTGATGCCCAGGATGACCCACAATATGCCACACTTAATCACAACAGATCCATTCAGGAAAGTAGCGAGGCTTTGCCCATTTGGAAGCAGAAAGCGTTTTTGGTTGCTAAAGCCATGAACTAGTTATTTTGTAACAAATGGATGCAATGTCTGCAATGTATTTTATACTGTTATGGTTGACTCTCATGGTTGAATTTCACTGACTTCTGTACACTTTCTGAGCATGGCTCCCAATCCACCTGTGAGCAAATAAATGAGCCTAAAGCCTTTGAGTTCCTTGCACACGTTACAGAAATTAGAGTTTAAGGAGCTGGGGACATATTTTGGGTCATGTATGGATGCCCTCATTTAAAACCTTTTAAATGGTACAGCCAAAATGCTGCCCATTCACATATTTTCTGTGATTGATGAATCCAGGTTGTTTGTACCCATTAACCCTGTACCCAGAACATACAGAGAATTGTTATGAAATAGGCCTCAAATATTTGCACAGAATGTTTTCTATGATCCTTTTGATGATGTTGAAGACCTCTATGGTATGGGGGCTAATGCATGTTATGTGAGATATTACAATGCTTTTTTGTTTGCCACAAATGAGCCCATCCAGTGGCCAAAACATATGTTCTGGCAGCACTGTGCTGTGCCATTTAGGGAAGACAGTCCTGAATTCCAATCACAATTCCTTTGCATTTCACTAAAGCCCTGCTAAGAAGGGAATTACCATGGTGAGAATCAGTACACTTTCCCTCCAGAGCCAGATAGCACACAGCGCATCAGGTTTCCTTGCAAACATGATTGAACAGACCCCGATTTCTTATAATTTCCTGGCATTGTGTTAACTTTGGTCTGGCGACTATAAGGGTGTAAGGGTGTCGAAGGAAGCTGACACAAAGGTGGCATGGTTTTGGTTAGCAACCTTTATTTCTCAAATAGAAAACCTATCTGTCCCTATCTCTAAGAGGGTTTTCCCTGCCTCGGAATAAACCTAAAGGAATTGTCAGAATGTCTGCCAAATCCAAGTTCCACCATCCTGTGTCAAATCCTACTCTAACCCTCAAACTATAACTAAAGGATAAACTAACAGAATGTTAATTCTTCAGGAGATTGGCTCCCTTCTCCTGGTGTCTTGAACAGTTTCCAAAGAATGTTCTCTTACAAGAAAAATGCTAGGGGGAATGACTCCCTTCCACTGGCTTACAGGTTTCACTCAGTCTTTATGCAACTACACATCCAGAAGAATGGCTCCCTTCTCCTGGTGTAAATTCACAGTTTCAAATAAAGCCAGGGTGAATGACTGCCTTCCCCTGGTGTCTCCAGTACAGTTCTCGAGCCAGGACCAAGAGAATACTTCCCTTCTCCTTGTATTACTTATTATAGTTCACCACAAGGCCATGGGGAATGACTCTCTTCCCCTGGCATCTTCAACACAAGTCCGGGGCCTGTACCAAGAGAATAGCTCCCTTCTCCTTGTGTTGATTGGTTCATTTCAGAATAAAGCCAGGGCAAATAACTCCCTTCCCCTGGCGACTTTCTCTCGGCTCTTCGTTCGATACTAGAAGAATGGCTCCCTTCTGCTGGCATTGCTTGCCACAATTCTTTCTCACTTTTTGGGTTCCAGACCCTTCTCTTGTGGCCAGTGGTTTTCTCACTACCACTGCGTCATGGACGATTTTCTCTGAAGCTCTCTTTCTCACTGTTGGGGTCCCTGACCCTTCTCTCGAGACCAGTGGTTTCCTCATTACCACTGCACCGAGGAAGATTTACTCTGATGCTGTCTTTCTCACTGTTGGGGTCTCAGCCCCTTTTCTGGTGCCCAGTGGTTTGCTCGTAACCACTACGCCGAGGAAGATTTCTTCTGATGCTCTCTTTCTCACTGTTGGCGTCTCAGCCCCTTTTCTGGTGCCCAGTGGTTTGCTCGTAACCACTACGCCGAGGAAGATTTCTTCGTATGCTCTCTTTCTCACTGTTGGCGTCTCAGCCCCTTTTCTGGTGCCCAGTGGTTTGCTCGTAACCACTATGCCGAGGAAGATTTCTTCTGATGCTCTCTTTTTCATTGTTGGGGTACCAGACCCTTCTCTGGTAGTCAGTGGCTTCCTCGTTACCACTGTGCCGAGCAAGATTTCCTCTGATGCTCTCTTTTTCTTACTGCCCCAGACCCTTCTCTCCTTATGCCAATTAATGTCCTCCCTAATAATGAGCAGGGGAAAGCCACCTTAGCTTCTGTGTCAACCCCCTGTCCTCTCTAGTGCTTCTGTACCTCACCTTACCTCTTACAGGGCTCTGGTATGTTGCTGGGACATCCTTAGACTGGGGTACACTTCTCCAGCTCTGTGGGCTTCTCTCTTCTGCACTCGTTGCTTGGCAGCGTCTTCCTGGCTTAGGGATTCAGTCCGCTCCTGCTCAGTAGGCGTAGAAATTCTTCAGCATTTGCATGTCGGTCTGCGCTTTTCTCCAGCTGTCAGCATTTGAATCTCCTATGCTAGAGATTTCGAACGCTGACTTCGTTCCCCAATAGAATGGATACCGTTGTGCCTTCCACCATTGTGCGTCTCGTTACGACTGTGTTTGCTCCGCAGCCAGGCTTAACACTTCTGATAGTCCTTTGTTCCTTTTTTATACATTGTATCCAGTTCCTCCCATGCGGATTGCACAAGTCCCTCTTCTTTGTTACTGATTTAATCATCATTCCTCTTAAGGGCCACCTCGTACCAGTGTTATCACATTCAATGATCTTTATGTCTCCTGTGTTCTTTCTTGTCCTAGTACTTTTGGTTGTAGGCCCTATGTTACAACAAAACATATGTGTGCTGTCAATGTAGTTGCTCTGGACATTAGGGCGGGCTAAGGAATGTTGGGGAGTATCAACATTCAATGGGCTGTACCTAAGGTGATCGTCCTTGTGCCCAGAGGGGGAGTCCCTCCCCATGAGGTCGTCCCTCATTAAGCCACACCTAGGCAGTCTATTGGGTAGCAGCTGCACCTCGGTAGCCTCAGCCTCATGGAAAAGCAGTCCCCCTGGGGAGGAGTGACGACACCTTGTGAATCGTCACCAGGCCTAAATTGGCATTAGAAGTGGAGAGCACTACCATGAGATTTTCCTTAGCATGCATTAATGTCTGTGCCCAATATAACTCTGAAAACTTTGACAGTATGCAGATTTCCTGAAAACCATTTTAGATGTGTGAATATCTTGTGCCCTACTACTGGGTTTGAGTAGCAGGACAAATATTTACATACGTATAATCCCTTGTAGCCAAAGCAAAGGATATTGCACTACTGCTTTCTTCTTGAAGGCTAAAGTTAGTGCTGCAAAATAGGAGTGCCGAGTATGGAATTGCCTTACCCAAAATCATAATAGGGATAGATAAAGAGATTTCTACTGTCACCCTCACTATGGCTAGACCAGGATATCAACAGAAGTTAGTATAATTGAACTTTCTTGACAGAGAAAGTGCAAGACAGGTAACTGCTGTGGTGTGTACATTTTGAATGCGCAACAAGGTAGTAAGAGTCTGTGTGTGCTGAAAATGCTCTTCTGAGAGGCACCAAGAGGTAATCTGAGCAGGTGCACATGTGCTGAGCTTAGAGAGGGCATACGTTCCAAATCATGTCAGAAATCCTTGAAAGGGTCAAGAACACCCTGATACGGTTGCAAAATGTGGAACCTATGTAGTCTAAACCATTGACTTCACAACTCCGGTAGAGGTCTCGCTGGGTAGAAGCCCACCATGCTAGTCATCCTGGTGATCCAACATCAGCCAATCCATTCTACAAGGACATGTGGAAAATGTTTGTCACAATCAGTTAATGGGCGCACAAACTTATATGCGCGGGGCACCGCGGTGGAGGGTTGTGTTGAGGTGGTTCATAAGGCTGGGGGCTGAGGAGTATTTGTATGGTTGATGGGGGTGTGGGCATGAGGATGGAAGGGTGTGGTGCATTAAGGTGTTTGTTGTTGTTGGGGGCGGTGCGGAGGGCTATGTTAATGGGCAACTGTGGTTTTAGAAGTTTAGTAATAAATATGGGTGAAGAAACTTGACTCAGGACCATCAATTCACACTAGTCACTGCCTTTATTGTCATATGTGTCCCTTGCATGGGAAATGGTGTGGAGTAGGTAACTCATTTCAGGGTTTGACCCTACACATGGGCAGTGAAACAGAATCAATTGTACAAAATGTTTTTCCTGCTTTATGGATATAGTACTACTGGCCATTGGTGTCCCACAAAGTCAATGTAACATCTGCACAGCCATACCCCCTCTGCTGAATCCTACCCTTTCTGCTCAAGCTAATGTCCGTACGAAGTTGCCATGGGGACCTCGCACGAATCGCAAGCTGCACGCGGGATGTCCTCTGCAAGCTAATCGGGACTCTGTGCTTTCGAGACCGATGTCTACTATTGCTCTGTGTTCGCCCACGCCTTGGTAGTCTAGGCAACCAGGGGCACCTAGAAATGTGTCTAGGACTTGCATCTGCTATCACCCTCTTTTCTGAAACCAGTCATGTGTTTATGCTAAATATGTATTAATGATTTTGTATATATTGTTTGTTCTCTATGCTTCATAAGAACTGAGAGGTATATGTCTGTTACCATACACAGTGAGTTGAAATTATAAAGCCTACAATTTGTAAGGAAAAAGATCAAGTGGGCAGTAGTTTGTTTCACATTCAGTTGGAACTTTTCTGCCTCAGATTGGGTCAGGTAGATTGGAGAGGAATTCTATGTTATATTCATCACCACTTCACCAAAGAAGGTTTGAGAATGTATTTCTAAATAAGTAATTTGCTTTCCTGGCGGGGCAATTCTTTTTGTTTTTGACTTTAGTACCCTGGCCCCCTACAGAGTAAGGGGTGCCCTCAAGTATATATCCATGAAGCGTGGGAGCAGCTCGGGAATAGGCAAAAAGGTGGGAAGGAAAGCTCTCCTCGAGGAACCCTCATCCAATTCCCGAAACTGCAAAGAGACAAACACACATTAATATTCATTAATGGTACAAAATGAATATGAACTACCTTCCCCCTCAAGCCCCAAATACCAGACGGAGAAATCAGAGGAGGCGTCAACATAGGATCAGTCACCAGTAAGTATGCAAATTCCCACCAGCACACGTGACAGTCTGAGCATGGGTACCGCAGAACGGATCCAAGTCAGATGAAATTGCAAAAGGCCTAGCGGATTTCCAGTAAGGAAGAGGTCAGAGTTCAGAGATGGAATGGAGCAGATGGGGTGGGGTACGCCCAGGGAGTGCCAAAGGCATCGAGAGGCTGAGAACACAGGACAAACCCAGAGGTGGAGAAACAAGCGTTGAGAACTGGCAAACGAAGATAACTGAGGCGTGAGGCAAGAACAAGTTGAGGAAAGAGCCCCCGTTCCCGCCATCTGCAGCAAAGGCCAAAGGGACAAGCAAAGCCAAAGTCTGGGTGGCAAGCAAAGTCAGCAGCAGTAAAAAATGAACAAGTCACAGTTTATCCAGAGGAAAGAGGCAATGAGTGAAGGCACATAGAAACACAAAAGCAGGCCTCAAAACAACAGCAACAGGAGTTGTGAGTAGCACTGCGTCCCTTAGCCTCATAGCAGTGCTGTCTCACGGAGGCATATTAGGAGTTGTAATGAAACTACAAGTAGGCGAGTTTCCATTCCTGCAGGCCGAACACAGTCCTGAGAGGGCCATGTGCTAAACTCTGCTGTCAAAATGAAATGGGGTGAAACAGTGATTCTTCTTTTCTTCTGCCTTCGCTCCCCCTTTCCCCTGCTGATCTTTTCTCTCTTGGTACCGTGAACCTGGCCACACTATGTCCTCCGGGCCCAGGTGCCTGCTCACCCTGCCACCCTCCCGCACTGCCACCGGGCCACCGCTTGCACTAGGGTCTGTATCTGTACCCATACAGCCCACCCCCCTTTTTCTTCCAGCACTTATCAAGACCTACCCTGTCTGCTGCCTTAAACCCAGCACTTGCCACTTACTGGAGGCACTACCGCTGTTTGTTGCCTTTATTATTTATTTATTATGTATTATTTATCTGTTTCTCCTTTGCTCCGCACTTCCAACTTCTCCCTCTTCCATGCAATTTTCCCCTCCCCATGCACTTGCGCCTAGTAAGATCGTTGCTTTGTTCTCCCCTGTTCCCCTCCCTTGCCTTGTTGCGCTCTGAAACACTTGTGTATGAGCGCAATAGAAATAAAATATCAAT
This sequence comes from Ambystoma mexicanum, assembly GCF_040938575.1. NCBI lineage: Eukaryota > Metazoa > Chordata > Amphibia > Caudata > Ambystomatidae > Ambystoma > Ambystoma mexicanum. The sequence continues at coordinate 315,835,044 of NC_090921.1, read as the reverse complement.
TCAATTCCATTTGCGATATACCAAAAATAGATCCAGTCAGACATGAATTGTTTATGGGTGAACCTTTTTTCTTGCTGCACTCATTATGGTAAGATATCCCTTTGAAATATGTTACTTTTCAGGAACCATTCTCCCAAGTTCAGCAGTGGAAGTGCGGGAAGGAAAATAGGAGCAGGAAATACAGCGCCTAGGTTTGTGTCAGGAACATCCCTTGTGAAAGCTGGAGTAGACTTGACTGCTAGATGCGGCAAGGGAAGAACCTCCAAAATCTGGGAAGAATTAACCAATGAAAAGAACTTCGAAAAAGAGTTTGAGAATCAATGCAGTTGAATTGATGGAATATAGAGCGGTGTTCGAACTAGTTTAGAAGAGGATTTCATGGAAATAAAAAAAACAAGTACTTGGGAGTGTCCAAAAGGAGTTGACAAAAGCTCCCCTTGGTGCAATGACAGTTGAACAAAGGGGAGGTGGCAGCAGTAACCCTTTTCTGATTTGCTTATAGTCTGAAAAACATGAAGAAATTGTCCCAGTTGGTCACCATCTACTAGAGATGGGGGCAGCGTGCAAGCAGCCGCGGCTTGCTGATCCCAATTCTGAAAAATCTTAAAGAGACAAAAATCTGGACAAGTGCTTTACCAGAGTGAACCTCTGAGAACCTCTAAACCCTCATAAACATCCTCCAAAGAGGACCTTGGGGCCTCATGGGCAGACCACCTCCCCCAAATCACGGCAAAATCAACTGTAGACATTAATAACCAAATAATCACAAAAAACAGACTTCATGGCCCCGTCAGCCACCCCTCTCCAATCCGACACAAACACATTATTTGTTGACCAATTCAGACATAGCATTAATCTTACATTCAACCCAATGTAGCATGCCACCCGTTACACCTCTCACACCTGTCCAGAAAAATATTGAATCCTTCCAACCCCTGGCATTGAGCACTTCTCAAACATTATCACCTCTCTCTAAGCAAGATCCTGTGGAGGTGGCATGCTCTTTGCCACTATTATCAAGACCCTTGCCTGACCCCAGTTCTCTCACGTGAATTTTGTATTTGTATTTTTATTGTTCTTTATATAGCGCCTTTATCCAAAGCGCTTTACATAGGAGATCAGCGGTACATAAGAACAGTGGAGAACTTTACCATAAGAACTTGCAAGCTTTACCTACGAAATTAACAGCAGTCAAATACTCCAACTACGTGCAAAAACCCAACTTGAACTCAACTGACCTTAGCTCCGCATTGTACCCCACCCCATCGTACATCCTCATTGCCAGGGCAAAATAACAACAGTATAGCATTGGCGCTATGCAACGCATGCCTGACTTTGGACAACATCCCTTACTGTAGCCATTCAAACCTCTGTGCAGCACAAAAAGAGCCACCCTCCAGGTGATTAAGCCCCACAGCAAAATATAGACACCAGACCACTTCATGGATTTCCTAAACTAGTGCCTCTCCATTTTACCTTTCTGACAGAGTGAGGCATTTGCACTGTTCATAGAATTTTAATGAGACGATATGACTTGAGGCGGTCGGGCTGACCCCAGCGGTAACAGCCTGCTGCACACCTCAATGGCCAGGGCAAAGGGACGGCGGCCCATTTGGCCCACCGCTGAAGTTCATGTCACCATTAGTGTACCGCGAAACTGCAGCGCGGATGCGAAAGCCTGCAATATATAAAAAGAAAAAAGAACATCCCACCTACCTTTTGCCCAGTGAGTCCGTTTTCAATGGTGATTATGCTGATGTAAGCAATACTGAAAGCAAATTCCCTCTCAAATGAGTGGCGTCGCAAGACAAAAGATATGTGAATATATATTTTTTCATTTAATTCATTGTATCCTCTAGGTTTTCGCAGGTGCTAAAGGTCCCATGTGAGACAGGGGGTGGGGTGCAAGTGAGGCTAAGGGCGAGAGGCTCACTGGGGAGCTCAGAACGTGGGCTTACACCAGTGAATGCAGCCCGTGTTCCGAGCTCCCTGATTGGCTGGTGCCACCGCCCAGGGTACTAATGTGAAATCAAGTCACACTTTTCTGATTCGTCCTATCCAGTACTGGTCATTGGGCCGGCTCTCGCCGGATCCGAGATAAAGCACCAGATGTGTAGCCAGATCTCACGATCCAGATAGAGTCAGCAGCTGCAAAACGCAAATTATTTTGAAAAAAAAATAAATGTGGAAAAAAAAGAAAGCGCCTGCGACGACACAGAGTAGGGGGGCGGAGCAGGTCATTGCTGCCATGAGCGCTCTGCTGGCTCCGCCCCCCTGCGTGAACGCAGCAGGACTTTGATACAGGTCACAGCTGCAGGAAAAGCAAACTGGAACTTCCTCTGGTGACCCTGTGCAAGCGGTCACAAGAGGAAGTTACAGTCCTCAGCGATGACCCAGTTTATTTCTTCATGCAATGTTTGTCAGATACATGGACCCCGATTATTTATTTATTGATGCAATGTTGGTCGGATATCTGTATCCGACAAACATTGCATAAATAAATAAATATACAGGTGTCCTGCGCCAGGTGTGGTTCAAGTAAAAGAAAACGTTGCCTATGTCGAACAGAACTCACCCTGTTTGAATAGTACCCAAGGGGAAGGTTTTTTGTTATAAATTCGGATGAAAATAGTTGCTTATTAAAGAATATTCACTCAGCAACACTCGTCAATTGGCATAGTGAAGTAACTCATCACCAGTGCCATGGAAGTGGTTTAAAGTGAAATTGATATATAGTTTGGAAAACAAAGCAGCATGAAAGAAAAAGCGCCGTTTAAACTATTATTCTAAACATTTGCTTTGATCGGAAGTCAACTGCCACCCTGCCTCCTCTGGCCCCGCCCCAAACTCCACCCCCACCCCCGCCTTTGTGGGATCCCTCACCAATTTTTTCCCATTTCCACCACTGGCCATATCCCTGCCAATGTAACTCTGTAGGCTTTTACTAATGCTATTAGCAAAATCCAGTAACCCAGGGTGCTGAGAGCATTGTCTTTTGATTCAATGAACGGGACGCCTCACAGAGTGCCGTTCACTGAATCAAAATACTGCACTAAGATGGCTGCCATGGATCTGGAAGGCATACCTGCCTAACCTCTGGGTTTTCCCCGGAGACTCTGGGTTTTTAGCCATTTCTCTGGGTCTCCGGGGAAGACCCTGGAGTGTCCAGGTTTTCGGGTCCGTCCAATCCTCCATCCGATTGGCTAGCGGCAGCGATCTTTTGCAGCCAATCGGATGGAGGATTGGACGGGACCAGGGAACGGTGCAAATGCAATATTACGTTTATTGTGCTTAATCTTTAATTTTGTTTGGCAAGTTTGCCTTATGTTTTAATCACCCTAAATTGAAGGGCGAATAAACATAAGGTAAACTGGCCAAAAAGAATGAAAGCTAAAGCAAAAAAAAAACAAAAACTCTGAATACTGCTTTCATTAATGACACCGGATGGAAAGCAGTTTTCCTATTTTTTCAGCTTCATTCTTTTTGGCCAGTTTGCCAGGGCTCAAGTTCATGGGACACGCGGGCGGACGGAGTCCACCCGCTTTTTTCATAGGGTGGAATCGGTCCCCCCAGATAAAATGAGAAACATTGAAGGTTCTCTTTGAATTCATGCACACATGTTAACGTTTTCAAAAACATTATTTGAAGAAAATATCCTCTCTTGGTTTTGTGTGTGTATTGCCTTTATGGAAGGCAAATGCCATTCGTCCTAACCAATTTGGATGGTTATGCATGTCCTTGGACATTCCCATTTATTGCATTGCATTGTAAAATGCAAACAGCAAACGTGTTTCTAATGACGGCTACAACAGCCGAATTTACCCTTTTCACAGGTGGGCGGGGTGTGTGGGCGGAGCAGTGTGCAAATGGGCGGAGTCTTTTGTGACTGTGGGCGGGGCATACATCTCAGGGTTTTTGATTTTGAAATGTAGGCAGGTATGATACAGAGCTCCTCTTTCTTTTCCATGGCAGCCAGGAAGCAGGAGCAGCAGCAATTCGGAAGTGGCACTTGCTGCCGCTGCAGAAGAAAGAAGGTAAGTGAGGCTGGCGGTGGGAGGGCAACAGTATATTTATGCAAGGGAGGGCGGGCGGAGGACGGCGGTGCGGGCGATGGATGGAGGCAGCAGGAGGATCGGACAATCTGTCTTTTCTCATAATACTTCAGTCAACCTTGCAAGTCTCCCTACTGTTCCTTTGTAAGACACCAGTTGACATTGGTTTATAGTGATAGCATAGAATGCAAAAGCATCGAATGCAAAAGCCTCGAAAAAAATGCATCGAAAAAATGCATTTCTTTTCATTTTTTTATGGGGGATCCTCACCCAACCCCCGTTTTTTTACCCCTTAAAACACATTATAATAAAAAAAACTTTACCCATGAAAAAAATGAATTTTTTCGAGGCTTTTGGATTCGATGCTTTTGCATTCGATGCATTGTATTCAATGGAATCACCGGATGCCGTTGGCATCGACGTACAGAAGAGCCAGCATGGAGCCTGTGAGACATCGAAGGAAAGTACAGACAAGGCTGGTGTGCAATTATTCTTTTGGCCTCCCTATGGGTGAGGCCATAATGGAAACACAGGCAGTATCTCCAAATAATGCCTGTTCTACCACCCCTCTGATTATGGGTATGGAAACCCTTAGGGCATGAAAATCACCTGCCTGTGAGTGGTGGTAACACCCCAACTCAAAATGGGGGTAAAGCTGCGGGCAGCATTTCCACATGCAGCAATAGAAGCCACTCCCCAAAGAAGGCTTATGGAATTTCAGAGTGGCCAGCAACTAAAAAACCTATTTAGGCAAAGGATTACCATTACCCGCTGCAGCAAAGGTTAGATGGTATTAACACAGGTAATGCCAGTAAACTCATAATGAGGTACTTGGTGTCTAGTCTGGATTCAAGAATGGAGGAGAGGTTGCAGTACATCACATCAGTGGCACAGTAAAACCAAGTAGAGTGTTGTACTTGCTGGATTTCCAGAGGTGGGCCTGCAGATTTCCTCTCTGTCACAAGAAAACAATGTAGATGCTCTCTGTGGGTGTAGTAAGCAGACACAGCTGCAGCAGTGACACATAGTGACCGGTCAGGCTTTAGAATGAGCTAAATCATGAAGGGGGCTGAGAGTCTGCTTCTCACCCATATTGGGCACTCTAGCATCAGTCTCAGCAGTCGGTCAGAAAAGGTGAAAAGGAAACATGGACCCAATGATGACGCACAAATAGGTTTCTGTTTTTAGTTTCCCAAACCCCTCTAGGCCAATCTACTAGGATTGGCCTACGGGTGGTTGTCTGGCTAGGGAATTGTGATGGTGACCCTGGGTTGGTTGGATCTTAAAAAGGGACAAATACAAAGAAAATTTAGAAAGGAGAGAAGAAAATGAGAACCCTTACTTTTGTTTGAGGTTTGGAACATGCTCTTTTCGCCAAGGTTGCTCTCTGAGGTACACAGGTTAGTGACAATGCTGAAGTTTCTTGGGTGCAGCTTTGATTGATCAGGGGTCCCTAGTTCGGTCACTTCCAGAATTCCTGTCTCTGCAGGACTCAATGCCACAAGCTCTGGCATGGTGTCACTGGAGCTGTCAGAGCAGGGTACATGGCACGCGACTTCCAGTCCCTTAAGACCTGCCTCAGATTCGCCTTCCACAATATGTTGATCTAACCGCCTGGGGCTACATGATCGGAACTGTTTTGGGGATCTTGTGATGGAAGACTTTCCTACGGCAATTGAAGCCTGAGCCACTTCCATGATTTCATTTTGTGAGATGATGTCACTGTGGTTGTCTGAATTCAAGATGGTCGCTGGGCTCAAGCTGGTCCCTTCAGGGTCAGGCAAGCTGCTGTCTGTTTTGGCCCCATTGTGGCTATTAGGCTTGTGTAACAGTGCAAGTGGTGAAGTCGACTCCGAGTGTATCACGTCAGAGCTGGGGGTTGTATTGGTTGGTGGGCTGCCCTGTCTGTGCTCTGACTCCTGAAACTCTCCTTCCGAGTAAACATCCTTGCTCCATGAGTCGCCAATGGTTTTCCCAGCTGCTTGGGAGCTCTGGCCTTCCTCATCTGTTTCAAAAAGGCTCTCATCGATTATTTCTTCTTTGACTTCTTGGCTTTCTGCTTCTCCATCCTCGACATATGTTTTGCGGTAGCAGGAGGCATCTTGGCAGTGTAGGTTGGGTGTGGAGCAAGGGCAGGAACCGCCTGATTCAATCTCCCACTCTTTCTGGCGATCTGGGGGCGCATTTAGATGGTCTTTTAGAGAAAGGGGGTTGCACATTACATAGAACATGCCGTCTTCTGGCCCTTTGCCTGAAGCAGTAGACTTGCGGCTGGACTTCATGGTTTGGGTCTTCTCGGAGACGATTTTGCACTTTTTCCCCAAGGAAGAACGTTCTCCCTGCCACATGTCATAAGAAGTGCGCCGTTTCTTCCTTTCCCCTTTGTCTTCCTTTTCTTCCAAGCTTCCAAATACGGATCCTCGGCAGGGCCAATTGTAGGCGTGTCCTCCGGCACATATCCACAGTACAGTGTTGTCCCGGTGGCGAGCCCTGGCTTGCTGCACATTTTCCAAGGTTGGGATTTGACTACATATCGTTCCATGAGTGTGTGCCCACGTCATTAGATTTGATAGGTCAACTTCAGTTGTGTTTATTGCACTGTCCATCTCATTTAACATGCTCCCCCGCCTGCAAAAGAAACATTTGTTAGATGGCCCTTAGTTTATAGATCCAACATAAACGACGAGCAGCATTTCATTACAGTTTAAAAATCACATTCTCTATAGCGAAAATCACTGTTCTAGCTCTATTTTTAAAGCCTTAAACATTTTTCCTTTCCTTGCCTTTTCTTTTAAAGGGCAGCTTCATCCAAGATGAAAACAGTTACTTTCCTGTAATTATCTTTTCCCAACATTGGCCTCCAACAGTGGCCAGTCTTGGGAGGATAGCTCAGGGGCAGCGCGCTCCCTTTGGAAACAAGACGACGCTAAGCAAAACAGGTTCGATCCCCGGTCCCCGCTTAGAAACCTCTGGGTGTTAAGTGCGTTATAAATAACCCAATGCAATTTACAATTGATAGATCAATATAAGGTGAATCTTCGCTGACCTCGGGCTGTGAACACTGAGTATTTTTTTTTACACAGCAGTTTTAAATTACTTCTCTTGCATTCAGTAGATTATGCATGACCTGAAGCCCTTTCCAGGGCCAGCCAATGCAGCATTCACTCTGTCCCAGGGGCCATCTACACACTCAAATATGCTGCGTATTTCTTCTACTGCCGATGCTCCCTTGGGCAAGAGAGTGAGGTGTTAGTCCGTTGGGCAAGAGAGTGAGGTGTTAGTCCGTTGGGCAAGAGAGTGAGGTGTTAGTCCGTTGGGCAAGAGAGTGAGGTGTTAGTCGGTCTGCGGAAGGTATCAAAGCTGGAGTACTAAGCAACATTCTTTCAAGTCTAGTTTTGGATTTTTTACAGATCCACAAATCTAACACACATTTAGACTGCAACTAGATCCTGGCAATGCTGACCTCAATGGACCGATCATGTCCTCACCCTTCTGGGTGAAACAAACACCCAAGTGTCTCTGCCACTACCCAATTACAATCTACCGGCCTTCAACCATCAACACTTCACGATCTACACCTGCCTGACCCTCTAACTCACTGACATCACCCCTCCTTTCTTACAGGCCCATGCACAGCAAGGCCACCAAAATGACTGAAGTGCACTAGACAAAACCACTAGACATTTCATTACACACAATCTGTTTAAAACCTCTTGTCCCACCGTTGCTTCTCTTCTGACTTCAATGTCTTAACAGCAGTGTTTGGTCAATGCTACGTTAAGGTATTAAGCATTTATGTTGTGCCCATCACTACCAGGTGGTCTTCTCCATATTGCTACTTACATACATCACGCAATAAACTCCTGTCAACTTAGATGTGGTGGCTGCTACATCTATGGTGGGGTGTATAATCAATCTTCTAACAGTGAATCTCTTTGCATCAGACATTGGTCTACAGCCTTGCTCCAGATGTTCTAGACTACAACTCCCATCAGCCCAAGCCATCAGTGACAATGGTGGCATATCATGGGAGTTATAATCTAAAACAGGTCGAGAGATGTGTTGCAGACCCCTGCCATAGAATGAAAAAGAGCAATACAGGGGTTGTTCGCTTTCCAACCCCTTGCATAGCGCTGTGCTGGCCTTATTAGATGCCCCATCTTCCATATTCCTTTGCTCGGGCCATATAACAAACAATTCATTTCAGAACAAGTGTATTGAGTGGCTTATCTGTTGGAAGAATGTAGGGAATAACACTGATTGATTCAAATGGAATTCAAACTGCAATTTAGGAATACATTTGGACCTGCTTGTAAGCCAAACCTGATCCTCAAGAAATGTATATATAGTTCTGTAGCTGTAAATTGTTGGATTTTTGTCAAGATGCTTGCTAATATTATTGCCAATCTAACAAGACGACTTCTAAGAAGTATGTTTAAATTCGGACTTATGCATTGGCGCAAATGTATGCCGCATAAGCTTCGAGACCACCATGGTCAATGGACAGTAAAGAAAGGATTTCTGCTATGCAGCAAAGTAGTTCTCCAACAGCCCCTTTATACTATTATTTTAGTATTCTTCTGGAGAAAAGGGACGGTGTCCTTGTACTCTCCTGTGAGAGGAAACTGACCCCAAGCGCAGACTGGACAAACAATGCTTCCGGACAGTCATTGCTGATGCAGAAACTACAGCTTCAGTTGATAGAGATGTGCTGAAAATGCTTGCACACTATACCCATGCAGAGGCGTAGCCAGGATTGTCTAACAAGTGGGGCCTGGATCTAATGCAGTAGGGCTCAACCCAAGGAGAGCCCGCAAAAGGAAAAGGAGTTTGTTCTGCCTCCGGCCGAACGAGTAGCAAGGCGGCGAAAACGCATCAAGATGGGTTTGAGGGCTTTGCCCCCCTGAGAAAATGTTTTAAATATTGGGTTAAAATGGTGCATTTTACAGTACACTTTCTGTGACAAATTGGGTTAAAGGCCACATGGTATTGTAGGGTAAGACATGGGAAGAAAATCCGGTAAATACTAAGTGACCAACAATGCACAGAAGTATTTCCCAACACATTTTTATAATGCCTTCTCCCAATATATGGCAGTACTCGGCACGTGTAGAAAACCTTTCATACTAATTGTACCCATACATGACCATGCTGGTGCACATATATATATGAAGTAACTACAAAAAGGAGTTGAAAGGCATTTGCCTCCCGTTTATACCTCAGTATTGTAACACATAATAACAGAAGGCTGGATTATTTCAAAGTTATTCCTAACGCTGAGTCCCTAGCGCAAGTTAAATGACCCTATCTGTAAAAAATCTCCTATCAATGGGTTGTTGGCCCGAGTAAGTGCTGCAGAGCCGACTGCAAGGGATGTCGAGATCCTGACCCTATCCTCTCTAAAACACTTTCCTAGTGTCTATAAGTGCACAGAGACATGCAGGTCGGGTATTTTGTATTTTTTTATTTTTTTTTTTTATTGATATAGTTGAAATATACAACTTTTCAATATCTTAAGTTTAAAATAAAAACTTTTTTTGAAAATCATTTTAACAATATATACATATCTTTTTTAGCATATCTTTTTTTGGCAAGGGGTCAAACTTCTGATAGGTCTATCTTTTGTTTAGTACTGTGATGATCATGTTATTGCTCCACTTGATTTTGTTCAAGCTTCAGCTCCTCTAGAAAGGCCATTGCCCCAATTGACACAGCTACTGATATCCCAGAATATATAGTTCTCCATAGTACATCAGATGTAGTGACCCCAAATGGCTCAGTTAGATGTCTGAAATATTTAACACGAAATTGTAGAAGAAATTCACATTCGGTGAGCAGATGTCTCAATGTTTCAATGGTATCTTGTTGTCGACAAAATCTGCAGAACGCTTGTTCTTTATTGATGAGATTGCGACGGGCCAACACTTGTCTCGTTGGCCATATGTTAAATCTTAGCCGTAGTAACTCATTTCGATATTTGATTGATGGAAATTTGATTAGATAGCGTTCTGGGTACGAATGCTTTTTGTTTGTGAAGGTTGTCGAATCATAATCACAATACTTAGTGCATTTGTCTCTGGTGTTATTCCAATCTCTTTCGAATAGTCTCGTTTTGATATGATCCGGATTTTGAAGTAAACTGGATAGAGCAACATCAATCAGAGCCAATGTGTCAATGACTATGTTTCGCCATTTTTGTATGAAGCTATCATTGGAGCCAAAGATGTAATCAGACAGTATGCCCAGGACCGATGTATCTTTCACTGCCAGTAAGCATTTCCGGAATAATGCTATTATTAGCCATATGTATCTGAAATGTAGGGAGATGAGTCCCAATTCATGTCTGATGATGGCTAGTGGCGTTGATGATGGCAGCTGGAGAACACTGCGCCAATACTTTGATTCCAAGGAGTTCCAAAATTTGTCGGTCATAACCGGTCTTGATTCTGATGAATAAAGCAAAATTGGTGTAACTTTTTGTTTATAGAATGATAGGACCGGGACCAGAGTGAACTTTCCATATTTTCTTGTAATTATTTTTGATTGCTGAATAAAAGTGATCACTTTGTCTTTTTGTTGTTGTTTGTATGTCATAACTTGATCTTTTGAAAATATTTGTGCGCCCAGATAATTATAGTGATTTACTATTTTGAGAGTTTCTCCCTCGATGTTCCAGTTACTCATTGTTCTAGACGATTTATGATTGACATTAAAGGTCATCACCTTGGTTTTCTCATGATTAATGCTTAAATAGTTATTGTAAGTGTAATTAATGATTGCGTCCAAAGACTTTTGTAGTCCCTTCGGTGTTTTAGACATAATCATCTGCGTACATCAGAAAGGGAATAGCTTTATTCTTTAATTTTGGAGAATCAATGAAAATGTTTTCAAACGACTGACCAATGTCTGAAATAAAAAAATTAAAGAGTGCTGATGCTAGAGTGCGGCCTTGTCTCACTCCACGGAATGTTTTGATAGGTTGAGATAATTTGCCTTCATTTGTGAGTCGAATTTGTATAGAGTTGTTAGTATGGAGATCTTCTATTAATTGTATGATATAACTTGGACATCTTGATCGAATTAGTTTTTGGATTAATAGTTCACGTGACACAGAGTCAAACGCGGCTCGTAGATCTATGAATATGAAGTATAATGGTTGTTTGATTACTTTGTGATGCTCAATAATAGCTGTTAACATGAACAAGTTAATAGACGTTCCCATACCCGCTACGAATCCGGTTTGGAAAGGGTCTCTGACATCTGCTTCAAGTGTCCATTTGTTAAAGTCTCTTAGAATGAATTTAGAGAATAATTTACCAGATGCATCCAATAGTGAAATGGGCCTATAGTTCTTTGGAAGTGAGCGGTCTCCTTTTTTAAAAATTGGTATAATGATGGCCTTTTTCCATGAGTCCGGGATTGAGGCATTATAAATGATTTGATTGAAAATCAACGTCAAGATCTTAGCCCATTGTATCGGAGCTTGTTTGAACATGAAATTGCTCATACCATCTGGCCCTGGTGCACGTGAATTTGAGAGCCTTTTTATGTAGAGTAATACATCGTCTTCTTCAATTTGTAGCCCACTATAATTGGTATTCTGTCTAACAACATTAGTTGGATGACACAGCTCTTTCTGGTACATGTTGGTGAAGTGGTCTATCCATTGATTTTCACTTACTCCATTTATTTGAGCTGCCTTTTGTGTTGAATTCAGGGCGTCGTTGAGAAGTGCCCACATTTGACCAGTATTTTTGTTCCTACTATTTTGCAACATGGATTCCCCATCCTTTTGATACAAGGTACAACGATAACCTTTTAGCCAATTGGTGTATTGACAGTTGAGTGATTTTACCTTCTGGTATTTGTCAACACAATTAGAACGTAGAATTGCCTTTCGGTTTTTCCTTAATGTGGTTTTTTTCTGTTGTATTATCATATCGCTTTGATGCTTGGATTTTGCGAAATCAAGCTTTCTATTCTTGTAGGCTACTTCAAATAACTGAAGATGGACTGTGTAGTCACTGTGTATGTTTGCTTCAATTGTTGCGCAGTATGCTTCTAAGTTCTTCCTATTCCAAACCAATCGTGAACGGGCATTGTTGGTTGACACTATGTGTTCAAATCTTTGGTTGGCTTGCGGCACATTCGTTTTGACATTCCATTTTAGGTTCAAGACATTGTGATCACTACTTGTTTGCGGCAGAATTTGAAAGGTAGTTGCCCTGTAAAAAGTAAGTGAGTCCACAAAAACATAATCAATTATGGAGGATGCATTTCCTCTGCACCAGGTATTTTTTGGTGCCAAATCGCCTGATATTGAGCCATTGCACATGATCAATTTCCGAGTTTTCATTAGAGTCTTTAGTCTTAGACAAGTAAGATTATATTTCAAATTATGATTAGGTAGAAGCTGCAAATTTAAATCTCCAGCTACAAAAATTGAGGTGATGTCGGAAGCGTCTGAGATTAAATTCAAAAGGAGTTCTAACTCCAGAAAAAAATTGTCATCCCCAATGCCTTTCGGATTTCGATAGATGTTAAGTAATGCAAAGACATTCCCACTCGTGTTCAATTTGACCAGTTGCAAATAGGGATTCGGAGAGGCCCAGTCACTTAGACTCCAATTCTTATGATTCTTGGTGATTATCATCAGACCTGAGGAAGGTCTTCCGCATTGCCTTGAAATAGCTGGATTTAATATAACAGTATGGTCCTCCCATATGGGTTTTTTTGTTAGCCATGTTTCCTGCAGCAGTATGATATCATGCGATTTTAGGACTTCTGCAGTATGTTGAAATAAGTGGCTGTGACCACACGTGTTCCAGCTGATTAGTGAAAGTGTCCTTGATTCCTTTCTTTGTTATGATTTTTCCTCTTCATCATAGATTGGAGCTTGATAGATTTTGGCTGAATTTGAGTTGGTAATTTCATTAAATTGGATACAATGTTCCTGATCATGTTGTTTCATGTAGTTGTTTTTGGATTCTAGGGTTATATTCCCTCTTTCATCTAAGCACATGGGATCTCTGGCTAACACAAACCCCAAGGCAAATAGTCCCAATCGAGCTTGCCATAGAGTATTTCTTGTCAAGTTTGAAGGCAGCCAGAGTCTCACCATGGATTTATCGTGATCATTGAGAAATTCAACTTGATCGATATCAATTGAGGTGATGTCACGAAGAGCATCGATGTCTTCACAGATTGCCAGAATACTAGCTCGATTGAGTATGTATTCTGGGTATGGAGCAGGTCGACATTTGAGGATCAATCTATGTTGATTGAGCCATTTTTGTTTTTTTATTGCCTGAGATCCAATGCCACCCCTGGCACTATTCTCTTTCTGATTCGCCAGTACCTGTCTTTTTTCAGAATCTTGCAGTTTAGGAGCTGTGAGATTACAATCTAGTTCTGTGGTTGTTTTACTAGCTCGAAGTGGCTGCTTCATGTTCAAATTGAAATAATTTTCAATTGCTTTCGCTATTAGTGTGTCTATGCAAGCTGCTTTTGGCTGCTGTTTCTCACATGGCTGAAGATGTTGTCTTTCCCGGTTGTCTTGGGGATGCTGACTATTATACTTTATGGTCATCTCCTGTTGAGTCGAACATTCTTGCAGATGAGGATAGTTTCCACTCTCATTTGATGTGTCACGCTTTAAATTGACATTTTGGTTAGAGCTTGGTAACAACTGCTGCACTGCTTGGTTGTATAAGGCAAGTTGAGATTGCTGAGTTGTTTGGACTTGTCGTCTTTCTTGAATGGCTTGGTCTTGTTGTAATGATTGGGAATTCACATTAATTACTTGAGTGACTTGTTCTTTTTGTAAGGTATGGGGATTCACATCACGAGAATTTATAGTAGCCATTGGCACAGTCAGCTGATTGTTTTTTGGCTGAGATGTGCTTTTCATTGATTGTTGCATCTCACGGTAGGTCTTTATTGAATTTTCAATCTGGGATTTGATGTCGGCCAGTATTGAAGAATTCTCTCCATCTTGCTTTGCACTGTTTAGTGCATCTCGTTTAGAACAGCTATCCAAGGAGGGGCCACCAGCCATCGATATTGTCGTTATTGGGTTGCAAAGGGTCGACACATGGGTGACTTGTTTTGTTATTAAAGATTGTGCTTTAGCATCTTGAATTAAAATTGGAACCATTGCTGGATCAGTTCGCGTATCTTTTTTCGATGTTTCATTAGGGGGATCATTTTCTTCAATAGTAGCGATGAGCTGATTCAGCGGTAGATAGTCTTTGCCACTATTGTCGGGGATTTCAGATAGTAACTCAGTACTTTTGCTTTTGAATTTTTTTACGGGCTTGTTGAATGGTATCCTTGAATTACCTTTCATTTTTGGAATTAGCCGTTTAATGAGGTGTTTAATGTTGGCCCTTGAGCGTATTGCCAGTCGTTCCTGGTTTTTAGTTTTTTTGCAGATTGAACCACAATCTATTTTGTCTGTCGTTGATTTGGTGTTTTGAAATAGATTGTACATTGCTCTATTAGGAGACTGTGACAGTTTCTTGTCTTTTATGGCTGAAGTTGACTTACTATAATTAGATTGCATATGCGCAGCAAGGGGTGCAACATTCTTTGTCTGGGCAGGTATATCAACAACATTTTGAATCTGGTCTTGTGATAGATCATCCGCATTTTCGATAATTATGACAGAGTTGTGTAAAGACTCTTGAGGGAGAGCTTCTTTAATCACATGCTTGATTTGTGGTATTTTTTGGTAGGCCTTCTCTTTGGGCACAGCAGTCGATCTCAATTTATCTGTACCCCAAGGCACAGTGGCCTGGTTACTCATCACATTGTGCATCCATTTAACTAATTGATCCAGTTGCTTGGCTTGTTTTACTAGTTTAGAGTCCATAGATTCGAAGAGCTTTGTTAGTGTGACTATTGTCATATGCAGTGAATTGAGAGTTATTTCCAATAGATTATGTTGGAATAATGGTTCCTGTGTTGATCTTGCACATGGTGAATTATTATTGTTATGGTTGGGGGACGTCTTCCCTTCATTTGCTAGTCCAGCTAGGGACATATGTGTCGTATTTCCTGATTTATCATATAAGCTCGGCGATTTATACAGACTGTTATCCTTGTCTGAATACATAGATGTCGAAGCTATGGCTGACAATTCGTCTAAAAGTAGACTTGACCCTTCTTCTCTTTCTTCAAGGTCAATAGGAACCGACTCAGTGATGTGGCTTTTTCTTTATTACATTGATTGATTGAATTCACGCTTGTCCCTTGTTCATCATATAGTAATTCCTTGTTCTTTGTGACTGTTTGAGTGATCTTTTGTCTCTCGTCTTTTAGAACCGCGGTAGCTTTATTCAATTTTAAGTTGTTAAATGAGTTGGATAATTTTTCGTCAAACTGAATCTGATCCTTGATTAGAATAACTGAACCTTCTGACTGACTTGGATCTTGAGATACATCAAATGACCCAGTTTTGTCCGCTTTATGCATCTCGTTTTTATGTTGAGAAATGGGGGCACTTGATGAATTAACCGATATGTGTTCTGTGTCTGTTATTATTTGTTCCACAACCGTTCTGAGTTGCGTGTCCGTTATGAAAGTATTATAGGTGTCCAAGATGTTCTCCTTATTATATTTTTTTGGTTTACAGAAGTCGCGAATATCTCCTTCACACGATTTCTTATTGACAGTATCCAGGGATTGATTACGCACCTTCCTCTTCAAAATATTAACTTTCGAGATGTTTTTGGGTGTAGATTTTAAAGTCAGGGACGTACTTGATATTTTCAAGTTTGTGGACATTTTGGATCGCAAAAAATATCCACCGGTTTGCATCCAGCGATCACACTCTTCAAATCCTTAATGTCAAGTGATATTGTCGCCCGTGCTTTGATTTAAGTTACTAGTGTCGTTGTATGATCAAACCAAAATAGATCCCAAAATAGATCCCTCACAAACACGAGTCACAGCCGCTCCAAGGGTCATACCCCGCAGTCACGGCTGGGTCTTGAGAGGGAAGTTGGTTGAATCTGTGGTATGAGATGTGGCCGTTCAAAGGGCAACGCCCCGCAGTCACGGCCGCAATTTCACAGAGATTGATAAGGAGCACTAGGGCGTGTAATTGAGTTTGGAGCGCCTGGCTTAGGGCACGGAACGCGGGGTAAGTTATATTTCTCACTAAGTGTCTTAACTTAGTTAGGTCTTACCTTATCTTCACTGTGAGCTTAGTTTTCCCACGTTCCCCCGCTCCCCAAGCAACACAGACAACACACTCGCCGCACTCCGCGACGCTCCGCGTGTGTCCGGTGTTTTTATAGTTAGGTCCGCCTCCAAAATGAGCAGCGTTGAAAGACTGGTTGCTGCAGCTCCTCTACACCGCCAGACACAGACAACACACTCGCCGCACTCCGCGACGCTCCGCGTGTGTCCGGTGTTTTTATAGTTAGGTCCGCCTCCAAAATGAGCAGCGTTGAAAGACTGGTTGCTGCAGCTCCTCTACACCGCCAGACACAGACAACACACTCGCCGCACTCCGCGACGCTCCGCGTGTGTCCGGTGTTTTTATAGTTAGGTCCGCCTCCAAAATGAGCAGCGTTGAAAGACTGGTTGCTGCAGCTCCTCTACACCGCCAGACACAGACAACACACTCGCCGCACTCCGCGACGCTCCGCGTGTGTCCGGTGTTTTTATAGTTAGGTCCGCCTCCAAAATGAGCAGCGTTGAAAGACTGGTTGCTGCAGCTCCTCTACACCGCCAGACACAGACAACACACTCGCCGCACTCCGCGACGCTCCGCGTGTGTCCGGTGTTTTTATAGTTAGGTCCGCCTCCAAAATGAGCAGCGTTGAAAGACTGGTTGCTGCAGCTCCTCTACACCGCCAGACACAGACAACACACTCGCCGCACTCCGCGACGCTCCGCGTGTGTCCGGTGTTTTTATAGTTAGGTCCGCCTCCAAAATGAGCAGCGTTGAAAGACTGGTTGCTGCAGCTCCTCTACACCGCCAGACACAGACAACACACTCGCCGCACTCCGCGACGCTCCGCGTGTGTCCGGTGTTTTTATAGTTAGGTCCGCCTCCAAAATGAGCAGCGTTGAAAGACTGGTTGCTGCAGCTCCTCTACACCGCCAGACACAGACAACACACTCGCCGCACTGCCTCAAGCATCGGGGGACCATGATGAGCATGAGCAAGAGAATTTTGTAGGTGGGATTTAACCCTGGAACTACCGTGATACACTTCAACTAAAAACTAATTCCCGGAAATAAGAAAAGAGAGATTCGCATTACATTCAATAAGGCCCGGATTTGAAAAAGGCGCCAATGGAACGCCGAAACACGTGTCATCCATATGGGCAGAACATATATCAAATAAATTAAGAAAATATACTTGAAGAAACTTGACTACGTACTTTTATTCATTTACATCAGAAATTTGGCGCAAAGAGGTGTAGGCACAAACAAACTACTGCTTCTTTTAACAAACCCTATTCTTTATTTATAAGGGCGTTGAAGTCTGGGTTATCGGCCAGTACTCTTAAACAAACAGTCAACCGGTTTCAGCGGGATTCTTGAGTAGCCGCTTTCTTCATGACGAATACTAGTTTAGATTCTAGTGTTCTCAAGGTGTCTTCAATATTATGAAGTGTTTGAGGGTGTTTTCCGTGGTCCAGAATAGATAAGGTGGAATAATCCCTGATCCTCTATATGTCGAAGTACTGAAACATGTAGTTTGTTTTATGCTGCGGGTCTTTTGGCCTCAGCTGCATTAAAGTCCTGTTTTCTGTTTTCAACGTGCAATTCTGTGTGAGGAAGATGTGTGGCTCTCTCTTCTCTCCCGAATTGTTCTCACTCTAGTTCGTTGTTTTGGCCGCCTCTTGTAGTGCGATCCGGACCGGATCATCAGGGATTATTCCACTTTATCTATTCTGGACCACGGAAGATACCCTCAAACAGTTCATAATATTGAAGACACCTTGAGAACACTAGACTCTAAACTAGTATTCGTCCTGAAGAAAGCGGCCACTCAAGAATCCCGCTGAAACCGGTTGACTGTTTGTTTAAGAGTACTGGCCGATAACCCAGACTTCAATACCCTTATAAATAAAGAATAGGGTTTGTTAAAAGAAATTGCTCTAGTTATCACCACACACTCTCTCTCCACTACATCACAGTGGTGAGAAAATAGGTTGTTGTTTTTAAACACCTCTATTGACCATTGGTCATAGAGTCATCTCTTTGTTTTAATGATAAGACACACGCTGTGGGGGCGGAAAGATTAAATACAAAATACCGACCTCCATGTCTGTGTGCACTTATAGACACTAGGAAAGTGTTTTAGAGAGGATAGGGTCAGGATCTCGACATCCCTTGTAGTCGGCTCAGCAGCACTTACTCGGGCCGTCAACCAATTGATAGGAGATTTTTTACAGATAGAGTCATTTAACTTTGTGCTAGGGACTCAGCGTTAGGAATAACTTTGAAATAATCCAGCACATATATATATATACCAGTATTCCAAAATAAGAACATACTCATGTTTGCTTTGCCCAAAGTGCCAGTAATGATACTATAACAAAATATGTTCATGCTGGTTCAGCCAATATATGCCAGTATCTCCACATAAGAACATACTCTTGTTAGCTTAGCCTTAATACCAGTAAAACTGGCAATGCCAACAGTTTGGGCTTTGGTGTAGGCATGGGAAAGGCACCTTTCAGGCACAGCGGTAGTGGTATTAACTGGCCATATATGGTAACTGGTGCAAAATGGTATCAGTACAATGGCATGTAATGACAGTGCCTGGCAAATGCCCAATACCTATACACAACCCAAAACTGTTGGCTTTGCCAATGCTTGTTTTTTACGGGACTTCCGTGAAGAGCACACATAGCGTTTAGAAATCGATTTTTTGAAGGCAGACATTTAAGACATTTTTATTACACCAGTAGCGGGTTTAGAACTCCAATGAAGTAATAAACTCTCAGAAGACTGCTTTGAAAAAACACTGGCAGGTCCTTCGAGTGCAAAGTTTGATTGGAAGGTTTGATTAAAGCGAGTTCAAAGAGTTCCCATGAGGAGGCGTTCTGGCCCGGGAAGGAGGATCAAGAACTGGGATGGACTGGCCATAGGGATTAGCATGGCCATAGACAGTCAATGGGTGGGAAAATAACCATACACCGCATACAAGCTGTGTATCCCTCCTCATATGCCATTTCTCCCTATATGTACTCTAATGCAATAGTTTTCGCTAGCCCAAACTAAGAAAAGCCATGCTGCAGTAAGAAAATATGTCCTTGCTGGCAACTCAAATACCCCCCACATCTCATGTGGTATTTGATCCCCCAGCCCCCCGAACGGCAGTAAAACATGTTAAGCCACAATAAGAAAACATTGCACTGAAGGCTGAACAAATGCTCCCTCATGTAAGAACACTCACCATCTTGCCTTTGACCTTGACACCAATACAAAAAAATGCCATCCCACAATAAGGAAACATGTCCTCACTTCTCCTCTGTAAGAGCACTCATCATGTTGCCTTTGGACTTGACACCAGTACAGAAAACGCCATGGCACCGTAAGGAAACATGCCTCAATATATAAGAGCACTTACCTGTTGCCTTTGCCCTTAATGCAAGTACAAAATTCCATGCCACAGTAGTACCCACAAGGCCCCATTGGTGTGCACTCCCCCACCACAACCCCTCCTTCATGTCATAAGACTCAAGTTGGCTTTGCCCAAAAATGCCAGTAAAACATGTTGGGGGAGTCGTAGCTGTATTCTAATGTGTGTAGATGGATGGCCGTGCCAGCGGCAGATGTAAACCGTATTGGTGCATTATACGTACCTCAAACTCAGATGGGGCTTTTCATTGATCTCGCTGTGATCAGATCGTCTGTGTAACGAGACTGTATCCTCATAGGCTCTTCTTGGCACTATGGACAAGTTACCCTCAAAGTCTTCTAAGCACACTAGAGCGACTATTTTAGTACATCTTCTAGGCGTGAACAGACATGCTACCATAAGATTTTGGTTTTGCAGGATTCACTAAACGCAATAGACAAACTACACTTATAGTTTTACTATATAACTTGTAAGTTCTATAATGGGCCACCTTCAGGCATTTTCTAAGAGCAATATCAAGGATACTTGCAATATTTATGTGTTACAATGGCTAACTTATAGATCTTCTACGTGCAATGGATAGATTATCATATTATATCTTTGAGTGCAATGGACAGGCTATCATTATAAAGTGCAACACAAGTGCCAACTCCCAAGTCCATCTAAGTGCAGCACACTGCCCATTCTCAAATCTGTCTACCCTTCACAGATCTACTGAGTGCAGTATATGTGCTACCTTAACAATTACTTTTAGAGCAGTACATGTGCTAGCCTTCAAAGTTCTTCACAGCAATACATATGCTAACCTACACAAATTTCTTGCAAGTGCGATACATGTACTACTCTTCATAGTTTCTTCTAAGTGTTGTGCTCTAGCACCTTGATGCGTCTGATGTGCTAGATGGAATTACCAATAATGGTCTCAGACCCAAATAACCGGACATACTCAAACAATATGGCAAAGTACTACTTTATTATCAGCTGAGAATAAAGTAGGTCAATTTGGCGAACAACAAACTGTAGTACACGCACTCAACACAAAGGCTTTATACCTCGATATGCGTCATCTATGAAATCATCCTACGAGGCAAACTGTAAAATGTATTGAAGGGAGGGATTGGTTAAGGGAACATATGTACCTATATATCACATAAGTATTAGTACTATTGCTGGATGCCACTTATCTGGTAGGCATGCCTTGAGCCACCTCTAAATACGTATAATTCAGATTATAGCAGAATAACAGCAGCGGGTTGGCCTGTACAACATGTTATAACATGTTGCTAAATAGACCCTCCGATTGGTTGGCATTCTCTCCCAACCTTGGACTTTCGGCTTGTTAGCAGCACGTAAGCAAAATTAAACTCAGGTGCAGAGAACAACATCAGACTTCTACCCACTTGCCCAATTAGTCCATGATCTCCCATCGGTTAGGCCTTAAGCCAAGGCTTCTTCTTTAAAGTTGACCTTGCAGTCTGTTCTCTGTTCTGGGACTTTTAAGGGAGTGTAGGTACACCATTATCTTCATCTGGAGCTTAATGAATAGCCATTGTTTTCGACTTCTGAATCACGTGTGAGGAGACCACGATTTTCTCCATTTCAACCTTTTATTTATTGCTATTTGATTTAATTAAGCTGGGTGTCATTACTCCTCTTGGCTTCTGGAGACTTAGTTGCTCTTCTTCACAGAAGATTTTTGCATCTTTAATTGTCCAATACTTGGCACTTGCAGATGTTTTCTTCTTGAGAAAGATGTCTTATGTACCTAGCCTATCCTCTTGACTCCCTTTGTGCCATTCAATTATTCTTTGATGTGGCATCCTTGATGCCAGGCCAATTGGCTCTTCTATGTTGCTCACACAAAGCATCTCCTGACTCTGTAGCCCTGGTCTGTCTCTGAGGTAGCTTTATTGGTTTCAACACGAGTCCAACATCCACCTTTTTCTAATGGCCGCCTTAGCCATGTTTTCTTCTGCAGCAAGCTTCTATATGTCTCAACTACCTTGCGTTTCTGCTTATATACATTCACTTCATCTTTACTCACTTATTTCTTTGGTGCATATGATTTCTTCATACCTGATTACATGTTTCTCTTATTACTTCAGTTACATCTTTATTTTTTAAGGATTTGCGTATCGTTTCGGTGCATTTCACCTCTTTCCTTCATGACGTCACTCGGTCCTCGTCCGATTTCACTTATAGATCTTTGAGGTCCGATGGTGTGTGCAGACATCCTTCCACCCTTTCAGAGTGGGGGCTCATTTGATACGGTTGTCTGAGTGCATATTTTCTCTCATACCTTTGATGCAGTATTTGGGTAATACCTGGTGTCCCACATAGGGCTCATCTGCTGTTCCAATATGATGGAGTTGAGGGGGCGAGAGCTAGTAATGATGCGTCCACCTGCTCCTCTACATTCCCCCCTTTGGCCGAGTCCTCGATCACCTCCCCAATCTTCTCCACCTTCTATTCACACTGTAGCTTCCTTGGGATCCATATCTTTGTCACCCCCCTGAGGTGAACTGCATTCTTTATATGTTCATCCATACTTCAAGTCATATGAAAGCACTCCCCAGATGGTGTACAAAATATCCAACGTCCTACATATTTCTTGTGATCGTTTCGTAAGTGATCGTTTCAAATCGTAAGGATTTGCGTATCGTTTCGGTGCATTTCACGTCTTTCCTTCATGACGTCACTCGGTCCTCGTCCGATTTCACTTATAGATCTTTGAGGTCCGATGGTGTGTGCAGACATCCTTCCACCCTTTCAGAGTGGGGGCTCATTTGATATGGTTGTCTGAGTGCATATTTTCTCTCATACCCTTGATGCAGTATTTGGGTAATACCTGGTGTCCCACATAGGGCTCTTCTGCTGTTCCAATATGATGGAGTTGAGGGGGCGAGAGCTAGTAATGATGCGTCCACCTGCTCCTCTACATTCCCCCCTTTGGCCGAGTCCTCGATCACCTCCCCAATCTTCTCCACCTTCTATTCACACTGTAGCTTCCTTGGGATCCATATCTTTGTCACCCCCCTCAGGTGATCTGCATTCTTTATATGTTCATCCATATTTCAAGTCATATGAAAGCACTCCCCAGATGGTGTACAAAATATCCAACGTCCTACATATTTCTTGTGATCCTTAGGGTAATAGAAATTCGTCAGTGGGGGTGCCACAGGACTTCGCAAGGGTGAATTTGAAGTAGTGATCAGTGCGAGGTTGCTTCGCATTGCTCAGCACAGGCTGCAGAATTAGTGGCGCTTATCGGCGCACTTCAAAGATATGAGGATGAGGAATTGGTGGTGTACTCTGACTATGCCTATGTGACGTCAACTGTACACGCAGGTTTGTCACGCTGGAAAAGGAGGGGCTTCCAACATGTATGCGGCACACTAGTGCAACATGCGTCCCTATTGGATACGTTTATTGAGGTACTAAAACTCCCATTGCCTATTGCAGTCATGAAATGCGCAGCCAACAATAAAAGAACAGACATGATTTAGAAGCCAAAAAGGCAGCATTTTCCCATATATTTCTGATTTGAAGTAAAAAACGTTCAACGAATCTCAGGACGGTGTGTTGTCTATTGTTCAGTTAGTTGGGTTACAAGAAAGAGCCCCACAAGACGAACAAGACTTATGGAAAAATCAGGGGGTGTTCTTTAACCCCCACTGAGGTAATATGGAGGCAGGGCAGCACTGGAAAGCCAGTTGTTATGCCTTTAGCATTATTGGGGGTAACACTGGAGCAGCTTCACTACCACGCGCATACGACTCAAGAGAGTCTTGCTGCTATAATTACAGAAGATTGATTTTCACCAAATCTATTAGCTCATGTGGCACAGTTTATTGTAAACTGCATTGTGTGCCAGAAATGTACTGCAGGACACTTTTGCGAACAGTGAGAGGAGCAATCCCTAGATCCAATGGCCTGTTTCAGCATCTACCTTTAGATTATGTGGATATGTTGCAGTCATTCAAAGGCTATAGGTACATGCTGGTAGTAGTATGTCCCTAATCCAGATGGATTGAGGCAGGTCCATGTACGCACTCCGATGCCACAAGCGCTGCCAAGTTTCTCATGCGTAAGGTGTATCCAAAATGCGGTGTGTGTGAAGTCCTGCAGTCTGACAATGAACCGCATTTTTTAAATAAACTATTTGAACAGGTCACTCTTTTATTAGGTATAGCGCATACGTTTTCCTCTGCCTATCACCCACAGGTGAATGAGATTTGTGAAAGTTTAAATGGTCTCCTTAAAGAGAGGATAGCGAAAATCAAGATTACTCTAAAGAAGAGGCGGTTCCATTGCTTACCCCTTGCATTACATGCACTGCAAAATCAGCCTGGCTCAGATCACCACCTAACTCCTCATGAGTTGATGACGGGATGCAGTATGAGAATACCTCTTGCTCCTCCTGCAAGGTTAGATACTGATGTCCACAGTGTAGCAAAGACATTAGTTGATGAGATTCTTAGGCAACTATGACCGCTAGTGTCTCTTATTTCTCAAAAGATCAAGAATCAGAGGGGTCAAAGAGGATTGAAGAATACAGCCAACCAATTGATCCCGGCAATCTATTGAAATCTATTGAAGCAACCTAGTATATATCCAGAGGACCAGGTTTGTCCGCACTTGGAATGAATCCTGTTTCGAGGGACCATCCGAAGTGGAAGAAGTTACTCCCATAGCTGTCAAGCTTCAAGGAAGACGAGCCTGGCTGCACCTGCACAACATAAAACCATATAAAGGAGGGACCTTGACCCCTCCTGCATCTGCTGACAGTGAAGCAAGAGAAGAAGTTCCACGCATGCAGACCAAGAGCAAAGAGAAAGAATTTATGGAGTCTAAAAACACTTTGGAATACAAATCGACATTCCTTAAATCTACTAAGGAATTAATGGACTTGCAGCTATTCTGGAGCTATTTCAGATAGGTAGAAGAAACAAGGTATTGACATACCGGATACAAAGAAAAAGAACACACTGCATCTTCTATGCTGCCAATCACAATAACATTGCACACATTCTTGTATGCTGTTTTTACCTATATAGTGCGGTCTTACCCATCTCTGATAAGATGGAACATGGACATTGTGACATTTCTTGACAACTCTAAAAACAATCATATTATTTTCAGAATCATTTTGCTATTATCCTTCAGTTTTTGATATAAAAGCGTGATTTGCAAGAAATAACAAAATTACCTATTGCATTAAAACAACACAGGAATTTTCCAGTATATAAAATGCACACTAAAAAGGAGACCAGCTACTCCACAAGATTGTAGGACATTTGAACGCTATGGCCATGCTTCTTACTACATTTTGCTTTATGTGTTGTTTGTATTTTCTTATGCATTTTACATTTCGTGAGATATTATTTTATAATTCAAGTGAATTATCTGAGAATGAGACATCTTTTTATTCCTGACAAAGGTACGAGTGACATTTTTCCTTATATTACTGAACAAATGGTTTCAGCAAAGAGATGTTGGTGAAGATAATGAAAATATAAATACTTATCTTGATAATTCAGACCATTTAAAGAATAACGTGGTATCAGCACATAAAGGCGGTGGGAGAGAGAACATCAGATGAAAGCTATTATGTATGTTCTATCCTCTCTTATGCCATGAACTCAGGCAGAACATTAATTGCAAGAGAAAAGCCTGCGAAGTGCTTCAGCCATCGAGCAGCGTGCACAACCAGAGGACAACTTGAAGAAAGATGAGCAACCCTACGATAGCGATCAAGAAGAACATTTCCATATCAAGATGCTTATGTGGAAACACAAAAGATGCAAATAAGATGCTTATATATCCATCCCTGGATGCAGAACAAATAAAGGTTGTTGAAATTAAGAGCCTGGATTGTTCAGACATACTGAAAAAACAGGAGTACCAGGATGCTGGGAGAGAACTCAGATATTGGTATATGAACGAGTTGCCACCAGAACAGGATGAGAAGAAGGAATGTTATCTTGCAACGCACACTTATTGAAGGAGAAACCAGTAAGCATAGTGCAAATAGTGAGTGACATGTGCCTAAAGTCATGGGCCAAGTCTTCTAAGCTATTAACGTGGATTGACAATGAAACAGGACCAGTGTCCATAATACAAATAAATAATGCAACAACAGGAATGCCCTTGCAGGACAAGGCCGCAGTGTTGAACGACGCAGGTTCGCAGGAGACGCTGCCCGATTTCCACATAACACATGTGTTACGTCCACGCTACCGAGCCTATAAAATCTGAGGTTTGGAACATCTACGGCAAAGCCCTCACAGGACAAGGCCATGGTGTTAAATGACGCAGGATCGCAGGAGACGCTGCCCAATTTCCACGTAACACGTTTGTTACGTCCACGCTACTGAGCCTATAAACTCAGAGGTTCAGGCCCTCTGCGACAAAGCCCTCGCAGGACAAAGCTGCAGTGTTGAACGATGCATGTGTTTGGTGACAAAGGGGTCTGCGGCATAGACAGTACGTGCGGATGATTCAATCTCCTGTCTGCGGCCCCGGCAAGAAGTTGGAGAGTTTGCTTACCTGCCCTGCGCTTCTGAGCCCTTCCGACTGCGCCTCGTCCCTGATTGTGTCTCCCCCTCCCCTGCAACCTACGTCCCTCCCTTTGCCACCCTGCTTGGTGCTACGCTTCCCCTGTGAATCTTACCTCCCACCCCTCCAGAGCTCCCTTCTCGTCCTTCCTTCCTGGCCCCCCTGTGCCATTCCCAGTGTTGCCCCTCACATTCCTTGTTTGTGTACCCATCCGCGCTCGTCTATCCCTGCTCGTTACCCGCACGCCCTTGCCACATCCATCCTCGCATCGCTCGCGCTTCGCCTCCTTACCTCCATGGACCCTCACAATCTCCTATTGCATTGCCTCTGCATGCACTGCACGTCCCCAAACTTGTGTGATCCCTCGCAATCTTGAATCGCGCGCGCCTCCACACCTTCTCCTTCCCTGCCTTTTCGCGTGCCCCCGAATTGCATGGTCCCACGCAAACCCATGATCATGTGTGTCTTAGCACCATTCCATCTATGGCCTTGCACACGCCTGCGTGCCTTTAGCCCGCGTGGTCCCTCGCAATCCCTGATTGCGTGGTTCCCCGCACTTTCATCCTGGTTTTGCTTGCAGCGGCGCGCCCCTGTCTGCGTGGTGAAACTCCCTGCGTACTTCCATCCTTGGTTCGTCGCACTGTGCGCCCATGACCGCGTGATCCCTCACAACTCCCGACCGCGTATTACTCGCACCCCCCTTCTTCATCATCCTGCACTCACGCACCCCCTTTGGCTCTTCCGCATTGACTGCCCTGTTTTGCATTGTAATTCTCTGCATTCTGTTGTATTTTTCCCTCCTTATGTAATCATTTGTGGACTGCTCTTGCTCTTTGTATATTGTGTTTCCTCACTGACTGCCCTCTTTTGCATTGTATTGCTTTGTGTTCTGTTGTATTCTTCCCTCCTCTAGGTTGCCATTTGTGGACTGCTCTGCTCTTTGTATATAGTTTTGTGTTTTTCCTCACTGACTCTCTGTTTTGCATTGTATTGATTTGTGTTCTGAAAAAACCTTTGCAGCAAAAAAAGAAGTATTCCCTGGGCGCTCGCTAATACGTGATATGAAGTGAAATAAATAAAAAGAGCTGCGTTAGGTTGTCAGCATGAATGTTTCTCGAAAACTGTGCAGCTTCTGCACAGATGCAATATATATATAGAAATAATGTTTGGAAAAGTTCATCAAATGCACCAACCTTATTCAATAAATTATTCAAAGGTGAGTCATACCACGTCATAGTTAACCACTTCTTTTATTCTTCACAATAGGTTAGAGGATGAAAAAACAAATAATTTTCTATTGAGTGTTTTCTTCACACTTATATGGTTTCCACAAAAGTCTTTTTGGAACAAATCGTTGGTACAAATTAGTATGAGGTGTTTCAGAAACTCTATTAGGCACAAATCCTTGATTTTAGTGTCACTCTCAAGTCCTTGATACAAATTAATATGAGGTGTTTCAAGCACAAATCCTTAGTACAAAGTAATGTGAGGTGTTTACTCCACACCTTATAATTGAAACTCTATTAGGCACAAATCCTTGATTTTAGTGCCACCCTCAACACGTGTTTCCCCATTGACATTCAGCAATGGTTCATCAGGAGAGTAAAATATGTCCTGGTTTAAGTAATTTCAAATGAATGGTCAGTTCAATATTCACTTTCTAAACGGTAAAAAATTTAAAGAGAAATGCATTCTGTTCCAATATATGGGTATATATGGGTATTCAGTTGGTCCAATCATGCTGATTTATTTAGATTCTAAAATCCTCTGCTGCCATGATAAGCGACATCCCAGAAACGAGTGTGTTCTGCTGCACTTTTCCTTCTTCTAGCTTTGCATTTGTTGATTGCTTGGCCTTTTGAATATTGTTCTGTGTTCTGCTGTGCTCCACCCTCTTCTAGGTTCTCTTTTAGCTACTGGTCTGTTCTGGCAGTCCTGGTAACCTGATTTGCTTACCGGACTGCCTTGTTTTCTGCCTGCTCTTCCATCTGAGCTCTTGTCTACATAGTTAAATTGTCTACTATTGTCTAGTCCCTTTCTGTATCGTCTGCTTGCACCCCTCCTTGTGTCCTCCGCTAGTGTCTCCACCCCCCTACTTTTCCCCTCCAGCCCTCTTCATCTCTACTCTTCCCCCACCTACTCTATGGTGGTCTTTGATTCTCCTATCTTTTCAAACTGCTTCTCTATTGACTATCCTGGTCTCCTTAGTAACGGGGTAATTCATAGATTTCAGCGCAGAGGCAGCGCACGCGAGCAGTGCAGAGAGGGATCATGCGCCAGCGTGCGCCAGCCGTGTGCGCTAAACAGCATTCTGGCACACCGCGTATTTATGGAATTCCCAAGCCAAAATGAGCGCTGGCGCAGAGAACATCCCGCAGTGCCAGTTACGCCCCCAAGAACGCCCCTTGCACAAGGAAAAGCCATCAAAATCCCCAATGCAGCGCATGGACCAGCTTACAGGGCCGCTACACAGCAAACGCCGAGCGGGGAACGTGTATTCCTGGGGTGCACTGGAATTATCACACACGATAGGGCTTGTGCGAGCGGGGTACGTGTATGTTGGGGGTGTGCAGGAAGTATCACACGAGATAGGCCTTGGCCGAGCGGGGTACGTGTGTGACTGGGGTTCGCGGGGAGTTTCACACGCGATAGAGCCTGTGTGAGCTGGCTACGTGTATTTGTGGGGTACGCGCGGAGTTTCACACGCGATAGGCCTTGGCCGAGCGGGGTACGTGTATGTTGGGAGTGCATGGGAAGTATCACACGCGATAGGCCTTGGCTGAGCGGGGTACGTGTGTGACTGGGATTCGCGGGGAGTTTCACACGCGATAGGGCCTGTGCGAGCTGGCTATGTGTATTTGTGGGGTACGCGGGTAGTTTCACACGCGATAGGCCTTGGCCGAGCGGGGTACGTGTATGTTGGGGGTGCGCGGGAAGTATCACACGCGATAGGCCTTGGCCTAGCGGGGTACGTGTGTGACTGGGGTTCGCAGAGAGTTTCACACGCGATAGGGCTTGTGCGAGCTGGCTACGTGTATTTGTGGGGTACGCGGGGAGTTTCACACGTGATAGGCCTTGGCGAGCGGAGTACGTGTATGTTGGGGGTGCGTGGGAAGTATCACACGCGATAGGCCCAGTGCGAGTGGGGTATATGTATTACGGGGGTGCCCCAACAAATTGGCAGTGTGTATCCTCCCAGGTGTGCCCTCTGCCCCCTCCCCAGGGCCTGCAGGCAGACCACAACACAGGGGAACACACTGCACCCGTGGCCATGCCACACAGGCAGCCCATCCACCCTGGCGAAGCCCCCCAGCCAGCCTACATGTCACCACGCACAAATGAGCACTGACCATGTCTCCCAGCACTCCCATCCACCCAGCATTGACGGGCACCTGCCAGCAGGCCCGGACTCATGTCCCCACCGAACATGTCATGAAGATGCACATTCATGGGCCTCATGTCCACTAAAATCCCACTGCACGCCACCTCAGTCTTTACACACAATCAAGTTTCCCATCCACCCCACACTGAAAGGCCCATTACTTGTCACTAACCAAAAGTCAAATATGCACATCAACACATGTCTGTCAAACACACACACTGGGTGAATGTGTAAACCCACATTGTGACATGCAGTATATCAAATAGCAAATACCACACATGGAAGTTAGAAATCAAAATGCATTGTGCACTAAAATAATAAAAATGAATCAAAGCATGTAAATAATAATAAACAAGAAAAAAAGGCATGTCCAAAATAATAATAATAATAATAATGATGATGGCACAATCCAAATGAATCCAAAATAAAGTTTGTCAAAAATCCTTCTCCACCAAAGTAAATCCAAAGGAAACCAAAATCCCAAAAATCCATTGATCCATGGTGAGGGTAAATGATGTAAGAAAATAAAATCCTCTGTCCAACTATGTACAAATATTGCAAAAAGGGTTCATGAGCCCAACAAATGAAATGAAACCTATATACAAAACCCTACCTAATTTACAACTATATACAAAAATGTGGGGCATTGTCCAAGCGTCCCAAAATAAAATATTAAAAGAAAGGAAACCTATCACTAACTAACTATATACAATGACGGCGGACAAGTCCTGCAGCTCACTCTGTGATGTTGCTGGCCAGGGCATCATCGAACTCCATGTCGATGTCCTGGAGGCGGGACTCTGTCCTGGCCCCGAGGTCTCACAGGGATAACACCATGCCCACCTCCAAC
Source organism: Ambystoma mexicanum (assembly GCF_040938575.1). Taxonomy (NCBI): domain Eukaryota; kingdom Metazoa; phylum Chordata; class Amphibia; order Caudata; family Ambystomatidae; genus Ambystoma; species Ambystoma mexicanum. Next base: position 315,804,592 of record NC_090921.1, on the reverse strand, counting down.
TCCCTGCGAGTTGCCTCGAGGCACTCAGCCTGCCACAACGCCCGACGCATGGAGAACTCCGCCCTGACCATGGTGAGCCGCGCCTCTTCCGCCCGCCGCTGCTCCGCAACTATATGCTGGCCCAACCGCAGCCACACAGAAGACACACCAATTCCAGGGTCCTCCTGCCCTCTGGCCCATGCCTGCCCCTCTGATGTTGATGGCCCGAGCCATCATTGCTCCCACCTAGAGCCTGCTGCTGCTGTCTATGTGCCCTGTCCGATGATGCCTGCACATCCTCCATCTGCTGGTCTCCAGTTGTTGGGGTGTCCATCCCTGCTGGACCGCCAACTTCCGACTGTGTCAGAGATGGGATCTCCACCAAGCTGGCTGTGTTGGTCACACCAGGTCCACAGGGGGCCCTGGTGGAATCTGGGCCGGAAGACGGCGGGGAGAACGACTGGCGCATAGTCTCCACAGAGGAGGAGAGGTCCGCCAGAGTGCGCGACACATGTATGAACTCACCGACCATGGCCCCTCCCAACAGTGTCACGTTGCCACGCAGCTCTTCGTGATGGTGTGCGTGCTCCCCCCAGGAAGCACGCACGTCATCACAAATGTCACGCGTGCGCAATGCGACACCAATCAGGATAGAGCCCATACGGTCAGGGGTCCCCTTGTCCACAGGTAGTGGAGAGCCAGATGACGTGGGCCTACCCCCTACCTGCGGACGGGACTGGGACGGGGCATCAATGCTGGTGCATGGTGGTGCAGTCACAGGGTCAGGGACAGCGGCATGCACAGGCCCCTCCGCGGTGACCTGTGCTGCCTCCTGACCCTGGCCCTGGACTGCACCACTTGCACCAGTGGTACTAACCCCACCAGGCCCCATGTGCGGCTCAGTAGCAGGCTCCTCCTCCTCTGTGGAGACCGCCAACCTGGATGTCTCTACACCGTCTTCTGCCATTACAAGCCCCTGTGGGGGCTCACCCGGCCCTTCCGCTACAGCCGTAGTGGCAGAAGCGGCACCAGTCCACTCGCTCCCGGATGATGGCAATTCCTGGGAGGGTGGCTGGGCCTTGCGTCGCCGCCCGGTGGAGGCATCCCCGCCGCTTGGCTCCACAGCGCCGTCTCCACCCTCTTCTTCACTCGACGCTGCGTAGAGGGAGACAGAGAACACAAGCATCAGGGCACTGTACAATAGTCCCCTAGACAGGAAGCTATAACACATGAGTGGCACTGTCAAACGTCACTTCCATCCTGTCCCTCCAGAACACATGGGTCAATGCACGCAACACACATGCAGAAACAGGCACGGCACATGCAATCAACATCAGCATCCATGTACAAGGATCTAGGCCTTGGCCGAGCGGGGTACATGTATGTTGGGGGTGTGCGGGAAGTATCACACGCGATAGGCCTTGGCCGAGCGGGGTACGTGTGTGACTGGGGTTTGCGGGTAGTTTCACACGCAATAGGGCCTGTGCGAGCTGGCTATGTGTATTTGTGGGGTATGCAGGGAGTTTCACACGCGATAGGCCTTGGCCGAGCGGGGTACGTGTGTGACTGGGGTTCGCGGGGAGTTGCACACGCGATAGGGCCTGTGCAAGCTGGCTACTTGTATTTGTGGGGTACGCGGGGAGTTTCACACGCGATAGGGCCTGTGCGAGCTGGCTACGTGTATTTGTAGGGTACGTGGGGAGTTTCACACGCGATAGCCCTTGGCCGAGCGGAGTAAGTGTATGTTGGGGGTGCGCGGGAAGTATCACACGCGATAGGCCCAGTGCGAGCGGGATACGTGTATTACGGGGGTGCCCCAACAAATTGGCAGTGTGTGTCCTCCCAGGTGTGCCCTCTCCCCCCTCCCCAGGGCCTGCAGGCAGACCACAACACAGGGGAACACACTGCACCCCTGGCCATGCCCCACAGGCAGCCCATCCACCCTGGCGAAGCCCCCCAGCCAGCCTACATGTCACCACGCACAAGTGAGCACTGACCCATGTCCCCCAGCACTCCCATCCACCCAGCATTGACGGGCACCTGCCAGCAGGCCCCGACTCATGTCCCCACCGAACATGTCATGAAGATGCACATTCATGGGCCTCATGTCCACCAAAATCCCACTGCACGCCACCCCAGTCTTTACACACAATCAAGTTTCCCATCCACCCCACACTGAAAGGCCCATTACTTGTCACTAACCAAAAGTCAAATATGCACATCAACACATGTCTGTCACACACACACTGGGTGAATGTGTAAACCCAGATTGTGACATGCAGTAAATCAAATAGCAAATACCACACATGGAAGTTAGAAATCAAAATGTATTGTGCACTAAAATAATAAAAATGAATCAAAGCATGTAAATAATCATAAACAAGAAAAAAGGCATGTCCAAAAAAAAAAATAATAATAATGATGACACAATCCAAATGAATCCAAAATAAAGTTTGTCAAAAATCCTTCTCCACTAAAGTAAATCCAAAGGAAACCAAAATCCAAAAAAATCCATTGATCCATGGTGAGGGTAAATGATGTAAGAAAATAAAATCCACTGTCCAACTATGTACAAATATTGCAACAAGGGTCCATGAGCCCAACAAATGAAATGAAACCTATATACAAAACCCTACCTAATTTACAACTATATACAAAAACGTGGGGCATTGTCCAAGCGTCCCAAAATAAAATATTAAAGGAAACCTATCACTAACTAACTATATACAATGACGGCGGGCAAGTCCTGCAGCTCACTCTGTGATGTTGCTGGCCAGGGCATCATCGAACTCCATGTCGATGTCCTGGAGGCGGGACTCTGTCCTGGCCCCAAGGTCTCGCAGGGATAACACCATGTCCACCTACAACTCCCTGTGAGTTGCCTCGAGGCACTCAGCCCGCCTCAAAGCCCGACGCATGGTGAACTCCGCCCTGACCATGGTGAGCCGTGCCTCTTCCGCCCGCCGCCGCTCCGCAACTATACGCTGGCCCAACCGCAGCCACACGGAAGACACACCCATTCCAGGGTCCTCCTGCCCTCTGGCCGATGCCTGCCCCTCTGATGTTGATGGCCCCGAGCCATCATTGCTCCCACCTAGAGCCTGCTGCTGCTGCTGCTGTCCATGTGCCCTGTCCGATGATGCCTGCACATCCTCCATCTGCTGGTCTCCAGTTGTTGGGGTGTCCACCCCTGCTGGACCGCCAACTTCCGACTGTGTCAGGGATGGGATCTCCACCAAGCTGGCTGTGTTGGTCGGACCAGGTCCACAGGGGGCCCTGGTGGAATCTGGGCCGGAAGACGGCGGGGAGAACGACTGGCGCATAGTCTCCACAGAGGAGGAGAGGTCCGCCAGAGTGCGCGACAAATGTATGAACTCACTGACCATGGCCCCTCCCAACAGTGTCACGTTGCCATGCAGCTCTTCGTGATGGCGTGCGTGCTCCCCCAGGAAGCATGCACGTCATCACGAATGTCACGCGTGCGCAACGCGACACCAATCAGGATGGAGCCCATATGGTCAGGGGTCCCCTCGTCCACAGGTAGTGGAGAGCCAGATGACGTGGGCCTCCCCCCTACCTGCGGACGGGCCTGGGACGGGGCATCGATGCTGGTGCATGGTGGTGCAGTCACAGGGTCAGGGACAGCGATATGCACAGGCCCCTCCGCGGTGACCTGTGCTGCCTCCTGACCCTGGACTGCACCACTTGCACCAGTGGTACTACCCCCACCAGGCCCCATGTGCGGCTCAGTAGCGGGCTCCTCCTCCTCTGTGGAGACCACCAACCTGGATGTCTCTACACCGTCTTCCGCCATTGCAAGCCCCTGTGGGGGCTCACCCGGCCCTTCCGCTACAGCCGTAGTGGCAGAAGCGGCACCAGTCCCCTCGCTCCCGGATGATGGCAATTTCTGGGAGGGTTGCTGGGCCTTGCGTCACCGCCCGGTGGAGGCATCCCCGCCGCTTGGCTCCACAGCGTCGTCTCCACCCTCTTCTTCACTCGACGCTGCGTAGAGGGAGACATAGAACACAAGCATCAGGGCACTGTACAATAGTCCCCTAGACAGGAAGCAATAACACATGAGTGGCACTGTCAAACGTCACTTCCATCCTGTCCCTCCAGAACACATGGGTCAATGCACGCAACACACATTCAGAAACAGGCACGGCGCATGCAATCAACATCAGCAGCCATGTACAAGGCCCTCCATGGACATAAATGTTGCCTTCAAACTCACATGCATCAACTCACATGCATCATGGCTCATACTGATCCCATGCACACACATCACCGCAGGGTCATGCATCATGGCTCGTACACCACAGACACAGTGGATACAACGGTGACCAGACTGCATGAGTGAATCTATACATCGTCACGGACATGTGTCATGCATCCATGGCGTTTCAAAGTCACACACACACTTCTCAGACACACAGACATGCACACCATACATGTACATGAGAGCAGCACCCATCTCTCACCCCCCACTCATGTCCAAGAACAGGGACTGGCATGCATTTATGTGTGCATTCCGCATGTATCTCCCCATGTCTCATTGGAACACATGCACCATCCATGTGGTTCATGCATTACTGGTCTCACATGCATTACCATGATGTCCCGGTGCACACACATCCATACATGGCCTATGTTACACATACAGGCAAGTAGCTGACTACCAGCACACTGCAACATGCCCTGTTTCACACAGCAATGCATGGAAACTTACCGCTCGACTCCAGACGGGTCTTCCTCTGAAGGATCTGGGCGTGGAGCGTTGGGCTTAGGCGTTCCAGGACCCTCATCTGGATGTTGCTCAGGTGGAACCGGCACCCCTCTGCATCCTCTGCCTTCACAAGGCGCCGGGCCTTGGTGAGGGTCCTGGACCTGAGGTCCTCCCAGTGCTTCTTGACGTTCTTGATGTCGCGGGTTGCCACCCCTTCTGCGTTGATTGCAACCACGGCGTCCTCCCAGATCCTATCCCGTCCTTCCTTGTCGGCGCGCAGTGGTGTGAAGAGGGCATCATAATGCCCCAGGACATGCTCCACCAGGACACCAACTTCATCCTCACTGAAGCTGGTGGCCCTCTGCCTCTCTGGCTGGGGGTCGCCAGTGGTCTTGGATGGTGTTTGCCCCGACATGGCGACCCCCGAGGTAGGCGTGGGTGGGCAAGTGGGTCCTGGGGCTGGGCTGTGGAGCGATGGTATCACAGTCGGGGGTCTTCTGTTCCAGCAGGGGTGGACACAGCAACTGGACCCCTGCAGATGGCTGATGTGCAGGCACCAAATAGCAGGGCACGTGGGCAGCAGGCAGCAGCAGATGCCAGGTGGGAGCGTGCTCGGGGCTCTTGGGAGCAGGAAAATGGCCTTTTGGGCAGGAGCGTGGTCTTCCGTGTGTTTTCGCATGGCCAGCTTGATACGGAGTGATTTGGCACGTGAAAAAACAGCACGTCCGGGTGTCACTGCGTATAATTGGAGGAAAGGGCCTTAGCGCGTATGCGCGTAAGTGACGTTGCACGTGTGGGCTGGCTTAAAAGGTACGCATAGGACACCATTTTCTTGTACGTGCTTTTTGTGGAGAGCGAGTAGGTGAATTTTGTACTTCTTGTCAGTTCACACGCGATTACTTCACAACGGTTCCAGTTCGTACTCCCCGTTTCCTCAGACAGCGTTCAATTCTTCTTTTGGCGGGGGTGTTGCCAATGCGCACACACGCCTCTTTTTCACGTTCTTTTTCCAGGCAGACGGTGAGTAGCGCAAGTATTTTCCAACTGTGGTTGCCCCCGTGTGTCGCGTACCCCTTCAGAGGTCACTGTAGGCTGCGTGTATCATGCGTATGCTTATTTTTGTGTTTCTGGGTGACACAGCGTAGTGCGCGTTCATTCTTCCACGCACGTGGTCTACCAGGGGTTGTGTGCACGTTAAATTTTGTTTTCAGGGTGCCTGTGCGTTGCGTGACCCGTCATCTTCCCGCAGGTGTCACAGACAGCCTTGCTAGAGCACTAGGGTACGAATTCCATCTAGTACCCTACCCCTTTCAACCAAATTGCCCAGGACAATTGTTTACTGCAACTCCCATACGCACAACAACATCAGTGCCATGGTTGGGAGGCGACCAAGCAGTAAGGGAGGCAAAGGTGGCCGAGCTCAAAGAGGTGTGCGAGGTGGGCGCAGTAGTGGACGTGGCTAGGATGTTCAGGGTGGCCCAGGAGGCCAGTGTGTGGAGGACCAATCAGGCACAGCTATGCCCCCCCATGGGTGGGGGAGATGCAGCAGACACCATCCAACCTCAGACCTTGTTAATCTCCCCAATATTGTCAACTGGACCGGTACAGGATGACTCCCAGGCTGACTTCCGTGTCACCAAGTCTAAGCCACTGTGTATTCCAGCTGGGCACATGCAGGCTCGTCCTGTCTTTGGGTTAAATGCTGACACACACACCCCTCCGGCTTCCCCTTTCCATGGGCTTGAAAAAGGGTGTGACCAAGTGGCAGTAACTTACACAGTGACATTGGGCTCCCATGAGCTGTGTGGACAGTCTGTAGTCAAAACTGTGTGTACATCCCTAGTGGGGATTGGTGTTGGATTCTACACTGCAGGGTTTATTGATATGTGCTTGTGCATCCATGTCTTTATCCTTATTCACATGTACCTTCTTCATGTCTTCACAAGGCCATCTCCTTTGCAGATGCAGGTCATGTCGTATGCAGTACACTGACATATTTGCCGGACAGCAACACTCTGCAGTTGGAAGGGGTCGATGTGATGCCTTAGTCAGGTTGTGAGACTTGCACTACTTTAATTTTAGACTGTCATATTTTGCCACTGTTTTATGCTATGTTGCTGTTTTGTGTTGCTGGTAAGTATTTGTTCATGTGTGCTGTTTCTTATTGATTACTGGGAGCATATTGTATGTGGCCTGTTTCCATTAGGGACACTGCACTTTGTGTCACTTGTGTCATGTGTTGTGCATTCATTTGGTTGCTTTCACATTGCATGCCATGCTATCCATGCTATGGTGTGTTGGGTAGCTGAGATGATATGATATGATATGATATGGCATTTATAACGTGCCTATAGACAAGTGTTTCAAGGCGCGACGAGGCAAGGGTTGGGGAAACAGAGGGAAGACAGACAACGAACCTACTAGGCCAGGTGTCATTCAGATCGTACAAGTGCATTGGAAGGGGGAAAGGGGAAAGTGTTGGGGGAGGTGTAGGGGACAGTGCAGTACATGGGATAATAGAATAAATAACAATAAATAAAAGTAAGGCCAGCAGGTGGCAAGTGCAAGGGTAAGTGCAGACATCAGGTGTCAAGTGCTGGTAATGGGGCTGTAGGGATACAGAAAACAGTCCCCAAGTGCAGGAGTTGCCAGGAAGGCAGTGCAGGTGTGTGAATGGCGGGGGAGGGGACCTGGGACCGAGATTAGAGGGTGGCCAGGTAATCAGCGCAGTTAACAAATCTGTGCCCAAACAGAAACTCCTGGGCTTTAGGCCCTGCCTCCAACGCAGCTATATACCCCAACGTGGGGTCTAGATGCTTTAGCAATGCCTTCCCCCTCTTCTTGGATAGAGCCCTTTTGGCATTGCCCAGCTGGCAGACACGCCTTTGAATCCAACCTCAAAGGATAGTGGCATCCAGGGGAGTCCCATATACTACTGTTTCCTCAAGCATTTCAAAGACCTGGGTGAGGAGCCCAAACATATCCAATAGCCTAGCCTGAAAAGACATCAATGCTGTGTCTGTTCCCATCATTGGATTTTCCTGCTTTTTGATGAGAAAAACCATCATAGACCAGTCTATTTCAGGCATTTGGGCAACCTTGTCCGGGATGCTATGCCTTGGACATTACGACTGCAGTTTATTACAGTCATCCTTCTCCATAGCTCTCCTGACCCATTGTTTCATAGAGGAGCCTACCGCCTCCGATGGATTTCATACCGCAGAACGTGCATGCTGTATAGTGGTAAAAAAATAAAGGTTACCGAGGGCATCTCTAAGTAACCCGATCCTTATCACAAAGCCCTTCCTTCCTCAAATTCTTCCGCTTATGAGGGAAATCGTAATCCTCTGATGGGGAAGAGGAAGACTCTGAGGGTGAAAATCCCTTATTCTTGAACCCTTGACATATGTGCCCTCTGCTTCTCTAACAGGAAGGGGACTGAGGACTAGGAACCTTACTAGAGGAAACACTGTCCCTGTGTACCCCCTCAATATGTTTGATCTTGGCAAAACACTTGCCATGCCCCTTTAGAGACTGAGCCCTCCTTCGGCACTGAAGCACACCAAGTTTGAAAGTCTGAAATACCTGTTATAAGGCGGTCAAAAGGGGCAAAAGTGTTGTTAAGGTCCCACAGGTTATTCTCCATGGACTCCTGCACCACCCTACTTATTGCCTTGGGTCTAGCCTCTGTCCTACTGTCTGGAGGCTGTTGCTTTACAGGAACACCACTCTCCTTGCAGGAACTAGTATAACCCCTTCACTAACCCTTAAGGGAAGTGGTGGCGGTATACAGCAGTACTATGCTATGTATCAGTTCTAAGCAAAATGGCACTGAATGGTGCCGAAACCAACAGCACGGCGCAAGCCGCTCACAACATTCATGGGCGCGAGTGCCGAGTTCTGTCAAGGTGCAACCACAGAAACTGGCACACGCGCAAAGCAATAGCCACGCCTCACCCAATAAAGAGAAACGGCTTCTCTTGCACCAGCAATAAATAACAAAAACAGAATGCCTAAACGTTATATGGGGAGGGGTTGGGTGACATGCCACTCTTTTCATGTGGTATTTTGCAAGAGGGTAGTCATTCATGCTGCATGATTGTGTGTCTTTTTGTCACACAGCATTGGTTGTCTTTAAGTAGGTAGGGAGGTACACAATGTAACACTTCTAGGTGAACTATCTCAGACTGGTATGGTTGTGACAGTTGACTGTCCCTTATGTCATCATCATTGATTGTCAGCTGGTATGTGCCAGGGCTGTGTGCACTCCACAGGGGTAGGATTTTAGGTGAAGTAATTAGCCACCAGCTGGGTACGGGCTACCTCACCACGTGCCCTTTCACCTCCCATGCGCAGCGGCCGTGCATGTGGTTGGGGATGTGGGGGCACCACCATGTCCACCCGCAGGCCCCGGCGGGTTGCAACGTTGTGCAGGGCACATGCTGCCACTATGATCCTGCACACTACTGGGGGCGCATATAGCAGCTGCCCACCAGAGCGGTCAAGGGAGCGAAAGCGTGACTTCAGCACTCCGAATGTGCGCTCCACTATGCCCCGGGTTGCAATATGGGCTGTTGTATCTTACCTCAGGTGGGTTGGTGGTATTCCGAATTGGCGTCATCATGTAGGTGCTCAGAGGGTTAGCACTGTCCCCTGGGGAGGTGATGATGGGTATCATTAGTGGGGTTGTGACATTACTCAGTATCTGACAGGCATGCATGTGCAGAGGCATTTATACTCACCAATCAGCCATGTGTCGCCATGCCGCCCAGCTTCTAGGTCCCGGTTTAGGGTTGACATTCTGAAAATGAAACTATCATGGGTGGACCCTGGATAGTTTGCATATACTGAGGTGATGATTCCCTTGGCATCACATACTACCTGCACGTTGATGGAATGCCAGTGTTTGCGGTTTCAATAGATGTGTTCAGTTGCCCTGGGAGGAGGTAGAGCCACGTGGGTGCAATCAATGGCACCTAGCACTTTGGGGAAGTGTGCAACCCCATAAAAGTCCTGGATGGCAGCCTGCATTTCTGCAGGTGTTCTGGGCAGGTATATGTGCCTGCGGACTGAGGGGCGTGCAGTCATGATGGCCAATACCTGGTGTAGGCAGCGTGACTGCGTGGCCTGTGACAACCCCTCCACTATGGCACTTGTCCGCTGAAATGAAACAGTAGCCAAGAAGTGCAGTACATTGAGCACCTTTTCCAAGGGGCTCAGTGCTTGGGAGCACAGGGTGGGTGATGTGAGGACATCCTCCCATTCATTCACCAGGTCGAGTATTATGTGTGGTGGAAACCTGTACCTCCCATACACCTGGTCATCAGGCATCCCAAAAAGGCTGGTCCTGGGTAAGAAAATGCGGGCCCTGCCTATCCTCTGCCTCCTGCGGTGTCCCACGACCACTGCTGCGAGGAACGGTATATTCATCGTAGTGTCTGAGCTTGTTTGTTGTTTGCGCGCACTTTTATGCTGCGCGGGGCCGCGTATGCCTGCTTCCTGCTGGCGTACGTGTTTCTGGATTAGCGCGTCTTTTTTGGCACCGCGTTTCCCCTGTTCGATTACATGAATACGTGTTGTAGGAGCACGTGTGGGCATCGCAAGCATTTACCTCCTGTACTTCCCCTGTAACGCCCACATTTTCACGCGTTGGTCCCCATTCCGCGTGTTATGCCCCGTGTTCCGCCCACTTTTGTTCTGTGCGCTGTACTATGTGCGCTTTCGCTGTGCGCGTAGCGCACGCCTTTTAATGACGTGTGCGCCCGCATGCGCCACCCACGATTTTAGCGCACATCCCAGGATTCACTTGCGCACTGACTTCCATGAATCGATGTGCGCGGCTTCGGCACGCTTGCGCTACGATTTTCACGCTTGCGCTGCGATTCGCACGCTTGCGCTGCGATTTTCGGCGCACATTAATTCCATGAATCGGCCTGCTAGTCTGGTAGGAAGAAATTCAAAAAGGATATTGTGGTCTCCAACCCAGGCCTCCCTATCGCTGACACCTATACCAGTGCTTCCTCCAGACAGACCCTCACCAACATCCTCTTTGTCATTCCTTCGCCTATGGACTCCTCATATGGTCTCTGTGCTCTCTCCTTTCTTTTCTTCTTCCATTAATGGTGGTACCTGATGGGAGGCTCTCCTGGCTCCATTCCACTCATCTAAGGTCATCATTAATGTTTACCTGAATGGCACTGTCTTGGTCCAAGGCCCTCACGCCAACCTTCTCCCCTTTGATAGATGCTTCCCGCGCCTCATAAATTTCCTTTCTTCTCCTGTTGTCCCTTCTCTCCCTTCCTCAGCTACCTTGCCCCCCCCCCCTGCCTCCTCCTTGGCTACCTTGCCCTCTCCTCCTTCCTCTTCTGCCCCTCCTTCTGGCTCTTTCTACACCTCTGCAGGGCGTAGCTCTGATTTTTACTAGTCTTTCAAGGTTGGCAACCTTCTCCATATTGCCACTCTCAACTCTCCCTCAGCTGTCAAACACTCCTCTGACATCTGCCGCCGCCTGGAAGAACTTGACCTCGATGTCCTCATGGTTCACAGCCAGCTCTGTCACAAGCTTTGACACTCTCGTCATGTGAGTCTGCATTTATCTATGATAGTTTAGCATGAGCTAATCCATCCACTAATCCATTCATTCATACATGCATTCATTTTACATCCATTTAGCATAGGCCATGTTTAAGCATTATAGTTTGTTTTGATAATAGAAGAAACATGTAATTATGTGTACTTGGTATTATGTATAGCACATTCTGTGTTTCTAGGCGCTAGAGAATGTGCTTTGTGTTTTTTCCATATGAATTAGACTTTTAGCTGAGTGCGGAGAGAGAATTGTTTTCACAGCCGAACACAGTGTGTAGATGTTATCATAACAAAGACACTCTTGGCAGAATGTCAGATCCATTGGCACAGAGAATATAGCCTTGACTACGGGACTAAGGAGATAGCCTGTAGAATGTTTTCATTCTGCAGGAGGTAGGATGCCTTATACAAGAGAAAGAATGCTTGCTTCTTAGAATATGTCCTAGTTCATGCCATAACAATGTATGCACGTAGGTAGACACATGCTGTTTTCCATTAAATGCTTTCTACGCATATATGTAATGTGCGTCATAGCCACAATGCTAATGTATAACTGTGGTTTTCTGTTCAGTAGAAGTGTGTGTGCGAGTTAGAGAGAGGGTGTGGGAGCTCGCTGTGTTGGTGTTCGGTAGCGAGGTGGCGAGCTAGAGCAGGGAGGGTTGGGATTACTGAAGGTCTCATTGCTAGAGAGTGACTGCTTTTGCTGCTTGTTAGAGATTAATGACATTCTCTCATGCATGATATAAAGATGCATTTTGCTTTGAAATAATCTGATTCCTGTGTCTCTGTGATCTCTTGTTATATTTTGTTTCCATAGCATAGCAGCATACCTAGTTTTAACTCTCCATGATGGCTACAAAACCCTCTCTCCGCCCAGATCCAACCATTCCGAGGGGTTAAAGCCTTGATCTTCCCAGAGTGGATTCCTGCCTCTGTCATTCCTATGCAGGCCTACTCCTCTTTTGAATGCCTTTTCTGCAAGCTTGGCCACTCTCTTACCATGGCTACTATCTATCGGCCACCTGGTCAGGTCACCTCTTTCCTCTCTGAGTGGGCGGACCTCTCCTTCTCCCTCCTGTCCTCGTCCACTCAACTCTTCCTTCTTGGAGAATTTAACATCCACCTGAATGCTTCCTGTCCCACCTCTGGACTCTTTCGTGACCTCTGAGACGCTCTTTCTCTTTCTATTCTCCCCTCTCCCCCTCTCTATCCCTCTGACCACTCCTCTCTCCTGGAGTGAGCACTTTCTCCTTTCCTCCCATCTCTCCCTCTCTACCCCTCAGGTTAAGCTAATTCCAGCACTGCCACATACCTTCTCGGTCATCCGACCCATCAAGCGTGTGTCAGTTGAGGCTTTCGATGCCAATTTCTCTCCCCTTCCTCCTCCTCTGGCTGACTCACATCCTGACACAACCCTTTCCATGCTCCACTCTTCTTGCCCCTGTCACAAGGATCCACTTGAAGCCCAAAGCCAAGTGTAACTCCTGGTACAACTCCAACCTTGTCACCCTTAAAAGCAGCGCAGGGTGGCTGAGAGGAAATGGCTAGCTTCTTGTGCATCCTCTGACAAACTGGGCTGCCGCCTGCTCCAAAGCCAATACCGGCTCTCTGCCTGCACTAAGAAAAGAGCCCACATCCAAGCCTGCATCTCTGCGGCATCTAACAACTCAGCCAAACTCTTTAAAATCTGCAAGGAGCTGGCCAATCCTGCTGCAGCCTCTACCTCTCTTGTCCCCCCCAGGCCCTCTGCACGGCCCTGGCTTCTCATTTCATCTCTAAAACCCAGGACATCCTGTCCACACTCTCTTCCTCTCCTCCTCCTCCCTCTACTCTCTCCTATACCTCTCGCCCCCCTGCGAACACTTCTCCCCCCTCTTCCTCTGCCTTTCCTCTATTCGCCCTTGATGAGGTTTCTAGACAAGTCTGATCTATGAAAGTTTTGTCAAAACAGGTTCTTCCTTGTTCTTCCAAAACCATCAAGGACCACATTGACACCCTCGCTCCTGCCCTCGCTGACTTCTGCAATCACTCCTTCACCACTGGAGACTTCCCTTCCACCCCTGAAGCACTCTCATGTGCACCCTCTTCTCAAGAAACCGTCAGCTGACCCCTCCTGCCCGGCCAACTGTCGCTCGATCTCCATCACTCCTTTCCTGGGCAAACTCCTGGAAAAGTTGGCCATCTCCCAGCTTAATCTTCACACTGAATATGTTGGTTGCCTCCATGACCATCAGTCTGGATTCACAGCACACAGAAGCACAGAAACTGTTCTCCTGAACATCCGTGAAGAACTGCTCTCTAACCTTGATTCTAATCTCCCCTCTGTCCTCATCTTACTCAATATCTCTTCTGCCTTTGACATGGTCAACCATGCCATCCTGCTCAATAGTCTCTGTGATAACCTGGGTATCACCGATCAGGCCCTCGCTTGGCTGACCTCTTTCCTCTCTGATCAACCCTCTCAGGTCCAACTTGGGTCTTTCCTTTCCTCTATCTCACTCTCTACCTGTGGTGTTCCCCTGGGTTCTAACCTCTCTCCCTGGATGTTTAACCAATACCTGGCACCTCTCACCCACTGCATTGCCGCTCTCTGCTACAACTTTCAGTGCTATGCAGATGACACTCAGCTTGTTTTTAGGCTCCCCTCTGCCACCTCTTGTGCTGCGCTCCTCTCTGATAGTCTGTCTGCTATCCAGGAGTCGTGTGCTACTGAAGATCTCTGGCTTAATGCCAGTAAGATGGAGATTCTCCTCATCGGCACACCTGCACCCTCCTTTCCAGTCATTTTCTGGCTGGCCTCCCTTGGCATTCTTCCTGCTCCTACCTGTGAGGCTAAGAACCTTGGGGTCATCTTTGACTCCACACTCTCCTTTTCTCCTCACATCTCTGACATCTCGAAGAAGTTAAACTACCAACTGCATATCCTCAGAGGTATTCTTCCTTTCCTCTCCTTCACCCAGAAGCTCACTGTCTCTAGAGCTCTGGTTCTCTCTAGGCTGGACTACTGCAACAGCCTCTTTCTAAATCTGCCTTCTTCTACTCTCCGCCCTCAACAACTCATCCAGAATAGGACTGTGAGACCTGTCCTTGGCCTCACGCCCAGTGATAGTATCTCTCCAGCACTTAAATCTCTGCATTGGCTCCTAGTGGATGCAAGGATTAAGTTCAAGACCCTCTGCATTGTCCACAAGGCCTTCTGGGGTCTGGGTCCTTAATACCTCCAACTCTCTGTTCGTATATTTCTTCCTTCTCGAGCTCTTTGCTCCTCCATCCCCAACTTCGTCAGGGTGAGCCGCCTCCGCAAGCAACGATTTGGTGGTAGATCTCTTTCTTTGGCTGGCCTCTGGAATAGCCTCCCTGCCTCTCTGAAACTTGAGGAGAACCATCTCCAGTTCCGGAAGCACCTCAATACCTTCCTCTTTGCTTCTGCCTTCTCTCTTCCTCTCCCGTGTTGATTTCCTGTCTGATACTGCACTGGTTACCTGGCTACCCTCTGATTTCGGTCCCAGGTCCCTGCCCGCCCAGTTGAACACCTGCACTGCCTCCCGGCAACCCTTGCACTTGGGTCTGCATCTGTAACCCTACAGTACCCCTACCAGCATATTGGACACCTGTTATCTGCACTTACCCTTGCAACTTCCACCTGCAGGACGCACTTCTTGATATTGTTTTGATCTCATGTACAGCACTGCCCCCTCCCCTTTCCCATAGCACATTTCCCCTCCCCTGCACTTGCGCGATCTCAATGTCACTTGGCCAAGTACGATCTTTGTCTCTGTCATCCCTCTCTTCCCGCCTTGAAACTCTTGTGTATAGGCGTGTTATAAATGCCATATCATATCATAACATAATAGGCTTCAGTAACAAAGACTTGGTTCTAGTTGGAGTAAATAGAGGATGTAAACAGTTACTTGAAGTACGAGGAATGAATGAAGCAACTGCTGTGCTCATGAATCGATATTGGGCCTGTGAAATTAAATGCTGTTGCCCAAGAATTGGGGATGAATATATTCTATCGTGGTCATACATGTTGCTGAATTAGTGATTCCCCAAATGACCTTCATATTGACGAGTTTGCAAAAATATATGAATATCAGAGAAAGAAGAGGTCGCTCAACCTCTGTCAGCTGAAGAGGGAGAATTATTTCTCATCAAAGTCAATAGCAGCCTATGACGATATTCCAGTCGAGCATAGATTATTCAGCAAAACGGCAACGATATTGACATCTATATTTATGTCAGGACTTCAGGCTGCAATGAATGCCAAGTGGTTACAAATTTCCAGATGGGAGCTGCTACAAACGATCAATGCGACAATAAAAGGATTTAATGCAATCAAAGAAGAACTGAGGTCCATCAGGATTATGACCCTCCAGAACAGGTATTTCTTGGATTTAATTACAGAAATGGATGAGGTGTGTGTGCCAAGATCGGGCCTTCTTGCTGCACATTCACACCTGCCCACAATGGAGAAAATGGAACCCTGACTGAAGCAATATCTATGCTGACAATCCTGCATACGAAGATGGAGGATGAAGCGGATGAGCCAGAAGACGATGATTGGTTCTTGTCTCTGTTTTCATGGATTCCAACGGGGCTGGCAAAAGCCTTCAAGCTACTTGGAGCAATACTAGTGTCGGTATTGCTAGGATTCCCAAGGATCATTATAGGACAATGCACAAAGAAAGCAAAGAAAGCTATTGGAATGGCAATGTTTGATATGGACGCTGAAACTGGCGAACACATGCAAAACAAGAGCAGCACCCGTGAGAACATAAAATGAAATCACCTGGAACCCCCGGAATGAAGTTCTATTACCCTAAGGATCACAAGAAATATGTAGGACGTGGGATATTTTGTCCACCATCTGGAGAGCGCTGCCATATTACTTGGGGTATGGATGAACATACTGCTGCTTCACTACTGCTGATCCAGTATGCCTTTCATCAGTTGTTTGGTCAATTTGTGAAGAACCATCAATAAAGATAATTTCCCCCCCCCTCAGAGAGCATTTTCTCTAACACAGGGAATGTCATCATAACATTCAGTACACATTGTGTAGTCATGTACATAGTCATCTTTTCCTACTGGTTTTGCTATAAATGTTGATAGGTTCACTGTTCTGCACTTAACAATTTTAATCACAGAGTTCTAATTATTACCTCGTACCCTGATGCTCTTTGTGTCGTCAATGTACATGGGGTTTCTCTAGAATTGACAATAATACATGCTCAACAAATAATGTCACTGAACACCCCATTGTAATACTTTAAGCATTTTAAAAAGCAAATGTAGCATCAGCTAACGCTTGTTTGCAAGGGTAATGCCCTTTTATTGCTGGATCTAAAATCCCACTATAGTAAGCCAATGGTTTGTGCCCATGTCCTAATTTGTTTTCTGTGTGAGAACGGCTGCCATACCCTCTCCATTTTAATGAGAAAATAGGTAAAATTCTTCATGATAGTCTGGAATTCCTAGTACAGGGGCTGTACTGATTGCCATTTTTAACTCTTCAAATCCTTCAGTCATCTCATCTGTCCATGTTATCTTACTTTTATCTATCTGTGTGTCTTTAAGTCCTTTTAAAAGTGGTTGAATATATGTATTGCAATCGAAAGCCCAGGCTGTGCATTTCCCTCACTGTTTTAGGTTCTGAAGTCTTCATAATTGCTTCAGCTCTTTCAGGTGTCACACTTCTCCCTTCTTGAGGGATTAACTGTCCTATATACTGTCTACTTTGTATGATTTCTCTGCTAGTTTGATCACGAGTCTTCTCTGCATCTTTCTTCTGTCTCACTGCATAATAATATATCATCTACATACTGAATTATTGGACTCTCAAGCTGTACATTGCCTAGGTGCATCTGGAGGACCATGTTAAAGATTGAGGGGGACTCACAGTACCCCAGGAGCAAACAAGTATGTTTCACGTGCGTATTTTCTATACAAAAATGAGGTCAAGCACTGTGAGTCATCATGAAGAGAAATTGAGATCCTGAATAAATCTCCACGACCCCCCAGTTGATTTCTTCACTGGTTATACAGCTGTGCACATGGGCACCCAGATGGCACCAATATTCCCTGCTTCATTAAAGCGAAAAAGTTCTCAAATATACCTTCATCTGCTTCTCTGGGCAAAAGATATTGCTTTGCTCATGGCAGGATTGCTCCTGATTTAAGCTTGTTTTTAAATGCTCCTCCTCCTTTCAATAGACCCAAGTCATATGGACCATAAAACCTTAAGTACTTTCCCCAAATCTTCCTGGAAAAATGACGGTTTCTTTTTCACCATTGACATTCACTGCAGTATTTCTCTATTCTCCACTTTAATCCAATAAGTGAGACATATTAAAAATACCAACTCATCATCTGAATAATCATCCCTAAAAAGCTCCTCATCTGTCAAGTCTGTCAGCCAATATCCTTCACTGAGGGCTATCACTGCTCTCCATCCTCTTCCCTCATCATCTGTCCCACGGACAACCACCCATTCTTCTCTGACCACTGCTGCTTCTAGCTCAAAGGGGATGACCAGTCCTTCTTCATCGTCCATATGTATTTCTGGTCTAAAGAAAAACTCTTCAGGTATTCTCAATATTTGACCTACCGACCTGGGTAACCACGTTAGTAAAACAGTCACACCATACAAAAATATTTCTGGATCTAAATGAACTCCTTGTAATGCCTTCTGGCCTGTAAAGGCTAATATGAACTATTTCACATTCATATAATATATCCCTGGAGTGGAGCACACTATTCCTTTTTCAGTAAAAGATATCGTCATGTTAAGTTTTGTCTTCAAGTCACGCCTTAATATGTTAACTGGTGTCTGCAGAGAATATAATAAAGACATAGACACATCATGCTCTCTTATAGAGAATGGTAATTTGTCTGTAAAAGGAAGTAAACTCATCGCCCCATAGAATTCCTGCACATTCATGGCAATGCCTGACATTGGGTATTTTCCATCAGGGACACAGGTACGAGTTGCACCAGTGTTTACAAGGAATGAAAATGTCTTGCCTCCTATAGTTACATTGGCCCTTGATTCCTCTTGGGGGTCCGGTGTCACCGATAGTACTGGACAATTCGGGTCGCTCAGTGGGCTCTTATTTTGTGGATATAAATTCATCCATGTACCTGTGAAATTTACTCCTACCACGAGCACACTCCGTATTCTAGGTGTGGGTGCTTCAGGATTCCTGTATTCATATTCCACTTCTGTACCATGGCCTCTTGTGTCTGCGCTTCCTAGGTTTGTATCTTTTGTGTTTGCATAGGAACTTGCTGTGGTTGCCTTTGTGGCAGTTGCATCTGTAATGGAGCTTGCTGTGTTTGTGGCGCACGTGTACGATTCTGCATGTGATCTTGGGCATAATACTCCTGTGGCTCTGTATTGTATTGTGGAACATAGCCCATCCCCTCTCTTGGAGTTTTACAATTTTGCTGCATGCCCTCTCTACTTCTACATGTTCTGGCTATATGTCCCATCCTCCCACAATTCCAACATTGTTGCGGCTGTCTGGCATTAAATCTTCCTCCTTTCTATTAGGGTTTTGAAATCCACATTGTCCTCCCCTACGTCCACTCCCTCTCCCTCTTGGCCAAACATGATACCCACTCTGATCCATAGGCTAGACTACATTGCTTTGCTGCGCTGGTCACATTTCTTCTGTTGTCGCACCTTCACCACTTGTCAATACCACTCCCTCCATGGCTAATATTGGCAGATTCTCCTGCACTAACTTTGCTTCCTCCTGCTTTCTACTCTCGGCTTTCTTCCTATTCTTCTCCTGTAATAATCAACTATGATGTACAATGGTCAACTGTACTTCTGGCCTTGGCTTTGCTTCCATCCCTACCTGTTTCTTCATCTGACGTTGCACTGGCTCGGGCAGTCCAGTACATAAAATGTGGTAAAATAATGCTACCGTTTTATCCCATGGTTCTCTGGTCTTGCGACGCCATTGCTCTTGAATATCTTGAATAAAGGCAACAGGATCATCATCCTCACCCATTTTACTATTCACAATCGCACCCATGTCTGATGTGTCGGGATATTGTACTCTCAGTGCCCTGCAATTGATAAATGGCACTCCATTGTGTGTCGTGTTTTGTGCAGTCACAGCCGCATACCCAGCTCATTTCCAAATGTCGTCAGCCCTCTCCCATAGAATGGCTGCCAGCAGGCCTTTTATGTTGCCTATTACTAACGTCATTCCTGATGTCATTCTCTCTAACTCATAAATCCATTTTCCCACACCCAAAGTCAAACTAGGTAATTTACATTTAAAATTATCCATGTCTTTTTGTGGCCACGGTATATATCGTGAAACAGCCTTGACTGACCTAAAAATGCAAATAGACGACCTCAAAGATAAAGGAAACTCAGCACTCCTACTCCTCCTGGATCTATCGGCTGCCTTTGACTTGGTAGACCATAAGATCCTATGCAACCAACTCTCCACAACATCTCACTTCTCTCCAGAAGCCGTAAATTGGATTAAATCGTTTCTAAGTAATAGGTCGATGAGAGTGTTCTCAGCATCTGCGGCTGCAGACCCGATCCCGATTACATGTGGAGTCCACAAAGGATCGTGTGTATCTCCAACCATGTACAACGCCTTTACCAAAACACAGTTTGATGACTTGGATCACATGGGTGTCACCTACACGAACTATGCTGATGCCACCCAGATCCTTATTCCCCTGACAGGTGACTATGCTAAGGACCTAGCCCTGATAAACAGAATCTACCTCATCATTCAGCATGGATGGCCATACATGGCCTCTGCCTGAATGATGAAAACACAGAACTCCTTCTCCTAGCCACCCCCACTAACATTTCCAAATTAGGTGAACAATATCGTCGTTTAATATCGATGGAAACATAATAAAAGTCACCAGCGAAGTAAAAATGTTAGGTTTTTACTTAGATTCCTCCCTAAATTAGAGAAAACAGGTTAGCGCTACAGCCTCTGCAAGCGCCTACACCTGCAAGCTTATCCGTGCATGCAAAATATTGCTCTCCACTAAAAGTTGCATCACCTTGGATAGAGCCTTAATACTTTCTAAAATTGACTACTGCAACAGACTATATCTAGAGGCCAACAAAAAAACTGCAGATTCTGCAGGACAACGCTCTTAGGACTGCCCTAAGCATCCCTCGCAAACAACATATCTCCTCCAGAAGAAGAGACCACAACTGGCTCTCTATTAAAGAAGGAATTAAACTTAAAACCGCATCCCTCACACACAAATGCCTCAACAGCGCATGCCCCACAATATCTCTCTGATAAACTCACCCTGAAACAATACACCAGACTCACCAGATCAGCCAGTTTGGGGCATCTACAAGTTCCAAAATATAAACTCCAAAAAGTAGGTGGCATTAGCTCCCCTGTCTTAGCCACCCAACTCTGGAACTCCCCCCAATTTCAGAACCATTCAATCCCTTCCCAGCTTCAGAATCACCATGAAAAACTGCCTTATCCTCAATAATGACCCTTACTAATGCACCTATCACTACCATGTACATATGTAACTTCTTTTTCTGTTCGTATTCTATTTATTGATGTTTCTCATTCCTAAATACCTTGCTTTTTCCCCTTTTGTAATTACTATATTATATTCTGAAGCTGCTTTGTACATTTTGTTAGATATTTTCATAGTACTGCTCACTTTTGCCTGTGTAACTAAGAAATTGCATTATCTTGTACTGTGCCCAGATACCTCTGGGTGAGGTGTGCATTATTAATAAATAAACCAAACCAAACAGAAGTTTATCACCACTATCTGGTGAAGCAATTTCCAAATTGGCCCCTCGGTTTCAATTCGCAAAGTTGGGGCTTTACTATAAAGCTATTCTGCTTAATTGTGTTGGTTACATTAATCGCACAGCATTCAATTACATACACTGGGGGCCTGCAGACCCGCCGCTCCAGACACCAGGGAGTTTCCCAGCACCAACAAACAAGTGTCGCCAGCCGCCACCACTTCTTACACACAGCCTGCTCACCTCCTCTAGCTGGTCGACGGCGGTATTACTCTGGCCATTCACTGTTCCCCCAGCGTCACTGTGCCTGCCTCAGCTGTCCTCCTCTGCTCCCGGGGGGTCGTGTTGTGAAAAGTGGATCCAGGAGGTTGATACCTACCGGAAAAAACTCCCAGTGCCTGTCGCAAGCCGGGGACAACACAGGCTTGCGTGCTGCGTTAGCCGGCACCAGGATGTTTTGTGGGCTCTCCTGTAACTCCCCGGCCGGCAACCCTGCTCCGATCGGCCCTCGCACCTCAGTGCATGCTCCAAAGGGCCCCAGTGCCTCTTCCATCACAGCTCACACCGTCACTCGCAGCTGCGGCAGCGTGGATCGCCTACCAGCACGCTCGGTGAGGGCGCTCAAGCTCCCCCGTCCCAGATAAGGAAACTGCTTCTCCGCAGCTTAGGGTCACGCTGATGTTCCCTTCACTGCAGCTCTGCACATGAAGGAAGGCAAATTAGCCCTGGTGTCCCTGGGTACAGGCCTCCAGCAACTCCAGAGAAACAGAGCTCAAGCCAATGCAATGCAAAACAACATGTTGTGGCGTGGAAGCAATCAGACCAGTGTTTACAAAACGCCTTGCGATATGCTAGAAATGTCTGGAAGATCCACCCGTCGATCGCGATCGACTGTTTGGTGACCACTGCTTTAGAAAGAGAGTCAGTACAGGAGTGCTTACTGTGGCTGAGGATGCGCACAGTATTTCCACTGGGTCAGCAGTTGCTGGCTCCACCCTAATGGATTGCGGGTCTGCGCCCTGTCAGCCCTTATTGTGCACGATCCACCCCTGCTTGTCTGACCAGAATGCTTTACCTGCCCCCACCATTCCTCTTCCTCCCGTCATGCCCTCGCTCCACACTTTGCTTCTTCCTAAGACCCAAACCCAGCCCTCCCCCTGTCACCTGTCACCTGGCTGCATTTTTCTGCTGTTTCAGTGAAAGTAGAACTTCCATTAATTTCTTTCTCTGCATTTACAATATAAACGTGAGATGCATGCAGAGGATGAATGGACTGTGGTGAGGGGTATACCTCTACATGGCACCACAGAAAATAACACATATACAATTATATGCTGCACCAAGTTGCACAGTCAGTAAAAAAGATCTCACATAAGAGACAGTTAAGTTAAATCAGTGCAAACCAACAAAACCTTTGACATTCAGTGAAAAATGGTTCATTGAAGTGACGTGAGGTGCCGGTTTAAGGCAACAAAATCCCACGAACTTTGACAGGTTTTGGAAGCTATGCCACTTTAACTCTGAGACCCCTCCTTGCACAGATGAGGAAGGGCATCGGGACTGGGATGAGGAACATCATTAGGGACTTGGATGAGGAAGAGCATGAGGGAATGGTAGGACAAAACGCATGAGGGACTGGGATGGGGATTCACATGAGGGACTGAAATGAATAATACCATGGGAGGCAGGCTGGGATGAGGAAGAGCATGGGGGACCAGGGCTAGGGAAATTATGAGGAACTGCAATGAGGAAGAGCAGTCGAGATTTTGATGAAGAAGAGCATGAGGGACTGGAATGAGGAACACTGCACCAAGGACGAGGATAAGGGACGGGGCAAAGGAAGAGCATGAAGTATGCTAATGAGGAAGATCATGAGGGATTGCGATGAGGAAGACCACGAGGGACTAGAACGAGAACAAGCTTGAGAAAATGGGACATTAATGGACATGAGTGACAGCAATGAGGACGAGTATGAGGCAATGAAGCAAGGAGGAGCAGGAGACGAGGAAGATCATAAGCAGCAGAGAAGGAGGAGCATGAGGGACCAGGAAGAAGAAGAGCATGCAATACTAGGGTGAGGAAGACCATGAGGGACTGATTTAAGGAAGAGTATAATGGACTGTGACTAGGAATAGCATGATGGGCTAGAACAAGGAAGAAGGGCTGGGATGAGGACGAAGATGAGGGACTGCAAAAAGGAAGAGCATGAGTGACTGTGATGAGGAGGAGGATGAGGATTGGGATGAGGAAGGAGGACGGGGATGAGTAAGAGCAAAAGGGATTGGGATGAAGTGGAGCATGAGGACAGTGAAGAGAAAGGTGATGAAAGCCTAATGGGAATAGCATGCAGGATTGGGACAAGGAATAGCATCAGGCACTGTGACGAGAAAGAGGATGAGGAACTGTGATGGGGAAAACTATGAGGGACTGCAACAAGGAAATGCATGAAGAACTGCAATGATGAATAAGGACAGGGATAATGAAGAGGATGAGGGACTGGGATGAGGAAGAGCCTGAAGGACTGGAATGAGAAAAACCATAGGGAACTGGGGCAAGGAAAATCATGGGAGACTTTGACAAGAAAGAGCATGTGGTACTGGGGCGAGAATGAGCAAGAGGGAATGGGATGAAGAAGAGCATAAATAACTGCAAGCAGGAAGAGCTTGAGGGACTGCGACGAGGAAGAGCATAAGGTACTGCGACAAGGAAGAGCATGAAGAACTGTGACAAGGAAGGACATGGACAATGAAGGGCATGAGGTACTGTGGCAAGGAAGAGCATGAGTGACTGGGAAGAGGAAGGCCATGAGAGACTGTGCCTAAGAAGAAAGTGAGGGACTGTGACTAGGAAGATAGTGAGGGGCGCATCAAGTGCCTGCAAGTGTGGTGTTGTGGTGAAGTTCTGCTCTGCCTGCTCGTATTGGGAAGGTTGTAAGGACAAGAGGAAGCCACTTTTTCGCTGGCGCGGCGAACATTGTTTGAAGGACTGAAGTTCCCGAAGTAAATATTAGGTCTTGACTTTTACAACAGCTTCCTCTATGGAGCGCTGTAAAGGGAGCCAGTCGCCTGTTTGTGGGCTGGACTAAGTGTTGAGGGCTGGTTCAACTGTTATGGGCTGGACTAAGCATTGTGGGCTCCTTCAACTTTTGTGGGCTGAACAAGCACAAGCCCGTTACTTACACTATTATTATCTCTCCCTTTTCTTTGTTTCACCTAGATACCGTGTGCTACATCGCCCCACCCACATGTCCCAGAATACAACAAATAAACCAGCGCACGCGCATCAGCGTGCGCATCAAGTGCCTGCAAGTGTGGTGTTGTGGTGTTTGGGTGTGTGGATGGGTGGTAGGTGAGTACTTTCTTGCCTGTTTCTAACACTTTCATACGAAAAAAAAAAAGAAAAAAGAAAAGTGTAAAGAGAGAAATTCCGTGGGGAATATTAGCTTTGTTGGAATGGCAAGTGGTTTAAGGAGTGGGCGGTGTACTGAAATGGCGGCCCCGCAAGGTTTATTTAAGAATGTTGCCGGTGGTGCCACAAATGTTTCAGAGGGTATTGCAATGAAGGTAGATAAAACCATGAGGGATACGGCTCAAACATATCCAAGCAAGAATGGATTAGCAACCAATCAAGTTGAAAATGGTATTACTGTAAATGCATTTAGTGCCTTAAATGAGAAAAACTAGTGCTCACTTATACTAAATCAAATGGAATCTTTGACGGCGTGTTGCAGGCTCGCGACATTGAGATCCCTTCAGTATACATGCACGGTGAAGTGAATGGAGTGGTAGAGATGAATGGTTCTAATTCAATTTGTAAATCTCCCACCTCATTTACGGAATACGATATTAAGGCGATGGCAGACCTTGATTCACGTATTCGATTGTCTATTGGTTAATTGACCCCATTGATTCCTAAGGCGCAGGCCAATATGGAGTTCAAATACGGGACCAGGTTTTTCAATCCTCCGAATGGGAGTCTGACTACAAATGATAAAGTCTCTGAACCCAATATTTCATATGGGTATGAAGCACCTAATTGTATTGCAAATGGTTTACAGGCAGGTTCACATCTCTCACAGGCGGAATGCAGCGATGCACCATCTTCATCTACCCCTAATTACCAGGAACAAAATACATTTCCTGTAATAATTCGTATTTTGAGGGAGGTGCTAGTTGATAGTCCTACTGCACTGACAAATATTATTGAACAGATGAAATTGATACAAACTTTTCTGGATTTAATTCTAGACGTTGTCGTAAACAACAACAGCGTGCAGTAAAACGAGCAGGAAAAAGAAAACAATGAAAAAATAAAAACTCAATCCCAGGACAGGATGAAAAAAGTGAACCATGCAGCCCCTATTCATGGAGCGGACGATGTGATTGATGTTGGTCAACTCTCCAAGGAAAGTCAGGAGCATTTGGGCACTGAAGGTGGTATGGTGAAAATAGTAATGGATGATAACTTGAAGTTACCTATGTGTAGCAGTGATATAAAAACAATGACAGAGAATCATGAATTGGATACTGCGACTCTAGCTAAATATGAATCCAGTAATGCTCAAATTACATTGAATGAATTAACAGGTGATATGATGAAAATTCAAAAAACCCTTCCGAATTACTTCCAAAGTGATGGGAGGAAATATACTTCTAACCTGACTCAAATAAATCCTAACCCAATGAATGTTGTTACTAACACATGTGTATGTCAACCTACTTGTGCTGTGGTAAATATTGAAATGGGTAAATTACCCTTATATTCTGAAATCTGTAGTGAGACAATAAAAACTGACTCGAAATTACAAGTGAAGACTTCCAAAGATTGCATTGTGATGACGCGGGTGGGTAAATGTAAGCAATTGGGATCTGTGATGACAATTGGAACTCATGCTCAGTCACCAAGGTTGGATACCAATAGTACAGCCTTACCAACTCAGATTCCTGGAAAATTGGCAATGTTGAATTTAAATTGTCCCACTGCTCAAGCTGTAGTAGATAGTGGCAGTGGTGCAAATGATTGATAGGTCAGACGTTTGTATGGAAAGGAATATGAACCAATCTTAGTGCAATGATCATGAGGCCCTAGAGAAGCCCATAAAAAACGGTACTTTAAACCTGGAAACTCTAAATCAGTTATTGAATCCAGCATTATTAGGGAATTTAATAACTGAGCAGCAACGGGCTGCGATGTGTCTGGCCAAATGTCAAAATGAGGCTATTAGTAATCAAAGGAGCCTTTCAAGCCTTGGTGGGATAGTTAATAGTGGTAATTATCCTCCAATGAGACATCAACTTCCCATAAGCGAGGAGGAAACAAAAGCGACTGGTACTAATCAAGACTGGCAAGTAGTGAATGCTCATAAGAAGGGTATTAATATGATAGGATTGGAAGGGCGAAAGGAAAATTCTGGGAAAGTCGAGAATTAATCGTAGATATCTACTAGATCTCCTTTATACAATCCCGCCTTTAAGAATTTTGTCTTCCAATGATTTTGACACGATCGCCCTGGCTTCAAGTAATAATTATTGAATGATATGTCACCTATTCTCTGAACAAGTGTTGAAGTTGATTTGGTCATATAGAAATGAATTGGCAGATACAGGATTTGTGCTTTCTACTTTTGATGATATAAAAATGGCTGAAGATTTCTTATATTTCAATCTGATCAACCCAGAGTGTGATCAAGGTGATGGAAATCTTATTAATTCAAACATGGAAAAATTATGTATTTCGCAACTATTCTCCATTGCACGTAACAACAATGATATGGCAGGGATTGAACTATTGCTAAAAACAATATTTGCTGCTAATACAGACTTATCCACTTCATAATCCAACGCGAAGCCTACCTTTAATATATATTCATGTAATTCATGCAGATTCTGTTACATTCCAATTTGGATCACATCATTTGCTGATAATGAACGACCCAGCTGTTATTCTTTTCCAGGAAACAATGAAACTAGATCTGCTAGTTATTCCTGAATACCGTACCTACTGTTCACCTGCTAATAAAGGAAATGAGGGACGGCCGTTTGGAGGGATTGCGATTTCTATTAATAATGCCCTGGGTTGCAACAAAATGCTTGTTCATTCATCTGTACCTGTATTGGCTGTATCGTTGAATATGAATATGAGGGGGTTGAAGCCGATTTTGGCTATTAGCTTATATTGGAATCCCCTTAAACACAACTTCTGTGAAATATTGGATGACATTGATACATGTTTGGATCATGCATTTGCTCTCAATCAACACATCGAAGTTGTAATGGGGGGGAGATTTTAATTCATTATGCCAAGAATGACATGCACTCTGTGATGCAAGCAATAAGAACATGGGAACTATTAGTTCCAGGAGGGGTGCTGAATGGCGAGCCTATTTTCATGATTGGGAGATGTCTTTTGTAAGATTCAATGAATTATCTCCAGTATATACTCGGAAGCGAGGAAGGGTTAGCTCCATGATCGATTTGTTTTGTATAACTTACGCATTGCTCCCGACAATAATTATGGCGAGTATTGGTGAAATAAAGTATAGTGATCATGCACCTATCCAGATCTCGCTTTCCATCAGCCCGAACCTTTTGAAGGTTGATCACCTACTGCAGGAAATTGAGACCAAAAGGAGTCAAATATCTTTACGATGGAATCCACTATTATGTAAGTGTTTAGCATAAAGGGCATCAACAGAGTTACACTGTAGGGTCAATCTCACTGCTCTGGAGTTATATTCTGCGTACCATCTTGATCAGACTATTTATCATGGACTGAAGTAGTTGGATCCTGCAGGAGTGAAGCTGGCCCACCAAACCCCCAAAGCCTGCCTGCTCAACAATCCTACTTCAATAAAACTATTGGCCAGACAAACCCAAGGGGAAAGGGGAATGGAAAAAATAACAAAAGACAAACACTCCCACTGCAGGTACTTCAGATTGTCCTCTGTGGATGGGTTTTTAGTCAGTTGAGTTCCTAAAAGGAAAATAAAACCTTAATCAATAATTGAATTCTTTCTTTCCGACTATTTCTTTCTTAATGAAATTATTTTTCTAATTACCTGTTGCCTAAGCTATGTTTGCCCTTAGGCCGCCTTAGAAAGAATGCTGCTGCTACTGTAGGTGCTCAGTATAACTTCTCTTCAATAGTCTATCTTCTTTCTTTTCTTTTCTAAAACTTCTGGCTGTTATATAAACAATAAAGGATACCCAACAATGTAGTTTTTTACTATTGTGACTGAGTACTTGCTTCTGTGTAACTATTACACTAAATATGTAAATCAAATACCTTCTGATCTGATGCATCTTTATATTCCGCAGGTAAATCCAATTCTGCAAGGATTCTTTACTTGAAACTTCTTACATAAAATATTTTTCTTGAAAATATTAAAATTAGAATTACCCTCACTTGAATGTTACAAAACAGATATGCTTAGTAATCAGAAGCGTTATCATTCGACAAATGTCTTGAAGAAATGATGTCTGTAGGAATACGCGACGCATCCAAAAAATAATCCAAAATGCCCGCGACGCAGCGTCACGTCGCTAGGTCCTTTACTCAAAACCGTGCTAACGAAAAAATATGCGAACGCAACCAACTAAATCTTCAAATATTAATTAAGAGTTAGGAAATAACAGATAGAATTAGTAATTCGGCGAATAAAGTTCGCGCGCAAAGTTAATGCCAAAAAATAACCTTAATACAATAAAAAGATGCGCACTTGAATTCTTTTGCAAATTTACAATTGTCTTTTCTTTAAATAAATTCTTTTTCTTTTTAAAGAAGAGTCTACAAAGTCTTATGAAGATAAGTCTTGGAAATTATCTTCTTTTTTACAAAAAAATACACTTAGCTTAGTTTCTTGTTCTTCTCTTAAACGATTCAGTTGCTCAGCAAACTGGTGCTAGAAGGAAGTCTTCAACGTAGCGTTCTAAAACTTCTTTCTTGAATCTTTGCTTAAAAGAATTATATTTTAAAAACTACAAGAGACTCAATACTTGTAAACTTGTAACTATAGCTTTAATTTACTGGAGCTATCAATAACGTGACCTAACCAGTTGACAACTTTAATGAAAGGCAGTTTAGAACAGTCATGAAAATTCTAAATGACAACACATTGCTGCCTTCAGTAAAATCAACCAATCATTGCTGAGGCTGTGTTCCACTATCTTGGCTTGGGAGTGTTTCATCTGTCTAAATAAAAGTGAGTTAAGGGAAATATGAACAAACTAAAAAGGAAATGTATTACTCTCAAAGCAGATTTCATTTAATACTTCAACAAACTCCTCTTTACCTTTCTGGAAATGTATTTGAAACCCCCTATTCTCCAATGAACCTTACTAATGTGAGGTACAAAATGTGAAAACCTGACACTATTACTGTTTGTAGCTAAGGCCCTGGAATATTTTCAATCCAAGCAAAAACCATGGGTAGCCAATTATATACATACTTTTGACTATAGAATCAAATATATTAAATGACAAAAAAATAGAGATATAAGAAAGTTATATAAATACCAGCTAAATACTGTTAAAATTGTGTACCTAAAAAACATATTATTCAATGTTACAAGAATAGAATTAGAGGTATACATATTGAGCAATTTAATAAACAAAATTGTGAAATGATTAAAGCTATTTGCAATCATAATACTCGGACGATTTGGTCCGCAATTAAGAATGGTAAACCAAGTAATGAATAACCATCAAATAATTTGATCCAAGCCGAAACATGGATAGCCTTTATTAGGAGCAAATATGCACTGCCCCTGCGATTTGCCCAAATGCGATATATTGTTGCACAGAAACCTCCAGCAAGGCAACTTGAATGGTCTGTTATTGACATAGAATGGGCTATTAACAGATTATCAAATTTGCGTGCAGCAGAGCCAGATGGCATACCATCTTGCGTCTATGAAGCAGAATCTATGTTTTGGTCCACGATATTAAAAATCAAGTTTGATAATGTTCTGAGCTCAGGGACAATTCCTCAATCTTGGGTCACCGCTATTCTGACCCCTATCTTTAAAAAAGGCGATCCCACTATGCCAGAGTACTATAGACCGATCTCCCTTACAGATGCGGCAGCCAAAGTTTTTTCAATACTTGTAATTGCGAAACTAGAAAACTACCTTGATACTCATGAAATCTATTCTAAATTTCAAGTTGGATTTAGAAGTAGAACGAGTACTACCTTGAATGCAACAATTATGGCGCACCTATTAGATGGGACGAATAACAGAGAAAGTACTACACTATATATCGCGTCGATCGATGTGTCATCAGCTTTTGATTCAGTTGTCTGTAATGTTTTATGGGCAAAGATGCACAAAATAGGTATTCCTGAACATCTTATTTATTAGATGGTAAAATTACATTCTAATACCTCCTATAAAATGAGAATCACAAAAGCTGCGGCCATCACAGATCCTGTACAATCATATTTAGGGTTGAAGAAAGGGTATAATTTTGCTGCAATATTGTTTAATATATATGTATCTGAAATTGATGAGATCTGGAAATCATCTCACACTTTTGCAGCGAGGCTTTGTTCATTAAGGTTGCATTGGATGGCAGTCGCCGACGTTATCATTTTATTTGACTTGACACTAACTGGCTTGCAAGCCAAATTAAAGTTGTTCTCCGAATTCGCATATTCCCATAATTTAAAACCAAATTCAACAAAAACTAATAATATGGTATTTAAAGCTGGCAAAAAAATGTAAAAAATGTATTTGGAATATTGATGGGGAACCAATTCATCAAATGCATGCAATTATATATCTTGGTTATCGTTTAAGTAACATATTAACTATTAACTCATGCTTAGAGTACCTACACTTCAAAGCCAGGCCACTACGAAGTCAGATGAAACTTATCTTTAAAAAATATTGTAATTTTTCTTTGATGCCACTCTTAGAATTTCTTACTTTAAAGGTTGAGCCTGTACTTCTGTATGCATTAGATGTCTGTGTGTGTAATCTGGTAAAGCAACTTGATTCGATGCAGGGAAGCTTGATGAAATCTACTTTACATCTTTCACCTGCTATTCCTAATTGTATCATCTGGCATGAATTGGGATTGGTCTCTTTACCATGTAGATGGATATGGTGTGCACTTTCAAACTACAGCAAGATTCTAAACCCGACTGGTAATTCATTGTATCAAGATCTATTTGTACTGACGAAGGGATGTACTTCTTGCTCTGTCACGTTATATAATCTCAGAATGCGAAAAATCTTGGATGACTTAGGAGTTGACCAGGAAGATTTATATATTTGCCCAGGATATGTGAACAGTAAACTTTTTGAATTTGACTGGTGTAACACACTAGGAGAAATCAATGCATTGAGTACTTATAAAGAATATGCTACATTTAAGCATAAAAGGGATGGATGTTGTGCGTATCTTGCAATATTTCTGTGCAATACTGTACGAAAGTATTATCTTAGATTCAAATTAAATCAATTTCACACCATGGAAAGGACAAAATATTGGGGAATCTGGCGAGATAGCAATGTGTCTATGAAATGCCAATTTCCAAACTGTGAAGAAGCTAAAGACCCCCTAAAGCATTTAATATTAGAATGTCCATATTTTAGAGATGCCATAACTAATCTCTTGAAGAGATTTGTTAATATTGATTATATTGAGTGTATGGAGTCATTATGCAATCGGATGATGCTAGGGCAATGTAGAGCCCTAATTTTTGCTCTAGTGGCATTCCTAAGAATAATTGAAAAAGAGATTTTTGTACCGTAATGACTTCTTTTATGCTTTTTATGATTGGTAGAAATTCTGATTGATATGTTTTAGTATCACATTCTTTTAGTGTTACTGTTTTTTTGTTTTATGTATTATGTTTATTTATGCCAAATGGGTAATCCCAAAACCAAAACATTTTCTATATTGATGCTATATGATATGTGTA
This sequence comes from Ambystoma mexicanum, assembly GCF_040938575.1. NCBI lineage: Eukaryota > Metazoa > Chordata > Amphibia > Caudata > Ambystomatidae > Ambystoma > Ambystoma mexicanum. The sequence continues at coordinate 315,772,598 of NC_090921.1, read as the reverse complement.
AATTATATAATATGTTTGCTTTCTTTGTAAAGGTTTATAATAGCCATAAACAAATACAACAATTAAAAAAAAAAAAAGAAAATAGTGAGGGGCTGCGACGAGGAATAGCATTTGGGACTGGGCCGAGGAAGAGCATGAGGATCTACAACGAGGAGGATCAGTGGAGGCTGGGGCAAGGAAAGGCATGGGAGACTCAGACATGGGAGAGCATGCAGGACTGAGACGAGAAAGAGCATAAGGGAATGGGATGAGGAAGAGCATAATGAACTGCAAAGAGGAACGGCGTGAGGGACTACAAAAATGAAGAAAGAGGGAGTGGGATGAAAAGAAGACGCCCACTTCTTATACTATTTTAATGATTTGTATGCTTATTTATTTTCCTCATGCAAGAGGTTTTGTACCCCAGATATCAAAAAGTCTCAGCAAATCAATTCAAAGCATTCTTATTACTCATACCTGTAAATCTCACTCTCACATTACAGCTCAATTGTTTAACTTGGCATAAATAAACAACTGAACCCATGATTGGCATGAAAAAAATTCTGCACCCCATTAACAGAGCCTGACAGATAGTTAAAGGTAATTCAGAATAAAATTCACACATTTTAACTACTTGGCTTGCACACTCAGGATTTTGTACGGAATTGACTTAAAACATTTGTGGGCCTCTTATTAAGGCACAATTACTTTATGTATGCGCATATATGTGCACTTTCATACATGCAAACCTGTTTTGTTTCCTGCACTGACTATAATGTTTGCAAATACAAGATCAAAAATACAATTCCAGACAGATGCTACATTCCCTTTTCCCCCTCCAAATATACATTTTAAGCACCTTGGAATTTGCCATTCATTCGAGTATTCTCATGAATAAACAATGGCACCCTTTAAATTCTGAAAAGCCTCAGGTGCTACAGTTAATTGACTACAAATATAAAAATGGTGTTTGTCCCGGCAGCCCTCTGTTTCCACTTACGTTTAAAAGAACTAGTGGACTGATTTCAGCCAAACCAATGAAGGGCACTTCTTTCATGTTTTCTCTTACTCCCAAAACAAATTCAGAAAAAACCCACTGAGCGGTTTGGCATCTAAGCATGAGCAAAAATTGCACATTTTCCCTGATGGAAGCCAAATGCAAACACTTTTTTTAAGGGTTTATAACTTTTGAACGGCTTTTCACCATACCTTCCATATTTTTTGAGCTGGTTCCTCAAAAAGCTCAAAAATCATTAGACATAAAATTTTGAGAAAGTCAATGGACCCCATTACGAGTATAGAAGTGACTTCGGAGGTAATTCAGCTTTGTTGTCCGCACACCAACCATAAGCGTTGGCAGTAATACCGTCCAGCGGAATTACAGCCGAAAAAGCAGTAAATCCACGAATTTCTGGTGCAAATACTGTTAACTTTGTAAATCCACTCATAATCACCATTTAGGATGTTTCTTCCAATGCTAAAACACCTCACAACCAGGTCTGGACGCAAAGGCAAATCTAAGGTCCTGAAATGCGCCTCAAAATACAAAAATTCACAGAGCAGGAACTCAGAGTCCTTGCGGGGCAAGTGGTGGCCCATTCGGAGGAGCTGTAAGGCGCACAACATAAGAAGACCTCACAACAGTGGAGGAAGGCTATCTGGAGGGACATCCAGGACAAGGTGGCGGCAGTGGGGAATGTCCCATGGGACTGCTGCCACTGAGGGAGGGGCTGTAGAGCCACTGCAGCACACACCTTTGGAAAAGACGGAAAGCAGCATTCTCCCATGGCGGCCTGGAGGATGTGTGAGCAGCAGAGGTCGGAGCCAGCAGACAGGAAGACCCTGGTGAGTACATGAGTGAATCATGGGCCCATTTCACAACAACAGAAATAGAATGCAACATACACACATGCAGTTACCTAGCAGGAAATTCCCGGCCAATGCATAAGCAGCACATGAATAACATTAGGAGTGTACATCTGGAGGCATGGCAGGTTGGCACTCCCAAAAGATCCACCATCAAGAAGGAGTAGGTCATCATGTATGTAGGACATAAACAACAAACATGGAACAGCAAGTACCATGGACAGACACCCAAGCACATGGCACATCGCCAACACCTGTTGCCAGCATGCTAGCCACCCATTTATACATAAGGATATGTCACAACGCCAACATATGTAGGTGTCTTGGTACAACAGGCAACTAGCGCAACAGAACAGTTGCAGCAAGGCCTCAATGAAGAGTGTGTTTCACCAAATGTGGCACTCCCACCAATAGGAGTGTCAGGTGACAATAGTACGGGTCATGTATACGACATATGGCCAGCCCTGCATGGGCACTCATGACCTTGCACAAACGTGAAGCACATAAGACCACAGTCCAGCCAAGGTACATATTCCCAACAGTAAAGAATCACACCCAATCATCAAGCCAGTACTTAATGGTACTGGCTGTCGTTTGAACAAGGTCTCCATGGGGCTGAAACACCCTCACACCCCAGACCATATAGTGCACCTCATGAAACCACACCGTAATACTTGTCTGCAAGGCTAACAAAGCAATGTTTCCATCATCCCAACAGGCACACAAGACAGCCAGGACCCCATAAAAGAAGCAGCGGGTCTCAGTGCAGTAGTGCCAAGAAGGCATCTGGACATGTTACATGGCCCAGTCACACTGTAACCAGGAAGGGAATTGGGCAGAAGAAGACCACCAGGACCGCACAGTCCTAGGGCTCTGCTTCTGGCACCTTTGGGGGCGCAGGCACACCTGCCTTGGGCATAGCCCCAATTCTGGCCATTAGGGAGCCTGCAGGACCACCAGCCACACAGCCACCTTCTACCACTGTTGGCATCGTGTCTGGGGTGCAACGCACTGACACTAGTGCAGACCCCAATATGGCCACAGGACAGGCCGCTGCACAGGACACAGACACCCTACCTGCTGACATTGTAGCCCCTGTGTAGGGCACCACAGACTCCACTGCTCCAGTTGCCCTTGTGGCAGATGTCCTTGAATTATCCCCCAGCCCAGCATCTCGCCCAGTCACACCAGTCCCTCACCTTGTCAGCTTGCTGTGCCCTCCATTGGCACAATCCTGATGACACTGAATCCCCTGCTGAGAACGAGGAGGCACATGGAGACCTGCTATTTGCCAGTGAGGGAGGTAACACCATCCCTCTCCTGGCCCAATACCACAACAAACCCGCAGTGCCATCTGGGAAAAGCTCTCTCAGATACAACAGTGCCAGGAAAGGATGGAGAGGATTGCCTAGGAATAACTGGCCCACAGGATGCTGTGCAGGGTGCTTCCAGGCAGATGGTCACGGCCCTGGGCCGCCTATATTGGCGTGCTGCTGATGGCACAGCAAATAATACCATCATAAGTCGAAGGGTGCAGGTGTTGGCTGAGAATAGGTCTGCCACCAATAAGAACATTTCATGAGCCATAACCCACACCCTGCAGCTCATCCAAGGAGGCGAACCGGGCAGTTCTGTGTCGGCCACCCCAACAGAGGAATCTGTGGCAAGCATGTTACCAAGCCGCTTGCAGTGCCACACCAGTTGGCCATCCTCTCCAACACATAAAGGTGGCAAGAGGAGGCGGTAGTGGACACATTGTGACTAACAACAGAACACAAAGGTGTGAGGAGGGGATGGTGTTGGGGATGAGGATGTGGGGAGGGGATGGTGTTGGGGATGAGGGTGTGGGGAACTGGTGGTGTTGGTGATGCGTGTTTGGGGAGGGGAGGGTTTTGGGGATGAGGGTGTGGGGAGGGGATGGTGTTGGGGATGTGGGTGTGGGGAGGGAATGGTGTTGGTAAAATGAAAATGTGGGCTGCGGCATGCCATGCAGCATTGCCACAGTGTGCTGGTAAGTGCTTTTAGCAAGGAAAAGCAGCACTAACACAAGTTTCAGCAAATATGGCTGTTAGGATGCTGTTTGTGCTCTGTATTTCATTCTGGTTAAGGGAGAGTATTTCGGTGATGGTCTCCCTGTTTAGCCGGTAGTGAGTGATGAGCAGACCATCTCTTAGCGCCCAAGTTGATGGACTGACACGAGCAATGGCCACTCGCCTTGCATGGCGTCTCCTCCGGTTCTCTGCGCCATGTGGTGTACGGTTCTGTTCATGCATTTGCACCTCAATGTACAGCATGAGGTGCTGGACACCCATGTTGGCTATGGTTAGTGGCAGCATGGTGTGGCACAGTGTGTTTGGGGAAGGTGTGGGCCTTTTGTACCCTTTCTGAGTCCATTGGGTGCACCAATGGTTTCCTTTCCATCACCTGTGTGCATTTTCCACCACTTTGTAGGTGGAGGTAACTGCACTGTGTATTTGACTGAATTAATGCCATTTTCTGGCAATATTGCGACTTGTAATACAATAGAATTACCATTTTTATTTCTTGCGCTAATTCCAGCACTGGCAGAATTACTGCTGAAACATGGCGGAATTAGCTCTGCCGGTAATTACATCAGCACTAATTCCGCCTGCAGAATCAGCACCCATTTTCTTTGAGTCCTAATTCAGCAGAGTGGTAAAAGTGGCAGTAATTTCAGTAATTTCCGTTACTGCCACTTTTACTAAATACTGCCGAACTCGTAATGAGGCCTTTTAAAAGCTCTTATTGGCACGTTGCATGTATTCTGAGACTATGGTATTGGGGTGGTTATGTACGATTTATTAAGATGCCATCCAAATGGGGTCACAGTAAACTGCATTTCTGTAGAGATATTTTCTCTCCTCTCAATACATTCCAGCTGAATGTTACCTATCACCTACTTTGGAGAAGGCAGCCGGGCACTCCCAGTTCTGTCAGTGGTGTTTTATATATGGCCTACTGAAGGACAGTCGTATCTGCCCTTACTGGAAGTGAGAAGCATGTTTGTACTGCACCTGGTTGATTTATGTTATGCTGTGTGCATGGGTGATTGTACAGACTTAAGCTGCCTTGATGGCCTGTGGTGTGTCTGGCCACAAAGTCTGCATGCACTCTATGCCAAATACAGTCTTTTGTTCCAGGGTATAGTCATTGGGCCTCATTACGAGGTTGGAGGTAGCCATGGCGCTACTAGCGCCATGGCTGCCTCCAAAATCGTTCCGACTCTGGTCTGTTGGATGGAGCAATTACCGGTCCATTCCGCGGTTGGAGGGACCGGTAATTCCCCATTCACCAGAGCCATTCCCCATTCCCATTTGAGCCTCCACAGGGCTCAATGGGAAGGGGGAAGGTGGCAATAATGGTACCACAAATTGCGGTACCATTATTGACCCCGGTAATCCTTTGCGGGTCCCGTCATTAACGCCTGGTAAAACCAGGCGTTAAGGAAGGACCCGAAAAGAGAACTCGTAGTAGGGCTAAAAGGGATTACCAGCACCAGTGCCTTTACCGGTGCCGGTAATCCCTTACCGCCCACCTCGTAATGAGGCCCATTGCCATTATTCAACTATTACAAGACCCATTTTTTAGGAAATTTATATATTCAATCAAAGTGTTAAGGCGGTGGGGGAAGTGGGTTTCTTCCTAAAAGGGCCATTAGTGCATACTTCCGTGGCTCGAGTACTGTGCTCTGTCGGAGGGATGTGGTCAGCAGCATGGTGATATCTAGGACAAGTTTGGAAAAAATGTTGCCTATATTTATATTGCTGAGCATCATTCCGTTGGCTGTCTCCAGACGTTAGATCAAATTTAGTGCTAAGAAAACATTGTCTCATTGGCGAAAAGCCACAAGGACTGGGATAAGGGCATTGCTTCCTAATACTGCTGTAATACTCACTTCGAGCCGCACAGCATTTCTGCACCTCCTTTTAGCGTGCAAAACTACACCTCATCACACCATGCGCCTTACTTCTGCACCTCACCTTATTCTGACTGATACGCCACCCTCAGCCTGACCTGGATGCCTCAGCCAAGTCTGCACTGACTTTCACAACCCATTACATCATGAGTTCACCTCGTGGGCCAAGCCACATATGCCAACTCCCTATAGCAGCTAATACCATCCTGTGATTCATAACTTCCTCTCAAGCAGATACGTTCTTTACTTTTCCAACTTCCCTGCACTTACCTTATGCATTCTGATATTCCTCATTACCTTTTGACACCACTCCCCTGCTTGTCAGAGTCCCTCAGTACTCTGACACTTTCTCTTTGACCTCTACACCTGTTGCTTAGACAAGCACTTTCCCTTTTTTGGATTCTTCTGTCATGTCTTTACTGATGATACTCAAATCACACTCTAGTCTTCACCTCTCTCAGGAAATGTTGGACTGCCTCACAGCCATGCACTACTGACTGGCACTGTAATGAGCAATACTTAACTCTTCCAAAATTGAGTCATACATCTCCCTGCACACATGTATCCTCCTAGCCACCCCTCAGCTATACCTGTCTTGCCTGACTGCCTCGCCCTATCTCCCAAGTCTTACAACGTTGACCTTATCTTTGATAGTGACCTCAAATTACGACAAATTATAACATTGACAGCAAATTCAACTGGAAACTTCCTTGGTGTCATCTTCGACTCATCTCGCTCCTTCTCTCCTCACATCGCGGACCTTGCCAAGAAGGGCCACTTTTCAGCTGCACCTCCTCAGAGCTATTATCCCTTTCCTCACCTTCCCACAGAAACTCAACGTCTCCAGAGCGCTGTAAGGTCCCAGCACGTTCTTCCTGCAGGAGTGGACAATAAACCCACAAACCCCCTAGGTTCGCTCACTTACAATCTTGAATTGCAGGATTGGCAATCCCGTGGGGAAAGGGTAAGTGGATCAAATAATAAAGCAGGTCTCTGCTTGCCACCCTCTGCAATCTTGCTCTTTGCCCAATGGGTCTCTGACCTGTGAATACATTTACAATGGTTATTGCATTTACCCAATGTATACTCTCTGCATGACTAGTGTAACCTCTCATTAAAATGATGTTTACCTGAAAAGCCTTTGCCAACCACTGAAAGGCTTCTGAATAAACTTGCTGCTTCTGTAGTCTTAATCAAGTTGCCTTCTTTAAAAAAAAAAAAAAAGGCTTTCTCAGAATGTTCTCTTCACAATTTACAAGCTTACTGATTAAAGTCTTTAGGGCTCAGAGTTTCCAGTTTCACAATTGACTCTTGCCTGCTTAGGTTCTCAGGCTACTTAAGATGCTGCCAATTGTTCTGCACTTCATCCGACTAGTGATGAAGGGTTCCAAACGTGTCTACGCTGCACTGAAAACTACCACGCTATAGATAAACAAACAGCGCTGTAGTTTAAACACACCGCTCTGTAAATGAAACAAACCGCACTGCATATTAAACAAACCGCGCTGTAAATACGTGTGCGTCTTTTCTTCTATCATTTTCAGTCAAGGACCGAAGAACTTGCAATGGCCTTCTCCGAAGCCTCGGAAAGTCTCTGGGGAAAATTTGGGTCACGTGCGCGTGCCCCGCTAGGTAATTTCCTCTAGGACCTTCTGTTGATTTCCTTGCTCTCTCTCACAGGCCCAAATTCGCCCGTAAGCTTGGTTCGCGTGCAACTGTTAGTCTATTAATATTCAAGGGCAGTGTGAAAACAGAGAGTTTTCCTTTGCTTCTCCCAACTCTCATATTTATGCAGAACTCAACTACTTCCTGTAACTTTAGTGATAAAAAATATTTCATAAATATTTAGTTTTAAAAAGTTTTCATTATCCAAAGGTCAGTTCAGAAATGGAAGGATTTAGCTTTTAGTTGCTGTTGCTGTCTCAGGATACTTTTCGTTTTCTGCTCACACCTTCTCCTTGAGAGTAAGGCCTCTGAGTGATTTCTTAATGGATTTCTACAATTATCTCTTGAGCTCTAAATGCTGTGACCTTCTTTGGTTGGTGGCTGAATGAAAGGCAGTTTAGAATCTTTTGAAATATTCCAAACTACCTCACTGATGTTACGCAGCCAATCAATTCTAATGATTGCTACCTCCATCTTGGGCCGGGATCACTACCATTCCAGCACCTCACATCTGCCTTGTGCACCCCACACCCTTTCCTAGCTTCAAAACCAAGGGGAAACCTAATAGTTCACCCCCTCTCCACTGTAATGCCCTGTCCCAGGGCCTGGTTTGTTAGGTCTAAGATGATGGAATCGCCTAACTAATCCTGGAGCGTGAACATCTTCGGCCACCTCCCACGATCTCTCCACCAGATCATAAATCTTCCAGTCAAAAAGATACTGTAAACTTCCACGCACCACTCTCAAATCAAGAATGGCCTGCACCTCATATTCTCAGCAATCTCTGAAAGTACTAGACCTGTCACCCCCTGCAATCTAGTTCCCTTCCTACATGGCTTGTGGAGGTTGACATGGAATGTAGGATGCACCATTAAACCTGGCGGAAACCGCAACTTCACTGAAAGGGGGAAAATGACTTGCTCAATTGCCCAATGAATCAAGGACTGAACTTGTTATGATATATGAGAAGTTATTTATAACCCGCTGAATACCCAGAGGTTTCTAAACACGGACCCGATGATCGAACCTCTGGTGCTCCGTGTCATCTTGCTTCCAAGGCGAGCATGTTGCCCCTGAGCTATCCTCCCTTTCAGGGCAATATTCCTGTTAGAGAGCCACACCAACTCCCCCTCCTGATAGTGATGTGCTGATCTACGTTTTCCATCTGCAAATTTCTTGTAATTAGATTTACTTTTCTGCAATGCTTGTACCACTCTTTCAAGAGGCTGCCCCATTCTCTGGATTCTACTTTCTACATATGGAACCTCAACCTCTTCCATGACCACCCCTTTCAGGAATCGAGGGTGGAACCCCTGATTAACATAAAACAGAGACATGGACATGGAATCCTTGGCTGTATTATTGTAACAGAATTCTGCTAACCATAACAATTCCAACCAACTCTCACCAGACACACCAGGTAACATTGTAGATACTTCTCCAACTCCGAGTCACCCTCTCAGTTTGACCATTAGCTTACGGATGGTAACTAGCCATTAAATTGATCTCAATTTTCAGTTCCTACCAGAAAGCTTGCCCAAAACCTGGAGACACATTGAGCTCCTCAGTCGGAGATTAGCTGACTTAGCAACCCATGAGTTTCACAACATTCTGCAAGAAAGTTTGCACCATTGAAGAGGCTGTAGCTGCGCCATTGATTGGAATAAAATGGCCATCTTTAGTTAAAACATCCACCACCACAAATATGGTATTACATTATCGAAGGGAAGACCAACTATGTAATCCATTGAGACAGTGTGCTAAGGGTGAGGAGGTATGGGCAAAGGAACCAGCAAGCCGACTGGTTTCTGCTGTTCCAACTTGGCTCAAGCACACACCTCGCAGTTTCTGACGTAATTCAAGACATCTTCTCGCATACATTTCCACCAGAATTCTCTCCTTAGCAATTTGAGTGTCTTCCTGTAACTTGGATGTCCAGCCAAAGGGGAATCATGACAAGACTTTAAGGCCTCCTCTCACAACTCTTCAGTTGGTAAATACAATCTTGAATCCACATACGGCAGACCCTCCTTTACTCGCCGTACAGGGTCACCCTTCTCCCATTCTAGGAGCTGCTCTGTCAATATCTGCTGTTGAATGGACTCACAAAGATCTTTAAACTTCTGCACCTCAACAATCACAATTATTTTTCATAACAACGTTTTAGGTGCACTGTGATTGTTCTTCGAACATCCAGGAAAACACCTAGACAATGGGCCTCATTATGACCCTGGCGCTAATGGGTTAACGGCGCCGTAAAAGGCTGCAGCGCCGTTAACCCATTAGCGCCTGATTACGAGGTCCCCTTGCGGGACCCAACCTTAATGGCTGGTCTACACCAGCCGTTAAAGTAGGGACCCGCAAAGGGACCTTGGTGCTAAGTACGTTACCGCAATTTGCGGTTCTGTACTTAGCGCCTTCCCCATTCCCATGGAGCCCTATGGGGCAAAAATGGGAATGGGGAAGGGCCATGGAGGAAGGGGGAATTACCGCCCTGCCAACCTTGTAATGGGGTGGTAATTCCCCCTTTCTCCATGGCGGAGTCCGTAAATTATTGGCATGGACCATGGTGCTATTAGCACCATGGTTTTCCGCCTGGGTCGTAATGAGGCCCAATGCATCGGCTTTACCATTCTGATATCCAGGCTACAATGTTATCACAAAATCGTACTCTGCAGCAAACAAGGACCATCGCAATTGTCTAGGAGTGAAGGTCTTGGCTGAGCATAAAAATATTAAGTTTCGGTGTTCATTTAGCACAGTCACCCGATGTCTGGCACCCATAAGATAATGGGGGTCATTACGAAGTGGGCGGTAAGGGATTACCGGCACCGGTAAGGGCACCGGTGCTGGTAAGTCCTTACCGCCCTACTACGTGGTCCCTTAGCGGGTCCCTTCCTTAACGCCTGGTTTTACCAGGCGTTATGGAAGGGACCCGCTAAGGGACTTCAGAGCTTATTAGCTCCATCCCCATTCCCATTGAGCCCTATGGGGGCTCAAATGGGAATGGGGAATGGTTCCCGGAATGGGGACTTACCGGGTCCTCCAAGGTCGGAATGACCCGGTAAATCCCTATTCCGGGAACCCGGATCTGGAATGCAGTAAGGGGGTAGCCATGGTGCTAATAGCGCCATGGCTACCTCCATCCTCGTAATGAGGCCCAATGTCCCCATTCTTCAAAAGCAGATTTAATAGCTAAATGTCTCTATCAGAAATGGTTTCATTTCTGCAGAAGATAACTTTTTGGAAAAGAATGCTACGGGATCAAGTTGTCCCGTCACTCGATGTCTTTGGGACAGCACCGTGCACATGGCGACATCAGAAGCATCCGCCTCTCCAAGAAAAGGCTGATCAACAAGCGGATGAGGAAGAATGGGCCCTGTGATGAACTTCTCCTCAAGATAATTGAAAGCGTCTTCCGCCTCACCACTCCAGACAAGTGTCACCCCCTTCTTCAACAACTTGGTAATTGGTGCAAGCACTTGTGAAAAATCGCGAATAAACCGGCGATAGAAGTTTGCAAATCCAATGAAGCTTTGAATGTTCTTTATGTTAGTTGGCCTCGGCCATTCCTTCACCGCCTTAATCTTGCTTGAATCCATCTCCAACCCTTCTGGCAAGATGACAAATTCTAAAAATCCGACTGTTGACGTATGGAACTGGCATTTTTCTAATTTAGCAAACAAAGGATTTCCCCTCAATTTTGTCAGCATTTTGCAGACATGATCTTCATGTTGAGCCAATTTATTCAAAAACATCAATATGTTGTCAATGTAGACCACCATAAAAATATTTAAATATTCCAGAAGTACTTAATTGATAAGAATTTAAATGATGCCGGGGCCAAGCAGCATTACTTGGTATTCAAGCAACCCAAGTCACGTTCTAAACACTGCATTCCACTTGTCACCGTCTCAAATTCTTACCAGATGATACACTCCCCTAAGATCTAGCTTTGTGAATATTTTAACCCCCTGAATCCTGTCCAACATCACTGAAATCAAAGGTAGAGGATAACAATTCTTCACAGTGATCTTGTTGAAGGACCTATAATCTATGCAGGTCCTTGAGATTTTATCTTTCTTGGGCACAGAAAATAGAGGGGAAGTTGCTGGTGACTGGGAGTGGCGGATGAATCTCTGGGCCAGGTTTTTTTTTTAATACTCCTTAAGATGCTAATTTTCCCTCTCTGTCAAAGCGTAAATTCTAACGCAAGGATTTGGAACCCCATTCTCCGGACGATGCGGGGGAAGTTCACTAGCCTCTTGTTCACTGTTTAACGTCCTCGAACCCCTGGTAACATTCAGACAGAACTCTCACTATTGCTCCCACCTCATGCTCCTGGATAGCCCCTCCTGCTAAACACCTTCCCAGATCTTCGTCTCCACCTAGTTGTTGTCCCAACTCAAACTCCTCCACACTGCATTGTTCTTGGCATAATTATGATATAAACTCTACTGTTCCCTTTTCCCAAACAATCAACGGATTATGCAGAGTGAACCATGGCATACCCAAGATGATTTGTAATTGTGGAGCATCAATCAGTTTTAAAACTATCTCTTCTCTATTCCCCTCTACTATCTTCATTCCCAGTTGACAAGTAGTATGTGATTGGCCCAAATGAAAGCTGTTTGCCATCCACAGCTCTAACTTGTTCAGGAACCTCTTTGTAAACTACTGGGACCCCTAATCTATTAGCTACATTTCTATCCATGACATTTTCGGTGGCTCCGGAGTCAATTACACATGGACCACCACACCCCAACTTCCCATCCCAATGCAAGGAAACATTCAGGTTTATGAACGGAACTGCTGTCTAAATGGTGTTCACCGCCAGCTGGCCTCTTCCGGATAATGCAGGAAATCGTCTTTGAGCATGTGGACACCTGCCCACGAAATGAGTACTATACTATCTCAACAGTACAAGCAGATATTTTCCATTCGACTTCCATCTTTCTTTTCTTTGTTGAGTGGCGACCTAACCTGATCCTCACTCCCTGAACTCTTTACCTCTCTTGAGACCGCTCTTAGGACGTTCACTTCTTACCCAGGTTCTACCCTCAGGAATAGTCCTTCTCTCAGATCTCCTTTCTGACAAACGAGCATCTAACTCCATAATGAAGGTAATGAATTCCTCGCATGAGGTTGGCCTATCTACAATAGCCGCCACGGCATCTTTCAGCACCTCCCGTAACCTTCTATAAAAGAGTAAAGCTATGTTCTCCTCTGGCCAATTACTTTCTAGGACCAATGCCCTAAATTGTGTTATATAGGTTACCATCTCTCTACTACTCTGGGATAAGGTGCGTCTATCGAACATCCTGCCAAACTCAGCCTTAAACTGAGCCCATTCACGCAACTCCAATGCCCCCCTTTCCACTAAAGGAACGGACCAAGCTGCTGCCTCTCCAGTTAAATAGGAAATCAAAAATGTCACTCTTAATGTTCCGGTGGGAAAAGATTCTGGTCAACACAAAGTGTAACTCACACTGCATCAATAAGGGCTTACGTTTTCGTGGTGCCCCACTAAATCTCTCAGGAGCAGCTAAAGGCATGCTTACCAATGAAGTTCTAGGCATCACACTAACCCTGATTTCTGCTATTTCAGGATACACAGGATTTCAGCCTTCCTGCCTCCCTGAAACTCGAGGAGAACCACCTCCGGTTCCGGAAACACCTCAAAACCTTCCTCTTTGCTTCTGCTTTCTCTCCTCCCCTCCCTTGCTGAACTCCTGACTGAAATTGCACTGGTTACCTGGCCACCCTTCTGATCTCTGGCCCAGGCCCTGTCAACTGCCCACCTGCACTGCCTCCCTGGCAACCCCTGCACTTGGGGACTGTTTTTCTGTACCCCTTCAGTCCCCTTTCCAGCACTTTGTCCGCACTTCCTTGCACTTGCCTGTTGCTGTTTTGTTTTTATGTGTTTTTATTTATTTATCTTATTTATTCCACTTCCCATGTACTGCACTTTCCCCTCTCCCTTTCCCCCCTTGCACTCTTCCTTTTTCCCCCCTTCCCATGCACTTGCGTGATCTGAATGACACCTGGCCTAGTAAGATCGTTGTCTGTCCTCCCTTTGACCCCCCCCCTTGCCTCGTCGCGCCTTGAAACACTGGTGTATAGGCGCGGTATAAATGCCATATCATATCATATGATATCATATCATACCTTATCCTTTTTCTGCAACCCAATACCAGGCTCAGGATACAATACAGAAGGCTCCCCCTCAAAATATTTACTCAGAAATGATTGCCCAGCTGCCTCAAAAGTGTAATGCACCTTTACACTCAACTCCTCCATCTTGGCACCTAGAGACAGTGTTTACCTTCTTTCTGCCTTCACCTCCTCCCTCATCTCTTTTAACATCCTCCCCATGGTTAACTCAGACTCTTTACCTAAAAAGCCTTTGCCAATGGCTAAAAGGATTCTGAATAAACTTGCTGCTTATGTAGTCTTAATCAACTTGCCTTAGTTCAGAAAAAAAGGCTTTCTCAGAATGTTCTCTTCACAATATCCAAGCTAACTGATTAAAGTCATTAGGGCTCAGAGTTTCGAGTTTCGAGTTTCACTATTTACAATTGCCTGCTTAGGTTCACAGGCTACTTACGCTGCTGCCAATTGTTCTGAGCTTCATCCGACTAGTGATGAAGGGTTCCAAACATTGCTGTACTGCACTGAAAACTACTGCGCTGTAGAAAAACAAACTGCACTGTAGTTGAAACACACCGCGCTGTAAATGAAACAAACCGTGCTGTTAATTAAACAAACCACGTTGTAAATATGCACGCTTCTTTTCTTCTGTCAGTTTCCTCTAGGACCTTCTGTTGATTTCCTTGCACTCTCTCACAGGCCCAAAGTCGCCCGTAAGCTCGGCTCATGTGTGACTGTTAGTCTATTAGTATTCAAGCGCAGAGCAAAAACTGAGAGTTTACCTTTGCTTCGCCCAACCCTTAAACAAAATATATTTATGCAGCACTCAACTACTTCCTGCAACTTTATTGATAAAACTTCTTTTATAAATATTTACGGATTTAAAAACGGTTTTCATTTCCCAAACGTCATTTCAGAAACGACTTAGGTTTTAGTTACTGTTGCTGTCTCAGGTTACTTTTTGTTTTCTGCTCACACCATCTCCTTCAGGGCAAGCTCTCTGGGTGATTTCTTAAATGTTTTCTACAATTATCTCTGGAGCACTAAATGCTGTGAGCATCTTTGTTTGATAACAGAACGAAAGCCAGTTTAGAATCTTTTGTATGATGCCAAACTACCTCACTGATGTTGCACAGCCAATCAATTCCAATGATTCCTACCTCCATCTTGGGCTGGGATCACTCCAGACTCCTACATTACCAGGTGTTAAGGAAAACTTTAACTTGGCAAAGCTTCCTATAGAACCACAACTTTCAAACACAAACACCCTTCCAGAGCCTCACACCTGCCTTGTGCACCCAACTCCTTTCCTAGCTCGCAAAGCAAGGGGAAATCTGACACTCTAGGCTGGCCTACTGCAACAGCCTCTTACTCATTCTGCATAAATCCTCCCTTCGCCCCCTTCAACTAATCCAGAACAGGACTGCAAGACTTATCCTTGGCCTCAAGCCCAAGGACCGCATCTCTCCATCCCTAAAATCTTTCCCCACTGTGGGTCTGGGTGTTAGCGCGTTCCCTGCAAACCTGATTACTACAGCGATCAGAAGTGCTTGCAGCAGAATCATCACTGATTGATAACACCTGCACTGGCGGTGAGTTGCAAGCAAAGACTGTCTCCCTGACAATGCAAAGAGCACAGAAACCAGCAGCAGGATAACATCAGTGGCTGAGTAGGTTAACTGTATTTGTATTTGTATTTTATTTATTTGTATAGAGCTCCAGGCCCGAAGGCGCGTATCTTAGAACAACAAGGTACAGATAAGGCAATGGTGACAGTAACATTAGAATTCAGTCAGTATACATCTTAGAACAACAAGGTACAGATAAGGCAATATTACAGTTACATTAGAATACAGGCAGTATACATGACTGTAGTGCCAAGGTCAAGGTACAAAATGAACAGGATAAATAAAGTACATGGCAGTGCAATAAACAGGTAGTTGTTGTCAAGGAGTAAGAAGACACATGTAAGGTAGCAGGGTAAATGGCAATTAGTCAAGTGTGGAGTATAGCCATAGCTTGGCTTTTTGTTTGAATAAAGTTGGAGAAGATAAGGATCTTATGGTGAGTGGGAGTGAGTTCCATAGTTTAGAAGCCATAACTGGGAAGATTTCACCCCCGGTTTTCTGAAGTTTGTATCTGGGGATGGTCAGGCAATGTGCTTGGGCTGATCTGAGTGACCGGTTGGGTGTGTGCTGAGAGAATCGAGAGGCTAGGTAGATGGGGGCCTGCTTGTTTACACATTTGTGTGTGAGGGCAAGGGATTTCAGGGATATCCTTTGGGCAACTGAAAGCCAGTGTAGACTCTTCTTTGTTTCAGAGATGTGTGCAGATCTGGGGATGTTGAGGGCCGCTCTAATAGCATTATTTTGAGTGACCTGGAGTTTGTTGAGGTTGCGTTGGTTAGTCCCTTGATAAAGTGCATAACAGTAATCAAGTTTAGACATAACCAATGTCCTGGCCAGAGTAATGAAATTCTGTGTGGAGAGGAAAGGGTGGCAGGCTTTTGGTGTTTGAGCGTTAACAACAGATGAAGACAGAGGTACAGTAGTGTAACAGTGAGGTGGTAGGCATGCACCTTAGAACACGGCAATAAGTGAGAGGCTTTTGCGATGTAACCGTTTCAAACAATAGATATCATTGGTGAATGGTGGGGGGGGACGGAGGTAGATACATTACGGGCCTAGTATGCTCCGAGGCTTAATTATACAGAGAGCGCTAATTAACTTGGAGCGAGCCACATTAAAATAGTAGTCAATAGTCGGACTCTTACCGGACTAATGGAAGAAGACGAAAAGTTTGGCCAGAATGTTACTTGGTAATAGGCGTTTGTAGTCCCTGTGCAGGGAGCCAGAGTGTGCTACTGTTAACGTATATATATATATATATATATATATATATATATATATATATATATATATATATATATACTTATATATGTATATATATATTTTACAGGGCCTGCATTAGCGGCCCTGTAGTTGTATTGGTTCACTGTGATTTCACTGCAGAAATAACAAAGACGTACAATTACAGTGCAAAAAATATGCCAAGAAAAAATATCAAAATGCCTTTTACAGTGCACATTGTAAAAATACCTAATTTCGGAGGGAGATCTCCCTTACCTCCTTACCTCTCCTATTCCTAAACTCTCCTAGTCACCCACCCATTTATCCCAATTTTAACCTAAATCGGTTTATTTTATTTTTAACACCTAAAACCCACCCATACCATTACATTTTCTTTTCTTTATTTTGATATTTTTTCTGCTGTTAGGTATTTTTTACCCACTCTATTATTTCTTGCAATATTTGTTCATTTTTGTAAATTCATTCTTTATTATTTCCTGCAATTTTATCAATGGATACCGTTATGGTTAAGTTGCTCAACCCATAGGAAGAGCTATTTTTGGGCAGTTTATAACTTCGCCCCCCCTGGTCGAATCCTCACAGAACTTTGCTAAATAAGTATATTGCTCTGTAAGATTGATTCTTTGAAGTATGGTGAGGTTTCGTGAAGGTGGGGAGTTATCTGGGGGTCCTAAAAGGTATTGTTTTTACCATTGACGCAATGGATAAAAAGAATTGCTCACGCCTACAGCCCAAATCGCTGGATAGATTTTCACCAAATTTGCGACAGGAGCGGCGGTTTGGTCCCGAAAGTGTGGTATTGTAAATTTGGTGTACATTTTTTTTAAAAGTCTAATAAGTAGGTAAAAAAAAAGTGTGATATCTGGGTTTGTCACTTCCCTGATCGGTCTGCGTACGGACCTCTGATTGGTCCAGCAGGTGGTGTGATGTCCGCGGACATCAGACGGACCCGCTGATTGGTCAATAAAAAATGTGAGGTGCGTCAGATTGTTGGAAATGCCCGCCATGCTGGATATGCGGACAGTGGCCGGTGTCTGTGAACATCGTAGTAGAAACATATTAAAAAACACAACATTGAATTCCATGATGGCCACCATGAGGAGAGCTGTGTGAAGCGGAACTCTCCTTCCCCACGAGGCCCAAAATTACAGAATAAAGTAAATATAATCCTTCTCAGGCAAGGGAAGTAGTCAGAACAAAGGGATCTTATGCCCGACACCAAATTGTAAACTCATCATCCATGGGGCACTGAGGCAGCGCAACGGAGCAGGTGGTCCGTCTCCGTCGCGTAGCTGAGGAAGCCCGTGGGAGATTGGGATCCCGTTGGACACAGCACACCTAAAAGGCTGGTAGGAGTGGAAGCGGTTTCCCTCCATTGAAGAGGAAAGGCGTTCATTTTCCCCCTCTCACTCCCACCTGGAGCAGCGGTGAAGCTCCAGAGAGCCGTGAGAAAAACAGGTGACATCTCACAGATCCCTGCGACAGAGCAGTGGAGAAGGGCTCTGGAACCAACAATGAGGTAAGCGTGGCTGTGGGGGGCAGAGGAGGGACTGGGGGATGAAAGAAATTGAGCGACCGGTCGAACACCCCTCCCACACCTCCCAGCAACGCGAGGAAAGGCATCGGCTCATCTGAGCCTTGCAGCCACAGGGGGCTGTGATCTGGAATCGGCCGGAGGAACAAAATCACTGCAGGGAAGGCTCTGAGAGGGGGCCATTATTTACACAGACTCAGCAGAGCCCCCCAGCCCAAAGAGAACAGCGAGGGAAGAGTTGTGCCCAGTAGTGGAGAAGTTACCCCCCCAGACCTGGTGGCTGGGCCGGAGGGCTAAACAAAGACTGCCATTATCACTAAGCAACACAACAGGGCTACCAAATAACCTGGCAGCCACCCCAGACATTAACAGTACACCATGTGAAGATGAGAGGAACTTACAGAGGGACATATATGAGGGATCAGCGACAAAGAAGCCTAAGGGGACAGAGAGGCTGGATACAGGGGACAAAACAAGTAAGAACTAGCGCAAGCTTCCAATGAGGTTAAACAAAACCCCAAGAGCCACCCGTGTGGGGGAAGACAAAGAAGGAGGAGACGCTCCCTCAACATAAAGCAGCCACCCAAGGAACTACCTGGGAGTGCAGGAGGAATTGGCGCCCCTCCCGACACCAAAACCACAATATCATAGCCCAGTGACCAACGAGAGGCAAGATGTCGAAAAACTGAGAAAAGAAGCCCAGAACCCACCCAAATCTGTGAAAAAGTCCCAAGATGGTGCCATCCAAAAATGATGAGGGCAACCTAGCGGGAGGGCGAGCAGCACCCATATAGAACAATGGAGGAGGGTCAACAGAATAAGATGGGAATAGAGCAAGTGGTCACTCAAGAGGTTCTCTATCAGTGCTTTCAAGACTTTGTGGACAAAATAGCTAATACCATACACGTGCAAATGGACAAAATGAGAGAGGACTTCTCTTTGGTCCTTCAGGAGGTCATGGTGGAGATAAATAAATTGGAAGGGAGAGTGGACGCCACTGAAAACGCGCTCCAGGGGATCGCTGACAATACAAAGAAAATTGAAGAACTGGTAGAACACCTGTTTAGGGTCACTCAAAAGCAAAGACTTTGAAAACCGGTCAAGGAGAGCAAACATAAGGATAAAAGGATGGCAGAAGAGGTGGGAGATAAGGACCTAAATTCAATTGCCAAACAGGCGTTTGCGGACCTGATAGACCTAGAGCATAGTGCCGGACTGAAAATAGATTGAGTGCATGAGTCGGGCCAAAGAGAGGTGAACCGGGAGCAAGGCTCACGGATGTGTCAGTCACCCTACAAAGCTATGAGCAAAAGGAGAGAGTGCTGGTAGCGGCAAGGAAATCTGGGGGGATTGCGTATAATGGGTCTGACTTGCAGCTCTACAAAGACCTTACACAGACCACTTTGGATAAAAGGCAAATGATGGGTCTGGTGGTCAGAACTGTGAGGAAGATGGAGACGTGGTTGGACCTTTCCCTTTGGACTTTTGTTTGATTGGGAGGGGCATCAACACCGAATCACCACTTGTGAGGAAGGGATGAGAATCCTGGAAATTGAAGAGGAAGAAGGCCAAGGGAAGTCCCAAAAGCAGGCAAGGCACCCGATTAAGAGAAAGCTGTGGAAATGGACCAAATGCACAACGAAGACACTGAGCTCCCCAGATAAGCCCCCGGGAAAGGGTCAGAGCGGAGGAGAACCACACGGCAGAGACTATGAAAAGATTGAACAGATGAACATGAGCCCTGACGATCGGGATCAAAAGCTGCCTGGGGAAGGAGGTCAGAAAGGAGGTACCGAGGGAGGGGTTGGGGATATAGGCTAGACTGCAATCACTCAGGAGTCTGAGGGGACCCGCATAAGAATCTGCTGGGAAGGCGCAGGGGCTCAACTCCCAAGATCGGAGGTCAGGGGGTGCTAGGAGCTGGTTAAGCCCACCCAGTGAGAAGGGAGGGAGGGAGGTCCCAACCAACATCTGTACTATGCTGTAGCCAGTAGAATGACATACCATGACCATGGCTAGAAGAGACACCCCGTTAAGATCATCTCCCTGAACATTAGTGGGAAAATGAAAAAACTGGAACATTTCTGAGGCGGGATGGACCAGGGATACTAGCCCTTCAGGATACACATAATAGCAAACAAGACAGACATAAAGTGAGATTAAGGGGCTACCAGCAAACATTCCAGGCCAACAAAGAGGGCAGGGGGGGTACTGATTGCCAGGTGAGATAACATGGGATTTCACGTCGCCATCCCAGAGATACTCAGAGGGTCGGTATTTGGCTGTGACGTTTCAAGTGGTGGTGTACACCCTTGCAGCTATATATGCACCCAATGTGGGACAGGACAGGTTCCTAAGACTAACACTAAGAAAGCTGGAGGTCTTCGCTAAAGGTCATATCATTTTTGTGGGGGATTTCAACATGGCTTGGAATCCCTATGAAGATAGAAGTGTGAGTGACTTCCATAACCAGCCAAGACCTCAAAAGAGCTATTAGTGACTTATGTCACTGGTGGACGGCTGGAGAGAAAAGCGGGGTAACGCGAAAGGGTATACATTCTATTCACATGTACATAGAACCTTCTCAAGGATTGACTACACCTGGGTGTCAAGAGCTTTATTGGGAGAGGTAAAAGAAATAGAGGTGGGTGCTATTGCCCTGGCTGACCATGCTCCCGTTACATTATCCATAAACATTGTGGAAGGCACACCTGGGCTGTGGACATGGCGATATCCATTGCATATTCTTAAAGATGAGATCCTTAGGGCAGAAGCAAAAGATAGAATTCTAGATTACTTTAGCAATATAATCTCAGGTGAGATGAGCCAACAAATGGTACGGGATGCCTTTAAAGCCACTTTGAGGGGGACGCTTATAGCTTTGAAATCTCAGAGGGACAGACAATTGAGACAGTTGGAAACGGAGCTAGAGGGAAAAATGAAACAAATAATGGTCTGCATGGCAGAAGGTGCTGGAGGGGCTATCAGAAGGGTGTACCGGCTAATAAAGGGTCAACTCGAGGTCCTACAAACGAAAGCGGCCGAACAATCGCTGATTTACATTAAACAGAAATATTATATTAAAGCCAACAAGGCAGACCGCCTATTGGCAAGGGCACTGAGGAAGAAAGAAACGTCAAGAAAGATACTGTAAATCAAAACAGAGGGGGGCGGGGAAAGCTCAGCTCTTCCAGAAATGATGAGGGCATTTACAAAATATGAGTCCACTCAATATAAGACGGATTTCACGTCAGAACAGGCACAAAACAAATACCTCAAAGCATGCCTATTACAAAAGGTTGCCAATCAGCAGGAAATGGAGGGTGACATCATACCAGAAGAAGTAAGGGCGGCCATAACAAGCCTACCAATGGGGAAGGCGCAGGCTCCAGATGGGTACTTGGCAGACTTCTATAAAACCTACAAAGAAATTCTTATTCTGTATCTGGTCCTGCTCTTTAACTCTTTTGGGCAAACAGGGTAAATCACACCTTCCATGGAAGAAGCCAAAGTAGTGTTACTGCAGACGCCAGGGAAAGACAGCACCCAATGGGATCCTACAGACCGATGGCACTTATTAACATTGATGCAAAAATGTAAAAGAGAATTCTGGCAAACCGAATCGACCGGTTCCTCCCGGAGCTTGTCGACCTGGACAAATCCGGATTCATCAGAGTCAGACAGATATGCGATAAAACTTGAAGGGTCAGTCATCTCATCGAAAAGGTTAATAAAACAGGTATCACAGCACTTATTCTGACCCTAGACACTGAGAAAGTGTTTGATAGGGTCGAATGGCACTTTCTTTTCTACACCATGAAAAAAATGGGATTCGGGGCCAAATTCCTAACAATGATGAAGGCGAATTATCACTGACCCAGATTACGACTGGCAATTAATGGCCAGCTCTCTAAGAGCATCCCAGTCATGAGAGATACAAAGCAGGGGTGCCCCCTTTCCCTGCTACTTCACGCAATCCATTTGGAGCCTCTTCTGTCCTCCATTCGGACCACTGACGAAATAAAAGGGATCTCATTCAGCATGGAAGATCACAAAGTCGCAGCATTCGTGGATGACTTGCTGTTAATGATTACGGACCCAGACAAGACTTCCAGAGCAGTTGACCGGGTACTGTATCAGTTTGGAGAGGTGGCAGCTTAAAAATAAATGTGCAAAGGTCCTAGGTGTTAAACCTGTCGGTCCCATCACACAAAGCTCAAGAACTGCAAGAAACCCTCCCATATAGGTGGACGGAAAAAGGCATAAAATACTTAGGAATAGTGATCACTAAAACGATAGCACTTCATTTGGCACAAACTACCTGCCCCTTTTGGAGAAAATCAGGAAGATGCTAGCTGACTGGGGACCCCTGTCAGTATCATGGTTAGGGAGGACCAATGTCCTAAAATGGTAATCCTATGGAAGATGCTCTATCATTTCTGGGCATTACCAGTACTTGTATCCAAACTTACTTCCGGGCCCTAGAAAAACATAAGGGTGCATTCATATGGAATCACAAAAAACCCAGGGTGCGAAGACAAGTTATGAGAACCTTAAAGAATAAGGGAGGGTTGGGAGAACCAACTTTCAGAGCTTACTATCTCGCGTCACAGATCAAAGTGATTAGGCACTGCTACAGGGACGACAGGGGGAAGGTGTGAAGACCCATGGACAGGGCAGTAGTGGGGGCCCCACTGAAGGAGGTTCTGTGGCGACAAAAGGAAGATAGACCAGCAAACATGTACTAGTAGTGAAATAGTGGACCTGGTGGGAGAGGCGTGTGATGAGTCGGTACGACAGGCAGCGCTGACCACCTTTCCCTCTTTGCTGACGCCTTTGTTTAGAAACCCATCATTGACACCCAGTATGGGGGCAAATAATGTGATAGGTGGCAGGAGGGGGGCTGTACAAAATTGAGGGACATGTTTAATGGACAGGAGTTGAAAGCCTTCAACCAGTGTAAACAGGATTTCAGACTAGAAGAATGGTGGCGATACACTATTTTCTAATACAACACTGGCTACAACACGCCACGATTAGGAGAGCCGCTACCAGAGATCTCACCCCCCTTCGAACAATATGTCACAACAGACACAGGGGACAAACATATAGTGGGGGAAATTTATGCCATTATCAAAGAGGGGGAGGAAGCAGAAAAAGGGGTATACATGAAGAGCTGGGAGTAGATAGCGGGGCATCTCATTGAAGAGCAACAATGGTCTGCTTTATGGGCACAGATCCCTAAACTAGCAAGGGCAGTCCAAATACAAGAGATATGGACAAAGGTATTGGTTCAATGGCACCACAACCCTGAGAAGCTACATAGATGGTATCAGTCGGTCTCGGATAACACCTGGAGGGAATGCGGGGAGGTGGGAAAATGGGCACACATCTGGTGGGAGTGTCCATCCATTCAATCGTATTGGGCAATGATCCAGACAGCAATGGAAGAGATCTTTGCGGTACAATTCGAAAGGCACTCAGGGAGAAGCCATCCAGGGTCTGGAAGGAATTCTAGAAGAGTTGCCAACAAAGTCACAAAGAAAGGCGTATGTGATTCTGATGATGGCGGGGGCACTGGTGGTGGGTCAGAAATGGAGAAAGAGGTAACCGCCCAATGAACATGAATGGGTGGATAGGGTATGGAACTTTGTGGCACTAGAGTGGGTTACTTCATTCGGGGGGTTCACCAACAATTTCTCATAGAATGGGATTTGATTCATACGTTTCTTCAGCGGGACTCAAGAGGGGCATGGTGCCCGAGGAAAATGAAACTGTTGGGCATGATCCAAGTGCAGAAATAGTAGGGAGTACAAAGGGGCAAGGACTGTCAATGCCTTTGTCAGGAAGCAACGCAGAGACTCGGGTCACAGTCGAGAGCTGGATAGACAAATGGGCAGGGAGGAGATATGGGGTGGAAGAGGATATGGGGAGGGAATGGGATACGGTTGGGTGAGGGGCAGGGGGAGGTTGAAGGGGAGAGAGGGCTGAGAGAAAATAGAGTTAACAATGCTGTGTTTTTTTGAAAATGACAATAAAAAACTAAGTTCAAACATAAATAAAAACAACATTTCACTTGTCAAAACAATGAAACAATCTCTGGGGAGGTGAGGGATGATGAGGATGGGATGGGATATGGCCTGAAAAAGCCCCAGAAATAGGTGTTTTTTCATCGATGAAGTCCGCAAACAGTACGGATATCCGGGGCAGTCTGGGATGTTCGGGGGCATCTAAATATATTTCTGCATTACAGGGTTGGTGAAAAGCAGTTTTTGGATGGCTTATAACTTTGGCACCACTCAATGAAACTGCAATGAAACTGCATGAAACATGTCTCTGAATGGTTCTGCAAAGTGTGGTGAACAAAATTAGAGGGGGGGTCCAAGAATATTTTAAAGGCTTATAAATGTGGTGCCATTTGACGACTCTGGATAAAACTTTGCAAAAGGATTTTAGACCTAGATATGAATGTTTGCAAAGTTTGGGGAGATGTTGTCAAGAGGGGGGAAAATTAGAGGCGGGTCTCAACATTTTTAGATAGCTTATAACTTTGTTGCCGTTTGGCAAATGTGGAGAAAGGTTTTCAGAAAGATTATGGACCCAACCTTAAATGTTTGTGTAAGGCCTGAATGGATTTTGTCAAGTGGGGGCTAAGTTATATGACTATTTTATTAACCTATATTTTGATACTTTTCAAAAAATAAAACATGGGCGTATTTGCAGAAACTCATGCAAGGAGCGTTGGCAAGGACCTGAAAGCATGGTTTTGCAAATGTGTCAGTAATTAATTTTTTGAAAAATGTCATTATTTATTTATTTATTATTTGCTTGTTAGGCCCTTATACAATAAGAATATACTGTTTGAAAGCGCCCACAGGGCAGGGAGGGAGGGAGAGTGGAAAATACATTACAACATTACAACAGAATATTTAAGAGCAGAGGGGGAACAGGAAGAGGGGCGAACCTGCTATGCCTTGTGAGTATTCAGAACGTGCAAGTGCAGAAAGGAAGGGGGAAGTGTGGGTAAGTGCTGCGGAGGCCGATCCCGAGCCATGGACGAAGTGCTAGGAATGGTAAGTGCTTCAAAGCCTGGGGTGCGGAAGGTGTAGGTACAAAAAAAGAGGCATACCTTTGGTGACTGAGGTATAGCCTGTGGCATTGGACAGTGGCCAGATTATCCAGGTCATGGCCTAAGGTCTAAGGACATGACCCGGACAATCTGGCTACTGGCCATGACCAACAGGGACAACAAGGGGGTTACAAGTGGGTATGGCCACCAGGGACTGGCTATGTAGTAAAGGTTTTGTAAATTGGGATAGGTTTGAATGGGAAAAAATAATTCTGCTTGCGGTTAGAGGTTGAAATGCTGGTTGGGATTGCAGCAAATATGCACGAGGAGGGTCAGCAAGTACTTCAACGCATGGTTTTGCAAATATGTTCTGTATTTTATTTTTTGCAAAAGTGTGAAAATGTAAGTACAAAACAGTGATATAACATGGTGTCTGGACAATGGTCCTGGCTGTCAGCAAGGAGAAATGTGTACTGTAATTTGTTTACTGGGGCATACGGCATGGGCGAAGCGGTAGGTTTGAATGGGAAAAAATATTCTGCTTGAGGTTACAGCCTGCAGTGGTGGACTAGATTACAACAACCTTGCGCGACGAGCATTAGCAAGGACCTAAAAGCATGTTTTTGAAAATATGTCTTGTGTTTTATTTTTCCAAAGTGTAAGAATGTAAGTAGAAAAACTAGTGATATACATTTGGTGTCTGGGTAGTGGGCTTGGCCCTCGGCAAACGCAAATGTGCACTCTGATTTGCTTATTGGGGAATGCGGCATGGCCAAAGCCCATGCCCCATGGATTTGGAGACTGGCCATGGCTGAAAGCCATGTACACTGGCCATTGGTTACATTATTAGGGTATAGTGGACATTGAGCTAGGATGCAGAGTAGGTGCAGTGAATAATTGTGGCGGTTGGTAGGCCTGGGGTTATGCTTGAGCCTTATGCTGTAGGCAACTGAACAATGATTTGCATCCCCAGCATGCGCTGCTGATAATGACAGACATAAGTATGTGTTGCAAAAAATATGTTTCTTAAAGGAGCTTTATAGTTCTTTAATATATGTGAAAAGAGGAATTATTAATAACTTATATGCAGTGATGTAACACCATTAAAAGATTTAACTTATAAAAACCTATTGAATTGATCAAAAAAACTTTGTTAAAGTGATGTTACGGTTAAGATGCAGCCCATCCTTGGGACTCCTCTGATCCAGTAGTTAGCCAGTGGCGTCTTACCTTGGCATCCCTTGGAATATCCCTCCTGGGTTCTCATGAGCACATGCAGATCCATACTGCCCCTTCTATTTATGCACTTGTCCCACTGCACGAAGCATATGTGCATTTATAGGAGCACTGTGTACATTCATTTGCGTAAGTAAGGGAAATGCAGATGCAAAAAGATTAGCAGAAGATTGTTAAGTGGCAGTGGGTGTGTGGAAGCTTAACATGGTCATAGGGTTATATGTACAGTTTTTGGAAGTGATTGGTGGGTGGATTAGTGACTGTTTGTAAGCAGGCATTGAGGGATTGTTACAAATATAAAATTAAAAAGGGTAGAAGGGCTGCCATGTGCGATGGTGTGCACGTTCCATCCAGGTCTTTTAATGTTCCATGGTCTGGAAAGTGGACTGTGGAGATTGCGGATAGTTATAAAGGTCCATCGATTATGGTCCTTATTGTATGCTAGACATTTCTGATGTCATCTTTGACGTCCTGGGTGTTAGTCTTAGCAGTGCACAGTGATGGTGTGAGTTATGTCTGCTTAGCTTACCATAACTGCCAATTTTCTGGTGTTTTTCAGTTTTACTTGTAACACTAACGTCCCTTAAACCAAGTTTTTTCAGTGAAACTAACCCATCATGACCCAGCTGTAGGGCCCTCACCACATCCAGTGACTCACTTCTAACCGGCGTTTCATTTATCAACTTCACACTGCCTTCACATCAGTCCTGGTTGTAACCTATTCCAAATCCCATGTCTGCACTTTACACGACAGTGTCCCACATCTCTTCCTACATCTTACCACCTCCTGGGACATTGCAACTAAGAATTGGGGAGCACTTTGTAAATGAAGGTTGTAAACAGACAGACCTGGTCTTAATAAAATATATGCATACATACTGCATTAAAACTCCACAGTTGTTTACTTACAAACTGGAGCTACGCTAAAGCCCCATACCCGATTCCACCTCATGCAACTGCTGTTGCTTTTTTCCTGACTTTTACAGCTATAAAACATCCCTGTTTGGCATATGTATTTATTTATTTTTTTCATTTATAGAGCGCGTTAAGCCCCGGGGGTATCAAGGCGCTGTTACAAGACCAGTTACACACAAGACATAGTAGTTGCACATTCCAGGTACAGAGAGTGACAATGTTTTTTGCAAAGGTTGTTTCCCATATGGCTGAGGAAGACCATTGGTCATATGGCTTTGGGAGAGGACGTCAAGTGAACAACAATGTTTTAGCGATTTATCAAAGGTTCAATAAGAGTGCCCAGCTCACTTGGCAGGTGGGAGTAGGTTCCAATGTTTGGCAGCAATGGAAGGGAAATTGGAGCCTCTAACTTTGGCCCGTTTAATTTTGGCTGGGTGAGACAGTGAGCATAAACTGCCCTGGTAGGTCTAGAATAGGCAGCTTTCAAGAATAGGTAGGGTGGGGCATCATTGGTATAACCTGCATCTTTCTGATGTTGTTGACAGAGGTGCCATCGAAGAGGGCATTACAATATTCAAGCCTTGATCCTATTGTGGCTTTGTCTACAGTGAGGCAGCTGTCCGGGGAGAGAAAAGGGTGTAGCTGCATTGAGGGTGTAGCTGCATTGATTCATCTTGTTGTGTGGGTGGCTGAGGAGGCAATGGCCCTTACTTGCCGTGAGAAGCATAGGGTAGCATCCAGGTACACTCCTAGTGTCTTCACAAAGGGTGAGACTAGTATTGAGATGCCGTCAATGTTAAAGGTCGGAGTATTGTGTATCAAACTTCTAGATCACTGACAGGGAGCCCACCAGCAGGCTCTCAGTCTTGTCATCATTTAAGCAAAAACGGTGGGTGGCCATCCAGGCCTAGATGGTCGTGTATATGGAGTTTAAGGTGGTAGATCCTCGAGGTAATTGGCGGAGAGGGGGTAGTAAAATGTGTGTATCGTTGGCATAGTTTGTGAAAGATATGCCGATTGAGTCTAGAAGGATGAATAGTGGTTTGTGAATTTTTTTACAGAGTTGGGGATACAGGATCATTGAGGTACACCGCAGGTGATGGGTGCGGGGGGGGGGCTGGCGTTCTCTGCAAATACCCAAATAACTATCACTTAGGAAGGTCATGGTCACCAGGTAGAGGTTAGCCGCACAGGAAAGGTGTAGGGCAAGGATTTTTTGGTCCACCAAGTCAAATGCAGCAGACAAATCTAGGAGTAGCAGCAACGTAGACTTTCAATTGTCCCTGATCTCATCGATCTGTATCTTTAGATCAAGTAGTGCTGATTCAGTTGTGTGGCTCGAGCAGAACACCGACTGGCGCATCCACAGGATGTGATTGTTTTCCATGTAGCTCTGAATTTGCAGATTAGCAGCTCTGCCCAGAATCGTTAGTAGAAATGGGACAGCTGTAAGCGAACGGTAATTGGTGGGAGTAATAGGGTCAAGCGAGAGTTTTTGATGAGAACCCAATCTTCCTTAAGGCTGGTGGGGAAAATGCCACTGGGAAAGGAGGCATTGATGAAGGAAGAAATGATGGGTGCCAAGATCTTGGCACAGTCTTTGATGAGGACAGCAGGGCCGATGTCACCTTTCCATTGAGACGGTTTAAGACGTTTTAGAATAGATTTAACATCATCTTTTGAGATATTGGTGTAGTGGAACGAGGGCAGATCTTGGGGGCAGGAGGACGAGGCAATTGTGGCGGCTGTGGATGAGAGCGAGGGTTTAAGCAGGGCTTGCATTTATTTATTTATTTATTTATTTGTATATTTTTACATTTATAAAAAGCACAAATAACCTGGAAGCATCTAGGCGCTGGTTACAGAAAAAGGACATGGGGGACAATAGGATTAGTTGAATAGAAAAGTCTTTAGATGTTTCCTGAAGATGTAGTATGAAAGTTAATTTTTAAGATGTGGCAGGGGCTCATTCTAGAGGGCCGGTGTGCATAATGTCAATTTTTCGGTATAGGGTTTCAACTTTAGTGAGCATGACGCTCTGCATATTGGTGCACCAGGAATCATCTTTCAGGATTGTGGCTGGTGGGTTGGTAGGGGTTTCCAGTTCCCTGAGAATGATGAACATCTCAAGAGTGTTGGATTTCCCATTGGTAATGGGGGTATTGTAGGTAGTGGCTTTGACGGAGAGGATGGCTTTTTTATAGTGGTTGGCGGCAAGGGAAAACAATAGTTTCTTGGCTTCTGATGGTGATTTCTTCGAATCAGCTTCTGCTAGCCGATTTTTTGGAGTGATGTGTTTGGAGTTCAGGGGTAAACCATGAGTTTCTGTGTGGTTTGAGTTTTCGTGGTCTTAGCGGTGCAATAGGGTTAAAGGCAGCCGTCACCGTCTTGCAGTACAAGTTAGTAAGTGTGTTAGGGTCAGTGGAAAAGGGCAGCTCAGGTAAAAGTGAGTTTGGCAGGGGGGCAATACGCTCTTTAGTGAAATTCTTAGAGCTGCGAGCTAGGGTAGGGGCCAGCGGGATGGCGATCGGTGTAGAGTGGGCAGTAGGCGAGATGGTGAAGTGCACAATGTTGTGGTCCGACCATGGCAGTTTAGGTCAGAGATCCAGTCTAGGATGCGTCCTTTACTGGGCGCGGGGGAGGTAACAGTTTGTTGGAAGCATAATGCAGTCAGTGGGTTAGCGAGTGAAGAGGCAACTAGATCAGTGGGGTCATTGTATACTAGATTGAAGTCTCCCATCAGAATCATTTGAGGGAGACTTGATATTAGCACCCATTGTATGTAGGATGTTCTCTTCGAAGGAGGGTGCTGGATTTGGGGATCAGAAGATGGTATGAACTGTTATAGTGTCGGAGACTGAGAGGGTGAGTTTAACAGACAAAGGGCCTCATTACAAGGTTGGAGGCAGCCATGGCGCTTTTAGCGCCATGGCTGCCTCCAAATCCTTATCGACTCCGCCCTGGTGAATGGAGCTATTACCACCCCATTCCAAGGTTGGCGGGGCCGGTAATTCCCCATTCACCAGGGCCCTTCCCCATTCCCATTTGAGCCCCCATAGGCTCAATGGGAATGGGGAAGGTGCTAATAACGGTACCGCAAATTGCGGTACCGTTATTAGCTCTAAAGTCCATTTGCGGGTCTCGTCCTTAACGCCTGGAAAAACCAGATGTTAAGGGAGGACCCGCAAAGGGAACTCGTAGTAGGGCGGTAAGGGATTTACGGCACCGGTGCCCTTAACAGTGCCGGTAATCCCTTACCGCCCACCTCGTAATGAGGCCCAAGATATCAAAATTGTCAGACAGTGTGGAGTTACAGATTCTGATGGATAGGGGGTCCCTTGCTATGCGCGCTATCCCTCCGCCTATGACATTCAATCTGTCACAGCAGAAGACAGTGAATCCTGGGGGCGGGGAGGAAACTGAGAGAGCAGGGCCAGAAGCAGCATGCAGCCTTGGTTCAGTGGTTGTTAGGATGTAGAGATTTTGAGCGGTGATCTAATCATGGATGTCGAGGACGTGTGCAGGACTAGATCTTGCATTGATGAGAACACAAAGTAAGGGTGAGGAGGGTACATGCTTGTAAGGTGTGCTAGGTGGGTCGGTGTAGTTCCTACCTTGCTTTGAGGCGTTTGGGAGCTGTGAGATGACTTATCATAGCATTCCCTAAAGTAGGAAGTTTAGTGTCCTTCTGAGTGGTCAAAGGCCTGGAGGGGTTGTTTGAACTGGGCAATGCTGACGGCTTTATTTTGGATTGTGGCATAGTGATGCGATCTCCTAGGGGGGTATTTCTGTTCATAGTAGATTGTCGGAGTGCTGGTTGCTTTGTTCTGGATCTTGGTGTAGTGACTATAAGGCCACCTAGATGGGTGTTTCTATTCGTAATAGGTTGTGGGAAGTAGAAGATGCAATGCATAGCCGAAGGTTATATGCCTGTGCAGCTAGCAAAGGTCGGATCCGGGTGCTGTGTCCTTCATCCGGATGTAAAGGGGCAGCGTTGTAGGTGGCCCTGACAGCAGTAATAGGTGTGGGTCAGCTGGTGAGGCTGAAACAGGTGCGAAATACATGAATGGAGGAAGGAAGGTCGTAGGCTTAGGTAACGCGTGTCTAGTGGCTCAGTGATCACGGGTGCTATGCAGCAGTGAGGTGGAACAGACGTTGCAAGATTTAGGTTGTGTGTGTCCCTGTGGCGACACCCGCTTGTGTTGGGGACTCTTTGGCGTGGGTATCGGAGTGGGTCTAGCGATGCTGGGCTGCCTAGAGTGAGTTTCTGGCGTGAGGTCTGTGCTTAACTTGGGCGGTGCCTCGGGTCACGAGTGCTAATGCAGGTGAGGGGGTAAGGTGCTATGGTGTTTAGCGGGCAAGTGCGGTAGCGGTCAATGTATCGGCGAGGGTATGAGCTGTAGCAGGTCAATGCAGTCAGATCTACAAGTGGGATCGACAGCAGTCTAGTAGATGGGGGGAAGGAGGAAACTGGTGGGCGGCGGAAGGGGTCCCAGGTTTGGGCAGTTTCTAACGCTGGCATCAGTGACAAATTTACAGTCAAGGGCAAGAAAATGCGAGATTACAACAGGGGTACTAGCTTGGAATAGCGGTGTGAAGACACAGGCATCACTTCCGATCGGCCGACGTTTTCAAGTCAGCTGTAGTTGCAAATCATTAAACGGCCATGGTCGGGTGCTGCCGGCGCGCCGGACCATCCAGGACAGACCAAGAGAGGCATAGTTGCACATGGCCGCGCTCCTTCAAAATGGACTGGCTGCACCTGCCAGCTCAGGAGTAGTATCCCCTTATGTTGTGCAGGCAGATGCTTGATGCTTGATTCCGGAGGCCTTTTCGAGGGCTCTCTGGGTGCTGAGTGGGTCAGTGGGCAGTGCGGCAGCCATTTTAGAGAGGTTTTTTACCTCGTAGATCTTCAATGCTTGCAATGGAGGTGCGGGGGGATCTGGAGGGACATGTGGATGTTGCACCTCTCCTGAGCTGATGTCTTCCAGTTAGGCCAAGACAGGCATAGTTGCCCTTGGAAGCAGCCCTTCGAATACCATATATGCCAAAAATAACACGAGGAGCTCAGCTGTTGTCTAATTTAAGTATAAGTTGACTCACTTGAGATCAAAAATAGCTTCTTTAAATCCCAAAAAGCCAATGGTTCACTATATAGATAAATAAGTATCTTTCATTAAAGACCCTAGACGTCGAGACAAGACCGCAAAAGGATTTTAAACACTCATAGGAGACAACGAAAATGGACCACTCAGGGTTCATGGTGCCAGAAAACAACACCCACATATTTTTTTAAAACATGCTATAACTTTAATACAATTTCTCAAGCTCTAGAGTGCCATCTTCTCCTGCAGTTCAGCAAACCAATGGTATTTTGGACATATTTCATGCAATATATTTCAAAGGCCTCAAAATTACCAAATCATCCCACATGTGCCTGTACTATTATTCAAGGAGATGCTGCATTTGCAAATATATAGGAGGCACGCAGTCATTCAGCTCTCATATCAAGTGATGAGCGAGGCCTGATAGCTGCCTTAAAGAGACTATGGAAACGTGACATCTCTGCGACTACTAGACCAGTGCTGTGGGGGAGAATGGCGTTTTCAGAAGACCTTAAAATGGCTGCCGCTTCCCCAAAATGCGCTTGGGAGCTTTTGAAAGGAGACATTACAATAGAAATAAAACTCTCCAAAACCCTGTAACATTCCAAGGTCATGCGAGGGCTGTCCAACCAGAATGTATGTTTGGTTGCCTGCATACCATGTCCTATGACCATTTATGGACAGGGCCGAAAACATGTTTGTCACCTCTAATACTGAACTTATTTGGTTACTTTTTGCATTTTATAAGATGCCAGTCAGCTGCACTTGGAACATACTTACCGCTTTTCATGGAACTTCAGCTACAACGGCAAAGCGTTCAGAGTCCTTATATACTCACTTTCTTTCCCATTTATATGTTCTAAAAGAAAAAAAAACAGCATTTGCAGATTTTCTCATTTTAAAAAAAAACGCCAGTCAGATACAAATTGCATACTATTAGGTTAGATAGCCGCCTGCTCATAGGACAATTACGTTTTTTAATGTACCTTAATCAGGTGTATTTCTTTATCCATGTGGTTGAAATATATAGCAGTGCAAACACCTGCCATGATCCCACCTGCAGTAAATGATTATCAACGAATATCAAGTCGAGCCCATCAGATTGCCCTGGCACTAACGTCTAGGGGTGCACTTCAACATCTCCCCTCTCCAGCCAACTATCTGACACCTAGCCACATATCTACACCCTAGAATCGCCCCCAACACACACACACACACACACACACACCTATCATGCCTTCAGCCTGTCCCGTTTGTGACAAGCACTCTTACACAGGCCCTCTGCACTTGCTCTGCGGATTGCAACCCAGGCCTATGTTCTGTATATTGCCCAACAGGGTGGTACTTGCCCATGTACCTGCACTCTAGCATCTTTCACTTGGGCTGCTTTCTGCACTCAACCTCCATGGCCTGCACTCTGGCTGCCGCCCCTCTCCCTGCACTCAATCGCTTGAGAGTGCAACCTCGGACAGCAACTGCCAGTGAAGCCAGCCCGCTGCCCTTCAGCTCTCCGGTCATGTGACAAGGGCCCAGGACTCCAGACAGCTGCCTTAAAGGGACTGGCACAGAATATTCTGTACCAGGTTTGAGGTCCTAGCTGGGATCCCCTCTTCCCTTTGGTAAACAGTTGCAGTGGAGGAGCAGCATAATTTTTCAGTTATGCCAATACGTTTTATATCTGCCAAAGCATATTTGAAGAAGTATGGAAAATACTTTACCCGTTTTCCAGTTCCTTTTCCGCATGTCACATTTGTGCGACTGTGAAGGCAGTGGTTGTAAATACAGGCTCCTCACTCTCAGACGAGACAGGCCTTTTCTTGATGCCCGTGCTGCTTGATGAGTGAAGCTGTTCCTTGGAATCGCTTTCTAATCTCCCTTTCACGAGTGTCTGCGTGATTCAGTACTTGTTTTTATTTGAGCAGTAGAACGTTCACTGCTCGTTCCACTGGACACATGCAGTAGAATGTTCAGACTGAACTAATCCCTCTATGCCATCAGAGGGCATAATGGCAGTCCTAGACTTTTCTTTTATACACACAAATGATATTTTTGACTGTGCTTTAATTAGGTTATTAGGTTAGCAAATATAAAAAAATTCCCAAAATGTATTAGTTTGTGAAATTATAGCCCAGCGGTGCAAAAGTGATTTATGGGCTAAATTAAGTCATCTGTTCACGTCAAGAATGTCCAAAAACCCATATGCCACAACGGGATCCAGCAAAAAAGATGTGTACACTGATAATCAGCGAGAGGAGGGTTTGCATTTAATTTTCAAATGTATGGATTTTATGGGGTGAATGAGTCAAGCCATGACATTTTTTTCTGTTCGGCTAACATACAATCATAAAACAAATCAAAATGAAAATGGTACGAAGGCACTACATATTTTTTATGACTAATTATTCCTTCTGTTTTTCATGCATGCCAACATGCCCGATTCCATTTAGGGGGTGCCAGGCAAGTCTTGGTTTTTAATATGCATTCTGGGACTTGTAGTCCTGGATTTCTCCTTTATGAACACATAACTGCAAGTCCCAAAATTCAAAGAAGAAACAGGACTGGACTAGCATCTCCAGAATGGAATAGGGCATGATGGCATGCAGGTTTTTTTTTATTGATTTATATTTGAACCTGGCTTGCAAGAAATTGCTAGTTTACATCATGCCTAATTGGAACATCATTCCCAGTTTGCAGTATACCCACTAGGAACATCATTACCAGTTTATATTATGTATAGTTATTACATTTTATTATGTCCTTTCACACATCACAGACAGTAAAGCTACATCCTGCCATATAAGGAGCAGTAATGACTCCCTCCTACGTGATAACAGACACTACAAACAGCACGAGATGTCTTCCATAAAAGAAGTTCCAGATGCAAATCTTTCATTACTCAGTATGCTCCCAGTTTGCTTAGACCCATCATATGCCAGTTTGATAATCCTAGTATACTCTCATGTCGACAAAGCCATTATGTTCCCAGTTTCAGACCTAGAGTGTACTCCATTTTGACAAATGCAGTATATTCTACTATATTCTATGTTCCCAATTATGCACTGAATGACATTATTCATAAATACAGCATACATCTCGTGTATAATTGCACAATGTTTGATGTACTGCTAGTCCACAATTATGTTACACTTCCAGGTTACTGCTGAACAACTATACCAGGCTCCCAGTTACAAAAATCCAATGTGCTGCTAGTTTTTGCTTTAAAAATTCCCATATATTTCTAGATTGTAAAATTCAAGTGTATTCCAAATGTTACCATATTAGTATGCATTCAGTTTGTCCAAGTACAGTATACAGCAAGATTTATAACTATATACTCAAAAAGTACGACAACCCCAGTACACTTAGGTTTGACAACCACAACACAAACTCAGTAGATTCAGTTTGCAGATTCTATTACCTCCCAGTTTAACAATAACACTATAGTCCCAGTTTAACAAACCCAGTATGTTCCCAACTCGACTACCTTGGTATATTTCGGTTTGACAACCCATGTATATTCACACTTTCCACAGACTACTTTCACAGTTGCAAATTCCCAGTATGCAACCAGTAAACAAAAAACAGTATATTACCAGTTTGAAATTTCAAGTCTGCAAAATACCAGTACTCCCAGCTTGACTGAGTAAACCCCCAGCTTGACAACTCCCGTTTAATACCGACATTTGCCGTTTGACCCTTCAAGCTTGACAAACCATGTATATTCTCTCACATTAAACAGCATCAATACATACCGAGTTTGACAATCCTAATACACTCCCAGTTTGCACAATTCCAGTATATTCTGGGGTTGCCAATTTTAACAGCCTTTACAACCTTGGTATATTCCCACTTAGACAACCCCAGGAGTTTGCACTATGCCCATATATTCATTTTCTTAACCCTAGTCTAGTACCAGTTTGACAATCCCAGCATTTCGCCATTTTATATGTCTGTATTCCGTATCACACAATTCCAGTATACTTATTTTATATGCAATCTATGTATGTACAATACTAGTTTGCCATATTGCAGGATACACCTGTTTTACTGTGGCACCATTATGGTACACTCCTACTATGCTATAACCAATCCAATTGGACTCCCCATTTTCTGTTAAACAATTCTAGTAAACTCGCAGTTTACGATTACACTATCCCACTAAATTCCCATGTTGCACCATTCCGGTATAGATCCAGTTGTCACAAGCCCAGCATATTTCCACTAAGAAAATCCCAGTACACTTCCAGTGGGATATTTCTAGTTTCACAATTCAAGTGTATTCTCAGTTTTATGTATCCAAGTTTATTCCCAGGTTACAAACACAGCATAGTTGAATTCGGATTATATACTCAGAGAAATCCCAATTCGACACCCTTGTGTATTTCCCAGTTTGCCCACTTTACAAAATCCCAATTTTACAATCATGGTATATTGCCAGTTTGACAATCCCAGCATATTTCCAGTTTTTACAATTCATATATATTCTCTGTTTGGCAAACCCAGCATAATCCCAGTTTTTCGCATTTGCAGTAACTGCTTGTTTGACATTCTGAGTCTGCACACAATTTGACTAATTTAGTATACTCTGGTTAAAACCCCCAGAATATTTCCTATTCCCAGTTTTAAAATCATAGAGCACAATATTAGACCACACAATATCAGTATATTTTGAAATTGCCCATCCAAGTATATTCCCAGTTTAACAATCCCACTAAATTCCTGATTTGACAACCCCAGTATTACCTGGTAAACTGCCACTTTGCTCTACGAAAGTATATTTCTCATTTTACATTCTGGTTATGTTTCCACACTTCGGAATTCCGGTATATTACCAGTTTGAACACATCAGAGTATTCCACTTTTTCACAGTAACTCAGCAATGTCCAGCACTCACAATGCCTGCATAGTCCCAGTTTGCACAATCTCTGTATATTTTAGTTTTAGAATTTCAGTATGAACCCAGTTAGATATCCAATTATTTTCCTCAGTTGGGCAAACCTAGTATACTCTCTGTTCTATAACCTCAGAGTACTAAAACATAGCAACTATAATGTAGAAAGTGCCAAATTAGCTCAATCCCAGAACGTTACGTTTGCATTTTAATTCAACATCTAGATATATATGCTCAGTTGGTCCAAACCTAGGATGCGTCCAGTCGGACAATTCCGGTTTACTATAATTTGTGTATTCTCGGAATATTCACAGTTTGTACAATCTCAGTAAACATCCGGGGATGGAAAATGATTAGTTGACCCAAAAATATCTGATTGTGAGACATATACCCACCAAAGGATCATACATAGTTATCAATTTGGGATCAATTCGCGCTCTGAAACACTTTTGAATGAGCGCAATATAAATAAAATGTCATTTAATTTAATTTACATGAAAATACTGCATCCTTCACAGTGAATCCGAAAATGTCGAATTTTATAACTAATTTGTGAAAAAATAAATGCAGTGGCAGACCCCCGCAGAACTCCTACATCCACCAACTTTACTGAATACCCCAACCCCACTACCATCTATATTTTTGCATAACTTAGTTGTAAAACATGCAACATTTTCGGATCCGCAGTAATGGTCTGTCCAGTCATGGGGGTTATACCATCCATTTGAGCATTTGTTTTGGTCTTGGAACATGTCTCCACAAATCAGCTTGATGGTTCAAAGTGTGAACTACCAGATCAACCTACTGAAGAAGGTATCCCATCCAGTAGACTGACAGAGTGAATCAACTTTATGCTGTCCATGATCCTCTCAAATTTGGAATATTGGAGCTCTATATCCTTTGACGTCCCCAAGTTCTAGATCCTGAAACTACAACCCAAAAATGACTGTAAGGGCGTTCTTAATCTAAAAGAAATCTGATCATATCCACATCCTTAAAATTCTTCACTGTGTCTTGATGAAGCCAAACATGATGTCTAAAGACCTTTGCACCCTGCATATGTACCTATCATGTAGGTGCACAAATTATTGTAGACAATAGGAATCCCAATATGTCTCTGCCGATGTTTGCACTCTGCTGATGCTACCCAGATCAAACCAAGAAAGTTTTAAATAACATGGAGAAGTATCATTGAGAGCTCTGGGGTGAAAGAAGAGCCACCATTACTTAAAAAAAGAACTCACAACATTCCAGGTAACGTAAACTTTCAGCTGACAACCTATCATTATAGACCCATCCTGAAGCCTTTTTCAAGGTGCAGGGCCTAATCTCCTTACTGTATCAATATCTCCTCCATGAGACCACGTTATAAACTGTTCTCTTCTGCAACAGCCTAACTGAGATACCCTGGTGTGAATGAAATCTTCTACAATAGCAAATAAATTGCTTGGATGTTACATGTTGGCTACTTCACACCATCCCAGGTAAAATCGATTATTGGAGCCATTGTGAGGCAGCAGGTTACAGACAAAACATGTAAATAAATGCCTTCCTAATTTGGAGAAAGCTTGTATATTTGCAGTTTTACAATACCAGTGTACCCCCAATTTACAAAATCCCATACTGCTCACAGCTAGCATTCCCAGTTTGCACAATCCAAGTCTTCTCCCACTTATACAATTTCAGTATATTTCCAGTTTACAGAATACTAGCAAATATCTAGTTTAGCAACTCTAGCATACTCAGTTAGGCTGAATCCCAGTATAGTCACAGTTTGCACGATACCATTTTAAGCACAGTTTGCACAATTGCAGTGTTTTCTTAGTTTCTGTCTAGATGACAGAATCCCAGTTTACCCTTACACAATTCGAACAAACACACAGATTGCCAAAGCCCAGTGTATATTTTCTCTGCACAACCCCAGTATGCAACAAGTATTACATTTACAGCATAGACATAGTTTGTCAAATCCATGTACATTCCCAGTTTGGCATCGCCGCATACAAAATGATATTGTAATCTCAGTATGCAATTAGACACTTCTAGAACACTCACCGTTTACCATGACATGTTGCATGCATCTAAAGACCCCCATTTGCAAAATGCCAATATAGTTCCAGTTTGCACAATGTTACTGTGCTCGCTGTTAGAAAATCCAACTTTTCTCCTAGTTCCAAATCTGAGTATATTTCCAGTTATTCAATTCCATCAGCTGTTGCAATTTATTTAAAAGGAGGATATTACCAGGTAAACATGTTTAAAGATTAAACTGATGGAAGCTTTTGCCTGGTGGTCTGTGCCTTGCAAGTTGGCCTAGTCACTGGCCACAGTTATTTGGTATCTTGCTTTGGTTTCTTTGGGATTCGATGGGGGCGCTTTTTTAACCACACATTGTGCAAACAGGAACATTCCACCTTGCCCGCTGAAGTCCACCTGAGGCATATAGACCACATTCCTGTCAAATAATCACTGACACAGATTTCTGACGCGGACTGCGTCATTTCCTCATCCAGCAACGGCTAAAATCAGACTCGTACTGAGCCGGAAATAACACCTTACATAGCACAGCGCCTTCAAGCAATGCTTCCCCGCAAAGTGTCACCATAAGATAGAGCAGGCCCACACAGGACCCGCTACCACAAATACTGAACCTCTAACTGAATCTATTGGAGAAAAAGCCCATGATGCCCAGCCCACCCCACATTGCCCTGCCTGTTGTCTCCGCCAAGTGGGGCCGTCATAGGCTGCCACTTTGGACATCAGCCACCTACATTGCCCTGCTGGCACTCAGATAGCAATGAAGGTATGAAGTCTCCCACATCGGAAAGCTACCCCCTCGCACACGCTGCCCTGCTGCCCCTGACATTACCCTGCTGGGGCCCTCAATGCCATGAAGACCTGCTGACTTTTTTCTGTACCCTCTTACTGACTTTCTGCCCCCTGACTTCTGTACCCCCTTCTTACCAATTCTTGACCCCACTTACCAGTTTACAGTCCCTCAACACAACTGCCACCCCCAATCCCTCACCTGTGCTCATCTCACTGCAACCACTGCTCCTGTCACCACCATCTGGCAACTGTGCCCCAAACTCCTTCACTTGCACTGAGTAGCCACTACCCCACCAACTATTGTCCCCTTATGCCCCAATTCGCTACTCCTCCCAGCCAATCCACACCCCACTCCCTGTCAGGCTAGCATGCCTCCTGTGTTGCCCCAGAGCAGTGGACACCCACCAGGAACATGCTTCAGTTGAGTTGAGGAGCACCACATTCTCAGATGACCAGTTGAAAGTCCTGGTGGAAGGTGTTGTGTAGAAGGCAGCACATCCCCTAGGTACTGAGAGACATATGCAGTATTTCACCAGTGCAAAAAGATCTGGAAAGCCATCTTGCAGAATATCAAGGAAGTGTCAACCACATCACTCAAGGTGGGCCAAATCTAGAAGGGTTTACAGTCTTTTCACAGAATTTGTTTTTCTAGAGACATGCTTCACCGAAAAATGTTAATTGAAAGATCGAAAATATATGTATATATGTTTGGGTGGGGTAAAGGGTTACATTTTGAAAACTGGGCTTTGGTAGGGGGCCCCCCAATAAAAATAAATTATTTGGGAAGGTTGTGGGAGTATTTAAGGTCGGAAAACAGGGTTGTGGGGGTGGCCCCAATTAAGAAAAAACCTTTTTTCAACAAAATGGGTATACAGGTTTTCGGCGAATAGTGTTATTAATCTACATTAGGTGAAACATCTTTCAGTGAAACAAATATGAGGAAAAATTCCTTGGATGAAAAAAATGTGGTGGAAAGGCATGTAACCATCTAGAAGTACTGGCAGGACCTTTGGTGGCAAGTCCGGAAGCTGATTGCAAGATGCCACAGGGAGTGCGTGGCCATGCGAGGCAGCTTGCCACCACTATCTCGGGAGCTGCAGGCATGGGATGAGTAGGCTCTCTCAGTCATTGACATCAGTGTCCTAGAGGGAATTAGAGAAATGGAGACTGTAGCAGAAGGTGTGTACATTGGATGCATGCATGGCCATAAAGCCTTCTTCCTTAAAGTGTGTCATGCTATACCTGCTGCATAATTCTCAGAAGCCCCGAAGAGAGCTCCACACATTGTTGTAAAGTATCCCCAGCCAATGATAATTATGGTGGCACCATACATGCGCTCAAGCTCCCTATGTAAGGTCACATGATGCGTCCATGGGCCTCATTACGAGTCCGGCGGTAACCGAGGCGGTAAAACCGCCTGGTTACCGCCGGACTCGTATTACCATTCCGCCTCCGTGACTCCCAGAATTACCGGGCATTACAACCCCGGTGTCCCAGGAATTCCAGGGGCGGAATGGTGTTAATCCCAGACTCAATGTGGATGGGGATCATGGAAACACCGGCACCATCTCTTGATGGTGCCGGTGTTTCCTCGTCCGCCTGCAGGCGGGCGGTGTTAAACCCGCCAGGTAAGACCTGGCAGGTTTGACGCCTCCGCCTGCAGGAGTTGTGATCACCCGGCATTGGAAACAACAGTGGCGGCGGGTTTACTGCCACCGTTGTTTCCATACCGGGCGAGTTATGTCTGCAATTACCTCAATGGGCACAACTATAAACACCACCTAGTAACTGTGGGGCTACGTAACAAAACATTGTCCAAGTATGCACTGAAAATAAGGCTACATGAACATATGAACACTAAATGCACAGGGAGACACAACAATACTTATTACAGGCGATATAGAATGACACACACAAGTATCCCATGTCAACCCCATGGGCCTGTCATCAGTCTTGCCTGCATCCCTGTCACCAACACATATCCACCAACCTTGCCACTCACTTCTTTCTTTGAATACTTCATTTTGGTGTAACGCCATAAACGTTTTCATCAAAAAACAATGACATAAAACATGAAATAAGTTTATAAAATGCACATTGGATTCCATGCAGCATGTATTAGGGAGATACCATTTTTGAAACTTCTTACAGTAGCAGCATAAGTGTGCAGCTGGAAAAATACAGCTACAAACGACATTAATAATAAGACGCGGCTTTGCTATCCAAAAGCAGATCCAAGATGAAGCGACCTATGCACTCTTCCGTAATAAAGTAAAGACCTCACTGTTCAACAAACATCTGTTCCCAAACCAGACTTCCCTGCCTCCTCTAAACCTGACTCATATTCTATGATGTGACGCATCTACCATACCCTGTTTGACTCACTTCTATGCTTGTAATGCTATTAAAATACTGTTTCCATCGAGTCCTAATTGTACCTTTAGCGCTGTGATACCGCCGGGTCTGGGCGCTTCCAACAAATGTTATAAATAAAGAAAAAATAAATAAATAAAATGCAATAAGAAGGGGCATACATACCGCTGGAAGTCCTGGTTCCGTCCTATGCCCACACATCTCACAGAGTGAATCAAACTTATAAATACATAGAACCAATTATTACCAAAAGAGGTCTTACGGTTTCAGCAGATAACTCCTTCTGAACCATGCACAATGAAGATGTTTTACAACAACATTTACAATGTTAAGGTGTTCAGTTTGTTTACAAAATTGTAAAGCCTCATCAAATTCTTAGAATATGATCTGAATGGGCTTCAAGTGTCTTTCTCTTAATAGCCTAAAAGCTTCACATATAAACATAAAATGGCTCATTGTTTCTTCACCATGACCACGAATGGGACAACTAATACCACCACAGTCCTTCCAGGAACTCGTACATGTCGGTACATTCAGGCTGTGGACAACCGAAGCTTTATAAAAAAGTGCACCTGCATATGGGGGAGTAACAACATCCAAAAATGTCTCATATCCGAAACTTGTTTTGCATTCCAAATATGGCAGCCCTGTCGAAAATTGGAGGCAAGAAGATTCCTTCCCAGAATGGTACAGGGTCCCAGCTGCCTCTTTAACAATACACATGTGTTCTCAATTTTGTGTGGATTGCCCCATACACCTCTCAACCCTAAGGCAATCAGCCATTCTTGTATGGGTGTAACCAAAGGAAGGGCACAACCCCCTTCTAGAAACATTACATGAATTAGTGCACCCCTATGCCTTAACCTTGGTGTCCCCCAAATCCGGAACCAATACATTATGGGCCTAAGCCCTATTTCATCAAGGATCAGTCTGAGATCGGTTGCCATATGTAATAGTGTGATAGGGGGAAGCGGAGCAGCTTCTTTATAAATGCATATTCGCACATGGCAATATCCTGGGCCTTACTGTATCCCCATAAGTCTG
This sequence comes from Ambystoma mexicanum, assembly GCF_040938575.1. Classification (NCBI taxonomy): domain Eukaryota; kingdom Metazoa; phylum Chordata; class Amphibia; order Caudata; family Ambystomatidae; genus Ambystoma; species Ambystoma mexicanum. Next base: position 315,729,135 of record NC_090921.1, on the reverse strand, counting down.
CCCCATAAACTCCAGCAGCTTTGGTCTGGATTTTATATACTTCTAATGCAGAGGATATAGTTCCTCCACCATGACTTTAGACAAACCTCCTAGCGGCCCCACCATTTTTTGCCACAGTTATACCCCTTCTTAACATGGCCGATCAATTGGCAATTTTAGAGGAACCTAACACCCAAATAATCATAGTGAGTCACTTGCTCTAATCTTTGGCCATCCGCACTAATATTCAGTTGACACCTCTTCGCGAATTTGGGCCGGAGGACAAAACCTTGGCTTTACTGGTGTTCATTTATAACCCCGAAGCTTTGCATTTATTGCTAATGTTTTCCAGAGTAAACCTTACACCTAGCTGGAAGGGTTGCTAAGAGCACTGCATTGTCTGCAAAGAATAATGTGGAATCTTTAACATGATCTAATTTGGGGCATCCCAACTAGAGACCAGCAGATCGATGTTAACCTTGTTTACATATAGGCAGAATAGCATCGGGGCCAGGTCGCATCCTTGCATTACTCTCTTCTCTAAACCAAAGATTGTTGTTAGCTCCCCTGCCAAACCCCATTGCACAGTTGCTCGATTATCAGTGTACAGAAGCTGCATAAGTGCTAGGAGATTGGCCAGGATGTGCCAGTTCCTCGGTATTACCCAACTTGACCTTTAACAATTGACCTTTTGCAAAATTGGCCTAATTATAGTGGTCCTAATTGACCCTGCACAATAGACCTTTATATTATTTTAGTTATTGTATATATGTATTGGGTTGGTTTTGGATTATAAATAATATAAGGGGATTGGGTGGGGATTGCGGGGGGTTTCCCCCCGCATATATGTCCTAATTGACCTTCTAAATTAGGTCAATTCTCCCGAGGTCAATTCTCCCGAGGTTAATTGTAAAAAAAGGTCAATTCGTATACAACCAGTTCCTCAGGACCCACCACAATAAGGCACGCAGAACTCCATCAAAAGCAGTCATAAGGTCGACAAAAGCAGTCATAAGGTGCATAAACCTTAACCCTATTCAAGACTGCGTATTTCCGGAGTATCATATACAATAAATGCTTGATCGATCGTGCTCATCCCAGCGTGGAAGCCTGCTTGTAGATTACAAATGGACCCTGAGGAACTTGCCTCATACACACAAATGCTGGAAAAGACTGGTAAAAAACCAGGGAGTCACTCCCTCCATTTTTTGTACACTGATATAATCCCAGCCCTTTGCTAGGATTCTTGGACTTTGTTACATGTAATCGGGGCATTCAAAAATCAAGAAACAACTGAGATCCACACCACTAATTCATTCTTGAATAAGTCCAGCAGTATCTTATCCGGGCCTGAGGCTTTCCCACCTTTCTGAGAGCTAACTGCTTCGGCTACTTCTTGCAAAGAAAAGCTGAAGGTCTGTAGACCCTCTTCTGGTTTTGATCCCAGATCCACTTCCGGGAGGCCCAAGAAATGACTTCTTGCTTCATGATAAAGCTCTCTAAAGTGATTGTACCAAGCACCCATCCCTATGCATCCCTGCATAACTGAAGCCCCCTCCTCACTACTAGCAGTAACACAATTCCAGAAGGTCACTGAATCACCTCCCTTGACTGCTTCTAAGAGGATGTCTCATTCGTTTTTTTGGTTCAGAATTAGTTTATAATTGGACCTTAAGGTGCACAGAGTACTTCTATCTACCGGTTTGTTACCATTCATATACATGGTTAGTGCTCGCTTTGCCTCTCTACATTCTCTGTCATACCAGGTAACTGTTTTTAATGCATGTTACTTCACTGCAGATTTAGAGTTTGTAACAAGGGCCTCAAATTCATCACTGCATAAGGCTTCGAGCTGATGAAGAATACCCTGATAGATATTAGGAATACTATTGCTTCTTTGCAAACAAGCCTACTTTATTGAATGATTTCAATGCCCGGCTATGGAAATTGCTGATGTACTACCACTGTCAGGGAGAACCTGACTACCACCCACAATATTTCTTAGTGATAAGGAGAGTGGTCTGTGGTCACTTTGTGTCTTTCATTCACCTCAAACTCTTCCACCTGTCCCCAATCTCGTGCAAAAATTAAGATATAATCAATCCTATTTGCTTTTCCAGGGTGGCCCAGTCCAACATGTCCATTACAGGCCCTCAACTCCAGATCGTAAAATGTATTTGCCGTCTCAATAGCCTGACTGTATTTTCTAGCAGGATCATCTGCATTTAAGTCTGGGGTGTCTCAGGCATAGTCCTGGTCTTCCCATAGTCCATCTAATTCCCTAAGGGATTGAAACTGGAGACTTAAGTCTCCCGCCATTATAACATGTATTTGTTTAGAATTCTGTGACAGCCATCTCCCAGCAATATGCTGTATTAGGTTTATCACACCTTATTGGCCTGGCACTCACATTCACCTACACATCATGGGTCCCATATACACAACTGCTTCTCACTATTCTCCACGTTAAGTTCCTCACATGACCTAGGCCATCAAGCAGGCACCATAAATCCCATAACCCATACCAATCAACTACTTCTCGCAAAGAAGCAACCCTGAACACCACAGGCCCTTCCACCGACCAGCTGCCAAAACCATTAACCATGACCATCTCACATAGACAACATCATTCATTACGCTCAACTTTTGTCTTACACTCTCAACCTTTCCCAACACCACTAAAGGTGGTGACAACATGGTCTCACTTCAACTACTATTCCTACTCCTCCTTCCAACCAGCTCCCACTTCACCCACTCACCCCTACCCTTCCTCCTGTTTACATGGCATTTCATGTATACTGCTTTCCCATCGTCAACAAAGCCCACGGAAGGATAGAGCATATACCTGCATCTACGTACTTCCACCCTCCCTTGCAAGCCACGACCACAATCTGGAAAGAAACTAGCCAATATCAACATGAATGGGAAGATGAATTCAGCACATTCCACAATTCATCCTCTCAATCACCCTGTCTCATTAGTCCACCTTTACCTCTGAATTGACATTTACGTTCCCCTCACAGCATTGCTCCCTACTGTGATGGCCAGAAGTGTGCCCCTGAAACAGCCCAACTGGAGGTATCACTAAACTCACACCATTGCCACTAAAAAACGACTTCCACACTACTGTGAAAAACCTTGGACTACACAGAACGGCCCCAAAATGTAGCTTTCACCTGTGTTTCACACTGTCACAAGATCCCACATATAAGGCAGCCACCCCGATTGCCACCTATGACACAGCACAGTACTGGGGGCACTCTAACCTCTCTGATTGCACCAGTACATGCTGAAGGGACAATTGCACTCCTCCCAGACACACATATCTGCATGTATACCCTCCAATTGCAGTGGGGTCCACGCCCCTATTCACCTTCCAAACACCTGGCTGCATTGAAGTTCTCACTTAGGATGCCAACCACTATCACCTCTGTGCAATTTACACCCAGATCCTTCCCACATTACCCCTACACTGTGCACCCCCTGGAAAATATCACCAACTAATGATCCCCAATCACTCAATGCATGGTGCACCATACACCATCTGCCCTCTGTGAGGGGTCAGGAATGTGAGGCGGACAACTCTGTAAAGGTTTTTCATAAGATGCCATGTTATTCAATTAAAAGGGTTTGATGAACGCCTCAATATCCCTACCCTAAACAGAATTTCCCTGCCTATAAAAATAAACTAAAGGAAACACTCTAACAAAAAGGAATCTGTCCCTACATACAATAAACATATGAAGGAAATATATGGCGATTAAAAATAGAACAAAATCATAGTTATATCAAATATATACTTAATAAGTGTTTCCCTTTCATGCTCACTAGTCCCTCTCAGGTGTGGGACATTAAAATCACTAGTGCCTCCAAATCCCTCTCCCTCATCCCAATACTTTGTGCATTGTGTCCCCAATGGTACAATTAGCTTTTTCTCTCTCCACATTATGTTTGAATACATTTACTTCACTCCCATTATACATCATGTTTTCAGGAGGAAACATAAAAGTAGTCACTTACTGTTTTAGTTTAGTTTAGTTGAGTTTAGTTTAGTTTATTATTTGTAATGCGCTCCAGACTCGAGGGTATTCAGGCGCAAGGCATAACGATATTCAAAGCTTGGTTACAACATGTAAAGTACATTTGTGTGCAGGTGCCGATTGGTTACATGTGGGCACAATAAGGTTACGATATATACAGGCAGGTACATTGAAGGCATGCATAGTTTTAAAAAGTAGTTGGTGCGGTTGGTGCATGCAGTGTAGAGAGAGGTGCCGGGCAGGGTCAGCAAGGTATATGCCTAGATGTCGGCATCTTTGAGCCAACTAGTGATGCTCGGGCGGAACTTGTGATAGGTTTGATCGATTCTTAGAGGGGATGGTATTGAGTTCCATAGGAGTGCTGCCTTGACCTGGAAGCTACTGCCTCTGATTTTGGCACATTTGTATCTGGGGACCCAGAGGTAGTTGGTGTTGGTGATCTTGTGGTAGGCTTCAAAGTGAATCTGTCGGATAGGTAATAGGGTGCTGCATTGTTCAAGCATTTGTGGGTGAGGGAGGCAGTTTTTAGTTTTATTTTATCATGAGTGGAGAGCCAGTTGTTGGCTCTTCTGGTGTTAGAGATATGTTCTCTCTTGGGGATTCCTAGGGCTGCTCTCAGCGCATTATTTTGTAGGAGTTGGATTTTTTTGATGGTTTGCTTATTGGCTCCTAGGTATAGAGTGTTGCGGTAGTCCAGCCTGGATAAGATGAGGGCTCTGGCTAGGGTGATGCAACTGTCCTGTGACAGGAAGGCCTTGCCAGCTCTAATCAACTTGCATGCGTATGCCGTGGCCGAGGCCAAGGCATTGACCTGCTTGTTGAAGGAGAGAGTGGAGTCTAGATAGAAAACCCGAGTTTTAACCTCCTTGGCGACAGTAATAATATTATTGTCTATGTTGAATGCTGAGTATTCGGGGCTGAGTTTTTTGAGGGTCAAGGGAGTGCCCAGGATTATGATCTCTGTTTTGTCATCCTTCAGGCATAGACCGTGGGTGGACATCCATGCCTGGATGATGTGATATATCCTGTTCACCAAGGCCAAATCCTTGTCGTAATCACCAGTAAGGGGTAGGAGAATCTGTGTGTCATCTGCATAGTTAGTGTAGGTGACACCCAGAAGGTCCAGATTATTGAAAAGGGGCTTGGTAAAGATATTGTAGAGGGCGGGTGAGACGCAAGAACCCTGGGCCACTCCCCAAATTATGGGGATGGGGTTGACTGCTGCCATAGGAGAGAAGACTCTCATAGTCCTGTTGGTTAGGAATGATTGTATCCATGCTATGGCTTCTTTGGAGAAGTGAGCTTCCGAGTCCAGGTGGCTGCATAGGACTCTGTGGTCGACCAGGTCGAAGGCAGCTGATAAATCCAGGAGTAGAAGGATAGCTGATTTCCCTTCATCCCGGAGTTCATCTATCTGTGACTTGAGGTCTAAGAGGGCTGTTTCTGTCCCATGTTGGGGCCGGAAGCCTGATTGCCTAGTTCCTAGTAGCAAGTTGGTTTCCAAGTAGTTTTGTATCCGGGAGTATGCCATTTTATCTAAGATCTTTAAGAGAAAAGGCACTGTAGTAATCGAGCGGTAATTGGGGGGTATTAGTGGGTCTAGGGACTGCTTTTTCAGAAGAGGAAGCACCCAGGATTCTTTGAGGTTGGATGGAATGGTATTGGTGGAGAAGGATGAGTTGATAAGATTTGTGATAAAGGGGGCCAGATCTCTGGCTGCATCCTTTAGAAGTTGAGCGGGACATAGGTCGCCTTGACAGTTGGTGGGTTTGAGAGATAGTATGGTATTTCTGTTTCTTTTATGGTGACTTTGGAAAACTTAAATCTGGGGTGATTGGCCGAATTACTTGGTTGCTCTAGGTTGCGCTAATGGGTTTGTTGCCGGCGAGTGTGGCTTTTTTTCTTGGCAATTTTTGTTTGGAGGGTAGTGACTTTGTTAGCTAGAGCTTGCTGTACGTTGGAGCACCAGAGTTGGTCTTTGATGCAGTTGTCTGGCACAGGAATGGGTGCTTCTAGCTCTTTGAGGATGACAAAGAGTTCTTTCATGCTAGAGTTATGTTGGGCAATTCTAGCGTTGTAATTTTTGCGTTTAGCTAGGATGATTTCTTTTTTGTATAGGGCTGTGATGGAGCTGAGGTTGGCTTTGTTTTTGTCAGAAGGTTGTGCTCACCAGGATGTCTCACAATGCCTTTTTTGTTTGCGCAATGATTTTAGGTATGGGGTGTACCATGAATTGAGATGGGCTTTGGGTTTGCTTTCTCTAAGTTTGAGTGGTGCAATAGAGTATAAACATGTGGTCATGATGTGGTTAAATTCCTTAACCATAGCTTCGGGGTCCAGGTTTTCCGGTATATCGTTGAGTGTGGGGAGGATGAGGGGTAGCAGTTTGTCACAGGTGATGTTTTTTTTGTTCCGGGTAGGAATGGACGGCGCTAGAGGTGTGGGTGCCTGGGTGGGTTTGGAGGTGGTTAGGGTAAGGGGTTATGAGGTGGTGAGCTGTCGAAATCTGGGGGATATGGAGGCTATCGTGGTGTTGCAGTTGTAGTTTGCTACCCAGTCCAGGGTTCTGCCTTTTTTGTGTGAGGGGGTGAGCACTCTTTGGGTAAATCCTTGTTCCGCTAGGATGCTAGACACATGGGATGCATGTGTAAAACTGATTGTTTTAGAATCAAAGGAGTATTAGCTCTATCAGAACTTAAGATGGTATTTTTCTGATATCCACATTTAACTTTCTCTTGTTGACTAGAAGAGTTTTTACCATTATTAATGTGGGCAACTTTATGAAGGGGGGCTCTATGTTTGATAAATGATGGATTAGGACTAGTTTCACAATCCACAAAATGAATAGCTTTAGAACAGAAAATCTCACTTTGACAACAAGCCATCATATAGTCTGGCATCACTGACATCTCTTCCTCTGAGGAAGATAAATACTGTGTCTCACCCAAAGGAGTCCTCCCACTCCCCTGAGGTCCTCCTCCTCCCAGCTGATCCTCTCGGCTAATACCACCCCCAGGGTTAGGATCAGGTAGCGGCTGCCTTCCCCCGGCCACCTGGGAGGAGACTTTAGTTTGGGTGTGTGTGAGGATTCTGCAGGATTCATCGCACCTCTTACATGTCTGCCCATCATCCACACATGTGGGGTTTGGCGCACCCTATACATCATTATCCCTGCTTTTCCAGCTTCGATTCCCTAGATCCTGTGTTTTTCTGTAACCAGCACAGCAGTTGCCACTACTGATCTGTAACATTCCCACTACCAAGTTCTCCCCTGTGGATTGTCCCCCCGTCAGCTGTCTCATATTGCCCATCAAGCCATCAGGATATCACACCAGGGAATCTGCCTCATGCAATATGCACCTTCCAAACCAGGACACACCCACGCCAGCTGTAGAACTTTCCTACTGTCAGGTGCAAGGAGACAAGGACTCATACTGAACATGCCATATCAAGTACGGAAATCACAACGAAGTGGCAAGAAACGTTTGTAAGAAGTCTATTTAAATGGATAATTCCTTTCCATGACAGCTCACCACCAAAAGATATTGGCCACGTAACCTCAGCTGAGTGCTTTTTCACACTGAAACCACCCCAGGAACTGCGTCTATGCACAGAGTCGCACCAAAGCCAACTTATATGGGTATTACATTGGCCTTTGCATCATATAACATGTGCATCAACAAAAGAAAGAACAGTATCTCGGAGCCTCCCTTCATGTGTGATACCCAAAATGTAGGGCATTGCCAAACAAGACCCTGTATCTGATGCGGATACCCCTGAAATGTACCGAATCTGACTTCTGTAGAGGCATCTGCAAAATCCTGCCTTTTATAGCACAACCGTATCCAAAGCCTTAATGCACTAGTCAGTAAGCAAGAGGAAGTAGTATGCCTGTTTTATGCTGACAAACTCAGGTGCTCACAAGTGTATACCACTGTTATGGGCTAGAGAGTGGCATGCATGTAACGTTCCTACTACCAAGGCATCTCTGGAGGCAGATAACAATGTATCCAACTTCTCAAAATCTGCATCAAGCAAGCAAGCAAGTCAGATATATTTGTGGTGGAAATGGGTGGCATGTATGTAAATGTAGCTCAAGTCCATCCAGATGCAGAAAGGCACTTAACATGGCATGCTGTCCCCCACATTTCTCACCATTAGAGGGAACATGCATGGAAACAGAGTCCTGATGACAGGACATAACTATTAATGTGAGTAATGTATGAGAACTGTCAGAATTTTAAGTGGCAAACTAGCATTTCACACTACCTTGACCATGCCATTGTCTACCTGGCCAGTTAGACCCATCCTTGAATGCAGTAGTTGTGAGATGAATGGAGCAAACATGCCCTCTGCCAGGCTGTCAGATCTTCTGCATCAAAGACATGCTCACGAAAACCTCCCCATTCATTGTCCTCCAGTCATATACTGGTTGCTGACACTGAACTGGGTGTGGGCGTAAAGGTAAGTCATATGCAGTTTTGTCATGTCACATACACAATGTGTTGTCCTGACAAATCTGCTGTTGACACAGTGACAACTCATATATACGCATCTCATTTGTCCTTAACAGAACTAGCTGTATAATTAGGTGCCCCCCATTATATTTAAGTGGCTGCTGATGACCTCAATGGACATTTGATAGCATCTGTCCATCATGTCCAGGCGAGTGGCATACGGCTACACAGTCAGATAGAGTGGAATGATGGGGACCATGTGTGTTCACCTGCTACTTTATTAATGGCATGTGTGCACACCACCAGCCAACATGAAGAGCACCATGGTAGCCAACGACGTGGCATGGCCACATGTGCACAAGTGTCTGAGTGGGACAATCAGAAAAGGCAGTGGTTGTGTGAACGTGTTGCTTGTGTAATGTATGTAATGTAATGTGAAAAGAATTCATAGAGCGCACCTACACCGGCTAGGGCATCATGGCGCTACACGGTCCGGAGACTAGGTAGAAGGCAGGACTTGTGGGTTACAATACCATGGTAGCATATGCTGGAGCAAGGCGAGGCTCAAGAATCATCCAAAACCAACCACACTGCAGTGCATTGGGTAACCACTGTGATGAATTGCCTTGTGGCAGGGATTTAAAACCCTGTTTTTAAAAATATGGTATTAATAAATAAAATGTTGCCGACAATGCTACCTCCAAAAGTGTAATTTGCAAACCAGATCCCCCTTCTTTGACAGCTCCATGCCAAAAGCATAGTGTATGTGTACCCTACTGCATCAGTAGCCTGACCCGTAGCCCCACACTCTACTCATGGTGTAGACTGAGTTCAAAGGTCACACGAAGCCCACTCAACAGCAGCAGAGACAACCAAGTCTCTGCAGCGCAGGGGCAGCACTTACGTTATGCCTCCTGTACCAAAACTACAATGATAATAAGTAACCCATGCTGGAGGCAGGGTAAACTCTAAATAAAGCTATGCCTGAGATTAGGAATGGTGCATGGTACTACGTATGATCAAGCCTCTTCTTTTATCCCTTTGTGAGGGCTGTAACACCCCCTCCAGCGACAGCCGCACAGCAGGCAGCAATCCTATGCCCAGGCATCAAAGGAGCACACACATTCAAAGGGAATAGCCTCACACCAGGATGCTGCATCTCCAAAGGCCTTTGATGTTTGTAAGAAGGGAGGTGGGCGGGTCTGGGATAGACAGGAGGGCTCTGGTCACTGCAAGGAGACTTCCACCATTTTGCTTCTCTCTGTCTCTCTTTTCCTTACCTTTCCTTCCACTATAGCAAAGCACTTTATTTATTTATTCATTTGAATTCATATAAAGCGCTGCTTGCCTGTAGACCTCAGGAAGCACATCGAACAGAGACAAGACAAACAGCACAAATAAAGGGAGGGGCATGAAAGGGAGCGGGACCGAACAGGTTACTTAACCTGGTTTAAGACTGAGCAAATGCGTCTTGGTCAGTTTCTTAAATTCTTTTGAGAGACTTTACGGATCTGAGGGCTAGAGGAAGCTTATTCGAGACAGAGGGTCCTTGGACATCATAGATGGTTCCGCCAAGTTTAATGAGCTTGAATCTGGGTTGCACCAACTGTGCCTGGTCTGGAGACCAGAGGATGCAACAAGGATGGGTGACCTTAAGGCGGTCCATAAGGTATTGAGGGGCCTCGTGGTTCTGGCATTTGTGAGTAGTAGTAGTTTATGTGTCACACAATGTTTAACAGGGAGCCAGTGAAGCCCTATCCTTGCCTGAGAGACATAATCTCTCTGGGATAGACCATGAATCGCAGCTTCCTTGTGGGTAGTCTGCAATGCTTTGAATGTGGCTTGTGATGTACCCAGCAGTAAACTGTTGCAGTAGTCTAGGCGGGAGTTCACAAGGGAAGTGGCCAGCAGAAAGATAGTAATGAAAGAGATATATGGACAGATGTAATTGAGTAGTTTGGTAATGGAACCGCAGGTTGCTCGAATATTGGCAACATGCAGCTTGTGGGATATTTTTACCCATGCTGATGTGCCCCACTGCACCACTTTACCAATGTGGAAAGAATGGATGTGCTAACCATAGTGTGCGCAAAAATCTGCAAAACTGCACTTGGGTAATATCACAAAAGAATGCACACCCATGCCACACACAGTCAAAGTAGAGGGGAAAACAGAACTCAATGCAGGAGAATGCCAGTGGATGATGTTACATTTAACATGAAGTCAGGCCACAGAATTGGGCTAAAAACCAGAAATGCCTTTTAAAAATGCAGCTTTGCAACCTTCAAAGTGCTGTTTTGGCACTAGATCCATTCATTTTTCAGTGAATCATTGAGAGTAAAAGAATTACAGATCATCCAGTGTGGCCAGAGAAGCCAGGCCTCATTGACTGACAGCATCTAAGAAATGTATCTGATGAAAAAAGCAGCCCAGCAACATTTCTTTCAGTTCCACTGGAAAACTGCGGCAAAAAATGGCAACATGTAAAAATCTCAGCTATGCAAAGAGAACTCCAAGCAAGGGCTGGATACATACATCCAGATTGTAGACAAATCCCAGCACTCAAGGGCAGAATAATGCTGAATTAAATATGTGTGGGCTGCATAAGAAAATTGGATTTAAAAGGACTCAGTTTAAGGTGCTTTTTCCATGAAGAAAGTGCAAAATGACCTGTTTTAAAAGTATGTTTTTGTGGAAAGGCCTTATTCTTTAAATGTCAAAATCTACCTATAAATTGTGTTCATTTATATGTGTTAATGAATGCTGTAGGTAACTTAAAGTAAAAAACCAGTCTTGAGTTAATTAAATATTTCATTCTGGGCTGACAGCTTCAGCCTGGGAATGGGTAAAACCTTAGTGCTAGCAGGAAGGCTTAATTGCTGCTGGGAGGTTCTTGCATACTTGAACAAAGACCCTCATTAGACATTTGTCTTTGCTTCAAGCACAGACAACAGAAGGCTTGGACCCCCAACCTCACAGAGGAGGGGCAGGATGTGGGGGAGGCTTCTCAGTGAACTTTAAAGAACCAGCCATTTGTTCCCTTGGGAAGAAAGGAAAAAAAAAAATCTGACATGGATTTTGAATGGAAATTACTTATTTTGACACAGAACTTCATCACATTTAACATGGCAGCCAAAATAAGTAGACAAGTGAAAAATACATACTTATGAATCTGAACTCATGCTAGACATTTGAAGATGTGATTGAACCTGGTACTGCATAAGGAACAAAAGTTATACTGAAACACTGATTGTGCCAAAACTATTAATGCTGCAAGTCTAATATTGTATAACCGTGTTCTAGTGATGATTGCACAGATATGTACTGAATTAGGAATTGTTAAGCCAAATCTCTATGAATAAAATTGACAAAATTCCACAGAATGACAAAGACAGCGCTCACTGAGATGGGAGTTAGATGTCAGGATAAACCATAAAATATGTAATGCATGTGTCCAATTTATTAGAGGGCATAATTATAGAAATGTGTATTTGTGGGAAAGGGTTTTGGTCCAAATCACTGTGGGAGTTCCCAAGTCACTTCATAAAATATGACAGCTGTTTCTGGCTTCCAACCAGAACAAGGCAAGTGCCTCTGACCTATCACTGCCTTGGGGGTGTGAGGTGTAATTCTGTCCCAACCATAAACTGAGTGATGTCACTTGGCATGATAAATATGGGAACCTCACAACACACAGGACACACTGATTCCTGACTACATCCTGATTTCCGCACAGCGTTTTTGTTCCTGACTTCTGCCTCCTGTTTCAGAACTTTTCATCTTGTCCTGATTTCTGACTACTTTGCAAAACCCAGGCCTCAGCATTTGCTGAACTCTTCTCCAGTTAGGCCCAATTCCTGAACCATCCCACTTAAGGGAAATAATTCTGACCCAGTCTGGCTTGCTACCATTAAGGCTTGCCTACTGAACTCGCCATCCCACCAAACTACAGTGTCCAGTGACCAGAAGGGCCAATCCAATCCATGTTGAGGTGCCAGTCCAATCGACCAGAACCGCCCAGCTGACCATCCTGCTAGAAGTGCCCTGCTGCCAGTAGAACCGATCCGTGATGATCAGAACCTGACGGTCCAACCTTTATTTACAGTCGACTATAAGTATCAATAGGGATCCTAGTGACCATAGTATATTTGCCTTGTCCTATCCCAATCTCAACCCATCTTCTCTTTAACTTAAGAACTTGTAATAGTGTCACACCAGTTTGAAACATTTCTTGGATTTCTTGTAATAGTAATATTTTCTGAAAATCCTTTAGTCTTGCAAAATCGCAAACCCTTAAAATCATCCCACGGGTAATCCGACTGAGTCCTCCAAGGCGGACAAGGTGGTGCTGGGGTTGGTTTCCGCAGACTACTCTGGGCTTACTGTCTTTCAAACTGGTAACCAGCCTGAATACCCTAGTTTAGAGCATAATTGTCATTGTAAGAACTGATTTCTGTTTTCATTTTCGCGTCTTTATTTTCAAAAATGCCTCTTATCCACACTTGCATAACTTCTTCAATTTTATAGATAGAAATGTAATTTCAACTCTCCCTTAAACCTAAGAACCTTAGCTACATCCATAACTAAAAACCACATTGCAGAACAGTATATTTGACCCATTTTGTTATTAAGAATCGCATAGCAGAAATTAGGCGTGAATTCGCATTTTGCAAAAGTTTTACACGTGTCTTTTCTCATTCAAAGTATTTCCAAACTCCCATTCTGATTTAAATGTCTTTTGTTGCTCATATTGTAGCTTATGTTTGTTAGGACCTGTTTAGTATTGCTCCCATAGAAATTTTTTTATTAATTTCAGCATTTTTGCACACTTTTCATTGTTTCACAAAGACATTTCCAACTGTAATTTTAAATGTGTCAAAGTTCCAAAAACGTTTTCTCTCTTGTTTGGGGAGGGAAGATTGCATTAAAACCCTATACACTGCTCTTACTCCTGAATACCTGCTGTTCACTTACATCTGTGTAGAATTGCTCATTTGTGAATTAAGAACTTTGCAGGGGAAACCTTAACCTAAGCGCTATCTGTTCACAAACCAAAACTGTCTTTTCCCTGTGTTTTATCTTCTGTACTGCTCAAAAGTGAATTCAATTGCCTTACTTATTTTCTGATTTGTATTGTCCCCACATTGGTGATTGCTGCCCCATGTATATTAATTTGTGTTTGATTTGAATTTCAAATAATAAATAAATATTTACCGTTACCAACCAGCCTGATTCCTGGTCCACTGTGGCCGGGGGATATTTTGAGATGGGTGTGATATGAGTGGTATATCACTCAGAATATTGAACCTATAGACATAATAAATAAGTATTTCATCTGTGTATTACAGGCTATGCGAGACCCGGGGGTGAGCCTGATTGAAATCCTTAACAGATTTGGGGGCTCGTGCCGTGATTCTGAGTTCGAGTTACCACCCCTGACAGTCTAACACCGCATACTAGCCTGCAGGGTACAGACACCTTGTGTGGTTGGTGTACTGTGCTACACTGTACAAGCACCTCTCAAAATAAATACTACGGAATCAGGCCTGTTTGTAAAAGTAAAAGGGAAATTAACCCTAAAATAAGTCATAAGGAAATTGATATTTCCAAAATGGCGATCCCAGTAGAAATTAATATGGCTAGGGAACACCCCCTGCACAAACTGTTTGTCAGGGGTGAGTGGCCCGAACAGAATGAACAGGTATGGCTGCAGGAAATCAAAGAACAGGTCACTGCCATGGACCTAGATAAATGGCAAGACAAGGGCCCATTACACTAAGCTCTTAGTGAACTGTACATGGCCCCAAAAGTAAAAGGAGAGCAGAGCAAAATTGCCAAAATAGCGGCCTCCCTGTACCTCCACATAGGAGTAATGCAGGAAAAGCATGCAGAAAACATAGTTCTGGCAAAGAATCAGGTGGAAACACTAGAAATAATCCAGACTGATCTAGACTCTGCAGAGCAGAGGCTACTGAAGAGCCAAGAATCAGAGGCAGAAGCTACGCAGTATCTGACAAAACTGATAGAAGATCTGGCTCTCCTACAGCAAGAGAAGGCAGAGCAGGATACCCAATTACAGATACTGAAAGATGAGTGTCAGGAAAGGGTTGACTCTTTACAACAGAGTCAACAGAAACTGGCACATCAATTAAATTATAATAGAGTCTGCGCAGAACAGATAGTCACCTTACAGAACCACATAGAATCCTTGAAAGAGGAAAATAATAAATTAATTACTAAAGACATCCACTCTCAAGAGGAATTTGATGAGGAGCGACAGAAATCTAGTGCATTTAAAAAACAAAGGGACGACATGGCTGAACAAAGGGGCACTCTAAGTCAGGAGAGGGATGCCTTGGGCCAGGAAGTCAGCCACTAAACAACCAAGCTAGAGGAAAGAAAGCTGGCCCTTCAGGAGCTCCATGAAGCAAAAACAGAATATGAGAAGCTACTAGAGCCCACCAGGCGGGTGGAGCATGCTCTGGAAAAGAACACCCAGACCAATAATGATAAAACTCAGGAGGTGAGTCTCCCGCAGCAGAAATTGGCCCAGTATCTCCAATCCAGGCAGGAAGTCGCAGAGAGACAATGAGGTGCTCTGTGAAAAGAATGATGTGCTCCACAAACAGATAGCCATGCAAGAGCGCATTATTGAGACCAGTAAGGCCCTGATAGAGGAACAAAAGATTCAGATTTTGGCATGTCACCAAGGAATGGGGGCTGAAAGAGAAGAGGTAGGGAGGGACAGAGAAGCCCCTGAGCATCACATCAGGACCCCTGTCCTAGATGTCTCTGGCTTGGCAGAACAGTGTTTGTTTTGGCTACGTTTTTGGTTTAATGTGCATGCCTATTTAATATTATTAACGTTATTAATCATTATCAGTTGTAATGCTGAAAATATTCCCCTTCCATATGTTCCCCAATCCCGCAAACACCCACACACCTCTCTCACCCAACACACCTTCCACATCTCACCAACTCTCCATCACAACTTGTATTTTTAACCTCACGCTCAGTCATACACATACTCACATGCTCTGTCACACAGCCAACTCACAATTTGCGCTCTCTAGTCCCTGCCAAGTCCAAATCATACTCCCAACTCACACCGTAGGCTCCCCAATTCCTTCCGCAGTATACAGTCTTTCATTCTTACATGCTACTTCTGCATCTTTCATCCTTTCTCCCATTCAATCACAGTCTTCCCTCATCCTTTCTCCCAATATGCATCTCACTACTACCGCTCTGCCCACGTTCCTTCCACATTCTGTACCTCTGCTCTCTCTGATTTCTGGCCCACCGGCCCACTGCATCTGCTCTGCTCTCTTGCCCACTGCTTCCCCCTCTGCCCCACTGCTCTCCCTCTGATCTCCCTTCGCTTTCTTGCCTACCACACCACAGCTCACCCATCACTCCCCTCTCACTCCTTTCTCTCACATATTGTGACCATTTTTAAATTTTTGAAGAAAACTGTAGATTTTGTCCTAAAAAAATGGGGCATCTAAAAATAGAGCAGAAGCTTTGCTGTTTTTAGATAAGACATTTTTGGAAATGAGCAGGCCACCTTAATCTGAAAGGTGACCTGCGCATTTCCACGGGACAGAGCTGTAGCACAAATGATGCGCTGGCCAGCCACCTTGAATACGTTTGTGTTGGAAACGCTCTCCCGCCAATGGTCTATAGGCTCCCTGTGCATTTCACCGTGACTGGCCCTTAAGGGTCCTGCCACTGTAAAATGCAACCCAAAAAAAACACATTTCTATCCCATTTGGGGAACAGAAATGCAAGTGAGACAGCAGCTGTCACACTTAATTTTATTTTTATTTTTTTAAAGTATTGCATTAGTCGGTAGGGTCAGTAAAGACCTTGTAAAGCAGTGGCACCCCTCGTGCACGTATTTAAAGTGGGCGCATAGAGTGGGCTACAATTACTTCACATTTAAAAGCGCATCTTACTTGTCAATTTGGGATGTGCTTTTAAATGCGCAGAAACGCCCCCTGATTTGCGCAAAGGGATGAAAAAGGACATCTGAATGGGCGCATGTAAGAAGCGTCCATTCAGATCTCCTTTGTGGATCGGACTGCTCTTTTTTTTTAGCTCAAGTGATGAAATGTGCTTGCGCATTTCACTTCTTGAGTCCAAAAAATAAGAGGTGAGCCTCTTGGCCACTTGAGTTTTAAAAAAAAACTTTTTTCAAAAACGGACATTTTTGTGGGTGTTTTTGCAAAAACTGCTGTTTTTGCGCTTTTTTGCAAAAACTGCCGTTTTTCGCGGCATTTTGCGGGATCGCAAAATCGCTATAAGCTGGAGGGTCTGTATAGTGGAGATGGTTATGTTAGAGAAGCAGGAATGGGGGGATTGGTTAGTACATCGGTTATTTTGACAGTGCTGCAGGTGGAAGGCACCATGCCCACCTCCCTTCCACCTCTAATTGTTGATGGGAGTTGCTGCACCTCGTCCTGGCTGCCCTCAAACCTGCACATTTCCAACAAAAAAAATGAAAAACTATTACTGGGGCCGCGGGGCAAAGCCCCATGCCCACCTCCACAGCCTATTGTTGATGGGGGTTGCTGGGCCTTGACCATGGCAGCCCCAACTTACACATTTAAAAAAAAATGATGGTTGGGGAGGGATTTAAAGTTACACAATGCCAGGGACCATGGTAGGGAGTATCATTTATGGAGCATAAATTGCTGGTCCAAATTGTGATGCCTCCGCTAACTGAAATGTCGTTTTTTCATTTTAGTGCGTTCTTATGCAAGTCTATGTGCATGGTCCACCGAGCCTTCTATGGAAATGGGGCAGAATATTTGCAAAGCAAATTCACTCCCTATCAAACCACTCGCACCCTCCGTTCTCTCACCGCCCGCCGGCTGACTGTTCCTCGGTTCAGGTTAGCCCGTAGGGGTGGCCGCGCCTTCTCTGTTGCCGCTGCTGAAGCATGGAATCGCCTTCCCATCTCATTATGAGACATCTCTGATCATCTGGCCTTTCGGCGAAGATTAAAAACTCTGCTTTTTTACTGGCCCTATAAGCTCCTTGCTTCACCTTCCTCAGCGCCAAGATGCCTTCGGGTGTAGGTGTGCTTACATAAATGCTTTTAACATAACATAACATAACATCTTGATGAAACTGTGATCAGAAGAAGCCAGCACGAAAAAAAATCAGACCCAACTTGCTGCGACCACCACCTAAGAAATTGGTAAGTGCCTGCGGGAGAGAAAGGGGGAGTTGGCCTGATGAAGGCTGCCTGGAGTGAGAAGGCAGCGCTTGGATCAAGTGAACAATGTCCTAAACTAATTTCCTTACGAGGAAACTGCTGTGAAAGTCAGTATCTTGTGATGTTTTGAATGAAAAGGTATACATTTGCAATTTCTTTAAATAAAACGTGTTCAGTCGAGCCGTGCAGCTTTTCACAGTATTTCCATGAGAACTGTGAACTACACATTTGCCAATTCTTTTTCAAACTTTTTGCGACTATAACCGTCCACTTTATCAAAGTATTTTCTTTAGGTGTTTGAGGTACATTTGTTCTCCTTTTTAAAGTAAACCCTTATCCTGGCTCAATGCTGATTCATAACCTGGGCATTTGTCCAATAGATATGCCGATGTATCCAACATTACTCATTTTGTCAGCCCCTTTCGTTTCCCCTCCAGTAAGGTGCTGCATGAGACATTTCCTTTGATTTGGCATAACAAGGCCGCAGATTTATTTTTACATATACATAACCACTGCAAACAGGTATTAAAAATTAGTTCCAAAAGGTGTGGCGACTGCTCCTCGTCCTGCTTCCCCCTTTACCTCCATATTGTTTGCAGGCACAACTCCCCCAAGGCCTACGAGTCTGAGAAATCGCCTGACCCTGCAGGTCTTTGCGGACTGGGGGAGCGCCGTTTGTTGAAGTTGAGCCCCAATTGCTACCGCCAAACACCCCCGCCGTTTAGGAGGCTCCCAGGAGGCGCTGTCTAGAATGGGCGAAGCCCCTTCCGGTTTAGCAATGGCTCATTTGGAGTCTTTGTCTTATCATAGGTTGCCACAACCCGCCTGTCCATCCTGCGACAACGATGTCCAGGCTCTATCATAACTGTAGGGTGGGAGGGTGGTCAAACAAAGTCCTCCACTTTTGGCGGGCGCCCGGCTGCTGGGAGAGCTGCAAGTGCCCCTGCGCCGGGCGCCCGCCGCTTTTATGTCCCAAGCCCCGCCTCCTTCCTTTGTTGCCCTTCGCGGGCTTTCCCGGGCTCTTGGCGCCCTCTCCTCTGGCTCCTTTGCCGCCCTCTCCCCTGCCCCTGGGGGGGAGGGGCAAGAGAGCGTCCAGGAGGAAGGCCCCTGCCCCGGTTATCGGGGTGCCTCCTCCACTTGCTGCGCTCTCCGTTCGTCACCTTCAAAGCCAGCGTTAGGTAGGCCCTTTCCACAGCAGTCATGTGACACGCCTACGTTTCTGGGGGGCACAGTAGGGCGGCTGGGTATAAGAACAACACTTCACCCCAGAGTACACCCCATGCAGACTCCCACACACTGCATACATTCCGTGGCAGCCCCAAGGTTTGTTGTCATCATGAGCAGCAGCAAGGAGAAAACAAGCCCGGTTTGGGATGACTTCACCGCCAAGCTTGGCGATAACTCAAAAGCTGTGTGTGCAGCGTTCTCAGCAATTTTATCTCATCCGTCAGCAAACTCAAAACAGTGTAGCACATCTGCATTCACAAACCGCCTGCGTGCAAAGCACCCCAATGACTTTGCGTAGTATGCACGGAAAAGAGAAGCAGTTGCAAGTAACACCCACTATGTTCTAAAAGACAACAAGAAAAGCAAAAAGGCATTGGCCCACCTCCCCATCCAACACATCTTAGAAACAAACAGGCCTGGTAACTGGATAGCCCCTCTGCACATGCTGTGCCCCTGAGCATTGGCAGAGAATGCTTGCATTAGGTCTGCAACAGTTTTCGATTGTGCAAGATACCTTCACGCAATTCCTTTAGCGAGCTATCGCAGGGGCCTAAATGGAAGGGGCTAGCCCAGACGAATGGGAGCCCATAGTATATGAGCGAAACGCACGCAAGTCACGTGATATATTCTGAACGAGTGCCGTTAAGCTAATTCCATTTATTGGTATCCCGCAAGATTTTCCCAGCAGGATACCACCAAACTCGTAATGAGGCGGAATGAATACATATTATTTGAAAGACAAGAGATAGGAAAGATCCTTTTGAAAGACGATTAGCTTGAGTAAGTGGAGAACTGTAATGCAGTGCTTAAGGGCCTGATTCTAAAAGCGTTTAGAAAGGGTGTTTTTTTAATCGATGGGATTGCGCAATTGGGAAAAGCTTCTGTGAATCAAGCCGTAAGATGCTGACAAAAGGGGCAAACTAAGGATTCAAAAATAAAATTAATATCTCAAACATTCTTTTTTCTAATTAGCTGTTTGACTGTCTGAGATCACCCCACCACACTAATTCATTCTTTAAATGCACACAGTTCCCCGAGTCATGAGGTTGATGGCCACGAGGGCATAGTTATTTCGGGGCAGGAACAGGGTAACTTCTTTTCATCGTCCTCCAAAGCCAATGAGGGAGTATTGTGCACGTATTTTCTTCTCAGTGGTTCTCATAAATCCGTGTTTTTCGTCAAAATATGTGTTCCATTTCTACAAAAAGACAATACAATACAAAAGAGCAGGGGCGTTGCTAGGGGGGGGGGTAAGGGGGCTATAGCCCCTGATCTTTTGGTTGTAGCCCCGGATAGAATCTCAGGAGCTACAGCCAAAAGACTAACTAGCCCCCAGTCCCAATAGTTCTGACATCAGTGTAGCCCCGGGTCTTTTCCAGACCTAGCAACTCCCCTGCAAAAGAGACATACAATACAAAAGAGTTTGTTTACCTTTTGAGGGGAAATCGGTAAATAGTGTTTTGCTTCCCATGCTGCTGTAGAAATGAAAAGGAAAAGACACCGATATTTTTAACAAAACAAAACTGCTAGGTCATGTCCCATTTGCATGATACAATAAGCAAACCCCAGCAATGTGGTGCCCATGTGCAACCTCGCTGGTGGGCGTGGCTTGATTGCTGAGGCGCAACAGAACCACGCCTAGGCATACCCCTCCCACTGTAAAATGCCAAAAAGTGACTGGATGGATTGCTTTGAATTAATGATTGATGATACTTAATTTGATTTCCTACTGGTCGCTTTCATTCCACCAATCGCCCACAAATAAAATAGATGATATAGGGCAGCAGGACACCGTTTCCCGTGTTCTTGTGCAATGGGGAAATGACCTAGCCGATCGGGATACATTGCTACCACTCGTGGCAGGACTGAGTCGCATGTGGTTGGTCCCCTTCTGTAATGCTGCTGATAGGCTATTAAATAAGTGGTCAAGCAGAAAGAATTCTGGAACTTGTATTCCTGTTGGGACATGTGTGCGGTGTACTGGCTGCACTCTGAACTATGTAGTTCTTAGGTTGCTACTGCTTTGAATGTGGCATGTGGGAATGTAGTCCTGTAGGTCACTGGCACAGTGGAAAGTTGAGTGCTTTTTAGCAGTGGTGAGAGAATCAGGTCAGGTGAGGTTGCATCGGGCATATGAGCTGTACTTGGGCATATAGGGATGGCTGCACCTGCCCTATGATGCCAATACTTGAGCAGTTGAAGGCTTACTTAGCATGTGATAACTGCAGCGAGACATTCCCGGCTGCAAGTGCAATTGAATAAAGGATGGTAGGTAATCTAACTTGGGTGAATCTGGAATATGAGTCAGTAGAATATGACTGAGCATGGATTCGGGAGTCATGTTCTGTTCTGTTATGTTAGCTTGGTTAGGTTACTGCTTGCCCAACCTCCAGGGTGGTCCCTGGGTGCAACCTGTTGGCACGGGGTATCCAACCATGACACCTCATGCCAGAGTGAGAGGATTTTTTGTAGTTTTTGTGCAGTGTACCCAGATATTGGGATAGGAAGTGCCTGACATTGAGAGGTGTATGTTTGCCCATATGTGCTATAACTAGGGAATCAAAATATGGTCACTGGACAGGATTGCTGAGGCAGGTGACCATCACAGAAATTCCTGAGCGGGTGTAGTATTGCCACTTCTTCATAGCTCAGGCTGGTAAGTGGTCAGGTTTTGTCAGGAATGACACTTTTGTGTTGATGTGATTGGCTCATTTGCTGGTTGGGTCAAACACTGTTCCCACCAATCAAATGTGATGTTATGTGATGACCACCTTGGATGTTGGGAAAGCAGCAACCTGACGTAACCAACCTAACCACACCAAACATAACAGAACAGAACAGGAATGCCACATATGAACCCTGACTCCCAAATCCATGCTCACACATATTCTCTCATCTCTTCCCCTGCTTATCCAGTTCCTCAGTATTACCTATGAACCTTCTCACACCATCTCTACTTTCATCTCCAAAACTGCAACAGCGTCTTGCCTCAACCTACTTAATATTGTGAAAATCAGGCATCTCCTCCCTTTCAACACTGCCAAGCATCTCTTTACCACTCTTGTCTTCTCTAAATTGGACTTTAGTGCCAGCATCGTCTTTGGTCTCCCCAACTATGCTTTCTGTCCTCTCGGCTAGATCATTAACTTTGCTACCAGGACTCGCTTTGAGCTCCCTCACTTCACACCTACATCCTTCTACCATATTTAAATTTCTTCTCCTGGTTCATAAATCTATCCACGGTAAGGCACCACTGTATCTATCCTCCTCCATCCAACTCTGCAAGCCTTCTCGTATGGCATGGAATTCTCTTCCCCTGGACATCCAAGAAACAGTCCACACTCATTTCTTTAAAACCATATTAAATACCTAGACCCACACCTGTCAGAGTTACCCTCTTAACCTACCTCTCATCTGCCTTCTTGCTAACATTTTTCCCTCGCCACCAATCTGCCTCTGTCCCCCACTTTCTTTGATTCCACTCTATTACTTCACCCATCAGGCTCACATCCCTAACACAGCTGGCCGTGCCATTTACCTGCACTTAAAAATGTCAAATGTTGGTTGTCCATAATCTATGCATGTCCACCCATGTATTGTCCCCAGTGACTGTTCCATTTACTCCCCACTGGTCACAGTGTCCCTAAAACTCACCCCATTGTAAGGAACTCACTGATTCCCGTCAAATCGGATTCCTTACCTGAATCTTGTATGTTCTTTTGTGATCAAAAGAGCATTGTTCCTCCCTGTATATAAATGAAATTAGGAGGAGTGAGTGTTTGCCTGAATATGCTGGGTCTAGGACACCAGCGTTTGTTTTCAGACCATGTTTGTTTACTCAGGGTGATTAGGCTTTGTGGGGTGAAAGGCCAGCCCCAAAATGTCAGGCCCCTACTATGAGAGCGAAGTTGGCTTGTGTAACACCCATTGGAAAATGCACATGAGTTCAAAACATTGTTTTCCGATATAAGGCCTAGTGAATGTACACAAATGGGCCTATGTCAACTTTAGTAAAATACAAAGACAACTAGCTGAAGGAGGAAAGATGCCTGACATTTAAGAAATAAAGTCAAGTGACAGAATGCATTTATTAGGAATAAAGAGGCTTAATTTTCATCATATAAATTGACAGCCTGTAAAGAGAGAGGCCAATTTCTTTTTTGTAGAAGTGTACACTAGTTTCCTATGTTAACTGTGGCCTATCTGTGTGCATAAGATTAAAAATGAATCTATCTCTGATCTAATATAGTAGAAAAGAAAGATTGTATTTATGAACCCCATGCCCAGATATATTGCTAAAATCTTACATGTATGCTCATCTTGTTGATTTAAAGATGTATTTTCTGAAGTATGGATTTAGGTGGCGTTTTCCCCACTGAACTGGAAGGTCTGTGCCTCTGAATCTTTGACCTCAAGACCTTTGGCTGACGACCTCTAGGAGAAGATGGTCTGGTTTTCAGTTTAAATGCTAAGATATATAGAGAATTAGATCAGAATTGTTGGATTTACAGATAACAAAGCCTGCAGAAATGACATTTAAGGTCAGGTCTCATTAACTGGGCATTAGATTTGAACAAAACTTCTTGAAGCCCAGGAGGGGAGGGCATGAACATTTTCAGAACCCAAAAGTGTAAAGCTACCTGTCATTTTGAAATGATATATTTGTCCTCCTCCCTCAGCTTCCATAAACCATACCTCCCAACTTTTGGTCCTATCAGCATCCAGTGGGCATCTTGGTGGGAGGTAAAGGGAGAGAGCTAGCCAATCCAGATCGTGGCAATTATGATACTATGTAGGTGTCATCAGCCCTATATTTTAGCAATTTACAATCTAAAAGGGGATTGCCAAGAAAACAACTAGGGAGAGAGAGACCAGGAGAGCTGCCTAATCTATAGGGTGACCACCTTGCCAGGGGAACAAAGCTGAACCGAGGCCTACCTAGAAGGATGGAGAAAAGGAGACCCAGGGACTTTGCTTGGAAAAATGGGAGCCCTTTCTGGGTGATGTTCTTGTCAAAATTCGAAATTGACAAAGGATGTCCCAGTGTACTGTAAATTACTCTAATCTGTAATGTAATTGGGTAACCCTGCTGTTCAATTGAATGTGCTAGTATCCCAAAATGAAAACCCTTGCATTCCCTTTGAAAACAAATTTTGAAAACGAATTTCCCCTTTCAGTCCAAACCAGAATCCCAAAACCTTGCATTTCCATTGTAGGATTGGTGTAAAACGAAATTCCCAATGTATTCCCTTGCATTCCAAATCAAAATTCCAAAACATTGCATTTTACCTAAATAAAAAGCCCAAAACGATTTTCCACTGTGTTCCCACTCCCTGTACCTGCCTTCAGATCAGAGGGATCATATCTAATTGATGCCTGGAGGGTGGGGGTTGCTGGGAGAAAGGAGTATTGTGCCAAACTAAGCAATCACTGTGTGTTTTGTATCTTTCCTACTGGTTAATTTACAAGAAATCTGATGTAAATTGTGACTGCAAACTTCAAAATTTTATATGCGTCTTATAGCAACTGAAAGTCTGAAAGTCCTTTAAACTTACATTAGTCAATTGGTGCAAGAAATTTGAATTTGTGATATTGTGTAGTGCCACAGCATTGGTGATTGGTGGTGTTGTCATTGCCTATGATTCTTTACTAAAACTTAAACACATATGTATTCTTATTATACACCGGGCTGGTTCCTAGCTCATTGGTGGTACTGAGGGTATTTGCTGGGGTGGTGCGAGAAGAGGTTGGAGGCCTCACTAAAGTTGAATCTGTATAAGCGTTTTGGGAGCGCGCCACCTTGCTTTGAGGGGAAAGGAACTCCCTGAGTTGCGAATGACTGCCTTATATATCGTGACAGCTTCATGATGCCTTCCACGAGATCGGGTTGTCAGTGGTTTTATTTTCATAGTCTGTACAAGTGGCTGGTTTTGCAAACACCCATGGTATTTGTGTTTTTATGAGATTGGGTATGAAAGTGTGTATTTATCACTGGTTGTATTTGATTTGTAAGTAATGGAGGATCCGACTTTGAGTAGTGTTGTGTGCTGCCTGGGTCAGACAATATTGGGTGGCCAACTTTACAAAATGGAGTTGCAGGATACTTTAGACACAGAGGTGCATCAGAAGCAGTTTACGGTGCGTGTGAACCACACAATCATTCACACCTCACTTTACCCAGTATCCACTTTATAGTACAATTAGTGGCATAGGTATTTTAAATGATAGATAGCACAATAAATAAAGCTGTAGGATTGCTGTGCATACAAGTACTGATTTGTTAGGTTTCTCTTGGTGGCCTGTCAGGGATTTCTGAGGGCCTGTGTGGCAAAAAGGCATGCAGACCCCTCATTTGCATACATACTGATATCATCAGAAATTACATCACCGAAAAAATAACAGTAAAAGGAGTGTCATCTCTGATCCTCTAGAGCATCATCTGCAGTGACATCAAAATAAGTTTCAGGGTGTAAGTCAAGAGACAACTACATTTGTTGTTGTGCAGAATATGAATGGTCAGTCACACTTATATATGTAGGAACTCTATAGTCTTGTAAACTACGAGAGAGGGATTTTTATAGCAAAAGCTACAAATTGCATCACTTCTAGAGACTCCCAAATTGGGGAGCTAAAACACAGTAAGTTTAAATGATTTGCCCAGGTTCACTTTGCTTAAGTGGTGATACCACGATATGGGCCTAGTCTGCTATTTAAGCAAATGACCGCAGATCTTCCCAGCTATAGTTCATACACATATTTGCTAAGGATTGGGTTTCAAGAGCTTACCTAATTAAAATAATAATTTGTTTTTAAAAGCATTGCTTTGTAAAGTTATCAAATTACATAAGCACCTAACTGGACAATATATGGCATACATTACTTACCACAATCATATTTCTGATACTTGTATCTGCTTAGATTCAGATGCTATGCATAGGCCAACATCTAGTGGTAGTAGTGGAGTACTGCATGACCTGTTTTCGAAATTCAAAAAGGGATGACGGCAGGGAGTGTTTGTATTATTATCTTGTGATGTGTACTGTATATGGTCCTTTACACGCTGAGGTCCCTCAGATTGTTTTGTGTCTGACATGAGGGAGCATGAAGTATTTGCGGGTGTACAAGAAAGCCAAAGTAGAAAAGATGAAGGTGAAAGACATGTATGCACCTTCAACTGCAGGAGGGAAGGAAGGGTGGGTGCATGTGAATCAAAGCAGATACGAGCATCAGAAATAGGATTACAGTAAGTAATGAATGCCTTCTGAGCCTTGTGGATCTGCTTAGAATCCCATGCTAAGCATAGATTAGTGAGCAGTACCTGGAGAAGGAGGTGGGTTGTTTGAAGGTACAGCAGAAAATAGATGTCTTAACACCGCTTGACCCACTCGTGAATCTGCTTTGGAATGTGTATTTAAGTAGTATTGTTGTGTACATTTGTGAATGGAATGCCAAGTAGCTGCTTTGCAAATTGCATATATTGGAACATTTGCAATGAAAGCTAGAGTAGCCTCTGTGCCTCGGGTAGAGTGGGCTCTCAGTGAGAAATGTAAGGATTTGTTAGATAGTGAGCAGCAAAGCTGGATGCATTTGACTCCATTTTGAGATTGCAGACTTAGAGACATGATCTCCTTCCCTACTAGCTGCTATGGGAACAAATAGCTGATCATTTTTCCGTAGTGGTTTGGTCTTGTTTCGGTAGTACATGACTGCTCTTCTTACATTAAGCATATGGAAGCTTCATTCTGCTGAATTAGTTGGCTTTTGGAAAAAGGCTGGAAGTTCAATGGATTTGTTAACATGGAACTTAGAGATGAATTTAGGAGAAAAACGAGGATGTGTTCTGAGAACCACCTTGTCGTTGTGAACAGTAATGAAGGGATCTTGAACAGAGAGGGCTTGTAGCTCACTGACCCTTGTTATTGAGGTGATTGCCACAAGCAAAGAAGTCTTATATTTTAGATGTCTAAGACTAGCCTTGTGCATTGGTTCAAATGGTGGACCCATGAGTTTTGTGAGCACAACATTTAGGTCCCACCCAGGAGGTGGATTTGAAATTGGAGGGTATAACCTCTTTACTCCTTCCATGAAAGCTTTGATTACTGGAACATTCCACTATGACACTTTGTTTTGAGATGTAGTGTAAGCAGAGAGTGCTGCTAAATGTACTTTGAGAGTATTGAAGACTAGATCTGAGTCTAAAAGGTAAGCAGATAGTGTACTATATGTGAAGGAGAACATTCAATTGAATTGATGTTTTGTGATTTGCACTAGATGACAAATCTTTTCCATTTGTGAAAATAACAGTGCTTTTATTGGGGTTTTGTGCCTGTGTAAGGATGTCCATACACCTTTGTGGAAGGTCTAAATGTCCGAACTCTATGACTTCAGGAACCAAGCTTTGGTGGTATGGAGTATGGGTATGGAATCCATGGTTGTCAAACCCACATTGGAGCTATTAGGATTAGAGTGACGTGTTCCTTGTGGACTATATTGTTGAGGAGAGGTGTTGGTGTAAAAGCGTAATCGTAAGCAAATTTCCCTGACCAGCTCATCCACAGGGCGTTCCCCTTGGACTTTGGTTGATGAAACCTGGATGCGTAGTCTTGGAATTGTGTTTTTTGCTGTCTTGCAAACAGATGTAGCTGTGGTTGCCTCCATCATGTTCTGTGGGAAGCTGTACTGTTCTGCTTGAAGTGTCTGCTAGTGAATTGTGTTCCCCTGGAAGGTGTTGCGAGAATAGGAAAATGTTGCGTTTGAGAGACCATTTCCAAATCTTTTGGGCCAACCTGGACAGACTTAGAGAGTGTGTCCTGCCCTGTTTGTTTACATGGAACGTGGCAGTGGTACTGTCTGGGAGGACCAGGACTGTTGGTTCTGCTAAGTGATGTTGAAAAACTTGTAAGGCTTTGAGGACGCTAGCAACTATATTAGATTGATGTGATTCTTTGCTGTTGATTGTGTCCACATGCTGTGTGCAGTGTGATGAAGGTAATACGCTCCCTACCCTGAGAGTGAGGCTTCTGTTGTGAGAGTGGCCTGCACTGGTGGGTTTCCCATTTAACATATTTTCTTTGGACCACCAGAGTAGAGCCTGTGCTAAGGGCTGCGACACTGCACTAGATTGTCCCACTGACCGTTTGCTTGAGACCACTGTTTCACTAGCCACTCTTGTACCAGACGCATGCACAGAAGTGCGTGTGGGACCAGATATATGGAAGAAGCCATCATCCAAGTATTGCCTTGCCCACAGTTCTCTGACGACCGGTCATATAATGTGGTACTTGGAACAGCATGTTCTGTACTCTTTTGTTTGAGGGAATAACTAAGCCCTTTATTGGGGTTTACAGGAATTGTTTTATTTGACTAGGTAGGAGTCTTGATTTCTTCTCGTTGATTGAGAACCCAAATTGGAACAATAAATTGATTGTTGCTTGAGTGTTCTTTTGAGACATTTGTGGTGTTTCTCCCTTTATGAGCCGGTCATCTATATAAGGGGACACTGGGATAGATTGCCTTTGCATGTGTGCTGCTGCCACTGCTAGGACTTTGGTGAACACCCTCGGCGATGATGAAATGCCGAAGGGGAGCACTTTGAACTGATAGTATTTCCTAGTTGGAAGCGGAGGTGCTTTCAGGTCACTGGTAGCATTGAAATATGAAAGTATGCATCTTTCATGTCCAATGTTGCCATCTAATCCCCTGTTTTAAAAGGGAGATTACTACTTGTAGTGTCATAGAAAGCTTTTGCAGTTTCACATATGTGTTGGCTTGACGCAAGTCTAACACAGGGCACATAGTTACATATTTCTTTGGTGCTAGGAAGTACACTGAATAGATACCCTTGTTTACCTGGTGAGCTGGAACTAGCCTTATTGTGCATTTCTGAAGCAGAGACTTGATTTCTTCATGCAGGATTCTTTGATGCTGTGGAGACATCTTCCTATGTCTTGGTGGATGATGTTGAGGTTTATCCAAAAACTCGATTGAGTAACCCTTTGACACTGCATATGACACCCACTGATCTGATGTGATTCCCTCCCATGCGTGGGGGAATTGACAAATGTGGCCTCATATACGGGAGGCTTGGGAGGGAACTTGTACGGGGATGCCGTTTCTTAGAGGCGGAGGCACCTACAGCAGTGGCAGCTCTTCCGCTACTTCAAGCTCTTTTGTAGGCCCTTTGAAAGTTTGGCTGGAAATGGGTGGATTGGCTCTGTGGGTGGACCCAAGTAGAGGACTGTCCCTGATTGTATTCCTGCAAGCGTGGGAATCCCTATTCGCGAAAGCTACGGCATGTGTTAATAACTCCCTGTTGTATATAGGGTTTGTTTGATATTTGACCCAAAGTTTTCAAGGTCCCATGTTCCTCCTTTGCACTTGTCAGTGCATAGTCGACTGCGTTTCTGAAAAGAACATTGGGCTCAATGGGCATGTTTAGTAAGGTCGCCTGTGTCTCTAGTTTGAGCCCTGATTGACATGTTAAAAGTGTACCATCCGCAATAAAGCGGCCATCATTATCTGCTGCATCAAAGTTATTTTTGAGAATGCAGTTGGCAATTTGTTTGCCTTCTGACACTGATTTTAAAAGCTGGGATTTTAAAGGACCCAGGAAGTGTATGAAGTTTCTCTTGAACAGTGTCCCATAGGTGGCAGTGCTTGCTAACAAGGTGGTATTGTTTCGATACGTGTCTGGTATGCTGCTGATGTATCCCCTTTTCTGCCTACCGAGTACAATTCTTTACTCTCTTTTTCAGAGGGTGCCTCTGGAGATGCTAGCAGGGTACCTGCTCTCTTCCTTGTGGATGTAAGAACCAAATAATCTGGTTTAAGTTGTCCCCTAACATAGAAAGGATCTGTAGGTGCAAGCTTAAATGTTTTCTCGATTCTAAGGTTTACGACTCTAGTTAAAGATGTAGTTAGCAAAGATGGCTGAATGCGTCTCTGCACTGATTGAAGTAATGGTATAAACTATGTGTCTGACTTTTTATGACCTAAAATGTCATCCACAAAGTAGGTGTCCAGCTGGGCTTCTTGTATATCAATCTTAAAATGTTCTGCTGCTTTAATAAGTAAGTAATTAAATTACAGCTCGTTATCTATAGGGGAATCAGCAAAGGGTTGGTCTCGGTCTTCAGGTGATGGTAAGACGTAAATGTCTTGGTCATCATCATCATCATATACTGTTCATGGGTGAATTGGTCAACTTCTGAATATTGGTCACTCTGTTGTAGTTGGTCATCAGTGATGTATAGATCAGCTGATGTTCCTGAACATTTGCAGGCGCAGTTTGAGTAAAAGAAGTATCAGGGAGGTGTAATGAGTTCAACCTTTGTTTTTTCGCAGGAGGTCCCCCACCCCCTCTTTGTGGGTCTGTAAATTAGTCAGGGTGCCTTTCCATGAAGTCAACAAAGTATGATATTCTTTTCATGGTTCTTTCAAACTTTTCTCTACTTTACTGGCTAGAGCTAGGACATCTTTAAATTGAAACGGGTCTGTGGGATCCTTGCCCTGAGAGTGTAGAGCTTCGGATAATAAAATGTTGAACGTGTATAATGTTTGTCGTTTGATGTGATATCAAGGTGGCGTGGAAAGAGCAGTTGATAAGAGTTAGCTTTAAAATCGTTTTCAAAACATGTTTTAAACATAGCTGTTTCGACGTACTGTGGACATGCGTCGAGGATTTAAGTTTTGCTTGTTTTTTGGCACACTAAAGGAAATGTTGTTTACACGCAGTGTCTGCCGTTACTTTGCCTGCTGTATGTTTGTCATGCAGCGATCAAGTAGGCGAGGGCCCAGCGAACAAAGGACGCTTTCAGCTATAAAGGGTTTTACTGCTTTCTTTCAAACAGCATGGCTGTGTTTGTCTGATTATTTAGTCGACGTACGGCTAGGGGTTGTGTGCTTAGAGCGATGGAAATGTGTTCTTTCGTCGCCAAGTGTGGTATTCATCACAAGGCCGCCGGCCTGCTTATGTAAGGCGGGACTGGCACGAAGGAATCGTAAGAACCCATGTTGTTGCTGGCGTCGCTATGTGCAGCGTAGCTGCCTTGTTCCTCTTCAGACTATTTGGGGCCTGCTGGTACATCAATGGACGCCTCGGCCTGCATGGCTTAGGCCATCCAACGTTTAGTACGCCGGTCATTTAGTGTTTTAGGTTTAAAGAGTTACGCGATTTACAGTGTTTCTCATAGTGATCCCTGGGGAGGCAATGATTGCACACACAAACATTTGCAATTGCAGGATGGGCAACATTTAAATGGTGTGTTTTCCATTATTAGTGGAAAAGGCAGCACAAGGACAAATGTAAAGGGAAGAGAAAAGAAAAGACATTCTTTGTATATGACAACCCCCACTCTCTCTACTGTAACAGACTAGGGCCTGGTGTAGGTCGAGCCCAACAGTCGTCGAGAGGCAAGGATCTTCCATCGAAGCTTTGGATCTGGAGCCGTTCATCGAAAGCCGCAGAAGAATGGTCATCGAAATGATAAGCAAGCGTATGCGCGAATGACTAATATAGTTGAAAATATTTTTGTAATAAATGGTGTTAGCCAAGAAACTCTGCAAATTACGACCGACTATGATAGCGGACAAAAACAAACTGAGGGACCTCGACACATGAAGGACCATGGGTACGGTACATGTCACACAAGGGATAGCATTGCAAACACACCCTGTCCCTTTTCGAATTGCAAAAACAAGTAATTCATTATTCTGCAACTACCATTAGATGTCGGCCTATGCACAGCATCTGATTATAAGCAGATCCACAAGCCTCAGAAGCACTGTTACAGACACTTGCCCAGCAAAAACTATATGACTACACATTTATTTTCATCATCCTGAAAAGAAAATTACAATAGCATCCTGCAAACGTATGTGTACCTAAACATATCTCGTTTGAGTTTTAAAGTTGTGTTCACGGTGAAAGAAAATGCAACACAATTCGAGAACATATGCTTGAGTCGCTCGGTATTTCACAACAATCACACTATATTCAGCCGTATGTCCCATCCTCCCATGTATATGAAAGCAAAGTCTTCGTAATGTCAGCCAAAAAACCTTCGTTGATAGTAGCAAAAGCAATTAAAACTAACTTGTATCACACGGGAACACAACCCTAGTTAGGAATAACAAATGGTTCACCCATTCAACACAACATAACTCAACACATTCTATTCATGAAAATATTTAAAAAATCAGATAAAGACAAATATTTCTTATGATACATATACACATGACAAATCATGGAAAATGATCATAAACACTAAATTAAAACATAAAAATTCACATCTGAATATAAAGCGAAACCGTGCAAATAATGACTGCAGTTAATTATAAAGTGCAAATGCTCACATATAAATAAATGACTAGCAATGAGATGTGATCAGAAAAGATAGCACATCAAGCTAGACATAATGGTACAAGGAAAAGGCCAACTAGTCATGGAAAAATCTGAACTCTTTGATGTCCTAGTTGACAATAGACACATCAACTGCACACAGTACCGAATAAACACGATTCTTTGGTGTTAAATGTATGAACCTTGAGTTATTCCTTCGTAGAGTTGAGTATCCATTTGCTCTAGGTTTGAATTGCTTTTGCTACTATCAATCGTGTACAATTCAAAGACATTGGGCCTCATTACGAGTTTGGAGGTAGCCATGCCCTTAATAATGGCATGGCTACCCCCAAACCCGGGTCCGGGTTCCCTGAATGGGGAAATACCAGGCCATTCCGACCTAGGAGGGCCTGCTATTTCCCCATTCAGGGAACCCGGACCCGGTACATCCCCATTCCAATTTGAGCCCCCATAGGGCTCATTAGGAATGGTTAGCATGCTAACAACAGGCCCGTTAATGACGAGCCCGTTGTTAGCATGCTGGGCCGCTGGAGGGACCCTCTCAGGACGTCTGGTAAAACCAGGTGTCCTGAGCAGGTCCCACGAGCGGACCTCGTAATGAGGCAGTTGGGGGTTACGGCGCCGGCAGCTCTACCAGCGCCGTTAACCCCCTACCGTCAGGGTCGTAATGAGGCCCATTGTGTTTTCGTATTCGTGTTCTCTGGTCTTCTAGTTTTCAAGAATTCTGGTGTACCATTGTCCTTCCTCCCATTTAGCCAACTACAATTCGCTCCTCTTAGGGGACAATAGCAGTGCCTGGGCAATCAGCCTCTAATCCCTCACATTGTAACACTCTGCTAACACAAATAAATACCTGGGGGGTGGGTGGGGACAGGGGGCGCTTTGCCTTCCCTGCACTTTGAACAAATCACAGAAAAATTTGTGAACTCCGAATCAGGGAGGCTTTGGGTCGTGTGTTAGTGAAGATGGGCGTGGAGAGCTGTGGAAAGTGGGCAGGTGAGTGAGGGCGTAGGGGGAGGAAGATACATGGATGTCGCATAGGAGATGCTAGTGGAAGGGGGTGAGTAAAAAGGATGGGAGGATATGGGTGGCCTGAGGACGGTATGAAGTGTTGACTTGAGTAGCAGCAACGCCCCGAACAGTTTAAGAAAAATATGCCCCTGCGCACCCTTGGTCAAAGCGGAGGGTTGACAATTTGTATTAACTCCCCACTCCGGCACCTGAGCGCTCTATTCTAATGAAAATCGCCCTGCTCCTGCGTCGGAGCGGAGAGGTAATCATGTGTCAATAGGGTGCTGATGTTTTTGCATCAGCACCCTATCATTATTACATGCGCCCCACCACCGCAGGCGCATTTAATAACAATTGTGCTCCTGTCGCGTCTTATCTCACTATGCCAGCTCGGGGGAGCCCTTGAAAAACTGCCACAAGCTGTCGTGTTGGGAGGCTAATGGTGCCCAGGCGGTCGCTGACGGTATGGGGGGTCTTGGTGGGAGCAAAGAGGCTGTATAGAGTTTGGTGGTTAAGGGGACACAACCATGAAGGTGTGGAGGTCAGGGGTGCAACAAAAACCTTCCTTTCGGGGGGACTAAGTGGTGATGGGTGGGGTCAATTCAGATAATAGGTGGGGCAAACTTGGAGGCTTCGCCCCCACTGTTTTACATCCCCCCACCCCATGGTCTGGTGTGGGGATCGACTATCAAATAGTACATTTTAAAGTGCAATATGCAGAGAGGCAATGTCAGTCATTCTTGAAAGGAGCAGCTTTAATGTTTTACTGCATTTGTTCAAGTACATTTTCTGCACAAACACAGTAAAACTTTAACATCGCCAGTTTCGGAAAAGGCTTCCCTCACCTCTCTGCCTAACAAAATGCAAGTGTGCACATCCAGGGGTGAATGTAGGCTAAAATCTAGGCGGGACTAACCCTTCAAATGCTGAGAGAGGCGCTAACTTCAGAGACTGGGAGAGTGACAAACTTACTTGGGTAGGGGCATCTAACTTCTTTAAGCATTGTAATGAGACTTTTTTAGTGCAGCTTCAATGTTACAAGCAGTTAACTCTCTCCTTTAAATCTGAAAGCACCCACTTAAGGACTGCTGTGATAATGAGCTGTCTGCTGCCCCCCTTTCCTTCCAATCACTCTTCTGGCATCTAAGTACTAAGCCCAAATCACAATTTCAATTGCCTAAAAATGTATGCATATGAATGCAGGTGCTAACAATGAAATGCTTTACGTATCTAAGGTTTCCACTAAGCACTTCACGGGATCAGACCGCGGGTTCTCCGCACTTCACATCATATCCCCAAACCCATTGAAGAAGATCATCACTCAATACTCCGGTGCTTCTGACCTGCACCAGCCTGTCAGCATTGTCACTCCTGATGCACGTCACAATGCCTTTAAATTTCATACAAAGCTTACATTAGATTGCAAAACCACACATTCTTCGACTATAAAAAGTTTGCAAGTGAGGAGGCAAGTTCGAGTAGAGTTGGCGCTGCATCCCGTGCCAAGAAAATTGTTTATTCATGTTAAAAGTGTAGTCTTCAGAACAGTGGTGGAAGTGGGAAAAAGGAACTAGTGGTACTCTGCATCCGAAAAGGAGGGAGTGGGATGGTGGGAGATGGGGGAGGATAGGACTGTGCCAGATGGGTTTTGACTTTTGGTTTGCCATCTACACCATCCCTTGTTGCTTTGTGGCTAGACTATACATTGCCTGGAATAATAAACAAGCACTGGCAAAGCCAACATTTTGCGTTTTTGTGCATGTATGGGATAGGCACTGATATAATGGCATTTCCTTGCGATATAATGGCAAGGATGAGAAATTTAGTGATTACCTAGGCATATGATGGCATTAACTGGCAAATGTCTTTCTAATATCTCAGCACAAAACTGTTGGCTTTATGAACGCTTGTTTTTAAAAGGAGTTCAGTGCATGGATTAGATCTAAATAAAGTGGCTAAAGGCACACTTGGCTGAGGGTTTCTTACTACACCAGAAGCCATTTACAACTGTGATTAAGCCATTAACTCTCAGCAGACTGCTTAGAAATAACCTTGGGAAGCTAATGGTTGATGTGAAAAAAAGCTAGCTCAAAGAGATCCCATGAGGATGCGTTTTGGGAGGGACAAGTAATGGGTGGGATTGCCCATAGGAATTAGCATGGCCCTGGGCAGTCAGTGGGCTGGTAAATACCAAAATACGCTCAAGCTGAGTGTCCCTCCTTACAAGTCATCTCTCTCCAAATTGTCCTCCAGTTCAATAGTTTCGGTTTACAGCCAAAATTAAAAATAGAATGAAGCAAAACTAAGGTAAAAGTGAACGTCTCTGGTCAGTTGCTCCTCTGGTCCTTGCCTCCCTTGCGAGCTGGATCTTTGATCCATCCGTCCTTTGGTCTTTGGCTCTCTGGTGAGTTAGTGATAAAAACAAGAAGCAAAATGCTTCAATTTTCTGTCATTCACGCAAACAAGTACCTTAGCTAGATGAAATGCACATAACCACTGCTCCACACAGCTGACAACATATCTAAAAAGTTCACCGTACAGAGCCATATCTTTCACGCTCTGCAAACATCAATGTTGTAACATAGCAATCTTGGCCTGATCCCTCTGCTACTGCATTAGTCCCCTACCCTATTTCTTGCAGATCCTGAAGCTCCTAGAAAGTATGAAAATGGCAGATGGCGTGCAATGAAAGACTCAATATCATATCATAACATGATATAGCAGTGTGTGGGGCAGTACTCTGGACGGCGGAAGCAATTTCAGTGGCTGGGAGCAACAGGGAAGAAAATGTAATGTTGGTTAAACCACAGTTGGTCCGCTATACTAGAATCGCTTGTGCACTGACTGGCTGGTGAAACTATGTCTGCCAGTCAAATCAAGTGAAACGAGACTGGGGGAGGGCCAGTGCAGCAATAATTCAATTTTATGTGACAGTATTGGTGCCAATAGCAGGGGAGCACCAGCATACACCAATTTGTCCCGACGCTTATTAAAACTGTCCTATTTTAAGGGTATAAACGTAATAACTTATAAGCACTCCAATTTTTGCAGTTGAAGTCAGGGTGAGAATACCTTATTTGCCCAGGATCACACACTTATGCTAAATCGCCAGGCAGGGATTTTAACCCACGCTGCTATTTAGGCACGGCCACCTTCGTCCACGCTTTACTTAAAACAAACATTTAAGTTTTGGGTGTCAAGACCTACAATAATACTGTCCTATAGAGTTTACTTACAAAATATACATATTACATAGTAAAGTATCATGACCACATGTAAATCCTTATAGCAGCATGTTGAGCCAAAACAATATCAGTGTACCTTTATTTTGCACATCCTGAATGGAAAAGTATAAGATGCAAAAGGCAAAATATCTATTTACCCACTTTATTTTCAGCACTTTAAAATACACCATAAAAGAAGCTGTGTAATAAACACACTTGGGTTTGGAGATTCGCCACAAACCTCCAGCGTGTTGTTATGCATGGTTTTAAGAACATTCAACTAAGGACATCAAACCAAACTTTACTTTTTATCATATCAAGCTACTAGACATTATGGCTATGAACAAATATTTCAAAGGGTGCTTAATTGTCTTGCTCCTTTAACTGTCACAGATTTGCTGGTCTTTCAGTTGGAAATTCACCATCATGCATAAGCAAGGCTCTGCTGCCGATGACAAAAGAAGCCTGTTGTGGAGTCCATTACTGCACTGGTTGCAGAGCCAGGGACCCAGCCTGTGTGTATCAGGGGAGCTGTAACTTGGGGAAACTGGCGCCACAAAATGCGCCCAGGACTATGTTCCAGGTCCTTTGAAATGCTAAAGGCTCAGCACAGAAACCCCGCCCCTCAGCTGGAGTCTGATTAGCTCAATGACGTTGCGTGCCTGGTGGAGATGAAGGAGGCAAACGGGAGTGACGGGACCGCGCATAAACACAACATTAGCAGAAAATGGCGGCTACAAATTGGATCTGTATTTCATACACATGCGGGCTGTTCATGTAGTGTGGTCTGAATCGGTCATAAGACCCTTTGTTAATTGCGCAAATAGATTCGTGAGGGAGCATATCCACGCATTTAAAATCCTCATCATAGATTCACAAATGGAATGCATATACCCAGTATAGGCAAAAGGGAATGGTCACGGCACGGAGTATGGTTTCTCACCCTTGAATGCATTGTTCTCAGCTTGGGACAGCAGCCACATGAACCACTGCTGCCCAACATCAATGTCTGCCAGTTTATAACGGGTAGAAATGCATGTTTCCTATTCTTCACAGTTCTGCATGTTAGGCCCATTAAGTCACAGGGAATTGCCCCCCTCCACCTCCACTGCCGTGGGTGCTGGAATCCTATGAATACACGAGGGTCAGATCCATGCCCCCGACACTAATTATGTGGGCCACCATGCATCCCTTGCACTAGCTGTCTGCCTCCATATCACCTGTGTGAATTCGGGCACTGGCTCCATTCCATTTGGCTGAGCAATGCGCTCCCCATGGGAAAAGGTCAGTGCCATGTGACATGGGTTTAATATGCTTGGCGGGCCCACTCCACTCTTCATCTTCCCAAAGTCGATAAATTGAATACAACCAGTGGGTAACTAATACTCACAGATAAGATAATGATAGCACTTAGAAATGGGAAAAGTCCAGTACTAAGGACTATCAAAATTATTATGATGATTATTATTATAATTATTATTACTGGAGTCAGGCAGCTCAAAAGCTACATCATCTGCACTTTTTGGGGGGGTGCCAGGTTATGTGTGAACTGGACTCACAGTATTTGAATTCTCATTAGTGAGGTAAAGCAAGAAAAAGAACGCACAAATAAGTACATCTTCATATGAAAAAGAATATATGCTATTGGGTAAATTGGGCGGCTCCCATCTGATAGTTGCGGCAATCTGCTCACCTAAACCACTTGATTGGCTAGAGTGGTTGACTGATTAAGGTGGTCGAATGGTTACTCTGATCGGCCAGTTTCTGATGGAGGAGGGGGTACATTTAGGGGTGAAGTGGAGGTAGGGAGCGGAGTGGGTGATGTGAGTGCAGTTCTGGTGTTCAGCTGCTGGCACCTCCTATGTTTTCCATGGACAGACCATACAGGAATTCCTTTAGTTAGGTATACTCTAGTAATAGCTATCTCCACTAAAACTGTAACTAATGTTATTGTCCTCAAATGAGCGAATGTGTCAGTCAATCACCTTAGTACATACTTTACTAACTGTAGAGATTGGAGCATCTACCTGGAATAGAAAAATTCCAACTCAACCTAAGAAGAATTGGTTCTCTTTGAAGCTAGTGCAAATCTATCAATCACTCCATTACTCAGAACGCTGGTGTAGGAAGAACAGCTATGGAATTATCAACAAATGATCAGAAGAGCAAAAAAGAAATTCTCTTTTGAACAAAGTGTTTTTAGTTACAATACTACAAGGATTATTTAAAGTTCTTCAGGAACTCTGTACACCCCCGTTCTCTAGACTGTTCTATAGTCTAGTCACAGTCATCATGGTACCCATGGGCGTAATTTTAGGGAGGGACAAGGGTGTTTGTCCCCCCCAACTTTCATGGCACACTATTTTGTCCCGATTCATTTGGCTGGGGCACCTTTTCTTCAGATGACATGTCCCCCCCAACATTTTCAGCAAAGTTACTCCACTGATGGTACCAATGTGTTAACTTCTTTTCTGAGAAGATTATTGTGCAAAAAAAAAAATGTGGTACTGTTTTAGTCAAGTTTTAAAGACCACACAAAATACCTGCTTTGATACCTGGTTTTGAAATAAACGGAAATATCATGCAGGGATAGAACACAACATTAGCTTTTTAAGCCTCATATAGGAGGGCCTTTGACAAGTTATGAGGGCCCATAACGATGGTATGGCCTGAGGGCGAGGTCTGTCATGCTATTAGAACCCATAGCCGTACACAAAAAAGTTTAGGTAAAAATATATAATTTTTTAATTATTATCTTTTTGGGTGAGAATTAAATATTCCATGCTGAATATTTAAGTCTAGACAAATATGAAAAATAGCACAACAAAAATCAATTAGAACCCATGGCCAAAGAGAAAAGAGTTCATTTAAAAATATATTTTTTACTTTTATATTATTTTGTGAGGGACTTCAATATTCCATGTGGAGTATTTAACTTTACAAAAAAACATTACAAATAACATGACAAAAATATGTCATGCTTATTTACAGTAAATTCTTTAAATTCATTTAAACAAAAACATGGTATTTGTAAGCAAATGTCATTTGCAACAAAGCCACTAGAGGGGGTGTGAAGCACTGTTAGTACTCGAATTTCTGAGCTAAAAAAAGGCCACATTTGTGGGCTATACGAAAAACTCTGGGCTATAAGGAACCTCTGAGCCTTTACTGGCTCAGATAGCCCGCAAATTGGCCAATGGGGAAGGGTTATTCACCCTTCCAGGGTTTAATGGCTCGTGTGAGGTGGGCGGAAGCTGCACGGCTTGAGGCAGCCTATCTGAAGCTCATCACACACATCAAGCATAAGATTACCAAGACCAAAACCTTGAGTGTATCTGTCCCACCGATTCTTTTGACACAGCTATATTAGTTTATCTGTGAGAGAATGTTTATATATATAGCAGAATGTATTGCATGTGTGTGTGTATGTTTGTCCGGCTATATAAATCCACACCGTTGAACCCACATCTGCCAAATTATGCATGGACACCTCTTTTGTCTGGGGCAAGATCGTAGTCTATGTTTGGATGCAAAATCGTATATGCAAAACATTTTTTGTATATGTGTTTGTGTATGTTTGTCCGGCTATACAAATCCACACTGTTGAACCCACTGCTACCAGATTTTGCATGGATTCCTCATTTCTCTGCGGTAAGATTGTAGTCTATGTGTGGATGCAAAAAATGTACTTTGTGGGCTCCCTTATTTACTGATGATCACCCGATCGACTATAGTTTGTACCAGACAGAGGCAAAATTTGGAAAACTGTCTGAAGCAAAATGTTTGATATGTTGGTTATTCCTTTAAAAATGTATTATACAGTTTGAAAGTGTTCATTAAAGCATTTTGAAAGGGAATTAAAAAAATTTAATTAAATTTTTTTATCACGCCACTCCAAATATAGGAAATGGCAATATTACAGTTTAGTGAAGTTCATTCACGAGAAGAGAGCACAATCAATCAATCTTTCTTGGACATTTTTTCAAATGTGCTGAAGCCATTAAGTGACTGAATCATGCCGCACAAAAAACGAACACCACTTGGAAAAGCTCCACCTGATGCAAAGCGAAAATCAATATCAAGAGCTTCTGAAACACAACAACAAACAGGACTCTCCGACCAGAGATCAAGAGTAACTTTCCCCTGGGCAAATGAGATGCCAGAGCAAACTGAAGCAAGACTTGCCAACAAGAGGACAAGAGCAACATCCTCCAGGGAACATGAGACACCAGAGCAAACTGAAGCAAGACTACTTGCCGACAAGAGCAACTTTCTCCAGGGAACATGAGACACCACTCGATCAGGACAGAGGCAAAGCCGGGTAGCCCAGCTAGTGTTTAATATTTGTTCTCAGTTTCCGAAGACTGCCGCCACTGGCTGTTCCACTTTATCATTATTTTCCACACACCCTTTTTTTGACTCGTCACTGAGATGTATTGTGGAAAGGCTATTGCTTTAAATTACAGACCATGGGCCTCATTACGACCCAGGCGGTAAGGGGTTTACGGCAGCGTAAACAGCGCCGACCCTTACCGCCCGAGTACGAGGTCCCTTAGCGCCATGGCGGATTTAACACCTGCTTTTAGCAGGTGTTAAAATCCATGGCGCTAAGGGACCATGGAGTTAATTACGCCACCGTAATTTACGGTGGCGTAATTAACGCCTTCCCCACTCCCATTATGCCCTATGGGGC
The DNA here is from genome assembly GCF_040938575.1 of Ambystoma mexicanum. Lineage (NCBI taxonomy): Eukaryota > Metazoa > Chordata > Amphibia > Caudata > Ambystomatidae > Ambystoma > Ambystoma mexicanum. The sequence continues at coordinate 315,687,924 of NC_090921.1, read as the reverse complement.
AAAAATGAGAATGGGGAAGGGTAAATGGGGATTGGGGACTTACCGCCCCGCCAAGGTCGGAATGGGGCGGTAAGTCCGCCAACCACCATGGCGTAAACGTAGTTTACGCCGTGGTGGTAAAGTCACAGCCCAGGCGGTAACTTACCGCCTGGGTCGTAATGAGGCCCCATGAGTCGATTACTGGCTCACTACTGCCTGCCACTGATTTCTGTCACCAGAGCCTGAGCATTTCCGTCACGCCAAGATTTCCCAAGCTGAAACATGCAGGAGGGGACAGAAGGAGCGCTTGAATACAGGAGACTTTTAAGGAATTTAATAATGGTTTTTATTACAGACATATCACAGAATGTAAGACATTATTAAAATAGCCTGTGTCCACTTAGGCGTCTGGTGAGTTTTGAAAGTGGTGGGGCGTAACTGTTATTTCTAATTTAGGACCTGATTCACAGAAGTGTTTTATAATGGTCTTATCCCATTGGAAAACGCTCTGTGAATCAGGTCTTTAGTGTGTGCAAGTGAAGCAATCAATGCAGAGTCCACCAAAGGTGGTTTAGGGGTCTTCTTTCCCTGAGAAAATGTTTAAAAAGGAGTGGAAGAAAAGTTGCAGAAAAGGCCAAACAATTTACGATCAGTTCTCTGTGGGAACCCACAGAATATTCCAGTACAAGAAATGCCAGGTCATCAACAGTACACCGGAGTATTCTGTGGCAGCAAATCATATGTGCCCATAAGGAACTGGTTTTAACTTCTCTCATTAGAGGGATCCATATGTGTGCCATATCATTGAGCCACCTTCACGTCTCAGTCGGATAGTTGTTGCATTTAAGCACAGAACCATGGGTAGACTGGGAGGCAACCAGCAGCCTGGGCAGTATGGAAGTCCAGCCCTGTTCGAGCACCTTTAAACATGTCCCTCCATACACACAACTGTGAATGGTAAATGCCTCTGGGTCCTTAGGCAGTGCCACAAAAACAACAACAAGAAAAGACTTCTGCACCCATTGCTAAACATGGCTCTGTTATCCTTTGATGGACTGATGCCCGCTTTCAAATACATTGGGCCTCATTACAACTCAGGCGTTAAGGGTTAACGCCGTCGTTAACCCTTAACGCCTGATTCCGATTTTAATGGCTGCTTCTAGCAGCCGTTAAAATCCATGGCGCTAAACCGCCTTGGTGCTAATTACGCCACCGTAATTTACGGTGGCGTAATTAGCGCCTTCCCCACTCCCATTATGCCCTATGGGGCAAAAATGGGAATGGGGAAGGGTAAAATGGGAAATGGGGATTTACCGCCCCACTCACCTTGGAATGGGGCGGTAAATCCGCCATCCACCATGGTGTAAACGTTGTTTACACCATGGTGGTAAAGTTGGCGTACTTACCGCCTGGGTCGTAATGACCCCCATTGCTATGAATGAGCATGGTATGGAATCAGGAAGGATTGGTGGGGCCCATGGAATAGATAACATTAGGTAGCAGGTTCTACATTTCACGTCTTACCCTGATTCAAAGAACCAGTGTTCATATTTTAATGGCACACATTTTATCCAGAATCAAACACTGATTTGGCCCTCCTGGGACTTGAGCACATTGTTTGCAATATGATCAGATCTCAGCATCAAGTGCCTAGCACAATGAGCTAGCTGTCCTGCGAGTGAGAAGTAGCTGTGTAGCTGCAGATGACTAGTGACAGGCCATCTGTTACCATTGATGGCTGTTGGAGGGGCTACAGAAAGAGTTACAAGTCGTTCAGTTAAGCTAATGCATGATTTTAATTGTATTGTCTCTGTTGTGGCAGCCCTTCGCTGGAGAGGGAAGGTAGTGATCAGAGCACATGCAGTCCTTAACCGGAAAGAGATGAGCCTTGCTCTGGCGTCTTGGATGCTGCTGGTACTGGCCCAAAGGACAACATCAGTCCTGTTTGTTGGCAAGTAGGCCCAAGTGCCCAGCACTATGACAAGGTGCACCAAAGATGCCCAGACCTGCTCTTCTACCATAACAGGGAGAACAGGAGAACAAGCCTATTGCACAGGAAGATAACGTTGAGAAGTCTGCCAGTGCTGGCATAAACACCTTTAATACAAAGGGTTTCATTACGAGTTCCAGGGTGCAGGAAAAAGTGGAGGTAGTTCCATTTACCTTCCTTTGTCCTACACCTTATTACCTCCGGCAGAATTAGCGGATGGTAAGACCGCAGATTTTTTAAGATAAAGTGAACAAGTTAGCTATACAATTCGGCAGTATTACCATCCGGTAATTCCGCTGGGGCTAATACCGCTGGAGGTAACTCCTCCACTTTACCTCCAAAAACCAGCAGCATTACCAGCCGGAGGTAATACAGTGCGGGCAAAAGGGAATTATTACAGCCATAAAATGGGGATTTACAACTGCCACTTGTAAGTCGGTGGTATTACCGCCAGAGGTAGTACCTCCAGTGGTACTACTGCTGGACCAAGTGATGGTAATGGTAATACTGTGTGGTGGTATCACAGTGGTATTACCGCCGAGATACCACCAAGCCCGTATTGAGCCCCGAGCTGCATGCCATATTCCGTAACTTGACAGCACTATGATTCAGGGTGACATCTGGCTGTGAAGTCTATTGATAACACAAGAGGCTCAGGTCCTTATTGAAAACACGTCTTAAAGGCCTGCTTCCTGTAAAAGACAGTATTTTCTGTCTGGCACGAACCTCAAGGGGTCCCCTGGAATGCGCATCAGAAATGCAACCACAGTAACATTGAGCAACATTTGCAAACTGTAACCATGCTGCTTCTGCTGCTGTCATCAGGGGCCATACTTCCATTTCATCCTTAAACTGGAATTTGGTGAAAAGTAAATAGCGGCGGCGGCAGTGTCAGCAGCAGCAGAGGGAAGACTTGAATAGTAGATGCCACTCTGAATAGACTACATTGCCACTGACGACGGAAAGAGCAACAAAGAAAAATGGAGGAGGCAGCACGGTAACCGCTGCAGGGTCCTCCCCTATCCTGATCCCCTCCCCCAGGGAAAAGGGGAGGGTGCGAGGGGCGGAACGGCACCAAAGTCCCCAAAAAGCCTGCAAAGGGCTAACAAACGAAAGGGGTGGGGTGAGCCCCTTTATAACAAGCAGGGTCCTACAGCAGGGACATCCACCTCCTGCAGTAGGACCCTGCAGACCCGCCGTGTCGTGAGGAAGGATTTCGTTTTTCATTTTGGAATTCGTGCCAGGAAGGACTGCCCAGCTGTTTGGAGCCCAGGCCAATGAACGTTGGGAGCTGCCGTGCCGTGACCCTCTCGAGGTGTGGAGCCTTTGCGTCTCTGGCGGCCACGGTGAGCGGGACAGCTGAGCGGTGGAAGGCGGGGCAGGAGACCAGGAGCGAGGAAGCCACGCAGACGGAGCAGAAGCGGCAGAGCCCAGGAGTGCCACGGCAGGTCGCAGCCACAACAACCTGAAGGAGGAGCGTGGCATCATGTGGGGCCAGCAGTCCAGGGAGCTCTGCAGCCGGTGCCAGTTGCAAGAGCAAATCAACGCCTGCTTCGCTGGAGCGCGGCTCTAGGAGGGGCCCAGCAGTATCAGGAGCGGCGTGCCGAGTGTGCAAAGCGCGGCGCCGGCGAGGGAGCCTGCAGCAAAGAGCGGGCATACGAGGGCGAAGGGCGGAAGGGCCGGCACAGGCTGCGAAAGCCCCCCCTTCCAGCTGCAGACCTATGTACCTGGGCCGCTGAGGGTGAAAGCGGGAGAGAAGACATAACAAGGAGAATCGGCGGCCTGGGTGAAAAGAAATCGTACCGCGCCTGAAAGCGCTCTGCCGCCCTCACCTGTGTGCGCAGCACGGCGCGGTGAGCGGGCGGTGGGGTAAGGCATCCCAGCCTCAGGCGCCAGGTTCGAGCAGAGGGCGCAGGTAGGTGCCGCAACCCTGCGAACCATACCCGCATCCCCCCGAAACATACCCCCCCCCTACAACTTGTGGTGCAGCAGAAAGACACCGGGGAAGGCACCCCCAACCACTGGGTGCGGCAGGTCCACGAGGTGACCCACGTGGCAATTACAAATATGGGGGAAAGGAAGGAAGCACGTGGAAGAACAGCAGCAGAGGAGCAGCGGCTTGGAGCGTCGGCAAGACAGATTGAACAAACTGTTTTGGGAATAGCAACCATGCAGCAAGGTTGGAAAATGCAGTTGGACGCCTTTCTGGAAATGGCCAAGTTTGCTGCAGCCACCCATGGGCCTGATTGGATGTCAACAATGGTGGCTCAAACAGGGCAGGAGCTTCCATGGCCCAGTCAAATGGTGGACAGCTCGCCACTCATGTTTCAAGACAGCGCCAGTGAGGGGACAGTTGTGGAAGTGGAAATAAATGGCGTAGAAGAAGAAGAGGAGGAAGAGGTACAGGATAAGAAGAGGAAGAGGACAATGATGGCAAAAGCTAGGGCAAGCAAGGAGCAGGCTTGCGCCACCATGAAACCACGAGGGAAAGGGAGGGTGCTAAAGTAGAGCACACCATTTTTAACTGGCTCAAAGCCATTTAGAATGTACATGTCAGTGATGCTGGAAAAACACCCATAGGATTCACTGTCAATGATAGCTTACGAGCAGTATATTCAGGACCTGTACCTAAAATATGGGGGCGATGGGTGGCTCGATTATTATCAGGGTTTCAGACTAAAAATGCAGGTATGGCCGGCGATGTCTTGGGATGAGGTGGATGTCGGGGGGTACATTGACAAAATGATGCCCGCCAGGGAGCCTGAGTACAAACAGCATGGGGAGAAGTCCCGGGCCTGGAGGGGCAGGGGGAGTTACACACAGCGAGGTAGGGGGTCCTTTTGCGGGCCCTCCTCCTGGGTCTATCGGGCAGCAACCCACCAGGGGGAGCGGGAAGATTGCTGGAGATTCGCAGCAGGGGAGTGTTCCTATGGGAAGGGATGCAAGTTCAGACACCCAAGGGGCGGGAATTCTGGGTCTCACAGCTCCTCCTCGGGGGAGGCTAAGCACAAAAACAGCAGTGGTAAACCCAAAGAGAAGGAAAAAAGAGATTGAGGTGCCAGCAAGGGGAGGCAATGTTCATACACCCATGATAATACAGAGAGAGGTTGAAACACCAGCAAAGAGAGACATTGTTAACAAACCTGTGAATGACAAGATTGTGATTAAAGGGAGCTTGCCCACGCCGGTTAACCTCATCGCCATGACTCGTTTTCTTAATGCATATCATAACAAGGTTGATGCAAAGTTGTTGTGGCAAGGTTTCAGGTGGGGTTTTCAGATCCCGGGGGCAGGAGGTCAAGGTTTGAAGGAGGCAACTAACTTGCGGTCAGCCCTAGAGAGGCCGGAAGTGGTGTTGCGGAAAATGGAGAAAGAAATAAGGTTAGGTAGGGTGGCAGTCCCCTTCTCTTTCCCTCCTATGGACAATTTAGTGGTGTCACCACTAGGGCTGGTGCTCAAAAAGGAAGAGGGCCAGTTCCACTTGATCCACCACCTCTCTTTCCCAGTGGGGCATTCAGTGAATGACGGCATACCAGAAGAAGTGTGTAGGGTACAGTATGCCTCCTTGGATGATTTATTTATTTATTTATTTATTTATTTATTTATTTAGATTTGTAGAGCGCACATCTGCCCGGGGGCATCATGGCGCTAAGAAGTCTTACTTGTTACAGGCATACATGGTGAATATACAGATATACAGATTAGCATAGACGCGTTTTTTCATACATTTGCTGTTATTTCCATAATTACAGTGGTGAGAATACAGGTGAGGCGGGGTTAGTGGAACAGCGTGGTTTTGAGTAGTCTACGGAAGGCATGGTATGATTTTTCGCTTCTTAAGGCGGTGGGGAGTGCGTTCCAATTTTTGGGTGCTAGGTGTTGGAAGCTGGACCCTCCGGCTTTGCTTCTTTTGAAAGTGGGTACATAGGTCTGGTTGGTCAGGTGTGACCTGGTAGGTCTAGTGGAGGTATGGAGGGTGATCCTTTCAGAAAGATAGGGTGGGGCATTGGCAGAGAGGCATCTGTGTGTGATGGCCATGGATTTACATAGTATGCGTTCTTTTATAGGTAGCAGTGTACTTCTTTTCTGGCTTGGGAGATGTGCTCCCTTTTTGGAATGCTTAGGGCTGCTCTTAGAGCATTTTTTTGTGTGACTTGCATTTTTTTAATGTTTTGTGCAGATGTGCCCAGGAAGAGGGCGTTGCAGTAGTCCAATTTGGTACCTACTGTGGCTCTGACTACATTCAGGCAGTTTTTAGGGGATAGGAAGGGTTTAACGGCGTTGATTATCTTAGTGGTTAGTGCAGCAGAGGAGGCTATGGCATTGACTTGCCGTGTCATGGAGAGAGTGGAGTCGAGGTATACTCCTAGCGTTTTTACCGCAGTGGAGACTGTGATGATGCAGTTATCGACGTTAAAGGATTTGTATAGAGGCGGGAGTTTATTTAGTGTTTCTTTGGTGCCAACTAGTAGGATCTCTGTTTTGTCCCCGTTAAGGCAGAGTCCGTTGGCTGCCATCCAGGTTTGAATGGCTGTGTATATTTTAGTTAGTGCTGCGGCGTCTTGTTCATATAAGCCAGTAAGGGGGAGCAGGACTTGTGTGTCATCAGCATAGTTGGTGTAAGCTATGTGGTGATGGTCGAGGTCATTGAACAGAGGGAGGGTGAAAATGTTGTATAGGGTGGGTGCAGTGCAGGATCCGTGTGGGACGCCACAGTGGATGGTGGTTGGGGTAGCGTTTGCAGATTCAGAAAAGACCCTCGAGGAAGGATTTGACCCAGGAGACGGCTTCCGGCGAGAAGTGAGCTTCATTTTTAAGTTGTGTGCCTAGAATGTCATGATTGACCAGGTCAAAGGCAGCAGATAGGTCTAATAGTAGGAGGAGAGCCGGTTTGCCTTTGTCCATGATGTCATTAAGTTGAATTTTAAGGTCTAGAAGGGCCGATTCGGTCCCATGCCCCGGGCGGAAGCCCGATTGCCTTTTGCCCAAGATGCGATTTTCTTCGAGGTAGTGCTGTATTTGCGAGTAGGCGACTTTGTCGAGGATCTTGAGCAGGAATGTTGTAATGGGTCTATAGTTGTTGGCGTTTTCTGGATCTAGAGTGGGTTTCTTGAGAAGGGGGCGCACCCAAGCTTCTTTTAGGCTGGTTGGGACTGAGTTAGAGTTGAAGGATGCATTAATGAAGGATTTGAGGAATGGTGCTAGTGTCTCAACACAGTCTTTGACTAGTTTGGCGGGGCAGGCGTCGCCTTTGCAGTTGGAGGGTTTGATTCTGTTATCGATATCGATTACCTCTTTTTCTGAGACTTCTCTAAATTTAAAGGGTGTGATGTGACTTATCTTTTTGTTCTCAATCACTGTTTCCTTACGGGATGCAACTAAGATTTGCTGAGTGAGATTTTTGTGATGGTTTAAGATTTTGGCTTGGAGGAGTTCGATTTTTTTTAGAAGGGCGGTTTGTATGGTGTTACACCAGGCTTGGTCCTTGACAATCTCTTGTGACTTAGTGGCTGGTGTGGAGAGTTCCTTGAAGATGGCGAAAAGCTCTTTGGATTCTGAGGTGGCGTTGGAGATTCTTTCATTATATGAAGCAGATTTGGCTGCTATGATGCTTTTTTTGTATTGGGAGGCCAGTGATGATGCTGTACAAATGGTGAAAGCAGCAGGGAGAGGGGCCCTGATGGGGAAAGCAGACATAGAGTCAGCTTTTAGACTACTACCCATCCATAAGGACAGCCATAATTTGCTGGGTTTCAAAGTGGGCGAAAAATATTTTTATGACAAGTGTCTGCCAATGGGCTGTGCCATTTCATGCGCTTATTTTGAGACATTCAGTACCTTCTTGGGGGGTGGAATGTTGCACTATCTGGATGATTTTCTCCCCATTGGGAAGAAAGGGACCGATGAGTGCGGGGCACTCATGGAAGTGTTTCAGAAATTGATGGGTCAATTGGGGGTCAATTGGGGGTCCCACTGGTACCGGGGAAAACGGCGGGTCCAGCCACCACGCTGACATTTTTGGGGGTTGAGATCGATTCAGTAAAAGGTGAATGCAGGCTCCCGCAGGACAAGGTGCAAAAGCTGAGGGTCATGATATGAGGCTTGTTGGGGAAACACAAAGCAACCGTGAGGGAACTGTAGTCTCTGGCAGGTCACCTCAATTTTGCAGGCAAAGTCATACCGGCGGGCAAAGTGTTTGCCAGAAGTGTTGAGCTAAAAACGATGGGGCTGCAGCACGCTGCCCAGCACGTGCGGTTGGGATCAGTGGTAAAAGAAGACCTCCAGATGTGGGAAACATTTTTGGCAGAGTCAAATGGGGTTGCAATCTGGAGGGAGGACTGGGCAAGCACCGAGAGGCTTAAGCCATTTACTGATTCATCAGGGTCGCTGGTTTTCGGGGCAATCCTGGGGAGCAGGTGGTATGGCAAAGCGTGGCCAGTAGAGTAGCATAGGAAAGGAATCACGAAGGATATCACCCTGTTGCAATTATTCCCCATTGTGGTAGCATTTAAATTGTGGGGAGAAATCCTTGAGAACAGAAGAGTTTCCTTGTGGTCAGACAATTTAGCAGTGGTGAAGATTATTAACCTGGGGTCATCAAACAATTTGAGAGTGCTGAAGTTGCTCAGGGAGCTCACCAAATGCCTGCTAGCCTTGAACATCGAGGTCAGGGCGGCAGATTCCCGGTATTAAAAATACGGCCGCTGATTCTCTGTCTCGTTTGCAGTGGGAGAAGTTCTGAGAAAGCTGTACAGAAGCAACGAAGGTGATGGCTCGTTCAAGGAACAATGGTGGTTTATGATTGGGGGGATCTGAGCTCCTTGGTGGAGACAGCACTGGCACCAGGTAGGGCAAAGAGGTACAGGGCATGTTGGGAGCGTTTTACAGAATTCCAGAAAGAGGTGCTGCAGGAGGGGCAGGGTGAGACTGCGGTACAAGCCTTTGTGGGCTGGTGCAGGAAGACGGGGAAAACCCGAGCATGGGTGACGTATCATCTGGCGGCCATATCTCATTATGCTAAACTTAGGGGGGAAAAGGACCTCACCAAGGAGCATTACATCACACTGGCCATGAGGGGCTGGGGTACGCAAACGGTACCAAAACCCGACGAGAGGCGGGCCATCGATATTATAAAATTTCATGGGTTGATCAAATGCCTTAACACAGTGTGTAACAGTGAAGAGGAGAGGGTGTTATTCACTGTAGCCTGCACGGTAGCATTCTTTGGGGCGCTCAGGGTCAGCGAGCAGGTGCCGGTGAATAAAGAGGGCAAGGGGAGCGGGTTTTTACGGTTGATGGATGTGTAAGTAATCAGTACGCAGGTGGTCATTTATGTGCGCAGGTCAAAGACCGATCAAAAGGGGAAGGGAGGGCATTGATGCTTCAAGCCATTCAAAAGAGCCGAGTATGCCCGATGGCGGCAGTGTCCAAGTTTCTCCAACAGCGGCAGCCGTCAGGGGCAGGGGCCCCATTGCTCTTGCATAGGGACGGTTTCGCATTAAGCCGCTACCAGTTCAAAAAGGTGATGGAGCTGGCTCTGGCAAAAATGGGTTTAACAGAAGGGCGGTTCGGGACCCATTTGTTCTGGATTGGGGCCACTACCTCCGCAGCAGCAGGGGGATTGGGGGCAGAGGACATCATGAAATTGGGGAGATGGTCTCCTGGGTGTTTCAAAAGATATATCAGGCCAGAAAAAATGTGATTTAACATGCCGTTTCCTCTACTTCTCAGTACCAGCATGGCAAAGGAGGAGGAAGCGCACCGTGTGGGCAGTGTGGCACCTGTTTATTTCAAGGGCCAAGGCGAGCTGGACCCCGCAGCAGGAGGAGCTGACGGCTGGCGAGTTCCGAATTGAGTGGCATGGGGTGCCAGGGATGAAATGGGCACAGCTACAGGGGCTGCTGAAAAAAATGCTCGTTAAGCATCAGAAGCCAGAGGTGCTGGTAATCCACTTGAGCGGGAATGATTTGACCAACCTGGGGAGGGGGTCTTGTTGAGGGACATGATGCTCTCGTTGTAGGAGATCTCAGCGCAGCTGGGGGAATCAGAGATTGTGTGGTCAGAGGTGATTCCGAGGGCTGAATGGAGGGGAGCTGGAATCACTCAGCAGTCGAAAACTCGAGGAAAAAACTGAATGGGGCCATGGCTAAGTTCTGCAAGGGCAGAGGCTTCCAACAAATCAGGCATGGCCTGATCAATTTAAAAAAAAATTCTAAGGGATGGCGTGCATCTGTCAGCAAGGGGAATGGAGCTCTACTGGAATATATGTACTACATTGTTGGAGCTGTAAAAAGGAGGCAGGAAAGAGGGGGAGCCACGGTGGGCGGTAACCCACCTAGTGGCGTGGCAGTGTTTGGGCAACCAAGCACAAATGACAAACTCTGGATGAGCCAGAAGGAAACCGGAATGGGTCTTCGCCCTTCCGGTCCAGCGCCTCGTAGGAGCCTAACCGCAGGGGCGTCTGGTGGGAACAACTAAGGCTCAGCTTCCCCCAAAAAAGAAACGGCGCTCTCCCCACCCCCGGACATCTGCATGGGCAGGATAGGCTCAGGCACAAAGGGTTGGGAGAGTTGGGCCTTCTATGGAAACTATACAAAGGTATAGGGGGAAGCAGGTGAGGTCGGACATGGAGCAGCGCCACACGTACAGACTGGAGTTCACGAAATGTGTACAATGATTCTTTTGTTGTGGAAATAAAACTGCGGCCAAGTTTGCCATTTGAAACTACTGTCTCATGCCAATTCATTGCTTGTAAGAATCAATGTGCAGCGAATGTATGAGCGAAGGGTGGCTAATTGGCGATGAGTGCAGATGGACAAATGCAGGGGTTATAGCTTTCACCACGGCCGGTGGCTTTCCAAATCAGTGAGCTTGGCAGACAGAGCTTCCTTGCAGCCAGCACTTTACTGCGGGACATTGAACGTTAGCACTGATATAAACACAATTAAAAGTATTGCTAAGGGTCAAAGAGGAAATACTGTTGCTCTGAGAGGCACAGTTACATGCCTTTGGAGCGGGTGATTGTAACAGAGTGGGGGACAATGCACGCCTCAACCTAGTACACAAAAGTCGGAAATAACACAGCTGGGAACTTGCACGCCATCACTCACGGACAGGAAAAAAAAAGAGAAAGACTATGCCTAATCCATAGGACAACCAGATACATAGGACAAGAATAATAAGGACTAAGAGACCTATAACCCACTAACGCAAAAGCTCACATTTCTGCATACTTAACTCAAACAAAAATCCACACAACCACCCGTTGCAGGCAAACCGCTTGCACTTCACCACACCGCAACAACAAACAACACATAACTCGCACTAACAACCCACGAGGACTCACACCGATCCGATTAGCGCGGGGTGTAAATCAAACTGAAGTTTCCAACAGGACATCACTTTTCTCACTTTCCTACTCCCTCTTCACTCATTATCTCCCCGCCCAGCCCTCCACCCCTGACCCGACATTCTTGTTTGCAGATATGTCTGAGCGACTGGGGACCAACTCTGTTGGTGACAGTGTGCGGTACAAATACCTTTAACATTAACATTAAAATTACAGCTTCTACGGCAAATATGTTGACATGTTGGGAAAAGCATTTGCTGAAGATAGGCACAAAGTATGCTTGTATTTTACACGTCGGAAACACAGAACAGCAACAGGATATGTCAGCAGAATGAGTACAGGATAACTGCCTCCCTGATGACCACCTGCAGCTCAGCTGAGCATTCTTGATTCCTACGCCATCTGGTAAACACTTCCTGCTCACTAATCACCTTGCGCAGCAGCATGGCGCAACACACACCCATGCACATTCATTCAGTAGACAATTGTGACATGCATGCAGCGCTCTCTGCTTATGATGGCAACCTTAAAATGTGCTGCCAACAAATGTTGGGCGCCCTACCTCAGAGGTTTGCTGTTTAGTTATGGAATAGCTGCTGGTTTGGAGAACCCACATTTGGAGTGGCCACTTTTGTTTGGAAAAGCCATATGTACGCATGTGATATTTTCTGCACACTAAAAAACTGTTATGATGGGTTCAAACGTCGCCCTATTTATTCAATATGCAAAGAAGCATATTTAACCATTCCAGCCTGAAAACTGATGTGTGTCCGCGGTGAAAGGGATTGAGGAGACGGTGTACGCGTCTGCCCTTTTCCCTCTAGTTGCTATAACAAACTGACCAAGCTCTAAACTTTCACGCAGGCAAGAGGGTGCGAACAGCAGTAAAGTCATTTACTTCCGGTACAGGGCCGAAGTGGTGACAGAGCGAGAGCCATGCCAGTGGAGAGACAAAGTTAAGGCCCAAGAGGGAGAGTCTATTTTACGGAATGTTCACGCAGCGGGTCACAATGTCATTGGCACCAACTCTTGTATAGTACAGTAAAGGGGCAGTGCGAGTGAGCGCAGAGTCTGACGTAGTCATCCATACAAGTAACTCGCTACTTGGAGACCCAGAGCTCTGCGTGATGGCAGTGGCTGCAGCTCTGAGTACTGTTACCTTGCTCCCCGCAATAGATTTGGGAGCAAACCTGGACACCCAGAGCTCTGCGTGATGGCGGTGGCCACAGCTCTGAGTTACGGCTACCTTTTACGGCTACCTTGCTCCCTTGCAATAGATTTGGGAGCACACTTGGACACCCAGAGCTCTGCGTGATGGCGGTGGCCGCAGCTCTGAGTTACGGCTACCTTGCTCCCTTGAAATAGATTTGGGAGCAAACTTGGACACTCAGAGCTCTGCGTGATGGCGGTGGCCGCAGATCTGAGTTACGGCTACCTTGCTCCCCACAATAGATTTGGGAGCAAACTTGGACACCCAGAACTCTGCATGAAGGAGGTGGCCGCAGCTTTGAGTTACGGCTACCTTGCTCCCCGCAATACATTTGGGAGCAAACTTACCTTGCTCCCTGCAAAAGATTTTGGAGCAAACTTGGACACCCAGAGCTCTGCGTGATGGCGGTGGCCACAGCTCTGAGCTATGGCTACCTTGTTCCCCGCAATAGATTTGGGAGCAAACTTGGACACCCAGAGCTCTGCGTGATGGCAGTGGCCGCAGCTCTGAGTTACGGCTGCCTTGCTCCCTTGCAATAGATATGGGAGCAAACGTTTGAGGCTGAAGCTTGCCAATGAATTGGGGGAGTGCCTCATAAATTGGGTGCCCCAGATCAATTGGCTGCGGAACTCGACACCCCCACTCAAATCAGTTTATTCTATTTTTGTATTTCACGTTTACATACTTTTATGGATAATTATCTCACTAAGCCATTGGTACCTGCCGCATTGCAGGAGGTATATAGTATATAAGTGCAGATAGCATGCTTGCTTCTGTGTTGGAGACAGGATTTGGTGGGGTGGACATGGTCCCTGTAAAAGAGGGGGGCTACTGTATGCTATCTATTGTGCTTACTGAACAAAATGCTTCTTAGGCAGTTTACTGTAAATCAAGTGTGCTGTACTGTAATGCCTACATCCATGTATCTTTCTCATTCCAAATGGACAACTACTGAAAAACACAAGTACCAGAGAGCAATACGATGCTTGCAAAAGTATCCCACTGCATTGGCCAGGTGTCTGAGCAATCCCCCATGGCCCCCACATACATTCAATTTGATCTCTTCAACAATGCTGCCAGGCCCCCAACACCCACCTTTCTAAGTTTGCATTGCCTTTTCCCAAACCATTTTGCTCTTTCCACGGTGTACCAAGCTAAAACATGGGGGCGTGGAGGAAAGGCGTGCTCGAATACAAGAGATTGTTCAGGCATTTCATAATGGTTTTTGTTACAGGCATGTTACGGAATGTAAGGCAGTACTACAGAAGTCACTGTGCACTTAATTATTCAAAAAGCGGTCTGTGTGAGGTGCATTTAAAGGCCCCAAACAGAAGTCCCTTTTACATGAACAGCAGCCATTTAAACACTGCGACCAAAAACGACCTGGCTTTTGCTTTCCCTGTCACACTAATGGCAGGAATTTAAACTCTGCAACAAAAACGGGCAGGCTTTTGCTTTTATTTCCACATGTTTGGCAAGAATTTAAACATCGCAACAAAAACGGCCTGGCTTGTTTGTACTCTTATTGCACATGAGTGACAAGAATTTAAAAACTGCAAAAAAAGCGGACTGGCTTTTTCTTTTTGTTCATGTAAAATTAAAAACACAGCATCGTGCACCAGCAGCAGCCCATGCCGCATGCGTGATTTCCATGGCTACCTTACATAAACATTCCGTTACGGCACGCGCGTTTCCTCCCACCTTTTCCAGCACTGCTGGAACGCCGTCTGCTGCAGACACCCGCGACTGAGACGCTGTTAGATAAGGGCCATCTATATGCAGCAGGATTTGGGATATATTCTTAGGGCAGCCCCACTGTCCCCATATCTTGGTCCATGCACAGTTCCACAAGCCGTGATTCCTCACATAGCCTCAGCGATCTAGATAAACAGACACGAATCTCATGGATGAAGACGGATTCCCATGCTGGGGAGCTTAGGGGGATTATTTAAAGTTTCTTACGTCCCCGGTGTCCTGCGAGCCCAAACTGATATGCTCAACACTGATTGCTAGTAAATGATTAGCAGGACGTTCATGCCGGACATAAACCGACACAGCAGAGTATAGAAGCGCTAAGCCCCCATGATGGCGGTAGAGCAGTCGTCCCACTAACTATGATCCCCTCATTCCCCAATTAATGGTCTGCAGGTAATGGGGATGTGCGGGACTGCTCCACAATGTCTGGTAGACGTACCTTAACTAGTTTAACTAGTTAAGCTAACTGCTAAGCTCGACCACGATCCCCTTACTTACGTGTACACATTTATTCACAGGATCTACCTCAGGCATCACCTGCTCTCCCAGACGTTTGGAATAACTGCACCTACATGCCCCTTACCCGTGTTCAATTGGTAGCCCACATCCAACCACTCAACACAGTTACCACCACAGTCGACTGTTATGCTTTCCATCGATGATCAGACTAGAGCATTGGGATTCAAGCCCCAGTAGGTAAGTTTACGACCTGTGCTCTGAGAATTAATAAACCAGTGTTTGTGCCTAGTATTTACAGGCATTCCATGAAACCTCCCACTCACATTCCCCATGTGTCCTTATCTACAGGGTCGTCGACTTGGTGCCCTGATGAAGGCGGCATCTGTATAGTTCGTGCCCGCCGAAATGCGAAGAACACAGGGAACCACCTTACTGGATAGGTACCTGTTTTGAGATGTTGCCAAACTAATCTTTCCACGTAGGCAAAGATATCTTTAACCACATGACCCTGAAATAACATTCTGTTCTTTTCTTAAACCTTGTCTTTATTAAAGGGTATCATTGAGACCCTCATTGTCCCAGTGCTAAACTGATATATTTTTTATCAGCCTGCATCTGGGCCATAAGAACTTTATGAAGTAAATAATATGCTTCCTGGACTGTTTCTCCCAATGAGAAAATGTATTTTCTTTAATGTTGGACTGTCAAACATTCACAGTATGAACGTTTATGGCTTTGTTAGAATTTACACTGTATAAACGCAGATCACCATTTTTAGTTTGTCTCAAATGATATAAATGAATTGTTTATCAGTCACAATTGTTGATTTTATGTCAGTATGATGATTATTAATGAATCCTAATATATATCCTCATGTTTTTTATTTATGCTATTTTCTGAACTTGTTAATGGATTCTGTTTAGACAGAGTAAAACTAATTTGCTTCCGTATACAAAGAGTAGACATTTATTGACTAATACTTCATTTTCTAATGTTTCTTTTGATGAACTTTTTGGATTTTCTACTGAAACTGTGGGTGGGTATTCGTAGATTTAACTTCGTGGATCTCCATCTATGGAGACACGACAACAGACAATTAGGATAGCCCAAATAATTGAATCTATCAATGAAATGTATTGTCTTCTCTCTTAGAGATCACAGCAGTACATTTATTTGTTCACATGTTAAATTAAAGAACCATGGGGAAAGAGGGCCTACCTGTCATTATCAGTGGACTAGCAGCAATGTAATTCACCCAAGAAGGAGGAATCAAAGAATCCTGTGACATGGAAAACAGGATTTTTAAAAATTAGAAGCAAAAACGGCCTGCACAGGTGTTTACAAATAAAAACGGCTTTAAAAAGCCACAATGGAAAAAGATATCACTGCTCACAGGAAAATGTCAGGAAAGCAAAACCTGATGTGGTGGGGGGGAATGACCAAAGCCAATGTATAGTATGTTTCACCCACAAAACAAAACATGTGAAGAGACACTTACTTCAGGAAAAACCTGTTCTGGCTGAGTTCTAAACTTCACAATGAAATGCCCCACTTCCAGCTGGATGTTACACCTCCCATCTAATGATGCCCTGCAATAGAATTTGCTGCTGCAGGTGTTGAAAGCCCACTGTTCCCCAGACTGGCTGGCACTGAAGGTAGTTAAAGCAAGGGACTTCACGGAAAAATCATCCCTGGCTGGAGCATGACAAAAAGGTGTGAGCCCGTGCTGCACCCCATTCAAAAGAGCCCACACCACTTCAAAGAAACTTATTAAAAAACTCTGGTCACAGGCTGAGCACAGGGAGGCAGATGGCTGTGGAGGATGAAGAGGCCCTCCCACATGTTGAACAGACACTCCCAATTGATATTACAAGACTGTTTTCGTTTTAGGGATTTTGCGCAGCCATCAGACTGAGGATTGATCTCAATGTTATGCCATTGTTCATATAATTTCCCGGCGGTTTTGGGGATATAATTTGCTTTTACCTGGGACTCTGGGAACTGTAATGGCCAGTTAGACTAGGTTTATGGCTTATCTAGACATGTGACGAATGTAAAAGTGGGTGAAAAGATGGAAAATGAAATTGGGAATATGCTTGATGACTTACATATTCATAACTGTTGTACATTTTATGAAAATGACAAAAAAGTGACACATGGCCTTACTACCTCGTACAGATTTGGCGGTTGGCTTATCTAATTCCCCATGGTCAGCTCAAACAGAATATATGTTTTATATGGCAGTGGCTAGTACAATTCTGAAGTTATGGTACATAACTAGTTTTAACCAAAAAGTTGAAATGAGAACAAAGGATGGTAATAAAGGGGAAAAGATGGATGATGCTCCAAAATCACTAATCCAATCCTGACTGGGGGCAGAGAGAGAGAAAGAAACTGTCCAATCCTGGTTGCAGGGATTATTGAAGGGTACTTCCCCTAGATTGTGAAAGTAGTGATGTCATTTCTGCTATATAAGGGGGACTGTACTAGGACTCAGGACACATACTGTGAAACCCCAGTCCAGCCACGTGTGGAGGCACACATGAAACTATGCCCATGTTTGCACTTAAGCCTGTCCCTGTCTGCAAACATCAGCACACACAAACGTGGGGCAGCAACCCTGTACAGCATCCCATGGCAATGCACCCCCCTCCGATATTTGCTGGGACACATGGGCCAACACAATGGACATGTCACCCCAACAGTAATCCCTCCTCCTCCGCCCTGGCCCCACTGCCTTCTTCACCATAGCACGACAGCACTTGAATGGCAATTACACAATCCCCATTCCCCAAATCACATCCAGCAGTACCCCTGCCTCCCCTTCCCAACGAGGCCAAATGGTGGCAACCCAGTCCTATGACTGGTCTCCCATGCAGGACATGTAACCGAACACATGACAGGCCACTTCACTGTGTCACCTGCGTACTGTGTTACACCCACACCCTGTAGGCACACAAACAAACTGTTGTGGGCATACTCCCAGGCCCCTGACAATGATCGGTGCCTGAAATTCATAATGAACAATTCACAGGCACCCTGTACATCCAAGTTAACATGCATGCCCCCCCGACACAGACACAAGTCATCCTGTCACCATGTACTGCATGGGTGCCTGCTGTGCTACAACTGCCACCACACCAATGCCCACCCTCACCTGCACATGGCCACACTCCCATTGAATGGCACTGGCATGGACCTTCCATGTCCCTTCCAGACCTACTACGAGCCCCCATTCACATGGTGGACCTGCAACTGGGTCATCCATCAACTTGTGCCTTGCACCTTACGAAACCCCCCCTCAACACTCCCCCGTTCATATGCCAACACCCAACTCCTGAACAGAGCTGCATGCCACCGTCCCCAGCAAATGCATGGTCACCAACCAGTAGTCCCAGTAGAGATGTGTTGCATGTGCCAACATCCCAGATATTGCAGTTGAGGCCACACAACACATGCATGAGTGCACCATGCCATGTACCACGCCATGTCCCCTCAACAGCACGCCACACGATCAACATATTGCATGTATCGGGGCAATTGGAAGCCTCATTGGAACATCATGCCTTATTTCCACCCTCAGGCACATCATTTGACAGCAATGGAGGCCGTCCAGGCACATGAAGGGGCAGCAGACATGCAAAGCGATCGACTCCACGCACCACCAACCCCCAGGACACGGCAGCACTAACTGTGGCTGTCACTACTGCTCCCACCACCCCAACAGCTCCTGCAGTGGTGACAACAGCTGCCCCCACCGCCCCAACAACCACCATCATATGCGCCTGACACCAGAGAAAAGGAAGCTGCTGATGATACTAGTGAGAACACGGGGTGCACCTCGGATCATACGGCATATGAGCGGCTGGAATTCAGCCCTATAAACCTACACAGCCCCCCACGCCTGCCCTTGCCCAGTGTACAGGACATGGACGGCTGTCTGCGCCGCATTGAGGAAAGGCAGGAAGTATTGTCGGCCCTGGTGCAGCAGCACCCGCAGGAGTCCCGCCTCATGCGGGGGAAGCAGCCCTGCTCCGCACTGAGGCAGAGCTCATGCGGGAAGGTATGCAGGCCACTGGGCGTCACAGTGCCCATGCCTTCTGATGTGCAACGTCGGCCATTGTAGACCTTGCGAGGAGGGTACGCGAGGGTACAGTATAATGTCGGCCATGGCCGAGTCTCTCGCAATGGCCCTGGAGGTGGCCCTGGATCGACGGGCCAGTGAGTCATCACACACGCTTTCCACCAGCTCAAAACCTGGTAGTTCGGTCCAGAGCAGACTGAGGCGCAGGTCGTGCGTCTGTCTGCTACACAGCACAAGGGCGGCCCAGGTGACACGCGACCACGTACATAGGCCCTGAACAAACCTTTGGCATGGGTGTGTCTCAGACTGACTCACTGACATTGTGTAACAAGTTTGGGAGGGGGTTTGGTGAGGGATAATTGGGGAGGGTGTGCGGGGAGGGATAGTTGGGGAGGAGGTGTTGGTCCACAAGTTCCTTTTTTCTCATTCCTTTGCAATACACTGGGTGTTGCATTTGAAGTCATGACTGGACATTCATTCTTTTCGTGAAAGTATGATTTATTTACTGTACAGTGTTGATTGTGGTGTACGGCCTAGGCCAATTGCATGTACTCTGTGTCTAAAAGTAGTTTGTGATGAGTTGATAGCAGGCCTCACGTCCATCCATAACATCCCTGCGATGGGGCAATGGCATCTCAGACTTACTCTCACTGCTGTCGTCCCCCTCCGCTGGAGGCATGTCCATGTCTGGGAGTAGGGGAATGTTGCGCCTGATGCACACGTTATGTAACATGGCACAGGCAGGACGATCTTTCCCACTTTCACAGGACTGCACATCAGGGCACCCCCAGATCTACTTAGGTAGACATGCTCATGCTGATTTTGTGGGTGCCTGACAGGGGTCATGAGCCATGGAAGCAAGGGGTATCTGGAATCACCTTCATGGGAGGGACACAAGGGGGGGCACAGTCATTGTGGTGGTAGTGACATTGCAGCTATATTTGGATGTGGGTCTGTGTAACATGGGATTGCCGCAAGACATAGCGAATTGCACAGATGACCCTAGGTTTTGGTGTATTGTATTGCAGGGGGGGGGGGTTGCACCCACATTCCCTACACCATATGACACCCCACCTTGGCCATTACCCTTATGATGCCACAGGCTTCTACATTGTCTATGATGTGTGCCATGTTTATTTCCATTTGCATCTTGTACATCGGTCATCTCTCTCATTCACTATTCTGTGTTCCTTCATCATTCAGATTCATGTTAAATGCATATGGGTATGCCCAGATGTGCCAGGCAAGTCACCTGGCTTCATGCTGTGGAATGCACTGCTGGTGGGGAGGTAGGTCCAATTTGGCTGACATGGCTGTGGCACAAACGGTGGGGGATGTGCACAGTGTGTACATGCTGGGGTAGATGGCATGGGGGCAATGAATTCTGATACCTGTAGTGCATGTGATGGGCCTGTCCATCTGTGCACAAATTGTGATGGTGTGCCCTTCCATTTGCCCAACATGCCCTCCGACCCATGCATACAATCTGCGTACATACTGTTGCATAACGCACATGCACTGGTGACAGTGGACAACCGACCCCCTACACAGTGCACATGCCATGAGTAGGTACTTTCCCTCACCCAACAGCCAGGTCCGGACTCCGCTGTATCGTGCCATGTACCCTGGAAGCATGGAGTTACGCAGCACCATGGAGTTGTGCGTGGGTCCACGGAAGTGGGTTATCAGGAGGTCTGCATCACACACAACCAGGATGTTCAATGAGTGGCACATTTTCCGGTTGCGGTAGACTTCCTCATTGGCATGTTTGCCCACCAGCTCAACGTGGATCCAGTCAAGCGCACCTATCACATTTGGCATGACTGCCAGGGAATGAAAGCTGACTTTTGTGGCATTAACCTGGGCCGGTGTTCTGGAGAGGGCAATGGGGTTAGACATGTGACGCAGCAGGACATCCAGGACCTGGACTAGCACCTTTGAGAAACAGAGCTGAAATATCCCGTGCAGCCCTCCCACTGTGTTGATAGGTGTTGGTAGCCATGAAATGCAGCACCAATACTGCCTTGAGCAAGGGGGTGGCGGCCCGGATGCCAATTAGGCTTCGGATGTCATGTTTAGGTTTATGGTTAATCATTTATAATGCGCACCGAGGTACCCGAAGGCTAAGGGGTGCAGAACAACAACAAACAACAATCAATACAAACGGAGTTGTACAAATAACAAAAACAAACAACGCAATATATGGAGCATGCACAGGAACAGTAAGAACATCAGAGAATTAGATTAAAACTGGAGGATACTCAGGGAATGTAGTTACACTTTCTTAAAAAAGCAGGTAACGTACTAGACCCACAACCCACTAATATGCATACATTATTGGAATGCGAGCACCACTCTTTAAGATCCAACCTACGGAGGAACTTCAGGTCAGATAATCTGACCACATCCGGCCCAGTTCTCTGTTTTAGCCAGGCAAGGACCTTATAGCGCAAGGCTTCTCTGGGCTCCGCACCATCAGATTTGCAGATATCAGAAATAACTAAATTTATCTTGTCCATAACAAAGTCATGCATGCTCATGTCATCTATTTTAGGCTTTTGACCCTTTCTTGAGCTTAGATTCTGCGACGATCCAACCTTGGGAATGGCATTCGTAGGTAAAAGTTGTCTAATCCCTTTTTGACACAATTTATGAGCAAATGCCGGGGTGGGAAGAGATGGTTCCGGTGCTGGGCCTGTAATGCCAGTATTGGAGAGCTCAATCCTTTTGTTGGTAACCACAAGAGCCACACTAGGCGCCACATCCAGGATTAGGTCTACTATGGTGGTTATGGTTGCCCTGTCCAGGCGATTCAGGGTGTGGATCTGTTTGTCTGTGAGGTTCCAGGGTGTGACCCTATGCAGGGTATGTGTGGCTGCCTGTGGGGTGCTACCTGCTGGCCATTGTTAATCTGCATGGCCATCATCATCCTCCTTTTCCTACTGCACCTCTGCCGCCTCCTCTTCCTGTCTGCCTCTTCCAATTCCAGCTCATATTGGATCCCTGCATGCCGACCCCCCTGTTCCATGACTGCTACTGAAGCTGCCAGCATGGCTGTGTTGGAAGGTGTGTGGCATGTGGGTGTGGTTCATTTGAGCATTCACAGTGCTCATGGTTTGCAGCTGGGCTGATTATGGCTACCTGTGGCCTGTTGCTGCACAACTGCGACTGCTTAACGCCTGCTCCACGAGGCTGGTATTTATGGCGCGGTTTTCAAGGTGGCAGCAGCATTTTTATGCTGGTGTTTCCGTGTTGATGGAAGTCGTAATGATGCAATTCTTTTTCTCATGCAAATGTAGTCCTTGCAACATGTGTAATTCTTATTCCTGCCACTGTACCTCTGTAACCTTCTATGTAAGAAATGCGCCCAGATGCCTACGGGTTTGGAGCACTACACAAATAAACAAACTAAACTAAACAGTAGTACCGTTGTGTCGGTATTTCCGGCTGTGCAACGGTAGCACCATGGGTCATGTTTGCGGGAAGGTAGTTTCTGGCATCGCAGGTGGTAGTGTGCCAGTCCGGAAAAGGGTGCTTCTACGGTGCTACCAGCATCGTCCTTTCCGGTACCGCCACACTCGTAATGATGCCCATGGACTTGAGAATAGTATGTATACGGCGGAACTTCCCCCTTTGCCATTGAGTAGGAATCCACAACCCCCAGCTCTTCATTAGTCGAGAGGGGGTAGAGTCAGTCATTCTCATACGGTCGGTTTCAGGATCCAAGGCCATGTTGAAGTCCCCCCCCCCCAATACCAGGTATCCCTCCACGAAAAGTCAGAGCTTCTCCTTAACTAGGTCCCGGAACTGGGTTTGCCAATATTCGGGCAGTGGATGGACCCCACCGTTAACCCACAACCCCTCCCTTCATGAAGAGAAAACGCCCCTCAGGGTCTTGGAGCTCCCTTTCCACCTTCATACCCATCTTACTGGTGACTATGACCGCTACCCCGCCTCTTTTTGGATGTGCTTGATGCTCTATATATCATGTCTATTGATCTCGCTTTCAGAGACGGTTCTCTCCCTTTGATCTAATGGATTTCCTGGATAAACATCAGATCTAACTTAAGTCGATTGAACTCCCGTACTGTAATGGTGAGTTTAAGCCCCGCACATTAAAGGATCCCAACCTCAGGGTAAATGGTGTCTTAAACATTTGGTCTCTTCCAAAACATATTGTGTCTCCCCTCCATAGTCAAACCCACTATTCTGATTCCCGCCTTTGCTAATTGCATCCTTGTAGCTTGCATCCCCATGACCTTAAGAAGTAGTGAACTTCCATAAATTGTTGTTATACAACCAACCCTAAAAAACACCCCTAGCCCCTTACCTCCCTTTGTCAGTGTCTGGCCTTCTGGTAGTAAACATAGCACCTTACGACTGGATCGTCAGTCTCCCTCCGCCATCTTTTTGCATTGTCACACTGAAACAGAACCATAACCAATGCCAAAAGCTCCTTTGGCATTCCTCCTTCCCAACCTGCCTCAAACCGTCCCTCCCGCACTCCTCCAGCCATGGGGAAGTCTGAAAACAGAGAGGCAGACTTTTGGAAAACCTTGTGGTCGTTCCTCTCCACTGCCCCACCCAACTCCATGCCCCTTCCGTCCCAACTGAAACAACTTAATAAACACAAACTTCCAAAATGCTCCCAGGCCACAGGGAGATTCACTCCAGCGCAACTGTTAATTAAAAACCTTCTCTGTTCCCACCAACTCTATCAAGACCCTGCTGTGGGCAGGGTGTTCAATTTCTTGAATTTGCATGCTCCCGGAATCCATTTTCTATCTGGAGAGCTCCCCATCTTCTTCCTCCCTCCTTCCTCTGCTCCTTCTCGGGGGCCAGCCAGTGGTCTAAGCTCCTGCATGGTCATCAACTCCCCAGAGCCCCTACGGATGTCTTCTTCCATGACCAACTTATACTTGGACCCTTCAAGTTCAAAAAGACATTGAAAATGGGAACCCCCACCTGTATCTCACTCGCTTAGAATTGAGCAATTTGGTCAGGGGGCCACATTGCCATCTATGGCTGTGCCCCACTCCACCAGGCCCACTTTCCTAGACTTGTCCAGCACCTTAGATTTTTCAGCATACTAATGGAATCTGGCCAGGACTGTGCAAGGGCCAGAGGCCCAACTCCCGTTCGTTAGGTCTGGTCAATGGTTAGCACCATGGTAATGTCATAGTTAAAGATTGTCTTGATCACCTCGTTGATAGCCCTAACACAGTCTCCTTCCGTCTGCCCATCTCTCTCCGGGAGACCAAACAACCTCAAGTTGTTACGTCTCTCCCGATTCTCAAAGTCATCCATTTTCAAGGTGATTGCCTCTTCTCTCCTCTCAATTTCTGAAATATGCATGTCCATTTGGGTTTCCGGGATGTCCGCCGAGGACTGATTGGCCTTCTGCCCCTCTAGTCTGCTGTCAATCGCTTCCACCTTCCTGTCAAGGCCATCTATCCTCTGTCCAAAATCGATGCAGATTCCACTAATCTCCTCCAGTAGGGCTGCAATGTTTTTCTTTGTGGACATCCCATCCCCTGCCTCTGCCATGTTAAGGGCTGTCATTGGGGGCTCGCCAAACTGGATTGGTGGCCTTGCCTCAAGCCTGTACTTCTAGAGAGAGACCTTAAAACTCATACAGGGCATGTCGGACTTCCTTCTATGCCCCTTCTTCGACTGTATTTCTCCGGGTCAGGCCATAGACCAGACGGTGTCTCTCCACCCCCGTAGAACATCTCTCCTGGAAATCGCCCCACTCAGAGGGCACTGAACTCTACCACGCTCTCGGATGGGCCAGGGATGGGCCTCAATGCGATTTGGGCTGGGGAACCCCCACAGGGATGGAGGATTTCGCTTTAGCGGAAAGAGGCTGGTTCCAGCAACCCCTTAAGCGGCTGCAGGAAGCAGGCTTATTTCAATGCATGTTCACCGTGGGTCGGGTCGTCCAAACTCTGGGTCTGTCCTTTGAACGTACTGTCCTCAAGTGCTCCTGGGACTCTATTACATAAGCCCTCCCACTCCACAGAGTTTAGCTGTCACTGGGGATGCTTCAGGGAACAAAGAGTTTTATTGTCAGGTGGTGCTGGTCTGTACCCATGCCTCCGAGCCACTTTTGACCTCACCACTTTAGACCAGGATGTCTCCCTCGTGCCTCCAGATCCAAGAGTGCAGCAGCAGCAGTAAAGCTCACAACTCCTCTGTTCCAGGTAGGGGCAGGGAGGTGTCGCACGTTCAGAGATTTTACTTCTGATATGGCTGCTGCTTCTGTGTTACCTCTCACTCGAGGTCTGGGACGCAGCTGATAGGATGTAGCTTCAGATGGGGGGCATCTTCAGCATCCGCCGCCCGGATCCGAATCGCACCCTACGGTTCACTGTTCCACTCAAGTTGGAGCTTCGGAGTCGGGGGGCGGTGTTACAGTTACATCCCGGGCTCACTCCCTCCGGCACACCTCGACTCTGAAGGCACGGTCGAGCCGGGCATAACTTCTTGCCGACTCACAAGCTGAAGGGACTCGGTCAGATCTCTGGCATTACTACGCCAATTGCCCCCGAATTATCTCCAGCCATTTTTGGTGGGCTCAGGACCCCAACCCTTTCAGCAAGAGAGGAGCAGCACAGAACAGCTAGTGCATACCTCTGCCCCCTCGTGGCCGATCCATCTAACTCACACTTTCAACGGTAAAGGCGTCATCTTCAGGGTTTCTGGGAAAGTGCGCAGAGCCGCTGAATTACTAATGACACAGGATTCAAGAATGATGTATCTTGGTATCCATTTGTGGGAACCACACTTTTGTCCTAAGCTGTCGTTTAGTCGAAACAATTCTCTATGTCCTGCATTTGCCAGATCAATCACTCGAGTTTGCAGGATTCAGATATGACGATTCTGTTCTCCTTCAATAACAGACCTTGTGGAGAAACAGACAGCACGTCCTTTAGCAAGTGAAATGTCTTTAGTAGTTTCAGCTCGTTTTGAGAAAGAGTATCCCAGCCTTTGCATGATTCCTGCCATCTCCCTGACGTCACTTTTTCCTTGATCTGAGTCAGCACTTTGTCCTGATGAACCGCTTTTATGATCTCAGGACTGGTTAAAGACTTTGGGAGTGCATTGTGCACAATGTAATTATGTATTGATCTGCCTTGGACGATTGTGCTTCTTCCTTCGCAGGTAAAGGGAAGCTGGACAGAAAATCTGCCGGGTTGTTGTCCTTCCCAGGCCTGTGAATGATATCAAAACAGTATTCTTGTAGACGAAGTCCCCAGCGTGCAATCCCCAGAGGCATTTTGGCATTTGGCTTGCCGAACATTGTCGTGAGAGCCTGGTGATTCATCTTACCTACTATCCTACTCCTCACCTTTATTTGAAGTGGGTAGTAGCAGGATTTGCCGTATCTTGGAGGCACATGAATACCAGCACAGATTAGCTAGGTTGCCAGCATAGAACATGCTAACAGGTTTGGCGCCTGCACCACTGGCTTGCTGACAGATTGAGTGTCGAAATCGGCGCCTACACGGCTTTCTTGCCACCCAAAATGAATTGTTGACGGTGGGGGGGGTGCACACATTTGTCACTGCTCCCTTCTGAAATGACGTGAGTTCATTTCCCTCAGTCTGAGGAAGCACAGGATGGCTGGAGCACCGGAAAATTTACAGTAGGAGGCCCACTGGCCTCTGAGAATCTCCTCTCGGAACGTTATCTGCTGCATCAGTATGTACACCTCTCAGGAGCACCGACGCATGCAAGGCCTGCGATCTACCCTCGTCGCTAATGTTTTTTCCAGCAAGTAAGTGCCGGATCAAACTAATGAGAGTGCTGCAGGCTCAAATAAATCATCAGACACGGAGCGGGTGTCTAACAACCTTCTTTAATCTAACGTTAACACCTACTGCCCTATTCCCCGCTCGCAAGTGACATGCCCAACTCCTGAGCCGCCAAGACATAGACATAGGACAGGGAAGGGGATTAGGGTGCAAGACAAAGAACAGGACACTACATTATGGACATAGGAGGTCACTGCAGGGCAGCCGCCCAGAATATTATCCAACGGGGAGAATGCAGCAATAAGAGAAGAGTTGCACCCAAAATAAGGAGAGGGGTGTGTGAGAAACCAGAAGGTGTCTCACCCGCTAGTCCCTGGGGTTCTGTCATCCAGGTGGCCAAGACACGGCCATCGCTTGTGGATACAGTTTCTGGGGGTGCACCAGTGCGGGAGAATCACTTGGGTGGGGGGTGTTCGGGGAGCGGGCATGGGACACAGGATGTTGAGACACGGTATCCCCTTCCCTGTGACACATTTTCACCATACTTAAGAACTCTACCCCCCCTTTCCCGACACAAACACTTTCCCACGGACAGCACACTGTGTGCAAAAATGGACTAACACCCGAGCCGTACAAAAAGGCAGAGCACGAAAGCACACTCTAAGCAAGGTGAAACCCACAAGGAAGCAGCAGTTCTGAGATGGTCGTTTAATATGAGGAAAAAGATGACAAGACCAGAGCAGGTTGCAAGGAGGGAAGTGCCCTTTACCTTTTCAGAGAAAAACCTATACTTTCAAATTCCCTCGAAAAAAAGAAATATAAGACCCGGAATTAAAGCTGAGGAGATGTGCATTGTGTATTTGAGGTGCCTGGGACACTCCTGTGTCAATAGCCAAGGTGGGGAGGAGCGACTGCTGCCATGGGACTGTCCTTGGCTCCTACAACCAGCTCCACCAGTAGATTCAGCACAGCTGGTGAGTCGGGAAGACTGATAGCAGACTGGTCTGTGTTAGAACCAAGGTTGCAAGCAGCACAATTTTAAGGAGAAATCTGAAGAGAACAGTGTGTGAAGCGTATGTGCTGAGCAACATGAATATCATTTAACATCCAAGGAGTGAGTGAACTTTTGATGCCAAGATAGATACCATGTACAGAGTGGTCCGGCAGCACTTGGGTGCTAATTCGAAGGTCTCTGTTAGGTATCCAACTGAGAGGTGGCAAATGTAAATTGTGTTTTGTGCAATCAAAGTGGTCCTGCAAAGGGTCAAGCTAAACCCTGTGCACATTTGAAAGTCTTTGATAGCTAATACGAATTGCAGTTGGTCTGAGCCCGGCTGAGGGAGACTAATTGTGTAAGAGGAAGAATATGAGCCCAGCTGAGGGAGATCCGGGGTGAACCGTGCGTCACCCGAGAAAGAATATTCTCTGAACATTTGAAGAGGGGATCTGAGCCTGCAAGAGGGGGATCCACAGTAACAATTGTGGTATAAAAAGGGATCTGAGCCCGTCTGAGGGGGATCCAGGGTGAAGAGTAAATCACCTGATTTGAGTACTTGCAAGAGGAAAGGAACTTTACGTTTGTTTTGGTACATCAGGCCCTCGTAATCAAGAGACTTTGATAATTTAAGAGACTTGGGCACAGAAGTCCCTGATGATGGTAATGGAACTGTGTCCTGGTGCCGAAGAAGCCTGAGAGTGTCATATGCTTGAGAGAACCTCCTTGTCCCATGCTGAAAATGTGGGGAAGGAAGGCCAGAGGCCTGAACATTCTGACATATCGTTTCTGTGAACACTGCTTTCTTTTTCATGAACACTACTCCACACTATTTGTATTTAGAGGTAAGGATTGGCAATAGTTTTTTTTTTTTTTTAGAATAGGCCCTTTTATTTTGTCGAGAATCCACTAGGACCGCATTATTATTATTTGATGGTCGTAGCTTGCTCTCATCTATAGATTTAGGTTTAGATAGGCTTTTATCACACCCTTAGTTCACTTGGTGGTCACTTGTATCTGTCTTACTATTGATGCCATGCCTTCCTTACAGGAGGGACAACAAAGTAGACAAAGAAAATCATGAGGCCGGCACGCTTGGGTATTTAATTCCCATGGCAACAAGCCAGAGCATCTATGTACGCTACTTGCTGGCTGCGGCAAGGCAGCGGACAATGTTTACAAGCAAAGGGGTTTCTCAGACACATGAAGCTACGAGGAAGGTGACAATGAAGACTAAGCACTCTGTGGCTCTGTCATCTAGTTCCTCGACACCATCCTGTCATAAACACAGGAGGAAGAGGAAAGCACCTAATGACAGAGTTGGTGCAAGTGCGCAGGGGTGCCTCGAAAGGGAAAAGAAATGGATGCACACCCTCCTCCTCATCTTCCTCCCCCAGTTCTGAGTTGTCCCCATCTTCTTCCGCCATTAGATCTGAGAAAGAGAAGGAAGAAAGGGGAAAACAATTGTATGTGGACGGTACAGCAGCAGTAGTTGTGCAAATTGCAACATATAAGGGGTTTCCAGAACACCCTGCTCCAGTGCCTACCTCAGGGAAAAGACCACCCCCAAAGCGGGTTAAAAAGACAGCAACGAAAAGCCTTACCTTATTGCCAGAAATCAGGGAAGAAATCTTAAAGGAGTGGGATGAACCGGATAAAAGAGGGTCTCTGACATTTCTATCAAGGATGTACCCTCTAAAGAATGCTGAAGAGATTCCTCAAAGTGTACAGACAGATGAAATCCTGCCTTTTTTGGCGGGGTGGTCTGCTATGCAACCAGAAGAGACGATTCAGGACAGTGTTGACAGAAAGGTAGATGCAGGCATGAAAAAAGCATACAGAGGGGCACAGCTCTCGATGAGAGCAGGGGTGCATGCCTCGTATGCAGCAGAAGCATGTTTTCACAACGGACAGCAACACAACAATGGCATATATAAATTGCTGGGGGGTCCACTCATGGTTGCCCAATATGATGGCTGAAGAAATAGGTTTCTGAGCAGAGAACAATCTGTTGAATTGAACATCCACTCACATAATGGGGGTGTACAACAGCAGAGTGGATCCTCGTCTTGGGAGCTTGATCAGGGGGTATTCCTGGAGAAATCAAGGAAATTCAGGGCTCCAATTTTACACCTATTTGCATCTCCAGAGAATGCCAGAATTCCCCAATAGTTTTCAACGTTTCCCTGACAGGGCACATCAGGGGTGGATGCAATGGTAGCGCAGTGGCGGACCGGTCTCTTATATGCCTTCCCCCAGTTGGCTCTACTGACCTATATATTATTGAGGATCAGAGATTCAGAGTCTTGATTGATAGTAATGGCTCCAGTATGGACAAGGAGATGCTGGTTTCCTCTACTCTTGGAGCTCACAGTGCAGCCTATACTGCCCTTGCAGAATGATCAGGGGCAGCAATGAAGGGAATGGGCCCCAGAGCAGGGAGCAGGACCAGATGGGGGGCATGAATGTTGAAAGGGAAGGGTGGCGCAGACATGTCCACAATAGCCACCATGGTACAGCGCCAAAAGGCTAACTACTAGGAAGACGTATCAGAGGCACTGGAAGGCCTCCATATAATGGTGTTATAAAACAAACGTTGATCCTTTACTCCGTTTACATCTCAGTGGGCAGCCATCAGAGCAGTGCACAAACCTTGGGGTCATGGGTTTAAAGGGGAGCAGCTGGTCACCAAGTAATTAAACACCCACACCCACCGCAGGTCGGAGGAACCCGAAAACGAGTGCCACCTTGGGACTTGCCATTGGTACTTGGGGCATTGAAAAATACGTAATCAATTGATTTTAAAAGGCTTGTTCTGTCTACCTCGTCACAGCACTGATGACCCTCCACACATCTCTTTGGTGGATGTCTTGGGCCATGTCACCAGTTGATATTGACCTGAAGGGGGCGGGCCTAGCCCCGAGGTTATACGCGGCATATGGGAGGAACGAAGAAGTGCAATGGAAAGCAAAGAGGTTCCTGGTGGTGGCCGGAGCCCCAGAGAAGTAAATACTGTGTCAAGGAAGACAGGACCAGGAGTAATAAAGATTACTGATAAGTAATCCACACAATAAAGTCAGTCACAATGCCGAATGGGATATTAAACCCAACGTTTTTGTTTCCTCATCTATGAGTGGGGCTTTCTTTAGGGGTCCAGTAGTGGGGGTGGCCTGGATGAAGCACCTAAGGAGACATGTAGAAAAATCTAATCAGTAGTGCAAATCCTATTTAAGGGCACTTACCTCTCTGCATGAAAGAATGCTCTAGAGGGCAAGCTGGAGAGGAAAGTGGTTATGCAGGGCTATATTGGGTACCAACGAAATGGGAAGAAACCTTAGAGAGTTGCTAACCTCAGGTGAACTAACAGGGTAGTAGCGCAAGAATCTACATCAAAGATGGTCCATTTCAATGAAGAATCTTCCCACTTTTCTTTGAAATGTATGGAAGGGCAATGAATCATTATTACTAATTGAAGGAAATATACTTCAGTCTTTCTGCAAACTAAATATGTGAAAAGCTATATGTACAATAGAGAGTGTTTCCTCGTCGCTCTGGCAGGGCTCCGGATAAGATGTTGCGGTCGGAGGGTTTTACGCACTACTCCGGGAAGTTAGGGGTGAAGATTTTTTCTGGGAGTTCAAAAAGTAGTTGTCAACGGGGGTGTTACTATCTGAGTAAAAATACATTTTAATTTGACAAACGGGTTGTGCTGAGCTCTGGACATATTGACCAACGTATCTACTACTTCTAACCCCCCCCTGTGCGGGCCTCCACTGACCGAGTGCTTCCTGTGCCTCCCAGCCCTCGACCTAGGCCGAGCTTCTGTGTCCAGTTTCCCCGGCTCCGGGCCTCTCCGTCCCCGGCTCTCTTGGTCTCAGGCTCCTGCCAGCTCCAGGCCTCCCGCTATTAGCATTCTTCTGCGTCTTTTTTATAAACTGTTTTATGTTCCACTTAACATAACTGACCAAGTATTCCTAAATAGAGGGCAGATGTTGTACAGGCGCCATTAACTCTAGCAACCCTTCCTTTGACAACACGCGCACTTTCCCTGGGAGCAAAACTCATCTAAACATTGTAGAAGCACGCGAGAAGGTTATTCCGTCAGCGTGTTGCTGTGACAAGCTTGGAGGATAGCTCAGGGGAAGAAACAAGACAGCACCGACGGTAGGGTTCGATACCACTCCTCAGCTTAGAAGCGGGACTCCAGCATGCAGCGATATATAAAAAAAAACTGTTCTCACTTGTCACCAGGCATGAAAGCATGCATCACGCACACACAATTATCGTTTGGGCATATATGTGGTAATGTAGGCCGAGGTGGGAGAGGGGGTGTTTGGGAGTTAAATAGACAATGATGATGTATAATGTATGGAAAATATAACATGATGTGATGCTTGTTTGTAGTTTAATTAAATGTTAGATAAAATGTGTTTTTTTAAAAAAAATTCTCGTTTGGGCATGTTTTTCTTAAACCAGGGGATGCAATAGATTTAGCCTATATCTTGAACCAAATTAACATGCTTTTCATTGGAAAAAAGCTCTTTGCGAATTAGCTTTTTCGTCATGGGATTTTTCGAGCCAGGTAAAAAAAAATATTTAAAAAAAAAATGTATTCTCTAAACCTAAGGTATCTGCTGTAGCGCGCTTAGGGGCTCATTACAAATACGGCGATGCGGGTAAAAATGTTAGTAATGCAGCGGTAATTGCCTTACCGTCACATTACTGCTGTACTCTGATTAACGCTGAGAAGTGAAAGATTTATGTCCAGCTAAAAGCAGGCGAGGTGCAAGGTGGTACCTTGAATACCACCTTAAATACAGCCTTGTACAGAGTATAAGCAGTGGGAGGCGTGCCGCGAACACGGCGCAAGCCTTCTCTTGTTACCAAGGCTGGTAACTGTCCTTTTCAAGGAACGCAGCCGGACCCTTGAGTACCTAACTCACTCCAGGCCTCCCGGCATCGCCCCGCGAGGCGGTATCGGTTCCCAGGCGTTCCGCGGCCAAGCAAAGCTTTCATCAGCTTGGTTACAACCGCACAGGAGCGCCTGGGGCATGGACACGCCTGTGCACGAGCCTGGGAGCTCATGCACGCAAAGAAGTGCCGTAGGGTGCTTTTCTCTGACGCTTGTAGAGACTCTCCAGCACAATAAGAACGACACGACTTGGTACATGGACAGCGCTCCTTCGCTCCTTTTTCTCACCAAGCAGTGTCGGCGCAATGAATAAAAAGAGTTTATTTGATGTTTGCAAGTACCGAAAGCATACAAACTCGCAAAAAAGCGAGCCCAAGCAACATTCAGCCACAACATTTAACTATCAGGCCTGAAAGGCCCAACTGGAGGAGGAACATTGCACTTCCTATCACATTGTGCAACTCTAAAGCAGGTACAGCTGGTCCTGCACAGGATACTCCATATTAAGTAGGTGTATTTAAACAGCCATCTCAAGCTGTAGGAGTTGGATTCCTCCAGATCCCCACAAAGCAGCAACCCCCCCCCCACACCTTCCCAGAGGATGTGCCATTCAGCCTGCGCAGTCCAGGCACACAGGCACTAGTGGATTATCAAAGGATAACGGAGTCAGTGAAGGGAGTGTGGGGAGCCAAGACCAGGTGGTCTCCAAGGAGGATTCTGAACTAACACTTTGTTTTATAAGAGTATTGGGAGACTCTCTGGTAATGCAGTGTCTCAAGGGGTGCGCCCACTCCAGGAGAGGCTTGAAGCCCTGGAATATCTGATTAGAGATGGCCTTAAGAAAAAAGCCTCAGATGTTGACACACAGCATGCCCTCAGAACAGCCTACCTCTAAGGCTACTAATATAGGGAAGGACCAGACCCATAAGAGAAAGCATTCTCTGACTCCCCCGTGTCCTATTAAGGAGGGAAACAGAAAGCCTCCTGAGGCTGTTGACGCATTCGAAAAGCTGAAAAACGCCTTCATGATGCAGTCGACTGTGCCGAGCCTCCTAACCTCTTCCCCAGGGGCGCAGAATATAGGGGATGACGACCTCTTCAGAGTCAATAGTGTCAAACTCGAAATCCTCCCAAAAGTCTAAAAGTGGCAAAAGGAAATACAAGGTGAAGCATTTGGAGAAGCCCAAGGAGGAAGTAGCAGACATGTTCGATCAGAGTCAATAGTGCACCCGAGGTCAAAGGACTGGCTGCCTTAGCCAAGAGTTGCTTTGTATATGACTCAAAGGCTCTGCAGGCCAATAGAGAAGGAGGTGAGACTGCGGATGCACTCAGAGTGAAGACTCTGCAAGCCCATCGAGAAGGAGGTGAGACTGCGGATGCGCTCAGAGTGTCCAAGGCCAGAGTTACCGGGGGGAGGCAGCTGAAACACTGGAACTGGACCCAAACATTATCACCTTCATATCTAAAGACTTGAGAGGTCTTAGAAAGGGCATGGATTGGGCCTTGAAAGGTTGCCAGGAGAAAGGCTTAGGCATGGCAGGCCCCATTGCTAAGACCATGGACCTGGCAGAAAGAGCCTGTGGATCCCGACACCCTAGCCAACTGGGCTCAAAGGGAAGTGTGCCTACTTGGGAACACGAATTGTGCCCTATCATCAAAAAGGAAGCTTACAATTGAAAATAAACTGAAAACTAGGCTATCAACTTCCTACGAGGCAGGCAGGCCCGCTCAAGTTTCCTGTTTGGTGATTCTTTCGCAAAAGAGATGGGAAGATTTGTGGGCACGTACACAGCCCTGAGAAAAAGTACAAACGTCCATGAAAAATATATATTCCCTCGAGACTTTTTGCCGGGACTGGTCACAACAGAGACTGAGCGTCTGGTCATTTTCACTCGCAGAGAAGGCCTCAGAACCCGAGAGCCCATTACTGGGAAGCCGTCAACAAGATGCCTTTTACCCAGCATCAAGGCGCTGCAACTGTGGATGCAGGGGACAAAGGTATTATTGTCACCCAGGAGCACAGTCAGGTGAGAAGTGCAGGAACCTACCCCCCAGTAGGGGGCAGGACACTGTTGTGCTTGCAAAATTGGTGAATGCTTTCAAGCGATGCATGGCTACTACAGACAGTAGCAGGTTTTAAGCCAGAGTTCGTAGCAATGCCAGTACAGCGAACAAGGCCACATCAGTGATTCACGAAAGCACGCGAAGAGAGGGAACTAGTACAGACAGAACTGAAGCAGGTAATGAGCAAGGCCGCAATAGAATGCAGCAGTAGCCCAGAGGCAGCCTTCATGAGCAACAAGTTCCTTGTACACAGGAAAGTGACGCCAGTCATAAACCTGAAAGAACTCAGTGGGTGGCTGGTCTACAGGCACTTCAAGCTGGAAGCAGTGTGCCTCCTCAGGGAAACCCAGGAAAGGGGATTGGTTAATGAGGATGGATCTCAAAGATGCCTATCTGACAATTCCGGTTGCCAGAGAACACCACAGGTATCTCAGCTTCTTATGGGACAAGAAGATATGGCAGTTCAAATGTTCCCCGTTCGGTCTAGCCCCGGGCACACTGGGCTGTCACGAAAATCATGAGACCAGTAGCGCCTGCCATGAGATAAAGAGGTATTTGCATGATCATTTACCCAGACGATAGCGACAAGCGAGTGCTTGTCGACCAGATGCAATGGGCAGTCCAGCTGCTGCCATCCCTAGTATTTCAAATAAATTGAGATAAATCCGAACTAGTCCCCAAGCAACGCCCATCATTTCTAGGGTTTGTAGTGGACAGGAAAAAAGCGACACTGGAACTACCAGCCCCCAGAATGAGGGCGATAAAGAAAGAACTAAGAGCAGCCTTAACAAAGTCTGTGATATCTTTCGGGGCTCTAGCGAGGATTGTCAGGCTATTAGCAGCCTCCATCCAATCCATCCTCCCCGGCCCTCTGCATTACAGACCCCTTCAGAGACTGAAAATGTGCCACCTGCGAGTAGGGCAGGGGTACCACCGATAGGTGCCCCTAGATCGGGAAGGAAAGTTATAACTAGAATGGTGGCTTCAGAGCATGGAAGCCTGGAACGGGCGAGCGAATTTCGGCGACGTCCCAGAGCTCGTCATAGAGTCGAATGCCAGCAGAGCAGGCTGAGGAGCCCTGTGTGGTCATCTGGAAACGGGAGGCAGATGGTCGCAGGAGGAACTGTCCCTCCACATCAATTGCTTAGAACTGCTCTGTAGTGATAAGCAGTACCCGCACCTCCCTGGGATCCAGCCCTTTGTGCAAAGTAAATCACTCCTAATTACCTTCCCACACTAATAAGGTTTAAGACGCACGATGATCTCAGTCTGGAAAAAAGCCAATCACACAGAATATATGATGCTTGCATTTATTATCTACAGTGGCTAATGAAAACTAAGCAGCAATTTATAATAATGTGGAAATAGAAAGTGCAAGCTATATAATGCCAATTATCAATCACAGATGAATATGCAATTATTTGGTCTTACGCTCCTAATGAAATGTAGATGAAGGTATGATCTGATCACACCCAGGACCCTCGCCGCTACAGGTGCCCGGCACTCCTCAGAAGAGGAGAGGAGGACTGGCCAAGCCCCCACAGTCCTACACCAGAGCGGGGATGTGATGTTAGGAGTCTCGGCCCTGATAGTGCACAGCTGGTCGTCCAGGCACTGTTCTTCTTGATACGCGCGTCTTTCCAACAGCCCAGGATGAGTCCCCCCTTCCCTGGTCCAAGTATAGTTCTCTTATTAGGAGCTGCACGTCAATCATCATGACGTGTCAGCTCTTCGAGAAGCTTCTAGGCGCTCCCTTCCCGGCAGTAAACATGTTTTTTGCTTGGAAAGTTACAAGACTGGAAACAGCCAGGCTTCGGGCACTGTGTTTTGAAAAGATCAGACATTCTTGCCTTATCAGTGCACCTGACTCGCAGAGCGAAGACGAGCAAAGCTGTGCCTGGCTCCCAAGGGCTGCATAGAGCCTCTTGCAAATGCTAGATGTTTTATGTCTTCAGAAAAGGCCTTCGCAATTAACCCCTTGCAAGCATGCAGGCTCACCCAGTTCGAGAGTCCTGGTTGATGTCAGCATTTTCCTCCACGCTTCGAATAGACTCTAATACACACAAGATAGCTCAGTGGGTTAGTGCAAATGCAGGTTACTGCAAGCGCCTAGCAGCTTATCACGACATTCCACCCCTTTCGAAGTGAGGCCTGAAAATGCTGACTCAGTTCCATGATCTGGAAGCATGCACAGTGTGCTGTAGGCCAATTAAGCCTTTCTCTAGCGCAGTCATTCTAGTATAAAGGAAAGACATTCTGCGCAAGAGCCCAATGAAGACGATAAGTATGAATATTAGGGAAATCAGCAACCACAGCAATGGGTGCAGTATTATATTAAGCAGCTTAGTGGAGGAGGGAGACCATCCAGTGAATATATCCTACCAGTGGTGAGTAGTAACTGATTGCAGATGGTCAGCAGTTTTGATCAATTGGTTTCTGTCTATTATTAGCTTGTACTCTGCAGAAATAACTGAGGTAGCTAACGTCTGGAAATCTTTCCAAGCAGTTTGAGCAAACTGTCTAATAGCTTGAAGCCGGGCAGTAATCACTCCATAGGATAGAGTCCAGTTAAGCAAATGCGTGAGCTCAGCATGCAGAGTAGTGTGAGACCACTGGGTTAAAGAATATAGGGTATGAGTAACAATGTCTAAGATAGTCACAACTTGATCTACGCAAAATACTTGAGGATTCCCTAATAACCTATAATTGTTAATAAGCAAGGAATGATTAGTAACTACGCAAGCTTTATGCTGATCTATCTGGAAGATGTCATTCCCATTTATGTGGTATTGCATCCAGGTGCACTCCCCTGCTACGGGATGTATGCATGGGTCCGGAACCCTCCCAGTTAGGGGACACACCCACCCCTGATCCCAGGGCATGCAGGTGTGACTGTGGATGGTGTAGTTTTGGCTGTCTAACCATTCCCCTCGTATTTGCGGAACCCACCAGGAACCATTGATTTTCATAGGCAATACTATAAAAGGGCACCATATTTCTAGAGCATAAGCGGTCCTACTAACTTGCATTAACGCATGGCAGGTGTTATTCATGCAATCAAAAGCAAGCGGCTTAATCCATATGTTTGCTGGTAACTGTAGCTCTGTGTGCCAGTGGGTTGAAGATAGTCGCCCCCATTCGGAGCGGAGAGCCAACACCTGCTGATTTAGCAAAGTTTGCCATAAAATGCATCGTGTGTCTTTAGCAGTTTTGTTGACCTGTCCTATGGCAGAGAAAATGTCTTCATAGCTGAAATTCTGCCACTTCCAATGGTTGCCAATACTTGTAGCAGTGTTGCGCAGGGTAGGACTTATCAATGGGCCCCACTGGGCCAGAAGTTTTATAGCGCCGCTGGCATCAGAACCCACAGTGGCTAACTTGTTGCGCACAGTTTCTATGTCAAAAGCATTTAAAGCCCCCGTTCCCACTCCCGCTGCACCCGCAATCAATGAATCTAAACCCCTAGCTACGCGCAATTTGGTGATGGGCCATAGAAATTGACTCCATTTATAGCAGCTTGGTAGTACTAAGGAGACATTTCCCCGTGACAAGTCTATGTCTAAGTGTACCTCTGAAATGATGGAAGCGTGCATCACATGTCTGCAATTTAAATGTTGTCTTACTACTGGAAAATCTAGCATGTTCACAGTTTCTACTTTGTGTGATTTGAAAAACACCATCCTCCAAGTGTGATGCCTACCATATACAATATTGGTTTTTGATACAAACACCATACTACCATCTGGTAGAGGCTGTTTCAACGTACAATTGTATGAAAGGCATTTGGTCAAGTTATAGTCCAGAAAATCTTGGCGAGTACACTCATTGCAGTTCTTGGGGCAAAAGAAACATGAAACATCAAACAAATTATTTGATCCATTCACTGAAACCTTTGGACCTAAGATTTCATAAGCGCCAGTCATATGAGTTAGTGATAAAAGGTGTCCGACAATGTGCCAATCTAGAACTCTTGCAGTTCCATGTGGATACTCATTTGTAACGCTTTTCTCACAGGTTACGGTGCGGTTGTAGTTATCACGCAGGACTGGAGCATCAGGTGTAGTGCATGCGATTCTCAGAGTCCATGTAGTGTCTTGCAATAACCCACTCTTTACAGAGAAAGCGTTGGTTTGGCAGGCCAGGAGCACCCACAGCAAGGCAAGTCCCATCCCCTTCATACTGCTCTACGTTCGTGGTGTGAGCCTAGTAGCGGGAATATAAACAGGCACATCAGAATTATGCAAAAGTACAACATAAGTACTTCCAACACCTTGACTTAACACTTCCCCAGCCTCAGGCTTTTTGTTAGGATGGTGCACCCACACCTTTTTTCCCGTGCTACCGAAGCCTCCTTCCCCCCTCAATGTAGTGTCTGGGGATTGCTTGCTTTCTACTACTAGGGGGACAACTGCTCGTTCACAAATCAATTGTGCAATTCGGTCATATTTGGTTAATGGTACTGCAGATGCACCAGCATTATGTAAAAGTACCGAAACAGTCCCTCTATAATCAGGATCAATCACACCTCCCAATATGTCAATGCCTTGTTTTGCCAGGCTGGATCGTGCAGCAATGCGTCCATAAGTGCCAACCGGCAATTTGATGCCAATACCCAGCGAGATGGATTTGGTTTGCCCCGCCGGTATAACATCATCTTCACAGGTAGATAGATCAAGTCCAATGCTGCCTGCAGTCGCTTGCACAGGCAGCTTAGCTTCTTTGTCGGTTTTCCACACAACAAGAGTCTTTGTAGATTCCACTTTCGCACTTGTCAGTCTCACAAAGGGTGTCTGGCGATTTCCCAGTGGACGATTGTTCAGTTCAAACAGTGCTTGTGCCAGATGTTTGGACCACCCCTTGAGAGTGTGAGTCTTAGTCAGCTTCTTTATTTGTTGCTTGAGCAGCCCATTGCTACGTTCCACCAGAGCAGAGGATTCTGGGTATCGGCTGATGTGCAGTGTCCATTTTATGCCTTGCTCTAGTGCCCAGTCTTGCACATTGTGTCCAGCAAAATGGCTGCCTTGGTCTGATTGGATTTCATCCGGGATGCCATAGTGTCTGATGAGGTATTCCATGCCTTGCAAGGTAGCCCGTTGATCTGCATGGGCGACTGGATAAGCTAACAGCAGTCCAGAGTATGTGTCTACCATGGTCAACACATAATGCTTTCCATTCTCGGGCGGTAAAGGGCCAACGTAGTCAACTTGCCATACGCTAGCAGCTCTTTCACCTCTTCTCAAAGCGCCTTGAGGCTTCCTCTCCAGAGGGTAGTGCTTCACTTCACTGCACACGGAACATTGGGAGGCAGCTTGTATGGCTTGATCCATGGTAATGGGCAATTGTCTCTTTTTTGCCCATTGATAAGTTCCTGTTTGCCCTAGATGCCCTGAGGTTTGGTGTGCCCAATCCGCCATCCCTTGCAGCACCTCAGCTGCAAGAGATGGCGGATTGGGCACACCACTGGGCGAATCTTTGCCATTTGGTCCACTTCATTGTTGAACAGGGCAGCCAGTGAGGTGTCAGGGGGCATGTGTGCATCGACATGCCCAATGCAGATTTTGCACCTCTCACCTTTGCACCACATCTCTTCCCAGATGTCTGGCCCTCCCCAGATCGGTGTGTTCTTGATCTGCCAACCATCTCTTCTCCATGCCGGTGCCCAATGTGTCAGGCCTTGATATGTGGCCCAACTGTCTGTGTATATGTATGCAGTCTCTGTTTCCTTCACCTGTTCAATCACGGAGGCCACTGCCTGCAGTTCAGCATACTGACTTGATCCTCCCACAGCTTCTCTCATTAGCAGTGTTTCTCGGTGGGGCTGGAATGCGACAGCTTGCCAGTGTCTTTGCCCTTTTTCATACTTTGCGGTGCCGTCCGTGAACCATGCAGACTTTTGTTCTTCTTCTGTCAATGTATCATAGGCGGGTGCGACTTTGAAGGGAGATTCTGGCAACGCCACAGGGGTGTTTGGTTCAGGCATCGCTTCCAGATCTACCGCCTCCAGCATTTGTTCTTGCAGTCTGGAAACCCCTGTGCGGCCAGCTTTCGCACGTTGCTGTAAATACCATTTCCATTTGACATGAGTGGCGTCTTGTGCTCTGCCACTTTTCCCATTTGCAGCAGTGTCACGCACCCAGCCCATGATTGGAATTTCTGTGCAAATTGTCACTGGTTGCTCGCCTGTGATTCTTTCAGTTTCAACTAGAGCCCAGTACACTGCAGCAACTTGTTTCTCAAGCGGAGTGTATCTTGTCATAGGATCTGTGAGTTTCCTTGACCAGAACCCCTGTGGCACTCTTTTCTGTCCTTGCTTTTGCCACAAGCTCCACACAGCCACGTCATTGTAGACAAGAATTTCCAATTCAAAAGGATCAGTTTTTGTCAGGGGCCCCAGCGTGATGTAATTTTGCAATGCGTCTTTAGCCTGTTGGAAGGAAGTCTGTTGCTCTAGGCCCCATGTAAAGTCATGTTTCTTTCTGGTGACTTTGTAAATGGGTTTCAGTATCAGGCTTAAATGAGGTATGTGATTTCTCCAAAACCCCATTAACCCAATGAATCTTTGTGCCTCTTTTTTATCTGCTGGTGGAGCCATCTGCTGAACCATATCAATTACCGGGTCAGGAATTTTCTTAACTGACCCAGACCAGATTGCACCTAGAAATTTCACCTCTTGAGCAGGCCCCTGTACCTTTTTGGGATTTATGGCCCACCCCCGATTTTGCATGTGTGTGATCAACTTTTCAGCAGCGTTTTCTACATGTTCTTTCTCAACACTGGTCAGCATGATGTCATCAATGTAATGAGCAATAAATACATTATCCAATTGCACCATCTTTAAGTCTCTGGCAATTAATCCATGACACAGAGTGGGACTATGCACATACCCCTGGGGCAATTTAGTAAAGGTAAATTGTCTGTCACCCCAAGTGATAGCAAATTGGTCTTGTGATTCAGTGTCAATATCAATGGAGAAAAATGCATTGGCCAGGTCAAGGACCACATGCCATTCACCCACTTCTCTCGTAAGGTTTTCAATCAGGGTGATGATATCTGGCACCGCCGCAGCTAAGGGCGGCACCTTCTTGTTCAAAATGCGGTAATCAATTGTCAGACGCCATGCCCCATCCGTGCGGCGGACAGGCCAGATCGGCGAGTTGAATGGACTGACTGCCGGCCTCATTATGCCAGCTTTCACCAATGACTCAATAGTTTCACCAATCTCTTTATGTCCTCCTGGCAACCGGTACTGTTTCACGCACACTGGGTCAGCAGGAGGAGGTAAATGCAAGGGGGACCATTTGGCATGCCCAACCACAACGGGGTTAATAACTCTCACATGGATTTTTCGATTGCCAAAAACCAATTCGCCTAAATCTGTAGTCACACTTTTGCCCAACAACACATCCATGCCAAGGATGTACTCCGGTATATCTGCAATCAAAACATTTGCTGTGAAAGGCAATCCCTCGCCAATTGACATTTTTACATTAAAGGCTTTTGCAACAGTTTCTGCTCCCCCATAACTATTGACCAAAACTCTGGGACCAGATAATTTACTGGGATTGCCATTCAGAATGGGTACCTCAGCTCCTGTGTCTAGTAGAGCCAAAACATTTTTTACTTTCTCATCCAAGTACAAGGTAAGTGGCACAAAAGGGCGTCTGTCTCTGGGACTAGTTCTCTTTATTAACCGTACCTCAAAGACAGAGCCAGCCCTTCAATCAAAAATGGGGTCTGGGACCTCCCACTTGTCCTTTGCCAAATCAGGGTAACCTTTTGCTCGCACTTTGGGCTTCAACACCTCCTCTTCAGAGGGTGCAGAGGGCTTAGTTTTTTCCAATCCCTGTCTTTTTAATTTTTTCCATTTCTCAAGCAGCACAGATGTGGGTTTACCATCTATCTCTTCCCTTGGAATTCCTGCTTTTAGCAGGTCCACCCACATTTGTCTGCGTGTGATCTCGACAGTATCAGCTTTCTCTTTAGACTTTACATTTTTACCACGCTTTTTCTCTGAATCATTGTTTGCAGCCACTAGGCGCGCTGCTTTACGCACATCCAGCCCTTCTAATTGCCCTAACAGAAGTGCCACTTCACCAATGGCTTTGCCCTGCGCTGGACCCAGCAATGAAAGCAATGCGCCCTTCACGTGACTCGGTGCATTTCTTAACAAACGTGCGCGCATGCCAGCTGTAAACAACTCCATGTCAGGCCCTGCAAAATTTGCACTGTACAGTGCACACTGCAAACCCAACTCTCTAAGCTGATCTGTTGCTTCAGTTAGTGATTGCCAACCGCCCCAACTCTCTTCCATATCCATTGGACTCCCATACAGATTCATTAAGGCAGTCTGAAGCCAATTAAACAAGGAATGAGAACCTTGCTGTCCGAGCGCACCGCGCACTATCTGTCCCATCATCACATTAGTAGTGAGTGAACCCATCTTTAACAGTTCCTCTGGGGTTAAGAATATACTATCAGCACCCGTGTCCCAGAGGCGAAGGAACCATCTCAGAAGTGCTTCACCTGGCTTCTGTCTAAATAACTTAGCAATCTCTAAAAGCTCTGTCTGTGTATAATCGCGGACAATCCTTGTATTCTGAATATTTGCCCCGCCAGCTTGGCCTTTTGACTTGTTAGTGATTAACGGCCGCGCTGGATAAACACATTTCTTTGGAGCACATTCCAGCTCCTCTTCATCAGAACAATTTAATTCAGCAAGTCTAATTTCAACACACTCATTCCAGTCATATGCTTGCTCAGTTTCACTATCACTGACTTCACCCGACCATAAATTTGGGTCCCAGTTATCTTTCCTAATTAGCGCGCGAATCCTTATCTTTGACGGATTGCCCCGCCGCTGTCTACGCTTGTGCGTGGCTACACGCACAGCTAAAGAGGCACACCTGTCCTCCATCTGATCAGCCCGTTTAACGGACGATTCAAGGGTCTCTCTCATAATAATTTGTTGCTCTTGGAGCAGGGAAATCTCATCTGTTAATTTGCGAATCTGCGCATCTTTAAGCAATTCATTCTCATGCACCTTTCTGAGCGCCTGCAGGAATAACCAGCCTATGTTTCCTGCTGCCTTTAGCTCCCTTCTGCATCCCTCAAGCGGTAAACTCTCCAAGCACTTACTAATTACCGTCGGGGAAACATAATTTTCAAGCATGTCCCATGCCCTCGGTGCCGAGTACCGATGCAAAATATCTGCCACACCCGACCAAGCATTTGATGCCGGCCATCCTGGAATGTGACAGAGTGCACTATCTTCCCCATTGCATTCATCTTTTGCATGTTTTTTCCAGAATGGCATCGTGCTCGTAAACCCTGCTCACAGCGCCAAATGTAGTGATAAGCAGTA
This sequence comes from Ambystoma mexicanum, assembly GCF_040938575.1. Lineage (NCBI taxonomy): Eukaryota > Metazoa > Chordata > Amphibia > Caudata > Ambystomatidae > Ambystoma > Ambystoma mexicanum. Next base: position 315,644,010 of record NC_090921.1, on the reverse strand, counting down.
CCCGCACCTCCCTGGGATCCAGCCCTTTGTGCAAAGTAAATCACTCCTAATTACCTTCCCACACAAATAAGGTTTAAGACGCACGATGATCTCAGTCTGGAAAAAAGCCAATCACACAGAATATATGATGCTTGCATTTATTATCTACAGTGGCTAATGAAAACTAAGCAGCAATTTATAATAATGTGGAAATAGAAAGTGCAAGCTATATAATGCCAATTATCAATCACAGATGAATATGCAATTATTTGGTCTTACGCTCCTAATGAAATGTAGATGAAGGTACGATCTGATCACACCCAGGACCCTCGCCACTACAGGTGCCCGGCACTCCTCAGAAGAGGAGGGGAGGACTGGCCAAGCCCCCACAGTCCTACACCAGAGCGGGGATGTGATGTTAGGAGTCTCGGCCCTGATAGTGCACAGCTGGTCGTCCAGGCACTTTTCTTCTTGATACGCGCGTCTTTCCAACAGCCCAGGATGAGTCCCCCTTCCCTGGTCCAAGTATAGTTCTCTTATTAGGAGCTGCACGTCAATCATCATGACGTGTCAGCTCTTCGAGAAGCTTCTAGGCTCTCCCTTCCCGGCAGTAAACATGTTTTTTGCTTGGAAAGTTACAAGACTGGAAACAGCCAGTCTTGGCTCCCAGGCTTCGGGCACTGTGTTTTGAAAAGATCAGACATTCTTGCCTTATCAGTGCACCTGACTCGCAGAGCGAAGACGAGCAAAGCTGTGCCTGGCTCCCAAGGGCTGCATAGAGCCTCTTGCAAATTCTAGATGTTTTATGTCTTCAGAAAAGGCCTTCGCAATTAACCCCTTGCAAGCATGCAGGCTCACCCAGTTCGAGAGTCCTGGTTGATGTCAGCATTTTCCTCCACGCTTCGAATAGGCTCTAATACACACAAGATAGCTCAGTCGGTTAGTGCAAATGCAGGTTACTGCAAGCGCCTAGCAGCTTATCACGACATGCTCACAGGCTCTTTTGCGATAAAAGCCTTCGCCAAGGACAAGGCAGAATGTTGGCTCCGGATGGACAACATTATCTGGGGGGCACGCAGTTGCTGATGCTGGTGTAGCTCACAAAGGATTTCTTGCATTATTGCCTCGATCAGAAGATCTTTATGACAGCATATAGTAGCTGACTGGAACTCTCGCTACTAGCATGATTCCAGCGACTGCATGCTGCACAAAGGGGTGTTTGCCCAGATAGCAGCCTTCTGGGGTCCTCTAGACACCGACCTATTTGCGTCCATTTTGAACAAATAGTTGCCAATGTTTTTCAGCTGGAGACTGGATTGGAAGCGCAAGGGGCAGATGCTTTTCTTCAAGCGTGGTCAAGCGCAGTACACCACGCTTATGCCCCGTTGAAGCTGTTAGCCAGTGTTCAAGCGAAGATCAGGAGAGAGAGAAGGCAGGTCTGTCATAGTAGCCCCAAACTGTAAGTCGCAAGTGTGGTTTCCAGTTCTGATGGAACATTTGTCAGATTTCCCGCAAGTGCTTCCTCTCATGGAGGATCTCCTTTCAGACACGTCAGGGAATTATCATCCACTGACAAAGATGGAGCAACTACCTCTGCTAGCATGCAGGGTATCGGGAGCAAATGGATCCTTTTCGGGCATTTTGGGATCGGCTGCAGATTTATATCAAACAATTCTGGGCCCCCTCTACGCTCAAGAGCTACAAAGCAGATTGGGGGAGATGGTGCCTATGGTGCAGCTGGCACAAACTTCATTCCGTATCAGCCTCTTTAGTACAGGTACTCAATTTACTAGCATCTCTATCCAGAGGCGGTAAAGCTTTGCGAACGGTAGGGGTCTATAGGTCAGTGATCTCAGCGGGGCCCGATCCATTGGGCGGGGTTCCTATAGGAGAACACCCGGCAGTGGTGAGGCTGATGTGGGGCGTTAAAGTAAAGACACCGCCCATCCCTAAATACGCGTATCTGTGGGACGTTAATGCAGTCTTGCACCTATTTACAAGCTGGCCTCGTTACAGAGATTTGTCAGACCAGCAGCTTCCCGGGAAGCTGGCAATGCTGTTGTTCCTAGTATCCTGCAGAAGAATGTCAGATATGAAAGCGCTCGAAGCAGATAGGAAGACCTTTGGTCTTTGGACTTTTGGAGGGGTTGACTAAAAGCCACTCGTCAGTAATTTCGTATCCCTAATTTCGGAATGAGCCTAGGTTGTACATAGCCAACTGTATCAAAGAATACAAAGCAAGGACAGACAAGGTGAGACCGGCAGGAGTGCTGCAGTTGCTCATCATGCGCAGGATGCCGTATAAGGCAATAGCAGGGGCGAAGTCATGTCCCTAGCAGGGATAGACTTGATGCGGTTCGGAGCTCATTCTGTTAGGGGTGCCATGGCTTCCAAAGCCTTTGTGCCAGAGCGACTCATCAGGACATCTTGAAAGCGGCAGATTGGTCCTGCGACTGTACTTTTAAGACCTTTTATTTTAAGCCGATAGGGAGTTTAGCAGCGGCTGTAGTGCACAGCTTTGAACAAGCATAATGCTTGCCACCGATCTTGACATAGAATGAAGATTACCCCTGCTGTAGCGCAGGGAATCTTGATTCTATTAAAGACACAGAGGGGAGCAGTATCCCGCCCAGTGACCCAGAGCATTGGTGATCAATTGTGTGCAAAGCTTATCATGTGTTGGTGATGCAATGCATCGTATGACCCTCCCTAATGCATATCTTCTCTGACAGGGGATGACTAGAAGGCTGGCTGAGTATCCGGGATCTGATGTGGCGAGTTATCGAAAGGGAAGTTGAAAGCGTTGTCCACAAAAAGTCCTCTGGCGAAGAGTGGCAGTTCAGTCGCAGTTGAGAACGATGTGCTGGTTTCACGGTTTGAAGTGTAATTAATTTTTTCTCTCAGAATGTCAGTTGGAAGGCATCAAAGAAGAGGAAAGGACCTGGGTAGGAAGTAGGTCATGGAGGCCAGGGACACGATATGGACATGGGGTTCTTGGGATTTGCAGTTTTAGGGAATATTTTTCTGTTTTAAGTTTGAAGAACAAATGTGTTACTATAGAAATATGGAGATTTAAATCTGCTTGGAGGGTATAATTAAAGGAAATGTAAGCATAATGCTCACCTTCGTGTCTTAAATAGAATCAAGACTCCCTGCGCTACAGCAGGGGTAATCTTCATTGTTCAAATAACGTGCTGGACTTATTTAATAGAAGGTCAATTGGTTGTCTTTTATGCCAGAAAAGGTAAAAGTAACAAATATTTGAATGCGGTTCCTCCAAATAAGGAAATACAGTTCAGAGATAAGTTTGTGCACTGCTACCCTCCTGTAACACTGGGAGCAGGACGAGGAAGCTTATTGTTGTCTCCTAAATCTATTTTAGGTTCAACAATCAAATAATCCAAATGTATTTTTAAAATGTGTGCATTTTTAAAATGTACTTCTGGCAATACAGCTACAGCAACTTCTTCGGAGCATTACATCACTGACAATACATTGGTGGAGAAAGCAACAATGTCCTACATCACTAAGGTGGCATAATTGGAAGGAATTCCACAGTGGAATTCCACAGTGTCTGCATTGGCATGACCCTGCTGAGGGAAGTTCAGAATCCTATGGTCCCAGAAGACTAACAGGATAGCACTGGGGAAAGCACACTCACAATGTTGGCGATAGCACATGGTGAGTGAGAGCCCCATCTCCTTTCCTTAATGACCGCACTGCTGTTTCCATCTCCTGCAACATCTCTTTGGAGAAATAGTCAAAGATCCAAAATTACCAATTATGTCATACTCTGTGAGGACCATGTTTTTTGTTGTTTTTGTTTTTAGTGTCTGAGAATGAAGAACACTGGTGGACGCTTGATAAGATTGTTAATTGTGCAGAGAGGAGGATATATTTTATTTCTGGGTTTTAACAATAATTTCAGAGCTTCGATCTGGTTGATGGAAGAGATGAATGGAAGAGCGGAAGGTGGGAGTGGGGAAGCGTGAAAGAAGTGGATAGAAGCAGAGTTGTTAAGAAATTAGAGTGATAGTGGTGGTAAAAGAAGATGATCCAGGTGGAGTAGCATTTAAGAGGGAATGAGGAGTATATGTGTAGATAATGGCCACAATAAAGTAATCAGATCCTCTTACTCATTTGCCTATTACCCTACCTGTTGTAACACTTTAGATTCCACTTAGTACAAGTACTGATGAAGCCAACAGTTGTGTTTCACCTATAAGCTTGGTATACCTCATGTCACCATAACTCTAGGAACTAAAGATAATTACCAGCTAGTTCCATTGTAAGTCCAGAGAGTACCACCACCACCAGCACCACACCTCAAAGGCCGACACAGGCCACACCAAGGTGGATGCCCCGGCGCGTAACGCAGCAGCAGAGCGGGACCAAGGAAACAGCCACACCACAGGCCACCAGGAGCCACCAGGAGCAGTGCTGGGTACACAGCACCCACAGCCATAGGCACAGACACTTAGGCCACACCTGCTTGCAGGGTTAGTGAGGAGCAACAGAGGTACACCAGCACGGTGCCACCACCTGCTGAAGGGCCACACTCCCCAGAGAGCTCTCCACTCCACCATCACTCCCGATCCACAGAGCAGGAGCGATGGCGGGTGTTGACACTGCATCATGTGGCTCCCCTGCATTCAGCCCTGGGCAAGTGCATAGCCCCTCAACCCCACAGCGCAGTCCAACACGCAGCATGCTGTTGCAGAGTTTCGAGGTCATGAACGCCAACAGCGGGAGATGGAGGAGATTGAGCTATGGGGCTCAATGGGAATGGGTAAGAATTTATTCCGTACTCCAGGAATGGGCAAATATTGGGTCCGGCAAGGCTGTAATGACCCGGTAATCGCCAATTTCTGGGCACCGGAAAAAATGCAACTCCGGCTACACGGCTACAGCCAGGGTTGTGATGAGGCCCAGAGAGTGCAGCAGGTTCCCATGATGGCTTGAAACCATTCTGAGCTAGCTGCAGCAGATAACACCTGTCTCAATAGGCTTTTAAATCAACATTCTGTTCTGGTGTTTCCTTTAGCCTTAAAGTTATTTTCTTAACACAGGCGGGAATACAAAGAGGTTTTTTCCCCACAATTGGCACCACCAGATGGGACCTCATTTCAGTTAAGATCCAGTTGGACCAAGCTGCCACCGACGGAAAGCAGGCAAAGGCAGGAGTGAGTCGTGGGGCGCACTGTGGTTATTTGGACAAGAGCTTTCCAGCATACCACTCCTTCACTGATCAGCTCACCTCTTTGACACATTGATCCCTGCAACTGAGGATCCCCGTCTGTGCGAGGAAAAGGGATTTATATTCCTGGTGAAGCACTGGCACATAATACTGCAGAAAAAGGGGTGAGACCATTTCGGAATAATGCATGGTCTGATGTTATAAAAATGTAATGCATTCCCTATGGGAGCATACTGTTAATGAATCATAGAGAAATGCACTTCAACATGTAATGCTGTTTTCATTGTGGCATCATATTGTTAATGAAACACAGGGAAATAAATTTGGATATGTAATGGAGTGTTTTCCATAGGGAGCATACTGTTAATTAACTATTGGGAAATACAGTTGGTGTACACAAGTTGAAACCATGGCCCTCATTACAAGTTTGCAGGTCCGGAAACAACGGCGCTGGTAAGCTACCGGCACTGTTGTTTCCGGACCGGCAAACTACAAGCCTGCAGGTGTTTTGCCTTCCCGTCCACCAGGTCTGTCCTGGCGGGTGGAACGGCACCCACCTGCAGACTTTCACTGAAACACGGTTGACGGTTGATGGTGTTTCAGGGAACAACATAGTTACTGACACTTGACTTCCCGGCAGCCGGGGTTGTAATACCTCGGTGTTACCAGCAAGCCAGGCGCAGGTATTTGTTTACAGGTCCGGCGGCTTTCTCACGGATTTACCGGCACGGCTACCCTAGGACTCATAATGAGGGCCCATGTTAGAGATGAATCATGAAATAAGCATGTAGATTACATTGATCATGGGCACACTGTACTTAAAATGGGGCACTATCAAAGCAAATGTGTGATCCCAAAGTAAGGAGGAAACAAAAGTAAGTAGGAAAGAAATGGGATTGCAATGTTGTAAGGATCAACAAGAATTAGAAAAACATGTGTCTACTCCCCTGGAAGGCATGGCACGGTGGGAGCTAGTGGTTAAAAAGGCTTGTTGTTTATACAAAAATGGCATGAATACACTGCCAACCACCCTGATTTGCAACGCACGCATATGATCAGAAAGAGATGAAAAAAGATTGGAATATAGGAGACTGCACAGATATAATGAGGATTAAGGGTGTGTATGTAGCCATGGCTTACCCCTCAGAGCTGACACCCGAATCAAAAGTGACCTTAGAGGATAAGACAGACCCATTGTTAGAATGTTTAATGGTTAAAAGGGCTCCCCCACCCACCTATCAGGTACCTAGTGATAAGGTGGTTTCCACGCCACCTCGTGACCACAGGATTACAGCTCCCGACACGGAAACTGCAGAAAAGGTAGTGTTGGCATGGATCAAAAATGGGGTGGAAGAAGTAGAACAGGCTAAAGTGTACGTGCCCCAGCAACGAGATATGCTTATATAGTACAAAGGATATGCAAACAAATGTGGCTGTTACATAAAAAGGTGAATGGGAACAATGAAGTGTATCCCCTGCCAGATGAATATGAGGATTTAGACCAAGCAATCCAAGAGTATAAGCTTGATTCAAACTTCTGTCGTGCAATAGTGTCAAAAATGTTATTGTAGATCATAAATACCCCATCAAGGTTTATGGTAACTCAGACGTTTCCAATGAGAGAAGTGCCTGTGTTTACACTGACAATCCGACAAACAAGGTTCATGTCCCTTGGAACCGGATGGAATTATTGTCTTTTGCTAAATATTATCCAGATATTAAACAAAATCCAGAACTGTGGTATACCCAGACAGACCGGGTAATTAAAACAGGCCCACTTACATTGGGAGATAAAGATCAGTTGTTTTCATGCATTCTGCCAGCAGATATATGGTGCAAATGCAGAAGGAAAGACAGTTTAGATCCTGTCATAACTTGTAAGGAGCTGAGAAGGCAGCGAATAAAAGTGGGAAGACTGGGGAATTGTCCAATCAAATAGCTCTTCCAGCACTGCCGATAACAAGTATCCAGCAAGCGGTTCCCGCAATCAAATGAATACGAATAAATTGACTGCTTGCAGACAGGAAGAAGGAGAGTCAGCTGAAATACATTTTGCACAAAAAGAAGAAGCTTTAACCTTGTTTAGTGGAATGGTCATGGCTATGCCGGAGGGACAGAAAGCCTTTTGTTCACATTTTGTAGAAGGATTGTTGCCTCACCTAAAGAATGATATACAAACCTATGAGTCTACATGGTCAACTTAAACTGCTGCCCAGTTAACTATGGCTGCATACTACGCAAATCGCATAGACAAAGGGGAGAAGGGGAAAAAAATGAAGGAATTAAAAACCAGAACACTAATGCAACAGGCTTTTCCAGAAAGAGGCAGAGGTAATGTGCACATACAAATGGGAAGAATAATGGGCCTCATTACGAGTAGGATGGTAAGTGGAAAAATGATGAGTTTGTGTTTTGAGTGGAGGATTTAGCTCCAGCAAAACCCTAGAGGTAAATCTTCCCACTTAAGGTCGAAAAATCAGCAGAATTTGCAGAATTACTGTGGTGGTAATTTCTGCAGAGGTAATTCCACAAACAAAACCCCATTGGGTCTATGGGCCCAAAATAAATGGGGAATTAAACCGCCACCACTACTTGTAATCAGGCGGAAATTCTGCCTGACCAAGTGGCGGTAACAGTAATTCCGCAGGGCTATTTTTTGGAGGATTTACCTGCGATTTTTCTGCCTAACTCGTAATGAGGCTCGTGTACAAAGGAGGAAGGAGTGGTAGTGCCCTGCCAAATAATGGAGCAGGGATGATAGACACTGGGTGTCATTTTTGCAAAGCAGAAGACCAATGTATAAGGGAGTGTCCGTTGCGCCAGAGAGGGCGAAGAAGTTCTTATGGGCGCCGAATGACAAGGGGTACCATTCTAAGATCTGAGGCTGGGAACAGTATAGTAATAAATACTGGGACATCAGAAGAGAATAATGAGCAACAACATAATTATTTTGACCCTAGACAAGATCTGCAGTATTCAGCTAGGGATTATTATGAGGATGGTTACGGTACAATGAATTACACAGCATAAAGCTGCCCGGTGGTGCCACACATTACTTCCCTGTTTACCATGATACCACCTTCAGCTCAGTATTTCACTGTTATAGACCTTAAAAATGCTTTCTTTAGCATTCCGATCCATGAAGACAGTCAGTATCTATTAGCCTTTAATGTGGAAGGGCGATCCTACACTTTTCGAAGTGCCCCCCAAGGTTACACTGAAAGTCCAAGTATTTACAGACGAGCATTCAAACCACAGCTAGACATGTTTCTACCAACTCCAAATACCATACTGCTCAAATATATGGATGATTTGAGCTGCAGACACCCAAGAGCAATGAATAGATTGCACTGTGCGGTTATTACAATTTTTAGCACCACTGGCACATAAAGTGTCCTCAAAGAAACTACAGTTTTTCAAAACATAGGTCATCTATTGTCAAAAGGAGAGTGTAGACTACACCCTCAGCGCATATAAGCTATAATGCAAATACCTGTCCCTATCACACTGAAGGATGTTAGAGGATTCCTGGGAACAATTTCATTTTGCAGATAGTGTATTCCAATTTTTTCGCTTATAGCAAAACCATTGCTAGGACTAACACTGAGCAGCACCCCAGTTCCCTTGCCATGGACTGCTGCTCAGCATGAAAATTTTGATGTTTTAGAATCTGCATTATGTAACTCACCTGCTTTGGGCACCCTCAATTATACTAAACTTTTTACGCTGTTTGTGCGTGAAAAGCAAAGCTGTGCATTAACTGTACTAACTCAACAGCAAGGGGGAAATGTACATATTTCGTTTCTATATTGGACCCAGTGGCAAAAGCACTTCCAAATTCTCTACGTGGCGTAGCAGCTGCAGAGATTTCTATTGAAGCAGGCAGTTACATTGTCTCTGCCACATGCAATTGATATTTTATTGAATAAAACACGAACAGAGCACCTGACAAATGCCAGGTTAACACAAGATGAGGTGATGTTACTGGCTCTAAACATTACCATACAGCATTGTAATACTCTAAATCCTGCCACCCTGCTACCTCTCCCATCGGATGAATTGAAAGTAATGCATGACTGTATATTAATAACAGATAATGAAACGAAGGGACGGGTCGATTTGGTGGATACTCCAATTGATTGATTGATTGATTGTTTATTTATTAATGTGCTTCTATACAAGCGTTTCAAAGCACAACCATGCATGGGAGAGGAAGACATAGGGAGGACAAGACAAACGATCTTACTAGGCATGGTACCTTCATATTATGCATGTGAACAGAAACGGAAGTGGGTGGGGGGGCAATCGGACAAGTGGGCCGAGTCCCGTCAGAACATGGGTTAAGTGCCAGGAGATACCACTCTCATGGGTTGTAACCGAAGTGCAGTAGTGCTGCGTCAAGTACAAAGCATGGGGCAAGTGCAGGAGACAGGCGAGGAAAGCTTGGGACCTGTAAGGCTCTGAAGGTACACCAGGACGCCAGTCAATGAAACTAAGCAGAATTAGAGGAGAGAGAGCAAGAGAGCAGAGAGAGGTGGTTAGCAGGGGAAGAGAGAAGGAGGAAGCGAAGAGGAAAGTATTGAGGAGTTTCCATAATTTAAGGAGATCCGGCTCAAGACGGAGAGAGGCAGGGAGGCTGTTCCAGAGGGAGGCACGTGCAGAGGATAAAGATCTCCCCCCTATGGGCCCAGGCCCCAGAAAGCCTTGTGGACAATGCAAAGGGTCTTGAACTTAATCCTTACAGCCACGGGGAGCCAGTGAAGAGACTTCAGCACCAGAAAGACACGGTCCCTGGGCTTTAGGCCAAGAATAAATATTGCGGTTCTGTTCTGGGTGAGTTGAAGGAGACAGTGAGGGCAGGTTGAGAAAGAGGCTGTTGCAGTAGTCCTGCCTAGAGAGGACCAGAGCTCTGGAGACGGCAAGCCTCTGGGGGAAGGTGAGAAAAGGTAGAATACCTCTGTGAAGGTACAGTTGGTAGTGGGACTTTTTAGAGATGCCTGTGCTGTGAGATGAGAAGGAGAGAGTGGAGTTGAAAATGACTCCCAGGTTTTTTTCTCGTTAGTAGGTGGAGGCGCAGGGCCAAGGGAGGCCAGCCAGAGAGAAAAAGGGAAGGTGGGAGCAGGGGTCCTGATGAGGACAATCTCAGTCTTACTGGCATTGAGGCATGACTGAATTGCTGCCAGACAGTCAGGCATGAGTGAGGAAGAGGAAGAGGAAGAGGAAGAGGCCGAGGGTAGCCTGAAGGAGAGCTGCGTGTCATCAACGTAACAGAGGGGAATGTTTAAATCCCTGGGGGACATCGCAAGTAGAGAGAGTGATAGGGGGAGGAAAGACCACAGTTTCACCTGGGATAAGCGGTCGGAGAGCAAGGAGTTTAACCACGCCAGGTCCTGATCAGTGATGCCCAGGGTATCAGAGAGAAGTGCAATAAGGGTGTTGTGGTTCACTTTATCGAAAGCAGAGGAGAGGTCAAGTAGAATTAGGACAGAAGGAGAGTTAGAATCAAGATTTGACAGCAGAACTTCACAGGTGTTCAGAAGAGCAGTTTCCGTGCCTCTGGATGCTCTAAAACTAGACTGGTGGTCGTGAAAGCAGCCAACAGATTCAGTGTGGAGTGTGAGCTGGGAAACAGCCAAACTCTCCAGAAGTTTGCCCAGGAAAAGAGTGATAGAAATCGGGCAATAGTTTGTTGGAATGGAAGGGTCATCAGAAGGTTTTTTGAGGATGGGTGCCCAAGGGAGTGCTTAAGAGCAGTGGGGAAAACTCCAATGGTGAAGGAGAGATTGCAGAGGTCGGCCAAGGCTGGGTCGAGAGAGTCAATGTTGTCCTTGCTGGTTTTGGAGGAACAGGGGTCTACCTGTTTGGAGGAGGCTTTCATAGACCGTACTTGTCTAGTGACCTCCTCAGGTGTGACAAGGGAGAGAGAAGAGAGAAGAAGGGGAGGGGTGGGGTGGAGGTGGTCAAGGGTGGTACAAGAGATGTTGCTGCATGAGTTGGTGAGGGAGAGAGAGAGGATAGGATACCCAGTGTTTTTGAGGTAATGTTTGCAGCCAGGGACGAGCAAAGGGCCTGGGTGGGTGCAATGGTGGAGGAGACTGCGGTAGGGTTGGCTAATTCCTTGCAGGCTTTGAAATGTTCGGCCGTGTTATTGGATGCCGCGGAGATGCAGGCTTGAATTAAGACTCTTTTCTTGGAGCGGATACAGAGTCTATACCGCCTTTGGAGGTGGCGGCAGGCCAGTTTGTCCGAGGGTGCGCCTGAGGAATCCCATTTCAGTTTGGCTGCCCTGCACTTGAGTTTAAAGGCAGCCAGATCGGAGTCATACCAAGAGTTGCACTTTTTGGTAGGCTTCAGTTGTGCCCTCATGACAGGGGCAATCATAACAAGAGTGTTGGAAACAGAGAGGTTAAAGTCTGAGAGGGCTGTGTCAGGGTGGGAGTCAGCCGCAGGAGTAGAAGGAGCAGAGTAGATGGTGGAAAAGGCAGCTACTGAGACTCTTTTCATAGGTCGGATGAGCTTAAAGACGGGAGGGAGTGTCGGGCTTCCCGATGCAAGAGGAGAAGATAGGTTCAAGTGAGAAGAGAGGATATAGTGATCAGTCCAGGAGAGAGGAGTAGTGAGAGGGATAGATAGAGGAATGACAGTTGTGATGAGAGCATCCAAGGTGTGGCCAGCACTGTGGGTTGGGTCAGAGGGTAAGATGGAAAGAGAGAGAGAGTCGCAAAGGTTGCAGAAAGGTCTTGAGGAATCAGGTGAGTCGAGATGGATGTTGAGATCACCTAGCAGGAGGAGTCGAGAAGAGGCGTAAAGGCCAGAGGAGGCCAGGTCAGCCCATTCCAAAAGGAAGAGGGAGGGCTGACTACGTGGCCGATAGAAGGTGGCTAGCAGGAGTAAAGAGCTATGAGAGCGGGAGAGCCTGCAGGCCAGACACTCAAAGGATGAGTAGGCCTGAGTGGGAATGACAGACACAGGGATCCACTCAGGGAATATCAATATTACTCCCCCACCTGGTCTGGTTGGTCTAGGAAGATAGAGTATCTTGTAGCCTTCTGTGAGAAGTGTGTCAAAACTTGTGACAGAGCAATCCTTCAACCAGGTTTCAGTGAGGGCAAGAACATCAAGATCCAGGAGTTCAAGGAGGTTGCAGGATGTCAGAGGAGTGTTTAACAGCTGAGCGAGTGTTAAGCATGGCAATGAGGAGCAGATTGCCATCAGTGAAAGACTTACAGGGAAGCAGAGGTCAGTGGTCAGTGGTCACCCCCATAAGTGATGAAAGTGCCTGAGTGACAGAGGCACAAGGGGGCAGAGGAACCAAGGCCGGTGAGGGAACCGGGACTGTAATGTTTGAGAAGACAGCCAGTGAGGGAGATGCCACAGGCGGCAAGGGAGCCCCAGATACAGTGTTGGTGGGTGGCTGGTTCACCCAAGAGGAGGAGGCTGACAGGGTTGTCAATATGTGGGGTGACTACAAGGAGGCCTTGTTAAGGGTAGAAGTTGGTTAGGAGGCGGCAAGGGAGCCAAGGTGGGCACAACTTGCAAGGGAGCAAGGGCTGCTGAAGGAGCTGGTGCAGAAGGCGGAAGGAGGTTGATAAGGGTGGGGAGGAGCCTATCAAAGAGTAGAACGTTGGGTTGAGGACCTTGTACCATGAAGGAAGAGAAAGGAGAGAGAAGAGCGATACTATGGAGAGTCCATAGGTTGGGTGAGGGAACAACAAATAGTATGTTGGTGAGAGTCTCTGGCAGAGGCAGTGATGTAGGTGTCTGCAATCAGAAGGCCTTGGTTAGAGCCCAGTATGACCATCTTGAGTTTCTTCCTGCCTGACTTAGTAAGGGGTGAAGGATAAGAGATAGAGAAGCATTTTGAGAAGATAGGAGGGATAGAGAGTGCCGTAGCAAACTGCAAAAAGTGAGGTACACTTAACCAGCCGAGGCCACAGAGGCGCTGGGAGAGGTGGTCAGTGATAATGTCGAATGCAATAATTTCGACAGTCAAAATGTCGAAAAAAAAATGTCGAAAAAAATAATGTCGAAAACCAATAATGTCGAATTTTTTCTACATTTTTAAGTCGACATTTTTTTTTCGACATTATCACTATAAACCGCGGGGAGAGTAGTAGGTAAAGGTGAAGTAGAGACAGGGCACAAGACTGGGAGGAAACACAGAGCTGGGGGGAGGTAATATGCGCAGAAAAACAGTGAACACACAGAGGAAAGGGGGCAGCGGATGTAGGGCTGAGGGGAATAACAGCACAGAGGAACAATGGGAACTGAGGGAGGGTGAGGGAACAGGTAGCAGACTAGACAGAGTACAGAGAAGGTGGACTTGTTAACACATTCTCATGAAAAGTAGGTTATACACACAGCTAAAAACGAATTTAGGCAGCAGCAGGACAATCAATATGTGCACACAGCTAAAATACGAGTTTAAACAGCAGCAAGACAATCAAGATGTGCACATAGCTATTTATGTATTTCTTTATTTTGAAGCTTATATAGCGCGCAAGCCCAAAGGCATCTGGGCGCTTTCTTACAGAGTGTAGAAGTTACAGTTTTACAAAGCAAGTACAAGACAGACACATTGAAGATAATGGCATTACAAAAAGATGGCGTGAACATAATAACATACAAAGGTTTAGAGACCAGGTAGGAGCAGGAGGGGGTGGTGATGAGCCAGGTGAGAGGGGGTGCTTGATTGCTTAAGCTTTGGGTGAAGAGGTGCGTTTTGTGTTGTTTCCTGAAGATCCAGGGAGAGGCAGTGAGTTCCAGAGTTTGCTGGCGAATGTGGGGAAGCTGCCGCTGCTGCCTGCCTTTTGGACCTTGAATCTGGGAGTGGCTAGGCGGTGCTGATAGATTTCTCGGGTGGGTCTAGGGCATTGTGTTAGCGTGATGCTGTTGGAGAGGTAGGCTGAGGACATCTGGTGGAGACATTTGTGCGTGAGGGTGAGTGATTTGAACATTATGCGTTCCTGTGCTGGGAGCCAATGATGTGTGTGTCTAGTGGCCGAGATGTGTGCAGATCTAGGGATGTTGAGCACAGCCCTGAGGGCATTATTTTGTACGACCTGTAGCTTGCGGATATTCTGTATCTTTGTACCGGTGTACAGTGTGTTGCAGTAGTCGGGTCGTGTAAGGACTAAGGCTCTGGATAGAGTAAGACAGCTGTCTGGTGAGAGGAATTTTCTGCAAGTGTTAATGAGTGTGCATGTGTATGCGGTGGCTGAGGTGGTGGCATTTACTTGTTTGTTGAGGTTGAGTGAGGAGTCTAGCTGGAAGCCAAGCATTTGTACCTCATTGGTTACTTTAATTGTGTGTCCATCTATGATGAAATACTTTAAGAGGTGATTAGGTTTGGCGATTTTAAGAGCCGATGATAAGCAGCTCGGTCTTATCGTCATTTAAACATAGCTTGTGCTGCGCCATCAGTCTTGGATAGATCGGTATATGGCATTGAGGGTGGCCGTGTCGGTGTCGTGGTCTCCTGAAATTAGTATGAGAACCTGGGTGTCATCTGTGTAGTTGGTGTAGATGACACCCAAGTCGTTGAGGCGGTAAAAAAGTGGCTTGGGGAATATATTATACAAGGTGGGGGCCACACAGGATCCTTGTGGCACTCCACAGGTGACTGGGGTGGGGGGGGGCTTCGGCTTTGGGAGAGAAGACTTTCATAGTTCTGTCGCTGAGGAGGAACTGATCCAGAGTATGGGATTAGGGGAGAGGTTTGCTGCTGATGTTAGGTGTTCACACAGAATGTTGTGGTCCACCAGATCAAATGCAGCAGAGCGGTCTAGGAGAGGAAGCACAGCTAGTTTCCCATTGTCCCTCAGATCGTCCATTTGGATTTTTAAATCCATTAATGGTGTTTCGTCCCGTGTCTTGGACGGAAACCAGACTGACGTAAACTCCAGAATGTTATTAGTTTCCAAGTAATTCTGAATTTGCAGATAAGCTACCCGATGCAGAATTTTCAATAGAAACGGTACAGTCGTTATAGGGCGGTAGTTAGTGGGAGTGTTGGGGTCCAGAGTGTTTTTTTTAGGGTAGTACCCACACTTTTTTTAGGTCAGATGGGACACTGTTGCTTTTCAATGAGGCATTGATAAGATTGGTAATGAATGGAGCGAGTTGGGGTGCGCAGTCTTTGATAACTGTGGATGGGAATGGGTCGCCTTGGCATCTAGAAGGATTTAGGCTATGGATGATCCCCAGAAAATCTGGAATGGAGACCTCAGTGAATTTAAATTGGGGAAGCTCCTTAGTGGTGGTGGCAGAGGAGGGTGGGGGTTTGTGTAGTTTGTCTAGGCTGTTCTTTTTGGCTTCGATGGTAGATTGGAGGCGGCTGATTTTGTTTTGGAGGTCATTTTGAATGTTCTCGCACCAACCTGTGTCTTTCTTGCAGCTTTCTGGTGGTGGGATAAGGGTTTCTAATTCTCTGAGGATTAGGAAAGGTTCCTTGGTAATAGAGCTGGCTTTGGCTATTCTGTCATTGTAAAGTTTCCCTTTGGTGTGAAGTACTTTTAGTTTGTAATCCCTGGAGGCAGTGTCAAAGAGAATTGTGCATGTAGATGTGGGTGTTTTTTCCAGAGTGATTCTGCTTTTCTTTTAGTTATTCTAAGATCTTTTAACTCTGGGGTGAACCAGGCATTGAGGTGAGCTGGTTGTTTCGCTTTGCGTAGCGCGAGCTGAGCTATTTTGTTAATAACAGACAGGATTGTGTCATTGTAGAGACTGGTCATTATTGTGGGGTTGGCGGTGTTGTCCGTGGGAGAAGCCTGGACGGATTGCAATAGTGGGAGCAAGTTGTTGGCTGGGATGTTCTTTTTGTTTCTCGAGGGAGCCTCTGGGGCTATATTGGGAAGGTTAGGAGGGCTGATCATAGTATTTATGTTGAAAGTGATTAGGTGGTGATCAGTCCAGGGAGAGTTAGATATGATGGTGGCAGTGCAGTTGATATCTGCAAGCCAGTCGAGATTGCGACCTTTCGTATGCGTGGGTTTCTGGATTCTGTGCGCAAAGCCAAGTGCTGATAGAGGGCCCCATTACAACTCCAGCAGTAGCCGTGCCGGCAAAACCGGCACGGCTGCCAACAGAGTTGCATTTTTACTGGCACCCACGAATGAGCAAGAACCGGGTCATGCCGAGTTCGGTGGACTCGGTAATTATCCATTTACAGGTGCCGGCAATAAGGGACTTCCGATCCCCATTCGGCCCCATAGGGCTGAATGGGAATGGGGAGCTCAGATGCACCGGCACCATTCAGAATGGTGCCGGTGCATCTGACGTGCTAAGCTCGCGGGTGCTGCTCTGCCCGCCAGGTCAGACCTGGCTGACAGTCACCCGCGAGCACAGCTCATAGTATGGCGATCTGGGAACTACAGTACCGGCATGCTTACTGGTACCGTAGTTCCTGGACCGCCATGCTTATAATGAGCCCCATAGTGTTTGCCAGGGATAGAGAATTGGTGTCGAGTGGGTCGTTCAGTCCTAGGTTGAAGTCCCCTAGTATGATGGTTTGATATTTGTGTTTTGTATTAGACCAGATGAGTTGAGTGACCTCATTCTCAAAGGCGTGTGTGGGCCCAGGGGGACAGTAGATGAGGTGGACATATAGTGTCGCTGTTGCTGAGAGAGGCAGTTTCACAGAGAGGAGTTCACAGGAGTTAACCATTCCATCCTCATAAAACGGCTCTATCACCCCCTGGGTATCTCAGAGCGGGCACTGGACTGGCTGATCTCCTTCCTCAATGACCGTCCTTCCCAGGTTATTCTGGGCTATTTCCCCTCTCCCACCTCTACCTCCACCTACTGTCTCCGCCATTGTTCCAACCTCTCTCGCTGGCTCTTTAACACCCATCTTGCAACGCTTGCACACCTGTATTCCTCCTTCTCCCGTAACTTCCAGTGTTATGCAGATCACACACAACTCTTCTTCAAACTTCCCTCTGACCCTCTCCTAACTTCCTCCATCATTCCTGACTGCTTATCTGCCATCCAGTCCTGGTGTACCTCCAATGATCTCTGCCTCAATGCCAGCAACACTGAGATCCTTCCTATTGGGACTCCTGCTCCCTCTTTCTTCCCCTCTCTCTCGCCATCTTCTATGGGCTCTCCCCCTTCTCCCTCATCTGAAGCCATAAACTTTGGAGTCACCTTCGACACCTCTCTTTCCTTCCTCCCTCACATTCAGGACCATGCCAAGAAGGCCCACTTTCAACTCTACCTCCTCAAAGAAATTCTTCCTTTCCTCACTTTCCCCCAGAAGCTCATTGTCTATAGAGCTCCAGGCTAGACTACTGCAATAGCCTTTTCCTTAATCTACCCTCTTCTTCTCTTCAACCCCTCCAGTTAATCCAGAATAGGGCTGCAAGACTTATCCTTGGCCTGAAGCCCAGGGACCGCATTTCTCCAGCCCCAGAAGCTCGCCACAGGCTCCCAGTTGCTGCAAAGATCAAATTTAAATTCCTCTGCATCATCCATAAGTCTGTCTGGGGCTGGGGATCACGCTATCTACAGCTTGATCTCACTAAATACTCTCCCTGCAGATCTTTACATCCCCCCCGGTACCAACTCGCTGTGTGTAAAGCGCTTCACTAAACAGTGAGCTGGTGGACGATCTCTCTCCTCGGCAGGTTGGCTCCCTACTATGGAACAGCTTCCCCTTCCTCTTCATCTTGAGCCGGATCTCGTCAAATTCCAGAAACTCCTCAAGACTTTCTTTTTCACCTCCTACTTCCCTTACTCCGTCCTCTGCTAAGCTCCACAGTTGCTGAGATTGGTGACCAAGGCCCTTATGTGTCCTCCTTGGCCCTAGCCTCTCACACCCAATCGCCTGCTCCCAGCACTTACCTTGGCACCCACTGACCTATGCCACCACAGGCCTGCACTTATTTATTGGCAGCTAACCTCTCACCTAGGCACTTACAGCTGCTCGCTCCCCAGCACTCCCCTCTGGGTACACCCAGCACTTACCCCCGCACTCCCTCATCCCTTCTCTCTCTCTGCACTTGCACGGTGTGAATGCTCACAAGGCCTAGTAGGTCTGCATCTATTCTTCAATGAAATATTTCTTTTTCATTCCCATGTTCCCTCCATGTTGCCCCTTGGGCACTTTGAAACACAATGTACTTGTTGTATAGTGCACAATAAATAAATAAATAAATCACAAATATATGCTGATGTCATTTATATTTAGTACAGTTTTATGCACTTGACTACAATAGGGAGGACGAAACAAACAATCTTACTAGGCTTTGTGTCATTCAGATTGTGCAAGTGTGGGGGGGGTAGAAGTGCCAGGGAGAGGGAGAAATGGAAGTGCGTTCAGGGCAGCAATTTCTCTGAGTAAGTACAGCCAGCTATGGGATGCAAAAGGGGGGGCTCTTGGGTTACAGATACGACCCCTAAGTGTGCAGAGGTCCGGAGGCAGTGTAGGTGATTGCAGGTCCTGGAGGTAGCCTGTTACGCATTGAGTTAAGAGGGTAGCCAGGCGAGCAGCCTGGCTGGCAGACAGGTGGTCAACAAGGGAGAGAAAGAGAGAAAGCAGAAGCGAAAAGGAAGGTCTTGGGCTGCTTCTGGAACCTGAGGTGGTCCTGCTCGAGTTTGAGAGGGACAGGGAGGCCATTCCAGAGGGAGGCCCCTGCAGAGGAAAGAGATCTACCTCCAACACTCTGCGTAGAGAAGCGTTTGGCCATTATAGAGTTAGAGGTAGCTCAGCGAAGGGCTTGAGAAGGAAGGTGTTTAGGAAGAGAGAGTTGGATGTAATGCAGACCCTGGCCCCAGACAGCCTTGCAGACAATGCAGAGGGTCTTTAACTTGATCCTTGCAGCCACCGCGAGCCAGTGGAGAGACTTCAGGGCTGGAGAGATATGATCCCTGGGCTTGAGGTCATGGACAAGTCTTGCAGTCCTGTTCTGGATTAGTTGCAGAGGGCAGAGAGTAGAGGAAGGCAGGTTGAGATAGAGGCTGTTGCAGTAGTCCAGCCTAGAGAGAAACAGGTCTCTGGAGATGTTGAGCTTCTGGGGGAAAGCGAGAAAAAGAAGAATACCTCTGAGGAGGTGCAGCTGATCGTGGGACTTCTTCGAGAGGTCCGTGATGTGAGGGAAGAAGGAGAGAGTGGTGTCGAAGATAACCCCAGGGTTTTATGCCTCACAGTAAGGTGCAGGGAGAGGGCCTGAGGAGGGAGGCCGGAGTTAAAGAGGGAACGCGTGGGCAGGGGTCCCAATGAGGAGGATCTCTGTCTTGCTGGCATCGAGGTAGAGATCGTTGCAGGCGCACCATTCCTGAATCACGGATAGACAGGACTGAGCGAGAGAAGAGAGAAATCAGAGGGGAGCTTGAAGGAGAGCTGAGTGTCATCAGTATAACACTGAAAGTTAGAGGAGAAGGTGGAGATGAGGTGTGCCAAAGGGAACAAGTAGAGCTTGAAAAGACAGAGAGAGATGTTGGAGCCCTGGGGACCACCACATGTGGAGACACAGGTGGTGCAGAGAAAGTACCCCAGTCAGTCCTGAGCGGGATGGTGCAGGAGGAAGAAAGACAACCAGCCTGATCCGTGATGCCCAGGTTCTCACAGGCATGATTGATCAGGATGGCATGGATGACCATGTCGAAAGCAGAGAAAAGATCAAGGAGGATGAGGACAGAAGGGTTAGAATCAAGATTAGTGAGCAGGTCTTCACGGGTGTTCGAGAGAGCAGTTTCCAACTGATGATCATGTAGACAGCCAACAGATTCAGTGTGGAGAGTGAGCTGGCCAGCTTTTCCAAGAGTTTGCCCAAGAAAGGAGTGATAGAGATCGAGAAGTAGTTTACCGGACAGGAAACTTGTAGGGTCTTTTAGTAGCAGGACCCAAGAAGGGTTAAGGAGCCAAAGCAGGAGACAGCACAGGGACATAGGAGTTGTGAGATTGTTACTGGGAATGAGATTTCATGGTGCGAAGTTGGACGTAAAGCAAGACATAGTTGGCCAGTAGTGGGGCATTCAATGAATTGACTTAAATACCAGCAAAAAGTGTTTGAAGCAATACCCGTGTTACACAGACAGGCAGCCTGCCTGGAGTCGGTGCACAGAAATAGAGAGTGCAGGTTTCAAAGGGGCCCATGACCACGTAACTCTTTGCAACCCAATAAGAACGCTACATTTGGCAGAAAGCTGTTGCTGGCATCTTGGTCGTCTTACAAGGAGACAAGAGCTTTGTCTTTGTTGAGGGGCACTCAGGTAGTTGTCAGCATCCTCTGGAATGGCAATAGGTGGCAAAACATTGTATTTGCACTTCCTGATGTGATGTAGACGTAAGACCTACTCAGAGACAATTATAAGGCCCAATATGACTTTCATTAGGTCCAGGGAACTAAAACAGGCAATTGGTTCTTCCGTGGAGGAGCTCCAATTTTGCTGCATGGCCGTCATGGGGTTGTCAGGGTCATCAGGAATAGCAGGGTGAGGCTGTAAAAAAGCATTAAAATCGTATTTTCTTTCCTGTTGTGATGTGGCAACATGTCCCAATGTGCGCCACTCAGAATGCAGAAGATGGCATACAGCAGGTCCAGAAAACTGATGTGTATTGGGGAGGACAGCATACCTGATTTGAAAATATGTTCTGTTTTCAGCTAACAGGCAATTGAAGGAACTCAAATGTTACTGAGTTGTACATATCTCACAGTGGTAAAAGCGCAGTTACGTTCCCGAGTGGTGAATCAGTTCCTCAGTTCCCCTAGACATTTAGCTACTTCTCCTGGGATTCATTGCCCCATGTTACCAGTGGATAAACTGTCAGAGGATTGATTCTGGTATGCTTTCTCTGTGCCATGCCACTAGGCTCTTCCCGAAAGAGAGAGAGAGAAAGAGAGAGAGAAGGAGATTGAGAGAAATACCAAGACTGACTGCCCTGTGCTGCGATCGATCTAGTGCTCCACCCACATTGCCATAGGATAGAATGAGCTGGTATAAGATCGGTGGGTGAGTGGGCTGTTCTAGGACCGGTCCTGCCTCCACAGAGGTGAATGACGGGATACCATCTGCAATTGTGTGAACATCTCTGCTTTTTTGTGATTCTTAGCCATAAAATGAAGCCTGTAATTCTGTCTCTGAAAGTGAGCTCTGCTAATCAGACTTGCTTCATAAATGCCTCCCTGAAACCTGAGAAGAACCATCTCCAGTTCTAGAGGCACCTCAAGACCTTCCTCTTTGCTTCTGCTTTCTCTCCTCCACTCCCCTGTTTAACTCCTGGCTGAAACTGCACTGGTTACCTGGCCACCCTCTGATCTCTGGCCCAGCCCCCTCCATCCCCACTCCAGTTACACACCTGCACTGCCTCCCTGACAACCCTTGCACTTGGGGACTGTTTTCTGCATCCCTACAGTCCCCTACCAGCACCTAACACCTGATGCCTGCACTTAGCCCTGCACTTGCCACCAGTTGGCTGGACTTTTACTTATTGCTTTATTTATTCTATTTATCTCATATACGGCACTGTCCCCTCCCCCTTCACCTCAGCCATTTTCCCCTTGCCCCTGCCCCTGCACTCGCGCAATCTGAATGAGACCTGATCTAGTAGGATCGCTGTCTCTGTCTCCGCTCTGTTCCCCCTTCTATGCCTTGTCGCGGCTTGAAACTCTTGTGTATGGGCGTTATAAATGCCATATCATATCCTACCATATCATATCACATCATATCAATGCTTCATGTCTAAAAGCATATTGTGCTATGTACCTTGCTGTGGCTGTCTACTGACATCTCCCAGCAGATGCCCATAAGTGGTAGTAGAGCAGGTTCAAAGGACAGTTGCTGGAACCCAAACTTCCATAGGCAGAGGTGGCTTGTTAACTACAAGCACCTATGTTTAAAAATATAACTGTGTGACCCTAATCAGCCTGGTGGTGTGTGAATATTTAAATATAGGCCGTGTCTGGCTATGACATGGTGGCTACAGGAATCACACAATTATAAAACCACAAGCTTTTGGATGTCTTATTACTTTCATCTTGGCATGGTCTGTATTTGCTGTCTGGCCTGAGGGTGCCAACAACAAAGCTGTGGGGCCCTGCCCAGGAAATTCCTATTTTGATCCCCCTGCGGACGTTCAACATCTTTCTCCAGGAGGCATGAATCCTCCCTGCGAGTCCCCTGGGACCCAATACTTGAGTTGCAGTCCTAACATGAGAACTTCACGACTTTGTCTGAAGCACCAGGGGGTTGATCAATGGAATCCTTGTGAAGTTGGAAAACAGAAGAAGAGTGTGGAGTTAGAATAGCCAATGGGACATATTCAGTACAGAGAGAGGTTACACCATCTAGGATTTTGCTGAGGCTCATCCAGCTTCCTGTCCCCTCCCCACTTCTACAGGCCAGGCACCCTGGGTATGACATCGGAAGGCAAAGGACACTTGTTACAGCAGCTTAGATTGGACCCTTTGGGATTCAAGACAAGTAGGATTCACATGGAAATCTCTTGGGGATATAGTCTATTTCAAAGACCTCTAACATAAAGATGAAGACAGAAGAATCCAAAGCTCTTCTCCCTCTTGACCTCAAGGGTATATTTTGGGATAAACTGTGGAGCACCAAAGCCTCTCTGCTGCATGTGCATGGAAATCAGGAGCAGGCTCACTGGAGATAATGGACATGCTGTTATTGGCCATACAAGCTTTCTGGAGTTGGAGCGTGGGAATAAAGGACCCACCTTGTTCCTGGACTGGGCCTCCCAGCAACTTAGAAGTCCAGAAGTAGCACCGAACCCTGTTTACTGCCTCAAGACTTTTGCGATCAGGCTTGGCTCACTATGCGCTGCTACAGTACCTGCAATGCTGCTTTTGGTGCTCTAAGAACTTTGAACTACTTGCCTGCTTCTTTGAGCCAACTCGCCTCCGATTTGGCCAAGTATAGTCCATTGCTGCTACTCAACTATCCGCTTGCCGCTGTGGCAGCACAAGGGTCAACTGTATTTCGAGCACTGACTTGACCCAACAGAAGCCTCATTTGAGCCCAACTCAAATACTTGATCACTGCCTCCACCCAGCGAAAGCTCCATCTCAACTTGACCGCCGACTCGACAAGTTGAGAGCCATTAGCTTGACCAGTCTCTAGCGACCGACTTGATCCACAGAGAGCTCCGACTCTGCACTGAAACAGTGCATGTTTACTGTCTCTACAATCAGCTGCAAAAGAATTGTCTGGCCACCAAGACAAGCAATGAAGGTATTTGCCAGGGTCCTGTCTCCTGGTCCACCATAAAGGGCGCTGGTGACTTAAAAAACACCACTCTTTGCTTTTTCAAGACACTTTCAGGTACTTTGACATCTGTTACTCAAATCAATTGCCTTCACCTCAGTCTTCAGCCAGAGTGTCTGTTTGCTTTCAAAGTCTGCATTCTATCTATTTCTTTTACAGGGGTGGGTCCTTCATATTTTGAACAAGTTGTATGAAATGTTAGTTTAATTCAAGTCCTTATTTATGTAGAACCTTAGTTGGATATTCTTTTATTTGGGAACCACCATACTATTGTTTGTGTTGCATCTGTACTAGCTCACACACTTGCATCGACCCTCGTCACTGCTAATCCTTGTACTCCTGCAGAGCAGAAGTCATTTAGTCACTGAGTGCTTCCTGTTTTGGATCTTGAGGAGCAAGGTGTGTCCCTGTTAAGCTGCTTCTCTGAGACCCAGCCATGCCACTTGCTATCTATTCCGCAAGTCTTCTCGATGGTGCGCAGTGTAGGCAAGCGTTCTCTCAAGGGGGGAATCATATTTTTAATGTCTTTATTGAAGACGTAGGAGTAACATTATTTAGCAATTAAAAATGTGCTCTTAAATTAGCACATGTTGCAAGATATGAAAAAGGATAAAGTTATTCAGTCAATGCTGCCCCCTACCTCAGGATTTTATTTTCCGTGGGAAAGCACATTAGGAAAAGATGAGGGGTGGGAAAAGGGAAAGAAATGGGAGCGAACAGACAAGACAGACCCATTGTGGTCCAGGCTCTGACCTCCACATAGAACAGGCTTTTGCGATCATGCATATCTCTCATTAAAGGCCTCCCAAATGGTTGCATGCATCTAGCCATGACTCCACTGAAGGGACATGGCCTCTAGCCATGACTCCACTGAAGGGACATGGCCTCTAGCCATGACGCCACACCAACCTACATAGTTTCAAGACTTCTCAAGAGTATTGCTTCCTGTTTTGTACTTAGGTTGATAACATTGTTCACTCATCCATTTTGCCATTTGTATAGCGCCTTTCACCATAATTATGGTCCCATCATGGCTGTTGGTTGAAAGCCCTAGGAGGGCCTGGAGGCAGAATTTGGGAACATTTGGAGGTGTTATTATGCGTGTGTGCATTTCAGCAATTAAAGTTATGTGTGGGTGGCCAAGTACCTGCTAGTCACCTAGTCCTAGAGGACTCCATGGGAATGGGGTCTTACAAAATTATCGGTGCCTGACTTCCCGGCGACTCATTCGGAATACCCCAGAGTTACCAGGAAGTCAGGCGCTGGTAATTCATTATGGGTGTGGCGGAGACCTGACGGTTTTACCAGTATGGTTACTGCCAGACCCGGAATGAGGCCCAATGTCTTAAAATGGTGCATTTTACAGAACACTTTTGGGTAAAAAGTAAAAGAGTTTGCAATTGGTTTTGTGGGCGCTCTGTGGTATGGTTTGTGGTCAGTGACCCCAGTGATGGGCCATCCAAAGAGATGAAAATGCTGGTAGCCCACAGTACGGCTAGTGCCTCATGCTCAATTTGTGGGTATCTTCTCTCCGTAGCTATGGGCAACTTACTGGCAAACGCAATGGGCCTTTGAACACCTTCACCATCCACCTAAGACAGCACGGCACTCAGTACTGCTTGACTTGCATTGACCAAAATCTCTGATTGACAATGGGGGTTGAAAATGTCATTGTCGTGTCCTCCGCAATGGCTGCTTTGGCCTTCTCAAATGCTGTCTGAGTGGTCACATTCTACTCCCACACTGTATCACAGCGGATAAGATGCCTCGATGCTTTGTGATTATAGCCAAATTTGATATGTTTACCATGCCACCCAGAACATGCTTGTATAGTGGTTCATCTTGCCAAATTGTCCACATTGGCTTCCCATTGCTGGACATTCCTGGGGATGTGCAGCTGTCCACCACACTGGTCACACAATGATTTTGCTGGATCTTGACGTCCTTGTTGCGCTGTACGGCTTTTGGTTTCCTTCTTCACTTGCACGGCCTAGAGCTCGGCCTAGAGGGCATAGACTTTATTACATGCACCGTTCGATCTTCATACCCTTCATTACATCTTCCATGTGTGATGTCCTCGTGTTCGCTAGCTCTTGCGCTCCCCCCAGCTCCAGAATACGTACTGGAGGCAGGCCAGTATCCTTCAAATTTTGCTTCGTCAGTTGTTATAAGTGGCACTTTTTTGGTGATTTGGCCTCTAATCTCTATCTCTTTGTCCTGGAACGCCCACGTTGGAGGCTAGATGATGCAACCTAGTACATCAGACATCCAACGATTCTGTCAGCTCCTGCTGCTCCTGTCTCAACTGGAACCTTTCATAGTCCACATTGACCATTGGTCTTAAATACTTTGTTAAAGCCGCTTTGGTATCTGCATATGACCCATTACGCTGTGGCAATGTTTTGAAAAGATGGTGAGCTTTACTGCCGGCATAAAAGAGCAGCATGGAGAGCTTGGTGTCATCATCCCAGATGTTGACAGTTCAAAAACTCACATCATAGCACCCATCATGGTACTTTCTATCCCTCAGGCAAAACGCACCCCAGCACGGTCACCTACCTTCACGGTCATCCGGCCCACAAACCATGTTCTTTTTCTGCTCCTCCTACTCCTGTGGCTGACTCACACTCTGACACAGCACTCTCTAATCTGCATCTTTCTATCTCCAGCATCCTGGACATCCTTGCCCCTGTCATGAGAATCCGGCTGAAGCTTACCTACAAGTGCAACTCTTGGTATGACTCTGACCATGCCGTCCTGAAACGCAAGTGCAGAGTGGCTGAGGGGAAGGGGAAGTGGAGGGCTTCGTGGCACAATATCTGACAAACTGGCCTGCCACCTGCTCCAAAGACAATACAGACTCTCTGTCCTGTCCAAGAAGAGAGCCCACATTCAAGCCCACGTCTCTGTTGCTTCTAACCACAAGGCCAAACTCGTTAAAATATGCAAGGAACTGGCCAATCCTCCTGCAGTCTCTACCTCTCCTGTTTCCTCCAAGGCCCTCTATATGGCTCTGGACTCTCCACCACAAAAACTCAGGATATCCTGTCCTCTACCTCCTCTTCCTCTTCCTCTGCCTCTTCCGCTCTCAGCTCTCCCCCTTCTCCTCCTTTATCCTCTATCTCTCTGACAACACCTGACGAGGTTTCTAGACAGGTCCAATCTATGAAAATATACCCTACTCCTCTAGAACAATCAAGGGCTATATTGACACCCTTCCTCCAGCCTTGGCGATTTCTGTAATCACTCTTTCGCCACTGGAACTTTCTCTCACCTGAGTATGAAGAATCTGAATCCTTTTGTGATGTTTTGGCATTTCCTTTCTTTGTCTTGGTCTTGGTTTTATCTCAGAGCCGCTCTTGGAAGAGATAGGGCCTATACTCGCCTGACGCCACAGTGACCTCCTATAGATGATCACTGGTCGGACACTGTGGCGGCCCGGCAGGACGTGTCCAACGTCTTGGGGTAAAAGCCCAATAGGAACAAAAACCCTCTGTCAAGCTAAGCGTAGAATACTAGCCATTCAGTTTGCTTGCACTGAATGGGGCTGATTGATGGAGGAGTAGAGCGATCCAAGGAATGCAATATGCTGAGAGATCCCAAGCGAAAAGAGGATGAGTTGCAAAAACAGGGGGGAGGAAGGGTTTGAGAAGCAGTACCAGAGCGGGAGAGATTGCAGCAGCAGAGAATCGTAACGGAAGGCAGGGTCCATGAGGAAGGGATACGGAAGGCAGAAGAATAGCAAGAGGCTGGGCTGGAGCAAAAAGGGGGGTAGCAGAGAAAAGGAAGCAGCGTATAGCGAGAACTAGCACTAGCGTCTTACCCCAGACTGCCAAAGCAAATAGGAGTGCAAAGCTATGCGGAAATGTGGAGGTCCGGCGTCCATCTTGGTAACAGACTAGACCGTTGCTGAAGCTTCAATAGCAACATGGCGGAATGCTTGTGCATCTGATCCTTTGTACGAAATGCAGCTTTCTGCACCCTCTATGCCATTGATGCCACAGGAACCAGCGGATCGCTGTGACAGTTTCCCCCCTCACCTCAAGCACTTCCTTGTGCACCCCCTCCTCAAGAAGCCGTCTGCCGATCCTACCTCTCCGGCAAACTATCACCCAATCTCTATCACTCCTTTCCTGGGCAAACTCCTGGTAAAGCTGCCCATCTCCAAGCTTACTCTCCACACTGAATCTGTTGGCTGTCTCCATGACCATCAGTCTGGTTTCAGAGCTGCCAGAGGCACGGAAACTGCTCTCCCTAACACCCGCGAAGATCTGCTCTCTAACTGTGATTCCAGCACTCCTTCTGTCCTCATCCTCCTTGATCTTGCCTCTGCCTTTGACAAAGTCAACCACACCATCCTGATCAATCGACTCTGTGAGTACCTGGACATCAAAGATCAGGCCCTGGAGTGGTTGACCTCCTTCCTGTTGGACCACCACTCCCAGGTCCAACTTGGTTCCTTTTTCTCTGCCACCTCTCTCTCCACCTGTGGCATTCCCCAGGCTCGATCCTCTCACCCTGTTTTTTCAAACTCTACGTTGGCCCTTTCGCATACCTGATCTCTAGCTTCTCCTCTAACTTTCAGTGCTATGCGGACGACACTCAGCTCTCCTTCAGGCTCCCCTCAGCCTGCTCCCCTCTCTCGCTCATTGCTGACTGTCTATCTGCGATTCAGGACAGGTGCGCCTCCACTGATCTCTATCTTAATGCCAGTACGATAGAGATCCTTCTCATTGGGACTCCTGCTCCTGCTTTCCCTCTCTCACTCTGGCCACCCTTGTTGGGCACGCTTCCTTCACCTTGGTGTCATCTTCGACGCTGCTCTCTCTTTCTCTCCACACATCTTGGATGTCGCCAAGAAGTCCCACTACTAGCTGCACCTCCTCAAAGGTACTCTTCTCTTTCTCATCTTCCCCCAGAAGCCCACTGTGTCCAGAGAACCAGTTCTCTCTAGGCTGGACTGCTGTAACAGCCTCTTTCTCAATCTGCCTGCCACTGCTCTCCGCCCTCTGCAACTAATCTACAACAGGACTACGAGACTTATCCTTGGTCTCTGCCCAGGGACCATATCTCTCCAGCCCTGAAATCCCTCCACTGGCTCCCGGTGGCTGCAAGGATCAAGTTCAAGACCCTTTGCATTGTCAACAATGCTTTCAGGGACCGGGGACTGCACTCCATCCAACACTCTCTACCTAAATACCTTCCTTCTCAAGCCCTTCGCAAAGCTTCCTCCATCTCTCTTAGGGTCAGACACTTCTCCAAGCAGAGAGTGGGGGGTAGATGCAGGTGCCTCCCTTTGGAAGGGACTCCCTGCCCCTCTCAAACTTGAGCCAGACCACCTGAAGTTTCGGAAGCAGATCACCACTTTCCTCTTCTCCTCTGCTTCCTCTCTCTCGCTCTGTCCTGCTGACCAGGGGAGTTGCTAGGTCTGGAAAAGACATGGGGCTACGCTGATGTCAGAACTGTTGGGACTGGGGGATAGCTAGTCTTTTGGCTATAGCTCCTGAGATTATATCCGGGGCTACAACCAAAAGATCAGAGGCTATAGCCCCCTTAGCCCCCCCCCCCCTAGCAACGCCCCTGCTGCTGACCTACATGTCTGCCACACCAACTGGTTGCTTAGTCACCCTCAGAATCTCACTGGGTACCGGGCTCTCTCTTGATCAGTCATCCCTGCGCTAAG
Source organism: Ambystoma mexicanum (assembly GCF_040938575.1). Classification (NCBI taxonomy): domain Eukaryota; kingdom Metazoa; phylum Chordata; class Amphibia; order Caudata; family Ambystomatidae; genus Ambystoma; species Ambystoma mexicanum. The sequence continues at coordinate 315,614,926 of NC_090921.1, read as the reverse complement.
TGCCTCCGGGCTCCCATACACTTAGGGGCTGTAACTGTAAACTCTGCAGTCCCTTGCCTCCTTGACCTTACCCAGAGCCACGCTGCCCCTGTGCTGCACTTACTCTGAGCATCGCTGCCCTGTTCCTGACCCTCCTCTGGCACCCCCCTTCCCCTTGCACTTCTCATTCTCGCACCCCCCCCCCCCGACCTTTTCTCCCCTTGCACTTCTCGTTCTCGCACTTGTACGATCTGAATGACACAAGACCTAGTGAGATCATATGTTTTGTCCTTCCTCTGTCTTCCCCCATGTCTTGTCACGCATAGAAACACTTTTGTACAGGCGCGTTATAAATGACTTATCATATGATATCATATCATGGTCCCAACATAGCGGGTGACCCTGCTGAATCAAACTCCGGGACCAGATTGCTACGGAAGTACTGCGGTACCTGTTGTAGTCCCGTGCCGGATTGAAGTCCTTGCTGCCACTAATAAATGGATGTGGGCCCCTCATCTTCCACGTCACCTCCTTCGGCCCCATACCTGCCTAACCTCCGGAATTTTTCCGGAGACTCCGGAATTTTAAGCATTTCTCCGGGTCTCCGGAAAAATCCCTTGAATCTCAGGAATTTTGAGATTCTTTCCGGGTCCCGTCATATTCTCCACCTGATTGGCTGCCGCCGGTAGCCAATCAGGTGGAGAATATGACGGGACCGGAAACGGCGCGAAATGTTCGTGCCTACTGCCTGCAACACTATAATAATAGTGCTTCCAATCTATGTCATTGGATTGTAAGCAGTATTATTACGGTGGCGGTGCCACGTTCATTTTACTTACCATAGCACTGAAAATCATTCATTCAGTGCTATATTCAGCAAAATGAAGGCGGCGCCGCAGCCGAAATAATGCTGCTTTCAATCCATATCATTCGATAGAAAGCAGCATTATTTCTGCTGCGGCGGCGCCGCATTCATTTTGCTGAATATAGCATTGAATGAATGAATGATTTTCAGTGCTGTGGTAAGCAAAATGAACGTGGCAACGCCGCCATAATAATAGTGCTTTCCATCCAATGACATGGATTGAAAGCACTATTATTGTAGCCTTCATTTTGCTTACTATAGCATTGAAAATAATTCATTCAATGCTATAGTAAGCAAACTGAAGGCGCCGCTGCCGCAATAATAGCGCTTTCAATCCAATGACATGGATTGAAAGCACCATTATTTCGGCGGCTTTGCTTACTATAACATTGAATGAATTGTTTTCAATGCTATAGTAAGCAAAATGAAGGCTACAACAATCGGGTTTACCTTTTTGAAAGGTGGGCGGGGCGTGTGGGCGGAGTCTTGGGTGGATGTGGGCGGGGCTTAAATCTCAGGAATTTTGATTTTCAAATGTAGGCAGGTATGTTCGGCCCCTACTTCTCTTTGCTGGGATATGTTCATACTTTTTGCACGAGGACTCTCACTGTGTAGAGCTACTAACACAGGTGCTTACAGGAACACTCGAGCAGTGCAGACAATTTTCTTCTGGCCACCCTTTCAGTTTGTTCCAGTCAGTAGAGCACAGCACATGTCCTGCCAGGGCACGTGGGCCACTCTGCCACCTTCTGCACCAGAAATTCGTCTGTAGAGGGCGGGGGTGACTGGTTCTCTCCCCTACTTGGTTGGGCTAGCATGGGTGTGTGTCGCTTAGTCTATTATTTATTTAAATCTATTTTTTTTCTTCAGGCAAGTGCAAGCCCAGGGACGTCATTTGGGGGTCGCCAGAGGTCGCAAGAGCGACCGCTGCCGATTGGCCAGCGACCTCTGTCACTCTCTTGCGACCTCTGGCATTTCCTCCAATCAGAGGAGGAGGGGGCGTGGCCACCACTCAAGCGGTGCAGCGTGCTGGTGGTCCTCCATTTTGTGAGCACTGCAGCGAAGCCAGCGTATCAGAGGAGGAGGGGGCGTGGCCACCACTCAAGCGGTGCAGCGTGCTGGTGGTCCTCCATTTTGTGAGCACTGCAGCGAAGCCAGCGTGCAGCAGCAGCTTCGTGGTTTCTCTTGGTGCCAGAAAGTCCAGGCCAACTAACTTCTTCCAAGCTAACACACAGCGGTGAGTCAGTCTGTGTTGTGTGTGTGACTGAGGTCGGGGGCGAGCGGGTGTGTGTGAGCTGCTGGGTGGATTAATGTTGCTGGCGTGTGCCGCCGTAGGCCCCAGGCCAGTGCCTTAAGTGGCACTACAAATCGAGCCGGGGCCCATCGAGGGAGCGTGGCCCAACAACGTGGTCTTGATGGGCCGTTAGGCCACGCCCCCTTGACGAGCCCCGGCTCAATGGGCTACTGGCACCCCTGCCAGGCAGCCTTTTGTAGAGATTAGCACCCTCTCCCCTATGGGGGAGAGGGTGCTGATCTCTGCATTTATTTTGTATAGGCTTGCCTGGCAGGGGACAGCGCCTCGCCTATTCAGCCTTAATGGTGGTGCTGCCCCTCGCCAGCTGGGGAGGGGCAGCGTCACCATTAAGGCTGAAAGGGTGAGGCCACTGGAAGCAGAGGCCTTTTTCCTAAAGACTGAAACTCCCGCGAATCCGCGGGAGCTTCAGTATTTAGGAAGCAAGGCCTCTGCTTCCAGCGGCCTCACCCTTTCAGCCTTAATGGTGGCGCCGGCCCACGTGCATCCCTTGATTAAAGGGATGCCTCGCAGGTGCGGCGCCACCATTATAGCTGAAAGGCATTTTTTTCTGAAGCCTGAAGCTCTCGCACACGAGCGAGAGTTTCAGGCTGTAGAAAAAAATGCCTTTTCGTGTAGTGGCCGGGGCTGCCCGGGGAGATTAGTGGGCCCCGGCAGGGCCCCGCCTCAAAACGAAATTTCGGAACCTGCCGGGGCCCAGCCCCGGCAGGCCCCGGCCCACTTAAAGCCCTGCCCCAGGCTGAGGTCAGATGTGTGCTCTTGTGGCATTCCCCTGCGGCCGCCAGGACCAGGTGGAGCCTAGGTTGCGTGTGTGCTGTGCTAGCCCACTACCCGCCTGCGGCCGCAGGCGGATAGCTTGGCACCTCAGGCGACAACAGCTACACGTGTTGCTTAATACCCAGAGGTTTCTAAGCATGGACCTGGGGATCGAACCTGTTTTGCTCCCACGTCGTCTTGCTTCCAGTTGCCCCTGAGCTAGGAATCTGCCCCACGGACTGTCGAGTTGCTAAGGTTTAGCCACCCCAGTTTCTCCCCCTTAGAGTCCCTAGAATATAGACAGTGGCCCCGATTTATAAAGTATCATGTGTGTCCCGGCCTTGCAATATTCTAAAATGTCATTGGCAAGGAATGTCAACATATGATATATTATGGCATTTATAACGCGCCTATACACAAAGTAAAACACAGTACCATTGGAGAATGATGAAGCTTCTCTCTGCCTCTTTCCATAGAATTGGGGGTTTTGTGAATTTACCTCATTGGCGAAGGAGCATGGATTCAATACAGCAACTAAGTGCGCTGCACACATCTGTAATACCTCAAATACTTACACACAATTGGAGCTAAAAGCCTAAAATCTGATTCCTCAAGCAGAATGTAATCAGGGTCCCAACACACTCCACTGGCAGGGTGCCTGTGGCCAAGGGCAGGGAGCTCTGCTTTCGGGGTGGGGGTGTGCATGCATGCAAATGTCTGCTTGCTCTAGTCTGTGTGTGCGTTTGTGGGATGTGGGGGGCCTGTATCTGGAGTGCTGCAGGGCTTGGTTGGCCCAAATCAGGGGGCTTTATCTGGAGTGTTGCGGGCTACGCTCTCGGCCCCCTAGCTGTGTGGTCTGTGCGCTCCCTGGTATCTGGAAGGGACCCCTGTGCCTGGGGTGCTTCTCTGGCCCCTGGGTCCGTGCTGTGGAGGTGTGTCTGGAGTGCAGGGTGTACTGTCTCTCTGTGGCCTCCCTTCTCTCACGCCTCCTTGACTGGGCAAGTGTGGTGGGAGTCGTGGAACCCTGCCGGTCCCTCACACAAAGGGGACATGTAGACTTTTCAACAGAGTCACTTCGCAGCACAATCGCTCCTTACCTGAGACAACTGTCCTTCCTGCATCTTCATTGAAATGCCTCCTATGCAGCAGAGATCATATTGAGTTGCTCAGTGCTCGCTGGAATCCAGCTCTGTGCATTCAAAATATCATCATCATAAAAATAATGGGCCAATGAATATCTGCCACAATAATCAGTTCTGCCTCTGGGTAAATAGTGAGGGGTTACGCTGCACGCCCCAGTTTCCCAGTGTATGACCTCACATGGTGATGGGACGTCACCATCCACCTCTTCCCAGCCACATTAGGGTCACTGGGTGTAGGGTATTCAGTTTCAGGAGTATAATTCGATAATATCACGTCACCCCAAGTGCTCATGTGAGTGAGGGGAGGCTAGATGTGCCGGGATGAGAGGTACCACAGGCTCCAGGGATGCCGGGAAACGGAGGGTGGAATAGGCTGCTGGGTGGCCGGATTGCAAGGTCAGAAGCAGGGCACTGCAGTTAATGGTAGTCTGGAAAGCACACCCCTCAGTGCGTTCAGTCAGTATCTTGTCTCTATGACAAATGATATTCTGGTGTGCTGTTGTACAAATGATTCTTCCATTCTGATAATTTGTTTTTTATTTTCAGACCTGCATCTTCATGTGGAGTTCCTTCCTTTCTGTGTCAGAATCTTCACCTTACATGCCACTGAAACAGCAGCCTCGGACACATCTGTCAAGCCACTGTTCTGCTCAATCTGGTAAGAAACTACATTTTAAGTCTTATGATCAGAGTGAAGGGTTGGGCATTATCCCAAAATCTATACAATAGTACTAATTGTTGGAATGTGTACCATTATGGAGAGGTGAGGGGTGTGGAGGACAATGAACATGTAGGAACAGAAACCTAGGCATATAAAGAGTGTTGGTGAGTGTGGGAGTAATGCAAAATGCAGCCAGGATTTTTTCCCCGTAAAATATGGGGACATGACTTATGAGGCTTTTGGTACTGAAGGTGGCATCGCTCAGTAATGCACTGTACACCTTGAACACATTTTGAACTAATCTTTTGGCAGCCAAAATAACACAAGAAGAAGAATTATTAAAAACTGTGGATGCCATACATGTTTTCTGGTGAAATATTCTCCCTCTCGCCTTTTATCCTGGCTTTCCCCTATCCCCATACCCGCCTATCCGTCCCTGTCCCCCCAGAATGTGATTTCGCTCTGTAGTCCTGTTGAACTAACAGGGCAGATCCAGATTAAGAGGGGATTTGGGTTCATACACTTCGCGTGGCAACATGGACCTTGACACTGCTACATATGATGATCCATTCTTGTATGAAATGTCACAAAACACTGATATCGTAACCATATATTTCTTAGTGTACTGAGGGGATAATGCTTTATGAGGCCACTTCCTGTGATGTCATGTGGAGGGCGTGGTCAAATGACATCACTTCCTGTGATGTCGAGTGGGGTGTGGTCAAATGACATCACTTCCTGTGATGTCACTCTTATGGGCGTGGCACTGTGATGTCACTTCCGCTACCCCTGGCGTTTTGGTGAAATGACGTCCCTGTGCAAGCCTAGCTAGCTTCTTCACACCTCACTGCGACTCGCCGGCTGTCCGGACTCTTTCCTCTACACAACGCGCACCCACGACTTACACAGGTGCATCCTGGTCCTTGTCCCAAGCGACCACCTTGTCACCAAGTTGTTGTAGGCCGAGTGTGGCCCCGGACCAAACACACACGACACACAGAGGGTGGTGTTGTTACTGCCTGCCTCTGTTAGAGACTGGCCCTTTCTTTCAGGACTTCACATCTGGTCTAATTTGCAGCACGTAGGGCTGCTGATATTTAATGCCTTACAGTAGAAGGCTACCAGGGTAGCTCAGTAAGTTGAGTGACTGTTGCTGAGATGTTATATATTTAAACTGACTGTAAATCTTTTGACTTTTTGCAATTTATTCTAAAAAAAAACACATGCTATAAAATGTTTTCGGCCAGAGGATGGGTTGAGCTGGTTGTTTGCTTATATTCACGATGGAAATGTGTGCCTCCAACGTGAAAATCAAAGGTTGGCACCTATCAATCCACATTTAATTTCCTAATAACTACTGCCAGCACAACCAAAGCATTTATTTGTGATTATATTTTATATTTTATATATTTATTGTGACACAAATGAAGGGGCACAAACCTTACAGGGTATGTGTGTGGTAGTCCGAGCAACAAAAACAACATTTTCTAGAAAACTAGTGAATGAAAGTTTCAGAGGCATGTTGCATTTTGGGTTTTATCCATGCAAGTGTAAGATCTACATTTGGAAAACAATCGTGTGCCCAGCATGTTTTAAGCTCTGCTTTTAACAGCGATGGCCCCACCCCAGCGATATTCATGGCCCATCGATTCCCGTGGTGTCCCTTTCGGGTCAGAAGAAAGAAAACAGGCCATGCAAATAGGACCTGTACATTGGAGAAGGAGCACCTTTAAGACTCCTGGGAAATTATTTTCAGAAGGGGGGCAGGCCACCAATTGGGGGCTAAGGGGGGGCAAAACAGCAAGAGAGGGGGTGGCAATTTCGTCCCTTAGTCCCTCTATAGGGGCGCCTATGCCTAGTGTACACACCAGCGAAGCTACTTCCAAAAGCCACAAAATCCAGAGGTAGTCAGGGCAAATGCAGCACGGGGCGGCTGTTTCACACAGGCCTGGCTGGATCATGGCTGCTCGGAGTGTATGCAACCCGAGTGATTATTATTTGAATGGTGTGTCATGTTTGTTTCTTCCGGTGCTGGTTATGCGGGCAGGGTCCCCTAGGCCAATGGCTCTCTTGTGTGACCTTGGGGCACCTCACGTTATCTTCCTGTTCAAGTGAGCTCAGTGCCTCCTTCACTGCACACCTTGGTGGGCACATAGCCTACTTCCCCAACAGCAATACATAAAGAATGCAGCCGGGCCCCAATCCCAGGTCCCATTGTGTCGCCCCTCCCCCCTCCCCTCCCCCGCCTTATTCCTGGCTGCTTTTCTTTCCCCTGCCCAGGTGTGGGATGCTGATAACAAGAGGACCAGGAAGGGTTAATGTCTAATCTACGCAATCTGTTTAACTCGGAGTGTTTAACGATGATTAACGTTTCACGCGGACTACAGTCCTTGTGAAAAGAAGAAGCCATTCGTTTGCTGAATATACATGTGTGTGAAACCCCCACCCAGACCGCGTGTAAATCAAATACACCTTTGTACCAGGGCGCGGGGCAGGGCGCGGCCCATTAAGTGCAAGGCTGGCACAAAAGCGCTAATGTGCCCTAAGAGGCAGACGGTCCTGTGCCACACCTCCTGACAGATGACAACACAACATTTGTGATGTGATCGCCACAGAATGGCCGAGGGGTTGGGCGGGAGACACGTTTCTTCACCCATTACAAACACGCACACAATAGTTTGGGGATCTGAAACAACTTGCTCATGGAGGAAATAGTGATGCTAGCTCTTAGCTTGAGTTAAGTAATGCCAAACCATCACTTTATGGGAAAAGGGGAACATAGCGCCCTGGCCGAGATCACCTGATTAGACCTGTTACATTAGTGGTGACCACTAACCTTTGTGGAGGTGTCTCAAAAGCATCACCGCTCAATGACCTGGTTGTCTCGGCCCAAGCTCAGGTTAGTCCATGGGAGTTAGAGCTCCCAGTTCACCTCACGTCCCTCTGCCCCTTATATCCTGCCCATTGGTCGAGAACTAAAAGAGGAAAAACGTTCCTGTTATGTATAGTCATGCGATTTGGCCCCCTCTGGCCGTCGGTGCAGACACAAATACACTCACTCACACACATGCACCCATTCACAAGCAGGAGACATTACACATCACTGCTAAATAAAATAAAGTGGCCCACCCCTTGCTCGAGTGAAAAGCCTCCACCAGTGGAGCAAAACCAGATAACAGTTCCGACATCAGTTATTAGCGCGCCCTAATGTCAAGTGATCACCAGAGTACACAACAACCAGGGCCGGACTGGGGCAAGAAATAGGCCCTGACACCCAATAAAAGTGGCCCACCACTCGCCTCAAAAAAGTGGGCCACCCCTCGCCTCAAAAAAGTGGGCCACCCCTCGCCTCAAAAAGTAGCCCACCCCTCACCTCAAAAAAGTGGCCCTCAAACCATCATCCGTGAATCGCGTCAATTCACGACTTTACAGAAAATTCTATTTACAGATGGTTCATGTGTCTGTTACAGTACAACACAACTCATAAAATAACAGAACTCTGCATACAGTTCTGTGACAGGGTCCACAGCTCCGAGGCGCAGGAGTGGCATGACCCAAACACCCCCACTGCGGTTATGGGACCTGCAAGTTGATGCTTATACAGGGCTCTGCAGCACCAGCAGGGAAGGAGGGTTAGGGAGACGATGGTTGGATAGGAAGGGGGGTGGGGGGGAGTAGGGAAACCGGAATGAGGTTTAGGGAGGAGAGGTTATGGATAGGTTGGGGATGTTAGGGTAATTTTTTGATCACTGCGCACACTTCCAGCTAGCTGTTTCCCTCATAGAAACCCCAGGCCATTGACCCCGACCTCCACCCCACCCCCTGCCTCCCTTAAGGTCTCTGGATATGCTTTGTCATTTTGGGTGTGGCGGGCTGGGAAGATTTAGAGGTTGGAGACCCCTGATGAAGTGTTAAGAACAGAAACAATGTCCCCTCTGCCCAAGCAGTCAGACCTATGGTTCAGATAAGACTTGTGGTGAAAAGAAATCCCAGTCGCTGCACACAGCAGGGGATGGATTCTGCAACATGCCAACTGGAAGCCACTGTTTTGTGCACATACATATTGAAACAAATAAGAAAAGACAACAATATCATTACAGTAATACTCTTAACTCACTCTATGCTCTTAAAAACATATTTCCCGGTGGGCGCTGTTGAGCAGCCGACAAAATGGCTGCCTAGCATTTTAGCTCCGTATGCTGCCGCTTTTCATCTGCTTCCATCTGCGGTTTGCTACTCTGCCCCGTCTCCAGATTTGGCTCCCACATTGCAGACACTCGGGGCCACCTGCCCGTGAAATCTGGCCCCAAATCGGACCTCCTGACCCTGTGTTCGGCCGCTGGCGCTGCCCCAGTGTTGGGCCGAGCTGTGCCCTCGCGCTGCCGGTGAACGGCGTGAGCGGCGGCGCCGATTGACGCCCGTGGCCGCTGGCGGCCCTGCGGTTCAACCCCCTATCTGGCTCTTTATCTGGCCCTCCGCGCCCGGCTGCCTTGTGGCTGGGACCGGGTTCGGTGCGCGGGGGCCGCCTGTGCTGCCTACGCTGACGCGCGTGGACGGATCCAACGCGGAAGTCCGGCGCCTGACATCTGGTGCTGCCGGCGGCCGACCGCTGCTCGTGCGTCGCCTTTGCCTGGCTCTCCCCCTGCTGCCTCTGTGATACTGCAGCACGTTCCGGAGACAAAGCTCCCTCCGCGCCTAACGGCCCGGAGGCCTTCCTGGTCGCCGCTGGGTGCTGGATCATCGGTCGCGTGTGATTGCCGCTGAAGTCGCCACCATCCTGATCCTGCTAACGGATGTGAACCGAGCCTGAGGTGAGGAGTTGGGGAGGCCATTGTGTGCAGTATTTTTCTGCAAATCCCCCTGGTTCAATCTGACTACTGTGCTCCATTAGGGTGAACTCTTTAGCCATCACCCCCGGCACTCGGATTTGTGGCTCAGGGACATTTATTATCCTTGCCTACCGGCTCTGCGGGCCGCTGCTGCGCCACCAACAAGAGAGCAGCCTTTTCCATCTTGTCACTGCACCGCCCCGCTTCAGGGTACACGATACCCACACGAGACTAACCACTTTGGACACTCTGTACCACGCGACACACACGATGTCCAACAGGTCCAGGAACACTAGTAAAACAGGGGCCATGGACAAATTTGCGAAGGCCACCCCGAGGCCCGATTCGGCCCATAAATCAGGCGACCAGATCGAAGTACCACTCTCTGCAGAGGGCCCCCCCACAGACCTGACGGTCGTCATGGAATCAATGGCTAGAAACTTTGCAGCTTTTCATGAGAAGCTAGATGACATCAATGCAAATGTGGCATCTCTCAGGTCCAAACTAGATCAACAAGGGACGCGAATCACCGAAACTGAAAACAGGATCAGTTCCAATGAGGACAATATAACCACACTGCAGAGCACGGTATCCACCCTTGTCACGGACATGAAATTAGTGAGGGCCAAATGTGATGACCTCGAATCTAGATCACGGAGGAACAATATACGCATTATTGGGGTCCCGGAAAATGCGCTGAAGGGCCGACTCGAACTGGCTGTCGAGAACCTCTTGAAAGACCTGTTGGGCAACCCGGATATGTCCCCCTTCTTCACCATCGAAAGGGCCCACAGGGCACTGGCCCCACGTCCCAAACCGGGAGACTTTCCGAGGCCCATTATTGCAAAAATTCAGAGTTTTAGAGATCGGGATCAAATCCTCCGCCTCGCACGTGAGAAGGGTGAGCTCAAATTGGACTCGCAGGTGATCCGAATCTTCCCTGACTTCTCGATTGCAGTTCAGCAGGAGCGTCGCCAATTTCTTGGAGTCAAGAAACTGCTCAGGGAGAGAAGCATTCCATACGCCATCCTATTCCCTGCCCGTCTAAAGTTCACATTTAACAACAAACTTTACTTCTTTACGGTGTCCTCAGAAGCGGTGAAATTCATAGAGGCACACATTCCCCCTCATCCATCTGCTGAAGATGTGGTGGAGAATGATTGAACTTTGTCCGAAACTTGCTCTCCCTGATCGTCGTTGGCTCAGGCGGTCTGACGGCTCCATCATCCATCGGCCTCCCCCACAACTACCCTGCTGTTATACTTCTATTTCCCATGCCCTCCGGGCTGTACTCACTGTACCTAAACTCTCTGATACGCACTGTTCATTTTCCATGTTGTTGAACTACTCATCGTGACCATGCTGACTTCCTGTCTTCGTTGAATGTAACGTTTCTCTGTTTCACATTTAGGCCCGTCACGGCTACATATAGATGCTGTGACATGCATCACTAAACCGCAAACACTGTTTAATTTCTCACGGATACCTTTGGGTCCCAAGCGGGCTAGCACACGGCAATAGCGCACCCCACTGCGATTGCACTGTTTTTTATATCTCTGTTCTGGGTTTGCCCCTGTTGGGCTCTTGCACAGGCTGGATCATGTTGGGGTCGATCCGACTGTGCACTGTTTGGGATGGGTGGGGTGTACACTGCTAATCATGGGTTGGCGGTGAGGGTGGGGGAGGGAAACCGGGTGTTATCTACAAAAGGCACACGAGGTTGCATGGGGCGAGCACTAATGGGCCGCGATCGCGAGTTTGTCTTCAGGCTTCTGGGCATACACTATTGTTGGATCCTAGACGTTCATTGAGAGTACGTGTTGCATAATGGGGTATCTGTCACTGCAATGGCTACCGTCATAATGTCAGGGAATGTCCGTGGGATAAGCAATCACACCAAGGCACGTAAAATCATGGCCTATGCCAACAGACATAGCTGCAAAATACTGCTCCTACAGGAGACACACTCCAATGGCCACATTCCTAGAACCATGGCCCCGGTATGGGGACCTGCTAGATTTTTTACCTCCTACTCCACTCAATCCAGGGGGGTTCTAACCATGATTCATAAATCGATTAAGTTTAGATTGCACAAAAATTACACTGACCCCGAGGGACGTTATGTAATACTACACTGTACTTTGGCCAACAAAGAATATCTACTTGTCAATACCTATTGCCCCAATGTGGACTCTCCCGATTTTTTTGATAAAATCACCACCATACTGCTGGGATATGTGGGCACACTGATCCTTTGGGGGGGAGATTTAAATCTTATCCTTGTTACGGCCCTAGATAGAACTGGAACTACTCCCCGGCCTTTGTCCAGCGCTGCACGCAGACTGCACTCTCACATTAAGACCCTCGACATCTGCGATGCCTGGAGAACGCTACACCCCCATCTCAGGGATTACACTTATTATTCATCAGTGCACGATAGCTCTTCTAGGATAGACCTATTTTTTGTCTCAAAAGGAGTCATGGGAGGGGTGGTGGACTCCCAGATCCTGCCTCGTACGCTGTCTGATCATGCCCCGATTACACTCTCAGCTAGACTGGGGATACCTGTTCCGACGTTTAGCACCTGGCGTTTCAAATCCAATGCCCTGCGAGATGTTGTATTTAAGGCTGAAATACTTGCTGACATTCTGTCTTTCTTCGAACAAAACACTCTCCGGGACACTTCTGCTGCAGTAAGATGGGACGCCTTCAAGGTATATATCAGGGGAATGTCCATCTCCCGGGAAGCTGGGGTGTTGAAATCAATTAGAACTGCATTGGGTCGGTCTGAAAGCAAACTGAAGCAATTGGAACTGCAAGGTGCCTCTGGTGCCGACCCTGCCACACTTGCCCAGATCTCCGATGAACTCCAGGCATTCAACAAACTCGTCGTCAGCGAGATACAATTCCTTGGCCGCCCTCAATCGGCCAGGAAATATGGTGAGGGAGATAGGCCCGGGAAAACGTTAGCGACACTAATCAAATAGGAATCTGGCCGAACGCAAATCACCTCTCTTAAAGATGAACAGGGCAATGTTCAATGGGCTGACCAACAAATCCTAGACACATTCACCGAGTTCTACAGGTCCCTCTACTCTCAGCCTGCTGAGCACACTGAACAACATATGCGAGAACTCCTCGACCGGATCCCCACCACAGAGATCTCCTCCACCACTCGAGACGGACTAGACTCCCCAATTGCACTTGATGAGATAGTGACAGCCATCTCCGACCTACCCAAAGGCAAAGCCCCGGGGCCTGACGGCCTAACCGCCGATTTCTACCAAGAACACGTCGCAATAATCGCCCCCAAGCTACTTGAGGTCTGGGATGAATCGCTCCGAGTCTCTATCCTCCCCCTTTCCATGCGCGAGGCAGCCATTACATTGCTGCTCAAGCCTGACAAACCGGATGATGAATGTGGGTCCTATAGACCCCTCTCCCTTATGAATCTTGACACGAAGATCTTTGCAAAAATTATAGCGAACCGATTTCTGCCCATTATGACGTACTTGGTCCATGAGGACCAGGCCGGCTTTGTACCTGGAAGGTCCACCTCCCACAACATCAGAAGACTATTTAACGTAATGTCCCGCATTGATCAGGATGTACAAGCGGGGGCGGTCACACTGGACGCCCAAAAGGCCTTTGATATGGTCTCCTGGAGATACACTTGGCTGGTGCTGGAGACTATGGGCATCGGCCCAAACATGATTAGGTTCATCAAATTGCTATACACCTCGCCTGTGGCGCGGGTTAGAACCAATACACTAACATCTGACCTTTTCACACTCTTCAGAGGTACCCGACAGGGATGCCCCTTTTCTCCAATACTGTTCGCTTTAGCTGTAGAACCAATGGCAGACTACGTCCGTGCTCATCATGCCCGCAAGGGAATAAGATTGAAAGACGGCCCCGAAATTATATCTCTATACGCGGACGATGTTTTACTATATATCAGAGACCCCGCGACATACCTTGACTCAATACTGAGGGATATTACCCGCATTGGCACTCACTCCGGCTTCACTATTAATTATTCCAAATCAGAGATCTTCCCGCTCACTAAATCCACCCAGCAACCTACCTCTGAATACCCCCTCCGTTGGTAACCAAATGGTGTTAGATATCTGGGCGTACACATATCCTTAGCTAAATCCACCCTCCTTGCTGATAATTACTCTGCGGTAGCACGAACAGTTGAGACTAAAGTCCTTCCACTATCCATTGCTGGACGGCTCTCCCTCATTAAAATGATCCTGCTCCCCAAACTTCTTTACACGTTTAGCAATGTACCCGTGTGGCCTGGGAAGGACTATTTTGCCAGGCTACACACATTATTTGCGCAGTTCCTTTGGCACTCGGGCGCAGTACACAAAAAGTGGATGGACATGACACTTCCATACAAACTAGGGGGACTCACGGCTCCGGATTTATCACTTTACTGGCACGCAGCTCAGGCCCAACATGCTACTCACTGGTATCCTGGTACACCGGTTCGTCCCCATATCAAACTGGAAAAACTGGCAACTGCTGGTATCGATCTAATGTCCATCATACTGCATCGTCAATACACACCCGACTCTCCCATTGACCCTCTCAATACGACTCTTTTAGCCTGGGCTCGCCTGCTATTCCAGACACCTGGAGCCTCCCCGTACTACAAGTGGCTTCCTGTGTGGGCCTTTCCCGGCCTGGAACCCACTCACGATGCAGCGCTGGCCCGACACTGGGGGAAGCTGGGATACCAAGCACTGACGGACTTCTATCCCAAAGGCAGGTTCATTGACCCCCGATCTTGGAAACCGGGACACACCGGGACCGCCTTGGAAACCCTCCAATACTATAGATTGCGGGCTGCGTTTCGCTCCAAATGGCCCACATTCCCGGACGAGCCCCCGGACAACTCGACCATTGCATACATTGCCAACTCAGGTGGTGCCCGTGGAGTGGTCTCCTCACTTTACAAGTTATTTCAGGCTGCTTCCCCTACTCCCACTCTCAAGGCACGAGATGAATGGGACAGCGACCTGGGCCTGGAAATATCGGATGGGACCTGGGAGGATATGTGCCTACACACCCAAAGAGTCTCCCTCAATTTCCGTTTTCGCGCCATGCAGTACAAACTTCTAAATAGACTTTATTATACTCCGTATAGAACCTCGAGGTTCGCCCATACTGCGGCGCACTCCTGCCCCCGCTGCGGGGCGACAGAGGCTGATAACCTACACATGTTCTGGTCTTGTAACAAACTGCTTGGATTTTGGGAGGGTATCCTAGAAACACTCTCTGCTATCACTGAAACGGTAATTGACCTGGATCCTCTGGCCGTCCTGTTTGGTGCCTGGAGGACCGACGACACTAGATGTTCAGCTAGATTTCTCAATATTGGTTGTATGATAGCCAAAAAATGCATTCTTCAGAATTGGAAATGTCCCTTCCCTCCGGCCCACCGGAAGTGGCTCCATATGCTTACTTGGTCACGCAATTGTGAGGAGGAATTTATATCCATGCTTCCTGCCACCTCTCGCCCCAAGAACATCTGGATGGAATTCAACTCATACCTTAACAGAAGAAGCACGAGCACCTCCAGCTCTGGATTATCCCCCACTCCTTCCGTATCCACCCCTACTATATGAACACATACTTGTATAAATCTCATGTGACTAATGCCTGACACTACTGTTACCATTGCACTATGCTTTATGTATTGCTCCACCTTGTAACGTATGCCCATGCTTGAGACCTTGCTGTTTGTACCATGTAACCTTCTGCCGCCAAAAATAAAAGTTAAAAAAAAAAAAAAAACACATATTTCCCGGAAATAGGTCACAGTGCTGTGTCATTTCCTTACCTGCTGATAATTATTGCACTTATTTCTATGAGGTTATTTTAACAGCACTTCTTTTTGTGAAAAATGTAAGCATCATGGAACCTACAGGGCTGAGAGGCCATCTTGTGCAATGGGTTGCAGCATCAGCGGCACAATACCAAAAGATCGACTGGAGACTTGCGGATTAACCTAGCCCCCCCCCATGGGGAGTAGCTGGGCACTCCTTCATCCACTACCAACTTGCAACCCAGCTGCACTGTTGAAGGCGAAGTGAAGCCCACACCTTTCCCTCTGGATTATCTTTTTTAGGGAAAACGAGGACCTGAAGATCCAACAATATTTTATTTGCGCTCAAAGTTCAAAGCTTTACTAGAGTTAGTTTGAGAATAGCTTATCAGTCATTTCTTTTTGTTCGACGAAAAGCTATTACCGACAGTAAATAAAACACATAAAACTGTCCAACAATTACAAATAAAGGAAGAAAAAAAATACTTAAGAGCATGAAAGCAGGCAACTTGTTGTTGGTGGTGTGGTCCGGATTAAGATCACAGCAGCAGGTGCCGCTGCTCATAGGTGGCTGGTAGGTGCAGTGCTGCTGCTGACTGCGGTGCTGCCCAAAACAAGAACTTGGCGTGGCGGGGGCGGGCGGGCCGTGCGCTGCTGCTATTTCTGCAGTCTCATGTCTGCTGCTGCTGCATGGCCACCATGCTGCTTGCATGCACGGACCTGGCTCCTGCCCTGTCTGTGCAAAATCATGCCCGGCAGGAGCCCAGCCAAGGCCCATATCCTCTCACGTCGTCGACTCGTCAGTGTCACTCACGTCATGGAATTGACTCTGACTCCTCCTCCTCTGGCGCGGGCGGCACGGAGTCTGTCTTTGTGCAGGGCACAGTTCCTCCCTTCCCCGGTGGCCCTCAGCCCCAGACAGAAGTTGCTTTCAACTTTGCATGCAAGTGCAACACATTTGTTGTTACTTCCTGCAAAGTTGAAAGCAACTTAAATGGAGAGTGAAGTCGTGTGAAGTTCTACACCCCCAGGGCCTCAGCCTAGCCCATTGCAGTGTTCAGGAGGTCGTTCTCCCATTTGTCTTTAATTCTGTTCACGTGAGGAGTGTTGGATGTCATACATGATGAATAGAGATGGGGTATCTTTTGTCTGTAGTCCGGAAGTGATTTCAGCATGGACACTACGTTGGGGGCGATGGGGAAGTCTGGCCACGTTCTGCTTAGCGTAGTAATTGTAGCAGCATCATAGCATGTATTAGGAATTGACTGCAAATGCCACCAATTGGGAAACTCGTGAAAGGGCATGACCCAGCCCGCCTGTGGACAGATCGCTCAGAGTTGCAGAGTCCAGTTTCTCCCAGATTTTCTGTCCGGAATCACCCAGTAGGCCGTCAAATATGCTGCTGTTACTCAAAAGTGGCGAGTCGTGCACTGCGCTGTCGATGCATTTGTATTTGTGTGGGTTGCACCATGCACGGCAAGCCCATATTAGACATAGTGCACTCCTTACCGGTGTTGGGAGTGTTTTAACCTTGGTCTGACCAAAGTGTTTTGATAAAGTGACCATCAGCCGTTAGTCCCATGGGTGCGGACAGACCACCCGATTCTATTGGTCTTTTTGTTGCCCCAAAATAATCTGAGCAATAGTGAATCAAGAGTGCCTTAAAATAAGAATTTGGTATAAGCGCGGGCATGACTTTAAATAAATATAGGAGCACAATCATTTTGGCTATTGCTATTTTCCCCATGGGAAACACAATTACTATTCTCCCATGATCTGTGGTTGCCATTGACAACGGATAGGCAATGGCATTATATAATTAGTGCAATATCCAGCAGGGAGAAAGGCTAACAGAGAATTACAGTATAGCTGCAGATCACAACTGAAATCTCCAATTGTACTTATTTTTTAAATATATTGGAGTGATTTCTAATGGTTCACTTATTGCCCATTTTTTGAGTATCTCAGGCTGCTGCCTGCGGCAGGCAGAGGTGAGGCGAGCCCTGCACGGCGGCCCGTTGCGGCCCCTCTGATGGCTGCATGCATGCACTTAGCAAAATCATCAAGCAAGGTAACAACATGTGTGTAGCACACACTAGTTCTTATATTGTTTTGATGAATGCTGGCGCCGGCCAGCCCAGCCCCTGGTTGCCCGAGTGAGGCTGCCATTGCCACCACCAGGTCATTCCATCATCACCGCACCGCACGCACTTCGCCAGGCGAGCTGCTCGGGCTGCGGCCTGCCAGCTGAGCCAGCCATGATGGCCCATTATTAGTTACAATGAAAGTTACGAAACAAATAATTCCAGAAAACTGGCCTATGGGTCGGGCCACAAAGCAAGGCAAAAGCGTAATGTAACTTACTAGTAACCCCCAAAAAGGCCCAGACAGGCTTGTTTACGAGCGCGATAGAAATAAAATATTAATCAAAAAGATGTGGTAGCGGCCCCCAGGGCCTTGCCCTCGAAGTGAGTTCGGCCCGGCCACCAGCCGAATAGCAGATGGATCAATCCGACACTGATAACAACTGGCGACGAGGAGGTACTCCCCTGCACTGTGTCCGAATATTATGCAGCGGGGCACCACAATCTGCATTCCAGGGCACACAGTGAATGTGTGCAGATTGTCCACGGAATGGATACCCATCAATGGTATCTGAAAGCAGGACCACAAAAGCATGGTGACCACACAGTGTGTCTTGTGGAGAGACTAACATGGATTAGAAACAGGGACATGCACACTTTTCCCTGCATAGCTTTACTTGGGCGTACGACACGTCAGTACCCAGTGACACCAATGTTGCAGCCCCCACAGCACCTGCCAGGTCCGTGAATTCCAATTTGTGTGCTCTGCCGCACTTTGACATGGCTATCATATCACATACGAAGATCATACAATGAGCTCTCTGATTGACCAAATTGCTCAAGACACATTTATCACACAGTCTTATATGAATGAACAATTATATTTTCCAAGTGACCATTTACACTAATTGTCTCATTTCACGCCAGAACAGGCTCAACTTTCCCTAGTTGTGGTACCTGAAATGTACTTTAGATCGCGCCGACCTACTGCCTATCTAAAAGGGTAAAGCAAGAAAAAGTAGAACGCCCTCTCCCTCTACAGACACACAACTAAAGTACAATTGGTGATGATAAATACCAACTGTGATCTGTGTTCAGGAGAGTGCCTGTCCTCGGTGACCACATAAAAGCGAAACTACTCTGGTATGACCCACAATACTACCAAATTGTAAAAGAAATGTAGTAAAAAGTAGTAGAGAAGAGGGAAGTTAGTTCCTTTATTCTGACCTCTTATATCGCCCATTAAAAATAATGTTTGTTTATGCTGTACTTGTCAATAAACGACATAAGCCACTAGAAGCCACAACAATGGAAAGTATCAAACCTCTTCAAGATATGCCTATGACCAATGGTTGACCAGATTCTGCAATTAATATGATTCTACTCGCATTCCTCAAGACCTAACAAGTAATAGTTGAACAATTAGAATGCTTCCATTCCTTGGGTTGGGATACAGTTGTCTTACTACCATACGCTACTCCATTCATATACTTTCCGGGTCTGCAGAGGAAACATAAACACAAAAAAACCACAATGGTTACTTTGTTCACCACATTTAAAATATTTGTATGCATATTTTCTATGTCTGTATCTAAATGGCAGTTACCTATTATGTAATTATTTTTATTTTTTACTTTTTAACATTAGCATTGACTAAGCTCCAAAATGTGTTATTATTAGTTATTCTTCATTCAGTTCTACCCACCTCTAGGATTGTGAGGCCATAGGCATCAGCAACATATCTACATCCTCCATCTGTAGATGGAAAGTGTGCATTATTAAAATTTGCATGAACTTGCATCCAGTTTGTTCAAAAAATATTAGAAAAAGCAGTTGTTCTCGGTCAGCAGCTCATCAAAGGGTGCTGCAGTTTCTCTTGCTTTGCCCTTTAAGTTAAGCGACACTTTGGCATGGCTCATCACCCTTTGTCTCTTTGGCTTGCGGTGGACACTGTGGCTAGGACGCCTAAATGTCTGCTTCCGAGCAGTAAGAGAAACTGATCCAGAGGTAAAGGGATCTACTCTACTGCACCTGCTGGGAGATGATGATGTGCTTGACCTATTCAATTTCCAAACACGGCAGGCGACGACGATTAAAACTTGGCAACAATGGCTCTGTCTGCGCATTTGAAGCCATAAATCAATCCAGATAATGAATGTTTGAATTTGCGCCAAGCAGTCCAGAAGCAGGGTAAGTCCATTGTGGCCTTTCATGTCACACTGCAGCACCCTGCCAAATCATGCAAACTGGCTGATGTAAATGATGAAATCAGGGCGCAACAGATCCAAGGGTGTGCATCAGTAAAGCTCAGCAGAAGCATACTAATGAGCCATGCATATCCTTAACGAAAATTCTGTAGATACAAGAGATCACAAGTTGGCTGACTCTGGAGCGATAGTTTGACAGAAATACACCAGAAAGAGCACACATGGTCGAGCATGCTCAGGCCATCCAGAGAAACAGGTCTCCACACACCCCACAAAGACACGGCATCTGGAGAACTTTGAAAAATGCTACAAGGAGACAGACAGAGCTCTCAATCTCAAGGTGCACTTGCTCACGATGTGGAGGAAGTCCACATCTGTTTCAAGAAAACGGAAGCATATGACTGCTTAAAATGCTACAGCTTAATCATTTCTCCAAAGTGTGCTACTCTCGCCCAACCACACAAATGAGGCACAAGAAGAACCATGGTGAGTCGGATCTGACGTTGCATGGTCCCTTTTTCTTTTTTTCTTTCTTTTTTCCGTCCCCTGCCTCCACTATTGATGAAGCGGGAGACACCCCTGCAACCTCGAAATCCAAAAATAATTAACATGGGGAGCAGGGGATACCCCTGCAACCTCTGCTCTCTGTGTTCAGCATTTTGAAAAATCAATCCAATGATACTGACCGAAATCGGTCAAATGTACATGGTCAAATGTACAATTCGATCGATTTTTTTATGATCAATTTGGCTAATTCCGAAAGAAACACAAAGTCAAGAGTGGTTTTACTCAAGTCGGGAAAGACATACAACTCAACTGAAAAGTGTCAGAATCACTCGAACTCAACCAGTTTACATTTCAGCTGCATGAATCTGATCTGAAAGGCCTTCTCAATGAAGTTTAGACTTTATTCACTGGTATGGGCTGCCTGAAGAAAATATCAGTGATGTTACATCTGGCTATGCGCAGATGTTCGCCTACTGAACTAAGCAATCCAGAGGGAGAGGCACATCACAAATAAAATTAATGATGTGATTGCAGACCTAAGTGGCCACAGGCACCTTTCTAGGCTGCATCTCCAGTCAAGCTACCACCATCTGAAACTGGAAAAACAGCCCGAGCAATCACCACTTTTCAACCCACCTGGGGCTCCGAAGGTATAAGAGATTAAGCTTTGGCATCTCATCAACTTCGGAGGCCTATCAAAATGGCATACAAAGCACATTAGCAGGTTGCAGTGGAGTCATAAATATCAGTGATGAAAACAGTCACTGCAAGAGCATACTCTGGGACCACGAGCACAGGACAACCTCAAGGGCTGACTCTCTGCGATTATGGCCATTTGCAGAGAACTCTTTAAGTCTTCTGACCTACTATTTCTGCTAGGTACCCAGATAGTCACCCATCCGATCACAAGAAGGACCGGCCCTCCTTAAACGTGTTGTCGCAGTCTGAATCTAAAAGTTATTCAGAGTAGTGTCAGCTCACAAGATTTACCAACTCATCACAACTACATAATCTGCTCTCTCCTCTGGAAGAGAGTAAAAATCCAGGACTGATAGGCTTATGCAACCAGGTGACGTTACAAAGATTTGTATATCAATTTTGCCCACCTTTATTTACCTACAGATTCCTACTCCGCCATAGTCCATTTTATAAACATTGAAACTGCATTCTTTTCAGATATGGCTTGCCACTCCTCTGCCAGCCTTCTGTGTTAGGACAGAATTCCATTCTTGGGGTTCCATCATCCTGTTTTGTTCAATCTCAACATATTTTGCGTTAAACCTGCTTGTTCCCCTGGATTATTTATTTTTGTGAACTTCTACTGAAGTCCTCCTGTCTAGTCAACCCCTTTTTCATGTGTTGTCTTATGGTATGTTGTCTTATGGTAGCTGTGAGAGGTCAGAAATGCAAGACGAACAAGTAGCCATTTTATTAAATAATAAGGGTGAGATAAACGTCTCGCTATCCCTACACTAATGAGGAATTCCCTACCTGTCAAACTAAGACTGAAGGAAAACACTTTAATATCAAAAGGTATCTGTCCCTCACAATTATGCATACAACATAATCATACAGGTATCATATGGCCGTTTAAACTCAATAAAATAACAGGTATATTCAAACATAAACTTTGTAAACATATATCCTTGTAACCAGGGTTGGATCCCCTTCTTCTTATTAAACAGGATGTATCACTCTTCAAAATGATTCTCAAAGTGTCCACCACTGCATGAAAATCATGGTTTTACTAATTTAGTAAACTGTATGCAAACCTGTGCAAACTATAAGTTTACACAGGTTTGTACACATTTTAAACTGTTTTGTAAACTACATTTGGATTACTTGCGCATAAACCACGTAGTGATGCAAGTCCATTTGGACCTCAAGTTCTAGAATTTTGTAAACATTAGGTACACCTTGGTTTACAAAAAAGAAGTACCTTGCAAACCTTTTGTATGCTACATTGGTCAAATCCAATAAACGTTCTGTTTACCAAACGCAATTTTGTAAACCATAGCAAACTTATTGTATACTAAAATTGCAAAATATAGTAAACCTTTAGTTTACAACTCATTTGCAAACCATCATCCACAGTATATATGCAAATATGCTTCAATGCAGTAAACTTTCAGTTTACAAAAAGAATATGTGTAAACCTTTGCAAACTAAAGGTGTTCGCCTATTACAGTATTTGAAATGTACAAACCTTTTATAGCAGTATACCAGATCCACAAACGTTGCAGCTGCAAAATGTGAGGCATAACGTGCACTGTGTATTCTCCATCTGGCTTTGACTGCATGTAAGTTCATGATTCCCAAGAGAGGTGTGGAAGAGGTATAACTGACTGTATGTTCATGGAATTGCTGCCTTCCACACCATACACATCCAAGTTTATGGCCCACCCCTGACACCTACATGTTTATTGGGTCCCAGCACACATGGCTTCTGGGACTGCATTTGCAGTCCCTGGTCTTCACAGTCATTGTTTACATTCCTGTTCATTTCATCTCTGTTTTCTGGCCTGACTGAAGTGAAATATTGCTTGCTTTATGTAGACAGGTATAAAATCAGTAAAGCATGAATGTATTTATTTTGAATATTTCAGTATGGCACCATATGTCCCCACCTGATTGAAGTGCAACAATTAATTGGGAACAGACAAATACGGCCATAGTCATGTGTGTGTAACCTCATACAGTGAAATCAATGCAAGCACACAAAAAATGAAAAGCAAAATAAATTGTAAACATTTTATTGTATAACATGGAACAGTTTCAAACGCCAATAAAGTAACAACTACATCTTAACATTTGCATGTATATATTTCCCAAAGGGCTACATGTGATTTTGTCTTCCAGAGGAGTATAGACAGAAGCTTTTAAAATACTCCCAGTTTTAATACTGCTACGTCAATTGCAAGTATCATCAAGCATCCATTGGGACTCCTGACCTACGTTCGGTTTCTGCCTTGTGGAATAGGAGCCAGTTTTTCGATGTACATAGCTCAGATGACTTTTTAAGTGCTGCCCATGTGCAATGTCACATTTTGTTTTTAGCAATCTTGAGCAAGTGAGATTCCCACTTTCTTTTTTTGATACATTTCACATGGATTTTCTCTCCATCCCTGAATGGATCATCTTCCTCCCTAGATTCCTCTGTACTCTGGGTAACTTCTCTTGGTAGCATCAGGAATGCTGCCTTTACCATTGCCTTCTCTTCTACTGGCAGTGTGGCCACAACAATGGCGTCAATCCAGTGTTTACATTTCTGCAGCGAGACCAGGATTAACTGATTAAATCACATTTACACATGATATATACACTTAAAATGCAATGTATCTGGGTCTAAGATTCAGCAATGTAATGTACTTTGGAGCTCTTCGGCTAAGTTAATGTTAGTATAGCTTTGCCCCTTCCTTGAGACTTTTAAACACTGTAGCCAAGTAATTGTGGTCCCTATGTAAAAACAACGCAAGTTGATCCATCAAGTCTGCAGTTAGGCTGAGTACAAGATACACCAAACCTGTTCACAGTCGGCATGGCCATAGCCACAGTGACCACAGCCTCCAGTACCGTAGTCATACATTTCAGAGAACCAATGGCTGGCTAGGGTGTTTCTTCATGTAGAATTTTCCATATTTTGTCTCTTTTGTAAGTTGCATCATTGGTCTCAGGCAAATTCGGGATGGCATACATGCAATCGGACGTAGAGAAATACAAGTCTGCTCATTCAACGAGTAACTCATGTTGCACAGTATTTCATTAAACATTTTTAAAAAGTGGCTTCAGTGTAAATAGTTGGAGTGTGAACTTGTTTTCCAGTTGAAGTCCTAGTTAATACCCTTTGTTGGTTGTTCCTTAGGCTATGGTGTGTATGGATTTAGTTTATTATGCAGTATAGGAGAAGATGACCCATCAACATGCTGGTAGCTATTCATACACCGCCTCTACATCAGAGAGTTGTACAGTATGCTTTTTATGCATCACACTTGCAAGGAGGATCTTCATGGAGGTAGCTACACTACCACTTTCTGTTTTAGTAGTGCACAGGATAGCACAACCTGCCTTTTAGAACAATAAAACATTTGTTTTCTCTGCCATAACCAGATAGTTGCTGATTTACATCATGGAGTTTACATTATAAAAGCATCTTACATCTTACTTTTTTCTGTCGCAGAAGGTTGCACCAATAGGTTTTTGCTGCAACTGTAACACAAGAATGCATGATTTATGGGTATCCAGTTTTGAATTTGTATGCTTTAAACACTACTTCTTATGTTACATATTAGCAGGGGGAGCCAACCAATCGGGATGCTCGGAATGCTTGCTGAATCTAGTGATCCAAGCCCCCATTCCGAGATGCCTGATGGCTACTTCCCCCACCCGCCATCTTCCTCCCACCTACACTTCCCTTATTTTCTATTAGCCTCATCCCCACTCACCTGATTGCAGCAGTGACAGGACCTGCCGCCGCAGTTGTTTCCACTCAGTTGTGGCCACCATAGAAGTGGAACAGGGGCTCCATACAGAGCCCTGTCTTCCTGCTTCATGGCAGCCATGTTGGGAAAGTGTTTTGATTCAATGAACGGGATGCCCCGAGGCTGCCCATTCACTGGATGGAAATCTTTTCCACATAGCCCCTCCATATTCCGTGGAACAGTTTTAAGTCCCCGTTCCAGGAGCTGTACTGGCTGATAACCCCCTGCAGCCCTCATGAAACACCCTTGCTATGTTCAGGCCTTTAAGTCGAGGCCCGGCCCGTTACCTCCTGGTACAGCTGGTGGAATGGGGACTTCACGCTTAATTGCAAAAAGTCGAACTAAGAAGAGTATAATTTAAGTGTTACATTCTAAATGCCATTGATTGCTTAAAACTATTTCTTACTGGTGGACTATCATTTTATCAGCACTTTCATTAACATGACACTTCCTTGTGGACTTTTTAATACAATTCAACCAAAGTACTAGTTCAACCTTGGTTGGCTCTTTTCATGTATGAAAGTGAAGCTCCCTGTGAAACTAAACATTGGACAGGTTGCAGGAACTGAGCACTCTTCATTACTGGGGTTACATTCATATTGTCTACCTTCCTAGATCGGACTGAGTGTTAAGACTACAATGATACCTCCTCTTGCCATGTACCCCACACCAGAATACACAAAATAATAACCATCCTCTTTAAATGAATAATGCATATTTTATCTCTGATCATTTTAAGTTTATTCTCAAATACTGAATGTAATATATTTACACGCAAAGGTTTATGGGTGATTATGTGAAGTATCCCACATCTTTTATCTTCTGTTCTGTCACCTCTTTAGTCCATATTTCCTCTGTTCTCTGTTCTTTGTTCCTCTACTTGTCATTTTTCCTCTCTAAGTGCAAGTACGAACAGGAGGGCAGAGGATGTGACAAGGTCCTAAACTCTTTTAGACCTCTACAGGGAGGTACAGTCTGTACCCTAGTTAGGATAGCAAGACTGAGCCCAGGAAATATGGTCAACTATGGGGCAGACTAGTTGGTGATTGAGTCAGCAAAGGTAATCCAGGTTGTCCCAGCAACCTCGGAGAAAGGATACATGAGGGGCAACCAGGAACAATCATTTTTAAAGATATTTGAACAGACACTGACACCTCATTTTTGAGGAGGGAAATAATCCTGTCAATTGATGTCTTGAGAGTGGGATTTTAACTATTCCAGATCTGGAGGCCCTTCTATTGTCCCACTCTTAGTGGCTTTTAGTGACCATCATTTTGTGTTATGGTCTGGTTTTAAAGGTTATGAGGGGGTCAGATGACCCTCCAGGGGCTTAACATTTGGTAGCACACAGATATCCCTCTTGGGAGACAACTCAGATGCAGTTGATCCATGTATCGACACATACAGTTGGGGGTAGTAGCAGGAGCGAAGCCAAGGTCCCCAGAAGATGGGCACACTAAGTCTAGGGCAAGCAGCATAACATCTTATCTCCTGACTCTCTGGCTTTTTCCTTGGTACCAGCTGCTCTCGTCCCCTTTTCCTCTGTCAGCAACTGTACTCTGCTTATATTAGCTAGGCTGCATTGAATAAACACTCCCCCCAGAGGGAGGACAACACACAAGTTGCCTGCTCCAGTACACTCTACTCCTGACAGTACCAGAGTAAGGGTGTGGTCTGCAGGGTTCAGTCTTCACTAAAGGGCGTTCTCAAGGAAGAAGCAGAATGGACAAGGCAGGAGAAGTCTTAGCATAGATAGTTTAAAGGGAATGGACAAAAGACTTTTGTCTTTTGCAAAATGAAGTTCCGTTTTGGTGCTAGCTTTCCAAATCTTGGCTCAACCTTTACAATAGTTTGTTAACTCGTACTTGTGGAAAAAGTGAAAGCATTAGAACTTGAAGGCAAACTTCGCATTAAACTAAACCCAAGCATATCGTTTGTCTCAACTATTATCAGATGAGCCTATTACTCTAATTTGGTCAAGCACATTTAACTTTGCGAACTGTCCAAGAACCTTTAAACCAACATACTTTTAATAATGTTTTTCTTCATTATCTTTCAAAGTGGTAGTGCTCACTTCAATAAAAGGATGTTCCACTCTAGAGCACATTTTCCGAGTGCTGTGAGAATTAATCAAGGTGCTAAAGATAGGCATAAAGGTAAAACACTTGTTTTAATACCTGCTTTAGAGCATTTGGGGGTGTTTGTGAAAGCAAAGGTTGGCACAGAATGGAAGTGACAATTTGGCCTCCCTTTTCCCACCTGGCTCCAAATTCCACACTGTTCTATGCCAGCATAGCATTTTCATGCTGGCGTGAAATCAACGGATCTCAAAGGGGTATCTGCTTGCTTTTTACACCATCAAAAAGCAGCCAGATTACATAAGAACCCATTGTAAATTCTGCCTCGCAGGCAGCCTCTACTCAATCCGCCTTGTCTAGTTCAGAAATAAAGGCTTGCAGGTCAATATGGATGCATTTACACCTTTGTTTTGCATTTGCAGTACAAATAAAGAATATTGGCCAGATGAGACTTGTTAACACCGAAGTGCAAACCTAACAGGCCCCTAATGGACAATTCCCTTCCAGGAGGAACATTTCTTCCTCTATATTTAAATCAATTTGTGTAGCTTACATTGGGCCTCATTACGACCCAGGCGGTAAGGGGTTTACGGCAGCGTAAACAGCGCCGACCCTTACCGCCTGATTACGAGGTCCCTTAGCGCCATGGAGGTTTTAACACCTGCTTTTAGTAGGTGTTAAAATCCATGGCGCTAAGGGACCATGGAGTTAATTACGCCACCGTAATTTACGGTGGCGTAATTAACGCCTTCCCCACTCCCATTATGCCCTATGGGGCAAAAATGGGAATGGGGAAGGGTAAATGGGGATTGGGGACTTACCGCCCCGCCAAGGTCGGAATGGGGCGGTAAGTCCGCCAACCACCATGGCGTAAACGTAGTTTACTTACCGCCTGGGTCGTAATGAGGCCCATTAGTTAATGCACATATTACCATTTGTTTCTTCAATGGATGCATTGGGGTTGCCCCTCTCAAATATTCATGTAATTGAGATGTTAAGGCACAATTGTTCTTCCCCAAAGGGTTGTAAAAAAAGAAATTACATGGCGAATGACCCATTGGTAACATATATGCTCAAATTTAAAATGTGAATGAATTGAAGAACAGATCAAAAATATTGGTCAATAAATGTTGCATTTAAAATGGTAAATCACATACATTAAATTCACAAAAATGGAAATGTGTTGCACTACTCATCATGACACAATATGCATGCAATTCTGTTGATAGATTTGTGTAAGTACAAGAAAGCAGGCATTAACATTTCTAAATACTCCAGCAGCTCTGTCTACCACAGGTTGACAATATATAGAGTCCATTTGCAAACAGGGACCATTACTGGTGCCCTCCAGCTATAACACAGAGTAGATTGTGACCAATCCCTTACTTCTATAAGCCTGTATCAGTTTGATTTTTAGTTCACATTTTTGTGAAAGTGAATATTTTTCAAATATTAGCAAAAGAACGTTTACCACCCTAGCTAGTAATACACTGCCAATGATCAAGATTGCAATTGAATGAAAAATGCAATTTGCCAGCAAGTGGTCACAGCACTCTTTTTATTGTTAGGAAACTAGAATAAATGTTCACGGTTCATTAATTGAGAAGCTGGGGAACAGAACTCGGGGCAGAGGGCTTAGCCACAGAGTTGGCTTGGAAAGTGAGCTTTGCTGGCTGGTAAATTATGTTTTTCCAGGATT
Source organism: Ambystoma mexicanum (assembly GCF_040938575.1). Taxonomy (NCBI): domain Eukaryota; kingdom Metazoa; phylum Chordata; class Amphibia; order Caudata; family Ambystomatidae; genus Ambystoma; species Ambystoma mexicanum. The sequence continues at coordinate 315,586,490 of NC_090921.1, read as the reverse complement.
GGCTGATAGCTCACCCTCAGGTGCTAATAACATATCTGACATGCAGATAATGTATAAAAGTAGGTCTCGCTGGAAAGATTTAAGAGACTTCACTTTGGCCGAGCCAAGATTGTGTTGAATTCTACATAATTACAATTAGTTAGGCTTGAACAAATATACAGAAGGGCTTTTCTACAGACAAATACATTTTAGTCACTACAAATATGTAATTGTATAATTCAGAGAGGAAGCAGATTTTCAATTCTGTTAATGTAGTAAAAAACAAAATATAATTGTCATACTCCTCATCTGTATCCCACATTGGCATGTTCTCCCAATCGGTGCAGTATTTATAGCCCCTGTGCAGAAGATTCAGTTGGATAAAAAAGACATATCCTTTAATGTGAAGACCTTCATCATCGCTAAATACAAAAAATGCAATGAAAAAAAGCACAGATCATGTTATTGAATTTGATATAATAAAGTGCAAGGAAATATTTCATGATGTGCTTGGAAACAAACCGAATACCACACTGCAAGTGTTATATAGAAGCCCACATTCCCTTGTGTAAATCCATTGTTTTTGAATGAATGCATTCACTATCTTTCAATATTTGCATGCCATTTTCATGAAATCTGGTGCCTGTAATATTTAAACAGATATTTGAACAGCTTTCAAGACTGACATCAAATTGTATTTCTTCAAGTGAACCCCTATTTTATAGTACCGTTGGAGGGACATGATATTGGGATGGCATAGCCTTCATATGTGAAGAATCAGCAGGACTCTGTATAGCCAATTGCTCTGCTTGTGAAGATATTCTGCAGATTGAAGGATCAGGTTACCGTTGCACTAAGAGTGGGGCACTAATTCTGCTTGGTCTCAAGGATTCTAGCTCTGGTTTACCAAAATGGCTTGGCTTGCTCATACTTGAAGTCAGAAAAATAAACAAGAGCAGGAGAACAGTGACGTTCAATAGATCTACATGGTGTTGGGGTTGAGAAGAGGAGCAGGCGGGATGTCGTCCGCACATTCCAAGAAATAGCTATTCTTGGTGTTGAAAACGTACAACTACAACTATCAGTAAATATGGTGGCCACTCAACAGAAAAATACAAATTTGTAAAATGAGTATATATAAGTTATCATTGTCAGTGGTGAGCTTTAATACTGTCTTTTCCCCTTCTCTGTTTTTTCTTTTTGCCAGCTGAACTTTGAGGTCTTCAATTATTTCGAATTATATTTCTATGAAATAAAACCCCTCTGGATTAATATTTTTAGTTGCTGTATTCATTTACATCATTTAAAAGTAATGTACAAATGATAATGCTTAAAACAACCAATTCCCAAAGACTATTTACTCGCCAGAGGTGTAATTGCATGTTGATTAGCAATTCCAATTGATCACTTTTGGGAGCAACACAATTAAACAAGCATAGGAGGTGTAGTTTAGCCATCTCTTTGAAAGGCAGTCATATCACTGTTTGCTCAGTTACTTTGAGGAATAGCCATCATTTTTAAATTTGACTTCATAAGAATGCAACATGTAATCAAGTGCTGCTTGTCAAACAGATGCAGTCAGAGCAATGGGTGGGTCTAATCAGCAGAATGAAAAATACCAACAGCAATGATATGCTCTGGGAATATACCAGCGATCAAAAAAAGACCAGCTTTTTGTCCACTTTCACTCACTCAATCCTTAAAATGGGCGTGTTCAGAACCACTGTTATGGAATTCTGTGATTATCGATTTATCTACCAAATGATGGCTTAGCCCTAGCAGTATACATGTACATATTTTGTTCTTAAAAGTATGCTTATGTCCCCTCAAAATGAAACACTGTCGAAAATTGGAAATGCACTGGTATCCTACAATCTGCGAAATATCACCGATAGTGTCATGAACGTGTTCCTTACCAAAACACATACCTGATTTTCAAGCAGCTGTTTCTGAATCTGCAATATTTCTGCCACCGCTTCCTGGTTAGCTTGTGTACCCTTGCCATCTACACTTGACTCCTGACACATTTCATGCCACTGTTGATCACTGCATAAGCATTAGAAAATGACTAACTACAAAATAACGTAAACAGCATTCACAGAATAACTAACATATGATATGATATGATATGGCATTTATAACACGCCTATACACAAGTGTTTCAGGGTGCGAACTTCTCAGGTATTGACAACAAAGGTCAGCCACATAGTTTGCGATCACACTTAAATGCAAAAGTTACTGTTCTGTCTGGTAAGGCTGGCGTACACATTTACATTCATTATATTTCTGATATCAAATGGGGCCTGGTGTTTATGGGAGGAGGGGGTTTACATTGATGACTAATATAAAAATGCCAGCCAATTAAAAGAAACTGGGATTCTGCTTGTACTTTGGTGATAAGAAGTAGGAGAAATGTTTAACCATGCAAATGTAAAGGAAAATCCTTGAGACATATTCTTGAAAAATAATTTAAGCAACAAATAATTCTAAATATTTGCTTTTTTTGGCTTAATTATATTTCTTTTTACTAATTACAAGAGCGTCAAGAAACCATATACATGTACATAAAAAAGATGAAATCATACATATTTCAAAAAGTATCTCTCAGTTTGCAAAGTAGCTTCTTGGTGATTATAATGCAGTAGATGCAAAACAATCATAAATTGTGTAAAAGTGCAATTACGTGGATTTCAAAAACAATTCCAGTACTTAGGTCAAGAATTAACTACCATACAGCATGTGTTTTTGAGATATAGATTTGTTTGTTTCTTTTATTTATACAATTTGAAAAGTACTGGCTGAACACCAACTTTTAGTGCTAAATTGAATTAATAAAATGTCTTTGACATTTGATCTTGTTCTGACACAACATGTGTTATTCAATTCATATGGGCACAGTTATTTAAAGATTCCTGATGTATTGTACTGCTTTCTTGGTTGTAGACCTTACACCTTCCTTTCCTCCTCTTTCTTCTCAATTTTAGGCTAGTTCTGGAGCGATTCCTTTTCCTACCCAACAAGACAATATATATTACATTCTGTTTCATAATACCAACTCATCAAAAGGTGTCATTGCCATACTGCCATTCTGTTAAAAATAGATATGGCAAAATCCCCTCCACAATGAAGGCTTGTTCAAGTATATATTATGGAACAGGACCCTTTTCATACCTATGTAAAAGACCTAACTTTAGCCCAGAATTACAAGCACATTTTTACACTGGTACATCACAATAAGAAACCCAAGAGGTTCAGCCTACAATGCCACCCACCACACTAACCACACTAAGAAATAAAGAATCAGTGGTTCTATGTGGAAATGTCCCTTGGGAAAAAGTTGCTAGCTAGGCAATTATTTTCCCTGCACCTCAAAAAGCCTGCCACATATATTCTAGGATGGGTATTATATACTACTCTAATTCTAGTTATAGAATATTTGGGGAAAGTGCAAAACATTCTTGGGTGTGTAAATATGGGGAAAACCCCCTGGCCACCTTCCTCCCCCCATGAAAATGTATCACTGGATACCAAATGAGTTTGTCAAAAAATACAGTACAAAAAGACCTGCAAATTACAGCCTCGTGTATGATTCATGTATACTGCTCTTGTGCCAGATTATAGCCTCTGATAATTATTCAACAATTGTGTGTGTCAGATTATAGCCTCTGATAATTATTCAACAATTGTGTAGAGTTATAACATCTAAGGAACATGCCTTGTGGTGCCTATTTCCTGTTTGGCTGATAAAAAAAGGACTACCAACAATGTACTTATCAAAGCAAATACTATATTACTTTAAAAAAGTACACATCAACTTTGAATTACAAGGATTAAGCAATTCATAAAAATTAAAGGTTGTGGCATGGTTGAGAGATTCTGTTTCATTATTTGTATTAATGATGTGGCACACAAACTGTGAAGGGCCTTTTAAAGTATCTTAGCAGATTAATGTATTGTATGTGTAGAATGCCTGGAGGATCAATGTGGACACTTAAGAGTCAAAGCCAAGAAAAGGAAAGCAAACATCAATCCCATGGTTACAATGTGACAAAATAAACACTATGGCAGTTATTTTATGTAAATGTTGCTAGCCGTGAGATAAGGGTTACGAACCCCACTGTCTCATTCATGGTTGAGATCCCAGAGCAGCAATTCAGCTATGACATCAATGTCCTGAAAACACAGACCAAAACTGTTCTCACAGCATACGACGAGTAGGCTTAACAATGTAATAGTCACATACTCCCATACTCTTCAGGCTCTCATTTCCTCATGTGCCCTGTCACGCCAGTTTTACAAGAGCTAACACAACCTCAGTGCAACTCCACATTCTGAAAGAATGATGAAAGAAGAATGCCCCAGGTGAACAGAATTTTTTTAATTGGCTATCAGCTTTTCATATCCTGGCAACAAAAATATTAGAAATATTCACAGAAGAAGGAACAGCCTTGATAGCATATCAGCATCGAATGCCTGCGGTACATCAAGCATTTGGGGGCGATGCCTCGCTCAACTATGACTGTGGATTCCGAAGGTCAATGGAGAGATATCACGACCTGGGGTGGCAAGAGGAAGATGCAAATCGCTTTATGTTTAATGTCCTAAAGGCTAAAGTCACCTCAGCATTGGCACAGAACACAGGCAGCCAGCTGAGGAGGTCATATCCTTAAAATTCCCATAAGTCATACGCAAGCAGTTCTCTCCTGAACAGGAGGAAGCCCTTTTGGGGGCAGATGTATTTTCAATGCAGCAGCACACAATTTTCCCCCACGACACAGGGAGAATTATCTATCGGAAGCAACACAATATGCTGGAAGTTTGAAAAAGGTTTCTGTAACTGGGGAAAAGAATGTAGGGTCCAATACCAATGTTGTAAGTGCGGCACAGAACACAGCAGTTCCAAGTGTACTAAAAGCATCCCAAACAGGGGTTTCGCCAAACCTACAGAAATCACAAATGCTTGAAAGAGCTTTTGCAAAGAGACAATCACCTGTAAAAATTAGAGTCGCTAGCGAAATGGTTACAAATCTCTCACGACAAAGAGTCAGGAAACTTTATTGGTGAAGGTTTCAAACATGGTTTTATTAGCCTCTTACATGGCTGAAGCTCACAAGTCATTCCCAATAACCTCAAGTCGGCTGTAGCAAGAGCTGACATAGTAAGGAGAACAATTATGAAAGAGATTCACCTTGGACGGCTGGGGGCCCATTTGACACTGTGTCATTTGCTGAGTTCATCTGTTCATCATTAGGGCTGGTACTCAAAAAAGAGGAAGGGGGAATTTAAGCGTACCCATCATCTGTCCTACCCCCTGAGAAGATCAGTGAGCAATGGCAAATCCAGCAACGAGTCTACACTAGTTTTCCGGAAGCAGTTGAACTGGTAGAGAGAGCCGGTCGAAAGGCATGGAAGACACCCAATCTGCATTTAGTTTACTGCGAGTACAAAGGAGCTCTTTCCCGTGGCTATGTTTTCAATTTGATGACTAATTCTACTTTGACAAATGCTTACTCATGAGGTGCGCTATATCTTGCGATTATTTGAAAAAAAAGAGTTCCTTCCTGCAGTGGTCGATCCAAAAAATTATGCCTGAAGCTTTAGTGGTTCACTACTTTGACAACTTCTTATTAACAGGGCCAGAGGGGTCACACTTGTGCAGGTTTAAAGAACTCTTTAATTACTGGGGAATAACCCTGTCACAGGATAAGACAGCTGGCCCAACGCAGGTAATTTCATTCTGGGGGATGGAAATTGATTTTGTAAAGGGGTAATGTCGCATACATAGAAATAAAGTGGACGATTTATTAACAACAATAGATGCACTAAAAAGAAAAGGGGTAGCAACAGGGAGAAAAATCCAGATAAGCTCGTTTTGCAGCTAGGATAATAACACAAGGGCGTGTTTTTCAAAGAAGCTTAGAACTAAACATAAAAGGAGCATCAAAGAAACACCACCATATGGGCCGGGAGGATAGGTTAGGGGCAACTCGGTTGTCTTGGAAGCAATCCTGCCCATTGGTCGAGAACTAAAAGAGGAAAAACGTTCCTGTTATGTATAGTCATGCGATTTGGCCCCCTCTGACCGTCGGTGCAGACACAAATACACTCACTCACACACATGCACCCATTCACAAGCAGGAGACATTACACATCACTGCTAAATAAAATAAAGTGGCCCACCCCTTGCTCGAGTGGAAAGCCTCCACCAGTGGAGCAAAACCAGCTAACAGTTCCGACATCAGTTATTAGCGCGCCCTAATGTCAAGTGATCACCAGAGTACACAACAACCAGGGCCGGACTGGGGCAAGAAATAGGCCCTGACACCCAAAAAATGTGGCCCACCACTCGCCTCAAAAAAGTGGGCCACCCCTCGCCTCAAAAAAGTGGGCCACCCTCACCTCAAAAAGTAGCCCACCCCTCACCTCAAAAAAAGTGGCCCTCAAACCATCATCCGTGAATCGCGTCAATTCACGACTTTACAGAAAATTCTATTTACAGATGGTTCATGTGTCTGTTACAGTACAACACAACTCATAAAATAACAGAACTCTGCATACAGTTCTGTGACAGGGTCCACAGCTCCGAGGCGCAGGAGTGGCATGACCCAAACACCCCCACTGCGGTTATGGGACCTGCAAGTTGATTCTTATACAGGGCTCTGCAGCACCAGCAGGGAAAGAGGGTTAGGGTGACGATGGTTGGATAGGAAGGGGGGTGGGAGGGAGTAGGTCAACCGGAATGAGGTTTAGGGAGGAGAGATTATGGATAGGTTGGGGATGTTAGGGTAATTTTTTGATCACTGCGCACACTTCCAGCGAGCTGTTTCCCTCATAGAAACCCCAGGCCATTGACCCCGACCTCCACCCCACCCCCTGCCTCCCTTAAGGTCTCTGGATATGCTTTGTCATTTTGGGTGTGGCGGGCTGGGAAGATTTAGAGGTTGGAGACCCCTGATGAAGTGTTAAGGATAAGACAGTTGGCCCAAACGCAGGTAATTTCATTCCGGGGGATGGAAATTGATTTTGCAAAGGGGTAATGTCGCATACATAGAAATAAAGTGGACGATTTATTAACAACAATAGATGCACTAAAAAGAAAAGGGGTAGCAACAGGGAGAAAAATCCAGGTAAGCTCGTTTTGCAGCTAGGATAATAACACAAGGGCGTGTTTTTCAAAGAAGCTTAGAACTAAACATAAAAGGAGCATCAAAGAAACACCACCATATGGGCCGGGAGGATAGGTTAGGGGCAACTCGTTTGTCTTGGAAGCAAGACAAAGCATAGCAACACAGGTTTGAATCCCAGGCTTGCGCTTAGAAAATGGTCCCTGGTATTAAGCGCGTTATAAAAGAAAAAATAAAATTTTAATTATATAAGGCTAGGTAAGAATGTGAAAAAGGACTCGCCAATGTGGAAGACTTTCTAAGGACTTTAACAGTATTGTAATTTTCTAGACGGCATTGAAACAGGAGAGTAAGAGAAAGAGAACAGTATTCACGGATGCAGCAAGTAGCAAAGGGTTTGGGGCAAACTTGGACAGAAAGTGGTGTGCAGGGCCATGGCCCACGCCCTGTCACACGAGAGGTTGAACCAACAACAACACATTGTTGGAATTATTCCCCATATGGATAGTATTTTGATTATGGGGTACAAAACTGAAGGCCAAAGAGCTGGCCATTTGATCAGATAACATGGCAGGGGTCCAGGTAATCAATATTTGGTCCACATCATGCCAATTGTGTCTCGAGATATTAAGAGCTATAACAAAAGCTTCCCTGAAAAACAATATTGTAATGAAAGCGAGGCATATAGATGGCAAGTTCAAAGACGCCGCTGATGCACAATCTCATTTGCAGCGGGCAACGTTCGGGTCTCTGCGACCGGAGGCACAACGGGAGATGACAGCTGTGCCAGAAGAAGCATGGAAGGTATTGGGGGAGCACATGGAGAAATGAGGGGCAGCACACTGGTCGGTGTGTGGAGCAGAAAAAATTATGTCACAGCAAAAGGACGCATCTGAGGCACTGTGGCTTTAGTCAATGGCTGGGGAAATAAATCCGCAGACGTACCCTCGAATGCAACAATGGATCTAGCGAAGAGCGCATTGGCCACAAACCTGGCCAACCAACACAGTAAGGGGGTAATTCATAGAATTTAGCGCACAAGTGGCGCACGCGGCTGGCGCACAGTGTGCGCGTGCGAATCCCTGCGCCAGCCGCGTGCGCCAAAACCCATTTCCGCGCACAGCGTATTCATGGATTCCAGCTACCAAAACCAGCCGTGGCGCACAGCGGCGCAGCGACCCTGCAGAAGCGCCAGTTACGCCCCCAAGAACGCCTCTCGCGCAGGGAAAAGCCATCAAAATCCCCAATCCAGTGCAAAGGGCTGTGCTAACCCTGTACCAGCACGGCAAGCGGGCTACGTGTATCACAGGGGTGCGCGGGAAGTACCTCACGTCATTTCAGCTGGGTACGTGTATTTCAGGGGTGCGCTTGAAGTTCCACACGCGATTCCATCAGGGTACGTGTACATCAGGGGTGCGCGGGAATTTTCACACAAGAATTCAGCAGGGTACGTGTATATCAGGGGTGCGCGGGATGTTCCACACGCGAATGTCCTGGCTACGTGTATTTCGGGGTGCGCGGGAAGTTCCACACGCGAATGTCCTGGCTACGTGTATCTTGGGGTGCGCGGGAAGTTTCACACGCGATATCAGCAGGGTACATGTACATCAGGGGTGCGTGGGAAGTTCCACATGCGAATGTCCTGGCTACGTGTATTTCGGGGTGCGTGGGAAGTTTCACACACGAATGTCCTGGGTACGTGTATCTTGGGGTGCGCGGGAAGTTTCACATGCGAAATCAGCAGGGTACATGTATATCAGGGGTGCGCGGGAAGTTCCACACGCGATTCCATCAGGGTACGTGTACATCAGGGGTGCGCGGGAATTTTCACACGTGAATTCAGCAGGGTACGTGTATATCAGGGGTGCGCGGGAAGTTCCACACGCGAATGTCCTGGCTACGTGTATTTCGGAGGTGCGCGGGAAGTTCCACACGCGATATCAGCAGGGTACATGTATATCAGGGGTGCATGAAGGGGGGCGTGGCCTGCACGCATGGAGTGAAGTCAGCAACCCGCCGTGCTCCTGCCCATGATCCTACAACGGCCGATATAACGGCGTCTGAACTAAAAGAGCCGAGATACAAATCAACGTGCTCGCAGGAGAACCCTTTTGCCGCATTTGACCGTGTCGCTGGAAGAAATCGCCACCAGCAACGTAGTGAACGGAGCATCAGAAAAGGCACCCCGGTGGCACCCAAGATGGCGGCTTCTAGTACGGAGGCTGACGGAGTGCCGCGACAGTGAGACGGACTAGAGTGCCGGCGAGCTTGCTGGATGAGGCTGATGTCTCGGGCCCCTCTGCGAGCAGCCGAAACGAAGCACGACTAACACCGGCACGAGCGTTGTGACCTCGGTGCATACACGGCGTACTGAGCGCGAGGGGAGATCCCAGTTGGCGGACGAGCACAGGAGGTAGCGGGAATCCCAGCGGTGCAATGAAGCAGGGACGGAGCGGACCGTTCGGTGCCCGCTCCTGCCGGCACCTGTTAAGAGGATTGCCGAGTCGTCTGGTCGGGAGACCGCGAGTGCTGTCAACGGATAACTCCTCGCAGCACGGTCCCATCGGTTGGAGGCGGAAGGTGAACCCGATTGCTGGAAACAACTGAGGCACACTGGGAATAGTCCCATACACAACGCATCTGGTTGTCTTAACCGGTAGAAGGAACCACAAAGCACCCACAATACGGAGGATCCACAGGAGGTAATTCTATGCCTGAAATTTGGCGGGTTAAGTAATACGCCAGGCGAGCCTCTGGACTAGGCGGCTGGGGCCGGACGCACCACCACCATCCGGAAACCCGCAACAGTCTGTTGCACTGCTCCTTATTAACCCAAATACCGCCCCTCAGTGCCACAGATCTTACCAGGGCAAGAGACACCGCTAACCAGACGGGACCGCCGGAGGCATCTAATGGTTGGGGAGAATTGAATAATCACATGTGTGCCCAAAAGGTAGAGCTCCCACCCCGCCTGCCGGTGGCACAAAATACGAAGACTGGAGGCCAAATACAGCTCATAAAGCCCGGTGGGGTAGATACTGGATCCGCACTGGACCTGTAACCATATACCGCCCGATCAAGGGCCACCCGCAGCAAACCTCTGGTTACAGGCTAAAGCTTATAGCGTAGATTACAAGTCTGGATCCCCCAAACCGGGCCATGTCGCCTCCAAAGAACAGATCAAAAACTGCGACGATGGACGCCTTCACAACGACTTTGCAAAGGCAGCAACCAACGCAGGAGATCACTCCCCCGACTGAGACACCCACTCTGGTGGCGGACCCCCGAGACACTCAAATCCTGCAGGCTATTGCGGCCCTACGAACTTCCATGGAAGATAAGATAGGAGAAATTAGGTCAGACATACAGCTAATGAGGCAAGACGCCCGCAACCTGACGGAAAGGGTGACCAAAACTGAAGCCTCCCTACAAGAAACCAGTGAGGACACACGTGAACTGAAGGCAAAAGTCCAAGAACTGGAATCAATAGTGGCTAGGCTGGAATCTCGCTCCGAGGACGCGGAAGGACGCGCCCGCCGCAATAATGTTCGAATTCTTGGGATTCCGGAAGACATGGAGGGCCTGAACCCCACTGAGTTCATTGAAACGCTGCTACTTCAGGAAATTGGAGCAGGCAAACACACCCAGGGATTCTCTGTGGAACGTGCCCACAGGTCTCTCCAGAAAAGGCCGCCACCTGGTTCATACCCACGCCCAATAATAGCTAAAATTTTAAACTTCCGAGATAGAGAGGTAATATTGCGGTTCTCAAGAGAAGGCGGAGAGATCAGAAGGAACGATTCTCTAATAGTCATATACCCTGATTACACCCCCACGGTGCAACGAGCGCGGAACTCCTTCATACCAATAAAAGCTAAACTACGGGAACTCAATCTGAAGTATATGCTGCTGTACCCAGCCAGACTTAAAATACTGTACAAAGGGAAGGCAATCTTCCTTGAAACTCCGGCGGCTGCAAATATGTGGCTTGAACACAACAACCTCGCCGATGACACGGAAAAATTCGAGAAAGGAAACAAGCAATAAAGGAATGATTGAAACTGCCTGAGAAAAGGATCACGACACTAAGCAATCACGACATTGTCTGCGGAGCCTGAATTAACGCTGTAACGAACAGAAGTCTTAATTGGGCAGGAGCACGAGGGCCCAAGTGCAGGAACGCCAGCGACCCGCCCCACCCAATACAGTGTTGGCCGAATGCCTACACACCACCCGTACCGAAAGGCCTGGAGAGGCCCCGGAGGCTCGGGAGCCCCCGAGCGTTGTGAGTTTGAAACAACTGCTGGGGGCAGTTACTTGTTGTTCCCTTTGGTTAATACATCCTTCGAGATGAAAGTTGAGAAAGTTGGTAAGTCTCCGAAAGTCAATATGAGGATAAGGGATGGGAGGGCGGAAATAGTGGACTTGATGGGTTTGAACCTACAGCTAAGGGGACTTTGTGAGGACTCAGCCAAGTTAACAGATGGCCCTTATGAGAGGTGGATTGACCCCGGACCCCTTCTGAAACCACCATGGCTGGTCAATTCAGGATAATGACATGGAATGTGCGGGGCCTGGGCACCTATCTCCGCAGAAATAGGATTAAATCCTACCTGCATAGGAAAAAAGTGGATATAGCTCTGCTACAAGAGACGCACTGCACTGCCGAATCAGAGGCGAAGATCAGGGAACACTGGGTGGGACAGGGCTTTGGGGCCTCCTACTCCAGATTTGCAAGAGGGGTTTACACCTGGATCAACCCCCAAGTACCGTTCCGACTCACCAAGATGGAAAAAGACCCAGAAGGCAGATATGTGGTAATATGGGGGACCTTTGAGCAGATGGAAATATGTATTGTGAATTCGTACTTCCCCAATCACAATATCCCAACGCACTTGAGGGAGCTGAGTACCAAAATGCTACAATATAGGAATGGCTTCTTTATATGGGGGGGTGATTTCAATTGTGTCCACAACCCAACGCTGGATAGGTCCTGGCCTCCAACAAGGGGGCCCTCCACTGCCACCACGTCCCTGAAAGCTATGACTGATGGACTAGATCTGGCAGATGTTTGGCGGGAACTACACCCAGAGGAAAGAGGTTATTCGTACTTCTCGTCTCCACATGCCCTTCATACTAGGTTAGATTATTTCTTTGTGGGTAGAGAGCACTTACCTCAGATAGGAGATGCGCAATATCTGGGAAGAACCATTTCAGACCATTCTCCACTCTTAATGGAATGGAATCACACTGGCCCAAAACCTCCCATCCCCATGTGGAGAATGCCGGTGGAAGCCCTGAAAGATCCGGCATTTAAAGAGGAGCTGCATGAGTCCATAGACAATTTCATATCAGAAAATACTGGGAGCGTAGACCACGTCAGTACTCTATGGGATGCCCTAAAAGTAGTAACGCGAGGAGAAGTCATTGCTAAGGCGGGTGGCATCAGGAAACTATTGCGCAGCGAGTTAGGCAGGAAGGAACAGGAAATTGTGAAACTGGAAGCTGCCCCCATAGACACCCCGAAGAGGGAAGAAGAACTTAGTACGCTTAGAGAGAATTGCGCTGAAGCATGGAGCAGATTAGCTAGATTTGACTTTGTCGCTAGAACAAACAAAGCACACGCAGAAGCAGACAAACCTGGCCGGTTACTAGCTTGGCTCTGCAAGAAAGAACACCCCAGACACATAACCACCACACTGCGGGATGAATTTGATGAAACTCACAACACTCAACAGGGTGTTAATGATACTTTTACGAGTTTCTACATGCAATTATACTCTCACACTGATCGAGTCCCCCAAGACCAAATACTAGATACTCTTGATGAGATTGGCCTGCCTAAACTAACTCCCACACAATCTGAGACCTTAGACATGGACATCACACCCGAGGACATAACTGAGGCAATTAGATCCCTGGCGACATGTAAAGCCCCGGGCAGCGATGGGCTGCCTCCGGAATTTTACAAGGCATATGAACCCTCCTTAACACCGCTATTACATGAAGTCTTCTTGGAATCTTATGAAAGGGGGACCCTACCTGATAGCATGAGGGAAACTCTGGTTGTCCCAATGCTCAAGCCTAATAAACCCGCAGATAGGTGCGACTCTTACTGCCCCCTTGCTATGCTTAATTACGACGTTAAAATACTCACATCAATTCTAGCTAAGAGGCTATCAAGAGTAATTGGAGACATAATACATACGGACCAGAACGGCTTTGTGCCTGGTCGTAACACGACCATGAATCTGCGAAGGCTCCAGCACATAATAGCTCAAACCGACACAAGCCAGGAATGTTATGCACTACTGTCCTTAGACGCCATTAAGGCATTCGATTCTATTTATTGGGAGTGGCTGGTGGCAGTTTTGGAGGGATTCGGCTTTGGCCAGGGGTTCATTAGGTGGATTAAGATCCTTTATAATAAACCAAGAGCACGGCTAAAATCTGGGAGATATGTGTCGGAGGCCTGGGACATTTGTAGGGGAACTAGGCAAGGCTGCCCTCTCTCACCCATGCTTTATATCTTAGGTCTGGAGCCCATAGCTATTTACTTTAGAAAGCAGTTTTTTGACGCAGGCATAAGGATAGGCGGGGTGGATCACATTGTTTCTTTATATGCCGATGATGTGCTTATATATGTCAACAACCCTCTTCTTAATGTGCCAACAATGCTGGAAGTCCTTGACAATTATGCGAAGGTCTCGGGCATACAATTCAGCAAAACCAAGTCCTGCTTGTTTCCGCTAGCGGGACTAAAAGGTAGGTCTGCTGAAGAACTTCCTTCGGTGGGCATAAATTGGCAAACTACTTCATTCCGTTACCTTGGGATCCAGATAATGCACACCCCAGAGCTAATGCATGAACGTAACACGAGGGCGGCACTCCCGGGACTGCGTAAATCCATGGGATTCTGGGCTAAGCTACCTCTATCTATGATGGGTAGGGCCTCTATAGTTAAAATGATTGTTCTTCCTAGATTCTTATATGGGTTCCAAAATGTGCACTTCTACATCACTAAACCCTTCTTTCTATTACTCGATGCAATAATCCGGGACTTTTTATGGGGAAGTGGTAGACACCGGGTTGCCCTATCCACATTGGTTCTACCATACAAACAAGGTGGAATTCAACTACCGAATTTAGAGAAATATTACCTTGCTGCTCAGCTGGGCTTTGTAACTAAATGGTTAGCAGACGAGACCACGTCTGAAACTCCCCTGCTACAGGACATGATATCTCCGGTAAGACTGAAAGAACTGATTTGGGCCCCCCAAAACCTGCTACGCAATGCACCCTTTTTGGTGACCCTGGGTAGGAAAATATGGCATAGAACCAACTCGGTTATGCAACTAAAGCAGCCATACTCCCCGGAAATGCCAATAATCTCGGGGCAGGACAAGGCCGATACCGATCTGCATAATATCAGACTCTGGGAAAGGAAAGGGGTATACACTTGGGGTGATCTATATGCTGAGGGAACCTTCCGGGAATTCCCCATGTTACAAGCGGAAGATGGTATTCCCTCTGGCCAATACCTTTGGTACCAGAAGATTCGAAAAATAGCACAAATAAAATGGGTAACCTGGCCAGAGGAACCGGAAATGGACCCCTTCATAACACTACTATATAATCTCGGAGAAGGCGGGAGGGTGGTGTCCCAAATATACGGTCACCTAATCGACACTCCTAACCCCCGGAGTGCGGTACTTAGGTCTAAGTGGGAAACGGACATGGGACTGGAAGTGTCAGATAAGGAATGGGATAGAGCACTGGCGTTCCCTAGGGAGGTCTCTAGAAACCACAGATTTCGACTGATCCAGATAAATGTATTATACCGCACCTACCTAACCCCAAGCAAATTGGCTATATTCAACAATTCTACACAACCGAACTGCACCTGGTGCGGGACTGATAATGCAGACCTGATCCATATGCTCTGGAACTGCACCAAAACTCAGACCCTCTGGTCAAAAATAAAGCAAATGTGCGAAAAGGCGGGTTTGACCAGGTATACATGGACTCCGCATGAATGCCTTTTGGGTACCTACCCCAGACTAGCTAAATTCAAGCACTCAGTTAAACTGATGGACTTAGTGTGCATATTGGCAAAAAGAACTATGGCCATGTCATGGAAAAAGCCCACAGGTCCGATCTTCACGGTATGGCATAAAGAACTTGAGAAATGGGCAAACGCCGAAACAAGGGCCTGGGAGGATAGTGTAGCCAGATCTTCCGAAGACTCGAGTATGGCACTAACTGCATGGAAAGACACCATGGTAAAACTGTTCCACTCTCCAGACGACAAACCTCCTTGAATAACTCGCCGGGGCGAATCGCTGGTCCATGCAGCCAACTAAGTTACCTGGAACTAAACCATCACGGCCCAAGAAGGCTCCTGAATTGGTTTTGCCCCCCCCCACAACCCAAACATCCACCCTGTCGGAGACCAGTAGAACATTGTTCAAGACGACTCAGGAGACAGTTAATGTTAATTTGTTGTTTGTAGTTACTGTTTAATATGTTGCTGTACTATGTGGAAAATTTGCTCATTTGATATTGACAGATGCACCCGCTGATGGTGTTGTTTTGTAACCCTAACTAAATGCCAATAAACAAATTTCAAAATAAAAAAATATCAGGGGTGCATGGGAAGTTCCACACGCGAATGTCCTGGCTACGTGTATTTCGGGGTGCGTGGGAAGTTTCACACACGAATGTCCTGGGTACGTGTATCTAGGGGTGCGCGGGAAGTTTCACATGCAAAATCAGCAGGGTACATGTATATCAGGGGTGCGCGGGAAGTTCCACACGCGATTCCATCAGGGTACGTGTACATCAGGGGTGCGCGGGAATTTTCACACGTGAATTCAGCAGGGTACGTGTTTATCAGGGGTGCACGGGAAGTTCCACACGCGAATGTCCTGGATACGTGTATTTCGGAGGTGCGCGGGAAGTTCCACACGCGATATCAGCAGGGTACGTGTATTCCAGGGGTGCGCTGGAAGTTCCACACGCGATATCAGCAGGGTACGTGTATTCCAGGGGTGCGCTGGAAGTTCCACACGCGATATCAGCAAGGAACGTGTATTACAGGGGTGCGCTGGGAGCACCACACGTGAATTGCACGTGTGGGTCCTCCCAGGTGTTCCCTCTGCACCCTCCACGGCCCCTGCAGGTGGCCCACACCACAGGGGCCTACCCTGCACATGTCCTGCAGGCACCCCATCCACCATGGCCATGCCCCCCAGCCAACCCACATGTCAACTTGCACTACTGCCCACCAACGCATGTCCCACCGGCACCCCCAGCCACCAGGGGCAGCCTCCACCAGGCCCCCACCCATGTCCAACTCATGTTCCCCTGCACCCCCAACCCCCAGCACTGTGGGGCACCTGCCAGCAGGCCCCCACCCATGTCCAACTCATGTTCCCCTGCACCCCCACCCCCCAGCACTGTGGGGCACCTGCCAGCAGGCCCCCACCCATGTCCAACTCATGTTCCCCTGCACCCCCACCCCCAGCACTGTGGTGCACCTGCCAGCAGGCCCCCACCCATGTCCAACTCATGTTCCCCTGCACCCCCACCCCCCAGCACTGTGGGGCACTTGCCAGCAGGCCCCCACCCATGTCCAACTCATGTTCCCCTGCACCCTCACCCCCCAGCAGTGCAGGGGCAGCCTCCACCAGGCCCCCACTCATGTCCCCTATCACCCCCACCCCCCAGCACTGTGGGGCACCTGCCAGCAGGCCCCCACTCCTGTCCCTTATCACCCCCACCCCCCAGCACTGTGGGGCACCTGCCAGCAGGCCCCCACCCATGTCCAACTCATGTTCCCCTGCACACCCACCCCCCAGCACTGTGGGGCACCTGCCAGCAGGCCCCCACCCATGTCCATCTCATGTTCCCCTGCACACCCACCCCCCAGCAGTGCAGGGGCAGCCTCCACCAGGCCCCCACTCCTGTCCCCTATCACCCCCACCCCCCAGCACTGTGGGGCACCTGCCAGCAGGCCCCCACCCATGTCCAACTCATGTTCCCCTGCACCCCCACGCCCCAGCACTGTGGGGCACCTGCCAGCAGGCCCCCACCCATGTCCAACTCATGTTCCCCTGCACCCCCACCCCCCAGCACTGTGGTGCACCTGCCAGCAGGCCCCCACCCATGTCCAACTCATGTTCCCCTGCACCCCCACCCCCCAGCACTGTGGGGCACCTGCCAGCAGGCCCCCACTTATGTCCAACTCATGTTCCCCTGCACCCCCACCCGCCAGCACTGTGGGGCACCTGCCAGCAGGCCCCCACCCATGTCTAACACATGTTCCCCTGCACCCCCACTCCCCAGCACTGTGGGGCACCTGCCAGCAGGCCCCCACTCCTGTCCCCTATCACCCCCACCCCCCAGCACTGTGGGGCACCTGCCAGCAGGCCCCCATCCATCTCCAACTCATGTTCCCCTGCACCCCCACCCCCCAGCACGGTGGGGCACCTGCCAGCAGGCCCCCACCCATGTCCAACTCATGTTCCCCTGCACACCCACCCCCCAGCAGTGCAGGGGCAGCCTCCACCAGGCCCTAACTCATGTCCCCTATCACCCCCACCCCCCAGCACTGTGGGGCACCTGCCAGCAGGCCCCCACTCCTGTCCCCTATCACCCCCACCCCCCAGCACTGTGGGGCACCTGCCAGCAGGCCCCCACCCATGTCCAACTCATGTTCCCCTGCACCCCCACCCCCCAGCACTGTGGGACACCTGCCAGCAGGCCCCCACCCATGTCCAACTCATGTTCCCCTGCACCCCCACCCCCCAGCACTGTGGGGCACCTGCCAGCAGGCCCCCACCCATGTCCAACTCATGTTCCCCTGCACCCCCACCCGCCAGCACTGTGGGGCACCTGCCAGCAGGCCCCCACCCATGTCTAACACATGTTCCCCTGCACCCCCACCCCCCAGCACCGTGGGGCACCTGCCAGCAGGCCCCCACTCCTGTCCCCTATCACCCCCACCCCCCAGCACTGTGGGGCACCTGCCAGCAGGCCCCCATCCATGTCCAACTCATGTTCCCCTGCACCCCCACCCCCCAGCACGGTGGGGCACCTGTCAGCAGGCCCCCACCCATGTCCAACTCATGTTCCCCTGCACCCCCACCCCCCAGCACTGTGGGGCACCTGCCAGCAGGCCCCCACCCATGTCCAACTCATGTTCCCCTGCACACCCACCCCCCAGCAGTGCAGGGGCAGCCTCCACCAGGCCCTAACTCATGTCCCCTATCACCCCCACCCCCCAGCACTGTGGGGCACCTGCCAGCAGGCCCCCACTCCTGTCCCCTATCACCCCCACCCCCCAGCACTGTGGGGCACCTGCCAGCAGGCCCCCACCCATGTCCAACCCATGTTCCCCTGCACCCCCACCCCCCAGCACTGTGGGACACCTGCCAGCAGGCCCCCACCCATGTCCAACTCATGTTCCCCTGCACCCCCACCCCCCAGCAGTGCAGGGGCAGCCTCCACCAGGCCCCCACTCATGTCCCCTATCACCCCCACCCCCCAGCACTGTGGGGCACCTGCCAGCAGGCCCCCACTCTTGTCCCCTATCACCCCCACCCCCCAGCACTGTGGGGCACCTGCCAGCAGGCCCCCACTCCTGTCCCCTATCACCCCCACCCCCCAGCACTGTGGGGCACCAGCCAGCAGGCCCCCACCCATGTCCAACCCATGTTCCCCTGCACCCCCACCCCCCAGCACTGTGGGGCACCTGCCAGCAGGGCCCCACCCAAGTCCAACTCATGTTCCCCTGCACCCCAACCCCCCAGCAGTGCAGGGGCAGCCTCCACCAGGCCCCCACTCATGTCCCCTATCACCCCCACCCCCCAGCACTGTGGGGCACCTGCCAGCAGGCCCCCACCCATGTCCAACTCATGTTCCCCTGCACCCCCACCCCCCAGCACTGTGGGGCACCTGCCAGCAGGCCCCCACTCCTGTCCCCTATCACCCACACCCCCCAGCACTGTGGGGCACCTGCCAGCAGGCCCCCACCCATGTCCAACTCATGTTCCCCTGCACCCCCACCCCCCAGCACTGTGGGGCACCTGCCAGCAGGCCCCAACTCCTGTCCCCTATCACCCCCACCCCCCAGCCACCAGGGGCAGCCTCCACCAGGCCCCCACTCATGTCCCCTATCACCCCCATCCCCCAGCACTGTGGGGCACCTGCCAGCAGGCCCCCACCCATGTCCAACTCATGTTCCCCAGCCAACATGTCATCACAATCTAGATCCCTGGTCCCCATGGTCAGCCTCCAAATGCAAAACACCCACCCGAGTATTGCATCCACCCACTCAGAAATGGCAATAACATGACAGAACACCAATTGCAAGTTTGGAAACAAACACATGTCCCTCACATACACCCAATTGTTGTCAGTGAATCTCAAAACCCATATCATGATATGCATTAAACCAATGAGATGATACTACACATTGAAGTTCGATCAAAAAATATGTATTAAAGGAAACATAAAATCAAAAATAAAGAAACAGAAATGGGAATGTACAAAAATGAAAAGAAGCATGTCCGTGAAAAAAAGCAAAACCAAAAATCATAATCCAAAGGAATGGTGTCCACAGTCACAGTCCACAAAAGAAAATCCAATGGAAAATTATAATTGAAAGCCATTGCTCCATGGGTAAATTGTGAAAGAAAAAGAAAATCCAACAGTGAACTATGTACAGACGAACAAGCCAGGGTCCATTATCCCAACAAAAGAAATGAAACCTATCTAACAACACTAACTAATAAAAAAAAAACTATATACAAAAATGTGGCCCATTGTCCAAAAGGTCCAAAATAAATTCAAAAACAAAGGAAACCTAACACTAACTACATAACTATGTACAAGGGCAGCGGGCTAGTCTGACGGCTCACTTTTGGATGTCCCGGGCCAGGGCATCATCAAACTCCTGCTCAATGTCCCGGAGGCGGTCCTCCTCCATGGCCCCGAGGGTCCGCAGGGCCGTCAACGTGTCCACCTCCAACCCCCTGCGGATTGCCTCGAGGCACTCGGCCCGCCTCAGGGCCCTCCGCATGGAGTTCTCCGCCCTGACCATTGTGAGCCGTGCCTCTTCCGCCCGCTGCCGCTCCACATCTATGGCGTGGCCCAACTGCTGCCACACGGAAGACACTCTCTGTCCTGGGTCCTCCTGCCCTCCGGCCGATGCCTGCCCCTCCGATGTTGAAGGCCCTGAGCCTTCATGGCTCCCACCACGTTGCTGCTGCTGCTGTGCCTCTGCCCGTGCACTGCCTCCTGCTGCCTGCACATCCTCCGCCGGCTGGGGTGCAGTCGTTGATGTGGCCACCCCTGCTGGACGTCCGACTCCCGACTGTGGCAGGGATGCCTCCTCCACCAGCCTGGCCGCACCGTCAGAGGCAGCTCCACAGGGCACCCAGGTGACTGATGGGTGGGAAGATGGCACGGAGGACGACTGGCGCATAGGGGGTTCAGTTGAGGAGGGGGTCGTAGCAAGCCCCATCAAACGGAGGAATCCGGCCTGGGTGACCTGTCCCAGTAGGCCGACACGGTCAACGAGCCATTCGAGATGACGTGCAGTCTCCTCATGAAAAGACTGCAGGTCACCTCGCATGGCCCGTTGACGCAACGCCACACCAGTCAGGACAGGCTCAAACCGGACCCGGATAGCCACGTCCGCAGGCAGAGGAAGGCCAGTTGTCGTTAGCTCATCCCCTGCCTGAAAACGGGTCTGGACGTAGGCATCCCTGCTGGTGCAAGATGATGCAGGGACAGGATCAGGGACAGGATTGCACACAGGCACCTCCGCGGCGGCCTGTGCTGCCTCCTGTCCCTGGTCCTGCACTGCACTACTAGCACCAGTGGCATCCCCACCTCCAGACCCCATCTCTGTTGCTTGCACGGCCTCCTCCTCCACCAAACCCCCCACCAACCTGGATGACTCCGTGCCATCTTCCCCCGTTGGGCCCTGTGGGGTCCCAGCTGCCCCTTCTGCTGCCGAGGAGTCCAACTCCAACCTCCGCCTCTTGGACCTCCCCCCGGCAGCTGTGGCCTGGGACGTGGCACCTGACTCCTCACTCCCCGACGAGATGACAACATGGGAGGGGAGCCGGGCCTTGCGTCTCCGGCTGGCGGTGGGATCCCCGCCGCTGTGCTCCACAGCACCTTCTCCGCCCTCTTCATCAGTTGACGCTGCAGACAGGGAGAAATAAAACACAGGCATCAGGGCACTGTACAATGGACACATACACACATGACAGTTGTACATGAGTGGCATTGGCAAACCTCAGACATGCCATCACAATCCCCAAAACACATGTCATTTCAACTTGCACACATGAGCCATACCACAGCCATATCGCAACTGCCAGCACCATCCATACACATACAACAGCATGAGCAGGCAAAGCTGAGCCAGACATCACATGCAACACAGGAAGTGCACTACACATGTACACACACCACCACACTTGCCATGCATGTGTACACCTCTGCCAAGTGTCGCAGTGTTCAAATGGGCATCCATGTCACATCTGCCAATCAGGCTTCCACATCCCGCTGTCACATGCATCCATGTTGCATCACTGTTGCACCCTTGTCAAATACACACAAATGCACATGTACACAGTGCTGATACATGCAGCTGAAAACAACATACATGCGTGACATCACGAACATGTCTACTTACATACACATTCATCCAAACATGTGTGCCCACACAACTGCATTTGGCATGCAAGCCTACACACACAAGCACCATCCATGTCTCACACATTACAGCCCTCGCATGTGTTAGCCTCACGGCCCTGTACACCCCCACCCATACTCGACCCATACAAACAGATGTGCAACCTGCACACTACTGAAACATCACCACACGCACAGCTCACAATCATGATGCATGTACACTTACCGCTCGACTCCAGACGGGTCTGCCTCTCAAGGACCTGGACGTGGAGCGCTGGGGATATGCGTTCCAGGACCCTTATCTGATATTCCGACAAGTGGCCCCGGCGCCCCTTAGCATCCGCTGCCTTCAAGAGGCGCCAGGCCTTGTTCAGGGTCCTGGACCTGAAGTCCTCCCAGCGCTTCTTGACATGTTGTAAGTCGCGGACTGCCACCCCCTCCGCGTTGATGGCAGTCACGATGTCAGTCCAGATCCGAGTCCGTCCTTCCTTGTCGGCGCGGGAACTTCCGAAGAGGGCATTATACTGCCCCAGGACTTGCTCCACCAGGACTCCAACATCCCTGGCACTGAAGCTGGTGCCCCTCTGCCTCTCTGGCCGGGGGTTGTCAGTGGTGCCTGATGTTGCAGTGCCCGACATGACAACCCCAGAGGCAGGAGTAGGTGGGCAACTGGGTCTAGGGCTGGGCTGTGGAGCGATGGAATCCCAGTCGGGAGTCTTCGGTTCCAGCAGGGGTGGTCACAGCAACAGCACCCCTGGCTGATGTGCAGTCAGAAAATGGCAGGGCACGTGGGCAGCAGGCAGTCAGGCAGCAGCAGATGGCAGGTGGGAGCGTGCTCGGGGCTCTGGGGGCCAGTAATTCGGCCTTCTGGGCAGGAGCGTGGTCTTCCGTGTGCTTACGCGTGGCCAGCTTGATACGGAGTGATTTGGCACGTGACAATTCTGCACGTCAGCGTGTAATTCGAGGAAAGGCCCTTAGCGCGTAAGTGCGTCTGCACGCATACGCAATTTCATTGGACAGAAGGCCCCTCAAGCGCAAGCGCCCCTGTGACGTGACGCGCACAGGCGTGCATGGGCATTTCAGCGCGCGTGAAAAACTGCACGTCCGCATGTAATACGAGGAAAGGGCCCATGCGTGTAAGTGACGTGACGCGCGCGTGCATTTCCCTCAGCACGGGTTAAAGGTGAGCGGGCCCAGCAGTTCGCTGTACGTGCCTTTCGTGGAGACCGACGTGTGTTGCTGCTTCCTGTTGTTTCGCGCGCCATCACAACTTCACAGCTATCAAGGACGTATCTCTTCTTTTGGCGGGGGTATTGGCTACGCGTGTTTTTCTGCATCGCGCTAGTCAGACGGTGAGTCGCACATGCTCTTTTTCCCACTGCGGGTGCCCCTGTGTATCGCACCCATTTTCGATGTCATAGTAGCCTGGGTGTCCCACGCGTACGCGTTATTCATGTTACTGGGTGCCACCGCGTACTGCGGGAGGTTGAATCCACGCACGTAGGCTGCAGGGTTGCGTGCATGGTTTTACTGCAGTTTTGGGGTGCCTGAGCGTTGCGTGACCCGTCACTACATCACCGGGGTCACATACAGCCTTGCAGGTGCAGGGGGGCTGTTAACATCTTGCTTCCCACCCCCTTCACCCCAATTGCCCAGGTCAATTGTGGTGTACACCTCCCATTGGCACCACTCCATCTGTGCCGGCACTACTACATCTGTGCCATGGTTGGGAGGCCACCAAAGGTGAGGGGCGCCTCAGCTGGGCGTCCTCCTCGTGGCGGGCGTGGTCGGGGACGTGGCCGTGGTGACCAGGGAGTAGGGGGACTCCAGGGTGTCCAGGGCGGCCACAGAGGGGGAAGAGGCAGGGGTGCGCCACTTGAGCACAATGTTGTGCCATGTGTCGGTGCAGTCATGCCACCACCCCCTGTGGTTCCGGGGATGCAGCTTCTGCATCTGGCACTGGCGCCCGTGTGACCCGGCAGTCCATTCCATCGACTGCCACGGGCCCAAGGGTAGTGGTAGCTGCAGGTGCAGCTGTGGACACCGCCACCCAGGCTCGGGGTCTGCCAGCGCAGGCTGCGTTGGCACTTGAGGAGCCCTTGGTAGATCTCCAACAGGCCAGGAGGGAAACCATAGGGGCAGGCCGGGCTGCTCAGACCAAGACACGTGTCCCTGGGGCAGTCATGTCATCTGCTGCCCCGAACAGCCGGGTGTTGGCAAGTGCAGGGGCAGATGCACCCAACAGCACCCCAGTTGTGAGTCTGCCAACCAGGACCGTTGCGGTCAATGACCCTGCCACAGCTGATGTTGCTGCGCAGGGTCCATTAGTGGGCACCCAGCTGCCACTGACACAAGTCAGGCCTTTGGTCATCCCTTCACCTGCCACTCCCTTGGCTCAATCCACCGAACCCACTGGCCATACTGGTCAGGGCGGCATTAGCCAGCCAGGGTCTGCGCCACAGTCCAAGAGGAGGAAGGTTGCACCTGCAGCACAGGCTGGGACCCCACACACAGCCACAACCTCCTGCACGTCGAGGAAGAAGCCTTTCTGTAAGCAGGAACTGGACTTCCTCGTGGACTACATGCGGGGCCACAGCCGTGACATGCTAGTGGGTGCCAATAGTCAGACTACGGCTGCCCAACGTGACACCCACTGGAAGCATGTTGCAGAACATGTCAGTTCATTCGGCCATGAGGTGCGCACGGCGCAAGAGTGCAAAAAGCGTTGGAATGACATCAAACACAGTACTAAGGCTAAGCGTGCCTCTAATTACAACTTGACTCTGGTGACTGGCGGTGGGCCTGCACCACAGGAGGAAGAGCTCACTCTGCATGAGGCACTTGTTGCGGAGTTCATACCACCTGAATTGGTCGAAGGAGTGGGAGAGATGCTGGACTTTGATGCCCAGTCCAGTGAGTGTTGATGCATGTTTGTTGAGGACGTGTGTGTTTCACTTGTGGGATGTGTTGTGCATGATTGCCGCTACATGTGATGTGTACATGGTTCTGATGTGTAAGTGATGCAATGCTTCCGTCATGCATGTCTCCTCTGCCTGCATGCGGGGACTCCATGTAGGCATGCTCCCTTGCCCCTCCTCCGCCACTCTGCACCCCAGTTCCACCTTTGCACTGGTGTTCTTCAATCTTGCCAATGTGTACTTTCTTGTTCATGCGTCCTGTGTAGATGCTAACTTCCAGCGTAGAATCTGCCAAACATATGCCGTGTGGTACAACCTTAGTACTTGATGCAGGGTATCTCACTTGTACTGTGCATAGGTCAGATGTCCCGCAGGGACATGAGTGCCCATTCATGCTCCATGTGCATTGCACGCATGCCCCTATGTGTCCTTGACTTGATGATCACTGTAATACAAGTCCTTGGTTA
This sequence comes from Ambystoma mexicanum, assembly GCF_040938575.1. NCBI lineage: Eukaryota > Metazoa > Chordata > Amphibia > Caudata > Ambystomatidae > Ambystoma > Ambystoma mexicanum. The sequence goes on along the minus strand of NC_090921.1, from coordinate 315,561,290 downwards.
CATACATTGCCTGCCATCTCATCAGCCTTCCCATGTCAACTGTGGCTCAGTCCTGCGTTGCACACATGTTTAGGGTCTGACAATCTGTGTGGCTCACAGGCCTCAGCCTGTTCAATGGCCAATGACTCTGTCCAACTGTTGTTGTGTCTTCTTCACACATGGGCGTAGTGAGTGGCGTACACATTTTCTGCACTGCATAGACCCACTTCCATGTAAACTGCCACCTTTCAACAGGTCTGATCACAGAAGCAATTCAAAGTTGACCCAGCATGCATGCCAGGTTATATGTTGTGTGTCACATGTCTGCCTGATGCGTTTGCTGTCGGTGTGTGTGTGTGTTGTGTGCTTCTGACATGTGTAGTGACCTTTTTTCTCTCTATTTTTCAGGTGATGATGCAATGGAGGCGGAGGATGGTGTTGTCATGCCAGACACAGGGTTGTTACCACTACATCAACCCGGCACTAGTGGGGGTCGTGGGGTGGTAGGCCACGAAAAACCCCAAGTGCTACAGTCCATCTTGTCTCTGGCTGCCTATGAGTCCAGCCTTGATGACGACTCTGACGTCCATGTTGAGTTGGATGAGCATCAAGTCCATGTGTCAGGGGTGAGTGATTCTGATGTGGACACTCCTCTGTCTGCGACCCCTGCACTGAGGGATCAGACAGTCTTGGTTCCTCCGCCCGTGGTGGATCGGGACGCAGGGTCACCCTCCACACCAGTCACTGATGTGCCTGGGACATCACGTCGACGGGGGCATGTAGTCGTGCAGCCGCGGGCGGTGCCAACACAGTGAGGACCCCCGGTCCTTGGGTCCCGCAGGGGTCAAGCCCGGCAACGCGGTCGCCACGCGCAACCGCAGTATACTGAGTGGGAGCAAGACATGACTGCCAATTCAGAACGGCAGGGGGCAGCAATGGAGAACATCGCTGAGAGCATGGAGCGTGTGGCCCGATCTGTGCTCCCCCCTGCTTGGCAGGTGCTTCTCCAGCAGCAGGCGGCACAGTCCACGGCCCACTCGCTCAGGCTGGGCATGGCGGCCTCAGACAGGGCACACCAGGCTGAAATGTCATCTCTGCGTCAAGCAATTGCTGCTCACGCAGAGGCGCACATGGATGCCCTGAGGGAGGAGTATGCTTCTCTCAGATCCACTCTGGGTGTCCTTATGATGTCCCAGAGGCAGCAGGCAGAGGAGAGGTTTGCACAGCTTGAGCGTACCATCTCGGCTGAGCTACAGGCTTGCCGGGATGATGCAATGGAGGCGGAGGATGGTGGCAGCGGTTGTCCAGCCAGGCCTTGCAGGAGGAACTCCGTGTTACACGTGCTACCTTGCAAGAGGAAGCACGTGTATCACGTGAGGTTCTGCATGCAGACCTACGTCACATCGCCACACAGAACCAGGCTCACCCGTCCGGCAGACTTGCTGCCGACGAGGGGCAAGCTGCGGCTAGGCGTGGCCAGGCTACTGTGCCACGTCCTCCTTTACTGGATGAGCCAGACTCGGACGACCATCTATCTCCCACATAGGTCGGGCTGTGCAGGCGTTGAGCCCATGGAGGTTTTTTTTTGGCTCAGCATCATCGCATGTGGATGTTGAGCAGCACCCTGTACCTCCCCCCTCCTGGGTCCCTCCCCTCCCCCCCGGGTCGTATGTGGCCATTTTTGATTTTTCTTTTAGTTTAGTTAGTTAAGTTTCTGTTTGATAGTTAGTTTAATTAGGTAATGTAGGTTTTCCATAGTTAGTGTAATTAGTTAATATAGTTTAAAATTGCTTGTCTATTGTGCTTTCATGTGACAGTGCAGTGCTTTGTGGCTTTTGAAGGCATCCACTGTCTGTTCCAGCTGGGCCCTTCAGGCTTGTCTTGTGTATGTGTTTGCTGCTTGGGGTCCTTGACTCACATATGCCACTCCTGCCTCCCTTATCCATGGGCTCGCAAGGATGGTTCAGTGTCACAAACTTTTACACAAGGGCTTTGGACTGTCATATCTGTGGCATGTCTGGTGCTGTGTGACTTGTGTTTACACCCCTAGTGGGGATGATTTTGGTGTTATTGTCCACTGTTCAGCTTTTGCTAGATGGGGTGTTTCATGATTAATGTGTACATTAATTGCTATGCATTGTGTAGTATGTTTCTTATCTTTACTGTACACGTGCTTGTTGCAATTCATGTTGTAGATAGTGTTCCACACTTTGGATGTGAAAGACAGACTGATGGTGTGATTTATGATGTGACTCTCTGACATGGTCAAGTAATGAGATGCCTGAAGAGACACACACAGATGACTTTGAAGCATTAATCATGTGTTTCATGCCCTTTCTGCAGGGGGATGAGCCTCCAGAGCACCTTTGCCAGCAGACATGGCCCATTGTACGACGGAATTCTGGACACGTTTGTTGGTGCCCACATGCACATGTGTGCACAAGCAGAGGCACAGGGATTGCAGACCTACAATCTAGAACTGCTGACGTGTTCCAAGGAACTCCAGGCAAGGTGAGCAGCACAGGGGGGACACAACACAGCAAAGCTTGCACCAGGCGAGTTGCACATGCAGGCTTAGTCACAGCACTGAGGGTGAGCTTGGACGAATATTGGTGTTGAAGCACACAATGCAGCTCAGATGTGTTGGTGGACTGATGGCTGTTGATTGTGAGGTTGTCTGGGACACCTGCAGGGGCAGTGGCACATACCCTCCGGTACACCAAAGTCCATCGAGGCACTTGTATCATTCATGTAGCCTTCAGAGACATGGAAAGGGGCAGCTCACAGGGACATACAGCAAGGGACATACTCGGGTGCAGTGCATTTCATTTCCATGTACTTTATGATGAATGCACTGCCAACTTTGTTTCGGTCATGGTGGTACGCAACTTGCTCTGAAGTCATGGCTTGCTATATGGGTCTGTCTGCTTACCCAGGGAACATTGCATGCTGTGTGAATTGTGACACATTGGTGTTTGATTTGCCACGCACCCACCGGCGGCTGACTTACTGCATTGACTGTGTATGACCCGTCACAGGGGTAATGTTATATATGGGTACGAAGCATCTACACCAGATTGTCTGTTTGTAGAGTAGTTTGTTGCTATGGGGCATGTTTGGTGGTGTGCTTTTGTGTAATTGGCACGTACAGGTTGTTGACTGTGGCTCTCTTTGCAGCATTGCAGTGCTCCTGTAACCGGACCTGAGAGTGCGCAGGCAGGAGGCCAACACTCAAAACCAGAGCTAAGTGTCTTGTTGTTTTTCTTTCAAACTGCTCTGCATAGGCTTGCTGGGGGGTGCACTAATGCATGGATGTATGTGTGATTCAATTTGGTATGTTTTTTCCCCCTAATCACCCGGAATCCTATGCAATTTTGAACCCTGTACCCTCTACCCGGTGTTCCTGCTTCCCGTACCTATCCAAGCAACGTTCCCTAACCCTCTTTCCCCGCTGGGGTTGCGGATGCCTGTGTAAGCCCCGAACTTGCAGGCACCAAAACCCTAGAGGGGGTGGTTGGTTCGTACCACTCCTAAGCCTGGATTACAGAAGGCCATGACAATGATGTCCAAGTTTGTTTGGATTGTGTATGTGTTCATGCAGGTAGTACATTTTCGTGCATTCCCTACTTTCATGTGTCATTCCTCCTCCCCTCTCCTGCCACTCATTCCAGTTATCCAGTGTGCCAACACCTGTCCCGACTGCATATCCCTGAACCTCCTTCCCCACCAGGGTCTCAGGGGCCTGTGTGAGTTTGACATTGCAGGCACCCGGGACACAGTGGGGGTGGTTGTTTCGTGACACTCCCGCGCCTGTACACGGGACCTGTGACAGTACACATCCGTTCATGGTGCATCATCCTATGTTATGTACCACACATGGTTCACATCCTGTTGTGACATTGTTTTACTGTGCTACCTTGGTTGTTTCATCATTGTGGTAGTACTTGGCCTTTGTGAGGTACTGCTACGTCAAGTCTTCTACTGGAGGGTGTTCTGGTTCGTTTTTATGGCTTGGATTTTGTGATTTTGGAAATGAGTGTGGATTCTGAGGGTGCAGGCACCTTTTTACACACAAGGTGGGAGATGGTGACGAAGGGTAAAGGTGATCCTGTGGCCAGGTGGAATTGAGGGTTGAAGGCTCCATGACCCAGGTGCAGTTGTTCAGTGGGTCATGGTCATTTGTGAGGGAGGGGGGGGGGTTGTTGTTGATAGTTGCCTTGCCCTGCAGTGTGATGGGAACCCTGACATTGTACTGGTGGTATCCTATGTACATGTTGTGTTCTGCTGATCAATGCCTGTTCATGTGTTGTGTTTACCTTTCAGGTGCGAGGGGATAGTTATGGTTTGACATGCTGGGGTGTACACATGGTGAATGTTCACAAGTGATGTGTAGAGAACACTGATGGTCACTTGATTGCACATGCATATGTTGAGTGCATGTCCTTGCTGACCCACACACTTACACTCTAATGCACTACATGTACTCCCACCCTTGCATATCCACGTGTACACTGTTTGCCTTCTAGTGCCCACTGTGTCCCTGCAGCACATGTTCTGTGACCAATTATGGATCCTGTACATGCCTAATTTGCTTTTTGATGTGGTCTGTCGCTTAGATGTGATGCTCAGGGTGTGCATCACACACAATGGCTGTTCACTGTGCTGTGCGCTGAGCAGTGTGTTGCAGGAGTAGGACACAGCAGACAGAAGCTGCAGTGTTGATTTTGCAATGCACAATGTGCATGTAGACAGGCATTCATTGTTATGTTACGTCTACAACTCTTGTAATGCATTTGGAAATGACTTATTTTGGGTGGGAGGTTGTTGGTCTGTCATTTCATCTGATTCCAGGTCAGGCATCATTGTCTGATGCCACTGTACATTTTGGACATGGCAATGTGTACCTTATTGTTACTGTGTTGGTGTATGGGTATAGCTTGCCATGCCATGTTGTGGTTTGGGAGGGTTTGAGTGACATAACAGTGATGGCCATGGCCTGTTTTGCAGGTGTGTGTGATGCACACCTTGCATGTCAGGGTCATCCGCTTTTCAGAGCAACTAGCTGGGGGTAGATCTCCGCGGCAGGGCCCTCCCTCTGGAACAGCCTTCCTGCCTCACTGGAATTTGAGGGGAACCATCTCCGGTTCGGGAAGCACCTCAAGACCTTCCTCTTTGCTTCTGCTTTCTCTCTGCCTCTCCCTAGCAAAATTCTTCACTGGAACTGCACTGGATCTGCAACTGGGCCACTCTCACCGACCTCGGTCCCTGGCCCAGCCACTCTCCACTTGCACTGCCTCCCTGGCAACCCCTGCACTGCGGTACTGTCTCTCTATCCCTACAGCCCCCCCTTCCCCGCACTTGTCTGCACTTACCTTTGCAGTTGCCACCAGCTGGCCTATGTATTTGTTTTTTGGTCTACTTCCTCTGTACTGCACTCCCCCCCTCCCCTTCCCCTTGCACTTTTCCCTTCCCCCTACCCCTGCACTTGCACAATCTCAATGACACCTGGCCTAGTAGTACCGTTGTCTGTCTTCCCTTGTTCCCCCCTCCCTGCCTCATCGCACCTTGAAATATCATGTCATGTCAAATGTGTGCCTTTTGGTCACACAGGAGAGCTTGTGTTTAAGTAGCTAGGGATGCAGACGATGTGGCACTTCCATGGCAACTATCTCAGGGTGGTAGGGTTGTGACAGTTGACTGTCTCTTTGTCATCATCTATTGTCACCTGGTATGTGCCAGGCCTGTGTGCACTCCGCAGGGGTGGGAGTTTAGGTGAAAAATGTGGCCACAAGCTGGGTCCGGGCTTCCTCGCCACGTGCCCTGTCCCCTCCCATGGGCAGCACCTGTGCCTGTGGTTGGGGATGTGGGGGCACCACCATGTCCACCGGGACGCCCTTCCGTGTTGCAACATTGTGCAGGACACATGATGCCACAATGATCCTGCACACTACTGCTGGTGCATAGCGTAGCTGCCCGCCAGAGCGGTCAAGGGAGCGGAAACGTGACTTGAGCACTCCGAATGTGCGCTCCACTATGGCCCTGGTTGCAATATGGGTGGCGTTGTATCTTACCTGGGGTGATGTGGTGGGGTTCCGGATTGGCGTCATCATGTGGTTGCTCAGAGGGTAGGCACTGTCCCCTGGGGAGGTGTAAATGATTGTGATTATTGTGGTTTGTTTATTTGTGTGTGTGTGTGTGACATGCATGCATGTGCAAGGGCATTTGTACTCACCCAGGAGCCATGTGTCGCCATGCTGCCCAGCTTCCAGGGCCCGGCTCAGGGCGGACATTCTGTATATGAAACTGTCATGGGTGGAGCCAGGGTAGTTTGCATAGACAGAGGTGATGATTCCCTTTGCATCGCATACCACCTGTACATTGATGGAATGCCAGTGCTTGCGGTTTCGGTAGATGTGCTCAGTGGCCCTAGGTGGACGTAGGGCCACATGGGTGCAATCTATGGCACCGAGCACTTTGGGGAAGTGTGCCACCCTGAAAAAATCCAGGACAATGGCCTGCCTTTCTGCGGGTGTTCTGGGCATGTATATGTGCCTGCGGACTGAGGGGCGCGCTGTCATGATTGCCAGTACCTGGTGTAGGCAGCGTGACTGCGTGGCCTGTGAAACCCCCCCCCACTATGGCAGTAGTCCGCTGAAATGACCCAGTGGCCAAAAAATGCAGGACATTGAGCAGCTTCTCCAAGGGGCACAATGCTTGGGAGCAAAGGGTGGGGGATGTAAGGTCATCTTCCCACTCCCTGACCAGGTCTAGGATGATGTGGCGTGGAAACCTATACCTGCCATAGACCTGGTCATCAGGCATCCCAAAAAGGCTTGTCCGTGGTGCGAAAATGCGTGCCCTGGCTATTTTCCTCCTCCTGCGGTGTCCCACGATCAGTGCTGCGACAAATGAGGCATTCATCGTAGCTGTATATATGTGTTTGTTGTTTGCACGCACTTTTATACTGTGCGCGGGGACGCTTCCGCCTGCCTTCGTGTGGCGGACGAGTTGACGCCTGTGTGCGTCTTTTGCCGTGCGCGGGTTTCCCGTATTCGGATCCATGAATACGGGTTGTTCGCGTATGTGTGGGCGTTCCGTGTAGTTCCCTGCAGTACTTCCCCAGTTACGCCTTCTTTTTCACACGTTATTCCCCATTCCGCGTGTTACGCCCACTGTTCCGCCCACTTTGGTTGTGTGCGCTGTGCTATGTGCGCTTTTGCTGTGCGCGTAGCGCACGCCGTGTATGCCTGCGTGCGCCATGGCTGGATTGGACGCACGGACAGCGGGAAACACGCGCAGCGTCTTCCTTGAATCGCACACGTGCGCGTGCACTGCGTTTCTCACACTTGCGCTACCTTGCGCCTGCTTGCGCATGGATGCCATTGGATACAAGAATTGTCATTGACAACTAAGGTTTTTGCCACTTATCTTGGTCATTTAAAAACAGTTTGTATCTTTCTCTTTCACAGGTGGTACCGGCTGGTGGCCTATCGTTCTTTTACATGGTGGCTTCATGGGAGGCTGCCTGTGTCGTTGGTGCCATTAGAGAAACTTTCCCCAGTGACAGTGGTCAGTACAGGGGATTTTCCCTCGCTTTGCTGCAACCAGACTTTTACAATGTTTAGTAGTTTTGTGCCATCAAAATAAGAAACAAAATTAAACACAAGATATTTTTTATCAATGGTTGTTTCAGTTTTTAAGTGAATCAGTGTGTCTCCATTCAACAGAGTTCCTGTGCCTTAGATAAGATAAGTGGCAAAAACCTTAGTTGTCAATGACAATTCTTGTATCCAATGGCATTTTTTCCAGAACAAATGCTAACTAGACACTGCACAATAGTGAACGACGTTTATACGACTATTACTAGTGAAATGCAAGACTACATTGATATGACAATGGTATATTGAAGTTACGAGAATATAGTACACAACCATAAAATAGTAGTGGAATAACTGACATCACAACCAGAGTATACTTACTCGTTACTTGGATTACGAGGGCGAACTGTTGCGTGAAGTTCGTGCATAAGCACCATCAAAATCCTCAACACTGACCGTGTGAAGCAGGCTGCCCTGAAGTCTGGCAGCTCGGTATCGCATTGCGGCCGTGTCTCGTCTTCCTATATGTAGGACAAGCATCCAGAGTTTTCTCGGCAGCAGTAGTTCTCCTCCTCGGTTGGCATTAGCGCGCGCCGATTGCAGGTACACCAGGTGGAAACACCATCCATGCGACTAGGCCCAGGCTCTTCATCTGTTGAATCGTCCTCCCAACTGTCGTCCGAAGCCCCATCATTTCTGCATCCTTCTCTTTCCAGTAATTCCTCCTTGAAATACTTGGGCTCGTACTGGTAGGGCATTATTGTTGCCATTGTGTGGTAAACAAACGAAAATAATTTATAGCGATGGTACTGTTATCTGTTCACACGGGCTACAAGCTACGAAGGTAGCAGACCAGAGCACAGAAACGAGTCACAGAATACTCAAAGAAATACAGTGAGAGGAATGGAATAGAAAAATCTGCTGTTCTGTGTTGTGAAACGGTCTGTTTATACTTATCGAGGAAAGAGGCTCCCTGCCGTTTCCATGGCGATACGTCATTAGCTGAAGCACAGAGAATGTTGACACGAGACATGCTTTGGCGTTGTGAAATGGGCGGTAAGCGTCTAGTGATATCAGGCTCAGGGGCGGGGGCTATGATTTAGTGCCGCAAAGGTAGGTCATCCAGGATGATGCAGCAAGTGATAAGATTATCACAAAATGGCCGCGCCCTGCTGCCTGATTTCGCTTGTGTTCAAGAGACGAAAACTCGGGTAAGGTGCATAGGAAATGTTTGTACGATCGATCGACTTATGGTTAAAAACACATGGCCGAACTATAGGGACAATAATATTTCTGATCGCACCATTCCTTTAAGTGATGCACACATTTCTATGAATAACTATTTTAAGCCCCAAAATAACTTAGGGCAAAGGCTACTCTAAACAGGACCACCTCGTATTCACTGTTCCGAACCTCATAAAAGACATCTAGTATTCTCACTATTTCCCAAAGTTTAACGCACGCCTTGTGTCTCATTGTATTCCCTCTATTCTGGCTCAGCCCTTCAGCGCATATTTTGTCAGTGTGCTATGTGTAAGATCAACTCCACCCAGCCAATTGAACAAAATACACAACTGCTGCCAAGTACGGTACTACCCATGATTTCCTTTTGTTCTGTTTAAAGCCTATTCCAAAAATTCATTGACGTTATCTTTATTAATATCTTTCATATATTTTCACTTTTTATACTCTTCCAAATTCTCAAAAACACGTAGGGGCCGATTCATGGAACAAACATGCGCCGAAAATCCATGCGCAAGCAGGCGCAAGGTAGCGCAAGCGTGAGAAACGCAGTGCACGCGCACGTGTGCGATTCAAGGAAGACGCTGCGCGTGTTTCCCGCTGTCCGTGCGCCCAATCCAGCCATGGCGCACGCAGGCATACACGGCGTGCGCTACGCGCACAACAAAAGCGCACATAGCGCAGCGCACACAATCAAAGTGGGTGGAACAGTGGGCGTAACACGCGGAATGGGGAATAACGCGTGAAAAAGAAGGCGTAACTGGGGAAGTACTGCAGGGAACTACACGGTACGCCCACACGCACGCGAACAACCCCTATTCATGGATCCGAATACGGGAAACCCGCGCACGGCAAAAGACGCACACAGGCGTCAACGCGTCCGCCACACGAAGGCAGGCGGAAGCGTCCCCGCGCACACTATAAAAGTGCGCGCAAACAACAAACACGTATATACAGCTACGATGAATGCCCCATTTGTCGCAGCACTGATCGTGGGACACCGCAGGAGGAGGAGAATAGCCAGGGCACGCATTTTCGCACCACAGACAAGCCTTTTTGGGATGCCTGACGACCAGGTCTATGGCAGGTATAGGTTTCCACCCCACATCATCCTAGACCTGGTCAGGGAGTGGGAAGATGACCTTGCATCCCCCACCCTTTGCTCTCAAGCATTGAGCCCCTTGGAGAAGCTGCTCAATGTCCTGCATTTTTTGGCCACTGGGTCATTTCAGCGGACTACTGCCATAGTGGGGGGGGGTTTCACAGGCCACGCAGTCACGCTGCCTACACCAGGTACTGGCAATCATGACAGCGCGCCCCTCAGTCCGCAGGCACATATACATGCCCAGAACACTCGCAGAAAGGCAGGCCGTTGTCCTGGATTTTTTCAGGGTGGCACACTTCCCCAAAGTGCTCGGTGCCATAGATTGCACCCATGTGGCCCTACGTCCACCTAGGGCCACTGAGCACATCTACCGAAACCGCAAGCACTGGCATTCCATCAATGTACAGGTGGTATGCGATGCAAAGGGAATCATCACCTCTGTCTATGCAAACTACCCTGGCTCCACCCATGACAGTTTCATATACAGAATGTCCGCCCTGAGCCGGGCCCTGGAAGCTGGGCAGCATGGCGACACATGGCTCCTGGGTGAGTACAAATGCCCTTGCACATGCATGCATGTCACACACACACACACACAAATAAACAAACCACAATAATCACAACCATTTACACCTCCCCAGACAGTGCCTACCCTCTGAGCAACCACATGATGACGCCAATCTGGAACCCCACCACATCACCCCAGGTAAGATACAACGCCACCCATATTTCAACCAGGGCCATAGTGGAGCGTACATTCTGAGTGCTCAAGTCACGTTTCCGCTCCCTTGACCGCTCTGGCGGGCAGCTACTCTATGCACCAGCAGTAGTGTGCAGGATCATTGTGGCAGCATGTGTCCTGCACAATGTTGCAACACGGAAGGGCGTCCCGGTGGACATGGTGGTGCCCCCACATCCCCAACCACAGGCACAGGTGCTGCCCATGGGAGGGGACAGGGCACGTGGCGAGGAAGCCCGGACCCAGCTTGTGGCCACATTTTTCACCTAAACTCCCACCCCTGCGGAGTGCACACAGGCCTGGCACATACCAGGTGACAATCGATGATGACAAAGAGACAGTCAACTGTCACAACCCTACCACCCTGAGATAGTTGCCATGGAAGTGCCACATCGTCTGCATCCCTAGCTACTTAAACACAAGCTCTCCTGTGTGACCAAAAGGCACACATATGACATGACATGATATGGCCTATACACAAGTATTTCAAGGTGCGATGAGGCAGGGAGGGGGGAACAAGGGAAGACAGACAACGGTACTACTAGGCCAGGTGTCATTGAGATTGTGCAAGTGCAGGGGTAGGAGGAAGGGAAAAGTGCAAGGGGAAGGGGAGGGGGGGGAGTGCAGTACAGGGGAAGTAGACCAAAAAACAAATACATAGGCCAGCTGGTGGCAACTGCAAAGGTAAGTGCAGACAAGTGCTGGGAAGGGGGGGCTGTAGGGATAGAGAGACAGTACCGCAGTGCAGGGGTTGCAAGGGAGGCAGTGCAAGTGGAGAGTGGCTGGGCCAGGGACCGAGGTCGGTGAGAGTGGCCCAGTTGCAGATCCAGTGCAGTTCCAGTGAAGAATTTTGCAAGGGAGAGGCAGAGAGAAAGCAGAAGCAAAGAGGAAGGTCTTGAGGTGCTTCCCGAACCGGAGATGGTTCCCCTCAAGTTCCAGTGAGGCAGGAAGGCTGTTCCAGAGGGAGGGCCCTGCCGCGGAGATCTACCCCCAGCTAGTTGCTCTGAAAAGCGGATGACCCTGACATACAAGGTGTGCATCACACACACCTGCAAAACAGGCCATGGCCATCACTGTTATGTCACTCAAACCCTCCCAAACCACAACATGGCATGGCAAGCAATACCCATACACCAACACAGTAACAATAAGTTACACATTGCCATGTCCAAAATGTACAGTGGCATCAGACAATGATGCCTGACCTGGAATCAGATGAAATGACAGACCAACAACCTCCCACCCAAAATAAGTCATTTCCAAATGCATTACAAGAGTTGTAGACGTAACATAACAATGAATGCCTGTCTACATGCACATTGTGCATTGCAAAATCAACACTGCAGCTTCTTTGTGCTGTGTCCTACTCCTGCAACACACTGCTCAGCGCACAGCACAGTGAACAGCCATTGTGTGTGATGCACACCTTGAGCATCACATCTAAGCGACAGACCACATCAAAAAGCAAATTAGGCATGTACAGGATCCATAATTGGTCACAGAACATGTGCTGCAGGGACACAGTGGGCACCAGAAGGCAAACAGTGTACACGTGGATATGCAAGGGTGGGAGTACATGTAGTGCATTAGAGTGTAAGTGTGTGAGTCAGCAAGGACATGCACTCAACATATGCATGTGCAATCAAGTGACCATCAGTGTTCTCTGCACATCACATGTGAACATTCACCATGTGTACACCCCAGCATGTCAAACCATAACTATCCCCTCGCACCTGAAAGGTAAACACAACACATGAACAGGCATTGATCAGCAGAACACAACATGTACATAGGATACCACCAGTACAATGTCAGGGTTCCCATCACACTGCAGGGCAAGGCAACTATCAACAACAACCCCCCCCCACCTCACAAATGACCATGACCCACTGAACAACTGCACCTGGGTCATGGAGCCTTCAACCCTCAATTCCACCTGGCCACAGGATCACCTTTACCCTTCGTCACCATCTCCCACCTTGTGTGTAAAAAGGTGCCTGCACCCTCAGAATCCACACTCATTTCCAAAATCACAAAATCCAAGCCATAAAAACGAACCAGAACACCCTCCAGTAGAAGACTTGACGTAGCAGTACCTCACAAAGGCCAAGTACTACCACAATGATGCAACAACCAAGGTAGCACAGTAAAACAATGTCACAACAGGATGTGAACCTTGTGTGGTACATAACATAGGATGATGCACCATGAACGGATGTGTACTGTCACAGGTCCCGTGTACAGGCGCGGGAGTGTCACAAAACAACCACCCCCACTGTGTCCCGGGTGCCTGCAAGGTCAAACTCACACAGGCCCCTGAGACCCTGGTGGGGAAGGAGGTTCAGGGATATGCAGTCGGGACAGGTGTTGGCACACTGGATAACTGGAATGAGTGGCAGGTGAGGGGAGGAGGAATGACACATGAAAGTAGGGAATGCACGAAAATGTACTACCTGCATGAACACATACACAATCCAAACAAACTTGGACATCATTGTCATGGCCTTCTGTAATCCAGGCTTAGGAGTGGTACGAACCAACCACCCCCTCTAGGGTTTTGGCGCCTGCAAGTTCGGGGCTTACACAGGCATCCGCAACCCCAGCGGGGAAAGAGGGTTAGGGAACGTTGCTTGGATAGGTACGGGAAGCAGGAACACCGGGTAGAGGGTACAGGGTTCAAAATTGCATAGGATTCCGGGTGATTAGGGGGAAAAAACATACCAAATTGAATCACACATACATCCATGCATTAGTGCACCCCCCAGCAAGCCTATGCAGAGCAGTTTGAAAGAAAAACAACAAGACACTTAGCTCTGGTTTTGAGTGCTGGCCTCCTGCCTGCGCACTCTCAGGTTCGGTTACAGGAGCACTGCAATGCTGCAAAGAGAGCCACAGTCAAAAACCTGTATGTGCCAATTACACAAAAACACACCACCAAACATGCCCCATAGCAACACACTACTCTACAAACAGACAATCTGGTGTAGATGCTTCGTACCCATATATAACATTACCCCTGTGACGGGTCATACACAGTCAATGCAGTAAGTCAGCCGCCGGTGGGTGCGTGCAAATCGAACACCAATGTGTCACAATTCACACAGCATGCAATGTTCCCTGGGTAAGCAGACAGACCCATATAGCAAGCCATGACTTCAGAGCAAGTTGCGTACCACCATGACCGAAACAAAGTTGGCAGTGCATTCATCATAAAGTACATGGAAATGAAATGCACTGCACCCGAGTATGTCCCTTGCTGTATGTCCCTGTGAGCTGCCCCTTTCCATGTCTCTGAAGGCTACATGGTTGATACAAGTGCCTCAATGGACCTTGGTGTACCGGAGGGTATGTGCCACTGCCCCTGCAGGTGTCCCAGACAACCTCACAATCAACAGCCATCAGTCCACCAACACATCTGAGCTGCATTGTGTGCTTCAACACCAATATTCGTCCAAGCTCACCCTCAGTGCTGTGACTAAGCCTGCATGTGCAACTCGCCTGGTGCAAGCTTTGCTGTGTTGTGGCCCCCCTGTGCTGCTCACCTTGCCTGGAGTTCCTTGGAACACGTCAGCAGTTCTAGGATGTAGGTCTGCAATCCCTGTGCCTCTGCTTGTGCACACATGTGCATGTGGGCACCAACAAACGTGTCCAGAATTCCGTCGTACAATGGGCCATGTCTGCTGGCAAAGGTGCTCTGGAGGCTCATCCCCCTGCAGAAAGGGCATGAAACACATGATTAATGCTTCAAAGTCATCTGTGTGTGTCTCTTCAGGCATCTCATTACTTGACCATGTCAGAGAGTCACATCATAAATCACACCATCAGTCTGTCTTTCACATCCAAAGTGTGGAACACTATCTACAGCATGAATTGCAACAAGCACGTGTACAGTAAAGATAAGAAACATACTACACAATGCATAGCAATTAATGTACACATTAATCATGAAACACCCCATCTAGCAAAAGCTGAACAGTGGACAATAACACCAAAATCATCCCCCCTGAAGCAGGCCGAGCCCCTGCAATACACATAAGTGTGTGTCCATTCAGCAGAGTTCCGGTGCCTTGTGTGCACGCCCCCGGCCCATCCACCCCCCCCTCCACTATCAAAGGCAGTTCGCACCAGTGGATGTGCGCTGCCAAGGGGTGCTGTCAGGGGCGCGAACGGCCAATGTGCCAAAGACCATGTACACTTCAAAGCTATCTTTTGCGCAGGGGTCATTGTTCACATGGCCTCCTCAGACCCCGTGTCTCCAGGCAAGCTCCCCCTGAAGCAGGCCGCGCCCCTGAAATACACATAATACCACGACATATAGACGTCATTCATTCACAAACACACTCCTTTTTGTAATTCTTTATAAACCACTTGATATTTATCATGAGAACATCTTCGAGCACTGCAAGTCAACTCGCGAACGTGCTACCTGAGAACCCTGGTGACCGATGCTAATCTGCTCGTCGTCGTGCTATCTGTGAACTTTTGTGACCGTTTCGAGTCAACTCGTCAGTGTGCTACCTGTGAACATCTCCCTGTTCTCCTGCCACTAACTACTCTGCTTGTTGAATCTAACTGTTTTACAACAATGCCTGCATGTTCGATTTTCGGTTGCCCTTCGAAGACCCATGCCAAATCTGAAAGCACTACAATGCATGTATTCCCTAAGACTGTAGATCGAATAACAGAATGGGTCAGATATTGCAGATATCCACCTGAAGAGCTTGGAAGTAGAGTAAAAAAAATCTTTGAGGACAAGAGAGGTGATCGATATCGCATCTGCAGCCGGTACTTTACCCCGAATATGTACGACACATCCACGTACACAAAGAAGAATCAACTGAGAACGACTCCAAAATTGCTCCCAAACGCTATTCCGACTTTATTCGTTCACATGCCGCCACAGGTGAGTCACGCTTCCGGATTTATCTTTAGGCCTAGCGGTAGTGTGCAGGTAACAAAATGGATTTGTTGGTATTTTAGGTGTAAATGTCACTTATAATACTCAATATTTATAAGATTGTATAGCTTTTTAAATGTCCATTTTGCTAAACATCCGTCCTTGTTTTTGATTTATGGGCACAGACAACTATGCTATATTAGGCATTTACATAAGCATCATTTTCGGGTATTCAATCTCCTTACATGCCAACTTTAATATTAGCATTTCTAAATCAAATTATACTTTCCCTTTACAACTCCATGACAATCCACCGAATATGAAGCAACAAGATTCTACATCTATGTCTTGCCTGGAGTCATCAATCACTTCGAGTGCGTAACAGGTAATCTAACTTAGCTATTCGGTTACAGACTTGTTTTATGCATGGAATTAGAGATAATGTAATCATATTTACGTATTGTGTAATTCTTTTACACAATGATTGATTTGTGGTTTGCTATTTATATGTACCTTTTTCGTCTTTCTAAAAGTATGTGTTCAATTTCCAATATTTTCATCCTTACTAATGCAAGTACTGTGTTTCAAGGAGATGCTGAAGCGTCCACAACAATTACAACATCCCTTGTGGTTGATCCGGAGCCAGTGGTATGGGTACTGACAGTTCCATCAAATGTGATAATATGATCATATTTAGATATTGTGTAATTCTTTTACACAATGGTTGATTTGTGGTTTGCTATTTATATGTACCTTTTTCGTCTTTCTAAAAGTGTGTTCAATTTCCAATATGTTCATCCATACTAATGCAAGTCGGTCTAATTTTTGGTGTAATGCAAATGACTTACTTTAAATCGATAGACTTTTCTAGGGATGTACACAAGATCCGTATATTGAACGGGGGGCATGCGGATCCGAGTTGGTGCACCAGCTTGCTGATGGTGATGTCACAGTAAAGAAGGTTTCAAAGAAAAGAAAGAAAACTAAGGTTAGTTATAAACAGTTTATATTGTTAGCAATTGTTTTGTGCTTTTGCCTTTTTTATATGTTATGTAAATTGTATGATACTGTATGTTGGATTTACACTGAACATCCTTTTGCCTATCTGTCCTGTAGTTTCCGGATGGAGTACGGACTATGCAAACACAGACAGCGACACAAATGAGAGATGCTGCTAGCCAAACTGTTTTCACTATGGAGGAACTATAAATTGAGGTGCAGAGTGTTGAGACTCGAGATGCCTTTGTCCAATGGCCAGAAAATGAATTTAATGTGACCGGCGAATCCAGCAAAGTGTTTCTGGACCATTGCTACAATGCAACAGCTCCATCAGACGAAGATGAAACTGAATGTATAGAAGATAGTTTTACATTACTCGCAGAGCACATGACACAATCGACACTCGCCAAAAGAATGCCACCCAAAAAGCAATTGAAAACAATGTTTTCTCCTACCCATGGTGAAGTAACAGATGTTGAAATGGCAGAGACTGAAGCATCAACGCTATTGACCGACGAACTAGACAAAGATATCAACTATAGTATGTCCAGTTTGGCTGATATGTCCACAACGGTTCAGTCCGAAACAACAGTGATGCAGGATGACAGTTTAATAAAAGAGGCCAAATACATAGTATTCGACATAAGCTTGATGGAGATTATAAAGATGCTGAAATGTGTGCATTCAGTAGAAGGGGAAGTATGTGGGAAGCCATTGGTGAATGTGACTCGTCTAACACAAGGCAGTAACCTCAAAATACATGCCACGTGTGAAAAGTTACATAAAACATTTTCATGGTCCGCTTAACCGATGCTGGGGAAAATGCCAGTTGGCAATCTACTGTGTGCAGCAGCTTTACTTTTCAGTGGCTCTAGTTTCAGGAAGTTATCCAGTTTCTTTCAGTTTGTGGGAATCCATTTAATTTCTAAAATGCAGTACTACAAATACCAATGTGAATATCTATTCCCTGCCATTAGTGAAGCTTGGAAGATTGAACAATTGTCTATTCAAAGTACATTCTCCGACAAACGGTTCATGCTAGCCGGCGATGGACAGTGTGACAGCCCTGGATTTTCTGCTAAGTACTGGACATACCATTTTCAGGACATGCAAAGTAAGAAAATTGTGAGTTTGTTGGTCGTGCAGGTGTCTGAATGTAAATCCTCAGTGGCCATGGAGAAACTTGGTTTTATAAAATCACCGGAATATCTGCAATCGAGGGGAATGCAAATCGACCTCATAGCCACGGACAGACATGTTTCAATAGCCAAGAAAATGAGAGAGCAGTTTCCAAATATTAAACATCAATTTGATGTATGGCACGTTGCCAAATCAATCAATATAAAAATATCGGCTGCAGGGAAAAAAAAGAGGTTTGGAAAGCATTTCACAGTGGTCCCAGTCTTTCAGCAACCATCTTTGGTGGAGCTCCAAAACATGTGATGGGTCTGTGAAAATTCTACTTGAAAAATGGCGGTCACTAATTCACCACTGTTCCAACGTTCACCACTGGACAGAAAACCAACATTTCCACCAATGTGAACATGGCCCTTTGTCCCCAGAGCAGGCACGAAAGAAGAAGTGGTTGATTCCATCTTCACCTCCACACAAAGCCCTTGAGAAGATTGTGTTGGATAAAACTCTAAAAAAGAGATCTGAAGGGACTCACAAAATTCTGTCACACAGGAGGTTTGGAGGTGTTCCACAATATGTGCCTAAAGTACAGGCCAAAGAGATTGCATTTTGGCATCGGGGGCATGAAATATAGGCCATAACTAGAGGTATTAGTGCATAACGAGAATGTAGGCCGTGAACAATGTAGGACTGCAGGAAACTTAGGGATGCTTCGCTACACTATGGCCTTTACGAAAACAAGCAAAAAAATGGGTGGTCAAACCAGTATATGAGGAAATGGAATTCGATTTTGTGAAAGATCTTACTATTAATGCCGTAGAGATGCATACTCATGGAATTGCGCACAAATCTGTTCAGTGCACACATACATTGCCACAAAACATCGCCAACGTGCCATGTCCACCAAAGCAGAGCTTGTTGAAAAGTTCAAATCCCGGTACAAATGATTACCATCAGTTTTTATTTTTGTCAAAAATGTTTTCAATAAGTTTCCAAATAAAGTGTGCAATTTTTCTTTTGAAATCTATCCGCTTAGCCCTTTTTTTGAAAAAAATAGTACAATTATTAGGATTGTCATACAATGTAACACTGCTTTCACATTTCACAGTTTAGTGGAGCTACTGTGGGACCTTCATTTATTGTGTTAGTGCCCGATGGATAACAGTGTGTAAGAATCTTTGGGTTTTGTCAGTTGCCTTGCCATACAGTTCCCCAAACAGCTGAATATATGTCTGTCACACAAAAGGGATGAGACCTAAGCTACATAATATACTAGGCATGCAAGAAGTACTGACTGTGAAAACATGCCATAGAGTAGGAGGCCGTGAGATAAGCAGAGGTGGGCCTAATACTAGACAAACTTTGGCTACTTTTTTGTGTTTCATCGACTATAATTTTGGAGTAGGGCGCATTCTGTCATTGGCAAGTTTGCCCTACCCCTCAGCAGCGCCACGAACAGCGAGTAGTGACAGCTCAAATTTTCTTTCCTCCGGTGCCCGTGCTTTAAAATTCATGTTCTCATGGATGTGTTGACGTGTGATGTTGCAAACTAGAAATGTATGTTCATTGTGAGTGAAGGTCACCAGCTTTGAATTTTTGCTTGGGAGCTGGGGAGGCCCACGCGTCGCTCGCACAGTATAAGGTTCTATTGTTTTTTGACCTTGAGAGACAGGGACCATTCCGAAAGGGATTGAATTCAAGTAGGGGAGCAATTACACCAAGAGAATGGAAATGGCGAATATAATGTAAGTTTCTCTTTAGACGCTTTTATACCAGAATTAGTCCAAATACAAATAGCTGGCCGTTATTGCTGGGTTACATTGTTCTCGTTCGGCATATTGCAATGAAGTGCTAGTCTTTCTACCGGGCACATGGGTAGTCCAGAATCGACACAAATGTACACCACCAATCGTTTCCCCCTGGTTCAATGCTAATAAATCATTACATTGTGTGTGCACCTCGAATTGTTGCCTCAGTTTACGCATTACATTTAGAAGTAAACATACTCCTTTGCACTATCCTTGGAAGCAAATAGCGGAGTACTTTGATATTCCACGCTGTATTTTCTCAGTTCACATTGTGTCACCTCTGCGCTAATAAATAAAATGATTATTCGTAATAAAGATCGGCTACTGAGACACATTTCTATTTTTATGTTTTTGAAAACAGGTACATCCTGCCATTCTGATGTTGACCCCCACCGTTGGATTCTTCAACCGCCAGCTGCAGCTACATGTCAATCACTGGATTTATTTGACTATTCTTTGGGACGATCAATAAGGGCCAATATGCCCTTACGCTGTACTAGCGATTAGGAGCAACATAACAACCTTTACGGTGGTCTAGTGCCAAGTTGATGCACCAGCCTTGCAATTCACTGTGTGACCAAAGTCCACAACAGCAGCTTTACTTTTCAGTGGCTCTAGTTTCAGGAAGTTATCCAGTTTCTTTCAGTTTGTGGGAATCCATTTAATTTCTAAAACGCATTACTACAAATACCAATGTGAATATCTATTCCCTGCCATTAGTGAATGTCTTCATTTACCCAAAACGAACACCCTTGTACCAAAAAGGAACAGCGCGTGACTCGCGATAAATATTTCCGGATTTGCGATCGAGAGCAAAGATTTTTTTTTTCGTTTTGATTGAATATGTCAGACGCTGAATGTTCTCGAAACATTCAATGTGAAATAAATGTACTTTAAAAATGGTAGTCTTGCTGTTTTCTTTTAAAGTCCAGTTTCATATTCCAAATTGTGACACGCTCTGTTGTGGGACCATGTGTGTTGTTTTCCTGGTTCTGCGTCAAGTTGCGTGGGTGATGACTGGGCGCGTTTGGCTACACTGCCAAGTAACATCACGGTGAGAGTCGAGGAATATCAATGATTTGGTGATGTCAGGCTCAGGGGCGGGGGCTATGATTTAGTGCCGCAAAGGCAGGTCGATCGACTTATGGTTAAAAACACATGGCCGAACCATAGGGCCAATAATATTTCTGACCACACCATTCCTTTAAAACAGTGGTCTTCAAACCACTGTGCAAAATGTGGGAAGGTTGATCCCCCCCAAAATGCCAAATGGGCAATAAGTCCCAATGGCTATGAACTATTGTGTGCCGTCACTGCAACCTACTCCCAGTATAGTCCCTGCGCTCCCCCGCCTGCTCCCATCACAGTCTCTGGGCTCCTTCATCCCACTCCTAGCCCAGTCCCTGGGCTCTCCCCACCCCACCACAGACCCTGGGCTATCCCAACCACTATCCCATGGCTCCCGCCATCCTTCTCCCACCACAGTCCCTGGACTCCCCCACCCTGCTGCCAGCACAGTCCCAGGGACAGTGGCGACAGAGCCCGAACCAATCAAAAGGGTTTTTTGGGGGGGGGGGGATTCCCACCAGGAATTCTTTTTAAAGAATGAGTTACATTGTTGCATTGTAGAGCATAATTTAAAAAAACAGATTGTGTATAAAAAAAAACTATTTGCAATTGGTGCTGACGGGCCCAGGGGACAGGCATGATATTTTTTACTGGGCATCTATGATGGATGTTCAGTAAAAAGATACCATCCCTGTACCCTGGGCCCCACAGTGCCTAACCCAATCCACATGATTATGTGTGTATACAAGGAGCTGATGGGCCCAGGGGGAAGCATGGTAATTTTGACTGGACATGTATGATAGATGTCCAGTAAAAAAATATCATCCCGGTCCCCTAGGCTCCACAGCACCTCAGAAGGAGAGCTGAATTTGGCAGGTGGGTAGGGAAATTGTGCAACAAAAGGCATTTAAAACCCTCCTCTCCTCTACCCCCTGCCCAAATCAGCTCAACGGGCCAAGACAAACACACACACACACACACACACAAACACATTCACACAGAAATCACTCTATCATTCTCACGAGCACCCACCATCATACACTCACTCATAACACAAGCATACATGCATCCATACAAATATTTAAATAAAAAATAAATGAACATAAACGTACCTTCTGCCCCGGTCCTCAAGATTCCTCCCCAGCGCTCCAGCTCCTGCATCATGAACAGGTATCGGGAAGCAAGAGCTTCCTGGTTACTGCACATGCATGCAGGGGTCTGCGCATGGGTGCTAAAATGCTCTGCTCCATGCTGCTCTCTCCGTATGTGCGAGGTGGCGCAGGAGCTCCCCCTCACACATACAGACATGTAGTTCCCCTGCCAGCATTTCTAATCAGCGATGCAAGACTGGCGAAGCAAAACGCCCCCAGCCTTGCAGCTGGAAAAAGCAGCTGATAAGAGTGCTCAGTGTTTCACTGGGCTGGCTCCTCCAAAATGTGTTAGGGGGCCACTGGGTCGATGCCCCCTCGCCCATCATGGATGAGCCGCCAGGCTCAGACTGGCCTATAGAGCAATGACCGAACCAAAAATGCAAAATGCTAGTGTGGGCCTGTTTTTTTGTGGCCCACTTTTTTGGCCAATGTGGGCCAGTTTGATGCGTTACTTCACTATGCAGCTAGTAGTTTTGACCATTGTTGCTGAATAAATATTCTTTAAATATAACAATTTGCGTACATTTTAACAAAAAACACCCCACTGGGTACTATTCAAACAGTCTGTCACTAAAGGAATAAATTGCCATTTGCAACTGTGGGCCATATTTTTCATTGGTGCCCAAGACAGTTGTATGGTCCAGTCCGATCATGTGAGCCGCCCCTGGCCATTTCCTCCATTAAAAAAAAAAGTTTACATTTTCAGGCTGGGGTCTCGTGGGAATTCGGCCACGCCCACCTGGGGGACGCACCCCACAGTTTGAAAACCTCTGTTTTAAAAGTACAGATCAATGTTGGCGAGACTCCGATCTGTTCCTGTCAGAAATCGTTCCCAAACAACTCTGGAGAGAGGACCAACTCCAATAAAGCAGTAGAAATATCTAGGAGAGAGTTGAACAAAGCTCTAGTGATTTTTTTGCAGGAACTCAGGCCTAACATTCATCAGACATGGGAGAATATCACTGAACAACCCTGATCTATTTCGTCAGGACGGGATACATTTGCCAATAGAGGCCATGGAGTTATTCACAAGGGACATTTTCTGGCCACTTGCAGAAAGGGGTTGCATCTGAGGTAGTTTTGGGAGCACCCGAGTGGCTGTAGACCCCACTCAGGTGCAGCGGCACGGGTTAGGGTCGAGGATGCCCACTCTTGAAAAAATTGGTATGCCAGCCCCAAAAATATGCCGAAAAATAAGACTCATCAGGAACAGGTCCGCTTGCTGTCTGCAAAAGGGGGCCTGGGAAGCAGAGCTCATCTTCTGGAGATCTTCAAAATATGGAAGAGGTTGGCTAGAAGTAGCACCTGACCGCGAGATGCCCAAACGCACACACATGCTGAGTTTTTTATTTCAGAACTTTATGTTGTATATAATAAAGTCTACGGCCTAATTTGTATGCACCCTATCATACTCTTGTTTTATTATTGTGTATCGCATTATGTCTCTACTCTGCTTTAGTGTCCTGCGAAACCATTGTGTACTTTGACTTCCTGGGTGCAGAGATTGTAGTCATAGAGTCGGCCCACGGTGCTGGATTCAATGATCATTTCCCCACTCCCATAATATTAATGTTGGCATTTATATAGCGCTACGAACCCTCATGCATCTGAGCGCTACTTATTATTACCCAAGGTGGGTGGTGCTCATTTATCGACCTCAGAAGGATGAAAGGTTGGTCCTGCCGGGATTCGAACCCGCGTCGGCAGGCTCTGCACGGATTTCAAGGCGAGCGCTCTACTATCTCACCATCAACCACGCCAACTCCCAGATCTCTGGGATAGAGTGAAGACACCCTTGTAAAGAATCTTCACACGGCTAATACTTGATGAAAGGAATCTTTAAAAGAGGTACTCGGCAAAACCTTTCCAAAGTTCTTTTAAACGCTTGTGGGAGGCAGCAGGTCTTCTGACAGCAAAAGTCTGCAAGTAAATGTGACTGGTTTACCTTATTATTATTGTAAATAGAAAATATTGAAAGAGTTGACTGGAATTACCGAGGTTTGACATGATGGACTGTCCGTGCAACACAAGCTGGTTCCAGTGGGTCTAGACAGGGTGAGGAGTTTCAAAGGTGGAGGATTGTACGGGGGGAGGAGTGTGTGCACCGAACAATAGTGCAGACAGGCAGGTGACTGACCTCTGGTCCTCGGGGCTCTATTTGTTCTGCTTGTTTAATCGCTCGGTTGCCAGGTGGACGCTCAAGCTGCAGGTGAGGAGGTGAAGCCCAAACACAGGACAGTTGCTCATTGTGATGCCGGGACAAGGTAAAGTACTGAGAACAGTGGCCTACCTTATATACGGTCTCAGGGGCGCAACAAAACCTACATTTCACGGGGAGGGAGGGCTACCCTTCCAATGTTGGTGGAAGCACTAACTTCAAAGACAGCGGTGGAAGGACAAACTTGTTTGTGTAGGAGGCAGAGGCATTGCTGGGGGGAAGGGGGAGGTGAGGGTGTTATAGCCCTAGGACCTTTGGTTGTAGTCATGGTCAGAGGCTCTGGTGCTACAACCAAAAGGCTAGCTACCCCCAGACTCGACATTGGCGCAGCCCCAAATCTTTTCCAGCCCTAGCAACACCCCTGGTAGGAGGCATCTAACTTCTTTTCACGTTCTAATGAGACTATTCTAGTTCAGCCTCAATGTTACAAGCAGATAACTCTTTCCTTAAGACTGCTGTGAGAATGACCGGTCTCCTGCCCCCTCTCCACCCTTCCAACCCCTCCCCTGGCATGCAAGTACGAAAACCACATCACGATTTCAACTGCCTAAAAAAATTATGCCTATGGATGCAGGTGCTAACAGGGAAATGCTTTACATTAGTAATTGCCAGGCCTTTGTTAAAAGCCAAGTCCAGGCACATTAAACATCTGTGTCCTGTTCTGGCCAGCCTCCTTCTCTTCGAGCGCCGGTTTGCACAGTTCTATGGTGATCTTGTCCTGCTGTTTCGGTTTTTCTAGCACTAGTCTCCTCTCCTCCAGCAGGAGTTTTCTAGCCGATACCTTATTAACAGCTGGAATAATTACTGGCCATGTAGAGACTGTGCCAAGGCTTGGGACCAGCAGGATGCTGCACTAGCCCCTGACCTCACAAACACTCTAGAGCGTTGAGAAACCACACCCCTTTACCCCCAGAAGGATGGTTGGGGAGAAATATTGTTCATGCTGTCTTCCTTGTCATCTTCCACTACCCCTCCCAGAAGGTCTTCTACATTCAGGTACACAGGTTTTGCTTGTCCCCTGGGGTCTTTGTAATGTTTGTGAGGACGAATCATTCCTCTTCCACCTATTCCAAGATGGCCGCACCGGGTTATGACCGCGGCAGCCCTAGCAACGGTCTAGTTGTTTCCCTGCCTCAAGCCGCGCAGGATGCGGAAGTCGTTCTCTCTTCGGCATATCAGCCGGGAAGTCCTGGATACCGGCGCGTTGCTACTCTCTTAGGAGTATACGGACGCTCAGTGAGTATAGTTAGTTCAGTCTTTACATCTCATTGTTTCCTCCTTCCTTCTATCCGTACCGTGTTTTCGTCCTATTGATGCATCTGTTCATTCTTAGAATCCGGAATACGATCGGATCGAGGGTATCGTATTGGTAACCATTAAGCCACGCCCCCACAGTACGCGGCTAATATCGACTTTATTTCGTGTTCCCATTGAAGGTAGATTTCTTTCTCATACACTCATACACTCCAACCTTTGCCATCCGACCTTCTTTGATTCTTAAATTCTTTATATGTTGCTTCCCAGAACTTCCCGTTTCATACAAAGGAATAGTTCTTGAACGGACTCGGTTCCCAGGGTTCCTCAACTACTAAACTCCCTGTCTAGATGTTTGAATGGTAATTCTGTTTTCCTAATCTCACCATCATTCCTTATTGTGTAGATTTCTGATCTTTCAATTGAACCTTGTGTTTTCACCCTTATACCTCTCCAGCATTTAACCAACACATAACGTTATAATCGGAACCCGAGGTCCTTCAGTTTCCTCCTGTCTGCCTCGCCTATACCAACGCTCCCCAGCAGCTCTTCATAGGGTTTTCTCCCCCATGAGGGTTTCCCTGGTTTTCCCACGGTCGCCAAGTACTTAAGCGGGCTCCGAAGGGGATGCCAGGGGGATTCCTATGTTCTACTGGGATATATCTTTCCATCTTTTCTTGTGAAACCTGGAACACCATTGGAGCTACGATTTGGTCATTCATCTATTTCCAGGTAGGAGACTTTACGCTTTCCGTGTTGCAATGCCTGAAGACTGATGTATTGCCGGAAACGGTTTGTAGTGATCATTACAGATAGCAACGCCTGAAAACAAACTTTGTTCTTTAGTCATTGCAACTAGGAGCCTAGAAGATCCTCATTATGGATTCCCAACAACAACAGCAGATCCAACAGTTGATCGCTGCAGTACAATCCTTAACCACTGAGGTTCAACAACTCCAGCAGGAGAATACTGCCCTAAAGCAGAATCAACAACAGGCAGCTCAGCAGATGGCCCAACAATTAGCACAACATACTGCTGCCTCACGGGTTCCTCATTGCTCAGAGGTCCCTCCAGGGCCTCTTCCTGGAGGCCAATTCGATGGGAATCCCCATAAGGTGAAAGAATTCATAGATTCCTGTTACGTTCAGTTTTCTTTTAAAAATGCCTTTTTTCATACTGATCGGGATCGTGTGGGTTACATGGTGTCCCAAATGACTGGACCAGCTTTAGCCTGGGCCACACCCCTAATCACCAGTAATAACCCTATATTAGACTCCCATCCGGCCGTTTGTAATAGTGTTCGTACTATGTTTGGCCGGCAGGAGATTCGAGTAGCTTCCCAAGAACACTTACTAGATTTAAAACAGGGAAATTCAGACATTTTGGCTTATATAACCAGATTTAAACAAATGGCCAGCGAAACTACTTGGTCCGATGACGGACAGATAACCATCTTTAGAAGAGGACTGTCAGAAGAATTGAAAGATGAAATATCCAGGGTTCCTCGTTCTTCTTCTTTAACTGAGCTTATCGCACTAGTACTTCAGATTGATTATAGAATGAAGGAACGCACCAGTGAAAAAAGGAAGGGACGGTTGCCCCGTTTTCCTGCTAATCTGCCTGCTACTCCACGGGTTCTATCCACCGAGGAACCCATGCAACTAGGTGCAACAGGCAGAGGACCTCTTTCCTTTGAGGAACGGAGTCGAAGACGATCCCTTGGTTTATGTATGTATTGTGGTTCCAATACCCACACCGTACAGGAGTGTCCAATTGCACCACCAAGGAGATCGGGAAACGCAAACGCCCGACCGTAAGGGGAACCACGGTTCGGGATCCTATGACTAAACAAGGTTCCTCACAAGTTGTCCATACATCCACTTGTAACAATCCCTCGGATACTACCATGGTGGTTGTAAAGGTATCTCTAACCTTTGGGAAACAGGTCCTACAAGATATCCCGGTCCTTATTGATAGTGGTGCGGCCGGGAATTTTATCGACGTTCACTGGGCCTCTTCTCATGGTATCCCACGGTCTTGTAAGATAGAATCCATCCCCGTGGAAAGTGTTGATGGCAGTCCTTTGACATCTGGACCCATTACGCATCATACTGGTCCCCTGCTTATGTCTATCTCTTCTCATCATAAACACATAATTCTAGACATCATCCGAGCAGCACACCATCCTATTATTTTGGGCATACCATGGCTCAGGAAGCATAACCCCTTTATCAATTGGACAGCTGGGTCCTTCTTTTTGGGTTCCGAATTTTGTCTTGGCCACTGCATAAAAGATCAACAAGAGGTTCTGTTGGACACCAGCTCTTCCTCTCATAAATTTCAGGGAATCACAACTCTCAATCATATCACAGGTCTTCCCAACATGTACTATCAATATAAAGAAGTCTTTTCTACCTCTGAGTACTCACAGTTACCACCTCATAGACGAGACGATTGTGCCATCGATCTAATACCTGACCAACCTTTACCCTTTGGTCGAATGTACATCCTATCTCATAACGAAAAAGAGGTGTTACGAGAGTATCTTAGAGTAAATCTTATGAATGGGTTGATCACTGAATCTACTTCACCGGCAGCTGCTTCCCTATTTTTTGTATCTAAACGGAACACAACGGAACTTCGCCCTTGCATAGATTACCAGGGTCTCAATAAAATCACTATACCAGACAAATATCCGATGCCCCTGATACCGGATATTCTGGAAGCAGTCAGGGGGGCAAATTTATACACTAAATTGGATCTCAAGGGAGCATACCATCTGATAAGGATCATGGCCGGAGATGAATGGAAGACGGCATTCCGGACACCATTTGGTCATTACCAATACCATGTTATGCCGTTCGGGCTCTCTAATGCCCCGGCGATATTTCAACGCTTTATGGACCATCTCTTCGCTGATCTACTCTTACATAATGTAATAGTATATCTGGACGATATTTTGGTCTTCTCCTATACTCTACAGGACCATGTTAAACATGTGGGAGAGGTTCTTCGTCGTCTACATCAAAATCACCTATTCTGCAAATTAGAGAAATGCTCCTTCCACCAACCTCAAGTCACTTACCTGGGTTATGTTCTATCGGCCAAAGGTGTAGCTATGGACCCGGAGAAGGTTTCCGCCGTATTGGATTGGCCTATCCCGACCTCAGGGAAAGACATTCAGCGGTTTATTGGCCTTGCCAATTTTTACCGGCGGTTTATTCCGGGATTCTCAAGCCTGACTAAACCACTGACGAATCTGTTAAAAAAGGGGGTGTCCTTTTCTTGGCCTGAGATTACAGATCAAGCCTTTAGGAGACTTAAAGATCTGTTCACGTCCGCCCCTGTTCTGCAGACACCTGATCAGAATCGCCAGTTTATCGTGGAGACTGATGCTTCTCAATATGCTTTGGGAGCAGTTCTTCTTCAGTCTGATAATTCCGAACAGGAACATCCGGTGGCATACCTATCTAAGACATTGGCACCTGCAGAATTAAATTACACAGTATTGGAGAAGGAGCTGTTAGCCATCAAAAGGGCTTTCGAAGAGTGGCGACATTTACTACTTGGAGCTAAGTACCCGGTGGAAGTTCGAACGGATCATCACAACCTTCGTATTCTACAGTACGCCCAGACTTGCAATAGTCGTCAGGCCCGGTGGGCTCATTTTTTTTCTCCTTTTAGGATCACTTTTTCCTTCATACCTGGGAAAGACAACGTAATCGCTGACGCTTTATCACGTAAAGAACAGCTCCCTAATGATTCCTTTAGTTCTGAACCGATTTTTCCTAAGATGGCGTTAGGGTTACATACCTCCCATGACTTCCTGACACCTCTGAGGGGTCAATCCAAATCAGTTGGAAAACCAGGCATACCACTAGGGACACTACCCACATTGGTCAAGGAGGATGGATGCTATTTCCTAGGTCATCGGGCCTTCATCCCTACAACCTCCCTCCAGAAGGAGGTATTGGATATGTGTCACAAATCTAAGGTAGCGGGACATCGTGGAATTACCTCCACACAAGAAATGGTTTCTCGCTGGTTCTGGTGGCCAACTCTACGGGAGGACGTAAAAAGATACATTGGATCTTGTCCGGATTGTCTTCAGAACAAGTCTCCCCGAAGGACTCCAGCAGGACTACTGGTCAAGATGCCCATTCCATCGCGTCCTTGGCAGATAATCTCAACGGATTTTATCGTTGATCTTCCCCCCTCAAAGGGGTGTTCGGCAATAATGGTGGTGATCGATTCCTTTACAAAGATGGCTCACTTTATACCTCTTGCCGGGATTCCTACAGCGGCCGTTATGGCCCGTATCTTTACCAATAACATTTTTGCGTTACATGGCCTGCCAGATACAATCATATCTGATCGTGGAACACAATATACCTCTCTCTACTGGAAGCACATCTGTCAACATCTCGGGATTTCCTGTGCCCTCAGTTCCGGTTATCACCCTCAATCCAATGGGCAGACGGAACGGCTCAATCAAACTCTAGAGGGATATCTAAGAAATTACATTTTGGCAGCTCAGGATAACTGGAAAGATCTACTTCCTTTGGCAGAGTATGCTTACAATAACTCCTATCACTCCACCATTCGCACTTCTCCTTTTTTCTGCTCCTACGGATTCAGTCCCTCAGCATTTCCGATACTAAAAAGATCGGAACACAGATTTCCTGATGTAGACCATTTAATGAATCAAATCAGACAAGGCCACAAGAGGGCTAAAGATACCCTAGTGCAAACCCAGGATAGAATGAAGAAATTTGCTGATCGTTCTCGCTCTCCTGCACCTATCATCAAATCAGGAGACAGGGTATGGTTGTCTTCACGGTTTCTCCCCAGACACCTGGTACCATCCAAACTGTCTCCAAGATACTTTGGTCCTTTCCGGGTGGATAAACCCATTGGCAGTGCTGCCTTTAGACTTATTCTTCCTAAAACCTGGTCCCGAATTCACCCTGTTTTCCATGTTTCTCAATTGAAACCGGACAATCGAAACTCATTTCACCCAACGATAACGACTCGTCCTCCCCCTATTTTGGCCTCATCTGGTCCTGAGTTTGAGGTGAAGGGAATTTGTGATTCCCGTATGCATCGAGGACATTTACAATATTTGATCGATTGGAAGGGTTATTCCCCTTCAGTTCGTACCTGGGAGCCGGAAGACGCTGTACATGCTCCTCGTCTCGTAAAACTATTTCACTCCAGACATCCTGACAAGCCGGGAGGGGAAGGACCTAAGAAGGGGCATACTGTAATGTTCGTGAGGACGAATCATTCCTCTTCCACCTATTCCAAGATGGCCGCACCGGGTTATGACCGCGGCAGCCCTAGCAACGGTCTAGTTGTTTCCCTGCCTCGAGCCACGCAGGATGCGGAAGTCGTTCTCTCTTCGGCATATCAGCCGGGAAGTCCTGGATACCGGCGCGTTGCTACTCTCTTAGGAGTATACGGACGCTCAGTGAGTATAGCTAGTTCAGTCTTTACATCTCATTGTTTCCTCCTTCCTTCTATCCATACCGTGTTTTCGTCCTATTGATGCATCTGTTCATTCTTAGAATCCGGAATACGATCGGATCGAGGGTATCATATTGGTAACCATTAAGCCACGCCCCCACAGTACGCGGCTAATATCGACTTTATTTCGTGTTCCCTTTGAAGGTAGATTTCTTTCTCATACACTCATACACTCCAACCTTTGCCATCCGACCTTCTTTGATTCTTAAATTCTTTATATGTTGCTTCCCAGAACTTCCCATTTCATACAAAGGAATAGTTCTTGAACGGACTCGGTTCCCAGGGTTCCTCAACTACTAAACTCCCTGTCTAGATGTTTGAATGGTAATTCTGTTTTCCTAATCTCACCATCATTCCTTATTGTGTAGATTTCTGATCTTTCAATTGAACCTTGTGTTTTCACCCTTATACCTCTCCAGCATTTAACCAACACATAACGTTATAATCGGAACCCGAGGTCCTTCAGTTTCCTCCTGTCTGCCTCGCCTATACCAACGCTCCCCAGCAGCTCTTCATAGGGTTTTCTCCCCCATGAGGGTTTCCCTGGTTTTCCCACGGTCGCCAAGTACTTAACCGGGCTCCGAAGGGGATGCCAGGGGGATTCCTATGTTCTACTGGGATATATCTTTCCATCTTTTCTTGTGAAACCTGGAACACCATTGGAGCTACGATTTGGTCTTTCATCTATTTCCAGGTAGGAGACTCTACGCTTTCCGTGTTGCAATGCCTGAAGACTGATGTATTGCCGGAAACGGTTTGTAGTGATCATTACAGTCTTCTCCCCAGCCACCCTCCCTTCTACCCAAGCTTGGAGGCTGGAAAGCAACTCAGGTTTGTTTATCTTGGTGCTGTGGGGAAGTCCCCTCGCTTGACATAGGACGCGCAGGACATTCTTGGTCATGTCTTTCACAGTCTCTATGTCAAGATCCATGATTATTACAAATACCTAGCAGTGTTCTAAACATTGCCTGCAACAGTACTTTTCTCGTTGGGTGACTAAGCTGTGCTCAAGGCTCCAACTAGATCCCACCACTGCCACCAATGTGACAAATCCACCAGTGATCAAGGGATGAATATCGGTTTCTAGACCATCATTCTGCCCCACACCTCTAGTACACCAGAAGGGATCTGAACAGCTTGAAATAACAAGCAAATTATAAACCTCCTTGTACAATTTTGGTAACATGGACAGAATGCCAGGCTTATCTCTGAAAGGCTATGGATCGTTGGTTAGTTGCAACACAGCGAAAATATTACCCAAGGATAAAAGGGATTTTCCAGTCAAGTTGTATAAAAATATCTACTTAAAAATGTCTCTACATGCCTTCTGAGAAGACCAGTGGGACAGAACCAGAATGTACCTTGTGCAGATGTTCTTGGTGCACGACAGGGTCGAGTCGGCTTAAGGGCTCTTAGCAGGCTTCTGTGACAGTTTGTAATGGGAGTCAGCTGCAGGTATCAGGCGGCAAGACGGTTTGGCGAGCAAAGCTAGACGATTGGCTGCAGGCTGGCCTACACAACAGCTCTGGGTCAGGAATCGTCTCCGTGCTGATCAGCGGTTCTGCAGCACTGATCGAAACATCTTGGATGTCTTTAATCTACTGCGGCTTGACAACGGTCAGGGTTGCAGTCAGTTACGGATCGAGGAACTCCACTTGCTCGGAAATGTCCTATAAGGTGGATGGTGGTAGATGCTTGTTGAGGCACCTCTCCCAGCTTCTTTACTAGGCTTGTGTCTTCCTTTAAGGCGGATGGGCCAAAGTTGAGGAGTGCGTTGCAGGCCGCTGCCTTGTACTTGGTTGTAGGTTCCGAGACCTTCTGGTGCTTCCTACCTAGGAAGCCTGCTGCAGAGCCTAGCAGGGCACTATGTGTGCTGGCTGGGTACTGGTTCTGGAGCTGCTGAGGGTCCTCTGGATTTTGCTTCCTTCTTTGGAAATCCTGGCCTTCCTCCACTGAGGGAAGATGTAAGGCAGACTGTATCTTTAGCCAGGGTCCAATGATGAGTTCTTCTTGCTACTCCTTGCAAAGTCTTCATATGATCTTCCAAAAGAGGGGCACAACCCTCTATTAAAGCCAAATTCGACACAGTGATTGGAGCAGGCTAAGACTACCTTAATGAACCAATCCTGGGTCCCCACCAACAATCTCCTGTATGTGTGAGGTCATAACCAGAGTGCTTTTCAACAGAAAAGGTAAAGGGGTGAAAACATACAATACTAAGTCCCACCCATATTCCTATCTGTTGTGGATGAATGGGTCTCTCTGGTTAATGGAGTTCTGAGTGGTTCTTAATTAAAGCGGCAGGTCTCCCTTGTAGCTGCGCTGAGACCAGACTCTCTGGCTCCTGCAAACCACATCCTTGTACCTTCTGAATGGGGTCCCCCTGCGAGGTGAACTACTGTAAACAAGCAGTCCCAGATATGACAGCTCACTGCCAATTTATACTGAGGACCGGAGCTGGCTTCAGCTTGACACGGGTTTCCTGTCTCCATTGTTAGTCTCTGTAGCCAGGCCCCATGTGGGCCCGTTTGAAATACATTAAATGTGTATGTTAATCGTTGCCACAAGTTGCAGGGTCCGACAAAAGGACAGAGTGGATCCATGGAGCCTTTCTGAGTTAATCAAGCTGGACATGGCAGGGAGGCGGTTTGGTCCTCCCCCTTCTGGAGATGTATTGTCTATTTGTCCCGTAATATCCCAACTAAATATGACAGGGGGCACTGCACCTGTAGGCTGTGTCCACCCATAGTATACGGGTCTATGCGTATGTTGTGTGGTGAGAATAGGAAAATGTGTGCGGATTAGTCCCATACATTTTCCGGAGGTTGACCTACCATCATTCAAGTTCATTTCAACATTTCAAAAAATCCCAGGCGAGCTCACACACCATGCGGGTGGTTGAATTCCTCACACTGAGCACTGGCGGTGCAGTGACGTACCGCTAATATCAACCTTTGCTCCTTTTTATGGAGCCCTGTGGTTGTAGTGAGTCCACCCTGCTGCCTACTTACAGCACCTTGGGGATCACTATGAGTGACACCCCCTCCTACCTCACTTACATTTATTTTTCATTTTGAACAGTGGTGACAATATATTTTTATAAAAATCATACACAATCCAACATTGTGTTCTATATAAAACTCATACTCCCTATTTATCAGTTCATTTCGTGTACATAGAAATATTAATACAGCTTCATAAACTACAATTATAAAAAACCTATTTGGAAAAATTTGAAAATGTCAAACCCCAAACTAAAGCAAGAGAAACGGGACACTCTCTATACCACAATGAACACACTTACAAGCACAAAACAAACAAATAACATTACACCCTACTGCGCCCACATTTAGTTAAAATAAAACCTGGTCTAAAAGTTGTGTTTTGAATAGACCCAACATGTTTCTGTCCATAAACAACCATTTGCGTCAGACATTCATCAGGGGAGATTTTGACTGGAATTCAGTGTCCCCAAACACTCGAAACCTGGAGAGGTGTCTTACTATTTGAACATTCTGCTCTTAAGTGCAATTCGCAAATCCATTCAATGGGTTTTACTTTTTTTCTCTCGGAATCCCACTCAATCGGATTCAAAAACTTTTTCAACCCTTGATGTTGATCCAAGGTAGATGTACTGCACTGTAACGTGCAAAAATGCCATGCACTGCTAATCGTCATGCACGGGTGTCAACCATTCCAGCAACCTACAGTCTTCCTTTATGTCTCTTTTGTCATGTTCTTGCCGAAAGCACGCAATCCCTTTGGGATTGCCTCCAACACAGCGCAGGTCCAAACAACAGCACTCCTATTTTACAATTACGCTGTATAGAGAGTGTCCCGTTTCTCTTGCTTTGGTATAGGGTTTGAAATGTTCTTATTTTGACAAACAGGTTTTTAATAATTGTCTTTTATGAAGCTGTATTAATATTTCTATGTACGCTAAATGAACTAATAAATAGCGAGTATGAGTTTTATACAGAACACAACGTTGGATTGTGTATGTTTTTTTATAAAAAGATATTGTCACCATTGTTCAAAACAAAAAAATGTATGTGATTTCTTCCATTATAAATACTATATGAGAAGGGTCACATTGTTCTTTAGTGATTTGACTGTCCAGGACCATGCTGCGCCCTATGGCCATTTCCACCCACTTCCTGTCCCTCACAGGCCAAAACACTCCCTCCTGCGATCTGATTGAGCTACCTTTATCAGGCCTCAAAAGAGTCTGCCAGGGTTTTTCAAAGCTATGGTTTAATTAATGCTGAGTAAGTACTACTACTTTCCAGATCTGCTTTTAGCCACTTCATTTACAAGCAGTATGCATGTCCTTCATTGAGGTCCTGTTAAAAGCAAGCACTAGGGAAGCCAACAGTTTCGGCGGCATATGCACCATTGTTCAGCTGCTACCATCAATAGCCAGTTAGTGCCATGATGGCGATGCCTGCCTGGTAAATACGTTGTACATGTCTACCCAAAAGCCCAAGAAAGCATTGCCGATGCTTGTTTCTTGTTCGAGCCTGACCCAGGGGGCGCTGGAGCTTTGTATATTCATTGTTAAAACACACAAAAACGACGTGTTTGTTTACAGGCTCGCCTCCCGTGTTCTCCTCTTACCTACATGCTTGTATACAGGTATTCATTAAGTGGCTGCCGGCAGCACTGGTAAACCCTATAGGCCCCCGAGATGAAAGCCTCTCTGGGAGCTTCCAGACTTACAACCAAAGGCTACCCGCCAGCCCTGTCTGGACATTCTCTCATGTGTGCGCACACACGAGTGTGATGTGTGTGTAGGCAGCGCACACATACATATAGAGCAAAGGGCATGCATCATGTGTTTCCTATGGTCACCCACACAACACACACCTCATGTATGCGCAGTGTGTGATGGTTGAATGTCTATGTGTAGCCCTGCCTTCATCTGTGTGTGTAGGTCTGTCTGCATTTGTGTTTATATTGATTGTATTCGCTACTGCTGTGTGTGTATCAATCTGTGACTACCACTGTCAATGTATCTGGATTACGGTATAAACCGTCTATATGTCTGTATGTATATATGTATCTCTGTTCTTTGTGTCTCTAAGCCAGACTTGCATCTGTGGGCCCTCGCATGTTTGTGCGCATATTTCATGCCTTTGTGAGTCCATCCATACCATTGTCTGTGTGCCGTTGTCTCCGTCTCGGGTGTACCCGTTCCCAGCTCCCCTGTCTTGTAATGTGAGTCGGGTATAAGCCGAGGCAGCCTCGCACAGGTGGATCCGGTGACCCAGGGCGCCGGTGTCCGGCTGCTATTGCGGTCACCGATACCACAGGTTGGCAGATGAGCAGCGCGCCCTGAAATAATGCATGAGCACCGACGCCCCCTCGAGCCGCCCTAACTCATCGCCCCCCCCCACCCTCCGCCTACACCTGCGAGATGACCTGCCATCCCCGTGCGGGTCGCTTGTTTTCTGTCCCAGGCACCACGGCCTGGAAAGGTACCTGCATGCGGGATGAAAGCAGAGGTTGGGGGATAGGGGGTGGGCGGGGGAATGACTAGTGGCTGAGGGAGGTGCAGAAGGCATCAACATATTTGGATAGGAGTAGATGATGATCTGAAGGCAGCATGATAATTATTACCTGCTACCAGAAGGGAGGCAGCAGCACACTGGGGTATCAGTAGGTGATAGAAGGAAGGCAGCAGAATACTGGAGTATCAGTGAGTGATAGAAGGAAGACAGCAGCAAGCCACTGGGGTATCAGTAGGTGATAGAAGGCAGGCAGCAGCACACTGGGGTATCAGTAGGCCATAGAAGGAAGGCAGCAGAATACTGGGGTATCAGTGGGTAATAGAAGGAAGGCAGCAGGATACTGGGGTATCAGTGGGTAATAGAAGGAAGGCAGCAGCAAGCCACTGGGGTATTCGTAATTGATAGAAGGAAGACAGCAGCAAGCCACTGGGGTATCAGTAGGTGTTAGAAGGAAGACAGCAGCACAATGGGGTATCCGTAGGTGATAGAAGGAAGGCAGCAGCACACTGGGTTATCAGTAGGTGATAGAAGGAAGGCAACAGGACACTGGGGTATCAGTAGGTGATAGAAGGAAGGCAGCAGAATACTGGGGTATCAGTGGGTGATAGAAGGAAGCCAGCAGAACACTGGGGTATCAGTGGGTGATAGAAGGAAGGCAGCAGAATACTGGGGTATCAGTGGGTGATAGAAGGAAGCCAGCAGAATACTGGGGTATCAGTAGGTTATAGAAGGAAGTCAGCAGAATACTGGGGTATCAGTAGGTGTTAGAAGGAAGGCAGCAGCACACTGGGGTATCAGTAGGCGATAGAAGGAAGTCAGCAGAATACTGGGGTATCAGTAGGTGATAGAAGGAAGGCAGCAGCACACTGGGGTATCAGTAGGTGATAGAAGGAAGGCAGCAGAATACCGGGGTATCAGTGGATGATAGAAGGAAGCCAGCAGAATACTGGGGTATCAGTAGGTTATAGAAGGAAGGCAGCAGCAAGCCACTGGGGTATCAGGCAGTAGGTGATAGAAGGGAGGCAGGAGCATGCTGGGGTACCTGTAGGTGATGGAAGGCAGCAGCACACCGGGGTATCGGTAGGTGAAGCAGGATGGTATCAGCACACTGGGGTATCAGTAGGTGATAGAAGGAAGGCAGCAGGCAGCAGCACACTGGGGTATCAGTCGGTGATAGAAGGAAGGCAGCAGCACACAGGGGTATCAGTAGGTGATAGAAAGAAGGCAGCAGCACACAGGGTTATCCATAGAACGGCAGCAGAGTACTGGGGTATCAGTAGGTGACAGAAGGAAGGAAGCAGGCAGCAGCACACTGGGGAATCAGTAGGTGATAGAAGGAAGGAAGCAGAACACTGGGGTATAGGTCAGTGATTGAAAGAAGGCAGAAGCACACTGGGGTATCAATAGGTGATAGAAAGAAGGCAGCAGCACACAACAGTATCTGTAGGAGATAGCAGGATGGCAGCAGAATACTGGGGTATCAGTAGGTGATAGAAGGAAGGCAGCAGCACACGGGGGTATCAGTAGGTGATAGAAGGAAGGCAGCAGCACACAGGGGTTTTAGTAGGTGATAGAAGGAAGGCAGCAGCACACTGGGGCATCCGTAGGACGGCATTGAAATACTGGGGTATCAGTAGGTGATAGAAGGAAGGCAGCAGGCAGCAGCACACTGGGGTATCAGTAGGTGATGGAAGGTAGGCAGCAGCATCCTGGGGTATCAGTAGGTGATAGAAGGAAGGCAACAGCACACTGGGGTATCAGCCAGTAGGTTATACATGGAAGCCAGCAGCACACTGGGGTATCAGTAGGTGATAGAAGAAAGGCAGCAGAATACAATACAGGGGTACCTGTAGGTGAGGAAGGAAGGCAGAAGCACACTGGGTTACCAGTAGGTGATAGCTGGAAGGCACAGTATACCGAGGTATAATTAATTCCTAGGCAATGTGCACATGGAACCCCTCAGTTGCTATTGTGAGGAATTCGACCATCCACCCAGTGGGTGTGCGCTCGCCTGGGCTTTTTTGAAATTTTAAATAAAATTGAATGATGGCAGATCAAACTTTGGAAAATATGTGGGGCTAACCTGCACACATTTTTCTATGCTCACTGCACGACATACACACAGACCTGTGTACTCTGGGTGGACACAGCCTATAGGCGCCGTCCCCCCTTTCATATTTAGTTGGAATATGACAGCCAAGAGTACATCAAGGTATCTCAGAAAAAAGAAGGCAAAACCTTCCTCCTGCAATGGCCAGCCTAATTAACTAATAAACGTTCCATGGATTCGCCCTGTCCTTTGTTAGATTCAAACAGGCCCATGGGAAGCCTGATCACAGGACTAACAAAACACAGGAAAACCCCAACAACCTTTGATATGCACTGTGTCAACATGAAGCCATCTCCTGCCTCTCAGCATCAAGGGCAGTGACCCGATTCAGAAGGTACGAATATGTGGTTTGGTGGCGAACGAAAATCCGGTCTTGCTGCAGCTTCTATGGAGACCTGCCGCTTTAATCAGGAACCACAAAGAGCTCAATTAACCAGAGAGACCCTTTGATCCACAACAGAGAGGAAGATGGGTGGGACATAGTATCGCTTGTTTTCACCATTTTATCTTTTCTGTTGAAAAGCACTCTGTTTATGACCTGACACATACAAGAGATTGTTGGTGGGGACCAGGATTGGTTCATTAAGGTAGGGTTAGGATACACCAATCACAGGCCCCCATTTGCCTTTAAAGTAGGGTTGAGTCCCTTTTTTGGCAGCTAATCAGAAGATTTTGCAAGGAGTAACAGGAAGAACTCATTTGGACCCTGGTTGAAGGTACAGTCTGCCTTACAGCTTCTGCCAGTGAAGGAAGGCCAGGATTCCAAAGAGGGAAGCAAGATCCCTCTCCTAAACATCTCACAGGGAACAGAGGGTGATACTGAATCCAGAGGACCCTCCAGCATCTCCAGAACCGGTACCCAGCTAGCACACATCACCCCCTGCTAGGCTCTGCATGCAAACGTCTTAGGTGAGAAGTGCCAGAGAGTCTGTGAACCAAACCAAGGACAAGGCCATTGCCTGCAACACTCTCCTCAGCTTTGGACCGTCTGCCTTAAAGGACGCCATACGCTCAGTGAAGAAGCTAGGAGGAGGGCATAGTCAAGCATCCACCAGCGTCCGCCTTACAGGACATTTTTTGTGCCAGTCGAGCCCCTCGAGTTGTATCCGACTGCACCGCTGACTGTTGTCACGCTGCAGTCGCTAACGTCGCCTGAGACGCTTTGACCAGTGTTTCAGATCCACCAACCAGCATTGAGACGATTCCTGACCCCGAGCCTCCGTGTAGACCAGCCTGCAGCCGACCGTCTAGCCTTGCACGCCAAACTGTCTGCTGCCTGATACCCTCAGCTATCTCCCATCTTGAACTCTGTCGCAGGAGCTGCAAAGCACCCTGAAACGACTCGACCCTGTCGAGCACCAAGAACATCTACAAGAACAAGGTACATTGTGGTTCTGTCCCCCAGGTCCTTCTCCGAATGCCACTAGTGACATTTAACGAGCCATTGCTCCCTTTGTGCTGAAACCAAGTATTCTTGAACTATTGTAATTAAGTACTTTACCGACTACCCTCCTGTCAGTATCCACAGTGCATCCCCTTTCCTTCTTAAAACTGTCTGTCCTCTGCATTCCCTTACAGGGTGGGTTGTATTTTGTAGTGTGCTAGAACTATCTGTGGAACAATGATAAAGTAGATATTTCTATACAAACTTGACTGGACAAGGGTAATAATTGTATTTTCGCTGTGTTGCAACTAATTAACGATCCACGACCTTTCGGAGATATGCCTGCCGTTTCATCCACATTTCCAAAATTGGGCAAAGAGGTTTATAATTTGGTTGTGTTTCCAATCTGTTCGGGTCCCTTCTGGTGTACTAGAGGTGTGGGGCTGATTGATGGTTTAGAAACCGATATTTTTCCCTGGACCACTGAGGCCCCGGAAGTTGATTCGTCACCGCCGTGCCGGTAGGTGATGTACAAAAGGATGCCATACACGCGGGTATTATTTAGTGATAGACGGAAGGCAGCAGTATCCCGAGTATCAATGGGTAACCTGCACATGGCAGCAGTATATTTGTTTTATGGGGTGATCTACGTGTACAGAACACAGCAGTATACTGGGGTATCAGTAGATGATGTGTAAGTGGCTGCAGTGCATTGGGTGTATAAATAGGTGATGGCCAGACCGGAGCAGCACATTGGACTGTCAATAGACTGAGATGGAGGGTGGGAGGGAGGGGGTGCGTGGGCCCCTCGGTTTCCTACGGTTTCCTCTCTCTCATATTTTGTGGAAGCTTCAACACTATGTAAGTGTTATGTAAGCATTCAATATGGAGACGGCAGCAGAGTATTAGAGCAGTGGTAAGTGATGCCATGAAGGTGTACTGCTACTACTTAGTGTGCAGAAGTAGGCTGCAGTATTTTCCAGTGGTGTTTGGTGATGAGTAGAAGGCAACAGTATTCTTGGGGATCCCCTGTTGATGTACCCAAGGCACTAGTGCA
This sequence comes from Ambystoma mexicanum, assembly GCF_040938575.1. Taxonomy (NCBI): domain Eukaryota; kingdom Metazoa; phylum Chordata; class Amphibia; order Caudata; family Ambystomatidae; genus Ambystoma; species Ambystoma mexicanum. The sequence continues at coordinate 315,520,510 of NC_090921.1, read as the reverse complement.
ATGGGGTGATCGATGTGTCATGTAGCGGGAGCAGGATATTGGATTATTGGCAGGAGATTTCTGGAACGCAGCAGTATATTAGGGTATCTATATGTGGCATGCAGGCAGCTGCAATTACTGGTAGTGGGAGGTGACCTATGTACTCAAGTCAGCATTACATTGGGGTATCTATATGTGGCATGCAGGCAGAAGTGGTTACTGGTAGTGGGAGATGACCTATGCACAGAAGGCAGCATTACATTGGGGTATCTATATGTGACATGCAGGCAGCAGTGGTTACTGGTGTGGGAGGTGACCTATGCACAGAAGGCAGCAGTATATTAGGGTATCTATATGTGGCATGCAGGCAGCTGCAATTACTGGTGGTGGGAGGCGACCTATGCACAGAAGGCAGCAGTATATAGGGTATCTATATGTGGCATGCAGGCAGCTGCAATTACTGGTAGTGGGAGGCGACCTATGCACAGAAGGCAGCAGTATATTAGGGTATCTATATGTGACATGCAGGCAGCAGTGGTTACTGGTAGTGGGAGGTGACCTATGCACAGAAGGCAGCAGTATATTAGGGTATCTATATGTGGCTTGCAGGCAGCAGCAATTACTGGTAGTGGGAGGCGACCTATGTACAGAAGGCAGCGGTATATTAGGGTATCTATATGTGACATGCAGGCAGCAGTGGTTACTGGTAGTGGGAGGTGACCTATGCACAGATGGCAGCAGTATATTAGGGTATCTATATGTGACATGCAGGCAGCAGTGGTTACTGGTAGTGGGAGGTGACCTATGCAAAGAAGGCAGCCGTATATTAGGGTATCTATATGTGGCATGCAGGCAGCTGCAATTACTGGTGGTGGGAGGCGACCTATGCACAGAAGGCAGCAGTATATTAGGGTATCTATATGTGGCATGCAGGCAGCTGCAATTACTGGTAGTAGGAGGCGACCTATGCACAGAAGGCAGCAGTATATTAGGGTATCTATATGTGACATGCAGGCAGCAGTGGTTACTGGTAGTGGGAGGTGACCTATGCACAGAGGGCAGCAGTATATTAGGGTATCTATATGTGACATGCAGGCAGCAGTGGTTACTGGTAGTGGGAGGTGACCTATGCACAGAAGGCAGCCGTATATTAGGGTATCTATATGTGGCATGCAGGCAGCTGCAATTACTGGTAGTGGGAGGTGACCTATGTACTCAAGTCAGCATTACATTGGGGTATCTATATGTGGCATGCAGGCAGCAGTGGTTACTGGTAGTGGGAGATGACCTATGCACAGAAGGCAGCATTACATTGGGGTATCTATATGTGGCATGCAGGCAGCAGTGGTTACTGGTAATGGGAGGTGACCTATGTACAGAAGGCAGCATTACATCGGGGTATCTATATGTGGCATGCAGGCAGCAGTGGTTACTGGTAATGGGAGGTGACCTATGTACAGAAGGCAGCATTACATCAGGGTATCTATATGTGGCATGCAGGCAGCAGTGGTTACTGGTAGTGGGAGGTGACCTATGCAAAGATGGCAGCAGTATATTAGGGTATCTATATGTGACATGCAGGCAGCAGTGGTTACTGGTAGTGGGAGGTGACCTATGCACAGAAGGCAGCAGTATATTAGGGTATCTATATGTGACATGCAGGCAGCAGTGGTTACTGGTAGTGGGAGGTGGCCTATGCACAGAAGGCAGCAGTATATTAGGGTATCTATATGTGGCATGCAGGCAGCTGCAATTACTGGTAGTGGGAGGCGACCTATGCACAGAAGGCAGCAGTATATTAGGGTATCTATATGTGACATGCAGGCAGCGGTGCTTACTATTAGTGGGAGGTGACCTATGCACAGAAGGCAGCAGTATATTAGGGTATCTATATGGGGCATGCAGGCAGCTGCAATTACTGGTAGTGGGAGGTGACCTATGCACAGAAGGCAGCAGTATATTAGGGTATCTATATGTGACATCCAGGCAGCAGTGGTTACTGGTAGTGGGAGGCGACCTATGCACAGAAGGCAGCAGTATATTAGGGTATCTATATGTGGCTTGCAGGCAGCAGTGGTTACTGGTAGTGGGAGGTGACCTATGCACAGAAGGCAGCAGTATATTAGGGTATCTATATGTGGCTTGCAGGCAGCAGTGGTTACTGGTAGTGGGAGGTGACCTATGCACAGAAGGCAGCAGTATATTAGGGTATCTATATGTGGCTTGCAGGCAGCAGTGGTTACTGGTAGTGGGAGGTGACCTATGCACAGAAGGCAGCCGTATATTAGGGTATCTATATGTGGCATGCAGGCAGCTGCAATTACTGGTGGTGGGAGGCGACCTATGCACAGAAGGCAGCAGTATATTAGGGTATCTATATGTGACATGCAGGCAGCAGTGGTTACTGGTAGTGGGAGGTGACCTATGCACAGATGGCAGCAGTATATTAGGGTATCTATATGTGACATGCAGGCAGCAGTGGTTACTGGTAGTGGGAGGCGACCTATGCACAGAAGGCAGCAGTATATTAGGGTATCTATATGTGACATGCAGGCAGCAGTGGTTACTGGTAGTGGGAGGTGACCTATGCACAGAAGGCAGCCGTATATTAGGGTATCTATATGTGGCATGCAGGCAGCTGCAATTACTGGTGGTGGGAGGTGACCTATGCACAGAAGGCAGCCGTATATTAGGGTATCTATATGTGGCATCCAGGCAGCTGCAATTACTGGTAGTGGGAGGTGACCTATGCACAGAAGGCAGCAGTATATTAGGGTATCTATATGTGGCATGCAGGCAGCTGCAATTACTGGTAGTGGGAGGTGACCTATGCACAGAAGGCAGCGGTATATTAGGGTATCTATATGTGGCATGCAGGCAGCAGTGATTAGTGGGAGTGGACCTATGTACAGAAGGCAGCAGTACATTAGGGTATCTATATGTGTTCAGGTGCTGGTCGTGCTGCAGTGACCAGGTGTGCTACGTATTAGTGTTTGTAGAAATAGGGGTGATGCTTGTCCGAAAAATGAAAGTGTACTTTCATATTTTTTATGACTGTTTGTGGAGCACTCACTGCATCACCTAATTGTTTATATGTGCTTTTGACAGATTCCAGCAGTGGTTGCTGGTCGTTACTGTCTTATTAGAACATAATGATTGGCAGCATTGGCTTGCAAGACATCAGGTTGGGGATATATCGTCTTCTGGGAGGTTTTTCCAGAGGCAGGGAGTGATGGCAAGGATGTCTCTCCCCTCGAGTCTTCCACGCTGTTGTTAGGATTGGCATTATCAGGCAGATAGCTGACCTGTGAAAAGTGTAAGGCGCAGTAGGGTCTGTATCATGAGACCTTGTCTTGCACGTTTCATATCCTTCCAGTATTTGCATGCAGGGCACTGGATCTGGAAGGAGAACCTGGCCTGCACTGGAACTCAATGTAGGATGCCGAGTTCGTTGGTTGTCTGATTGGTCTTTGCTGAAGCCAAAAATCAGCCAAACTCGTACTTCTGGTCTTTTGGTGAGCTGATGGGCTGCGAGGCCTGTGCAGGGGGTGTTGCATTAGGGCAGCTATGAGTTGCCATGTGCACCTACCACCATTCAGTGCTTCTCTGCTGGTATGTATAGTAGGATTCTTTTGCAAACTTTCATTTGAAATAATGCTGATTTGACTGACCGCAGCTTCGACCTGTCAATTCATGCTGAGATCCACTTCCCAGCATAATCCTAGTTTGCTCACTGTTGTGATGTCCTTGGAAGTGTATACAGAAGCATGTGATGTAAAGCGGAATGTTTTGGTGTGATTGAGGGAATGCTTGTGGTGAGGGTTCCAAGACCAGCCAGTTGGAGAGCCCCTGCCTGGGTGACCGGAGCCAGTGTCTGATCCTAGTAACTGTTCCAGCTGAGCTAACCTGATGTAACTTAAGTCACTTTGTTGCACTCACCTTACTGTTTAAAGGGACCTTTTCATCAAAGAAGGCATAGCAGTGAGGTTTGTTGGAGTAGGTGAGGCGGGTAGGTCTAGGATTAATGGCTGAGGCGGTTTTGCCCCACCTACATCTCTATGGCTTTCAGTCGGTTTGACATGATTGAGAATTGGCCCTCTTGGCTCATGGCCCTTCGTTAGATTTGTGTACTGTCTAGCATAAGAGTGGAATTGGAGTTGATGTTTGCATAGTAGGTTCATGAGTAGCTTTGTATAATGTTGAAGAGTAGGGTTGGGGGGGTGAGCCCTGAGTTACTCTGCATTCCACGGGTATGGATTTGGACAATAGGTGTCATAGCCATACACTTTGACTATGGTCCAACAAACAAAAAAATTACTGACGTCTGTGCGGGAGGCAAGCCGTTGGCCAGGTGTTGTTGGCGATGCAGAAGGATACTGTGGTCTACTGTATTGAAAGCAGCATGTAGGTCGAGCATAGTCTTCATTCCGGCCAGCTTGCTCTAGAGCGGTGACCCCATTCTGAGCTAGGACCAGTGCAGTGTGTGTTCCCTGCCGGGAAGGAGCAAGGCCCTGGCTTGTATGTGTCCAGTGTTTTGTTTGATATTAGATGTACCTGGGGTGGGGCAGTGACAAGGTTCTCTAGTCTTGGAGTTCCATTGCAGCCCTGCAATGTGGAGGGGGAGTTTGGATCTTTTGGATCCAATGTTGCTTTTTCAGGTGGCCATGGGGTTTTGTGTGCTCTGGGTACTTGTCTATAGTGAGTGATCTGCCCATGAATGTAGTGATGCCCTTGCAGAGGATGGTAGCGTGGGCCCCAGCAGTGGATGCTGGACAGGGGTCGCCTGTGGCATGACCTGACCTGAGTCACTTTAGGCATGGGAGAATACAGCGGCCTGTGCATCTAAGAATGAGAAGCTATTGACTGTGTTGTTCTGTGTGTTGGATTCTTGGTGGGCAGGTGAGATCCTTGGTTATTCTGGGTGATTGATCTCATCGTTTTCTGAATCTATTTTCTTTAAAGCTAACTAGGGTGTCATAGTGGTCTTCGTTCTTTAGGCTGGTGGTGGATGCAGTGCATTGAGGTGAGGTGCATGCCCCCATCCCTTTGTGCCACTCTTTGGGCTGCCTACGCTATCAGTTATTCCACCGGCGACGTGATCTTCCTTGGCGCTTAAGCACCCTTGTTGTTTATTGTTCTGGTGTGTTTGTGGTGAAGATGTACAGGGTAGGGATCTTTGGCTTTCTGCCAGGTTGTTTCCACTTTGCAGCATCTCTTGTTGAGTCTAAGCATTTCTGAGAATGAGAAGTGTTGTGGAGACGGATTGTGCCCCTCTGAAGTGGTGTGCAGGATTTCAGTGTAAATACTGCTTCGCATGACTGTGATGAGTGAGTCTGAGCCGGGATCCATGTTGCGTTATGTTTAGGTTTTCATCAGGCAATTGATGATTTAGCAAGATGTGTTTAAAAAAAATCTGAATCGTGTGTTTTGTTTCTGGGGCTTAACACTTCTAGGGAACTCAAAGGGAAATAGGAGAATTCTAATGTCTGACCACGTGAGTAGGAATGTTGCAATTGTGCCTACATCCAGACCATGATGTGGTCAGTGTCCAATTAGGCAGTGTTCTTTTGATAAGATTTCCAAGTGCCAGTCCTTTCATGTGTCAAGGAATTCTTTAGATGCATTTGAGTTTTCCTGTTACCAGAAACTGGAATCTCTAATGAAGAGGACGCATTGAGAGGAGATGAAGATGTGTTCCCATGCACTTGCTCGATCTGAATGACACCTGGCCTAGTAGGATCGCTGTCTGTCTTCCCTCTGTTCCCCCTCCCTTGCCTAGTCGCGCCTTGAAACACTTGTGTATAGGTGCGTTATGAATGCCATATCATATCATACATAGGGTAGCAAAGAATTGTTATAAAAAGTTTTTAAAGGGACAGGAAGGTGATATCAAGTGTTGATTTTATAATAGGTGTGGGGTGACACTTCTGCTTGGATGCCCATCATTTCACAGCTGGTGGCGGTGAGCATGTAGCGCTGCGCTGAGTGGGGTTTTACCGTCCATGAATACAGTTAAAGGACAGTAGGTCAGGATCAAAGGCATGACAGCGCATCAGCAGAAGCCACAAGACAAGCAAACTTGAATCCGCTGCTGCAAAAAGTAAAGGACTAGAAAACAAGCCTTCTCTGCCTACGCCCCAAGACTATGGAGCCTCCTCCCCGTCAGCATCTGGCTCCAACAATTCAGAAAAGAATTCAAGAACCAGTACCTCTTCAAGGTATCTTTCCTCCTCAACAGCTGGGCCATCACATTGGCCCCCCCTGCACCACCTGACTCACTAGATGCCGTTGCACGTCTCCTCGCCGCCTCCCGGTACAGCTGTAGCCTTCCTCTGTATCCTACACCCGCTGTATATCTGTTCTGTTGTTACTTCTGAAAAGCCCTCCATTATACCTCTGTACTGCTGTATACCTCTGTAAAGTGCTCCGCTATGCATCTGTATTGTTACCGCGGTTAAGCGCTCCGCTATGCATCTGTATTGTTACCTCTGTAAAGCGCTCCACTATGCATCTGTATTGTTGCCGCTGTAAAGCGCTCCGCTATGCATCTGTATTGTTACCGCTGTAAAGCGCTCCGCTATGCATCTGTATTGTTACCTCTGTAAAGCACTCCGCTATGCATCTGTATTGTTACCGCTGTAAAGCGCTCTTCTATGCATCTGTATTGTTACCTCGGTAAAGTGCTCCGCTATGCATCTGTATTGTTGTATACCTCTGTTAAGCGCTCTGTTGCTTCTCGGAGCTAGGTCGCCACTCAATAAATACCATGCAAAGAATAATGACCTGGTATGTGAATGACACAAGGGTCTAGACGAGTGAAGGCTCCTGGGTAAAGCTGGCAGTCCAGTAAGATGCCTGTGTCATGCCGCAGTTGGTAGGTTGGCGAGGAAGCAATGCAAGTCCTGCATGTCCACCCTTCACCCCTCCTGCATGCCCTCCCTTCACCCCCAGGCCTTCCCCATGTTTTCCAATCCAGACTGCGAATCACACACAGTAATTGCTCACAGCCGCCCTGTCTCTATAGACACAGTCCCCTCGCTGTGACTGCGCCCCTCCCCCATACATGCCCCTCTCTGTGCGCAGCTGCAGCCTACAATCATTTGCAAGTTGCAAACCCAGTCCCACCCTGAATTGTCGACCCAATGCAGCCACCATATCGCTCCGCCCCCCTGTGCAAGGACGGTATCTTTCCTTCTTCATATGTAACTACTTACAGCCCCGCCTTCTCTGTGAAGCCGCGTCTCATAGAACCTGTTTTCCAACTGCCGCCGCATCTCAGTGCAGCTGCTCCAGCCCACACACTTCGCAGCCCTTCCCTGTCCAGGTGCGAAGCTGCAAACCCACATACCAGACTGTGCCTGTTCGGCCGGGAGCCCCCAGGCTTCATAACTACTGGGTCTTTTAGCAAAGCACCTGCACCTGGAGCAACACCCTCCCCCGGGTCCTCTGCGTGTCTGGACACCCTTCTTCCTAGCGCCATGAAGGGTCATAGAGAGAGGACTTTTGGACTGGGAGGGGAAGGGATGCAGTGGACAGCGAAACTTTAAATATGACTGACTGTCTCAATTCTACAGGCCTTTCAGAGACACCGACCCGTGGTAGGGATGGGAAAGGATTGCACATATCAGACACTGTCGTGAAAGGCCAAGTTAGCATTACATGCTGTGAAATATATACAAGCGACGATTTTTATCCAACTGCAATTTCATGTTGAACGTTGAATTGTCTCTTCTGGTGATCTGAGAGACACGACGTCCTCCCACGCCCCTCACCCCCTCCTGCTTCAGTGCGTGCCTCTCCCATCATTCCCAGGAAATGTTCATTATCCATGCGGAATGTACGAAACATGTCTTTGCAGAGGTGATGCTGGGTCCTCTGGGGGGAGCTCTCACTCTCTACTTCTTCCAAGTCTCAGCAGATTCAGGTTCCTGGTACTGCTTTGATCTGTATCAACTAGCAGTGTGGGGCCCTGGATGGCAAAATGTGTGTGGGGCTTCCATTATTTGAATAAATAGTGACATCAGTGATATTACAGAAAAGTGTACTATAGAATTAGTCGTCAAGAAGCAAAGGTATCATGAGAAGTTACATTAAAAACACATTGCCACCAGTAAGCAGGAGACCAGCTGTGAAGTCCAATATATCCACTGACATAGGGTGACCAGACATCCCAGGTTTGCCGGGACTGTCCCGGTATTTGGAGCTATGTCTCCCTTTCTCAAAATTATGTTTCCATTGGAACCTGCAGTGGTCCTGGTTTTTGGTAGTCAGTCTTCATAGCTGACAGTCATTAATGCCCAAATCGGACACAGAAGAAATGCTGCATTTTACAATTTAGGATGATGTCAGTTTGTGATACATTAATTATAATATGTGTTTATTTGAACAGTAACACTTAAACCCCCTTCTCCTGCAACCTCTACTGAAGTGCAGTGCCTTGACAGCCATTTTCAAGAGTTAGTCCTACTTTTATGTTAGTTGCCCTGTCCCGGTTTTTTTCTTTTTAATTCTGGTCACGCTACACTGACACTGTTATCATTTACCTATGTGAAATATTAGGATGTTTTTGGAAGTAGCAGACAGTGTGAGCTGAATACCTTATATAGGGGTGCATTACTAGTATGGCAGTGCGTGAAAAAATTGGCGGTAATGGACACGTTTCCCACACCAACATACTACGAGTATGGCCCTGGAGTGGGGATTTACCTCCAGAATCATGCTGGAGGTAAAACCTCCCAACTTTTGCTGAAAATCGGCAAAATCAGTGGAAGTCCTGCAGCGGTAATTCCATCTAAAAAGCCCCATAGAGTCCAATGGACTCTCAAAAATGGGGATAAACTCTGCCACCATCACTTGTAATCCAGCGGTAATTCCACCGGACCAAGTGACGGTAACGGTAATTCCGTTGAGTAGCATTCTGGAATACCATCCAACTCGTAATGAGGCCCATAGACTTTTCATTTTGGAATATATGGCATAGTGAGATAAAAGGATTTGATGGGAGCACACACTTTGGTTACATGTAGAAGCCGAGATTTGAGACAAGTGTGTAATTTAGGAATTTGAATACATCTCTTCCCAGATGTAATTGGTAGAAATATTGTTGGTAAAAGGTATTTTTGTAACTTTTGTTTGAAAACACCATCAGAATGTGGAAGGCATTGCTAAAATATGGTTAAGTGAAGTTAACTGCTGTTTTTGCAGATGTTTCCCAATTGTTTTCATTTCTATTGTGTATCTATTTGGCCATGTTGTCCAAACTAGCAATATGCTTTTATTTCAGAAGAATTAATATGGCTGTCAAAAGAAATAAACTCCAAGCAGGTTCCAAGGATGTCAGGGTAGGGATTAGCACTGGATCAGACATGGACGGTTGTATGTCAGAAATTCGAATTTGACAAGTTTGCAAAAGCTCCCTGAAAAGTGAGCCTAAAATATCTCACACGTTTTAAGTTTTCTCATTTAAATCATGGTTACCTTGTGCTTGTGTGCACTGAGCTTAAAACCACAAAACCTGCATGCATACAGTAGTACCTGGGTAGATTCTAGTTAACTTGCATTTAGCTATAGTAAAATAACGCAATGATCCGAGCAGAACAAGACAATACATGGTTCTACAGCTTAAAACGTGACGTGTCATAGCATGACGTACCACACTGTAGTATACCAAACTTAACTGATTCTATGACAAGGCAGAAGACTTCATGTTATGCATAGCAATCTTTACTTCTGAAACCACAGCAGCAAAGAAAAAACCTTTACATACAAAAAAGTTTCAATAACAGAAAAAGAGTTCAATGTCAATGTAGGGGAACTCCCCAATCCATCATGGAGGACAGGTCATGCCCTGCAGGAGACCAATGAGCAGGGACCCTCTATATAAGTCCTTTACTCCAACCCCAACTCCTCTTTCTTTGCTGCTGACACCACAGCTAAGTCACTCCTAATTTAGTTGTGCCTTGCATGTTAGTCAGAAGTAGGCCTTGATAGTATATTGGCCTTACATGGTGTAAATGTATTTGGTGATATATATATTATGGTACCTTTCATGTTGTAAGGGAAGCTTTTCTGCTTTAGTATCTTTGTGTCCGGGAGGCCGCGTGCAGCCGTTGTTTTATTTTTATTAATGGGTGTGTTAGAATGTTAGCGCTCGCGCTTGGGAACCTTTGGGTATTAAGAGTGTTTTATACAACTATGGATATCTGTTTAAAGAGTTTAGGTCGCTCGCGGCCCTCTTTCATTTAACGCGGCCCTCATTTAATTTAACACGCTCTTTGGTTGAGCGTCTCTACAGCGACACGCACCGGTCTGACAGAAGCTTCTGCTTCAGACCCGGCGCGCGCGGCCCTCATTTCATTTAACATGCTCTTGGTTGGGTGTATTTACAGGGACGCGCGCCGGTCTGATAGAAGCCTCTGCTTCAGAGCCGGCATGCGCGGCCCTCATTCGTTTAACACGCTCTTTGATTGAGCGCAGCTACAGCGCTTGAGCCGCTGTAATCCTCCTTTTAGGTATGGGCATTGCCGCCCTCTAAAGTTCTGCACAGGCCTCTAGGGTTTGAACACCTCTTCCATGTGTTTTTCTTTCAGTGTGGGCGTTATTATGTTTATTTATATTATTTATATCATGTTATTACACGGCCACAGTGGTGGCCGTGTAGTTATTGTTAAGTTGCTGTTTCCATAGGTTGAGCCCTTTTTGGGTGGCTTATAAGTTCGCTCCCTTCTGGACGAATCCTCACCAAACTTTGCAAAAGTATATGGCCCATTCTGAATTTTTTTGCAAAGTTTGGTGAGGTTTGGTCCAGGGGAGGAAAAGTTATAGGGAGGGTCCCAAAACGTTTTTTTTTCCCATAGACATAATGGGAAAAAAACTTTGCTCACGCCTACAGCCCAAACCGCTGGACAGATTTTCACCAAATTTGCGGCAGGAGCGCGGGCTTGGCCCCGAAAGCGTGCTTTTGTTGATTTTGTGTAAATCCAACCAGTATTTTTTTTTTTAAATGACCAAAACATAAAGCAAAACAATTACTGATATCTATGTCCGCTCCGCAGACACACTTCCCTGTTCGCTCTGCGGACAGGACACTGATTGGCTAATTTACTTGCGTCATGTCCGCAGACACCCAACTTTTTCGTTGATTGATTGGCGTGATGTGTGAGGTGCGTCAGATTTTTAGAAACGCCCACCGTCTTGGGACATTGGCCGGTATCCGTGGACATTGCGGTAAAAACATATTAAAAAACACAACATTGCACTTGTCAAACTTATCAAATAATCTCTGGGGAGGTGAGGGATGATGAGGATGGGATGGAATATGGCTGCAAGAAGCGGTTTCTACCACGAAAGTCCGCGAACAGTCCGAATATTCGCGAACAGTCCTGAAAAGTTCGCGAACACCTCAGCATTATAGGGTTGGTGAAATGCAGTTCTTGGATGGCTTCTAACTTTGGCGCCACTTAATGGAACTGCACGAAATTTTGCATGTATATTCCTGAGTTGATTCTGAGTGAGTATGCAGTTTGGTGGGATTCTGTCATGAGGGGGCAAAATTAGAGAGGGGGTCCCAAAATAATGTAAAGGCTTATAAATGAGTTGCCATTTGAGGAATCCTCTCTTAATTTGGGAAACTGATAATATATTTAGATAGGAATGTTTTTCTGAAGTTTGGTAGAATTCTGTGAAGAGGGGGCACAATTAGAGTGGGGGGTCTCAAAATATTGTAAAGGCTTATAAATGTGGTGCCATTTGACAAATATACACAAAGGTTTGCAAAAAGATTATAGATCTAGATTTAGATGTTTTCGTAAAGTCTGAATGGATTTTGTCAAGTGGGGGCTAGGTTATACGCGATTGTATGTGCATACATTTGACACTTTTGAAAAAATAAAACATGGGCGGATTTCCAGCAAACTTGCGTAAGGAGCACTGGCAAGGAACTACAAGCATGGTTTTGCAAATGTGCCAGTGTTTTATTATTTGACAAGTGTCATAATGTAGCTACAAAAAATAGTGGTATACCTTTAGTGACTGAGGGGTAGCCTGTGGCCATGGGAAGTGGCCAGATTGTCCGGGTCATGGAATAAGGTCATGATCTGGACAATCTGGCTACTGGCCATGACCACAAGGGACAAAACATAGGATTAAAGTGGCCATGTCCACCTGGGTCTGGCTTTGTGGTAAAGGTATTCGAAATTAGGATAGATTTGAAAGGGAATAAAAATGTGCTTGTGGTAATATAGTCATAGGGTTCTCTTTTTGCCTTCTGCAGGCTGCTATGGAAAGCGAAGCGGGGCCCTGTATGGAACCCTCACTTTCCCTTTCCATGGTGGCCATCCTGGAAAAGGATTTTCCTTCCTACACCTGGACGCTGCAGGCGTCCCGGTGTTGGAAGAAAACTCCTATCTTTTAGCACCCTGGGTTCCCGCTTTGGGAACCTTGGGTGCTAATGGCCTTCATCCCCCATTTAAGGGGCTGGAATGGGGGGATAATGGTCCAGAGAACGCGTTAACCACCCTCCCTTCGCTTGGGCTGATAACTTGGGCTGCTGGGCCGGTATCCACCGTTCCAGTCCCTGGAACAGAGGATGAACGCCACAATATTCCCATTAGCATAGCACAAAATGCAAATGGAATTGTTGGAAAATCTTATTTAGTCTAAGTACTATATTGAGAAATATAAAGTAGATGAAGTCTATACATTTTTTTTTTTTAGTTCTATTTTTTAACTGTGAAAGGTGGTTCCTAAAGGAATATGTCGTTTGTTGTTTTTGGATGTATTTTGTTGGCAGGAGAGCTAGAACGAAAGGTGGGGAGGGAAATGAGGGAAGAGTAACCAAACACTAATATGGAAGGGTAGGTGGACAAGGGAAAATGTTGCGTGTGTGTTATTTCTAAGTTAGGGGGCACTGTTTCTCATGCTTCTTGATTACAGCAGTGGTGGTGGCTCTTGAGGAGGAGGGATGGCATTAGCTGATGCCATTTTAAGATAAATAGCAGTTTTGCTAAAAGTATGTACTGTTTACTAGCTTGTTAATGGATAATGAGTAGGATTAGGTGTTGGAGCTGTGGAAGGTATATTTTGAAGTTGGAAGTTCCTAGATCAGTAGAAAATGCAGTTCCGAACTGTCCGCCAAGCAGAGATCTTATCGTGAAGTGCGGACAGGTTTTCAGACACGTCATCATGCCGCGCGCCAGCGTATTGTCATGTGGCACTGTCCGGAAGGTCCGCTATGAAGTCAGATGTTCGTAGATGTCTACGGATGCCAAACTAGTTGAAATAGTTGCAAGAAATGTATAGAACTGTTAAAAATCATTCCAGTTGGTGTGAAATGGCAGTTTGAAGGTGAAACTTTGAAAATTGGACACAAATATTGCTATATTGGGTAAGTATGATATTAGTAAGTTGTAGGAAAATAGCATGCACTGGTAAAAACCTATGAAATTCAATGGAAAAACGTTGTTAAAGGGACATTATGGTTAAGGTGCACTAATAAAAACCTTTCAAATTCACTGACAAAAACATTGTTAAAGGGACGTTATGGTTAAGTTGGACTAATAAAAACCTATGAAAATTCAAAGAAAAAAACTTTGTTAAACGGACATTATGGTTCCAAGTAAAACCGAAAACCCCCTGAAATTCACCAGTTATGGTAAGCTAAGCAACCATAACTCGCGCCTCCAACGTGCACTGCTAAAACTAACACCCAGGACATCAAAGATGACATCACAAATGCCATTGATGACATCACTGATGACATCACACGTGAAATACATTTTGATGAAAAGTCTCTACAAGGAGTTGTGTTTATATTGTTGATAACAAGACGTCAGGAGAGATCGGGAGACCTATCATGAACTACTTAATCTATTAAAGAATGTACTCATCTAATATCATTGTATTGGAGTGTTGTTGTTAATACAGAAACCTAATCATATATAAACATAGGCAATGACTAGAGCATGCACCATAGAAGTACACTATTTATAATATTGTAGGATAGTACAATAATGAATGCTCCCTTATCAGAGTTTTGAGTAATGTTAAACATGTAATAACTAGCTAACAATTCAAGACTTACAACACTTGTGCTGGTACAAACAATACATATGAAGCACCACAATGCATACAAATCAGAGGCACATACAGGGAAACTAATGTATTTGTATTTTGTATTTGTATTTTATTTTATTTATAAAGCTCCTTAAGCCAAAGCGCTCAACATCAGAACAACATGATACAAAAAAACATAACAGTGGAAGCAACATACAATAATGAATCAGTCCAACAAAACAGTGAAAGAAACTGCATCATCAGAAAATATTAATGACATTAAAGTTTATCTTCATGTATACAAATGAATTGTGTGTTTGAGGCCTGCTCATTTCCCCATATATGTGCACCATGAGCTGAGACCAAACCCTAAGGAAAGTACTTAAAGAACATATGACAGGGTTAACATCTAGATATATAGCACCTTTTTAAATGTATTCTTCTGACTGCCAGTGAACAAAACCACCTGGCCTATATATGTCAAGGAACGAAAACAAGTGGCCCAGATATGTGATTTCATCAGTGATGTCATCAATAACATTTGTGATGTCATCTTTGATGTCCTGGGTGTTAGTCTTAGCAGTGCACAGTGGAGGCCCAAGTTATGGTTGCTTAGTTTACCATAACTGGTGAATTTCAGGGGTTTTTCGGTTTTACTTTGAACCAAAACGTCCGTTTAACAAAGTTTTTTCTTTGAATTTCATAGGTTTTTATTAGTCCAACTTATCCATAACGTCCATTTAACAAAGTTTTTTCAGTGAATTTGAAAGGTTTTTATTAGTGCAACTTAACCATAACGTCCCTTTAACAAAGTTTTTTCATTGAATATTTATATATATATATATATATATATATATGTTGTGACTTTAGCCCGACGCACGTGGGCCTCAATTGTTTTGAAATGTACGAAAAGCTTCTGCTTCAGCCCAGAAGCCAGATAGCTCATTAGTAAGGCTGCAGGGTTCCCATGCAGGAGGACCTGGGTTTGCTTCCCGCCGTGTCCAGTGTACACATATGTGTATTGGTACATAGCCTGCGGTAGCGGCCATGTAGTTATGTTGCTAAACCCATATGAAGAGCACTTTTTGGGCGGCTTATAACTTCGCTCACCCTGGACGAATCCTCACCAAACTTTGCAAAAAGAGGATATGGCCCACTCTGAAGTTTGGTGAGGTTTGGTGAAGGGGGCAAAGTAATAGGGGGTGTCCCAAAATTTCTGTTGCGCCTACAGCCCAAACCGCTGGATGGATTTTCACCAAATTTGCAGCTGGAGCGGCAGCTTGGTCCCAAAAGTGTGCTTTTGTTAATTTGGTGTAAATCCGTCCAGTAGTTTTTATTTAAACGACCAAAACGCGACGCGAAACAATTTGTGATATCTATGTCCGTTCTGCGGACACACTTCCCTGTTCGCTCCGCGGAGAGGACACCGATTGGATAATCGGCTTGCGTCATGTCTGCGGAAACGCGTTGTGTTCTCTGATTGGCTGGGATGAGGCGTGAGGTGAGTCAAATTGTTTCGATGCGCCCACCATATTGGATGCGCGGACATCCACTGGAAGTGAGCATAAATCCAATTTTTGGGAGTGAGTTGGTGTGTATGAGTGCTTGGAGAGGGTGGGGGAGTAAGAGTTGTGTCAAATGCTTTATTTGTTTAGGTGGGAGAAGGCCGTGATGTGTTTACGGTGTCCGCGGTCACCGCGGTTGTCAGCAGACATACTAAACACTGGGTGCACTACTTAGAATGTTAATTGAAGTGCATAGTTTTGAGGTGGATGTATTATGTTTTTGGGTTGTGGTCATTTGGTAGGTGTTTGTTTCTATGGGTGTGTTATGCTGCATGGCCCAAGGTCATAGGCCGTAGGCCATGCTCCAAGACTCTAGGCCCTGGCCACAACCAGTGCAGCATAACTCTTCAATGCCACCAAACATTTTGATTGTGGTATGTGGGCTGCTTAGGGGAAATAAATGCAAAGGATTTGATAGGGATTACTAAGTACTGGGTGATTCTGTGGTGGTTGGAGATGGGAGAGTCTGAAATAAAGTAAGGGTTGCAAGGAAGGACCTGGTGCTTGTGTTGCAGACTGAAGGGAAGGGGGAGATGTTGTATGTTTTGCTTTACAACACTGTACATAGTTGTAGATGATGTGATAGATATGACTGCACCTGTGCATAGTTGAATGCTGTTGTGAAATCTAGAACGGAATGGGCAACCAGCTGGAATGAGAGAGCTGTGTACATTGGAAGAACAGTTGTAGAGGCAGTGGTGTTGTTTCAGCTGGGAGCCTCTGAAATTATATTGGCTATCTGTGTGCATAAATAAAGATGCATGTACTCATCTTGGCTGTGTGTCATTTTATAACACCCTAGAAAGCCCTTTTCCATAATTACTCTGTTATTTCTCCCATCATTTAACATGAAGTGACACTTTGGGCCTCATCACGACTTTGGCGGTAACCCTTAAATCCGGCGGTCGCGCTATTACCGCCGGATTTAAGGGTCCGCCAAATCAGGGCTTCGGTGGATTTCACCCCAGCTCTGAGCTGGGGGGAAATCCGCTGAAAATTCGCGCTATTACCACCAGTGGGAAATCCGCCGGCGGTAAGAGCGCGAAAATGGGGCATTCCCGAATGGGCTCAATGGGGAATGGGGATTAACATTACCGCCAAACTTGTGATCCGGCGCTATTAGCGCTGGGGACTTTGGCGGTATGGCTAATACCGCCAGCGGTAATACCGCCGGTGGTAACGCCCAAGTCGTGATGAGGCCCTTTGTTAGATAGCTGTGTGTGTTGTGTCTGATTACTATTATAATCATTCCTAAAGGAAGTTCAAATGATAGATTGTATGTAAAATATCCAGAATGTATAGAAAGAAAATTGTATGTACATGCAATGCAATATAATGCATTAAATGCTATTATTGTTCAAATGTGGATAAATAGGTGGCAGTGATTACACAAATGACAGAATGAATGAAGAGAATAACAGTTTCCACATTACAGTTAGTAATATGGTTAAACAAAACATTGGAGAGCAGACAGTTTTGCAAGTAACACTTGATCATAGCAGATGGGAGAAATTACAGTAAGCTTTTTTATAGGTTATACATGGTAAGTGGAAGTTACCCTGTTTGTATGTATTTACACGAGAGCTGTACATGTACTGTGCAGAAAATATTCATAACTGTAGTGTGTGTTCATGTATGTGGATGTGTATGAATCTGCAAGAAGACGTATTGGAGAGTTTTATAGTAGTTGTTGCTGTAGGTGCTTTGCAATCACAGCACAATTGTACTCAGTTTGATCAACAGTACATCTAAAGTACTGAACTGTGATGGTGAAGTTAGATGTAGAGTTCTTGGATGTGATTGGTGGATGGTTATGTGACTGCTTAACAGTAGCCAATGAGGGAATGGTGCAGAAAGTGAAGTGGAAAGGGTAGAAGGGCTGCTTCAGTGTTTAGCGCGGCTGTTCGCAGACTGGGCATGCCACATCCGGGGCTTCTGTGCTTTTCTGACATGGAAATAGGACTAGGGGAATTAGCCAATGAGGTGCTGAGGGTGCCATTCATAGGGAGAGAGGGTATTAATTTCTTTCATTGCTGTATGCTGTGAAGATGCTGTGGTTGCTGAGATGGACAGAGTTAGAGTGTGGATATTGGGACATCATTATATCACTAATCTGCAATGGTATGCAAACATGTGTGACATTTCAGACAATGTTGGAATGCAGGGAGTGGAGGCTACCTGGTGTGATGTGCCAGGAAAAAATGTGCAAGGTGTTTATACACTTTGTAGAAATATGGCTTATTTTAACCCTCTTGATATTCTGGTGGTAAATTGTGGAGCAATGTATTTGGGCTATCTGAGTACAACAAGTTTGCTGGGTGCACTGACGCAGTTGCTAAAGTAACTGATGCACCTGTTTCCATCTGCTAAGATAACTTTTTCTCAAATACCACCTAGGACTGCATGGATGCCTTGTCATGTATGTAATCCTCAACATGACATAGCAAGATGTTTTGTTAATGAAGGAATATCTTATTTTATGTATTCTGTGGGCATGTCATCATTCAAAAATAAGAACCTTTTGGAAGATGGTGCAATTTATTCTTGTAATGGAATGACTTTTACAGATTTTGCTCATGCAATATTTCTTAGTAATATGCAGACCTCAATCAGGAAGTTGTTGTGAAGTCATGTAACAGATAAAATCTGAAAAAAGCCTTAAAAAATCTGCATAAAGAAAGGCTCAAATGGTAAGTGGGGCAATTATTCATTCCCCACGCTCAGATTTTTCGATGTGTCCGTGGACAGCGCGGTTGTCCGCGGGCAGCGCGTATTACATATAGGGATTTTGAGGTTGAGAGAGATGCAAATGAGACGTAGTACAGGAAGGGATTGGTCAATAGGGTTTACTGGGTGTGGTGTGTGAGCAGAGAGTTTGTCAGAAAGTATTTTTCCTGCAAAGAGAGGAGATAGCTATGGCTGTGTGTTTCAGAAAGCAGATTGTCTGGATTTTGGGAGATTCGTGGATAAATTGGTTGGAGGTGCATGCAGATCTCTGCGGAGTGGCTGTACATCTTGGATTCACTCATGTGGAAGTGCACTGGCATGGAGTGCGTGGAATGTAGTGGCTGGATTTGGTACCTCTCTGTGCTACTTTAGTGACACAGTGTCATCCAGACATTATTATTATTCATTGTGGACGGAACAGTTTAGGACATGTGTCTGGAATCTCTTTGCAATTTGCAATGAAAGAAGGACTTGGGAAAGTCATGGACATGTACCCAAACTCCAGAGTAATTGTTTCCCGTATTGTGCAGAGACAAATGTGGCTGCGTTCTTCTTCATTTGTTCTACAAATGGAGAAAGCAAGGCGCAATGTTAACAAGGCTGTCTGTGCCTTTTTGCGAGATGTTGATATGCCCTCTTTTCACAATGAAAACATTATAGTTTCGTAGTACACACATTTTTCGCAGAGATGGAGCATATCTTACTTATGCCGGCAATCAGATTTTTCTGCGAAATATACAAAATGCATTGCAACCTTTTTTGGAATTAGAACAATCGATTGTGCAGTAGGTGTTGACCATTTGAAGTTTTTGAAACACAAAAAAACACCACAAAAAGGCTCTTTTTAGAGCCACCACTTCCTCCCAGAGAAAAATGCAATAGTTGTGACAGGGCAGTACTGCACAGATTTTAGATGTCCGCGGACTTCAAAAAATACACAGGGCCCTATGCATTTTATTGACACTTCTCTTTTTGTACTGTGAAAGGCAGCTCTGAGAAGATCCTTTTTTTGGTTGTTGTTTTAGTTTTTTTGCTTTTTTAAACACGACACACAAGGAAAGGAAGGGAAAGCAGGGTAAAGAAGGGACACAAACTACGGGGATAAGAAAGGGCAGGTGGAGAGAGGAAGATGTAGGGTGGGCCTTATTCAGGTAGGTAGCAGTTCTTCTGATGCTCCTTGACCACAGTCTCGAAAGCACTTAAAAGGTTCTCCCCCCTGCATAGTACTGTGACCTTCGAAAGGTAAGGATCAACAGCCTCATGTATGGTGTGCGGGGCAGCTGGAGGGATGTGCTGCCCCACAGGAGTGTCTCTTGTGGTGGCAAGAGCGGAAACAGAGGATGTTGTAGGGGAACTCAACCTACTATGTTTATTGCAAGGTACAACCATATGAATAGCCCCACCGTGGAACGATTTTAGGTATTGCTTCATTGAGGTAGTACCATACCTATAGAAACCCTGTTTCCCATGACTCAGCACCATCTTGCACTGATTGCAGGTCACCTTCTGTACACGTGTTTTTGGTACTCCATCAACAGTGGTAAATAACCTCCACACCCAAGATTCACAGTCAGAACTAGTAGTAGGGACTTCCACTACCTCATCCTCTTCATCACTCTCTTCTGTATCCTGACACCTGTTCCCCTCTGCAGGCCCTCGGGGAGGGGTTGGTGGTGGAGGGGACGGGGGTACTGCTGAGACAGCAGTAGCACCAGAAGCAGCCATGGAGGCCAACAGGACAACTGTTTCAAAGAGCAAGAGCAATCCATTGCAACAAGGAGCAGTCTCTGTCCTAGAAGCCCAAAAACAGAATCAGGAGCAGCTCTGGGAGGTGGCCTTTTATAGGAGTACTGGGGCACGCTTCGCGGACACCCGTGCTGTCCTAGGAAACTATGAACACCAAGAAAGGGCTAAAAAAATTCCAAAAAGTATGCAGATTGCCAGGGACATAATGTGGGAGATGTGCAAGGGTGAACTCTCCCCGGAAAATACCTTGGATTGCTGAAAAAGACAACTTTTAGGGGCCGGGGCACCGTACAGTGTTCGGTACGCTTAGCATGGGTGCGGTCACATGATGACGTCGAGGACACATTGGCGAATGGGACAGCTGTCCGTAGGACACCAAATGCGCGGGGTCGAATCTATGCATACGTGCAGGTGTTCTACGGACAGTGTTCCAGTCCCCGAAGTAATTAAAAGTGCGACACACGTGCGGAGGACAGTTGCGGACAGGCACAATGTTTGTAGGGGCAACGGTGTGCTATGTATGCGCATGTGTGTTCTACGGACAGTGTTCAGGTCCCCGACCGAAATAAATGTACGTCACAACTTTGCGGACAGGCGGACGGGGTATGTGTTCTACGGACATATTCATTCTGGTTACGGACAATGCGAACAGGGGAAATGTTCTTAGGACACTTTATTTTGCATAGCTACGAACATACGGCCGTCTTTAGTGTTCTGTGGACACCCCCCATTTTGACTACGGCCTATTCGAACAGGTATAGTGTCCTTAGGACACCCCCATTTTGGTTAATTACGGACAGGCGGACATCTTGTGTGTCCTAAGGACACTTCCATTTTGATTGCCAACAGGTATAGTGTCCTTAGGACACCCCATTTTGGTTACTTGAGGACATCCCGGACAGCCGCGCTGTCTGCGGACACCCTAATTGCCTTTTAAAAAAAAATAAGACACAGAGGAATAAACTAACAACAGACTTAACATTTTATTATTGTATATTAGGGGTTTGGACATGATGGATGGAAGGGACGGAAGTCTCAGCGTAACATTTTTCTTGCTGGGGCGGGTTTGGGGATAGTTGGCTGGGAAATGGAGAGGGGGAACAGGTACACGTGGGACAGTGATATTTAATTTTGTCTTTTATGTCTTTTATATACAAAGTTTTTTATAAGAATGACATTTTTCATTAACATATGCATTTTTAGCTCGATTCACTGCAGAGGATTTTCTAACGTCTCTCTTGGTATATTATTTTGATTGTCTGTATGGTCTGTTTAAAAAAAATGTGTTAAGTACACTTAAAGTAGTGGTTATTATTTGGCTTATATAGAGAAGTGTAGTGTCTACCATTAGTATCACTGTCTTTGCTCATTTCCTCCCAAGGAAAGTTTTCCTACAGCTATTCCAAAGTACTAGACATTTCTGTGTAAAAAAAAAATATTAGTTTTAGTGTACCTATTACAGAAAGTTTTTAAATATATACAATAAATGTAGTGTACTCACTAGTTTCTTACTAAGTTTTGCTGTTACTGCTGCATAGGTGTCCTGTTGATTTGTGCTGTGGAACTTCTGTGAGGTAATTCTGTTGGAGGCATATTTATTGTGTTTTGGTACATTCCACTATGTTGCATATTCTATGTAATTGGCCTGTCAGTTGCGCGCACCACACGAACGCGGAAACGGTGTCACTGTCGCCACGTAAACACCCACGGAAATGGACATACCGGCCCCACAAGCAGTGTAAAATACTGTGTCCGCCGCCGTCCTCACGGACATGGAAGCGGAAATACCATGACTGCGAAAACCGGAAAGAGAGAGGCAGCCATTATATAAACCACAATCCACTGCCATCCAGAGTCAGCGCAGGCTAAATCTCCACAATGAGAAGCTAAAAAGGACCACCAGCATGGCAGCCAGGATCCCTGCCCAGAGACAGCGCAAACAGCGCTTCAGCGAGGCGGCGCTCACTGTATTAGTGGACCACATAGTGCAGCATGCCGAAATGCTGTTTAGCGCTGACCAACGGCATGCCACACAGCAGCGCAGAAAGGATGTGTGGTCTGAAGCTGCACGCAAGTGCACAGCTGTGGGCGTCACTACAAGGAGCGTCAAGGACTGCCAGAAGAGGTGGGACGACCTTAGACTGAGGGTGCGAAACCCGATTGCAACACACGGGCAGCGCAGCAATGGCACATGTGGAGGACCTCCTTCACCACTGAGGTTGCAGACATGGGATGAGCGCTGCAGCAGTGTCCACCTGGAGTCAATCCATGGAATTGGGGATGCTGAGGCAGGAGTGAGCCCACCTGCAGACACTGGTAAGTGCACACATTTCAATGCCATATAAGTACTTGTTGTGACCAGGAGTGCCCCAAAAGACCCATTAACAACCCCCCCCAGCCAGTGCATGAGTGCCCCAAAGGACCCATTAACAACCCCCCCAGGCCAGTGCATGTGTGCCCCAAAGGACCCATTAACAACCCCCCAGCCAGGACATGAGTGCCCCAAAGGACCCATTAACAACCCCCCCAGCCAGTGCATGAGTGCCCCAAAAGGACGCATTAACAACCCCCCTCCCCAGCCAGTGCATGAGTGCCCCAAAGGACCCATTAACAACCCCCCTAGCCAGTGCATGAGTGCCCCATAGGACCCATTAAGAACCCCCCCAGCCAGTGCCTGAGTGCCCCAAAGGACCCATTAACAACCCCCCCTCAGCCAGTGCATGAGTCCCCCCAAAGGACCCAATCACGACCCAGACGATAAGCAACACCCCTACAAATCATGGCCATTAACATTCATATGCGTGTAAATGCAAATGGTCACTGATCAACCTGTCTGATGCATGTGATGCACCCATCAGGTACCACCACACAACTAATAGCATGCCCTCTGTGTCCCCTCAGCCATTTCAAGTAACAGTGACAACGCACAACAGGCAAGTCAATCTGCACCTGCACGTGGGCGACCCAGCACCCCTGCCCAAGAGGAAGACGCTAGCTGCTCAGCAATTCTGCCACCAGCCGCATCTGGTACGAGTGTACCAGCCAACACCACCATCTCCTCGATGCCTGCTGCCACACAGGTGTCATGGCCACCCATCATGCCCATACAACCCACCCCAGAAAACATCTGCACTGCGGAGGAGGCTGCAGGCAGTGACAACAGTGCCCCAGCACTGCAGTCTGATGTAGGGCCACAGGGGGAGGTGCCCAAACTGGATGACTTGTCATCCTTCCAAGATCTCCAGTTCGGCCCACCACCACTACACAGTCCGATGAGGTCGCCAACCCCCACGATGGCTGAGCTGAATGCCCGCATGCAGCGGATGGAGGACTAGCAGGCCACCCTTACCTAGCAAGTAGAAAGGCAGCTGGAGGAGTCCAGGCTGGAGAGGGAGAGTTACAGTGCATATGTGCGTCGGCTCTCCAGGTCAATCGGATGCTTTGATACCACCATAGTTACCCTAGCACGCCATGTACGGGAGGGCAACAACAACACGTCCTGCATTGCGGAGTCTATGTTGCTTGTCCAGCAGGCATA
This sequence comes from Ambystoma mexicanum, assembly GCF_040938575.1. Classification (NCBI taxonomy): domain Eukaryota; kingdom Metazoa; phylum Chordata; class Amphibia; order Caudata; family Ambystomatidae; genus Ambystoma; species Ambystoma mexicanum. Next base: position 315,496,903 of record NC_090921.1, on the reverse strand, counting down.
TCTGGGACGTTTGCCACCTATGCCAGCACCAGTGCCATCCACAAGCACCACTCCATCCAGCTCCACCTCTGCCAGCCCACGGAGGCGCTCAAGTCGCCTAACATGGCCCTCAGTCAAGGGTGCCCGTGCGCAGAACCGCACACGCAAATGATGCCATGTGTGTTTGGCAGTGCAGGACACATACATGGACAAGAAGGGTGCAAGGGGGTGGGTACGTTTGGGTGGTGGGGGAGGTCCATTGGGGGGTTAGTAAATTGGTGGGGGGGTTAGTAAATTGGGGCCTGATTGGGGGTGGTACGTTTGGGTGGTGGGTGGGCACGGGTGTACAGCTTCCCTACCCAATGCACCTTCTTCCCTGTTGTTATGTTAAAAATATATTATCATTGAGAAAATCATTCATGAGTGGACATCCATCATTTCATTTGTAGTCCATCAATTTATTAACTGACATCGCCATATCCATGCAATGCTGTCAATGTGCAGTCTCTCAAAAGTAAATGCGAATTAGTGTATCCCGTGCTCGTTGTCCATCTTGTGCACCCCCAGGAGGAGGTGGAGCCATCCCCATCTTCATCCTCTGCGTCTGGGGGCAGCGGAATGTTCCTTCGCAAGCACAGATTGTGCAGCATGGCACAAACAAGCGTAATTTTACCCGTCTTCACTGGGCTGTAGAGCAGTGATCCGCCAGATCTGCTCAAGCAGCAGAGCCGGGCCTCAGTAGTCCAAATGTCCTCTCAATCATATCACGTGTGCGGACGTGTGCCCTGTCGTACGCCTCCTCATGCCTGCTCCTTGCCCTCCGTACAGGCGTCAGCCATGGCATGAGTGCATATCCAGCATCACCTACATGGCATGTAGATGTGGGGGACATGTCAGTGTTTGTTGTATCATGTCTTCATCAGATACAGTGCAATCGGAGCAGTGCTCAAAACTTCCCTCGGGCAGTGTTTTCCTCCCCAGGTGAGGGCTCATCACATTCAGCAGATGGTGCACAAGTTTCAACATGCCCAGAATCTCCCGGCGTTCGAGTTCTTGAGGTTGCGCGGCCTCATGGCATCCTGCATTCTTCTGGTGCCGGAGGCCAGGTTGCAGATGAGATCTCTGCAGTGGGCCCTCAAGATGCAGTGATCGCAGTCCTCCGGCAGGATGTCGGACCCCGTTCGTGTGCCGCCCTTGGTCGCCCAGGACCTTCTGTGGTGGCCGTCGACGTCAATCTGATGAAGGGGGCTTCATTTTGGCTACCCTGGCCGGAGGTGACAATCGTGATGGACGCATCCCTCACAGGATGAGGAGCTCATACCAACGAGTTGACAGTTAGCGGTCGTTGGTCTCCGTCGGAGTCCAGACTCCATATCAATCTGTTGGAGCTGCGGGCCGTCAGGCTTGCCTTGAAGGCTTTTCTGCCGACTGTGCGAGGAAGGAATGTCCTGATTCTGACAGACAACACAGTGGCCATGCACTACCTCAACAAAAAGGGGGGGCAGGGTCACTTCCTCTGTGCAGGGAGGCGATGCAGCTCTGGTTCTGGGCCATCCAGCAGGAAGTTTCGATCTCGGCAGTTCATCTGGCCGGAGACAAAAAAAGAGACGGCGGTTGCTCTGAGCAGGCAGAGCGCGATCTCTCACGAGTGGGAGCTGGCTCAGGAGATTCTCCTGGAGATCTTTGCTCTTTGGGGGACCCCTCAGGTGGATCTCTTCGCCTCCAGTGTGAACCGGAAGTTCGAAAGGTTCTGTTCGCGGGAATTTCCTCCAAAAGGAGCCTTAGGAGACGCGTTCATGGTGGAGTGGTCCTTCCCACTGCTGTACGCATTTCCTCCAGTCCCCGTCATCCCACAAGTGCCGCAGAGGTTACGGAGGTTCGGTTCCCGGATGATCCTCATTGCTCCGGCTTGGGCTCGGAGGACGTGGTACCCGGACCTTCTCGACTTGTCCATCTGCCCTCCACGTCGTCTTCCCTACCGAGACGACCTGCTCCCACGGGAGGAGGGTCAGGTTCTCCATCCGTAGGTCAGATCCCTCAACCTTCACGCTTGGCTTCTCAAAGGTTGAGGTATAGGAATTGGGACCTCCCTGAAGACGTGATGGAGGTGTTGCTTTCGGCCAGATGACCGGCAACAAAGTCTCTGTACCGTTGCCGTTGGAGAAAGTTCTGCGACTGGTGCAGGGTTAAGAATGTGGATAATTTTTCATGTGACATTCCTGTAGTTCTGTCTTTTTTGCTTTCGTTGGCCCACAGAGGCCCGCAAGTGGGTACTGTTAATGGTTACCTGGCGGCGCTGTCTATATTTAAGCGCTCGTCTGAGAAGTGTTCTTATTTTAAAATTCCTTTAATTTCTCTGTTTCTCAAAGGACTCACTAATGTGGTTCCGCCGGCACCTTTCCAGGTGCCTGGGTGGGATTTTAACCTTGTTCAGAAATTCCTTATGGGTGCTCCGTTTGAGCCTTTACATTCTTGTCCTTTGAGCCTGTTAACCCTTAAAACTGTGTGTTTAGTTGCAGTCACTTCCACTCGCAGAGTGATTGAGTTGCAGGCACTTTCAGTTAAGCCACCCTTCACTGTGTTTCATAAGGACAGGGTTGTCCTTAGAGTTTGTCCTTCCTTTCATCTGAAGGTGGTGTCGGAATTTCATTTGAGCCAGAAGGTTATTCTTCCGGCATTTTATCCTTCTCCACATCCTGGTAAGGAAGAGGAGAGGCTCCATAGTTTGGATCCTAGGAGAGCTTTAAGTTTCTACATTTCTCGCATGTCCCGGGTCAGAGTGGACGATCAGCTCTTTATTGGTTACGCTGGAAGGCGTTTGGGACAAGCTGTGACTAAGCAGACTTTGTCTAGATGGATTATCTTGGCAATTTCTGAATGTTACCGCTTGGCGGGTAAGGACCCTCCGGTAGGCTTACGGGCCCATTCTACTAGGGGTATGGCTGCCTCTACTGCCCTCCAGAGGGGTGTTCCTATTTGTAACATCTGTGATGCAGCCACTTGGGCTTTGGTCCATACTTTTGTACGTCACTACTCCCTCGATTCTATCCATGGGCAGGATCTGGCCTTTGGCAAGGCGGTCCTTTACTCTGCAATTTGATTGGGCTTTCTAAATTCCTATATTCTAAATTCTTTTCCCTCCTCCATACGTTGGTACTGCTTTGGGAGTCTGTCATAGATATGGAATATGTCGGAGGACCCAATCCCCTCGAAGAACAAGTTACTCTCTTAACTGGTAACGTTCTTTCGATGGGATGGTCCGACGACGTATTCCATATCGCTCCCTCCCTACCTGCCTCCTACAGAATTTCTTATGAGATTGCAGCTTACGTTTCTGCAAGGCTTTCTGTGGTCATACTGGCAGTGGTTTGGTGCCACACGTTCTGGGGAAAAAACTAGAACTGAGGCCACGGGCGACGTGCGTCCTACTTATAACATCCAGTGACGTCGGCTTCACGGAGGCCCTCGAGGACAGCGTATCGACGTCATCGACGCAGACGCCGAAAGATTTTCCGAAGCAGCACAGCTGTGGTGATTACTGTCATAGATATGGAATACGTCGTCGGCCCATACCCATTGAAAAAACGTTACCAGGTAAGAGAGTAACTTGTTCTTCTCCTGGAGATAAAGAACCCTACCCCCCGAGGGGTGAACGCTTTCTTGGCCCCATCTCATGTGTTGATAAAAGAAAACGTATTAGAAAAAAACAAGACATATCATCACATGGTTACCCTGTGGAACATTGTTGGAAAGAGAAATCTTCATTAGAAGGCCAAAGCGGGAGAAAAAAGGGGGAACACTTTATTAACATGTCATGGGAGAAAAAAACCTAACCTAGGTGGCCCTTAAATGTAAATAGACTTGAGGGTCCTCCGGAAGTGTCTACCCTGTGGTCTGCCCTTAACAACACAATTGTCCTTAGTCATGTGTAACACCTGTATACCAGTAAACCTTCCCAAACCAATATACCAGAAATGTAGTACATCTTCTGGGGGCAGAAGTGGGATGGAAGAGTTGAGCCACACACCTGAAACCCAGCAGTTAGCTGCTAAATAGTATCCTGACCAGGGAACACTGATGACAAAGAGATATTATCGTGAAATCCTTGAAAACACCAGGAAGAGCTAAATGCGCCAAGCCATAAAGACGGAGACCCTTAATGACCAGTTGGAGGAACCTGACGAGTCAGAGAGAAGCCTCTGGAGGAGAGAGTGACCCACCTAATGCACCACCAACTCCAGAAGTTGAGAAAAGAACACACACCTGAAAAGGTCAAATAAGGGGAAACAACAGACGAAAGCATAGCTGCGATCCTGAGCCCTTGAACAAGTACACTGCTATCATGACAATAGGGAGCTATTTACATAAATCGGACCCATAAGAGACAGAACTTGCAAGAGAAAACTTGTCTTACATCCAGTCGCTCCCATCATAGTGATACTTGAACTCCCCTGCTAGCTGTGCTAGGAGCTTGGACCTTATTCCCTCTTCCAAGGTTGATATATCCTCTAGGGGAAACAATAGAACAACCAAAGGAGGACACACTAAATTGCATAGATTTGAGAAAGACTCTAGACTGCAAAGAAAACTGAGCACTCAGCAGTTAATATGAAGTTGCTTACCGGAGGAGGACTAACCTCCGTCTGAGAACATCTGAACTATCTTGGCACTCCCAGCACACTGTGCTGGCATCTTATTCCAGACAATCTCCAGAGGGAACCAAAAAAGTCTGTCTACCATACAGGCAGCTAGGTAATTCAATCACTAACGAAGTGTCTCCCTGCCCTCGAGTAATCGCACGGACAGGGTCTTGCGGGGATGATAATGCTGAGGCGTTGTAACGCCCTGTGATAGAGAGGGCCGTAATAACTTGGATGGAAGATGAACACCACTCCCAGTCCCCTCTATCCTTCTGAGGGAGATCCTCCCTTCCTAGAGGAGGAGAAAAAACGTCTTCTACTTATCTAAGAAAAAACCTGCAACCACAAGGAGAAGGATGAAAAGCCTGGGGTCCACCTTGAAGCGCAGAAATTGAGCACCTTACTCCGTTCCAATATAAACTCTTGCACCTATAATCAAACCCCCATCACTGAAGAAGGGGGGGGCACTAGCTCCTCTGGAAACTGAGAGTACTTGACCAAAACAAGTATATCATCCAGACCTCTAAGGACCTGATGTGAGCCAGCATCAGCTCCGCTAACCTTGGTGAAATACCACGAATTGTCAAAGAAAAAAGCAAACAGACGGGAGGCAAAATGCCCACTGCGAGCTCTGCACTGGCCATGAACAAGAACCCCTGCTAACGGGAATAAATAGAAACCATCAGGTGTTCCTCCCAGAGGAGCAACTTTATTTAGCAATCCACCCGAAAAAGCAGGGGAGCAGGGGGGTGGGGCGGGGGCCTTGGGATAATTATCGTGCTCAGCAATTGAATGGCTGTGAAGGGATACTGGGACCACTGTCCCTTCAAAATTGAGGCTTGGACCTCTGCATGCATGAAAGTGAAAGCCTGACTGGTTTCGCCGGACACCAGGGGAAAGGGTCAAGGAAAGAGAACTGTCAAGGGAAATAAAAATGAAAATAAACAACCTCCTTAAAACTGCAACGACAAACAAACTTCCTTGAGGGCAAAAAATTGGGCTTGTACTCCTCGAGCAGAGAAGAGATTGCATACACCGCTAGATGTATTAGCGGGACAGGCAAATCCTTGGGAGGAAAGGCTATAGGGGCGGTCTCTAGAATGTTGCCTTTGGTGATCTTTCCCCCTAATGCTAGCAAATGTTTTCCAAACACTGTATCAGGGACCAAACCTGGGTTGCTCAACGTTGTCTTGCTTACAAGACTAAAGAGTTGCCTTGCCCCCGCAAAGATTTTAACAATGGCTTTGTTTAATGCAAAAAAAGGGGTGGGGTGGGGAAGGAGGTGTAAGATGTTTAGCGCCTTATGAAGGCAAGTAGAGTAGAAACCTCCAATTATCTGTAAAAGAAAAAACGGGCACTGAGGAAGCAGTAATGAAAAAATGTAAGCCAGCAGACCAATGAGGAACAGATTGAAACTGTGGAACACCTCTACGCCAGTCCCTGACCTATTCTTGGGGAGGAGAAATGCCTAAGGAAGTATCGGACTGAGTTGTCCTGTAAATAACTAATCTATGGGGACAAACACTCTTTTCTTTGAAGTACTGAATAAATAATAAATAAATAATAATAAATATAAAGTATTCCTTTCCTAGGAAGTGGGGTTATGCCCGAACTGGGGCCCGAACCTTGGACCCTTAAATAAAAGGTGATGCTTACTGAACCATCTGGGCGACTGCCAATAAAAAAATTGTTAACGTACTTCACACATATCTTAAAATATTGTTTAAGAGAGGAATACACTGAGCAAATGCACCTCAAACTGCTCACCCTAGCAGGGTGTGGTAACCAGCAGTAAACGAGGGGGTAACCGAGCAGGTAATGGCACACCTACAGTGAAGGCAAATCACCTATGCCATGCACAGCGCTTAAAGAAAGCTGCAGACTGGTAGTGCATGAGGCTCTTGAGCAGGCGGATCATCGCCAAATATAAACTGAAAAATATATCAATTTAATATAGCAAATAAAAAATATTAATTCCAAAAAATATGTATGTAATATATATATATATAAACTTTGTTAAATGGACGTTATGGTTAAGTTGTGCTACTAGAAACCTATGAAATTATGAATTCTGTGAAAAGAAACGTTTTTACAGGGACGTTATGGTTCCATGTAAAACCGAAAAACCCTGAAATTCGTCAGTTATGGTAAACTAAGCAACTATAACTCACACCACCAATGTGCACTGCTGAAACTAACACTCAAAGATGACATCACAAATGTACAACATACTGCGGTAATGGGTCTGATGCCCGGGGACCATGCGCCTGTTCGTGGACGGACTCGGACAACCTCCACACTATCCAAAAACTCAGGGGGTATCTTAAATTGTTATATCATCCAAAAAAAACACTAAACATGTTCAAAAAGAACAACATAAATAAATTACATTCAATAATAAATAAGAACTAAAACTGTGTATATAAGACAGTGGGCCTCATTACAAGTTCTCCGGTCCGGACCTAACGCTGCTGGTATAACCATACCGGCACCGTTTCCGTGATTGCCAAATTATGACCTACGGACCCGGAAATACCACCATTATAAACCTCCACCGCGGAGTCAAGGCACCCATAAACTTTGCCTACACGGAAACCTCCCTGTTACCGGCAACACAAAACACTGCAAGCATTACGAGTACCATGGAAATGGAAACACCGCCACAGAAATAGCGCAAAAACCGTGACCACGGTGGCGGTATCGCCGCCACCGCGAACATGACGTTAAACAGTGCCTGGTGATCTGAATCAGGCCACAGGTGCACCAAATGAACCCAGCTGGACCCAGCAGGCCACTGGGAGCCTACAAATGGCCCACACCCAGGCCAACTCCCAACATAACTAGTAGGCAGCAGCTCTGATAGCATTGGGACTGGGGCTATTGAACCAACAGGCAGCACTGCACATGATGGCAGTAATGGTGCAGAGGAGGAAGAGGCGGAGGCGGAGGAGGCGCAGGCGGCACTTAGCAAACCCAGTACTCATGCCAAACCCTATTGTTCAGCCGGCACGACCCCGCAGGCAGCCTGCAATACCACACATCAGGGCCTCACCCTGGAACCTGACCCCAGGAGAGAGCCACACATTATATCAGCTGGACCGTTCACCAATCATGTACATCACCACCATGATAGACGACGACATCAGCAGCCACATTGACATCACCATCGCCATCCCTCCCCCCTGAAGGTGGTGTCGGTACTGCATTTTCTTGGCACTGGAACTTATCAGCACACAGTTGGTGAGCTGCACGGGCTATCTCAACCCTGTTTCTCCAAAATATTGGTACAGGTACTGGATGCCCTGTCTTGCCATGTGTCTGAACACATCGCCCTACCCCGTACCCTTGCCCAGGTCATTGCCACCAAGTTGGTCTTTCATGCCATTGCAGGCATGCCAAATTGCATAGGTGCAGTAGACTGCACCCACATAGAGCTGACAGTACCACATGCTATCGTGATGGTGTACCGCAATAGTAAACTGTACCACTCACTGAATGTACAGATGGTATGTGATGCCGTACAAGTGATAACACATTGCTGCGCACGTTTCCCAGGCTCAACACATGACTCAATGGTACTGCGGAATTCGACATTGCCACGGTACATGGAATGCTACGCTGGACAAAGAACATGGCTATTCGGTGAGTACAACTGCCAATGCACAGGCCCTGTGAAGGAGGGGTGTGTGTCCAGGGCAATGACCTATGTGAGTGGGCTGCTACAACTGCACATACATCACCCCCCCTGCCCATTTAGTGAACAGTCAGCACAACCCACACATCACAAAGCTACACATGGCCGGTTGCCACAGTGTGCCCGTACACACTCTGCCACATGAGACACACAACCGATACTACCAGTGGCCCATACACCTGGAGCCACTCAATACATCCACTCACAATATGCACCACTGCCCCCCCAATGCACATGATGCCTGCACATGAGACTTCCTGCATCGACAACATCATCACAGTCAATTGATTGACTCCCCCATGTGTGTACATCACTGCACAATGCCATACTTACCACGCCGCTGGGTTGGTGTCAAATGGGACTTCTTTAAGTTGAGGGAGAAGCCCAGCCTGTGAAGGGAGTGACAGGTGACGGACAGATGATCCAGGACTTGCTCGGGAGAGCGCGCCCTGATCAACCAATGGTCCAGGTAGGGGTAGATGTGAATCCCCCCTTTCCTGAGATACGCTGCCACCACCACCATGAGCTTGGTGAATACCCTCGGGCGAAGGTCAGTCCGAACGGCAGGACCTGAAACTGAAAGTGTGAGTCGCCAACCGCAAACCTCAGGTACTTCTTGTGCTTTGGATGGATCGGCACATGAAAATAAGCGTCCTGGAGGTCGAGAGAGACCAACCAGTCCTGAAGATGAAGGGCCTGGAGGACTTGAGAAAGAGTAACCATCTTGAACTTGTCCTTCCTGAGGAGCTTGTTCAAACCGTGCAAGTCCATGATGGGTCTCAATCCCCTGTCTTTCTTCGAAATCAAAAAATAAGGGGAATTCCATCCCTTGTTCCTCTCCGCTACAGGCACCAGTTCTATGGCCCCTTTCTCCAGCAGGGATTGAATTTCCTGCGCAAGGAGCGGATCCGGACTCTTCAAAGAGAGATTCCCTGGTGGATTGTCGTGAGGCCTCTGCCGGAAAGGAAGACAGTAGCCGTGGGCTATGATCTCCAGAACCCACACATCTGAAGTAATGGCACGCCACTCTACAAGATGCTGCGCCAGCCTTCCCCCATCCGGCGAACCATGGGACATGGCCTCATGACTGAGCTGAAGCGGCTGCGGCAGTGCCTGAGGGCAAAGAGGCAACTGCCCGAGTGGCCTTGGCACCTCGAGTACCCTGTTTTCCACCTCTGGCACTCCTAAGGTGACCCCTTTGACTTGCAGCTCCTCTAGATTTACTAAAGGATGAGTAATATTGAAAGGAACCTCCCCTCCATTGCTGTCCCCTAGGACGAAAAGGCAGAGGTTGGCGAACTGCAGCCCTCAACGACTTTGCTGCAGCTTTGGAGGTCTCAAGGCTCTCGTCAGCCCTGCTGCCAAAAAGATGTTCCCCATCAAAGGGCATGTTGAGAAGCCGGGCCTGCACATCAGGAGCAAACCCCGACTTTCGCAACCACGCAAACCTGCGTATTATGGTGCTCACCGCCATGGACCGGCTGACACAATCTGCCATGTCCAAACCCGACTGAACGGCCTCACACATGGCATCCTTGCCATCCTGTATAATAGCAAGAAAACCATCCCGTTCCTCCCCTTCGGAAATATGTTCAGCCGCCAAGGAAATACAATACCACAGAGTGTGCGTGAAACGTGACAAGACACACACAGAGTTGGCTGCCTGTAAAGCCATACCCCCTGAAGAAAACACCTTCTTTCACCCAGCCATCAAAACGCTTGTCGTCCCTATCAGGAGGGATGGTAGGGTATGACGCCTGCTTTTCTGCGGCCGTGGCCGCCTTCACCACCAAATTCTCCGGAGTGGGGTGCGTGGTCAAGTAGCAGGGGTCACTACCGGCTGGGCGGTAATTTTGCGGCAAAAGACTTGCTCACTGCCGGGAGACTCTCCGGAGCAGTCCAAGCTGCAGCCACCCTTCTTTGCAAAGCCATATGGAATGGCAGTACCGGGTCAGTTGGAGGACCTTGGTCGAGGATGTCCGTCAGGTCATCCTGCAGAAAATCCACAGGTGGCGCAGACCACTCCAAGTATCCCGTGACCGTCGACAGAAGGCGCCGGTACGAGGACCCGGCATGGGTGCCAGGCTCAGGCCGACAGAACTCCACCTCTGGTGAGTTGTCCAGACCACTGGAGTCGTGCAGTGACTGACCCAGGTCTTCAATCTGGCTGTAACCAGACAAAATCTCGTCAGGCACCTCCTCAGGCACCAAACCTTCCTCAGATCCCTCATCCCCCTCAGAAATATAATCCAGAAGTTGGAAAGAGGGCACAGAAAAAGGGACAAAGACATTTTTAGCCTTGGCCAGAGCCTTTTGGGGGGGTTCCACCGTGCCACGGGGTACCTCCGACAAAGCAACCTCGAAAGGCGTTGAGGGCATCGACGGAATCAGCGTCGACGTCGAGCAAGGCACCAATAACTTCGACACAGACTCGAGGGCAGAGCCCCGAGCGTGTCCTTCGACAGCCTGGGCGGCGATGGCGTTGATGACTTCCTAGGAGGCGGAGCCTCGAGAGAGTTGCTTGACGACCTCGGCGCCGAAGGCGTTGATTTCTTCCTCGAAGACTTCACAGGCTCACGCGATCTCGAGTGCGTCGAGGACCGGGACCTGGAACGGGCATGTGTAGAGCGACCATCCTTGTCCGACTGGGACCTCGAAGGAGCCTGGTGGTCGCGACGACCGCTCGAGCCCGAAGGCGTACGAGTGGTGTCTCTAGTACGGTCATGACCGGTGTCCTTCGACGGCACGGACAGACCGGAGCCCTGCGATTGAAAATCGCCATCATCTCCTTTCGGAAGGAATGCCATTCCTCTGGAGTGGAATACTTGTCGGGACAAGCAACCTGCCGACGGGCGGAGTCCTCGGATGAGGACGGGGAAGGCGACCTATGACGGCGCTTCCGTGAATGCCTGGAAGAGGCAGAGGAATGGCAAGACCAACTCCTGGACCGAGACCCCCCGGACTCACGACGACGATGCGGAGAGTCGCCCCTCGAATCGTCCGTCGAATGTCCAGTGGATCGCGACTTCCGGGGCTTAGCCACCTTACCCACCGACAGCTTTTTCTTACGCTCCTGCAAGGCCTTCGATGTAAGCGACTGGCAGTCGACACAGTCATCCGTATCTTGGTCCTCCCCGAGGCACCATAGGCAAGCGATGTGCATGTCAGTCAACGACATCTTGGACCCGCACACGCAACACTTCTTAAAACCCAACCGCGGGGTGGAAGAAGCCAAAGACATCATTTCAATACACAAACCGGTTCGAAGAACCGAAAGAACAGGATTCAGTGGAACCGAGGCGCGGCGAGATCTCTGAAGCGAACACGTTCGCGGAAAAAATGGAACTGAGGCTACGGGCGCCGTGCCCCCTACTTATATCATCCGGTGATGTCAGCTCGACGGAGGCCCTCGAGGACAGCGTATCGACGTCATCGACGCAGGATGCAGACGCCGAAAGATTTTCTAAGGAGCACAGCTGTGGTGATTACTGTCATAGATATAGAATACATCGGAGGACCCAATCCCCTCGAACTAAGTGTTTAACTTACTGTTGCTATCTAGGTTTGCTAGAAGATGGTATGACATTAAGTGTTTTAAATGTTTTGTGTTGAAGACAGAGGAGTTAGTACTTCTAATGCCTTTTTTCCTGTTATTCCTATAGTAAGACCTTTTGTCTGGCATCCCTTTTTCCCCTTTTGTAACCTGGTGCATTTGGTGCCTTGTGAGGAATAATGGAGTTGTCACATCTTCCTCGCGCTTTGCAGTTAGACTGCTATGCCATCTAGGACAGTTTAGCCTAGGGAAAGATTTTGGAATCAGTTGATTTGTCAAAATAGAACCTTTAAAACATTTTTTCTCCTTTCCATTGTATTGTCACTATTGTGTTAATCATGTTTCTAATTTGATGCAAGGGCTTCAAACTTGCATAATATGAAGACTTCTGTCTTGTCATAGAATGGCTAATCCCCCTCACTATCGTGAGAAGGGGGTTTAGATTCTATTAAAGACAGGAGGCGCGTATTATCCCACCCTCCCACCCCTTTTTTTTGGTTGGTTTTTCTTCCCACCCACCCACCCTTCTTTGTTGTAGTTCTTACAGCTTTGGACTGAGAGGTTCTCTTCAGGAACGTTGGTCACAGTTACAGGATGTGGAGAGTGCGTAATCCAGGAGCTTCGCTGGATTCTATCTCACATATTTATCATCTGGTCTGTGCAGTGGACGTCTGGTTCAAGACAGGTACAGAAAGAGGAGTTGGGGTTGGAGTAAACGACTTATATAGAGGAGAGTCCCTGCTCATTGGTCTCCTGCAGGGCATGACCTGTCCTCCATGATGGATTGGGGAGTTCCCCTACATTGACACTGAACTCTGTTTAGTTCAGTTATTGAAACCTTTTTGTATGTAAAAGTGTTTTCTTTGCTGCGGTGGTTTCAGAAGTAAAGATTGTTATGCATAATACATGTCTCATGTCTGTAATAGAATCTAAACCCCCTTCTCACGATGGTGAGGGGGATTAGCCAGTGTAGCCCAGTGTCCACCATAGCAAGTTAATTCAAATAAAACACTTTCCCATGAAAAGACCTTCCCTCACTACAAAGAATTACATTATAGCCTGTGCCCTCAGCAATGGATAGTCACATTGACATCTGCATCCTTAAAGAAATCTGTTTCAACCTCTACTTACAAACTATCATGGTCTCCTTCTGCCTGGTGGCTACTCCTATCATTCCAAGGAATTCTCTAGACTCCTCAGGTGCATTGCTTCTAGCCTCAGAAACACTTGGCTAAGTAATTTTACCATTCTTCAAGATATAACCAACTGTTTGCAGTTTGTTGTTTCATTGACAGACATTTGAAATTGGTAAATTTGGTTGACTTAAATTTGGTTGTTGCATTTTGTTCTTTTTATGCTTTTAATGGGCGCGTCTTCGCCCATACCCACTGTTTCTGCCCTCCCTCACAGGAAAAATGGGAATTCCAGAGATTGGGCTGTGCTACCCTCTTGTGAAGAAACCTCAAGCACACCCACTAAACATCAACAAGTTGTGTATGATGCTCTACGCATCTTGCATGAAGGCGAGGTCTGCTGCCTTTTACTTCTCTGGAAGGAGAAATGTAAGCTATCAGCCCTCTGCCTCGAGCTTTCTTTCCAGATAACGTAGTTTGCTCTCCTAAAGGCTTTTCCTCCTACTATAGCTAGACATCTCAGCCGTTTGTTCACTGATACCGCCCCTGATCCCTGCCCCATATCTGATCTCCCTCTCTCTCTCACTACTGGTTACTATTTTGGTCTACATTTAGTAACAGACAGTCCGAGTTACCCGATTCTTGAGTTGTTATCCAATTTCTGAGTCTCTTCCTTCTTTTTCCATCTTCTCTTATAATTTGCTAATGCCCCTCTGTGTGTGTCAGTGCACAGGAGGTAGTAGGGGGGAGAGGAAGCTACCACTATTAGTGCAGGGGGTTGGGAAGAAGGTAAGTGGCCCACACTCTCAGGACTATGGAAGTAGTGACCGGGCTGGGGGCAGCTTAAATATTTTGGTGAAACGTGGCATTGTGAATTTTAGCATAACTTAATGAACATTTTTGCTTGATTGAAACTAAGAAAATAACTGAATGGGATAATGTTTTCAGGGATATTGGAACAGGATGTTGCAACCGACTCTAAGACAATTCTAACAAGCTCACTCCTCTGACTTTTCACATGTCGAGGAGTTCTGAGCAGTCCACGGTTCATCTAAACTCATGACTATTAGTAGCATAGTCGTTTCCGCTCTAACAGTGCAAACACACTACGGGAACATAGGTCAAGTAACAAAGCACACAACCAGGGGGTTTACTTTGAATTGCAGGGTTCCTGCATGTAAGAGTTAAGGAGTGCCTCTAGTAACCGATTTAATGTAAGTTTACCTGCCATCGTTCCGCCTTATGACTGTGCACTCCACTGAAAGCGTAGGCCATCCTTGTTTCTGCATTCTTGAAAAGGAGATCGAGCAGCTTGGCACGTTCCCATCTCTCATACTGTTGGGAGTATAATGGCTTGCTAATAGCATGCAAGGAAAGACACAGAGACATGCATGTAGTTTAACCTCTTGATTCTAACTGAACTTTTTCCCTCCTGACTCCTCCTCTTCCTTTCTCATGACAACTCACTCTGTTGTTCAAACAAGATGCCTGTTAGCCTGGCAACAAAATAGGGCTTCACTATCTGTTCAATTTGTGTAAATTGTGTAAATAGTGCAAATCGTTTAAATAATGTTTGATTGTGTCTGATACTGTATACTGTATGATAAGAATGTAAGAAAAGATGGGAACCCACTTTTGCACTGTACCCAGCCTTTCTAACATTTCATTTATTAAGCTGAAATTCATGCCTGTAACCAATCTCCTAGATACCTCTTGGGTTTGTGCGCTGTACAAATGTTCAAATAAATAAAATAAATAAAGTACCCTTAAGGGGCAGGTTCACACATGTGCGGTTCTCACACAACACCTCCCTCACACATATCTCCTTACGTCCATCTCATATCTCTTCAATCAGTCTGCTGGGTCTTTTGATGTTTCGTCCCAGACTTTCGTCTCCCCAGGCTGTGTTTCTGGGGGCCTTGACTCTCCTTGCATTATGGCTTCTACTCCACCTCCTGCCGCTTCCTGTGTCTCTTGTGCCTCGTTACGTTTTTGTTCAGTGTTGCCTTCTCCTCTGGATATGAGGTGCTTGAAGAGCAAAGCTTTCCTGGTCACTTCCTTATTTTCATTGGTGGCGGTGACCATTGTCCCTGTCACCTCCGTTACCCACAAAGGAGTACTCTCAAATCTTGAATCCGTCTTCCTCTGTATCCGTTGGATCACTAAAACGTCATCCCATTTATTAAAAACCTTCGACCTCGCTCTTCTCACCCAGTCATTTCCTTCCCTTGGGCATCTGTCTCCCGTACATTCGATTCTACGATTTCCACCTCTCCTCTCGGGGTGCGGTTCACTCCTTCCACTTAGGGTAGTCTGGTCTCTACATGGTAAGCCCTTATTAGGTCCCCAGGCTCCCATCGTGTTGTGCGGTGTGTTCCTGTAGTGTTGCAGCATCCAGCACAGCGCTTGTTGTGTTGGCATCCTTTAAATTTTAGCTTTATGTATTGTCTTCTTCATGAATCGTTCTGTCATGCAGTTCGCTTGAGGGCATAGCAGCGTTATCTTCTGGTGTATGAACCCTAGATGTCTCGCAAAACTGTGGAACTCCTGCCCGTTGAACGGCGGCCCATTTCCTGTCTTTACAGTAATCAATTACCCCCACCACCTGGGCAAATACAGTGGAGGCAGCCCTCTTCACAAAGGGGAACTTTAAAAACTGTCCATGATCACAAGTAGGTAGTCTCCCGTGTCAAGTGGCCCATAAATGTCCATTGCGACTTTTGTACTACACCTGGGGATCACCGTCACTTGTAGTGGGAGTGGCGGATCCCTCTTGGCTGCACATTGGGACAGGAAACACCTCCTGACCACTTCTTCCACCATGACATCCATAAATGGGAACCACACAGTCTGTCTGAGCATCCTCCTAGTGGCTTCCACCCCCCGGTGGCCTTCATGTG
Organism: Ambystoma mexicanum; assembly: GCF_040938575.1. Taxonomy (NCBI): domain Eukaryota; kingdom Metazoa; phylum Chordata; class Amphibia; order Caudata; family Ambystomatidae; genus Ambystoma; species Ambystoma mexicanum. The sequence goes on along the minus strand of NC_090921.1, from coordinate 315,481,004 downwards.
CCAGCTGCATGCAGGGAGGATGGTATAACCAGGTGGCATCCTCTTAGCAGTATTCCTTGTTCAGCCACAGCTAGCTCTGCCAACACTTTCGCAAACATTTGTATGACTTGCTTGTTGGCAACTACATGGCGCCAAAACTGTCACTTGTAGTCCTTATACTTGTTGGTGCTGGTGAACCCCTTGGCCATGTTGATGGATAGGTCTTCACGTGATGCTTGTGCCACTTCGTGCATCATCAGAACGGCAGCATGGCCTGTGCGATAACATAAAAGAGGTACTCTGCTTTTCCTTCCCTCTGTGATTGAAGTTTCAGGCTTGTGTGTCTCAAGATGTAGTTAGCATGGTTATTAAAGGAAGAACAAGAGCAGGAAGGTAAGTAAGTGGGCATCACTTGTTTAAATTCACTTTCAAACAGATCAAAAAAGGTTGAGGTTATAAATCATCTTTCAAAAAATTCACAGGAGCTGGCTACGATGAGTCTGGAGACACCCTGACTCGTGGAACACAAAAATATGCAGAAGACCAGGTAACAAACCTGGCCACACAGCCGCTCTCTGTATAAGCCCTACCAAGGGCAGTGCAATTTGCAAAATTAGAGTCAACTAGTAAATGTTCACTGTATTTACAGAATGTATCTCATCCAAATAAATCTCTTAGTCGGATCCAAAAGTAATATGCGTTTATCAAAAAGAAAATTCCAAGTTGGTCACTAATAAAATCTTAGTGAGGCCGCGGCTAACTCATCCCATAATTGTTATAAACATAAAGTGCCAATGCATTTCGGAGCATACAGCTCCTTCATCAGGGCAGGTCTAATTTACACAAAGTGTGGAACATTTATACCAAAAGCATCAAGTTTTGAAAAACATAAACAAAATCGTGATTGTGTTACAAAATATAACCATGCGTGAAAACAATATAAAAATAACATACCAATTTTCGATGAGTTGCAAGGTAAATGGAAAAGGTGAATGAAGCCACACAGTAGGGAAAAGAAAAGATGCCAAAATAAATAATGTGTAAATGAAATAACACAGTTAATTTGAACATGATCAGAAAACCAAGGAAAGTTACCTCAAGGGATCGAGGTAGCCCGTGGAAAAAATGTGCGGGGAGTTGACAACAACTTCACGCAAGATCAAAGGTCTGGAAACCAGACCAAATCAATTCTTCAATCTGTAGGTGCAACGACATGTGTTTTAGTGGGTTGTCTCAGAATTTGTCATAGACACTAGTTGTAGAGGTCTGCAGGCTTACCTGTACTCGTAAAGCTACGAGTGTACTGAGGCTGGGATTGCAGTCAAGCAGGGGACGCCATTCCGCATAGCCAGGGAACAGTGTTCCCAAGGTTACTCATACTAATATAAACACGTGACCCAAATGTGTCCATTGATCGACACGATGCCGATAGGCAGTTGCACTCTATGCAATCAGGCAATCAAGGCTAAGAATCATGGAAATAAAGAATTTGCAGTAAAGCTGATGATAATTACGGAATTACAGAAGGAAAAAAATCGAAAATTAAATATGAGAAAAACGGCTGATAGACATAGAAAACATACTGCCGATTACACTCTATGCAATCAGACAATTCAGGCCAAGAATTCAAATAAAAAAGAATTTGCAGTAGAGCTGTTGATAATTACGGAATTATAGAAGGAAAAAAACAAAAATTAAATATGAGAAAAAAGGCTGATAGACATAGAAAACATACTGACGATTGCTCTCCATGCAATCAGGCAATTCAAGCCAGGAATCCAGATAAAAAAGAATTTACAGTAAAGCTACTGATAAATGTAGAATTGTAGAAGGAAAAGAACAGAAAATTGAATATGAGAAAAAAAGGCTAATAGACATAGAAAACATACTGACAATTGTGTATAAATGAGTGAAAATGTCATAGATAAAATAAACAAACATTATGATAATAATAATAATGATAATAATAAGCATATTAGACACACTGCGATATATGGAATAAATCATGCAAGGGTAGCATGTGTATCTAAACCATTACATAAACAACTAATGGGTGTAATCGTGGATATATCATGTACATTTATCATAAATACACCAGTCGCATGCGGTAGCCCCCGGAAGGCGCTACCTTGGGTCCCAAACCTAAGTTCGGGAAGGGCGACAATGGTGTGTAAACGTTGGTGATTGGATCCTAATGTGATAACAATTCATATTGAATCCTAAAATAAAAGACATGAATGACCCCCTTAAAGAGAGAGGTCATCCAAAGTGTCACGGTATAAATGTACATTGGTAGAGGAAGGGAATCATGTACTAGTCACTCATGTATCAACATAATCCTCTTAAGTCAAGCATGGAAAACAATGATTCAAATGTAACAGTGATAGTTAATCTCTTCATTTAGGCCATTTGGGTAGAGGCTCCCAGGTTTGTCTATCCAAAAGGTTTCTCTTTGGTTGAGTCGCAGGCCCAAATCCTCATGGGATCCGCAGGGGGAGGAGGAAATCTAAAAAACAAACCACAAACAAGATTACAACTGAGGAAAACCTAGTCATAAATATATCTCATAAAACTCTGAATAAAACTGAAGAGGATACCCTACAAAAGGGGTTGAGTTTTGTACCCACTTACAGTACCACTCTATTTAATACCAAGATTGAGTTGTACAAATTCATAAGAAAACTTAAATTGAAAGTATTCTTTGAGGAGTTAGAACCATACGAGAACACCTCGGATGCCCCAGATTTTCAAGAATTCAGAACTAAGAGTGGCTTCATACCACCAATCTCAGTACCATCAATTGATATTTTTCAAAAACTTGTTACTCGAGACATTGAACGGATCAGTTATAAAACTCCACCGCATAGAAACATGAAACCTCATGAAATGAAAATCATCAGAGATTTATATTGTGATAAGGATATCACCATACGCCCAGCTGATAAGGGAGGCGCCCTAGTCATCATGAACACTACAGATTATAACATTGAATGCATCAGACAACTGCAAGATCGGACCATTTATGCACCTTTAGACCAAGACCCCACTCTTTCTATCAAATTGAACCTTGAGATGTTGTTGGATAAAGCCATGGAATTAGACTGGATAAATGAACACACCTATAAATTCCTCAACAACCCACACCCAAGGGTTCCCAATTTCTATACGTTGCCCAAAATTCATAAGGATCTTGTTAAACCACCGGGGAGACCTATTGTTGCTGGAATGAGTAGCATCAATCAACCATTGGGAGTGTATATTGACTTTTTTCTGCAACCTTTAATACAACAAACTTCCACATACGTTAGAGATACCACACACTTCTTACAGCAACTACACTCTGTTATGTTTGATTGTGATCACCTGATGTTTACCATTGATGTGAAGAGTCTATACACATCTATACCTCATGACCTTGGGATAGAATCAGTTGAATGGCTGCTGTTAAAAGCACCAGAAATTCGAGCACAGAAGGAATTTATACTATCTCTCCTTCACTTTATTTCAGAGAACTCATATTTTCAATTTCAAGACAAATTCTTCCTTCAAGTGTCTGGTACATCAATGGGGGCCACTATGGCACCATCCTATGCAAACTGTTTTATGCATAAGTATGAAATGGACCATATACTGAATAACCAGGAATGGAACAAAAATATACACCTCTGGTTACGGTTCATCGATGATATTTTTGGAATATGGACAGGCACGGATGAGAGCTTCAGTGACTTTTTCACATATCTTAACAACATCGACCAGCGCATCCAGTTCACCAAAGAGACCTCCTGAGACAGAATCACATTCCTTGATGTTCAGATTGAGAAAAAAGACGCCAACTATTCTACTACATTATTTCGAAAAATCACATATCGCAATAACTTACTTCACCGCCTGAGTTTCCATCAGTCCAGTTTACTCAAAAATCTTCCTTACAGTCAATTGTTGAGAGTTAAAAAGATCGTGAGCGATCCTGAAGACTACTTAGCACAGCAATTGAACATGAGAGAGAAATTTGAAGCACGTGGCTACAGAAAGGATGAATTAGATTTGGCAGTCCAGAGGGTTAATTCCCTTGATCGTGACAGCCTATTGAAAAGTACTACTAAACCCAAGAAAGAACTCAAAACTCCAGTATATGTTTCTAAATTTTCCATTCAGAGTAACAAAATAAAGAATTCCATTAAGAAACATTGGAGCATTTTTAAGAATGATGTAAGGGTCCAGAATCTATTTTAACAACTTCCAGTCTTTGCTTATCAAAGGAGCAAAAACCTACGAGATGAACTGGTCCACACGAGGCCACCGATGAAAGAACCCATTACTTCACGCACAGGAACATATCCGTGCTTACATTGCATCAATTGTAATTTGGTGATCAAGGGTGACACGATATACCATCCCAGAACAGGCAACAAGATTTTCCTGAAGACATTTGGTACGTGTGATAGTGTGAACATTATATATGGTATAAAATGCCCCTGTGGTAAGTATTATGTAGGACAGTCCACGAGATCAGCAAAGGCACGTTGGAACGAGCACCGTTCGTGCATACGTACATGTAACACCAACTCGGCGGTGGCACGCCACTGGCGTGATGAGAACCACAACCTGACTCAAATTAGATTTGTCATTCTTGAAGTGTTAAAGAAATCGAATCCCCATGAGGATTTGGGCCTGCGACTCAACCAAAGAGAAACCTTTTGGATAGACAAACTTGGGAGCCTCTACCCAAATGGCCTAAATGAAGAGATTAACTATCACTGTTACATTTGAATCATTGTTTTCCATGCTTGACTTAAGAGGATTATGTTGATACATGAGTGACTAGTACATGATTCCCTTCCTCTACCAATGTACATTTATACCGTGACACTTTGGATGACCTCTCTCTTTAAGGGGGTCATTCATGTCTTTTATTTTAGGATTCAATATGAATTGTTATCACATTAGGATCCAATCACCAACGTTTACACACCATTGTCGCCCTTCCCGAACTTAGGTTTGGGACCCAAGGTAGCGCCTTCCGGGGGCTACCGCATGCGACTGGTGTATTTATGATAAATGTACATGATATATCCACGATTACACCCATTAGTTGTTTATGTAATGGTTTAGATACACATGCTACCCTTGCATGATTTATCCCATATATCGCAGTGTGTCTAATATGCTTATTATTATCATTATTATTATTATCATAATGTTTGTTTATTTTATCTATGACATTTTCACTCATTTATACACAATTGTCAGTATGTTTTCTATGTCTATTAGCCTTTTTTTCTCATATTCAATTTTCTGTTCTTTTCCTTCTACAATTCTACATTTATCAGTAGCTTTACTGTAAATTCTTTTTTATCTGGATTCCTGGCTTGAATTGCCTGATTGCATGAAGAGCAATCGTCAGTATGTTTTCTATGTCTATCAGCCTTTTTTCTCATATTTAATTTTTGTTTTTTTCCTTCTATAATTCCGTAATTATCAACAGCTCTACTGCAAATTCTTTTTTATTTGAATTCTTGGCCTGAATTGTCTGATTGCATAGAGTGTAATCGGCAGTATGTTTTCTATGTCTATCAGCCGTTTTTCTCATATTTAATTTTCGATTTTTTTCCTTCTATAATTCCGTAATTATCATCAGCTCTACTGCAAATTCTTTATTTCCATGATTCTTAGCCTTGATTGCCTGATTGCATAGAGTGCAACTGCCTATCGGCATCGTGTCGATCAATGGACACATTTGGGTCACGTGTTTATATTAGTATGAGTAACATTGGGAACACTGTTCCCTGGCTATGCGGAATGGCGTCCCCTGCTTGACTGCAATCCCAGCCTCAGTACACTCGTAGCTTTACGAGTACAGGTAAGCCTGCAGACCTCTACAACTAGTGTCTATGACAAATTCTGAGACAACCCACTAAAACACATGTCGTTGCACCTACAGATTGAAGAATTGATTTGGTCTGGTTTCCAGACCTTTGATCTTGCGTGAAGTTGTTGTCAACTCCCCGCACATTTTTTCCACGGGCTACCTCGATCCCTTGAGGTAACTTTCCTTGGTTTTCTGATCATGTTCAAATTAACTGTGTTATTTCATTTACACATTATTTATTTTGGCATCTTTTCTTTTCCCTACTGTGTGGCTTCATTCACCTTTTCCATTTACCTTGCAACTCATCGAAAATTGGTATGTTATTTTTATATTGTTTTCACGCATGGTTATATTTTGTAACACAATCACGATTTTGTTTATGTTTTTCAAAACTTGATGCTTTTGGTATAAATGTTCCACAGTTTGTGTAAATTAGACCTGCCCTGATGAAGGAGCTGTATGCTCCGAAATGCATTGGCACTTTATGTTTATAACAATTATGGGATGAGTTAGCCGCGGCCTCACTAAGATTTTATTAGTGACCAACTTGGAATTTTCTTTTTGATAAACGCATATTACTTTTGGATCCGACTAAGAGATTTATTTGGATGAGTTACATTCTGTAAATACAGTGAACATTTACTAGTTGACTCTAATTTTGCAAATTGCACTGCCCTTGGTAGGGCTTATACAGAGAGCGGCTGTGTGGCCAGGTTTGTTACCTGGTCTTCTGCATATTTTTGTGAGCATGGTTATTATCACCTCCCGGTCTGTGGATAATGTCGTAATTGTATTCCTGGAGGCAGATGCCCCACCTCTCTATCTTTGGCGTAAACTTCATCCTCGGGTTGCCAAACAATGACAGGGGGGCTTGGTGGTCTGTTACAAGTGTGAATCTCTTCCCAATAACAAAATGGTGAAAGTACTTGCATACCCAGACTGCCGCTAAAATTTCTTTCTCCGCCTGTGAGTACGTTCTCTCCACTTGGGATAACACCCGACTGGCGTAGGCGATGATGTAACTTGCCAGTTCCTCGGGCCGTTCACGTTGGGCTAGAATGGCCCCTAGTCCTACTTGCGGGCGGCAACCACGATTTCCGTATGCCAGGCCGGGTTAAAGAAGGCCAGGTGCGTTGCATTTGCCAGCTCCCGCTTCGCGGTGTCAAACACCCTTTGACATTCCTGCAACCAGTCAAATTACTGTTCTTTCTGCAATGGTCTCCTTAGGGGTTTGGTGGCAATGGCGTGTCTCAGGAGTTACCGAGCGCAGTACCATGCCATCGCTAAAAATGACCTGACATCAGTCGCTTGCGTTGGTGCCTGGGGTTTGCTGTTGGTGCATACTTTTTCCAGGTCAAGTTGCATTCCCTGACCAGAGAATATGTGGCTGTAGAAGTGCAGTTTGTCTTTGGTGATATTGCACTTCTCATAGTTCAATGTGAGTCCAGTCCCACTCAGGATGTCACACATAGCCTTGAGCGCCCAGTCATGTTCCTCCTGTGACGTATAATTGGGTACTTCCCTATTTTTGTTTTCGGGGGTCCAGTACAGTTGCGGGAAGAATGCAGAACATGTACAGAAATGGAAATGAACTGGTTAACCCTCGCTGCGTCTGCTTGATTGGGTTCTTCACCACAAATTGACCATTATAGATTTTTGATTTTTCACTATATTTCAACAGACAGATTCCTATAAAATAGTTTATTCAATACTTAGAAAAACAAGTAAAAACAACAACTTATAGTTATGAAATTACGGATTTCACAAAACTATTGTATACGTTATATACGAACTTAAGTCATGTACTAACCCCACCCAGATAAACTCTTCATTGGATGATAAGAAGTTGAACTTCCTGTGACGTACCAAAAACCAGGATATCATCAGAGTAGTTAAATGCTGACTTCACAGGGATCGGCTGTTGCCTGTTGGCCTCCTGAAAGATTTCCACAGCTGACGATATCCCAAAATTGAGGCGTTTGTAACAGAATAACCCATCATCCGTGATTACCCTTGGATCGGGGTGTAGTTCCAGCTGGTGGTACTCCTGTTTGAGGTCCAGCTTGGAGAATTTCGTGGCACAGTTCAATTGAACGATCATGTGAATTTTGGTCTTGGATGTCTCTCCCTCTCTATCGCGGTGTTGGACACCCTCATATTGATGTAGAACATTATCTTGTTCCCCTCCTTGGGCAGTACGACCATAGGCAAAAAAAATCCATGGAGTGAGCCCAGTTGCTCTTTCGATAATGTCATTGTCCATTAACTGTTGTAATTCTGTGGATACTGCCTCCTGTAGGTGGAAGCTGACTCTCCTTGGGTGTTGTGGAAAAGGCCTACTGTAGCCTTCAGCTTTCCTAGCCCTTGGAACAGCTCCGGGAACGCTGTTTGATCACTTCTTTCCCCATCAGCATTCCAGTCATGTGGGCGATGGTTGGATTTCCTGGTGGTTCTACACTGCACTGGACCACTTTATCGTCCTGGTAGTGAACGTCTATCAGGCCAAGGGTCTTTGCTGTCCAGTATTTCCCATTAAAGTACATGAATGGTGCTCTCAGTCATCTTTCTGTTGTGTGAGAGCGTTCTCCGGAATTGTCCTAGTGATTGCAGCATTGTGCATGCTCACCACTGAAAAATGTGCACAATGGACTGGGTCAGCTCTCTTCTTCCCCCATTTGCCGGAATTCTTACTCCCCCATTATGTTTACGATGGCGCTAGTGTCTATCAGGAAGCAGTGCGTTGCTTCTCCCATGTTAATCACGACCTTTGGATTTATCACAAACCAAAGGAAGATTAAGAAATAAGTGTCAGGAGTTTTAACCTCATAGTCCAGGGGCGCCTATTAGTAAATATAAGACCTAATGTCCATCTTCAAATTGCACCCAATTGTTCTCAATTTTATTACAAAAACACAATAATAAAACCATGTGATTATTTGTTAAAAATAAAAGCAAAACATCACAATGCATGACCTTGTCCCTGTGATGTTTTTTCTCTTGTAATTTAGCATTTTGCCAATTTGAATTTTGCTACCTGGAATGAGGCTGATTATGATTCTCTACTGGCCCAGAGGGGGAACCCTATACAAGCTGATTCATACACCCTAAAGCATATGAAAGAGAACATATATTTAATATCTACCTGCTGGCAGCTGCAGACAGCTTTCCCAACTACTAACAGTGAATTCTGTGTCATGATCGATGCTCGTGTTATGATCTCGCTTTCTTTTCTCGTGCATCAAACAAAACACCTGATAACCAAAAACAAACTACATTTCCCAAAATCAGGAGAAGAAAGTGTAGTCCAACTTCATTGCCCAACAGGGATTGAACACGTGCTATTCCCCTAAAATTACAACTCAGATTGCCTCTAAAACTCCACTCTCCATATAATCACTTCCTTTTTCTTTGCAGCTGGAGCAGCAGGTAAGCAACTTTCCATAATTTTTCTGCGGCACTTAGGTGTACGCTGGCCAGAGTGCTTAGCGATTTCACTGTGTTTTAATAATCTACTGCTATTTGTTGCATGTCGTGTGCTGCCACTTATGAGTAGTCTGTAAGTGAGTACTTTGACCAATCGCCAACTCCATGTTTAAGAACAGTACTTCCCGAGAGCCGTGCAGCCTCTGGCTCTAGTACTGGAGCTATGTGGGTGCAGCAACACTGTTTACAAAAGAAGTGCACAGGGACTAAATCACAGTCTTTGTAGTCTGGAGATCTGGGTTCAAATACCGACTTCAGCACCTGACTGATACGTGAGTGCAACAGCATGCCCATCAAGAGTGATGAGAGGGTCACCACGTGGAGCAACCTGCTGCTGAAACATCCGAGTAGTTCAGATTCTAAGGGCTGAGCAGCACCACACAGCCTTAAGGTCGTTTGTAGTCTCCGCACTACCTTCTGAGTTTGCCTGCAAACGCTCTGCAGTACGTGGGCAACGGCACGAGCGAGACTCACTACAACTCTTCACTATGGGCTCAGGGACTCACGCCTTACCCTGCAAGAGTGCTGCCAATCTGTATTCATTCAACAGAAGCGTGCTATTGTGAGCTTATCACAGGATGCAGTGAGAGTTCTCACATAGAGATCTAGGACAGAGATCCTGGAACCCTCATTCTGCTACAGAAAGCTGTTTTTGAAAGCCCAGGGCTGCTCCATCAGAGGCTAGGCTTTATGCTGGACCAGATGACTTTCTCACAAGGTATCAACGCAAACATGAGAAAGAGATCCAGGTTGCATGATGGACCCAGTTGTCCAAGGAAACAAAGTGAGCAGGGGGAAGTCACCAAACCTGTAAGAGGAGAGAATGTTCTACCTCTCTTCCCAGGTCCAGCACAGAAAGCTCATAAGCACACTAAGGCATGGTCAAGTACATTTGAGTCACTGGTGAGAGCACTCCCAGCCTGCCAGAGGAGGAAAAAGAACCTTCAAACCTGTAGGAAGCAAGGTAGGGTGAGACTTACCCAGACACGTCATCCTACGCTGGTGACAGGGCTATCGACAAAGTCACAAATCAAAGAGATGCAGATTTTACACAGGAAGGGACAAATGAGAGTGGTGCAGGTGACATGTTTGACAAAGGCGCCATAGTGCACCTTCACTTCTCAGTGTAGTATCCTCCACAAAGGGTAACAGTATATCAACAGGATTCTGTGCACACCCCTCGACAAAGAGGAGAGGCAAACTCAGCGCTGAATGCCACACACCTCGCATAGAGGAGAGAGTGCAGTAGACACTGTAGGTGGACCCTCGTATGCTCACGTTCATTGTCAGATATCTCTGGGACGTAAAGAAAGGGGATGTATCTTTGTCACCATGAAGATATACCCTGGATCAGGAATGACAAGGAGCAGGAACTAGACTGACCCAGGTGAGTTACAAACAGACAAGATGATCTATTCTTCATATGTTACATAGTTTATAGCATAGAGGTGGAGAGAAGGTCTTTAGCATCTGCCTTGGTCCCTTTCCGTACTCCAAGTGCCCAACCGTCCACTTGAGAACCCACAGGCCTCCAGCACTCCACATTCCACCCAACATTCTAAGAGGCCTATCTTGCACACACAGTCATTCTCATTCATTCAGGATACCACAACATCTCCTTCCTTAAAAGTAAACAACAATTTAGATGACTCCCACCCACATGCCTAGACTAACAATCACAATAAAACTAAACTCCTTTTACCCTGGCCTGCCACACCAGAATCACAGTGCTGCCACCCCAGAGCACATAACTTGCCACACAGGGACAATGAAAATAAACCTACAAACTGAATCCTCAATTAACTAAACTCCTTCCACCAGACCCACCACCTCTGGCCACAGGTCTGCCACACCTGAGAACAAACCTTAAACCCTAACCCGGGGCAACTTCTCTGGCCACAACAACATAATCCCCAAAATGAGACTACTACGATGGCCCAAACAATGTCCTAGGCATCCCAACTAAGTACAACCAAACACAACCATACACTCACAACAAACAACACCTCACCCTTCCCCCCTCAAAAAAACATAGAAAAGAAATGAAAAAATTGCATAGTGGCTCACAGGACAAAGAGCACAAAAACACAATTGACACAACCACAAAAGAAAGGTGTGGTGCGTATACTATTAACGGTCTCTGCTTGACCACTACTGCACAACAAGCACAAAATGATGGAACCAATTAAAAGGTGCTTGCAAAGTTGTCATATAAGAAATATTTTAAGCAAATACATATTCCAAAAAAAACTTTAAGTTGCCAGTGTTCAAGGTTCTCCTGGTCCTAAATTGACCCTCAAATCTCCCAACACAACTAACATACGCTACATTGCACTGGCATCACTCTGTGTGCCCATAAAGTAAACATCAACAATGCCTGCTGAAAAACTATACTCCAATACTACCTATGCAATGCCTGGTACCAAAGATCTCAACTAGGAGTCAAAACCATCACTCCTTGACGACACTATTCACATAACTACTAAAACCGCAGACAGATGCGGTTACCTGCAATGCACCACATCCTAGTGTATGGGTCCACACTCCCACACTTCACGCGTCCAAGATGCACTTGATCAGTCTCCTACCTAAACCCCAGGCCCCTTGCCATAGTGTCTCTAAATACTACCCTACCCCTAAAGTTCACCTCATCAGAACACTACTCCTCTAAGTGTTCAACCTCTTAATTATTCAGGCATTCTCGTATGTTTTTCCTCACGGCACCACACCTGGCCAGCGTGTGAGCCACACCTTCTCAAATAAAGCATGCTATCTCTTGTATATACTCTATTATCACTCAAATGCGTTACCTCTCCCACGTACTCTATTTATCACTCAAACGTGCTAACTCTCACACGTACCCTATTTATTTCTCAAACATGGTACCTCTCACACATACTCTATTTATCACTCAACTATCATTACACACTACAACTTGCCCTCACTCAACGCAAACTCAACATCACATGCAAACATCACTATTTTTGCTCTCCAATCACCACTTACACTCAAACCATGTCCACTCAAAACACACAACACACACATGTGCTTAAAACAGAATACAAATGTTCATTTCCAATGTAGGGATGCATCACACCAACAGCAATGGTAGTGATCAGTCACCATTCTGAAGGTGTTCTCAAAATCACATGAATAAAAATAACATTCCAATAACTCATCGTATCAATTAAGAAATCTTGTCATTAAAAACATTTCTGAGTAAACTCATCCATTTTAAAAAATGTAGTGGACTTTTCATCATTTAAAAAAAACATTATCTCAAAACCTTGTGCAATACTATTTAAGAATTTTCACCAATTAAGAAATATTTCCTGTGCAGTCCTCCTTTAAAATACTGAGAACGTCTCATTACATTTCAATTAGCATTTAGACTGCTTCTAACATCATCATATTTTACATCACTTTATGTTGGCAACACACACTGAAACTCATGCAACGTATGCATCCTTTCAAACTATATTGCATATAAGCTTCATTAATACACAACAACTCTGTTCCGTAACACTGTGAACTACCCCCGAGTTCTTCACCAATAAATAAAAAGGAGGATCGGGATCTGGCTAGAAAACATGCATCATCCCAGCAGACTGGAGCCCAGAATGTTTTATATGCAATCTATTCCTGGTGAGAAGGAAGATGTCTGGTTATCAATCTCAATGCAGTCAATGTATTTCTTGTCTATTGACATTTCAAATTCGAAGGTATCCATCTCCTCTGAGACATGCTTCAAAAGGGAAACTGGTTGGCACGATTAGACTTGCAGGAAGCTTATATCGCTGTACCCGTTTTCGAAGCTCATCAACACCTCCCGCAGTTTGAATGAATGGAGCAAAGAGGGGAATTCGCATCCATCCCTTTTGGCCTTTCATCCACTCCCAGGCTCCTTAAGCCAGTAGTAGGCAAGCTTTGAGAGCAAAGAGTCAGGATAGTATGCAGTATGACAGTGTATTAGGAGGACATGTCTTCATGCCCCAAGACAGAGATACCCTTCATTCTCAAGGGACACAAGCTGCAACTGGTTTTCCTAGTGAACATGGAGAAACTTGAGACAGTTCCATCCCAGAAGCTGGAGTTCCTGGGTATCCTACTAGACTCTGAGCCGGGTTCTCTCAGCCTGTCGGTGTCCAAAGCGAGAGATATCACGAAGGAGATCAGATAGATCTTCTCGAGGGGTCTCATCTCCCTCAGGGAGTTGGCCTGATTGTAGGAAGGCTAGCATTCACGATTCAGGGGGATCTTTGAGGGTCTGCTGCACTACAGAGATATCAGCATCCGAAGAGTCAAAACCTTTGGTGATGTCTTTTGTATGACCAGTGAGTTGCCATGCCAGAAAAAGCAGGGACCGGAGCGGCTCGGCGGCTCGGTGTGAGGATCCAGAGACTTGGAAATGGTCCAAGCAGAAGTCTAAGCTGCATATCAACTCTCTGGAGTTACTGGCTTGGTCTTTTGTGGTGAAGAGCCTGACCCGGGACAGAGTGAAGTCTTGTGTTTTATTTAAAAAGGGCAATGTATTGGTAGTGAGATACATCAATGTGTCATGGTGGTTTACTCATTCTGCCCTGCAAAGGTAAGAGGAGAAGGAAAGTCACTGACATATTCATCCTGTCCATTCATGTTAGACCATTTTAGATGTGGCTCTAGAGGCTTAGGTAGAAATTTGCACCTTAAATGGGGTAAGCAAACCACTCCTTTTATTGCCATTCTGTGAATATATCATACCATGTTTGTTAGTGTAGGTAGCAGAAATATCAGTGTGATCATTGTGATATATGCCTAAAATCCATTTAGACAGTACTGCTTAAGAAATGCAACTATGTACTGAAAGTGCTTAAAGCGCTTTGATGAACAAAAGAGGTTCCTTTAGGAATATTAGATTTATAGTGGAATTGTATACAGATAGATGAGGCTTTCTGATATTATGTTTCAGACACTGAGAGAAGTGATTTTGAGTTAGCATTCCTTTAACCATGTATCTCATTGAAGATAGTGTGGAGCTAGATTGTTCAGCCTTTGACATATATATCCCATATTGATAGTTTAGCTGGGATAAGGGTGTGTTTTTCACACAACTGCATATTAGTATAACAAATGGCTTTATTTAGAATGACAGCAGAGTAGTCCTCAGGCCTCCTATTATAGAGACTGCTATAAGTGTTGCCGGCATGGAAGGGTCAACCTTGGTGTCCCTATTTGTTGTAAATGTCAATTCAGAACCCACTGTTATTTCCCCTACAAGAGGGATTGCACCTGAATGCACGGTGATATCCTCATCTACTCATGTTGTAAGGGAGCGGGGTGCTCATAGCCTGGTCGAGTTTAGGAGTACCTGGAGAAAGCCAGGCCTTTTCGGACAAGATGAATATTTCATCCAGGTATCCTGGGTCCCTGGAACAACAAAATCTTAAAGATCAGCTTGGTCCAAATGGCATAGCTGGTGCTTGGAGAGGGACCTATATTCCTTTATAGCACATGTGATTCATGTGGTGAATTTCTTAGCAGCGATAGCTGCTCTGACGAAAGCCTATAGAACATGTTCAGGATGGCCATCTCAGCGGGGAATGAGCCACGATCAGGGAACATTCCCTGGTTCACAGGCTGTTGGAAGGAATTAAGATCCTGCATCCTCTGACTCCAAGGAACTCCAGTCTCCGGGACATTAATGAAGTAATGAAATTATTTTACAGATGGCATGACACCAAAGACTTATCCAGGAAGGCTCTGACTGCGAAATTGACATTATTATTCTGTTTCATCTCCTGTAAGAGAGTTCCGAATATTAGTGCTCTTCAGGTAGATAGTAAAATATTTTCTTCAGAAGGGGTGACCTTCCACATTATCAGAAGGATTAAGACGGTGATCAGAAGGGTGACTTACCCGGCTTTCCCAGGGCAAGCTAAGCACTGCCCTGTTATGTGTCTTGAAGCTCACGAGTCAACGATCAAGCTGTTCAGGCCTCCAAGTGGAGTTGCAGGAAACCCTTGTATCTTTGGCAACGTTGGCCAAATGGGGCACGCAGCAAGCAGGTATTAATACAGTTACCTTTGGTTCCCATTCAGTGTGATGGGCCATGGCTTTAAAGACCTCCAGTCTCAGAGATCGACTGGGGGATAGAGTCAATGTTCAAACAAATCAATATTCAAAAGGTTATCCAGTGATAATACTGAATACAATTACAGAGAATGCTAAAACAGAGAAACAAAAACAGAACAAAACGACAATTTAAAAAAATTGATATGGGGGTTGGGTAATGGGATAAAACGGGTGGGAATGGGGGTTGGGGTTGGTTTAAGCACATAGAGAAACGGGGTTGTTTGGGTGAGGGACCCCCCCAGAACAATTCTCTGTTATGTATTCTCTATATTTACATAGAAAATTTCAAAAGTGTTCATTTCAAGCCAATCAACCAAATGGCCTTGCTGGTGGTGAGTAGGCTTTAAAAGAGCATAATATGATACTCCATTCTTGAAATAGAATGCAGATTTTACATACTTATATTACGGAAAGTCAAGATTCTATTAAAGACACGCAGGCAAAGTATTATCCCACACAAATGTTTGAGTGCATTGGTGTTTAAAGATGGTGGTCGGCAGTCAAGCAAGGGAAGAAACGCCATCTTAGGTGTAGAAATGTAGTATATTTCCATTTCGGCAGCACGTCTGTACCTAGAATTCCTGCCTGGTGTGTTAAGTGTTGTTCTCTCATTTCTACAGGCTCAGACGTCAATCCTGCTGGGTTCCGAGCATTGGTAGCAAGGGTCACAGAGGCCAGTATTTTTGAGTTTGGGGTTTTCCCAATTCTTCAGGTTCAAGATTGCAGCGAAAGAAATATGACGTGATTACACCGGGACAGGAGTTTTTGTTTTTGCAGAAATCTCAGTTGTGATTGGAAAGACACAGCACGTGTTCAAGCCTCTTTGGGCAAGGAAGTTGGATTACAATTTCTTCTCCTGATTTTGTGAAATGTAGTTTCTTATTGGATATCAGTTATTTTTCATGTTTGCATTTTGAGAAAAGTAAAGAAAGTGAGAACATAATATTTCACTTCTGTGCCTTTAACAGAATCTTAACTGTCCTTAAATGTGTATTGTCACTCTGTGTGTCTATTGTCTTGTCTTATTATCTCTTTTGCAGGATGTTGTCATTAAACTTTCTTTACATCCATAGTTTCGGGCGGCCCCAGAAACAGCACTGCAAGGGGGGCACTACATAGGCCAATATACTGACCCCATTCTCTCTACTATGCAGATAGATCTCCCCACCAAGCGGCTGTTCACCCTCACATGACAAGGTGGGCTATCACTCAACAGCACTATCCTGGTCCTGCTCCTCGCCACCTGGTGCCGCCACTCTCCATTTATTTCTAACTTTCTTTTTATTGTTTCATAAGAAAGGTAAATCCAGGTACCTATATATGGTTCAAACAGTATGTATCAACAACAACAATAGGTCGGAAGCACATTTCTTCACTACTCCGTCCCGGTAATTAATGCAGTCAATTTCAGGCATGCAGTAAGTTACATCTGACAAATATAGGCGCCTACAATCCACTCTCATTGTTTACAAGCTGTATCCAATCAGCCCATCCATTCTCTATTCCGACGGATTATCCCTTCATATCAATGTGCTTGGGTAGGACTAAGTGCCACAGTTCGCTTGTCATTGGCTTGTGGTACATTCAAGTTGGTTTCATTTCTGATGGGGTCTGCAGTAAATCCCAAACCTCAAGACTAATACCATAGGCATCATCATCCCTTGTGCCCCTGAGAAGTGTCCTACACACGGCTGCATGCCTCATAAAGGGTCTATGCCAATACAACCACATCACCCTGGCCCTCATCGACCTTCACTGGCTCCCGCTGCACCCACAAATCACCTTCAAGTCTTGCTGCAGGCATCTATAAGGCACCCAGCTACCTTGTGGAAAAACTCAGCATCTCTGGCGGACAACGCACCACCAGAAGCCAGGACACGTGCAGACTTGAAATCTGCTGCTGCAAAAGGAAAGGACCACAAAACAAGTGTTCTCTGCCTACGCCCCAAGACTACGGAACCTCCTCCCCGTCAGCATCAGACTTGGCTCCCACAATTCAGAAAAGAACTCAAGACCCACCTCTTCAAAGAATCTCTCCGCCTCAACACCTAGGCCGTCACATCGCCACACATGCCACCTGACTGGCACAACATCGCTTGCCCCTCTCTTCACCGCCACCCCTCCTCTGTACCCCTATGTATCCCAACCCCGCTGTATATCTGTTCTATTGTTACCTCTAAAAAGTGCTCTGTTATGCATCTGTACTGTTGTATACCTCTGTAAAGCACTCCGTTATGCATCTATATTGTTGTATAACTCTGTAAAGCGCTCCATTGCTTCTCAAAGCCAGATCTGCACTCAATAAATACAATAATAATTTTAATAATAATAATAATAATAATGTGTGTTCCCAGACCCGACCAATCTATCCGCTATATTCAGTTCAGCATTGACACATCTTCGCAAAACTCTGTACCAACCTTCGAGGGTTAAGCCCCACCCGATGATTTTCAAGCCATAGCAATGGTCCTCTTAGTCAGGATTAGCCCCCAGGAGACCACTCTATTAAGCTGTTTATGCCACATGCCTTAACATTGACATAATAATCCCAGCAGGCAGATACTAGGAGACGCCAAGAGCTGCAACCTAGTAACCTCATTCATGATATGATATGGTATTTATAACGTGCCTATACACAGGGGTTTCGAGGCGCGACGAGGCAAGGGAGGGGGAACAGAGGGAAGACAGATAACGCTCTTACTAGGCCAGGTGTCGTTCAGAAGGGGGAAGGGGAAAAGTGTGAGGGGGAAGGTAGGGGGGGGAGTGCAGTACATGGGAGAGGGGGAAGTGCAGTACATGGGATAGTACAATATTAGGATAAATAACGGCCGGATGTTTGGCAAGTGCAAGGTAAGAGCAGACATAAGTGCTGGGGGGGGACTGTAGGGATACAGAATACAGTTCCCAAGTGCGGGGGTTGCCAAGGAGGCAGTGCAGGTGTGCAAATGGCGGGGCCTGGGCCCAAGGTCACAAAGGGTGGCCAGGTAGCCAGTGCAGTTTCAGCCAGGAATTTAGCAGGGGAGAGGGGGAGAAAAAGCAGAAGCAAAGAGGAAGGTTTTGAGGTGCTTCCGGAACCGGAGATGGTTCTCCTCAAGTTTCAGGGTTGCAGGAAGTCTGTTCCAGAGGGAGGCCCCTGCAGAGGAGAGAGATCTACCACCAACTTGTTGCTTGGAGAAGCGACGGACCCTGAGGGAGTTGGAGGTGGATGAGCGAAGAGTTTGAGAAGGAAGATATTTCGGAAGAGAGAGTTGAAGGTATTGCAGCCCCAGGCCCCAGAAGGCATTGTGGACAATGCAAAGGGTTTTGAACTTAATCCTTGCAGCCACTGGGAGCCAGTGCACAGATTTCAGTCCTGGAGAGATACGATCCCTGGGCTTGAGGCCAAGGACAAGTCTTGCAGTCCTGTTCTGGATAAGTTGCAGAGGGCGGAGAGTAGAGGCAGGAAGATTTAGATAGAGGCTGTTGCAATAGTCCAACCTAGAGAGAACCAGGGCTCTGGAGACTGTGAGCTTCTGGGGGAAGGAGAGGAAGGTAAGAATACCTCTGAGGAGGTACAGCTGGTAGTGTGACTTCTTAGTGACATCAGAGATGTGAGGGGAGAAGGAGAGTGTGGAGTCGAAGATGACCCCGAGATTTTTAGCCTCACAGGTGGGAGCAGGAAGAGGGCCAAGGGAGGCTGGCCAGAGAGCTGCAGGGAAGGGGGGAGTGAGATTGCCAATGAGTAAAATCTCAGTCTTACTGGAGCTGAGGCAGAGGTCATTAGCGGCACACCACTCCTGGATAGCAGACAGGCAGTTATAGATGAGGGAAGGAGAGGAGGAGGCTGAGGCTAGCCTGAAAATGAGCTGAGTATCATCCGCATAGCACTGAAAGTTGGGGCAGAGAGCAGCGATGCGGAGAGCAAGGAGTGCCAGATATTGGTTGAAGAGCTAGGGAGAGAGGTTAGATCCCTGGGGGACACCACAGGTAGAGAAAAAGATATCGGAGAGGAAGGACCCGAGTTGGACCTGGGAGGGTCAGTTGGAGAGGAAAGAGGTCGACCACGGCAGAGTCTGACCAGTGATACCCAGGTTATCACGGAGACGGTTGAGCAGGATGGCATGGTTGACAGAGTCAAGGGCCGAGGAGAGATCCAGCAGGATGAGGACGCACGGGGTGTTGGAGTCGAGGTTGGAGAGCAGGTCTTCACGGATGTTCAGGAGAGCAGTTTCCGTGCTTCTGGCAGCTCTGAAGCCGGACTGATGGTCATGAAGACAACCAACAGGTTCAGTGTGGAGATTAAGCTGGGAGATGGCCAGTTTCTCCAGGAGCTTGCCCAAGAAGGGAGTGATGGAGATTGGGCGATAGTTAGCTGGATAGGAGGGGTCGACAGAGGGTTTCTTAAGAAGAGGGTGCACAAGGGAGTGCTTCAGGGGGGATGGGAAGACTCCAGTGGCAAAGGAGTGATTGCAGAACTCAGCCAGGGAGTCAATATGGTCCTTGATAGTTTTGGAGGAACAGGGGTGAACCTGTTTCAACGAGACTTTTATAGATCGGACTTGTCTAGAAACCTTGTCTACATAGAAAAAGGGAAAGGCAGAGAAGGAGGGAGGGGGGCGGGTGTCTTTAGGAGGGCAGGAGGAGGAGCAGGGTGTATTAACTCCTCGGACCCAGAATTCAACAATCTTATCATAGCACACCACATATGTAAGTATGTTCCAACCTCCATTTTGCATCGCCAGCAGTCAGAGGTCGCCCCCAGTGCAATCTTTCCCACTACTACTGGAGTGATATAGGGTCCCATAATGCGCATGTATTATATCCACCAAAGTCTAGCGTTTCTCGAGACCTGTTTCGTATACAGTAGAGCCCGGTTCCACTGCAATAGATTCACCAAGTCAGTCGCCCATTTATTCCTCACTATTGCCTTCTTATCCTTCCTACACCCAATCTCGACAGCATAAATCTCAGTCACGTGTTTGCCTCCTTCAGCCAATCTCTGCAATGTAGTGTTAATAACATGCTGGCCAGGCTGGAAAATCATCCCACAACTTCATATGTTAGCCATCAGATTAGCAAACTCAAGACAATTAAGCCAGACTTTGATTTGAGAGGGCGACATCCTCATCATATATGTCACCCACGGCCCATATGGAATACAGCCACATTTCCTCTTGCACTGGAAACATACCCCAAACTACTGCTAGCGGAACACATTTCAGAAACAAAAGGCAGCCGCGGACACTGAAGCCTTGTTGCAGGCCACCACACCCCTGTCAGTGTGGTCATTGGAAACGGCAGGGACCGGAGCCCTCCCACTCGAGAACAGAGCAGCTCAAACAGCCGACGTAGCTTAAACATATCCAGAAGTAAATTAGCAATGTCCTCCTCATGCAGGATTGGGAACTAATCCACCAAGTGCTGTAATGTCCGAGCCCAATAATATATTTCAAAATTCCATGCCCGTATACCCCTCCTCTCCAGTGGGTAATTGCTATGTCTCCAGTTCTAACCTAGGATTCCCACATTTCTATATTAACTTCCCCAATATGGTATGGAGTTTACAAAAGTATTCATGCGCTACAAGCATCGGCATCACCTGGAAGAAGTATAGCAGCATTGGTAGTGCTATCATTTTCGCCAGTGCCAGTCGCCCTAATGCACACAAAGGTAATTTCATCCACAATTCCACAGATCTGTCGAATACAATCAGTCCGTGTTCAGTATTTCGTTGGTACACCCAATTCCAGTTCGCACTTACATCAATTCCAACTTACTGAAATGCACTGTCAGGAATTTCGATACCCAGATGCGACAATCCTTCAGCAGCCGCTGTAGGGAGATTATATAGGACAGATTTGGAACGAATGACAACCAGGTGAGACAGAGCCCCAAATTCCCTAATCGATTCGAGCACCCGTTCCAGGTTCACCAACGGGTCACGTGCAAATAACAAAATATCACCCGCGTATGATGATATTCATTGAGTCCACCCCCATGCGCAATCCAACTGCTTCATGTCTTCTACGTACTACCTAGCCAGTGGTTCCACTACTAGTGCAAAGATTATCAGGGATCGCAGACACCCTGGATGCATGCCTCTATTCACTTGCCAAGCCGCAGAGACAATCCTGTTAGCAACCACTCTGGACGTGGACACCTCTTACCGAAGGGACACCCATTTAAGAAACCAGGTAGCAATCCCATCCTCTCCAGTACCATCCACTGGTAATCCCACCCAACAGAATCAAAAGCCTTATAAGAGTCAAAGCTGGGCATCCCATCCCTTTCGTCCCTATAACTATCTGGTATTACAAAAACCCTCCTCAAATTGTGCATCATGCTCCTACCTGGGTAAAATCCAGTTTGATACGGATGGATGAAGCCCCCCATTATTGGCATAAATCGCCTGGACCGTATTTTACAAAGCAACTTAATATCAACATTAATCATGGACAGAAATATGTAAGACCCAAAGTCCCTGATATCCATGCCAGGTTTAGGGAGAACCACCACCAGAGCCTCGAGCATGGAGCTTGGGAATCCACCAATGGCAATTGCCTCCATGAACACCTCCAAAGGTTTAGGAGCAAGCACCTCTTTATAGGCGCTATTGTCTTCTTCTGTCAGCCCATCGGACCCCAGGCATCTTCCCCAGTCCCAAATTGTCGATGGCCTAGTCAATATCCTGCAGCTCAATAGGTGCACTGAGAGCCTCACCTTGTTCATCAGTCGCCCTATTTAAATTATCCTCCGCAAGCCATGCAGACGCAATGACTCTCCTCCCGAGTAGTATATAGCTTACTATAAACCTTCTGAAATACTTCACAGATTCCGTCTGGATCTGTCACCAAAACACTGCAAGCATCTTGCACACCCTCACATTATCATTTACCACCTTCCCTCTTCACTAACTAGGCAAGAAGCTTACCCACCCTGTAACCCTCTGACTGCTATTGGGTCACATTCCCATCGTAGTCAAACATAGACAAATTAGTACGAGTATCCTCCAACTCCTTCACATGTCCCTTTTAGAGGCTTCTACATCATTCCCCCACCCTCCCTTTGTTCAAGATTCACCATCTCTCTTTCAAGGCAAAGAGAGACATCCATCATCACCCTTAATATCCCGAATTTGGCCAAGTTACAAAATCCCCTAGAAAATACATTCAGCACCTCCCATTCAGTGCGCTGATGTTCAGTGAATCCCAATTATTTTCTAGGAACTAACATATCTCGTTACTCATAGATGTCCTAAAAGCCTTATCACCCAGCATATGGCTCCTAAACCTCCATATAGGGATTGGAGGGACCTGATGACGTCATTATACCTCCATCAACAATGGAGCGTGATTACACAGGGTTTTATCTAGTAATTTCACCCTCCCAACCAGTGCTGCTACCTCCTCCCCTACAAATGCTTAATCACTCTTTGAGAAGGAACCACGCGCCTGGGAGTAAAAGGAGTAGCAGTGTTCCAGACCATCTTCATTCTCCATACATCCCACAGAAGCAATCCGTAGTAACCTAGGCCTAGTGCTAGAAGCCCAACTCTGAGGTCTGACACTACAACTACTAGTATCCAGATCCATAGCCACCGCACAATTAAAGTCCCGTAACCACAGCACCCAGTCTCCTTTATTTTGTGCAAATAAGTCACTTACTGCCACAAAAAAATGTGTTTGTTCTGAATTTGGAGCCTACGTTCCCATAAGTAATATGTCTTGCCCCTGTAGTCTACCTCTGATACCCATGTACCTGCCCACCGGATCAGTGTACGTTTGATCGAAAGCACCACAGTGTCTCTAACCCAAATGAGCAGCCCCGGCATATGATGAAAATAAGGTACCAATGAACTACCCTTCCATCTTGATCTTAGCCTATCAAATTCAGCCTCTGCAAGGTATGTTTCCTGCAATAGGCGACATAAAACCTTATGTCGAACCATGCAAGAGTGTTGCTTCTTTTAACTACATTTTAAATTCTTGTACATTCCAACTAAGTATGCTTAAAGTTCCCATATCCTATTGCACTGCAAATCTATCAGGATTCTCCAGCATTCCCGGCCAGACCTCCCAACCCAGAATAAAAAAATACCAAAAGCCAACCCCCCCAAACAACTAACGTACTTTCCTCTGCCCCCACCCTGCATCCGTAATCCCAAACCACAGGCGCCAGAGATGCAAATCTCCAACAATACAGACAACAGTCCTGCCATATCTCACCCTGCATCCGTAATCCCAAACTTTAGAGCCAGCCACACGAGGCCTGAAAGGTGAACACACCTAAAAAGGGGGACTCAACATCAAAGGATCATACAAGCAAAGCCCCAATCCCCAATCCTGGAGCTTCCAACCACCCGCGTCCCCCAAAAAAGCTCATGCCCGATCACTACTGGGAGCCTCCCATTACCGCTCCCACTCCCACCCAGCCCCGTGTGTAGCGAGAACAAAGCCAGGATAAATTCAGCGGAACACTGCACACATGAATATCCTACAGTGTGACCACCTGGCCACTAGAGCTTGCAGGTGTCCCAGTAGTGCAGCATTGCACCCCCTAGATCAGTCTGCAGAATCAACATGTTCGGTTTCGTGTGCATCACCTCCAGCACTAGCGGATATCTCATCCTGCTTTAAGGGGCCATCCGATATTAGTATTTTGCCTGTCTGCACTCTCCGATTTGCTGAATTGGTCCATGCCCATGCATTTTACATTCTGGTGGTGCAACGGCTCATGCGCCCTCAGTAGCATGGCGTGATTCCTAGACAATACCACAACTCCACCAGGGTGTTGAAAAAGTAGGCATTGTCCTGCACCAGAATCTTCATCTTGGACGGGTAAAACATGTACTTCAGATTCAGGTCTCTTAGCCTCCTTTTCACTGTGTCGTATGAATTCCGTTGTCGTTGCACTTCCCGGGAGTAGTCCGGAAACATCAGTATTTTCGAACCGTCAACTGTATATATGGAGTGCCACCTGGCATCCTTACGTACAGCATCTTTATATTGGAAATAAAGGAATTTTAGCAATTAGAGCGCGAGGTGGTGCACCAACAGATGGCCTCCTGCCAGGGACCCTATGTGCTCGTTCTATAGTAAACCACTTGGATAACCCCTTAATGCACAGCATCTCAGTATCAGTCCTTCCTCCGCTTCAGCCATACCTAATATTCTAAATTGCATCATCTGGAGCGGGCTTCTGAGTCCTCTGCTCATTCTTCTAAGGACCATGCAGCTTTAGCCAGAGCATTTATCCTGGTTTGCAGAACCGAGATGACATCTTCTGATTCACCAACCCTCAGTTGCACCTCAGTGACTCTCTTGTTCACCCTTTGAAGATCTGCTCTGATCAGTGATACTTCCACACCCACCGACTGCACCTTGCTTTCCAAGCAGGTACTAGAGTCTCTGATGGCCTCTAGTTGCAACTGTTCCTGACGCAATCCCCACACGGTCCATCGCCGCCTGCAGGGGTGTTTTATTTTGCTTCCCTTTGCCATCTATTAAGTGATCTAACCTCTGCTGCCGTTGTTGTTCACCCTTCACCATCTTGAGTGCCCGGTATAAACCATTCAGGAGTCTAGGAAAAGTCCACAGTGGTACTTTGGTTAGCAGGGCCCAAGATCCCAAACTCAGGAACGCACAGCGTGTGCTATGCACTGAGGTCGTGCGAGATTCCACAAGACACCCACCCACCAGCGCATTCAGCCTCCTGTCATGTACAGCAGGCCCAGATCACTTGACAGATCTGCAGTGCCTCCAATCACAATCCAGCTAATTATCCCATGCCACAGTTGCTGCATCGGTACAAAAAAACGTCCTGCGCCTAGTCCCTCATTCAGAGGACGAACACACCACTCAATCTAGTCACACAGATTGGGCAGTCAAGGTTTGGAACCACCATTGAACTGTCACTCGACCGAGCACAAGACCGGGATGGCGCTGCTCCTGACTTCGTTGTTCCGAGTACCACAAAATGTGCAGCTCTCAGGCCTACCAACAAACAGTTGCTGATTGGCGTCTTCGGCTCCACTGCTGTCAAAGCTGCCTCTCACCTGGTCATAGACCACTGTTGACACCGAGCGGGACACTCATCATGCCCCATCCACCAGCGTGCAGCACGGTAGCTGTTCCGATTTCGGCGTGGCCTCCGGGAGCGGTCCAATTAGTAACGGGATGCAACTCACTTACTCCCCTGTTCCCGAGTGCCGCCAATGACACACAGAGTGAATGAATCCAAGATGGCAGCCGGGCCGCACTGTCAGTTGCTCTTTGGTTCAAAATACACATCTGATACCTCCAAATCTCCTCTTCAGGCGACACCGCGGTACTCCCACTGCCCTGCATCACCTCAACCCACTTTCCAGTCAATACCCACCTTTCCCTACATGCTGAAGTTGTCCTGTGCACAACAATTGACGTCTTTTGTAGCTCACCTCCAGTACCTAATGACTGCCATCACACTTAACTGGTAATTTAAGAAAGCGTGCACATCAATTTGTTCAAGACTAAACTGAAAGCCTACCTCCTCGCCTCTGAGTTCCCCTCTTAACCCGCCTCCCATCTGCCTTCAAGCAAAATATGTCCCTGTCCAGTAACCTGCCTCTGTCCTCGCTTTCCCTGCCTCCACCCTAGCACCTTATCCAGCGTGGTGTTATCTTGTACAGCTGGATGGATCACCTACCCGCACTTGAAAATGTCTAAAGTTGATTGCCTTTAATGTATGTCCACCCATGTATTGTCCTCAGTGACTTTCCCATTTAGGCCCCGCCACAGTCTTATAAGAATGCTACTTAAACTCACCCTATTGTAAGAAGCTCACTGCTTTCCGTCAAATTTGATATCTAATCTATTGCAGATTGTTTTGTGATCAAAGAGCATTATTCTTCCCTGTATACGAAGAGAAATTGATGCTGAGCTATATCTGGAACAATTCGGACTGGTAGTAGGCCCGCTGACTATCTGCTGCCAAATCACTGACATCTGTCCACCACTCTGCTGAGATTCCCATTGGTGGGGTCAGCACCCAGGGCACCCCAAAGCCGCCAGCCTGTCGGGCGAGCTGCTGTCTTGCTCTTTGAACCTTTTCTCTGCACTCCAACCATCCTTTGTGAACGTGCATTGATTGCCGAACCTGTTCCATTTCCCTCAGATTCCTGGGAGTAATGGGTCATTATTGTGTGGGAGTCAACATTCCCAGTGGCCCCCCCTCTCCTGAGCCGGAGAAGAGGGCCCATGGTCTAATCCAGAGGAAGGTCTAAATAAATTGCATGTCAGTGGCCTAAATAACAAAGAACTGCTTTATGCAGCAACAGTGGCAATTCCATAGTGACAGTAACCCGAAACAACTGCATCAAATCACACATGCATTCCAGGGATGCATCGAATAAACTGCATTCAAATAAACATTGGTGTGCAGGTGTGTTCAGTCATTACTTTTTTCCTTACCAACCTAGCCAGAACCTATTTGGTCTGGGGTTTACACATTCAACAGCAAAAAAGAGGGTTTACACCCCACCAACATCACTACCATAAATGTCAAAAATCCACACCTGAACAACATCTCTAACCTAAGTTATATGTGTGAACATATGCTCTTTTCAACATCATAGATATTAACAAAGATACTGCTTGCAAAGTTGCTGATACTCGCTGTGAATGAAAATTTAAAGAAGAGAATAAATCATTTCATTAGAGTGGCACTGGTGGAAAATAGCGGTGGCCAGATGCAAAGGGGTTTGACTGGATTCATATGCATCATATATAATTGTACTTTTATAACGACCAGTTTCTAAGATTCGAACCTGTCTTGCTATGCTCTGTCTTGCTTCCAAGACAAACTATCCCTGACCTTACGCACCCCCTCCCACCCCCTCCGCCCATGGATTTTTAGCCACACTGGAACATATGATTGAAGCAGGAAAAACAAGGTGCGCTGGTTAAATGAACATATGAACCGAAACCATTAATATAGCACTTTGTGACGGATTCTTCCCACTTCTAGGGGCTACATTAATAGATGTTATCATCACCTGTCTATCTATGGCACTTAATGTATTGATCTCTGTGGGATGAATTATTTGGATGAGCCTGCCTACCCCAGGTTAAGCACATCTTTCCAATGCAAGTACTTCACTCACTGAGCTATCTTGCCAGCATTTGAAACTGTAATTTTCTCTATTGAATTTCAGTATTCCAAAAATGACCCATACGCCGTGTGCAACTTCTTTTGCCAATATCGCCGTGATTGGCCATGCTACATCCATGGAACTCCTGGTCATGTTGCCCTGGATTTATATGTAAGATATGGGTCACTCAACTCAAGACTGATATAACTGGGACCTTGCCAGCTCCACTGCGAGTCATCAATGATAAGGGGCCTGAGCAAGGCGCTGGGACATCTAGAGAGGGGCTATTAAAATAATTCAGATCAGTCTGCTCTTTATCCCCAGTAAACAGTTGCCATTGTTTCCAGAGGCCTGCGCTTCTCGGCTATACCAGAAAGACCAGCCTTGTGCAGTGGATTCTGGGCATGTATGAGACTTAAAGGTCACCAAAGCAACACAAAGAGCCACCCCACCTTTCATTTTGAAACGGGTAGATCTTAAAAGTGCCAATTAAGCTGCCAGAAACTCAAGGTAACCATTCAGAAGTCTTTTTAGACTGCATTTTTGTTTAGATGGGACTTACTCCGCATTCCATACATGTTTGAGTGATTGACAGCCAATTTCAACCACTCCTCTCTAAGGGCAAAGCATTGATGTGAGTTGTATTATTTCATGTCCAGTGCAAAATAGACACAAGTCACGTGGGCAATGGCTGTGTCCAGCTTTTAAATACGAGAAAACACATATGCCTGTGGACAATTCCTTTCAAGACATTCCAACGCAGTGCCCCTCTTCACCCCCCCACCCAACAGTGACGTGTCACCCTCAGCCACAACTGACTTCAGTATGGAATCCAACAGCCAAGCACATTCTGAAGTGGCAATAAGGTAACATGTTAGCTCAATATAAAAAAAATAAATAAAGATACCTTGTTTTTAAAACAATGGGCCTCATTGCAAGTTTGGCATTGTGGCAAAAAAGTGGCAGTAATTATGTTACTGTCACTTTTCGCGCACCACCAAATTATAATTTTTGACGGATTTACCGCCAGCAGAATTACCGTGTGGTAAATCTGCCAAAAATCCCCATGGAGTTCTATGGACTCCAGAAATTACCGTAATCACCACTTGACCTGTGGAATTACCACGGGATTACAAGTGGTGGTAATTCCACAGGTCAAGTGGTGATAACGGTAATTGAGTTTGGCAGTACTACAGCAAATTTAATAAAATAAATCCAAACCCGTAATGAGGCCCAATGATGTTGGCAATATTGTAACAGCTACCTTTCTTCTACAAAAAATAAAAGAGTTTAACAGTCACATGATAAGCGGGAAGATCATCCTATCGATCTCTTGCAGTCTGTGGTACTCAGGGAGCCTGGTCCTTTCCATAAATTCGGGCCAACAGCAGCAAAGATTTCCATGTGTTTGAGATTTCTTGAACCTGGAGGTGCAGAGAAGTTTCTTTTTGGGGCTCTTCGGTAACAAAAACACTTCCTGCAATATCCCTCTGCAAAAAACATCTCTCTCTCTTATCATATTTGGTAAAAATGCTGCCACTCTATGGGAAGCATAATTTCCTAAATAACACCGTTCTAAGATCATGTTTCTATTGGTCAACAATGAATTTACTGACATAGAGGACATTTACTGATCACCACCCGCATCTCTCTTTCGTATTTTCTTTATGGGGAGACCCTCATAACCTTCATCCGTACTTTTCTCCCCTCCCAACTCCATCACATGGAATATAGGTTTGCATTACAGCATGGCCACACACATTCAGGCATTCCCCTTCTCTCCCCTTTGCTTGGGGTTGCTGTACTCTGGACAGGGACCATAGATCACGAAAACGTTACCCAAACACATCACGTTTTGCGTCAAGCATTGTAACCTTACAGGCACCCCTTGAAGTACCTTCCCCGAGCGAACGCCAATCTGCTCTCTGTGCTTTCTCCTTGAGCACCATCTTGTTTTTAGCACATCGCCCCACCAACCACTGTGTTTATATTAGGTGTGTGCAATCAGACCCAACTTCACTACACAAAGGCTGGGCGAGTGGTGAACTCTCGGTCCATCTTTGGTCCGTGTATGATCCGACTTGCTTCCCCAAAGCCCCACTGTTAGGAAAGATTTAATTCATGTGCAATTTTCCCACCATTTGTGGACCCCCCACTCCCAAACTTGGTTTTGTTTGGCTGTCCTAACCTGACTTTTTCCAGGTGAGCCCAGCTTTCAGCTGAACTCCCCTGGACTTATGCTCACTTGTTAAGGGGAAACTAATACATCCTTTCGACTGTCAGTACTGGGAAACATTGTTTCCCTTAGTCTTTCCCTATGTTGCCATTGCTTGGTAACTTTTTAACACTGCACAATGTACCTTCCAGTACCCTGCGCTGGGGTCTCTTTTTGTTTTATGGCCTTAGACACCCTCGAAGGATTTTTTGGTGATTTTACGAGTGTGCCTGGGATGAACTGGTGGCAGCATTTACTTTCCATAATGTTTTACTTCATTTTACTGAGTTAAACCGCGTTGACCATATTTGGCTCAAGACTGTGGCCAGGACTGAAAATGGCAGAGCCACAAAGTCTTTTGTTCTGTCCCATGGCCATTTCGTCCCTTGCCGTCACCCAGGTCGAGTAACCCGGGTTTTCCTTATTTTGGCATGCAGCCTCTCACGAAAACCGATCTCTTTCGCGGGCCTCTGCCTGTAACATATGTGTGACCAGGAAGAGGGCTGAGACTGTCTAGTCCCAATCCACACTGCTGATGCCAGGATGTCTGGAGTTCCTGAATGACTGAGACCACTATGGGGTGTGATTGGTCCACGTCTGGGATGCATGCAAGAGATCTATTGCAAGTCCTCGATTTTGGCGCGAAGCTAATCTTGGATAAGAGAAGGATAAGAGAAGGGGCTCTGCAGCCATTCCAGGTCGATCACATGTGTTCTCACCAAACTACAGAATGAGCCAAGTCTCCTACATGAAGAAACAGACTTGTGAAACCACCGGAGATGCTTTGGAAGGTTTTGGCACCCTTTGCCCTCTGCTGTCCCGTCGGACCCCTACTTTCTTCTTTGATCAAGGAGGCCTGCCAACTACTTGCACACTGAATGAGTTCCTTTGGAAGTGTTCCTGGTCCATCCAGCGAAGTGTCCAGCTCTACCTCAGGGTAATCTGCAGGACTGCCGCCATCTTGAGTTCAGACCCGACACTTGGGACATTGCTTGCTTGTAGCCCCGTGCATTCTTCCGCCCAATTTTGCAGGCCTAGCTCCTCTGGGTCCCGTATAAGGGGAGTGTGTAACGCTGCCCGCATCCACAATTCCCGCGTCACTGACTGGTGGTGACGGTCGCTATGGTTCTCCTGCTGTTCTGCTTTTTTGTGCCCTCAAACCAGCTGCACCAGAACTTTCTTCATACCACCTTCGGAAACCGATAAAAGGGAATTGTCCCATCATGGACAATCGTTCTCCACCGCAGCCGCTGAGAACAGGAGCTCCGCAAAACTGCAGGACTTGAACCTTCTAGTGACCTCAACTAAACTGGCAAAGTTTGGTCTGGAGTGTGCCGAGGATCGGTGAGTACTTACATAACTTACCAGTGGCCCCCTGGCACAGTCAAGTGTTTTTACAGATGAGTATCCCTTAAAGGTATTCGAACCTGGCTGGGTTTGCCTGCTCTCCCTAGCTATTCTCGGCATTTGAGCACTGCTTTGATTGATTGATTGATATTGTATTTCTATCGCGCTTGTACACAAGTATGAGGCCGCCAACAGCAAATCACTGCTCTCTTGCACTTTTCTGGCTTCTTCCCACTAACTCAACCTCCCCTCCTCTTTCAGAACCGCCAGAGCGCCAGGGGACCACTCCGGTGGTGATAGTGCGCGGTACAAATGTCCTTTAACATTAACATAACATTAACAAGTGTTTCAGAGCGCGTCAAGGCAAGGGAGGGGAACAGGGGAGAACAAAACAGCGATCTTACTAGGCCCAGTGATATTGACAATGCGCAAGTGCATGGGAGAGGAGGAGGGGAAAAATGCATGGAAGGAGGGAGAAGTGGAAAGAGCGAAGCAGAGGAGAAACAGATAAATAACAACAAATAAATAATAAAGGCAACAAACAGTGGTAATGCAGCCAGCAATTTGCAAGTGCTAGGTTTAAAGGAGCAGACAGGGTAGGTCTGATAAGTGCAGGAATAAAAAGGGGGGGGCTTCATGGGTACAGATACAGACCCCAGTGCAAGGGGACGCCCGGAGGCAGTGCGGGAGGGTGGCAGGGTGAGCAGGTACCTGGGCCCGAATGACAGAGGGTGGCCAGGTGCACAGTACCAAGAGAGAACAGATCAGCAGGGGAGAGGGGGAGCGAAGGCAGAAGAAAAGAGGATGGTCTTGAGGTGCTTCCGGAACCGGAGATGGTTCTCCTCAAGTTTTAGAGTGGCAGGGAGGCTATTCCAGAGGGAGGCCCCAGCCGAAGGCACAGACTACCCCCAGCTCGTTTCTTTGAAAAACGACTGACCCTGAGGGAGTTGGAGGTAGAGGAGCGAAGAGCTCGAGAAGGGCCACCAAGTGCAGGGCCTACTCGAATAGTGGGAACCAATTGTTCATCACCTCAAGCCCCTTCCTGACTTGCTACAGCCCCTACAAGAAGGGCTTTTTGTTCATCTGCGCGATTGTGCGTTTTTACGCACAACTGTACTGTCGAGCATAAGGCTCCCCACTTCTTAGGGTTGAACTTGAAAGTTAGGGAACGCAATCTGAAGAATTACATAATGCCATCTTTGTGCTAACTTAACCCTCTCTTCACAGGTTGTGGTTATGTCTTCTAACTGAAATTGCATTAGGAAATTTGTTGTATATATATTGTATAGTTAAGGATTTGTGTGATAGCTGTTTTTCTCATTGCCAAAGTTACTTGTGTCTATTTGGTCTGGCTGACAATAAATGTATCGATATTTTTCATATACAGTTGTCTAAGAGTAATTTGTGGTTCATTGGTGTATGTGCTCATTGTGGGGTTCTGATAACTCTAAAATCTCCTGAGACTTAGGGGTTAACGGCACCGTAAAAGGCTGCGGCACCGTTAACCCATTAGCGCCTAATTACGAGGTCCCTTTGCGGGACCCGACCTGAACGGCTGGTCTGGACCAGCCGTTAAAGTAGGGACCCGCAAAGGGACCTTCGAGGTAATTACGGTACCGCAATCTAATTACCGCCTTCCCCGGTCCCATTGAGCCCAATGGGGCAAAACTGGGAATGGGGAAGGGCCAATGTTCAGGGGGGAATTACCACCCCGCCAACCTTGGAATGGGGTGGTAATTCCCCATTGAACATTGGCGGACTCGTAACAACACCGGCAGCAACCATGGTGCTAATAGCACCATGGGTTACCGCCAGTGTTGTAATGAGGGCCTTAGTCTTGACCACCTGCCAAGCCAGCTAGATTGGTCTGGCTTGTCCAGAAATTTCCCGTTTCACTAAATCGAAGGAGGCCTCCTAAACTTCTGCTCACCAGGTCAGAGTTTAGAAATCCATCTTAACAACCACTATCATCGATCAGTCTTGTTTTTTAACAATGTTTTTTAAATGAAATATCTTTCTTGAAAACCTAATTAGGAAACTATTAATTTATGAAGGCGTTGTTTGAGGAAGGTTTTTAAAAACAATGTCATCACATGTTACCCTATGTGGGTGAGGCATAGGATCTTGAAAGTAGACCTCTATTCCACTGTTAGCTAGCACAGAGGTTCTAGAGCAATTGACTTGTGGTCCTGTCTGTTTAACTCTTGAATAAGCCTTTCAGCTCGATTCTAGACAATTTGCGCCCACTTAATAAGTTTATTGGGTGCATCCACCAACACGATTTACCTACCATGATCTGCTATTCTATAAGGATTAGACCCATTTGAGGTCTTCTGACCCCGATCTTAGTCGCTGGTCTTCATTTTCAGATTAATGTGGCTCCATGTCCAGTTCTTATTCTAGGCTGCACTAATCACAATCATTTTCTTGTGGTCCTGCTTCCAGCCATCCACCACTGGGCCTCTGGCAATCAAATCTGGACATGGATCTCTTCTGGTTGGGTCCTAAATTCTCTCCAGACTGATGGTTGTTGTCTCCCCAGCTCCTGAAACCTGTAAGGAATACTTCTTCATCATGGGATCTTCATTGAATTCTTAAATACTGCACATGTGAGTCCATATGTGGGACCTCACATCACTTCTATAAATTAAAGAAAGTAAACTCTCTAGCCCATCTGGCTTTTATTTTCTCAATTTTCCTGTAAATCCAAAAATGAGGCTACTACAAAGGAATGAAAACACACCAGCCACGAGGGGCAAAGAACAACGTTTATTTGCACTTCGAACGAAAGTCTCAGTCTCAGCCATGCTTGTACAGTATAGAGAAGAGTGAGCAAAGAACTCTGGCCAACTGCCCACTTTATACATTCCGAATAGCATACTACGGGTCTGTCCTACCCCTTCATGTGATAGGGTTAATGACCTATAGACGTGGTCAACCACCATAGCAACATACAGTGAAAATACCTAGACGTCATGTCTGAGACAATTTACTGTCTGGGAACAGGGCAGAAGCGGAGTGTGGGAGCATATCTTGTTCTCTGCTACAAGGTAACATTCCTCGCGGTACTTATCTGTGTTGCTCCTAGAGCCTAAGGTCCGTCTGTATTTCAGCTCAACAATACGGTTTGTCTAGAGGGGCACGTTTCAGAGCACATTATTGTAATTAACGGCAGAGAGATAAACACAGTCAAGACAGGAAGGCACCTAATTTGCAGATTAGCTACACTCTGTGCGAGATCTTCAAGGTTCTTTAGTGAAAGACAATGTGTTCAGCAGTTTGTGCATTCCTGTGCGGGGTATCAGAAAGGTTTGTGGAGTGGTCTTTTACCGCGTTCAGAATGGAATGAGCAGCAAATCAAGCAAAGCAACCAAGATGGCAAAAAACAAGAAGGCAGTCTAGTGAGTTTAGCGCGGTTCAATGTGTGTGTGCTTGGCCAACATTATAACATTACAGAGCTAAAAGCGAACACATATTTCTGAATCCTCCTTTTGGCCTAAGCCAATGCATCATCAGAATATGAGGACCAAGTGTCATTGTCATTGTCATTATCAGAGCACCCTGAATCATCGCTGTCATAAACACGGATAGCCATAAATTCTTTGAGAGCAACATCTTGCATGATTAGAGCATTAGAAATGTTTTCAGGCAGATATGGACCTGGTTTCAATTTAACTAATATATGTGTGCAACAATCACCTAACATAGAACCAAGAGCGGGTTAACATTGAATACAGTAGCAGCCTGATAAAACGATCCCTATAACAACACCAAGAGCCGAAAACACTTCCCATCCCCAGGTTCTGAGTAATTTTCAGGACCATGTACTAAGATCTCAATCCCCCTCGTGTATGTGTACTTCAGAACTCAGAATATGTAATTTCTTAATGGCCTGGAACACAGTAGGTAGGAGTCAGGTCCGTAAACGCAACATGTGGATCCGATCATTTTGCATACACCTCCACGTTCAGCTAGCATGATGTCTAAAACCACTCGGTTCTGAAGTGCAACTAACCTAATCGCCTTCTGCTCCAACATCATGTTGAACAGAATATCCGTAGTTTCATTGATGGTGTTTTCTAATACCCTGGCAAATTTCCTAATGTCTTGCGAATTAATTATCTGTCCCCAGAACGGAATCATGGACTTAGCAATGTCACTCAGTATCTGTAGTGGAGTGTCATCATTGACCCCTCTCCTGGGACGAGTTTTCAATATATCGGCGGTGGAGGTAATATAAACACCGGGCAGAAGTATTCCCAAGTAACAAGTTCCTTTCCAATATTTGGGTAACCATGGATAAGCTTCACTTCCACAAACAAAATAAATGGAACCCCCAATGTAAATAGGTCTATTCTCATTTGGCAAGACAGCAGTGATCATGCATCTGTCATATGAACCCATATACCTGGAACCATCCCTTCGTAAACAAAATGGTACTGGTGCCATTTTAAAGGAAATCATTGACTGGTAGGGTCTAGAATGCTTATCAGAATGCTTAGTAGAGGCAGTATTGAGTATGCTTCTATTTGCGAATACAGAACATCCCAGAGGAAATAGAACTAAACGATTTAATTAATTTATGTTTGTCCCATCTAAATTACCGGTAGCACTATCATTCCACCTCCCAAAGAACAATGCCCTAGTGATGCATAACAAGCAGTGGACAAAAGGAGTGGATGTATATAGTGCCTAAACCTTTCTCACCATGTTGTGGTAGATGAGAACATACCCATAATAAGGGTGTTGTTATGATACCCCGCTCTATGACTGAGATCACGTGGACGAAGAGTGTGAGCATACACATGAAGAGGAGACATAGTGGTCGCACTAACAGTTGGCAGTAGAATACTGAGTGGATGCAAATTCTCTAGATACCATAACACAGGTATCAATATCACTATGACATAGGTTATCACCAAGACGATTATCCATTTGGCCCTCATGGACCATGGCCCTTGGGAAATGGGCCCATCAATTGTAAAATGTTCCATGTCCTCATTTCTACGAGCCCCAAATATGGGCATAGTCCTTCAGTGTCCGTTAAGAAGCCTCACTGACAGGCTCTATAAATTCATCCGTAGGTGGCACTTGACCACGTGGCCGATTTTGCTTGAAGTTTTCTTTGCCACTCCTTGTCCCTTTTACTTGATCTCCTCCTGTTAGGGGAATGTCAAGGGAATGGCACACTGTTGATTTCTTGTGGGTGCAGTATTCCTACCACACTTTCCTATTCTATACAAAAATGCAATGTCAATCCCTAAACTATTTCCTTGGGTGAAGATCGTACCTTAACGCTCCAGGTACAGAGTGGTCGACGAACAAAGGATCAAGGTCTGAAGAAGAAGAAGATGTCCCAAGCCCCACGGGCTCAGAAAGTGGTTCCGTAGCAGTTTCGATGTCAATCTGACTGGGCTCGCAGTTGGTGCCAGAATCATCAACCTCCTCCTCGTCCCATTTATCATAGGGCAAAGGCAAGGGCACTCATTTCAGATGCGTTGCATGGATTCAGTTCTTCTTCCCTGCAACACCAACAGCTGTTTGAGTGGCTAGCAGCACCTGGTAGGGTCCTTTCCAGCGGGCTGCAAGACACGTCTGTCTTTCAAAATTCTTTGAGGACGAATTCACCAGGCCGAATGCAATGGCCTGGTCCTTTGTACTTCACGGGCAATGCTGCTTGAACCTGTTGGTAAATCAAACACAGGCTTTGAGTCAATTGGTCACAATAATCAGACAATAATGGATACTCTATGTCTGCCAACTTTTTAGGTCTAGGTGCATTCCATACATTAGCAGGTCTCCCCATCACAATCTTGTGTGGGAAAAGTCCTGTCTTTGTCTGCGCGGTTGTTCGCATTGACAATAATACCAATGGTAAGGCATCGGGCCATTTCTGTTTGCTATGTGCATGCACCTTTGCTAGTTTATTCTTAAGGATACCGTTGTGGCGTTCCACCAAACCAGCATTCTGAGGATGTCTCGTTAAATGAAAATGCTTGTTTACCTGTAGCCCTGCGCTTACCTGTAGTATGACAGCAGCTATAAAATGTGGTCCGTTGTCGAACAAAATTAATCCAGGCAATCAGAATCTCTGAAAATACTCCTTTAGCATAACTTTAGCTGTGGACATGGCAGTATTATCTTTCAATGGAAAAGCCTCAACCCATTTACTAAATGCACAGTTCAAGGTTAATACATACTTATAGTTCTGGCAACGCTCTATCTCAATGAAGTCTATATGAATCACTTCAAAAGGCATTAAGGGAGGTCCAAAACTACCTTTTAGTGTTGGTGTTCCCTTCCCAATGTTGTCTTACAAACATTTCATACAGTTCTGAACCAGACGTTCAGCAGTCTTTGGAATATTGTCATTGTGCCATACAGGGTCTAAATGTTTGCAAATGCTCTTTGCACAAATGTGTGTTGGCCCATGTGCCATAGTAACTACAGCAGTCACATAAGCGTTAGGCAGCATTCATCGTTGTTTCTCATTATCCACCTTGTCCACCCAACAACCCTCATTATCCAACTCTGCGGGACCATCACCCCATTGTTTTATTTCTGCTGTGGTTGCTTCAGCCTGAATCTCTTTCACACTGTTAATCCCTTCCTCCATCATACCAGTCTCAGCAACCTATCTAGCGGAAACCAACACATACATCTTTGAGTGTGGATCGGTGGCAGTTTGTTTTGCTATCTTATCGGCAAAAGCATTCCCTTTCCCTATGTTGTCAGACACTCGCTGGTGAGCGGTGCATTTGATTATCGCTAGTTGTGTGGGAAGTGCTTGCACGGACATTAATTGCACTATCAAAGGACCATGTTGAATCTTAGTACCATGAGATGTTAAGAAACCCCTCTCTGCCCATAACCTTCCAAAACTGTGAGCTACTCCAAAGTCATACTGGCTATCAATGAATATATTTACTTAAGGTCCCTCTGATATCTCACAGGCTCTAGTTAAAGCAACAATCTCTGCTGCTTGGGCAGAATTATGTAGTATTCTCATGCTCTCAATAACATTCTCTAGTGTTGTGATTGCATAGGCACCAGTGAAAGTGCCATCAGGCAGCTTGAAACAAGAACCATCACAAAATAGATCCCCATCAGGAGATTTTAAAGGTGTATTACTCAAATCATTCGTCTCCTGTTCAGTGACATACAAGCAATCGTGGGATGAGTCATTAGTGCGGTCGTCCTCGTGTGGAGCCGGATTAAAAAAACAGCATCTCTTAATTTGGATGTGAGGCGCAAATAGTATGAACTTATACCTTGTTAGTCGGGCAGATGTGAGATGCTGAGTCTGGGTTCTGTTTAATAGAACATCCACTGTGTGAGGTACCATCACGGTTAAGGAGTGACCCAGAACCCTACCCTCACTTTGTTTTACTGAGACAGCAGCATCAGCTGCAGCTTTCAATCATTTCGGCAAAGCGAATGCAACAGGGTCTAACGTGGAAGAAAAATAGCCGCACGGTCTGCTTCTTCCCCCATGTTCCTGCGTCAAAACAGCCAAAGCGCAACCATCCCTTTCATGCACAAACAGAACAAAACCCTTCTCATAATTTGGTGTGCCCATTACTGCGGCTGACTATAACGCAGCCTTGAGCAGATCAAAAGTGTCCTGAGAATCCTTGTCCCATGGCAAAGACAAAGGAAAATCCTTCTTTGTGAATGCCAACATAGGTTTAATCAAAAGCAAAAAAATCGGGATCCACTGTCTACAATAAGAAGCCATGCCAGTAAAAGCTCTGACTTCTTTCTACGTATTTGGAACAGACATGTCAGAGATGCTCTGTATACGTTCAGGTATCAGGCGCGTAACCTCCTTCAACAGGAGATAGCCTAAATAGGTGACCTCCTGTTGAAAATACTAATACCTTTTCAATTGAGCCTTATGACCATGAGTTGCTAGATGGATCAATAATAACACTGGATTCTCCTTGCAAGCATCCTCTGAGTCAGCAGCAATAAGCGAATCATCAATGTACTGTAACAATTTGCAAGTAGATGGTAAGTCTAGCCCATCCAACTGTTCTTTCAATGCCCTACTATAAATGCTCGGACTCTCTGTGTATCCCTGCGGGACATTATGAACGTAAGGAGTGTCCTCCTAAGGAAAACGCAAACAAATACCTACTGTCTACGTGGATAGGAATGTTAAAGAAGGCGTTATTTAAATCAACTAAACTAAAATGAGTGGCAGTAGCCGGAATCATAGTCAGAATGGTGGTGACATCAGGGACAATAGGAAACTGTGGCGCTAGCACTTTGTTAATGGCGCGCAAATCAATTACAAAACGGTACGGCAAAACATTGTCACCTTTCTTATAAACAGGCAGAATCGGGCTATTACATACACTTCCAGAATCTCTTCGGTCACACCCCGATGTATTAAATCAGAAACAATACTCTTAAATGCTTGTTCAACCTCTACAGAAATTTTGGATTGCGGAATAGGTGGCATTGTAATCCCTGATTTCAAGACAATCCGAACAGGCTCTACATTCAAAATCCCTACATCATTGTCATTAACTGCCCATAAATGGGTAGGCACTTTGCACAATTCACTCGGCAAAGGCAAAGATATGAATTGTGAAGTGGAATTCTGTTGGGGAGAAATCATCAAATATACTCCATCCAGAGAACAATAGATCACAACATTCAATTTCTTCAACAAATTCAATCCCAACAAATTGTCACTGCAATCCGTTGCCAATAGGAATGGACATGAATGAGTGACTGGTCCTAACGCAATTGGCACTGGTCGCGAAACTGGACTAATCTCAGGTGTACTGGAAAACCCTACGGAAATGTTACTCTGCCCTGACAGTGGGATATCTGGAACCTGAACATGGTCAATAGAGCACTTCTGAGCTCCTGTATCTACTAGAAAGACATGTTCCTATTCCACAACTTCATCTCTACGTAGCGTCCTTTCTGGTCGGCGGGAATAGGTATAGGTTCCAGAATATGCTTCTGGCTGTCCTAGCGGAACAAGACATCATCCGATTTGAAGTCCTCAGTAAAGTAAGAATGTGTAGTATTATCGAAAACATTCCCACTAACTGTATTCTGTTGCTGGCCCCCTTGACCGTTCATATTCATATCATGTGTTTGCGTCTGTGGATTCTGATTCTGTGCAAACTGATTTCTATTCGGTTTAGTCATACCATTGCGACCTCTCGATCATCTTCCAATCGGACCATTCATACAATTCGGTCTCTGTTGGAGAGACGGACATTGTGCTCTCCAATGGCCCTCCTGTCTACAATTCGCACATTGGTTCATGTGTACTGGAACCATTATGGTACGAACTGACCCCTGAATTGTGTACCCCCACCTCGTGATCCTCTCTCTATCTGTTGCAAAAGGACTCTAGACTTTAAATCGCCTTTCTTCTCTACTTACTCTTTCTCAATGTTGACCCTATTTATTTTCATAATACTGGGCCATATCAAGTATTTCAGATTGCGATTTTGCTTGCCATGCACTCTCAGATGTCATAATCTGAGACTGAATATCAGGCAACAATTCTCATACAAATTTGTCGACAAACAATCTCTTTCTAGGTTCCGTACTCAAATCCTGATCACTGAAATCCAAAAAGACCTGTTCAAACCTGTTAAAATAATCTGTTGCACCCTCGGTCTTTACATGCATGCATGCTGTAAATTTATCCCAAATAATCCTCTTCTCTGGTACCAATGTTTTGAGTTTAGTCACTATGTGATTCGGCAGCATCAATATGCTCTGCAGTGGTTTCTCTCCTGCTTTTCTTGACCCATCAGCTTGTTCTAATGCACCCCAAGTATCTCCCATTGTCGGTTGATCATCTACAGTCCTAATCTGCTTGGCAAAATCACGGGAAACAACAAGTCGATATCCCCCGGAGTAAAAAAAATGAAGAATTCAATACGACTCTATTTCTTTGTAGAACCCTGCAAGATTATTTCTAGTGTCAGGAAATTATTGCTTAAGGGAATTCACCTCCTGTCTTGAAAAAGGAACATGAACAAATTGTGAAATATAGTGCGCTGGAATAGTAGAGGCACGTATCTGTCCCACAGCTGGAATTTCTACCTTAGGGACAAGGATTGGAGGAACCTCTCTCATTGGCAACTGCACGGTCGGAAATTCAGAACGTTTATTAAGTAATAAAGCCAAATCAAGTGATAATGAAGTTAGCGCGGTATCAGGTGAAAATGCACGCTTATAAATAACCATAATATCAGCTGGACAACACAATTTTCTCTTCAAACATTCATCTTGCACATACTCAACCATCACTTGTAACACCTTTCGCTGCATAGTCGGAGAATACTAACTAAGTGTCATGCACATCAATAGGTGAAATCGAAATGTCCAACATCCACCTCAGGGCGTCTCTCGTACATATACGCATTTCTTCACTGACAGGTTTTAACGGAGGAAAAAACCGATTCTGAACATATGAAGTCTGTCTCACTTCCACATCTAATTCATCCTGATGTAAGCGATCGAGTTCCCTTTTATACACAACTTTGAAAATTGTTTACGTATTTTCACCACAGTGTCTCTAGAATGGGACAAGAAATTCAAAGCTGAACCAATTAGATCACCTGAAACTTCAGCGAGATACATCC
This sequence comes from Ambystoma mexicanum, assembly GCF_040938575.1. Lineage (NCBI taxonomy): Eukaryota > Metazoa > Chordata > Amphibia > Caudata > Ambystomatidae > Ambystoma > Ambystoma mexicanum. The sequence continues at coordinate 315,439,266 of NC_090921.1, read as the reverse complement.
CCATTCGCTCTATCAATATTTTCTGTCCAGGAATACCCCCATGGCCTGACATGGCACTTGTAGCGGCTGCTTCATCACCCCCTTCGATGTACGTCTCAGCTCATTCACATAATTCCCTCTTCTTCTCTTAGGCTATTGTGCTACGTGTTACTATTCTCGGATCGTTGTCAATAGCATCATGTAGTACAAGTGTGGTAGCGTCGGAAGTGGTCGGTACTGATATTAAATTGTTATTGTTATTTTGCATTTATATAGCGCCTTATATACCATTGGAATGGGCTGAAGGCGCTGGTAGGTTGAACGCCCTTGGGAACCGAAGTTCAGGTCAGTAGAGAGAGTAGAGGGAGTCCAAAAGTGCGTGTGCGCACCAGGTATGTGTGCAGCTGGTGCAGAAGTCGAGTGGTAGCTGCTTCTTAGCTGTAGGTGTGGTGGTTGAGCGGTCAGAAGTATGTGTTCGCTCTGGTCGGTTTTACCCAGAACGAGTGTGGCTGCGTTAGGCCTGAGGAGAACGCCTGGCTGGGGGGTGTGAAACCAGCAATGATTACTTAGAGTGATGTGGAGTAAGCGGGAGAATGTAGATATGAGAACAGTTATACCGAATGGTGTCATAGTATCTCTGTGTTCTAGATGAGTGGTGGTGTAAGGGGGAGAGTAAGCATGGGGTGTGGTATGATGTATGTTTTCAAGTGTTTCCTTCATTCCAAAGCATATTAAGTATCGTCCGCTGCACATATTCGTCCGTTCCTCATACTCGTCCGCTCCACACATTCGTCCAGTCATTATCATCGTCTAGTTCACACCCTTGTCCAGTCCGCACACTTGTCCGGTCCGCACGCTTTCTTTGCTGCGATTGGTGTGAGAGAGGGTAGGCGGGTCAGAGGGGGGGAAGGTGGCAGGGGTATGATGGCAAGGCGGGGGGTGGGTGATTGCAGGGTGGGGTGTGGTAGTCGGGGGAGCGGGCATGGGCAGTGCTGGCGGGTCGGCAGTGGGGTTCAGGAGATGAGTGGTCTTGGGTTTCTGATGGGCACTGGTGGAGTTGGTGCGCTTATGATTGGTGTGAGCTTTGGGTTGATTTGGGAGGGTTTTCTGATTGTAGTTCTAGGGTCGGTGACTCACACTTATAGGTACACTTCTGGGCTGAACTAGTCAAGGACTAATTGGTGCTTCTAAGCAATTGGGTATACTTCTAAGTGCAACTTGGTAGGGGTCTAAATGCAATTTGGTACACTTTCTTAATGCAGTTGGGTATACTACTGAGTTGAGCAACTTTTCAGAGAGGCTAATGGGCGCAACTTCAAATGTAGTTGGGTGTACTTCTAAATGCAGGTGGGAACAGTCCTAAATTCAACTTTCTCAGAGAGGCTATTGGGTGCAATTTCTAAATGCAATTGGGTACACTTCTAAATGTTGGTGGGAACAATTCTAAATTCAACTTTCTCAGAGAGGGTGCAGGGTACAATTCTAGATGCAGGTAGGAACAGTTCTTAATTCAACTTTCTCAGAGAGGCTAATTGGGTGCAGCTTCTAATTAACATTGGGTATAATTCTAATGCAGGTGGGAACAATTCTGAATTCAACTTTCACAGAGAGGCTATTGGGTGCAACTTTCAAGTGTAACTGGGTACACTTCTAAATGCAGGTGGGAACAGTTCTAAATTCAATTTTCAGATAAGCTATTGGGTGCAGCTTCTAAAAGCAATTGGGTACACTCCTAAAATGCCGTTGGATACACTTCTAATTGCAAGAGGAAGCAATTCTAATGCAACTTTCTCAGAGAGGGTGCGGGGTACAGTTCCAGTTGCGAGTGGGAACAGTTCTTAATTCAACTTTCTCAGAGAGGCTATTGGGTGTAACTTCTAAATAAAATTGGGTATACTTCTAATGCAGGTGGGAACAATTCTAAAATCAACTTTCACAGAGAGGCTATTGGGTGCAAACTTTCAGGTGCAACTGGGTACACTTCTAAATGCAGGTGGGAACAATTCTGATGCAAGTGGGAACCAATCTAAATTCAACTTTCACAGAGAGGCTAATTGGGCACAGCTTCTAAATGCAGTTGGGTACAATTCTAAAGCAGGTGGGGACAATTCTAAATTCAAATTTCTCAGGGAGGCTATTGGGTGCAACTTTCAGGTGCAACTGGGTACACTTCTAAATGCCGTTGGGTACACTTCTACATGCAAGAGTGAACAATTCTAATTCAACTTTCTCAGAGAGGCTATCCGGCGCAACTTCCAACTGCAGTTGGGTACACTTCTAAATGGAGGTGGGAACAGTTCTAATGCGGGTGGTAACAAATCTAAATTCAACTTTCACAGAGAGGCTATCGGGCGCAGCCTCTTAAATGCAACTGAGTACACTTCTAAATGGAGGTGGGAACAATTCTAATGCAGGTGGGGACACTTATAAATTCAACTTTCACAGAGAGGCTAATTGGGGGCAGCTTCTAAATGCAAACAATTCTAATGTATCTTTCTCAGAGGGCTATCCGGCGTACTTCTAAATGCGATTGGGAACAGTTCTAGATTCAATTTCATAGAGAGGTTGTTAGAGATTCCATCTAAGTTTGGCGTATGCTAGCAATCATTAGTTGACGTTATACTGCGGGCCATTGAAATGCAGGAGTGGGCAGGCTATTGGGAACACTTCTAGATTCTATTTACCAGAGAGGCTACTGGGCGCACTATTAAAATCAGTTTTCCAGAGAGGCTATTGGGCACACTTCTAAATGCAACTTTCACAGAGAGGCTATTGGGTACATTTCTAAATTCACAGAGAGGCTGTAGGGCGCACTTTCTAAATGCAACTTTCACATGCTAACATTCACAATTTCATCTAAGAGTGGACATGCTAACATTCACAATTCCAACTACGAGTGGACATGCTAACATTCACAATTCCGTCTAAGAGTGGACATGCTAACATTCACAATTCCGTCTAAGAGTGGACATGCTAACATTCACAATTCCATCTAGATGTGACGCAGGCCAATATTCACAATCTCATCTAAGAGTGGACATGCCAACATTCACAATTCCATCCAGATGTGACGCAGGCCAATATTCACAATTTCATCCAAGAGTGGACATGCTAACATTCACAATTCCGTCTAAGAGTGGACATGCTAGTATTATGGCACTCTGTTATTGGTAGGTAAGATAGAGTGGCGGGGGTTTTCTGGAGTAGAGTGATTGCTCTACTCCCCACCCATGCCACACTCACTCACTCAGGCAAATCGTGTGCACTAGGTGGTGGAGGAAATGCCGCTGCTGGAGCGGTTGGTAGTGTTATCGCTAAAGGTGCTAAAGGCTGTACGGGTGCAGGTGAAGGTGTCTGTACGGGAGGAGATATATACGGAGGTGGTGCCGTTGGATCAGATCATCTCTCGTTTAATAACAGTTCATCTGACGCATGCAGATCTTTTGCCAGGTATATTTTCTGGACATCCAATTGAAATGCCCTGTCCATACTCCTAATGGCTTCTACTTGTTTCTGCTGATCATGTGCTAAAGCTTTCTCAGCTTGCATAATATGCTTGCGAGAATGTTTCTCTCTGCTTTGGAGACGCTGTGTGACTTCCTTCTGCCAATCTCTGATGACATCAAAAGCAGCGGGCCTCGCTTTCTTTCATAACAAAACATTTCCTAAATGCTGCATTCTAGCCATTTCGAAACTTCTTAGCTCTGGCCACTGAATGTCTGAGACATGTCTGATTTGTAGATGCCAAATATTATTAAATACAATAGCACTCAATCCAAAATTCAGGTACATTTCATAGGCCGGCGAACCCGCATGTGGCGCCGGTTGACTATGTCCTAAATCACTAGATGGTTCTCCTCTGCAACAAAACATTGCTAAACAGGATGACAATTTACCAGGCATACTAAAAAATGCTGTCTTACCTGGCCAAAATATATACACGTAAATACTACATAAATACAAATATCAGGAGAATGCCAGTCTGAAATAGACTCACCTGATTCCAATCGATTTCAAAGAATGAACGTTGTGGCTGGTGCTTTTCCCAAATAATAAATAAGCCTTGAGTCCGGGAGCCTTGCCGTGATGACCTCTAGGCGAAGTGTGACAAATGGAGACCAAGAGCATAAGTCTGCGAGGAAACGCGTCTCTCTGTGCAGGGGCCCCAGTACTCACTGATCTCGGTTCGATGGCTTCGACTACGCAAAGCGACGGATCATCATCGGAAGGGTCCCTATTCGGGCGCCATCTTGTAAGTCCAAAAATGAGGCAACTACAGATGAATGAAAACACACCAGTCAGAAGGGGCAAAGAACAACGCTTATTTGCATTTTGAACGAAAGTCTCAGTCTCAGCCATGCATGTACAGCATAGCGAAGAGTGAGCAAAGAACTCTGGGCAACGGGCCACTTTATACATTCCCGATAGCATACAACGGGTCTGTCCTACCCCTTCATGTGATAGGGTTCATGACGTGGTAAACTCCCATAGCAACATACAGTGAAAATACCTAGACGTCATGTCTCAGACAATTTACTGTTTGGGAACAGGGCAGAAGCGGAGTGTGGGAGCATATCTTGTTCTCTGTTACGAGGTAACATTCCTCGCGCTACTTATCTGTGCTGCTCCTAGAGCTTAAGAGCAGTCTGTATTTCAGCTTAGCAATACAGTTTCTCTAGAGGAGCATGTTTCAGAAGCACATTATTGTAATTAATAGAGAGAAAAACACAGTCAAGGCAAGAAGGCGCCTAATTTGTAGATTAGCTACACTCTGTGCGAGATCTTCAAGGTTCTTTAGTGAAAGACAATGTGTTCAGCAGTTTGTGCATTCCTGTGCGGGGTGTCAGAAAGGTTTGTGGAGTGGTCTTTTACCACGTTCAGAATGGAATGAGCAGCAAAACAAGCAAAGCAACCAAGATGGCAAAAAACAAGATGGCAGTCTAGTGAGCATAGCGCAGTTCGATGGGTTTGTGCCAAGGCCCACATTATAACATTACAGAGCTAAATGCAAACACATATCTACATTCCCTCAGTAGAATGCATTTGTGGGCCCACAGCAGGTACTCTTACATATGTAGGCCATACACAGAAATAGAAAAGTAGACAGGCTTCTCTACATGTACATAGAATACATAGAATACAAATACATTGGCATGGACAGCAACAAGCATTTGTGAATCCCACCATGCTTTGTACTGGCAGTCAGTTCTTATTTCTTATTACTCGGGAGGATAGCTCAGGGGCAACGTGCTCGCCTTGGAAGCAAGACGTCACGGAGCACCACAGGTTTGATCCCCGGGTCTGCGCTTAGAAACCTCTGGGTATTAAGCACGTTATAAATAACCTATCATATCATATAATTTCCAACCATGTGAGGAGGTTCTGGGAATACTTTTATCTGCTCTTAAGCAGCGTTCTCCTATAATTTTCATACTTTGTGCAACATATTTTGCTTCAACTGATGTTCAATTACATCTAGGAAAGTTTATTTTAGCGAAGGTAGGTCTTTATGACTACTTTTCTCCATACCCTGACAATCCACGGGCCTAAAATGTTTCACTTTCTGATAAATGTAGCACTTATGGTGGTAAAAAATGAAAAAAACATATCTTTGCTTTACGAATTGGTCACCAGCCTGAAACCACACAGTTGAACAGTTCCCCATTCATCATAAAACGTCTTTCCGCAGGCTCAAGGACAGGGAAGGGATCAGGCTAAGTGTTCTTCTTGAGACAACAAAGGCTTATTCTGAGTCTGCTTCTGAGGGTTCATGCAACTCTACAAGTCAAGACTGGAGGTCTCTGTATTTACCACCTCAAAGAGATCTCGTTCTGCCCGCCCTCCCCACGAGTTATCACCATCAGTGCATGGACCATTCCACATCGAGAGACTCAAAGTCAAGGGACGCATCCAGAGTAATACCAGAGACATGCTAGCTCTTGGCATATTAGCATGTGTCTTGACACTGAGCTTGCCACAGTTGGGGGTTTCAGCACTGATCACAATGTCAAGAGTGTCAATCTTGGTTTTCTCATGCTTGACCATCATGACAGAGACAGCCACAACATCAAAGCATTCCATCAAAAAGTCGACACCCAGAAAATCATAGTCAGCTCATATGAATCCTCTGAATAGTGAAAAGACACTGCAAAAGCCTGCAAGGCTTCATGGTGGGCATTTTCTCAAAAAACATGTATTATCTCATTGAAAGTCACCCATGCCCGTGGAAACATATACTACATAGGACCGGTCGGACTATTTGTCTAAAGCACCCGATTCTTCACCAAAGAGGATTTCAGCCAGGGGTGACATTATCTACTCTTTAGAAGTTCAGCAAAGGGCTCCTTAAAACTGAACATTACATTTTCGTCTCCAAGAAGGAAGTTATTGATCATTTTTGATGAATCGCGACCAACTGAGCTTCAAAGCCTTTCATTCCACTAGTTCACCGGGTTCTTGAGCATATGATAGAAATATTCACTGCTCCAACACAGGTTCCTCACAAGTAAAGGTTGGAAAAGACATGTTCTATATTTGTACCCCTTTTTTCACTGAGATGCACCTGTAAATTCACTAACAGTTTGTCAGGAAAGGATGTTTGTCTTACTCGTCTCAACTATTACCATTCACACCTCCAAATAAGGTAATTCAGTTGGGACATGAAACATGCATTCCAACATTCTCCCCTTTAGTTAATTCATTAACTACTGAATTTAATTATCATTCTTTAATAAATTCTTCTCGGGGGAACCCAAAACCTACAAACATCCTGCATGCTCTTCGCACTTCGGACATACTTCTCAGGCGTAAAAGACAAAAACATCCACCCACCATTACTGCAATCTATTCAGTACTCCACATAGTAAGACAAATCTGGTGAAGGACACAAAACAGTACGTGGAGGCCCAATTAACCCTGGATTCATCTCTGACTCAGTCTGTGTGCCCATATGATTTGAGATGGAAGTGGCTCAACCCGTAGACAGAGTAAATGACATCATTGCAGATGTTCTAGGTAGGTTGGCAGAACAGCATCTCAAGAGCACCTGACAGGAACAGCAAATTATTAGCAAAAAGAAAAAATAGGCATCAGTATCTTCACAGTTATGCTCAACTAGGAGGGTACACAGGAGAACAATGAGTTTCTTCAAGTATCGTCTTCGATCCCAGTCTCCTTCTCCATGGCCACTCAAAGTTTGTGTAGCGCTCCAATCGTTGGGGACAGGGTCCCATTATCTAAATCATTTGGGGGCACGTACAAGAATAGTGTGTACATCACAAATTGGTGTGGCACTCGCCCCTGGTGAATTTCCTGGTGAATTGTTTAATAATATAAGTAAAGAAACATGTTGGGTGTGTGATGAATGTTGTATGATTGAATGAATAAGTGACGGATGCACAGAGAGCTTAAATGTGTAAGGACGTGTGTATGCTGCCATGATAAGAGATGGAAGTGCATAATAGATCCTCAATGAAAACTTATTCTATGTACTAAATACGAGTTAATGAATTGATGTACCAGACAATTTAGTAGAAGTACTGCACAAACTTGTAGAAACTAAAACATATTTTTAGAACTATATTGAATAGATGAGAAATAGTGGATATTTTTATTGAAATGTGTTTTATAAAAAAAGAAATAAATTGATATTTTTGAAAAATACTTGGTAGCATATGTCATAATATAATAGAAATTAATGCATACAAGTTGGCAGACACGAATGGTCTTCGGGAAGCAAGTGACCCGTTGAACAAATTATATTGTACTATTGTGTTTTAAAGAGGGCTGTTCAAAAGTGGTCTGTATAGATACTTCCTCTTGTCTCTCTGAGGTTTGTTAGGGGCACATACGTGCAACACATACTCCCTATTTTTGGTCACACCCGCATTCCATAGCTGTAGAAGGTCAAGGGTTTAGCTGTTCTGCAATGTCATAAGACGTACAGCTTTCATTTTTGTTCCTTTATTGAACTCAACGTGAATTCTGAGTGGTTTATGAAAATTAGCAACTCATACCTGTTGACCTGTAGCCATTTCGCATTGATGATGGCCTGTACACCAGGGGCCAGAAGGGAGGCGAAGACCATTTCGGCCCTGCTGACGAGACAAACATATCGAGAATGATCTTTAATGCCTCTGAAGATGTTGACGACAGATAGATGCTTTGCTTACGTCTTCTCAAAAGTTCAATTCTCTTATGTCCATTAAGAGTCTTAAATCCATAAACATTAGATGAAAAAAAGGATGCAAGTTGCACAGGGGGCAGAAAAGGCACAGAGGTGGCTCGTGAGATTTTAAATGGGCTTCATTGCAGTGTAATGATACTGCATGCTCCCTGCCAAGCTGGAGGAACTTGGAAATATGCAAAGGGCCCGCAAGACCAGTAAAGATCAAGCAGTGCAGACGTCCCTCCAGCAAGATCTGTGATATGAACGGCTCAACTACAGTTCATGTTCGTGGCAACAGGCATAGTGCCATTGCCCTTAAAACACAGAGAAAAATGTGTATGTAACTGGATCTTAACAGGATTTCCCTTGTCTCAGAGCAGTCATCTTTAATCTGTGCCACTGCTTCTTCAGTGAGCCCCCTCATTCCTCTGGCTCTTCAACTCATTACCCCCCTACGCCTGCTCCCATTTGTTATGTGAAAAACAGAACTTTGATTTTCAATTGTGCTCTTGGGTTACATCGTACATTTTCATGCTCCTTCTTTTGTTTTTTCGCACACTCATTTTCATTAACAGATATGATTGATGCCTGGACTGAATGTCCTTTAAATTGCCCTTGTACTCGCATAAGGCTAGGTGCACTAAACATTTTGCTATCTTTGGATACACTTCGCTTGGAATAATCATTCTGGGAATGTCAGAAGCATGGGGGATAAGGGAGCAGATATAACAAGAATCTGCAGACCTTTCTATCTCCACCCTTCCCATGTGACTATACCACATATTATCTGCGGCAAAGCCATCCACATCCACGGAACTATCCAGACACACCTCTTCATCTTCATTTAAATCATGGTCAATATCCCTTTTTGGTCTGGGCATTAATATTTCATAAAACCCTACAAGACTAGACACATTATAAACATTTACATTTATATCTATATCCAACTTGCCCTCCCTAAATACACCCTGCTCGAGCCCTATGCACCTCTAATTTCAACTCTCTGACGGTCAAACATTTCTTTAAGCAAAGAGTTGGGGGCAGATCTCTCTGTGGCTGGTGCCTCCCTTTGGAACAGTCTCCCTGCCCCTCTCAGATTTGAGCCAGACTGTCTTTAGTTCCGGAAACTTCTAAAAACTCTGCTCTTCTCTACCTCTTTCCCTTCCTTGCTAATCACCCACTGCCGCTGTTACCGGTGGTCTGATCCTCATGTACCTCAAAGGCTCTCAGGCCCTTCCTCCCTGTCATTACCTGCAACCCCCCCATTGTATTGCCCGCGGGCCCCTGCCTGGTGGCTCCACATACCTCCCGTCAGAGCTTCCTACTAGCACTTAGCTTGAGGTGCTCCTCCTGGCTCCCCTTAGCACTTCCCTCTTGGGCCCTCCTCCAGCACTTATCCACTCCTCTGTTCCCCCTTTCAATCCTATCCCCCGCAATTCTTATAAATACGCTTGCACAGCCAAATGCCTCAATGCCTAGTAGGAGCACAACTGTGTATATGTATATATATGTTGAGAGAGTGGGAAGACTTTACTAACCAGTGTTCAGGACAATTCCTAAATATTCTAATAAAGTATGCGCGCATGGACAGACAAAAAAACATTGATAAAAATAGAAGAAATCAATGAACAACTCTCTTCCCTTCCCTCCAGCGAAGATGGTAACAAACTTAGAACAGATATGGAAGGAAGTCTGAAAACCTATGAAGAAGATATTAAATTGCACAAACAAAGTAAATTCCTCTGTGACAAGGAAGATTATGAACTGAGCAGAGTGTATACATTCGCACGGCGATTTAATCACTTAAGGAAAAATATGCCAAGTCAGAATACCAAGAATAAAGAGACTACCCCTAGCTCAAGTGACATAGCAACCACATCAGATTCGGAAGCCTCAACCAGCACTAATGAAAACCCACCAAAAAAGACCAATTTTATAGACGAGATGAGAATGCTTGGACTGGATGGCTGAAAAAATACCACCAAAAAGAATACAGGAAAGGGTCGGGGCAAACACCAAGGATCAGTAGGAAAAAGAAAACAAGGTGGGGGACAAAGGAACAAGCAGCTCGGAGTCAGATCAAAATGCAACAGACTTAAAGAAACTGACAACAGCATCATCAATCTTTCAGACTATGGGCCTCATTCCGAGTATGGCGGTAAGGGATAGCGGCCACAGGTAACGAGACCGGTGGCGGTGATCCCTTACCGCCATACTCCGAGTTCCCTTTGCACCCTCACCCTTAACGCCTGCTTTGAGCAGGTGTTAAAGTCGAGGGCGCAAAGGGGCCTCCAAGCCAATAACAGTGACCGTAATGAACGGTCACCGTTATTTGCATCTTCCCCATTCCCATTGAGCCCTATGGGGGCTCATTTGGGAATGGGGAAGAGCCTTGGTGAATGGGAAATTACCGCCCCGCCAACCTTGGAATGGGGCGGTAATTCCGCCATCCACCAAGGCGCTGCCGGTCCGGGTACGGCATCAACCAAGGCGTTAATAGCGCCATTGGTTAGCGCCGTACTCGGAATGAGGCCCTATGTCCTTGATTCAGAACAAATCAAAGTATTACAGTATGGATTCAACTTCTGCCCTACTGCTGGTTATGATTACCCAGAAACGAGAATTGACTTTTACAAATATATGAGGAAGATCCGATTGAAAAAATTCTTTATCATGAATCCACCTAAAGAAAAACAAAGTACTGGCTTATCAGGCCGAACTATGGTAGCCATAGGGGACTTAGATATATTAATAGATCTAGTCGAATTGGAATCAACTGGGGAACAAGCCGAAGGATCCATTACTGTCACTCCAGAAATGTTGAATATAGATACTGATTGCCCTATAAAAAGTAAACTGAAGGCCAAATCTAGATTCAACCAAATGATCCAACCGGGAGGAAAAATTGAAGCCTTCCAGGATCTAGTTGTCCATGACCTAAAGAAAGCCAGACTTCAAAAGAATAGAATGAAATCGAACTTCTCAGCAAAAGAAAAGAAAATTCTCAACGATCTGCAGGAGCTAAATAATATTGTTATAAAAGCATCCGATAAAGGCAGCAATATAGTAATCCAGAACAGAAAAGATTACATAAATGAAGCAGAAAGGCAATTATTTGATACCAGCTGCTATGGGAAACTAAATGAGAATTCTACTGAAACCATAAAGAACAAAGTGGAAGGTTTTTTGAAAAAATGGTTAGACCTGGATATCTTGAATGATGATGACTATAAATACCTTTACAACAAAATCCCCATTATTCCAACTATTTACTTTTTACCCAAGGTCCATAAACATTCTACCCGCCCCCCAGGTTGAACGATTGTTACCCTGAATGGAGCCTCTCTTGAAAATATGTCGAAATATGTTGACCAAACATTACTGCCTTTAGTCTTTACCTTATCTTTACACAAAAGATTTTCTGAGTAGGATTGAAGGAGTTGTTTGGAAAAAGACGTTATGTTTGCAACACTAGATGTGGTATCTCCTTATGCCTCTATAGAGCATCGAGATGGAAAGAGAGCGTGTAAACATTTTCTGGACAGTAGATCATTAAATTACCGTACCCATGGTGAAATGATCATGGAAATGATAGATCTATGTCTATGTAACAACATCTTCTTATTCGACAATGTCTATTATAATCAATTGAGAGGCACAGTGATGGGTATGAGTTTTGCCCCACTTACACCAATCTAGCAATGGGTTGGTGGGAAAAATTCATTCTATGGACAGAAGCCAACAGCCAGCACACCAATTAAGTAGTCCTCTGGCTACGGTTCATAGATGATTTGTTCATCCTCTGGAATGGCAAGGAAAAGGATTGGCTCGACTTTGTAGCTATCTTGAATATAAATAACCTGAATCTAAAATTTACTGAGACACATAGTCGAGAATCACTGATTTTCCTTGATGTACTGGTTAAGCCAAACCAAAGAAAGATTAGTACAGAGCTTCATCGGAAACCCACTAATTCCGATATGCCTCTGTTTCCTAGTAGCAATCATCCGACTCCATTAAAATGGCGTATACTGTATGGAGAATTTGTTAGAATTCGGCGTAACCGCAGTGAATTGGAGTGCTTTGACAGCGAGTGAAAAATGACAACTAATAATTTTGCCAAACAGAGATACCCGAAAGCAATAATAGAAAGAGCTTACTCCAAAGCACGCAATTTAGACCGGTCGCCTTATTGGTGACCAATCGAAAATCTGAAGAAGAAATAAAAACAGATGAGATAAGGCTAATACTCACATACGGTACTCAAGCTAGCACAATAAGAAAAATACTGCACAAACATTGGCATGTCCTAAAATCAGATGAAGCCTTGCAACCATACCTTGACGAACGAGCAAACATAACCTTTAGAAAATCTACTTCCATCAAAGACCTACTAGTTAGTAGTTTTTTCTCCCCCAAAATGCAAAATGTGGGCATCTCTTCATGGCTAGGGAGCAAAAATACAGGCTTTTACAAGTGTACAAAGTGTAAAGCATGTCAACATGCCTTAAACAAGAATAATTTTGTACACCCTGTATTGGGCAATAATGTAGAAGTGAAATCAATGATTACATGCAATACAGAGTTTGTTGTATACGTATTATCTTGCTCATGTGACCTCTGGTATGTGGGAAGTACCATAGGTAAATTGAAGTTAAGAATTCTGCAACACATAAGGAATGTAGATGCTTCCTACCCTATGGCAGTCCATTTTAGAGATGTCCACCAAAGTAAACTGGAAGGTTTTAGGTTTTTTGGAATACACCATGTGAAAGTGAATCCACGTGGTGGCAATCGTGAATTAGAGCTCCACCAGATGGAAACTAGGTTTATTTTAGATCTTGCAACCAAAACGCCCAAGGGGCATAATTTAGATGAAGAGTTATATACTTTCCTTGGAACATAAATTGCTTAAATTCTGTGAACTCTAAAAATGTCTTTTGATCACAAAGTTAAATTTAGAATGTCTTTAAAGCTGGACTTCAAGAAAGTAGAAAAATATTTAAAAATAATATTTTACGAAACATCTTTTTTATTTGTTAAACATATAGTATGTACAAATTTTAATTGGCAAATATACATTTTACATGCGAAGTCTGAAATGTAAAGATTGAGAATGAATTATTTGTAAATCTTTCTCCCCATATAACTGAGTCTTGGGCCAAATTGTGATAGAGAAGCACTAAAAACTATAGCAGCTATGCATTTTTGTTTGCACAATGCAGTATGGACTTTAGCTTCTCTGCACACTGCTTAAAGAAGGTTTTAACTGGTTTATTTTATTGTTCAACCATTTTTGTGTATAGTGGTCGCATATTTTTTGTAAATCTAAATCAGGTAACCTTGATGTTGCGCAATCTGTCCAATTTAAATATATGTCAGCATTTTGCAGCTAAAAATCTTTTTTCGGCAATGGATTTTATTAGAAAATAATTTGCACAAGCACTATGCACTTCACACATTGACCGAATACGATTTGTTTACAAACTTAAAAAATTAAATGAGTTTGGTACAAGCTTAATAATCAATGTATTAATGGATAAATTGAAGAAATATTGTATTTTATAAAGATCCCAGGCAGTTGGAAATCACAAAAAGGGTTTACTTATTCTTCTATATAAACAAAATATGCAAGAAATGTAACCACAACACACATTTCTTCTTTTATGCACTGAGCACTTTATAAACCAGTGTTGTAATGTACAGAAAACCAATTCCAAAATGGCCGAATGTATTCACTAAAGAAAGTCATAGAACATTAGTAGGGTAGAAAGTGAAAATGGACAAGACACACAAATAACTCAATGGAACCATAGAGTTTCACATGTACTTGTATTTAATGGCTTTGTGCAACTGTTTTTGTGTACATGATCAAGCAGCAGGAGACTGCGAAACGTGTTGTACCGTGATAAATCTGTCTCTTCTTGATGCCTAATAAAACTGAATAAGTGAACAAACTCGCTGTTGTTTGATGGGCTGATTTCCAGAACTGGCGTACGACCGCAACCTGAGAGCGCCGTCCTCCTCTGGAAGAAGTGAAACCACTTCTTATTTTTTTTAAAATATATATATATTGTTACCCCCTTTTCTCTGACCAGGGTAACATCAGGAAGTGTTACAGAGCCAGAAGCCATAGAAGAAGGGTAAAAGAAAGGAGGGTTAATAAGGAGGCATGGTAGCCTCCTTTCCCTTATAAGGACCAGCCTAACCCTGCCCCAGCCTTTATGGGCTATTGTAACACATTCCCCCACATTTCCCATAATTTAACACACTATGGTACTGGGACGAGGAAAAAACAACTAATAGTGATGAACACTGGTAGATCATTTCACCACTCTAGTACTGAGACAAGGAAGAGGCCGGCAGAGTATTGTAAAAATCAGTCATGTCCCTTTAACTATGGTCAGGCAATTGGACTAAATGAGCCACACTTGAGGTCATTTAACAATCCTCATGAATATAAGAGTGCAGACACTTCAAGAAGGAAGGATGGAGAAACCTACTTGCGGGAAGCAGGAGCTGTGGTGAGTTGCATGAATGGAACCGGTGTGCAACCTAGAGGCTTTGCCACTTGGTGAGGCAGAGTGTTGCGAGGGAGCAGGTGGTGAGGCAGCAGATGGGAGCATAAGGGCCCGCGAGTGGACCACTTCGGAGGGTGAGGTCGGCTCGCTCACCTGCCCAGAGAGGCTGGCAAGTGTACGTGAAGCTGTGTAAGAGGTGGGAGAGGCAGCTGGATCTCCCAAGTGAACAAGCATTAGAAGCCGCATTAAGAAGTGGGATGCGTACTGCTAAAGGAACACTGAAAAGACCAGTGAGCCTGCCAAACACCATTGGGGAAAACTGGTGGTCTAGGAGGGGCAGAGCTATATGCTAAGAGTCCAATACAAGAAGGGAACATACAGAAAGACAGTTGATATGTCTTGAGAGACCCAAAATCGAATGAAGCAAGAGAGAACCTTGAGTTGCATAAGGGAGAATACTTGGAATTCTGAACTTGGAATTCTGAATATCAATGTGAGTGAGTAATGTTTGTAAGTTCCAAATGCCTCCTTTTAAATACTGAACAAACTGAAAGCATTATTGAATACCGTACAGAATTAAAGCAACATGAAAGTATGATTTAACATGTATTTCTGAATGCAGCACAGAGATAAAGGAAACTAAGAGAATGTTTTGAATGGAACAAAAGCAACATGGTGCAGGTGGCACATAGCACAAAGCAATGAAATACAGGTGTTGGCAAAGCAAGTAAAATCCGAAGAAGGGTGTGAGAAGCGAAACAAGTCTCAACAGCATAACCAAGTGAATGGTGAGCAAGCAAACCACGATAAAGGGTTGAAAGAGCATATTTCTGATACAAAAATACTTTTCACTGTCAAAGGAAAGCAGTGGACAATTGTTGCAAAAGCTAATGAAAAAGGGGTATTGGTGCGTGACCTTTGATATGTGGACCGTGTGGTCCAATAACTGTGCCTAGAGTGATAGCCCTGAGTGTAAACCTTGCATTGCTGAACCAGAGAAACTACCCCTGGCAAGACGGTTGGGGAGGATCCCAATCCTTTGAGAATTGTTTTGTTTGAACTTTCTATCTTGAACGTGGGGAAGGGAACCCTGAGAAGTTTGTGGAACTGTCTTGAACTTGGGGAAGGGAACCCTGAGAGCTTTGTGAAACTGTTTTGAACCTGGAAAGTAAGCCAGGAGCTGGAAGAAGCTTAGAACTTTGTTTGGAAGACTATTTATTTTATTGATAACATCCCTACGCATTGTTTATCTTTAGTTGTGAGGGCAAGTATAGGTTTTGGACACAGACACACTTTTAAGTTGAACTCTTTGACTTAGACTGTCCTTGGTTTCTTTAGTTAGGAAAATCCCACCTTAACTTAGTGCAAGTTAGGCCTTCATCCATCCTGACATTTAAGTTAAATAAAGTGACTCTGTTGGGATTTTTAATCTGTTTTCTGTGCCTTGCTTCATTATGCCTTCACACTATCTTATGGGGAATCAAGTGGTGCACATTCCCTGGCTGGTTTCTGAAGTAAAACAGAGTCAGGTTAAGGCAATGAAACCAATACTTCACATCGAAACACTGCTTTTCTAACGGTTCTTTAATAGGCCAACCATGTGTTCCACGATCCCATTAGCTTGTGGGTGATACACCAAGCACAAACTGTGATTATACCCAATAGAGAAGTAATCTCTGCGAAAAGCTCATTAAAAAAGTGGGTCTCATTATCAGATTTCAGGACCTCACATATTCTCCACTGTGGAAATACCTTCCACAACAAGAATTTAGCCTCTGACTTTGCATCAGGATGTGCATAGAGTCCGAGCCATCAGGTAAATTGACAAAATACAACAATAAGGTAATGAAAATTACTACACCTGTTTATCATGTCTACGTAATCAATATGAAGTTCTCTGACTGAAAGGCCCAGAGGGTCGGGTAGTGTCTGTTTCAAGGTTCTCAACATGTTTCCATGTCACACAATTAGCTACAAACTTACTTACCTGTTCCTGTATTTTATGGAGGCCTGCCGCTATTTGTCATTGAGAAGTGTGTGACAGATTATGCAGCTGCACCAGAACCACAGTAAGTAACTCTAGGGTCATAACTACTTTACCTGTAAGCTCCTGTCTTCACAATGAATCGGTGGGTGAGAGGGCGCACCTCCTTTGAACCCACAGATCCTTCTCGTCCTTTGGCTCTTGCTCCCACATTTCCGTAATCTGAATTAAGGGAAATACAGTGTAATGAACTGGTAACTGTACCTGCTGGGTCACAGGTTCTGTGATTTTGGAATTTGTAATTGGTAATTAGGCGGCCTCCTTTGCCTCCCTATCAGCTGCATCATTACCCAGTGTTAGTTGGTCAGTCCAGTTAGTATGCACAGTGCATTGGCTACCTCTGAAGGAACTGTTAGCGCTTCAATTTGTCTGACAGTAATGCAGCTTGATGGACAGGGGTCCCATCTGATCTTCTAAACCCTCTTCTATGCCATCTTGATCACTCTTAACACACAATGGAGGTTACATATGCAGAGTCAGAGTGAATGGTGACTGCCTTCCCCTTGCTCATCTCTAGCACCTCTATGAGTGCTACCGATTCTGCTACCTGCACAAAATAATGCAAAAGCAATCACTTCGTCATCCTGACTTTTTATTCACCATCCACAAGATCCACAACTGCAATATCCATATGCCTTTCTCCGGTGTCCTGATCAATTATCGATTAACCATCAACAAAGAGTACCTCTCCCCCCTCCAGTGCATCTTCCTTGACATCTTTACTCTAGTTCCTTCTCCTTCATAGGTTGACTATGTGACACCTCATTGGATGAATAGATGCATTCAATAAGAAGACCTCATATCCTGAAACTCTCTGCTGGGTGGCAGTCGATTTGGACTTTTCCAAAATCACAAAAACTGCATGTTCAACATACAATGTCACCACACAGCCTATAGTAATAGTTGAAGACTTTTCAATAGCAAAAGCCGTTTCCGCTAGAGCTTGCTTGCACGGGAAATGACCCAGCATAACTGGATCTAAGAGTCTGCTATAATAAGCCACAGGCATATGGCCCATCGATGTTCTCTGGGTGAGGACCACCATCATCATCTGCCCATATGAATGAGAAAACAGATAGAATCAATGGCTTCTTGTAGTCCAGTGTCACCAGGACTGGAGCATTACTGATCACAACCTTAAGCTCCCGGAAACAAGTTACCAACTCTTGTGACCACTCAATCAGACCTTTTACTTTTTTTGCACTTCTTTGATTCTTTGGAATAGGAGCCTCGTGTAACTAGAGTAGTTAAAAATCCAAGACCTGCATTAGTAACAGAGTCCCAAAAACTGCTGCATCTGTTTTACGGTAACTGGCTGTGGTGTACTCTGAACTGCTACAGACTAGCAAATCCTCCACATACTGAATCACTGTACTAGGCAACTTCCACAATCCATCTGAAACACCCAATTAAAAAAAACGGAGGGATTCACATTAAACCTGCGGTAATCTTGTGTGCTGAAATGTTTAGGTACTGAGAATCTGGGTGCAAAGGAACCGAGAACAATGCATCCTTCCGATCAATTACAGTAAAGTGGGTAGAACCAGTCGGGATGTTAATGGTAGCAGTATTCAGAACCATTGGGAACTCAGCCTCAATGATATTATTCAAAGGGTGCAAATCCTGCACCATCCTGCACCTGGACCCTTTTGCCTTCTTCACAGGATAGATAGCCGTGTTGCATGGGGACACAGAAGGCTGGATTACATCCTGCTTCCACAATGCCATAATGGTCTCATGGATCCCCTCATCTGCCTCCTTAGACATGGGGTATTGTCATACACATGGCAATATCGCACCAGGTCCAACTTTATAAGCACTGCTCCGATGCTATTCAGCAATCCCGCATTATGAGGATTACTAATCCATAAGTGGCTAGGCACCTTCTCTAAATCTCCCTTCCAATATGGCAATGTAGTTCTGACAATAGACATAGGCCCTCATTACACGGTAGGTGGTAAACCATGGTGCTATTAGCACCATGGTTGCCGCTGGTACCATACCGGTACCACCATGGAGGAAAGGGGAATTACCACCCCATTCCAAGGTTGACGGCGCAGTAATTCCCCCTTTCTCCATGGCCCTTCCCCATTCCCATTTTTGCCCCATAGGGCATAATGGGAATGGGGAAGTAGCTAATTACGGTACCGCAAATTGCGGTACCGTAATTAGCACCAAGGTCCCTTTGTGGGTCCCAACTTAAACAGCTGGTCTACACCAGCCGTTAAGGTCGGGTCCCACAAAGGGACCTTGTAGTAAGGCGGTAAGGGTTAACGGTCACCGGTACCCTTACCGCCTTACCGGTGACCGTTAACCCTTACCGCCTTCCGTGTAATGAGACCCATAGTCTGAGGTATCTCCCTATGCTCTACCGTTATCTGGCAAGGTACACCAATCTGAAAAACCACCACTCCTGTGTCATCGGCATCCTTGAACAAGTGTTCAGCAGATACCCCTTTAGCTTTACACCATTCCTCTCCTTCCTCACCAGTGCCTTAGAGAACCACTTTGTTCTTTTGGATGATTACCGCTTCTAAAAGTATGGTAACTATAGTGCCTGGCGCAACCTCTTGTGGAACTGCAGGATGAAATAAATATTCAGCTGGTAACCCCCATGACTTTTTTTAGAATCCCAAGTACCCATCCCATCACCACCATAACTCTGTAGAGGACCAAATCTGAATGTACGGGCACCCCCATGTTGCGCTGTCACTATAGCATGCTTGGAAAAGCGTGATTGGCCTAGCTAGATGCAAACCTGGAGTTGAGCACACTATACCTTCTTCTGTGAATGAGATCATCATATTCAACTTGCTCAAAAGATCCCTGCCCAAGATATTCACCGGGGTATCTGTACAGTACAACAAACAAGCTACCTCCCTTAGTAAGTTCATCTTTGTTGTGATGCTTACTGAAATGTTACTGCCTAGATGCTTAGTGAAATGTCACTGTCTAGAATGTGGGACACTTATGTAGAATTGTATCTCATGAAGTGCAATCTATGTTCTATGGGCAGCAGTTGAACTGGTTTATCAGAAGAGAGAGAGAGAGAGAGAGAGAGAGAGCTGTGCTCTTGTATCTATCTTAAATACAAGCTTAACCAAGCTTACCTATGTGGTGGTATCTGTCTACACATCATTCTTCCACGTAGAGAAACGACAGAATAGCCCTAGAGAATCCTTCAGTGTCCATCATTTTCCCTGAAAGGGTAAACTTACCTTCCTTGGTGCAAGATTTAGTTACCCCTCTATCGACCATGAATGAAAACGTGTGGTCACCTATCATCACATCTACCTGAGGTTACACTTCCGAATCGGTGGTAACAGACAGGACCAGACACGTCAGAGCTCTCTGTTGGCTGTCCTAGTCAGGATATGTGCTTGCACCTGGGAGTGGGAAAGGACTTCCTCCCAAACGCATGCTCCATTATAATGTGTGACTATACCCTGAGGCAAAGGATTCCTATCCGATGGCTGTACTGGTGCCTCTGCTGGCACAACTGACTGTGGCACATAGATCTCTGCAGCCTCAGGCTCCGGGTTCTGTCATACCCATGCTTGCTGTCACTGTACAGAACCTGAGGAATATGGCATGGTGGGAGGTTGCAAATGTTGCTACGGATAACCCGCAAACCTACCTGCGGGCCACTGGGATTGGCAGGTGGGTCATAAAAATATGATGGCCTAATTCTACTGTCTTGTGACAAATGTCCAATCCTCCTGTAGGACGAACAATGGACTCCATATGGGCCTCCAAACTGGCCTCCCATCTGCCTGCCAAAACTAGGCTACACTCCCCAAAATCCACACAATGCCCCTCCTCCACCTCTCTGGAAGTCTCCTCTGTCCCTGGGAAAACCTCCCATTTTCCTCCGATTGGGAGCATATCCATCCATCCATTCTTGTGCAAAACGTAATTCAATTTGTCTCTGTTGTACCTGCTGTCCTTCGGTGGGGCTTGTCATTATTGCCCCTTCTAAATTTATTTTAGCCAATTCCTATTGAGCCAGCTTGACTTCAGCTCACTGCGCCTGCTCTGCTGCTTCCTTTTCTTTCTCCTACCTCCTTTTACAATGATGCACTATATATGCTTGACTTTCTGGCTAACCCTTTCAGGCCGATTCATGGAATAATTAGCGCGGCGTAAGTGGCCAAAAACGTGCGATTCACAGTGGAATAGCGAAAATCGCAGTGCAAGTGCGAAAATCGCACGAAAAGCAGTGCGGCGCACGTTGGCGCACAGGCCATCTAACGGCGTGCGCCAGGTCACAGCGAAAATTGCACAGGCCACAGCGAAAATCGCACATAGCGCGGTGCACACAACAAAAGTAGGCGGAACACGGGGCGTAACACTCGGAATGGGGAACAACTTGCCAAAATGTGGGCGTCACGGGGGAAGTACAGGGTGCAAGTGCGCGGAACGCCCACACGCTCGCCTACAACACGTATTCATGGAATCGAATAGGGCAAAAAAGCGCACGGTCAAACCAGCACACAGGCACAAACACGACCGCCACAAGAAAGCAGGCGGTAGCGTCTCTGCGCCTGTAATAAATGTGCGCCAAAAGGTGCGCCAACAAATAGCACCTATATATAGCTATGATGAATGTCCTATACTGTGGCCCTCCAGGACAAATGACGTGCAAAGGGGTACCCACAAACACGGACACCCGGTGACTGAAAAATAAGGTGTGCGTGTATTGCGGGGTGCGCGGGAAGTCTCACATGCGATTTGGCAGGGTACGTGGATTTCAGGGGTGCGCGGGAAGTTCCACACGCGATTTGGCCGTGTACGTGCGTGGGAATTTCCACACGCGGCTTGGCTGGGTACGTGGATCTCAGGGGTGCGCGGGAAGTCTCACACGCGATTTGGCAAGGTACGTGGATTTCAGGGGTGCGCGGGAAGTTCCACACGCGATTTGGCTGGGTACGTGCGCGGGAATTTCCACACGCGATTTGGCTGGGTACGTGGATCTCAGGGGTGCGCGGGAAGTCCCACACGCGATTTGGCAGGGTACGTGGATTTCAGGGGTGCGCAGGAAGTTGCACACGCGATTTGGCCGGGTACGTGCGCTGGAATTTCCACACGCGATTTGGCTGGGTACGTGGATCTCAGGGGTGCGCGGAAAGTCCCACAGGCGATTTGGCAGGGTACGTGGATTTCAGGGGTGCGGGGGAAGTTGCACACGCGATTTGGCCGGGTACGTGCGCTGGAATTTCCACACGCGATTTGGCTGGGTATGTGGATCTCAGGGGTGCGCGGGAAGTCTCACACGCGATTTGGAAGGGTACGTGGATTTCAGGGGTGCGCAGGAAGTTCCACACGCGATTTGGCCGGGTACGTGCGCAGGAATTTCCACACGCGACTTGGCTGGGTACGTGGATCTCAGGGGTGCGCAGGAAGTCCCACACGCGATTTGGCCGGGTACGTGCGCGGGAATTTCTACATGCGATTTGGCTGGTACGTGTATTTCAGGGGTACGTGGGAAATTCTACACGCGATTTGGCTGTGTGCTCCCGGGTATTCCCTGTACACCCTCCACGGCCCCTGCAGGCAGCCGACACCACAGGGGCTACCCTGCACACCTGCTCATGTCACCCAGCACCCCCACCCCCCAGCACTGTGGGGCACCCTCCACCAGGCCCCCACTCATGTCCCCTATCACCCCCACCCCCAGCATCCAGGGGCACCCTCCACCAGGCCCCCACTCATGGCCCCCTGCACCCCCACCCCCCAGCAGTGCAGGGCACCCTCCACCAGGCCCCCACTCATGTCCAACTCATGTCCCCCTGCACCCCCACCCCCCAGCATCCAGGGCATCCTCCACCAGGCCCCCAACCATGTCCAACTCATGTCCCCCTGCACCCCCACCCCCCAGCATCCAGGGGCACCCTCCACCAGGCCCCCACTCATGTCTCCCACCACCCCCACCCCTCAGCAGTGCAGGGGCACCCTCCACCAGGCCCCCACTCATATCTCCCACCACCCCCACCCCTCAGCAGTGCAGGGCCACCCTCCACCAGGCCCCCACTCATGTCTCCCACCACCCCCACCCCCCAGCAGTGCAGGGCACCCTCCACCAGGCCCCCACCCATGTCCAACTCATGTCCCCCTGCACCCCCACCACCCAGCATCCAGGGGCACCCTCCACCAGGCCCCCACTCATGTCCCCTATCACCCCCACCCCCCCAGCATCCAGGGGCACCCTCCACCAGGCCCCCAACCATGTCCAACTCATGTCCCCCTGCACCCCCACCCCCCAGCATCCAGGGCGCCCTCCACCAGGCCCCCAACCATGTCCAACTCATGTCCCCCTGCACCCCCACCCCCCAGCATCCAGGAGCACCCTCCACCAGGCCCCCACTCATGTCTCCCACCACCCCCACCCCCCAGCAGTGCAGGGCACCCTCCACCAGGCCCCCACTCAAGTCCAACTCATGTCTCCCACCACCCCCACCCCTCAGCAGTGCAGGGGCACCCTCCACCAGGCCCCCACTCATGTCTCCCACCACCCCCACCCCTCAGCAATGCAGGGGCACCCTCCACCAGGCCCCCACTCATGTCTCCCACCACCCCCACCCCCCAGCAGTGCAGGGCACCCTCCACCAGGCCCCCACCCATGTCCAACTCATGTCCCCCTGCACCCCCACCACCCAGCATCCAGGGGCACCCTCCACCAGGCCCCCACTCATGTCTCCCACCACTCCCACCCCCCAGCATCCAGGGGCACCCTCCACCAGGCCCCCACTCATGTCTCCCACCACCCCCACCCCCCAGCAGTGCAGGGCACCCTCCACCAGGCCCCCACTCATGCCTCCCACCACCCCCACCCACCAGCCACCATGGGCAGCCCCCACCAGGCCCCCACTCATGTCCCCCTGCACCCCCACCCCCCAACAGTGCAGAGCACCCTCCACCAGGCCCCCACTCATGTCTCCCACCACCACCACCCACCAGCCACCATGGGCACCCTCCACCAGGCCCCCACTCATGTCTCCCACCACCCCCACCCCCCAGCAGTGCAGGGCACCCTCCACCAGGCCCCCACTCATGCCTCCCACCACCCCCACCCACCAGTCACCATGGGCAGCCCCCACCAGGCCCCCACTCATGTCCCCCTGCACCCCCACCCCCCAACAGTGCAGGGCACCCTCCACCAGGCCCCCACTCATGTCTCCCACCACCCCCACCCACCAGCCACCATGGGCAGCCCCCACCAGGCCCCCACTCATGTCCCCTATCACCCCCACCCCCCAGCATCCAGGGGCACCCTCCACCAGGCCTCCACTCATGTCCCCCTGCACCCCCACCCCCCAGCATCCAGGGGCACCCTCCACCAGGCCCCCACTCATGTCTCCCACCACCCCCACCCCCCAGCAGTGCAGGGCACCCTCCACCAGGCCCCCACTCATGTCCAACTCATGTCTCCCACCACCCCCACCCCTCAGCAGTGCAGGGGCACCCTCCACCAGGCCCCCACTCATGTCCCCCTGCACCCCAACCCCCAGCATCCAGGGGCACCCTCCACCAGGCGCCCACTCATGTCCAACTCATGTCCCCCTGCACCCCCACCACCCAGCATCCAGGGGCACCCTCCACCAGGCCCCCACTCATGTCTCCCACCACCCCCACCCCCCAGCATCCAGGGGAACCCTCCACCAGGCCCCCACTCATGTCTCCCACCACCCCCACCCCCCAGCAGTGCAGGGCACCCTGCACACCTGCTCATGTCACCCAGCACCCCCACCCCCAGCACTGTGGGGCACCCTCCACCAGGCCCCCACTCATGTCCCCTATCACCCCCACCCCCCAGCATCCAGGGGCACCCTCCACCAGGCCCCCACTCATGGCCCCCTGCATCCCCACCCCCCAGCAGTGCAGGGCACCCTCCACCAGGCCCACACTCATGTCCAACTCAAGTCCCCCTGCACCCCTACCCCCCAGCATCCAGGGCACCCTCCACCAGGCCCCCAACCATGTCCAACTCATGTCCCCCTGCACCCCCACCCCCCAGCATCCAGGAGCACCCTCCACCAGGCCCCCACTCATGTCTCCCACCACCCCCACCCCCCGCAGTGCAGGGCACCCTCCACCAGGCCCCCACTCAAGTCCAACTCATGTCTCCCACCACCCCCACCCCTCAACAGTGCAGGGGCACCCTCCACCAGGCCCCCACTCATGTCTCCCACCACCCCCACCCCTCAGCAGTGCAGGGGCACCCTCCACCAGGCCCCCACTCATGTCTCCCCCACCACCCCCACCCCCCAGCAGTGCAGGGCACCCTCCACCAGGCCCCCACTCATGTCCAACTCATGTCCCCCTGCACCCCCACCACCCAGCATCCAGGGCACCCTCCACCAGGCCCCCACTCATGTCTCCCACCCCTCCCACCCCCCAGCATCCAGGGGCACCCTCCACCAGGCCCCCACTGATGTCTCCCACCACCCCCACCCCCAGCAGTGCAGGGCACCCTCCACCAGGCCCCCACTCATGCCTCCCACCACCCCCACCCACCAGCCACCATGGGCAGCCCCCACCAGGCCCCCGCTCATGTCCCCCTGCACCCCGACCCCCCAGCAGTGCAGGGCACCCTCCACCAGGCCCCCACTCATGTCTCCCACCACACCCACCCACCAGCCACCATGGGCAGCCCTCACCAGGCCCCCACTCATGTCCCCTATCACCCCCACCCCCCAGCATCCAGGGGCACCCTCCACCAGGCCTCCACTCATGTCCCCCTGCACCCCCACCCCCCAGCAGTGCAGGGCACCCTCCACCAGGCCCACACTCATGTCCAACTCAAGTCCCCCTGCACCCCTACCCCCCAGCATCCAGGGCACCCTCCACCAGGCCCCCAACCATGTCCAACTCATGTCCCCCTGCACCCCCACCCCCCAGCATCCAGGAGCACCCTCCACCAGGCCCCCACTCATGTCTCCCACCACCCCCACCCCCCCAGCATCCAGGGGCACCCTCCACCAGGCCCCCACTCATGTCTCCCACCACCCCCACCCCCCAGCAGTGCAGGGCACCCTCCACCAGGCCCCCACTCATGTCCAACTCATGTCTCCCACCACCCCCACCCCTCAGCAGTGCAGGGGCACCCTCCACCAGGCCCCCACTCATGTCCCCCTGCACCCCAACCCCCAGCATCCAGGGGCACCCTCCACCAGGCGCCCACTCATGTCCAACTCATGTCCCCCTGCACCCCCACCACCCAGCATCCAGGGGCACCCTCCACCAGGCCCCCACTCATGTCTCCCACCACCCCCACCCCCCAGCATCCAGGGGCACCCTCCACCAGGCCCCCACTCATGTCTCCCACCACCCCCACCCCCCAGCAGTGCAGGGCACCCTGCACACCTGCTCATGTCACCCAGCACCCCCACCCCCAGCACTGTGGGGCACCCTCCACCAGGCCCCCACTCATGTCCCCTATCACCCCCACCCCCCAGCATCCAGGGGCACCCTCCACCAGGCCCCCACTCATGGCCCCCTGCACCCCCACCCCCCAGCAGTGCAGGGCACCCTCCACCAGGCCCACACTCATGTCCAACTCAAGTCCCCCTGCACCCCTACCCCCCAGCATCCAGGGCACCCTCCACCAGGCCCCCAACCATGTCCAACTCATGTCCCCCTGCACCCCCACCCCCCAGCATCCAGGAGCACCCTCCACCAGGCCCCCACTCATGTCTCCCACCACCCCCACCCCCCCGCAGTGCAGGGCACCCTCCACCAGGCCCCCACTCAAGTCCAACTCATGTCTCCCACCACCCCCACCCCTCAACAGTGCAGGGGCACCCTCCACCAGGCCCCCACTCATGTCTCCCACCACCCCCACCCCTCAGCAGTGCAGGGGCACCCTCCACCAGGCCCCCACTCATGTCTCCCCCACCACCCCCACCCCCCAGCAGTGCAGGGCACCCTCCACCAGGCCCCCACTCATGTCCAACTCATGTCCCCCTGCACCCCCACCACCCAGCATCCAGGGCACCCTCCACCAGGCCCCCACTCATGTCTCCCACCCCTCCCACCCCCCAGCATCCAGGGGCACCCTCCACCAGGCCCCCACTGATGTCTCCCACCACCCCCACCCCCAGCAGTGCAGGGCACCCTCCACCAGGCCCCCACTCATGCCTCCCACCACCCCCACCCACCAGCCACCATGGGCAGCCCCCACCAGGCCCCCGCTCATGTCCCCTATCACCCCCACCCCCCAGCATCCAGG
This sequence comes from Ambystoma mexicanum, assembly GCF_040938575.1. Classification (NCBI taxonomy): domain Eukaryota; kingdom Metazoa; phylum Chordata; class Amphibia; order Caudata; family Ambystomatidae; genus Ambystoma; species Ambystoma mexicanum. The sequence goes on along the minus strand of NC_090921.1, from coordinate 315,412,327 downwards.
GGCACCCTCCACCAGGCCTCCACTCATGTCCCCCTGCACCCCCACCCCCCAGCATCCAGGGGCACCCTCCACCAGGCCCCCACTCATGTCTCCCACCACCCCCACCCCCCAGCAGTGCAGGGCACCCTCCACCAGGCCCCCACTCATGTCCAACTCATGTCTCCCACCACCCCCACCCCTCAGCAGTGCAGGGGCACCCTCCACCAGGCCCCCACTCATGTCCCCCTGCACCCCCACCCCCAGCAGTGCAGGGCACCCTCCACCAGGCCCACACTCATGTCCAACTCATGTCCCCCTGCACCCCCACCACCCAGCATCCAGGGGAACCCTCCACCAGGCCCCCACTCATGTCTCCCACCACCCCCACCCCCCAGCATCCAGGGGCACCCTCCACCAGGCCCCCACTCATGTCTCCAGAACCCCCACCCCCCAGCAGTGCAGGGCACCCTCCACCAGGCCCCCACTCATGTCCAACACATGTCTCCCACCACCCCCACCCCTCAGCAGTGCAGGGGCACCCTCCACCAGGCCCCCACTCATGTCCCCCTGCACCCCCACCCCCCAGCATCCAGGGGCACCCTCCACCAGGCCCCCACTCATGTCCCCCTGCACCCCCACCCCCCAGCATCCAGGGGCACACTCCACCAGGCCCCCACTCATGTCCCCTGCACCCCCACCCCCCAGCATCCAGGGGCACCCTCCACCAGGCCCCCACTCATGTCTCCCACCACCCCCACCCCCCAGCATCCAGGGGCACCCTCCACCAGGCCCCCACTCATGTCCCCCTGCACCCCCACCCCCCAGCATCCAGGGCATCCTCCACCAGGCCCCCAACCATGTCCAACTCATGTCCCCCTGCACCCCCACCCCCCAGCATCCAGGGGCACCCTCCACCAGGCCCCCACTCATGTCTCCCACCACCCCCACCCCTCAGCAGTGCAGGGGCACCCTCCACCAGGCCCCCACTCATATCTCCCACCACCCCCACCCCTCAGCAGTGCAGGGCCACCCTCCACCAGGCCCCCACTCATGTCTCCCACCACCCCCACCCCCCAGCAGTGCAGGGCACCCTCCACCAGGCCCCCACCCATGTCCAACTCATGTCCCCCTGCACCCCCACCACCCAGCATCCAGGGGCACCCTCCACCAGGCCCCCACTCATGTCCCCTATCACCCCCACCCCCCCAGCATCCAGGGGCACCCTCCACCAGGCCCCCAACCATGTCCAACTCATGTCCCCCTGCACCCCCACCCCCCAGCATCCAGGGCGCCCTCCACCAGGCCCCCAACCATGTCCAACTCATGTCCCCCTGCACCCCCACCCCCCAGCATCCAGGAGCACCCTCCACCAGGCCCCCACTGATGTCTCCCACCACCCCCACCCCCCAGCAGTGCAGGGCACCCTCCACCAGGCCCCCACTCAAGTCCAACTCATGTCTCCCACCACCCCCACCCCTCAGCAGTGCAGGGGCACCCTCCACCAGGCCCCCACTCATGTCTCCCACCACCCCCACCCCTCAGCAATGCAGGGGCACCCTCCACCAGGCCCCCACTCATGTCTCCCACCACCCCCACCCCCCAGCAGTGCAGGGCACCCTCCACCAGGCCCCCACCCATGTCCAACTCATGTCCCCCTGCACCCCCACCACCCAGCATCCAGGGGCACCCTCCACCAGGCCCCCACTCATGTCTCCCACCACTCCCACCCCCCAGCATCCAGGGGCACCCTCCACCAGGCCCCCACTCATGTCTCCCACCACCCCCACCCCCCAGCAGTGCAGGGCACCCTCCACCAGGCCCCCACTCATGCCTCCCACCACCCCCACCCACCAGCCACCATGGGCAGCCCCCACCAGGCCCCCACTCATGTCCCCCTGCACCCCCACCCCCCAACAGTGCAGAGCACCCTCCACCAGGCCCCCACTCATGTCTCCCACCACCACCACCCACCAGCCACCATGGGCACCCTCCACCAGGCCCCCACTCATGTCTCCCACCACCCCCACCCCCCAGCAGTGCAGGGCACCCTCCACCAGGCCCCCACTCATGCCTCCCACCACCCCCACCCACCAGTCACCATGGGCAGCCCCCACCAGGCCCCCACTCATGTCCCCCTGCACCCCCACCCCCCAACAGTGCAGGGCACCCTCCACCAGGCCCCCACTCATGTCTCCCACCACCCCCACCCACCAGCCACCATGGGCAGCCCCCACCAGGCCCCCACTCATGTCCCCTATCACCCCCACCCCCCAGCATCCAGGGGCACCCTCCACCAGGCCTCCACTCATGTCCCCCTGCACCCCCACCCCCCAGCATCCAGGGGCACCCTCCACCAGGCCCCCACTCATGTCTCCCACCACCCCCACCCCCCAGCAGTGCAGGGCACCCTCCACCAGGCCCCCACTCATGTCCAACTCATGTCTCCCACCACCCCCACCCCTCAGCAGTGCAGGGGCACCCTCCACCAGGCCCCCACTCATGTCCCCCTGCACCCCAACCCCCAGCATCCAGGGGCACCCTCCACCAGGCGCCCACTCATGTCCAACTCATGTCCCCCTGCACCCCCACCACCCAGGGGCACCCTCCACCAGGCCCCCACTCATGTCTCCCACCACCCCCACCCCCCAGCATCCAGGGGCACCCTCCACCAGGCCCCCACTCATGTCTCCCACCACCCCCACCCCCCAGCAGTGCAGGGCACCCTGCACACCTGCTCATGTCACCCAGCACCCCCACCCCCAGCACTGTGGGGCACCCTCCACCAGGCCCCCACTCATGTCCCCTATCACCCCCACCCCCCAGCATCCAGGGGCACCCTCCACCAGGCCCCCACTCATGGCCCCCTGCACCCCCACCCCCCAGCAGTGCAGGGCACCCTCCACCAGGCCCACACTCATGTCCAACTCAAGTCCCCCTGCACCCCTACCCCCCAGCATCCAGGGCACCCTCCACCAGGCCCCCAACCATGTCCAACTCATGTCCCCCTGCACCCCCACCCCCCAGCATCCAGGAGCACCCTCCACCAGGCCCCCACTCATGTCTCCCACCACCCCCACCCCCCCGCAGTGCAGGGCACCCTCCACCAGGCCCCCACTCAAGTCCAACTCATGTCTCCCACCACCCCCACCCCTCAACAGTGCAGGGGCACCCTCCACCAGGCCCCCACTCATGTCTCCCACCACCCCCACCCCTCAGCAGTGCAGGGGCACCCTCCACCAGGCCCCCACTCATGTCTCCCCCACCACCCCCACCCCCCAGCAGTGCAGGGCACCCTCCACCAGGCCCCCACTCATGTCCAACTCATGTCCCCCTGCACCCCCACCACCCAGCATCCAGGGCACCCTCCACCAGGCCCCCACTCATGTCTCCCACCCCTCCCACCCCCCAGCATCCAGGGGCACCCTCCACCAGGCCCCCACTGATGTCTCCCACCACCCCCACCCCCCAGCAGTGCAGGGCACCCTCCACCAGGCCCCCACTCATGCCTCCCACCACCCCCACCCACCAGCCACCATGGGCAGCCCCCACCAGGCCCCCGCTCATGTCCCCCTGCACCCCGACCCCCCAGCAGTGCAGGGCACCCTCCACCAGGCCCCCACTCATGTCTCCCACCACACCCACCCACCAGCCACCATGGGCAGCCCCCACCAGGCCCCCACTCATGTCCCCTATCACCCCCACCCCCCAGCATCCAGGGGCACCCTCCACCAGGCCTCCACTCATGTCCCCCTGCACCCCCACCCCCCAGCAGTGCAGGGCACCCTCCACCAGGCCCACACTCATGTCCAACTCAAGTCCCCCTGCACCCCTACCCCCCAGCATCCAGGGCACCCTCCACCAGGCCCCCAACCATGTCCAACTCATGTCCCCCTGCACCCCCACCCCCCAGCATCCAGGAGCACCCTCCACCAGGCCCCCACTCATGTCTCCCACCACCCCCACCCCCCCAGCATCCAGGGGCACCCTCCACCAGGCCCCCACTCATGTCTCCCACCACCCCCACCCCCCAGCAGTGCAGGGCACCCTCCACCAGGCCCCCACTCATGTCCAACTCATGTCTCCCACCACCCCCACCCCTCAGCAGTGCAGGGGCACCCTCCACCAGGCCCCCACTCATGTCCCCCTGCACCCCAACCCCCAGCATCCAGGGGCACCCTCCACCAGGCGCCCACTCATGTCCAACTCATGTCCCCCTGCACCCCCACCACCCAGCATCCAGGGGCACCCTCCACCAGGCCCCCACTCATGTCTCCCACCACCCCCACCCCCCAGCATCCAGGGGCACCCTCCACCAGGCCCCCACTCATGTCTCCCACCACCCCCACCCCCCAGCAGTGCAGGGCACCCTGCACACCTGCTCATGTCACCCAGCACCCCCACCCCCAGCACTGTGGGGCACCCTCCACCAGGCCCCCACTCATGTCCCCTATCACCCCCACCCCCCAGCATCCAGGGGCACCCTCCACCAGGCCCCCACTCATGGCCCCCTGCACCCCCACCCCCCAGCAGTGCAGGGCACCCTCCACCAGGCCCACACTCATGTCCAACTCAAGTCCCCCTGCACCCCTACCCCCCAGCATCCAGGGCACCCTCCACCAGGCCCCCAACCATGTCCAACTCATGTCCCCCTGCACCCCCACCCCCCAGCATCCAGGAGCACCCTCCACCAGGCCCCCACTCATGTCTCCCACCACCCCCACCCCCCCGCAGTGCAGGGCACCCTCCACCAGGCCCCCACTCAAGTCCAACTCATGTCTCCCACCACCCCCACCCCTCAACAGTGCAGGGGCACCCTCCACCAGGCCCCCACTCATGTCTCCCACCACCCCCACCCCTCAGCAGTGCAGGGGCACCCTCCACCAGGCCCCCACTCATGTCTCCCCCACCACCCCCACCCCCCAGCAGTGCAGGGCACCCTCCACCAGGCCCCCACTCATGTCCAACTCATGTCCCCCTGCACCCCCACCACCCAGCATCCAGGGCACCCTCCACCAGGCCCCCACTCATGTCTCCCACCCCTCCCACCCCCCAGCATCCAGGGGCACCCTCCACCAGGCCCCCACTGATGTCTCCCACCACCCCCACCCCCAGCAGTGCAGGGCACCCTCCACCAGGCCCCCACTCATGCCTCCCACCACCCCCACCCACCAGCCACCATGGGCAGCCCCCACCAGGCCCCCGCTCATGTCCCCCTGCACCCCGACCCCCCAGCAGTGCAGGGCACCCTCCACCAGGCCCCCACTCATGTCTCCCACCACACCCACCCACCAGCCACCATGGGCAGCCCCCACCAGGCCCCCACTCATGTCCCCTATCACCCCCACCCCCCAGCATCCAGGGGCACCCTCCACCAGGCCTCCACTCATGTCCCCCTGCACCCCCACCCCCCAGCATCCAGGGGCACCCTCCACCAGGCCCCCACTCATGTCTCCCACCACCCCCACCCCCCAGCAGTGCAGGGCACCCTCCACCAGGCCCCCACTCATGTCCAACTCATGTCTCCCACCACCCCCACCCCTCAGCAGTGCAGGGGCACCCTCCACCAGGCCCCCACTCATGTCCCCCTGCACCCCCACCCCCAGCAGTGCAGGGCACCCTCCACCAGGCCCACACTCATGTCCAACTCATGTCCCCCTGCACCCCCACCACCCAGCATCCAGGGGAACCCTCCACCAGGCCCCCACTCATGTCTCCCACCACCCCCACCCCCCAGCATCCAGGGGCACCCTCCACCAGGCCCCCACTCATGTCTCCAGAACCCCCACCCCCCAGCAGTGCAGGGCACCCTCCACCAGGCCCCCACTCATGTCCAACACATGTCTCCCACCACCCCCACCCCTCAGCAGTGCAGGGGCACCCTCCACCAGGCCCCCACTCATGTCCCCCTGCACCCCCACCCCCCAGCATCCAGGGGCACCCTCCACCAGGCCCCCACTCATGTCCCCCTGCACCCCCACCCCCCAGCATCCAGGGGCACACTCCACCAGGCCCCCACTCATGTCCCCTGCACCCCCACCCCCCAGCATCCAGGGGCACCCTCCACCAGGCCCCCACTCATGTCTCCCACCACCCCCACCCCCCAGCATCCAGGGGCACCCTCCACCAGGCCCCCACTCATGTCTCCCACCACCCCCACCTCCCAGCAGTGCAGGGCACCCTCCACAAGGCCCCCACTCATGTCCAACTCATGTCTCCCACCACCCCCACCCCTCAGCAGTGCAGGGGCACCCTCCACCAGGCCCCCACTCATGTCCCCCTGCACCCCCACCCCCCAGCCACCATGGGCATCCCCCACCAGGCCCCCAATAATGTCCCCTATCACCCCCACCCCCCAGCAGTGCAGGGCACCCTCCACCAGGCCCCCACTCATGTCCAACTCATGTCTCCCACCACCCCCACCCCTCAGCAGTGCAGGGGCACCCTCCACCAGGCCCCCACTCATGTCCCCCTGCACCCCCACCCCCCAGCATCCAGGGGCACCCTCCACCAGGCCCCCACTCATGTCTCCCACCACCCCCACCCCCAGCAGTGCAGGGCACCCTCCACCAGGCCCCCACTCATGTCTCCCACCACCCCCACCCCCCAGCCCCATGGGCAGCCCCCACCAGGCCCCCACTCATGTCTCCCACCACCCCCACCCCCCAGCATCCAGGGCACCCTCCACCAGGCCCCCACTCATGTCCCTCTGCACCCCCACCCCCCAGCATCCAGGGGCACCCTCCACCAGGCCCCCACTCATGTCCAACTCATGTCCCCCTGCACCCCCACCACCCAGCATCCAGGGGCACCCTCCACCAGGCCCCCACTCATGTCTCCCACCACCCCCACCCCCCAGCATCCAGGGGCACCCTCCACCAGGCCCCCACTCATGTCTCCCTGCACCCCCACCCCCCAGCATCCAGGGGCACCCTCCACCAGGCCCCCACTCATGTCTCCCACCACCGCCACCCCCCAGCAGTGCAGGGCACCCTCCACCAGGCCCCCACTCATGTCCAACTCATGTCCCCCTGCACCCCCACCACCCAGCATCCAGGGGCACCCTCCACCAGGCCCCCACTCATGTCTCCCACCACCCCCACCCCCCAGCAGTGCAGGGCACCCTCCACCAGGCCCCCACTCATGCCTCCCACCACCCCCACCCACCAGCCACCATGGGCAGCCCCCACCAGTCCCCCACTCATGTCCCCTATCACCCCCACCCCGCAACATCCAGGGGCACCCTCCACCAGGCCCCCACTCATGTCCCCCTGCACCCGCACCCCCCAGCATCCAGGGGCACCCTCCACCAGGCCCCCACTCATGTCTCCCACCACCCCCACCCCCCAGCAGTGCAGGGCACCCTCCACCAGGCCCCCACTCATGTCCAACTCATGTCTCCCACCACCCCCACCCCTCAGCAGTGCAGGGGCACCCTCCACCAGGCCCCCACCCAGGTCCCCCTGCACCCCCACCCCTAGCATCCAGGGGCACCCTCCACCAGGCCCACACTCATGTCCAACTCATGTCCCCCTCCACCCCCACCACCCAGCATCCAGGGGCACCCTCCACCAGGCCCCCACTCATGTCTCCCACCACCCCAACCCCCCAGCATCCAGGGGCACCCTCCACCAGGCCCCCACCCATGTCTCCCACCACCCCCACCCCCCAGCAGTGCAGGGTACCCTCCACCAGGCCCCCACTCATGTCCAACCCATGGCTCCCACCACCCCCACCCCTCAGCAGTGCAGGGGCACCCTCCACCAGTGCCCCACTCATGTCCCCCTGCACCCCCACCCCCAGCATCCAGGGGCACCCTCCACCAGGCCCCCACTCATGTCCCCCTGCACCCCCACCCCCCAGCATCCAGGGGCACCCTCCACCAGGCCCCCACTCATGTCCCCTGCACCCCCACCCCCCAGCATCCAGGGGCACCCTCCACCAGGCCCCCACTCATGTCTCCCACCCCCCCCACCCCCCAGCAGTGCAGGGCACCCTCCACCAGGCCCCCACTCATGTCCAACTCATGTCTCCCACCACCCCCACCCCTCAGCAGTGCAGGGGCACCCTCCACCAGGCCCCCACTCATGTCCCCCTGCACCCCCACCCCCCAGCCACCATGGGCATCCCCCACCAGGCCCCCACTCATGTCCCCTATCACCCCCACCCCCCAGCAGTGCAGGGCACCCTCCACCAGGCCCCCACTTATGTCTAACTCATGTCTCCCACCACCCCCACCCCTCAGCAGTGCAGGGGCACCCTCCACCAGGTCCCCACTCATGTCCCCCTGCACCCCCACCCCCAGCATCCAGGGGCACCCTCCACCAGGCCCCCACTCATGTCTCCCACCACCCCCACCCCCAGCAGTGCAGGGCACCCTCCACCAGGCCCCCACTCATGTCTCCCACCACCCCCACCCCCCAGCCACCATGGGCAGCCCCCACCAGGCCCCCACTCATGTCTCCCACCACCCCCACCCCCAGCAGTGCAGGGCACCCTCCACCAGGCCCCCACTCATGTCCCCCTGCACCCCCGCCCCCCAGCCACCATGGGCATCCCCCACCAGGCCCCCACTCATGTCCCCCTGCACCCCCACCCCCCAGCATCCAGGGGCACCCTCCACCAGGCCCCCACTCATGTCTCCCACCACCCCCATCCCCCAGCAGTGCAGGGGCACCCTCCACCAGGCCCCCACTCATGTCACCCTGCACCCCCACCCCCCAGCTTCCAGGGGCACCCTCCACCAGGCCCCCACTCATGTCCAACTCATGTCCCCCTGCACCCCCACCCCCCAGCATCCAGGGGCACCCTCCACCAGGCCCCCACTCATGTCCCCCTGCACCCAGGTCCTCACAATCCCCAATCATGTGCGTTATGGTCAGCCTCCACAGCCAAAAGGGCCTACCAAGTAACCCATTCACCCACATGGAAATGGAAATTACATGTTACACCCCCAATGTTCATAAAGCAAATGAACCCATGTCCATCACACACAATGGTTGCAATTGAATGGGAAAACACCCAACATGACATGCATGAAACCAATGAGATGATACCACAGAGTGAAGTATGAAAACAAAATTGTATTAAAAAAAATTGAATGCAAATGAAATGAAACAAACTACAATGGCAATGAAAAAAAGATAAGCTGCATGTCCGTCCAAAAAAATCAAAACTACAAATCCAAATCCAAAAAAATGTTGTCCAAAGTCACATTAAAAATAAAATCAATCCGAGAGAGAAAAATAAATGCAAAGACCATTGCTCCATGGTGAATAAATAAAAAATAAAAAAATAAAACAATCCAATGAAGAACTATGTTCAAAACATCCAAGGGTCCATGAGCCCAACTGAACAAAGGAAACCTACAAAAAACCCTAACTAAAATGCAACTATAAACAAAAAGTGGAGCAGTGTCCGTCGATTCCAAATCATAAGAAGAAACAAAGGAAACCTAAAACTAAAGAACTATATACAAAGGCGGCGGGCAAGTCCAGCGGCTCACTCCGTGGTGTTCCGGGCCAGGGCATCATCAAACTCCTCGTCTATGTCCCGGAGGCTTTCCTGTTCCATGGCCCCGAGGGTCCGCAGGGACGACGCCATCTGCTCCTCCAACCCACTGCGGATTGCCTCGAGGCACTCGGCCCGCCTCAGGGCCCTCCGCATGGAGTTCTCCGCCCTGACCATCGTGAGCAGCGCCTCTTCCGCCCGCCGCCGCTCCGCACCTATCTGCTGGCCCAACCGCAGCCACACGGAGGACACTTCCTGTCCTGGGTCCTCCTGCCCTCCGGCCGATGCCTGCCCCTCCGATGTTGATAGTCCCGAGCCATGATGCCTCCCACGTTGACTCTGCTGCTGCCTCCGATGCAACTGCCTCTGCCAGCACGATGGCATCCAGGCTGATGGAATCCACCGACGCCGTTGTGCACGTGCCCTGCCTGATGATGCCGGCACATCCTCCATCTGCTGGGGTACAGTTGCTGTGGTGTCCACCCCTGCTGGATCTCCGACTCCCGACGGTGGCAGGGATGGGATCCCCACCAAGTTGGGTGCATTGGTCAGGGCAGGTCCACAGGGGGCCCTGGTGGCATCTGGGCCGGAAGACGGCAATGAGAACGACCAGCTTATAGCCTCCACAGAGGAGGAGAGGGCCGCCAGATTGGCCGACACATGCAGGAAACCCCCGAACATGGAAGATCCCAATTGGGCCACGTCGGCACGGTGCTCTTCGCGAACCCAATCAGGACCTTCTCCATACGGCCACGGGTCCCCTCGTCCACAGGTGGAGGGGAGTCAGGTGACATGGACATCCCCTCTAACTGCGGACGGGCCTGGGACGGGGCATCCCTACTGGTGCATGGTGGTGCACTCACAGGGTCAGGGAGAGCGACATGCACAGGCCCCTCCACGGTGACCTGTGCTGCCTCCTGCCCCTGCCCCTGGACTGCACCACTTGCACCAGCAGGGATGCCCCCACCAGGCCACATGTGTGCCTCAGTGGCGGCCGCCTCCTCCTCTGTGGAAACCACCAACCTGGATGGCTCCTCACCATCTTCCGCCGTAGCAGGCCCCTGTGGAGGCTCACCCACCCCTTCCGCTGCAGCCGTGGTGGCATCCCCGCCGCCTTGCTCCACAGCGCCGTCTCCGCCCTCTTCTTCACTAGCCGCTGCGTAGAGGGAGACATAGAACACAAGCATCAGGGTACTGTACAATGGTCCCCTAGACAGGAAGCAATAGCAGATGAGTACCACTGTCAAAGTACACTTCCATCATGTCCCTCCACAACACATGGGTCAGTCCAGGCAAAACACACACAGTAACAGGCATGGTGCATGCCATGGACATTTCCATACATGTCCAATGGACTCTTGAAACATACAATGATATGGAACTCACATGCATCATGGGTCATGCCTATCACATGCACACACTTCACCTCAGTCACATCCATCTGGCCTCATACACCCCAAACACAGCGGATACAAGGATAACTAGGCTGCATCAGTGAATCTGTGCATTGTCACACACATGTGCCATGCATCCATGGCATTCACAAGTCACAGACACGCAGGTCAGGCACACAGACATGGCTACCATATATGTACCTGGCATCAGCACCCATCCCTCACCCCCACCCATGTCCAGGAACAGAGACTGGCATGCTCTCATGTGTAAAATCTGCATAGGGCTCCCCATGTCGCATTTAAATACATGCAACAACCATGTGGTTCACACATCACTGGTCGCACATGCATTACCATGATGTCCCTGCACACATACATGCATACATGGCCTATGTCACACATACAGGCAAGTATCAGACAACCAGCACACCGCAACATGCCCTGTCTCACACAGCAATGCTTGGCCACTTACCGCTCAACTCCAGACGGGTCTCCCTCTCAAGGATCTGGGCGTGGAGCGCTGGGCGTACGCGTTCCAGGACCCTCATCTGGATGGAACTCATGCGGCCCTGGCCCCCCTCCACGAGGCGCCGGGCCTTCACGAGGGTCCTGGACCTCAAGTCCTCCCAGCGCTTCTTGATCTTCTGGACGTCGCGGGTTGCCACCCCCTCTGCGTTGATGGCAACCACACAGTCGGCCCAGATCCTCTCCCGTCCTTCCTTGCTGGCGCGGGACGATCCAAAGAGGGCATCATACTGCCCCAGGACCTGCTCCATCAGGACACCAACTTCGGTGGCAGTGAAGCTGGTGCCCCTCTGCCCCTCTGGCCTGGGGTTGCCACTGGTGCCAGATGTTGAAGTGCCCGACATGGCAACCCCAGAGGCAGGAGTGGGTGGGCAACTGGGTCCTGGGGCTGGGCTGTGGAGCGATGTTATCCCAGTCGGGAGTTTTCTGTTCCAGCAGGGGTGGACACAGCAACTGGACCCCTGCAGATGGCTCATGTGCAGGCACCAAATGGCAGGGCACGGTGGCAGCAGGCAGGCAGACAGGTAGGCAGCAGCAGATGGCACGTGGGAGGCTGCTCGGGGCACTGGGGGCAGTAATTCGGCCTTCTGGGCAGGAGCGTGGTCTTCCGTGTGTTTTCGCGTGGCCAGCTTGATACGGAGTGATTTGGCACGTGAAAATCTTGCACGTCAGCGTGAAATTCGAGGAAAGGCCCTTAGCGCGTAAGCGCGTCAGCACGCATACGCGATTCTATTGGACCAAAGGCCCTCAGCGCATAAGTGCGTCAGCATGCATACGCGATTCTATTGGACCAAAGGCCCTCAGCGCGTAAGCGCGTCTGTGACGTGACCCGCAAGGGTGTTTCCCTCATAGCACGTGATGCTGGAGCACACGTGGAAAGACTGCACGTCAGAGTGTCATCGCGTGTAATTGGACAAAAGTGCGCATACAAGCCATTGGCCTATGTACGTGTATTTCAGGGGTGCGCGGGCACTTACACACGCGAGTACATCAGCGCACGTGTATTCCGGGGTGCGCGGAAATTTCCACACGCTATTGGCCTGGGTACTGGATTACAGGGGTGCGCGGGAAGTTTCACACGCTCGCCTACAACACGCGCAAAGAAACACGTACGCCAGTAGGACGCAGGCATACGTCAACCCGCGACGCATAAATTTGCACGCAAAAAACTAACAAGCTCAGACGCCAGGATGAATATACCGTTCCTAGCAGCAGTGGCCGTGGGTTAACAAAGGAGGAGGAGGAGGATAGTCAGGGCCAGAATTTTCACACCCAGAACCAGCCTTTTCGGGATGCCTAATGACCAGGTGTATGGGAGGTACAGGTTTCCACCACACATAATACTGGACCTGGTGAGTGAGTGGGAGGATGACCTCACATCACCCACCCTGTGCTCCCAAGCACTCAGCCCCCTGGAGAAGGTCCTCAATGTACTGCGCTTCTTAGCCACTGGATCATTTCAGCGGACAAGTGCCATAGTGGGTGGGGTGTCACAGGCCAAGGCCTACACCAGGTCTTGAACATCATCACTGCACGCCCATCAGTCCGCAGGCACATATACCTGCCCAGAACACCTGCAGAAAGGCATGCTGCCGCCCTGGATTTTTACGGTGTGGCACGATTCCCCAAAGTGCTAGGTGCCATCGACTGCACCCATGTGGCTCTACGTCCCCCCAGGGCATCTGAGCACATCTATAGGAACCGCAAGCACTGGCATTCCATCAACGTGCAGGTAGTATGTAATGCCAAGGGAATCATCACCTCAGTATATGCCAACTATCCCGGGTCCACCCACGACAGCTTCATTTACTGAATGTCCACCCTAAGCCGGGACCTAGAAGCTGGGCGGCATGGCGATACATGGCTGCTTGGTGAGTATGAATGCCACTGCACATGCATGCATGTCAGATACTGAGCAAGGTCACAACCCCACCAATGATACCCATCACCACCTCCACAGGGGACAGTGCCTACCCTCTCAGCCCCCACATGATGACGCCAATTCGGAACCCCACCATGCCACCCGAGGTAAGATATAACACAGCTCACATTGCAACCCGGGGCATAGTGGAGCGCACATTCGGAGTGCTTAAGTCACGCTTTCGCTCCCTTGCCGTTCTGGAGGGCAGCTGTTATACGCTCCCCCAGTAGTGTGCAGGATCATAGTGGCGGCATGTGTCCTGCACAATGTTGCAACACGCCGGGGCCTGGCCGTGGACATGGTGGTGCCCCCACATCCCCAACCACATGCACGCCCGCTGCGCATGGGAGGGGAAAGGGCACGGGGGAAGGCAGCCCATACACAGCTAGTGGCTAATTACTTCACATAGAAATCACACCCCTGTGGAGTGCACACTGCCCTGGCACATACCATCTTACAATCAATGATGACTCAACCTGACACTGATCCTGAATGTCTGGAGAATCAACCGTCAAAACCATATCAGCCTGAGATTGTTCACCTGGAAGTGTTACAATGTGTGCATCCCTACCTACACAGACACCACCAATGCAGTTTCGTGAAAAAACACATTCATGCAGCTAAAATGAATACCCACTTGCAAAATGCAACATGAGGACAGTGCCATGTCACCCAACCCATCCCCAGCACCGCCACACGACACACCGTGCCATGTCATGCTATGTGCAGGTAAACAAAGTAATCCCCACAACATGACACAAGTGTCACAAAGTACAGTGTCCCTAATTGAAACTCGCTACACCTGAAATGCTCACAGTAATGCAGGACCAACAACACACTTGAGCAGGTATTTAGCAATAACACTTATCAGCTACTGACCCTCAAAACTACCATTAACATGACATTACGAATGTAAGGAATCAGTAGTCTCACCACCTGGAAATGCCTGCACTCCCACCACTTCCAAGTGTACAGTGTTGCCGCCATGTAGAGTTGTCGGTGCACTGCTGCCAACATGGACCCCATCTCCAAAGTAGAGGGCCTTGTGTAGACATGAGGAAAGGACCTGCAAATTAGGAGGTAGACATGGATGATGAGTTACACATCAATGCAACATGCAGTGTACAAAACAACAGCAATATGCACTAGGAATGTATACACAGTATTGACTAGACTACCCACACATGTAGTGGGAGTCCAATGTCACCATGTACGTCAATGTCACTTGGGCACACCCTTTGCAAGCCCATGGAAACGGGAAGCAGGAGGGGTGTGTGTGACAAAAACCCAAGCATCTGAACCAAATACATGACAAGCCTGCATGTGCCCAGCCACAATGCAGCGTATGCCCACGGGAGCCACACAAGGCAACATACTGTCCCCAAAAAAAAAAAAGAAAAAAAAATAAATCCTGTGTGGATCTTGCGAAAAAAAAACACCTCCATGGGCTCATGGCCCACACGGCTACCCTATTGTGGGAGTATCACTGCTGTCGCTATTATCACCCTGTGCAGCTGCATCCGGAGGTGGTGGCACTATGTGAGGCAGCCCACGCAAGGCCCTAGTCTGTTCCTCCATGGCTGCAAGCATGCGGGTGTGGTAGGTCTCGTTCTGGAGGATGAGTGTGCGGAGGTCCCCATGCAACAACTCACGGGATGCCCGGACCTCCGCCCTAGTTGCCTGCATCTCAGCTGAGAGCGTACGGGTGAGACGCTCCAGCTGCTGTTCTGTCCTTCGGTTTGTTGAAGCCTCAAGCTCAACAAGAGTCGTCCTGAGGTGAAGGAGTTCCAGCCTCAGGGCTTCCCTGTGGCCCTGGGACTCTATAGAGATGGCTTCCTGCAGAGTCGGCAGTGCCGCCCGCCTGTCCCTGTTGGACGCCAACATGTCCTCCCTGTGTGACTGGCAGATGGAGTCGGTTGCCTGCTGTAGTCGCTCCATCAGCCTTTCGGGGGGGACAATGGAAGTGGCCACCCTATCCATGGCCTGAGCCATCATCTCTGATGATGCTGCCTGTTGGGTTGCCATGCCGTAAATGGATTGCTCCCATGCAGTATTGCCAGGTGGCGTACGGCCACCACGTCGGCGGGCTCCACACCTGTCTGGGGCAAGGTGAACTGCGCCTTGCTGTGCCGGCACTGCCTGAGGCTGCAGGACTGCATTCCCCCTCTGATCTGCTGGCCAAGGAACAGGATCAGATGTCGCGGAGTGTGACCCTGCATCCGTAACCACCAAAGGCGTAGCTGCCAACACTGACATCCCATTGAGGGTTCTGACCCTGGTGCAGGTGGGTGGGACAGAACAGAATCCCTCCCAGGAACACTCACCTGCAACGGCACGTAGGTCTCATCATCCAAATCAACACCTGAGTACAGTTCGGAGGAGGTGCAGCCAGAGACACCCCTTGAGAGCACGACCTGCAGCAGTTGTGGGTTCTCACCCACCACCACACCACGTCCCTCACTGGTGGTCGGTCGGCCCTCAGACCCCTCCTGGGTCTGCACCATCTCCACAACCCCAGCAATATCAGGTGCGTCTTCCCCTGCAAAGACATAAAAGCAAATACATTGAAACAGGCATTAGCACCATGGCACACAATGAGGGCTGAGAAGCAACAGAACCAGTACTTGATTGACACATGTCCCACATGACTAAAACCCTCCCATACATGCACCCTCACTGCGTATGAAGGGTAGGCAAATGGCACACACTGATGACACCAAGATCGAAGATGAACACATTTTCTGCATGCTGCCTGGCAGTGGCATCACACATTGGCCTGTGATTGCCAGGTGAAATACACATGCCATCACACAGATGGCATGTACCATTGCTATTGAGTGAAGATGGAGAGGAGGGCAGCACTTATTCATTCAGTCCAGTTCCCTCATGTAATAGCTTTTCTAATTCAAACAGGTCTGATTTTTCACCTGGAGCTGCCAGTCCAAAATGGTCCGATTGCACAGTGACATGTCTAAACAAATGATATCCAGGTAACAAAGTCACTCCACTTTACCATAGCCATGTCAGACATGTGACTAGAGGACTGAGAAATGCCTAGTAAAAGTGGTGGAATGCAAACAATCTGCCTGAATGAACAGAGAAAAATAAGCAACAATGTTGTGGCAAGGTGACACTTCAAGGGCAACTGGCGTGCTGTTGGGCTGGATGTCTACTGTTGGCAGATGGGATACTGCTATGGCCAAATGCTGCTGCGCAGAATGTATTGCATGAAGCACATGGGTGACCCAAACGACTCAGGCGCACACACCCTCACCTGGCACACAAACAGAAGCCCTCACACACACACCATGCAAATAGATGACACACACATGTATGTGCACTCACCGGACAATGCCTCATAATCAGGCAGATCTCACACGCCTTGGATCTGTTCCTCCGTGACGTAGGTCCCAGCGACTGACTCATGTGGAGTGAGTTCCATGTCTTCTACTGGAGACCCACCTCCAGTCACTAGAGTTGCGGCATGACTTGAGGCCAGCTTATTCTTTGCCCTGCGCTTTAGGTCATTCCAGCGCTTATAGCAATCATTGGCTGTGCGCCTCACGATTCCAAGGGCACTTACGATGTCCGCAACGGTCTGCCAGTGTGCCTGGCGTTGTGCAGGTGTGGTCTTGGATACTGCAACAATGACCATTTCGTTATCATGTGCGGACACATACTCAACAAGTGCATTCAGTTCGGCATCCGTGAAGCTGGGCTTCCTCGACGGGCCGGACTGTGTAGCCATGCCTGGGGCATCAGCCTGTGCCGGACGAGCACTCTTCCTCTTCCGTTTGGAAGGTGGTGGTGATCCTGAGTGTCCTACGCCGCTCTGGACACTAGGGGCAGGAGCCCTGGTGGACTCTGTATCAGGAGTGTGGGATTGCACACTCAGCATGGGAGTTGGTGCAGGCATTGGCTCAAGTGTAATGGTGTCAGGGGGAATGTCAGCAGGATGGACTAGGACCGACACTGTCCTGGCTGGGTGTGTGAGAGCTGGGGTGGATGGAGCCGCAGCTGCCCCTGCAGCCTCTCCACCCTGCCTACTTGGGGCAGCAGATGACCTTGCTGCCCCTGATCCACCTGGCCTGATGACATCAACGTGCACCAGCGCACGTGTCATAGGCCTGCTGACCTGGAAGTCAGCCATGGAGTCAGCCAGGTCTGGTGCCACAATGGGCTGGTCCAACAAGGGCTGAGCATGGATGGTGTCAGCCACATCAGCCTCAACCGGGGGGGGGGGGGATTATGGGTGCCCTTGACTGGTCCTCCACACATGGGGGGACAGGGTCACCCTGCAAGTAACGACCACGTCCCCTACCGGATCCACCACGGCCACCACTTGGCTCGTCCACCTTTGCCACCCTTACGGATTCCTCGCCTCCCAACCATGGCACTGATGTTAATATGCGTATGGGAGTGGCTGTAAACTTTTGTCCTGGGCAATTGGGGGTCAAAGGGGTTGGGTACCAGATGGTAATTGTACCCTAGTGCTCTAGCAAGGCTGAATGTGACCCCTGGGGAAAGATGACGGGTCACGCAACGCACAGGAAGTCCAAAAAAGGGAGATGACGTGCACGCAACCCTCCTAGACCACGTGTGCGGAAAAAAAAACCTGCAATACGCTGTGGCACCCAGTAACACAAGAATGAACGTATGCGTGTCACACGCAGCCTAGATTGACCTCTGAACGGGTAGGCTACACACGGGGCAAGCACAGATGTTAGATACGTGCGTGACTCACCGTCTGCCAGGAAAAAGAGCGTGAAAAAGAAGCGCGTGTGCGCGTTGGCAACACCCCCGCCAAAAGAAGAATTGTACTCTGTCTGAGGAGAAAGGACAACAGTAGAAGGGAACGCTGTTTGAGGGAACAGGCCCAGGAAAACCAGAAAAAGAGAAGAAAGAGAAAAAGCTGTTAGAGGTAACAGGGAGTACGAACTTGAAACGCCGTGAAGTAAATCGCGTGTGAAACGACAAGAAGTACGGATTTCACCCACTCGCTCTCCACGAAAAGCACGTACAAGGAAATGGTGTCCTACACGTACCTTTTATGCAGGCCCACACGTCCAGCGTCACTTCCGCGTGTACATGCTAGGGCATTTCCACCAATTACACTCTTTGTCACTTCCGCGTGTACGCGCTAGGGCCATTTCCACCAATTACATGCTTTGTCACTTCCGCATGTACGCGCTAGGGCCATTTCCACCAATTACACGCTTTGTCACTTCCGCGTGTACGCGCTAAGGCCATTTCCACCAATTACACGCTTTGACAGTCGGACGTGTCTTTCATTTTTTTAACACGCAACATTTCAAACGTGTGCCATATTCAACGTGCACGTGACTTCATAGACGCGCATACACTGGTGGCCTTTGGGCCAATGAATGTACAGACGTGTACTGACGCGCTTACGCGCTAAGGGCCTTTCCTCGAATTACACGCAGACGTGCTGGATTTTCACGTGCAAATTCACTCCGTATCAAGCTGGCCACGCATTCACACACGGAAGACCACGCTCCTGCCCAGAAGGCTGAATTACTGCCCCCCAGAGCCCTGAGCACGCTCCCACCTGCCATCTGCTGCTGCCTGACTGCCTGCTGCCCACGTCCCCTGCCATTTGCTGCCTGCACATCAGCCAGGGGTGCTGTTGCTGTGACCACCCCTGCTGGAATCGAAGACTCCCGACTGATTTTCCATCGCCCCACAGCCCAGCCCCAGGACCCAGTTGCCCACCCACTCCTGCCTCTGGGGTTGCCATGTCGGGCACTTCAACATCTGGCACCAGTGGCAACCCCCGGCCAAGGAGGCAGAGGGGCACCAGCTTCACTGCCACCGAAGTTGGTGTCCTGGTGGAGCATGTCCTGGGGCAGTATGATGCCCTCTTCGGAAGGTTGCGCGCCGACAAGGAAGGACAGACTCGGATTTGGATGGACATCGTGACTGCCATCAACGCGGAGGAGGTGGCAGTCCGCGACTACAACGTGTCAGGAAGCGCTGGGAGGACTTCAGGTCCAGGACCCTCAACAAGGCCCAGCGCCTCCTGAAGGCAGCGGATGCTAAGGGGTGCCGGGGCCACTTGTCGGAAGATCAGATGAGGGTCCTGGAACGCATATCCCCAGCGCTCCACGTCCAGGTCCTTGAGAGGCAGACCCGTCTGGAGTCGAGCGGTAAGTGTACATGCATACTGATTGTAAGCTGTGCATGTGGTGTGCCAGGAGTGTGCCGGTTGAACATGTATTTTTATGTGGGCAAGTAGGGGGGGTGTACAGGGCCGTGAGGGTGACACATGCGAGGGGTCTCATGTGTGACACATGGATGGTGCTTGTGTGTGTGGGCTTGCATGGCACAGGATGTGGAGGAATGATTGTCAGGTGTGACATGGATGTCGATCGGAACACTGCGACAGTTGGTGGAGGTGTAGACATGCATTTAAGTTTGGCGTTGTGTGTGCATGTGTAGTGTACTCCCTATGTTGCATGTGATGTGTGGATGACCTTTGGCTGCTCATGCTGTTGTATGTGAATGTATGGTGCTGGCTGTTGCAATATGGCTGTGGTATGGCTCATGTGTGCAGGTTGAAATGACATGTGTGTTGGGGATTGTGATGCCATGTCTGAGGTTTACCAATGCCACTCATGTATGACTGTCATGTGTGTATGAGTCCATTGGACAGTGCCCTGATGCCTGTGTTTTCTTTCTCCCTGTCTGCAGCGTCAACTGATGAAGAGGGCGGAGAAGATGCTGTGGAGCACAGCGGCAGGGGTCGCACCACCAGCCGGAGACGCAAGGCCCGGATCCCCTCCCAGGTTCTGATCTCGTCGGGGAGTGAGGAGTCCGGTGCCATGTCCCAGGCCGCAGCTGCCGAGGGGAGGTCCAAGAGGCGGAGGTTGGAGTTGGACTCCTCGGCAGCAGAAGGGGCAGCTGGGACCCCACAGGGCCCAATGGAGGAAGATAGCACGGAGTCATCCAGGTTGGTGGGGGGTTTGGAGGAGGAGGAGGCCGTGCAAGCGACAGAGGCGGGGTCTGGAGGTGGGGATTCCACTGGTGCTAGTGGTGCAGTGCAGGATCTGGGACAGGAGGCAGCACAGGCCGCCGCGGAGGTGCCTGTGTGCAATCCTGTCCCTGCTCCTTTCACTGCATCATCTTGCACCAGCGGGGATGCCTACCTCCAGACCCGTTCTCAGGGAGGGGATTGGCTTACAACACCTGGCCTTCCTCTCCCTGCGGATGTGGCTATCCTGCACCAGGTTGAGCCTGTCCAGGGTGGGGGGGCATTGCGTCAACGGGCCATGCAAGCTGACCTGCAGTCTATTCATGATGAGTCTGCACGTCTTCTCGCATGGCACGTTGACTGCGTTGACCCACTGGGACAGCTCACAAGGGCTGGATTCCTCCGTTTCCTGGACCTTGTTCCGACCCCCTCCTCCACGGATCCCCCTATGCCCCAGTCGTCCTCCATGCCATCTTCCCACCCATGTGTCACCTGGGTGCCCTGTGGAGCTGCCTCCGACCGTGCGGCCAGGCTTGTGGACAACAGATCCCTGCCACAGTCGGGAGTCGGACGTCCAGCAGGGGTGGCCACATCAACGACTGCACCCCAGATGGAGGAAGATGTGCAGGTACCATCGGACAGGGCACATGGACAGCAGCAGCTGCAGCAGCAGGAGGCTGTAGGTGGGAGCCACGATAGCTCGGGGCCTTCAACATCGGAGGGGCAGGCATCGGCCGGAGCCAGGAGGACCCTGGACGGGAAGTGTCTTCCGTGTGGCAGCGGTTGGGCCACGCCATAGATGCGGAGCGGCGGCGGGCGGAAGAGGCGCGGCTCACGATGGTCAGGGCGGAGAACTCCATGCGGAGGGCCCTGAGGCGGGCCGAGTACCTTGAGGCAATCTGCAGGGAGTTGGAGGTGAACATGTCGGCGTCCCTGCGGACCCTCAGGGCCATGGAACAGGACCGCCTCCGGGACATAGACGAGGAGTTCGATGATGCCCTGGCCCGGAACACCACTAAGTGAGCCGCTGGACTGGCCCGCCGCCATTGTATATAGTTATTTAGTGATAGGTTTCCTTTATAGTTTATTTTTATTTGGAGTCGACGGACACTGCTCCACCTTTTGTATATAGTCCCATTTTAGATAGGTTCTTTGGTATGTTTCATTTCTTCTGTTGGGATGATGGACCCTGAATACTTTGTACATAGTTGGACTTTGGATTTGGACATTTTTTTTACTATGAATATTTTTTCCCATGGAGCAATGGTTTTCTATTTCTTTTTTCCCTTCATTTCCTTTTTATGGAGTTGAACTTTGGAAGTAATTTTTTTGGATTATCATTTATTGATTTTAATTTGAAAAGGGACAGCCAGCTTAATTTTGTTTTTTTTTTACTTGTATATTTTGTTTAATTTTGTTTGCCATTACTGTTGTTATTAATACATTATTTGGATTTTTTCATTCTTCAATGTGTGGTTTCATCTCATTGTTTTCATGCATGTCATGATATGGGTTTTCAGGTTCACTTGCAACCATTGTGTGTGTGTGAGACACATGTGTTGATTTACATTGTTTCCATTGGAGTAGTATCATGGGCGCATGTAATACTTGGTTGTGTCTTTGGGCTGTGGTGGCTGGCCATGAGGCCCATGCTTGAGGTTTGTCAGGGCCTGTGGGCAGGGGACATGAGTGGGGCCTGGTGGGGGCTGCCCATGGTGGCTGGGGGGTGGGGGTGATAGGGGACATGAGTGGGGGCCTGATGGGGGCTGCCCATGGTGGCTGGGGGGTGGGGGTGATAGGGGACATGAGTGGGGGCCTGGTGGGGGCTGCCCATGGTGGCTGGGGGGTGGGGGTGATAGGGGACATGAGTGGGGGCCTGGTGGAGGCTGCCCATGGTGGCTGGGGGGTGGGGGTGGTGGGAGACATGAGTGGGGGCCTGGTGGAGGCTGCCCCTACACTGCTGGGGGGTGGGGGTGATAGGGGACATGGGTGGGAGCCTGGTGGGGGCTGCCCATGGTGGCTGGGGGGTGGGTGGGAGACATGAGTGGGGGCCTGGTGGGGGCTGCCCATGGTTGCTGGGGTTTGGGGGTGATAGGGGACATGAGTGGGGGCCTGGTGGGGGATGCCCATGGTGGCTGGGGGGGTGGGTGGGAGACATGAGTGGGGGCCTGGTGGGGGCTGACCATGGTGGCTGGTGGGTGGGGGTGGTGGGAGACATGAGTGGGGGCCTGGTGGGGGCTGCCCATGGTGGCTGTGGGGTGGGGGTGGGTGGGAGACATGAGTGGGGGCCTGGTGGGGGCTGCCCATGGTGACTGGGGGGCGGGGGTGGGTGGGAGACATGAGTGGGGGCCTGGTGGGGGCTGCCCATGGTGGCTGGGGGGTGGGGGTGGTGGGAGACATGGGTGGGGGCCTGGTGGAGGGTGCCCCACACTGCTGGGGGGGTGGGGTGGTGGGAGACATGAGTGGGGGCCTGGTGGAGGCTGCCCATGGTGGCTGGGGGGTGGGGGTGGGTGGGAGACATGAGTGTGGGCCTGGTGGGGGCTGCCCATGGTGGCTGGGGGGTGGGGGTGGTGGGAGACATGGGTGGGGGCCTGGTGGAGGGTGCCCCACACTGCTGGGGGGGTGGGGGTGGGTGGGAGACATGAGTGGGGGCCTGGTGGGGGCTGCCCATGGTGGCTGGGGGGTGGGGGTGGTGGGAGACATGGGTGGGGGCCTGGTGGAGGGTGCCCCACACTGCTGGGGGGTGGGGGTGGGTGGGAGACATGAGTGGGGGCCTGGTGGGGGCTGCCCATGGTGGCTGGTGGGTGGGGGTGGGTGGGAGACATGAGTGGGGGCCTGGTGGAGGCTGCCCATGGTGGCTGGGGGGTGGGGGTGGTGGGAGACATGAGTGGGGGCCTGGTGGAGGCTGCCCCTGCACTGCTGGGGGGTGGGGGTGATAGGGGACATGGGTGGGGGCCTGGTGGGGGCTGCCCATGGTGGCTGGGGGGTGGGGGTGATAGGGGACATGAGTGGGGGCCTGGTGGGGGCTGCCCATGGTGGCTGGGGGGTGGGGGTGGATGGGAGACATGAGTGGGGGCCTGGTGGGGGATGCCCATGGTGGCTGGGGGGTGGGAGTGGTGGGAGACATGGGTGGGGGCCTGGTGGAGGGTGCCCCACACTGCTGGGGGGTGGGGGTGGGTGGGAGACATGAGTGGGGGCCTGGTGGGGGCTGCCCATGGTGGCTGGGGTGTGGGGGTGATAGGGGACATGAGTGGGGGCCTGGTGGGGGCTGCCCATGGTGGCTGGGGGGTGGGGGTGATAGGGGACATGAGTGGGGGCCTGGTGGGGGCTGCCCATGGTGGCTGGGGGGTGGGGGTGGGTGGGAGACATGAGTGGGGGCCTGGTGGCGGATGCCCATGGTGGCTGGGGGGTGGGGGTGGTGGGAGACATGGGTGGGGGCCTGGTGGAGGGTGCCCCACACTGCTGGGGGCGTGGGGGTGGGTGGGAGACATGAGTGGGGGCCTGGTGGGGGATGCCCATGGTGGCTGGGGGGTGGGGGTGGTGGGAGACATGGGTGGGGGCCTGGTGGAGGGTGCCCCACACTGCTGGGGGGGTGGGGGTGGGTGGGAGACATGGCCGGGGGCCTGGTGGGGGCTGCCCATGGTGGCTGGGGGTGGGGTGGGTGGGAGACATGAGTGGGGGCCTGGTGGGGGCTGCCCATGGTGGCTGGGGGTTGGGGGTGGGTGGGAGACATGAGTGGGGGCCTGGTGGGGGCTGCCCATGGTGGCTGGGGGTGGGGCTGGTGGAAGACATGGGTGGGAGCCTGGTGGAGGGTGCCCCACACTGCTGGGGAGGGGTGGGGGGTGGGAGACATGAGCAGGTGTGCAGGGTAGTCCCCTGTTTTGTGGGCTGCCTGCAGGGGCCGTGGAGGGTGTACAGGGAACACCTGTGAGGACCCACCCAGCCTAATCGCGTGTGATTATTCCCGCGCACCCCTGTAATACACGTACCCAGCCAAATCGCGTGTGATAATTCCCGCGCACCCCTGTAATACACGTACCCAGCCAAATCGCGTGTGATTATTCCCACGCACCCCTGTAATACACGTACCCTGACTAATCGCGTGTAAAACTTCACGCGTACCCCTGTCATACATGTACCCAGCCAAATCGTGTGTGAAAATTCCTGCGTACCCCTGTAATACACGTACCGTGGCTAATCGCGTGTTTAACTTCACGCGTACCCCTGTCATACACGTACCCTGGCTAATCGCATGTAAAACTTCCCGCGTACCCCTGATATGAACGTTACCCGCTTTGCGTTCCTTGTTTGGCAGCCCTGTAAACTGGTCCAGGGTTAGCGCAGCCCTTTGCGATGATTTAGCGATTTTGAAGGCTTTTCCTTGCGCGAGGCGTTCTTGGGGGCGTTACTGGCGCTGCTGCAGGGTCGCTGCGATACTCTGCACCACGGCTGGTTTGGGAGCCTGAAATCCATGAATATGCTGTGCGCGGAAATCGGTTTTGGCGCACGCGCCTGGCGCAGACAATCGCACGCGGTCACTCTGCGCCAGCCGCTTGCGACACTTTTCTGCGAAATTCTATGAATTACCCTGTTAGTTTCTATCCCCCATGAGTTTACCCAAATCATGTTTTACCTCCTTGAGGAGTCCCTTCTTTAGCATATGATAAAATATGGACACATTTTTATCCCATGCATCCCCTGTCTCCGCCCTCAACATATCCTGAATCTGCTGTATACATGTAGTGGGATCATCATTCACCTTCGTGGTTTTAGCCATAATTGAATTAATATCCGGTGTATCTGGATACATGACTCTGAAAGCTGCCCAAATGTTTGCCCTGCAGTTATTAAAAGGTGACCGCTCATGATTATTAGTTTCTATTGGTTTCCCTGGATACTCTCTCTTTCCCAAATATCATCCGCTTATTCCCCAATAAGAGCAGTAAACACATTTTTCATATCGCCAATGGCCAACGTAACGCCTGCTGTTTGTTTTTCCAAAGCGTAAATCCACTTCCCTGCACATGCAGTGAATGAGGGCAGTGATTTCATTAGATTATTCTGGTCCATAATATGCTTACCCAACCCCTTCTGAAGTAACGGTAACTGCATCCATGTTATGCTTGTCGTAATCTTTCCCGTTTTCCCTTTATACTTCATCACTGCTACATGACCACCATGGCACATGCCAAGACCCCATGGAGTAATTTCCCTAATGTCTATTTCTGCGTTGCTCCCTTTTCTCCATCCATTTCTCATTCTTCATCTTCGTCAACCTCTACTACACTCCGTATCCTTTCTGAGTGCATCGAATCTTAGCCTATGCTACCATGACACACCAGTTCTCTAGCTTGTAGTTCAAGTTCCTCTTTCAAAGCAACATCCCCCTCTGCGAGGTTCACCTTGATATCTTTGATGACTACACTACTTTAAAAAGAAACTGTCCTGACTTCCACTGATCCAACCCTGTCTCTGTTACTTTCTAATTATCTTCTTTCTGCTCTTTTCTTCACTGCCTTACATGTGCCAACTCTTCCTCCGCCTGCTGCAGTGCTTCCTCTAGACTTCTATGTGATTGATTTTCTACCACAATGCTCAACTGTTCCTCTATCCTGACCGTTGGAGGCATTATTTATCTTTTGCTTCAATTTTTTAACTGCTCTGCTAGCCTAGCCATTGGGGGTGTTGTTCATTTCCGCCTCACAGCTGCTGGGATGGAGGATTGAGAAGATTGAGTCTCATACTGGGATCAGTATATTCCGCAGCTGTGATAAAGGAAAACATCCATAAGGTGTTGGGCAGTAGGAGTCTCCGAGACTCCCTGCAACTACCCCATGTCCCCATCCTTGACTCCAGGGGCCTTCCCTGCCTCTCCAAACATCCCTCTGAGCGCTACGATGTTCTGACTTTTCTCAATTTATTTTCCCTTGTACCTTGTTGATAAAAAGGTATACATAGTTTCCAACACCCCTTTATCCTGCGTCCCCCCCTTTGAGCCACAATCTGAACATCCTACCCTTAGTCTCTTGTACCCTGGATGCATCTGGCATATATGATCCAGTAGAGTCTCCATATTCCAAAACAACCTTTATCTAACAAATACCCCAAAAATCAATACTTTAACACAAAGTCGATACTGCGGTCCTCCACAAATTACTAAAATTTCAAAACAAAAGTCCATTCTTTCCCCCGAAATACTTCTCAATAATTGCTCGCCTCATTCTCACTCACACCATAATCACCTTACTCAAAACGAATCCAAATAAACACTTTTACACATAAGACAGCATAATATCAATAAAACAAAATTACCATGGCTCCTCATTGATAGATCTCCTTCACTCGAGCAGAAAGGAGTACAATGTTTTCCACTACAACACAGCTCTCTCTCTCTTCTTTATCAATAGTGCAGCACATTTACTATAATGCTGTCTTTTCCCAACTATGGGAAGGCCTCCTCTCCCTACTTTGAATACAAGAAAAAATAAAGTAGAAAATGGAAGAGAAAAAAAAGCCAACAAAATATAACAATTCACCATACTATCACACGCATAAGTCAAATACCTCACTTTCATTCAATCTCTATTAACCTCCTAACTCCAAACAAACTCAAAAATCTTTCTGACTCCCTACATCTTTTGCACAATCCCCAAAAATTAAAAATAACTTTTTCCCTTTATCCCCCGCCCTTGGTTTTATCGCAAAGTGCACTCACATAGATAGACGTCTATCAAAGCTCTCCGAAGCGGTGCCTCGTCCAATAGCCTGCACAGCTGGACTGCGGCACCTTGGCTGAGCGAAAGGCAGGTCCTCAATCAATAAAGCAACTGCAGGCCATTCTTTGATGTGCACATAAACGGATCATTTGCAGATAGGAGCCGCAGTCAAGCAGGAGTGGCCACAAAAACCCCCAAGACAGGGCCTGAACAATCATGTCACAGGGTCACCAAATGTAAGAATGTGACTCCAAAATCCAATGCAAAAAAAATCTCCAACGGAGTGTAAATGCACTTTGTCAGAAAAGCATGCTTATTGAAAATGAAATATTTTATTTATATCACGCTCGTACACAAGTGTTTTAGAGCGCGACCAGACAAAAGGGAGGGGAACAAGGAAGAACAAAAAAAACAGCGATATTACTAGGCCCAGTGACATTAAGAAAGCACAAGTGCATGGAAAAGAGAAAAGGGGGAAAGTGCATGGAAGGGGGAGAAGTGGAGAATGCGGAACAGAGGAGAATACAGAATAAATACTAAATAAAATAGATAAATAAATAAAGGTGATAAATCATGGTAGTGCAACCAGCAGGTGGCAGGTGATAGTTTAGTCAGATAGAGTATATCTGATAAGAGCAGTAGAAAAGTTTGAGGGGGACTGTATGGGTACAGAATATAGAACCCAAGTGCAATGGATGGCTCGGAGGCAGTGCAGGAGGGTGGCAGGGTGAGCAGGTACCTGGGCCCCGAATGAGAGGGTGGCCAGGTGCACGATGCCGAGAGAGAAAACAGAGCAACAGGAGATAAGGGGGGCAAAGGCAGAGGCAAAAGGAAGGTCTTGAGGTGCTTCCAGAACCAGAGATGGTTCTCCAGAAGTTTCAAGGTGGCCGGAGGCTGTTCCAAAGGGAGGCCCCAGCCAAAGACCGAGATCTACCCCAAGCTCATTTTTTTGCAAAACGACTAACCCTAAACGGAGTTAGAAGTAGAGGAGCGAAGGTCTGGAGAGGGGAGGTATTTACGGAGGGATGGTTGAAGATATTTTGGGCCCAGGTCCCAGAAAGCCTTGTGAACAATGCAGAGGGTTTTAAATCTAATTCTTGCATCCACTGGGAGCCAAAAAAGGGATTTCAGGGCTGGAGAGATACGATCCCAGGGCTTGAGGCCAAGGACAAGTCTTGCAGTCCTGTTGTGGATTAGTTGTAAAGGGCGGAGAGTGGAGGCATGCAGATTTAGAAAGAGGCTGTTAGAGTAATCCAGCCTAAAGAGAACCAGAGCTTGGGAGACAGTGAGCTTTTGAGGGAAGGAGAGGAAAGGCAGAGTACCTCTAAGGAGGTGCAATAAAAAGTATGACTTTTTGGAGACATCGGAGATGTGTGCGGAGAAGGAAAGTGTGGAGTCAAAGATAACCCTGAGGTTCTTAGCCTTGCAGGTGGGGGTAGGAGGAAAGCCAAGGTAGGTCGGCCAGAGAGTGAGGGAAAAGGATGCAGAAAGTGTACCAATGAGGAGGATCTCAGTTTTGTTGGCATTTAGACAAAGATCGTTGGCGGCACACCAATTTTGAATGGCGATTAGACAATCAGAGATAAGGGAAGGAGAGGAGGTGGCTTAAGGAAGCCTGAAAATGAGTTGGGTGTCATCAGCATACCACTGGAAATTTGAGCAGAAAATGCATTAGGCGAGAGTTGCCAGGTATTGGTTGAAAAGTTAGGGCAGAGGTTAGACCCCTGGGGGACACCACAGGTAGAGAGGGAGATAGAAGATAGGAAGGACCCAATTTGTACCTGGGAGGGTCGATCAGAAAGGAAAGAGGTCAGCCAGGCCAGAGCCTGATCAGTGATCCTCAGGTTGTCACAGAGATGATTGAGCAGGGTGATATGGTTGACCATGTCGAACGGACAGGAGAGATCAAGTAGGATGAGGACAGAGGGAATGTTAGAGTCAAGGTTGGAGAGCAGGTCTTCACGGATGTTCAGGAGAGCAGTTTCCGTGCTTCTGGCAGCTCTGAAGCCAGACTGGTGATCATGGAGAGAGCAAACAGATTCGGAATGAAGATTAAGCGCAGTACAAATATCCTTTAACATTAACATTAAGCTGAGAGATGGCAAGCTTTTCCAGAAGCTTACCCAAAAAGGGAGTAATGGAAATTGGGCGATAGTTGGCCAGACATGAGGTCAATCCATATTGCATGCTGATGGCCAAAAACTAAAAGATCCTTACATTGCTGAAAAAAGTTGCACTTTTAGACACATTTGAACAATTTACATAATCACACATATTCTATTACAATGTCATCACCCAAAATCCCATTGGCTAATCCTATAGAAGGAAATCTAATCCCCCTATGATCTCTTACCATATTGGACACTCGACAAAACACAATCCCTTTCCCCATGTGCTTTCTTTCCATAATCAGTCATAACGCTCTAAACATAATCACTGTATTATCTAAAAACAATTACATTAATGACTTATCCCATTTGGTAGGAAACCTTTAACCCAGTACTTGAAGTGCAAGGCTTTTACACAAACACTTGAAACAAGAGGAGGTAGAAGAAAAAACAACCATGTCTTTGATCAAGAAATCCCATGTTTTTCCTTCTGCATTCCTGGAACATGACCTTATTTGCGACTGCCATCTCAGATCATACAGCCTCCAGCTCACGTCCTGCTTATTTTCCTGAGAGCTCAAACAAAACAAATAAAACACTGGCAAACTCTTCCATTCAGCACCCCTTCCATGTGTTTTATTAACTAACCCCAATTCTACTCACAATTTGGCCGGACTTAACAACAAGGCTCTGTACTCCCAGGAAGAATTGTTCCCTATATCCATAAACCCATCTAGTTGTAAACTTATGGCCAAATGGCGCTGCATTTAATCTTTGCCTCAAGTAACCATTTGATGCTATTGCCGGCTGCTCAAATGTGGTTTGCTTCATTCTTCCTTCCTTAACCTGGTCATTCAACCCTTCAGGCCATGCAAAGTTCACCTCTGCAAACCAAACCCTCTGTGGCCTACATGAAACCCAGCTATTGGGGAATGGTGATCTGTGATATTTCCATGTACTCGCAACGAACAGCATACTCCCCGAATATCCCAGAACATGGGCCTCATTACGAGGCTGGCAGTAACCCTGCCGGTGCTTCCGGCGGGTTGCCGCCAACTCGTAATATTTTACCGGCACCTAGCTTTCTGGTGCCACCGGGACATTACAAGTCCCGGCAGACCTGCAAGCTAGGTGCTGGAAAATGTTAGTCCCCATTCCCATGGAGCTCCATGGCCTCATTATGGGTCCGGTGGTAACCGTATCGGTGCTACTGGCGGGTTGCCGCTGGACTCGTAATTATTTACCGGCACCTGACATCCCGGTGCCACCAGCAGCCAGGAAGTCAGGTGCTGGTAATTTCACTTATCCCCATTCCAATAGAGTCCCATAGGGAAAGGGGACACGGAAGCACCGGCACCGTTGTTAAGCGGTGCCTCTGTGGCGGGTCTGCCTACCGTGGCCATTGTGCCCGGCAGGTCAGACCTGTTGGGCACGGCGGCTCTGGCAGGCAGACCTGTA
Source organism: Ambystoma mexicanum (assembly GCF_040938575.1). Classification (NCBI taxonomy): domain Eukaryota; kingdom Metazoa; phylum Chordata; class Amphibia; order Caudata; family Ambystomatidae; genus Ambystoma; species Ambystoma mexicanum. The sequence continues at coordinate 315,381,728 of NC_090921.1, read as the reverse complement.
ACATGCCAGTCTGCAAGCAAGGGTGTCGTTAAGCTTACCGGCATCCTTGTTTCCGGACCGGCAGGGTCGGAATGAGGCCATATGACTTCAATTATGTTGCTACATGTTATGTTATTTTGTTAAGTTATTTTGCATTTATATAGCGCTCTATACATCATTGGTATGACCTCAAAGAGCTTGTGGGTTGAACGCCATCGGGGACCACAGTCCAAGTCAGTCGAGAGAGTAGTGTCATGGGGTGCTTGGGTGCACTCAATATGTTAGCAGCTTATGTGGTTGCTTGGTGCTAGCTGCATCCTAACTTTAGGTGTATTGGTAATGAGAGATCAGTTGAATATGTGCAGTCTGGTGTTTGGTTTCCAAAACTGCATTCTGGAGGCATTAGGCCTGTGAAGGACGCTTATGTGTGCAGCTAGGCAGATTTTTTTCGTGGGGTGTAGCTGCGTTCTAGCAGGGTGCTGAGGTGTTCGTGGTTTTCAAGATGAAAATCTAAAATGTATTCAAACTAAACACACAAAGTAACACTTCTAGTAACATTTATCCCATTCCATTTACCTACACTGAACACATGTTAAATTGCAACATCAAGTCAACATTGTGTCTAACCTAGCCACACCATTGTTCTAATATGAGGTGCGCGACGTGACCCCTTTCTTTACGTTGGGACATGAAATGTGCATCCCAACAGTCACTCAAATGAAAATTAAATCAGTGATTCTAAAATATGGCCGTCTGGCCTCTAAGAAGAAAGCTCACAGGCCCTCCAACAAATCTGGGAAATATTCCAACAGCGAGGCTTTTCATACTACCAACAGCAGCAATAAGAGCAGCAGTAGCATTCTACAACCTACTTCATTACCTGACCTCCTTACCACTCAGCTCAAGAGAAGGAGCAGACAACAGCCCTAGGTAGCAGTGGGGAAACCTCCTACCATTCAGAAGCAATAGGTACTAGGGACTATCCTGACTGGGTGAGAGCTGACATTTTACAGCATTGCAAAATATTTACAAGAGACAATTGGGTGCTTATTCTGTCAGATGTTCAAACACCCCTCACCCCCTATCTTCTAAACCGCATTTCTTAAGACACTTGGACCGGCTGTTTCAGGGATCAGTACTCTACATTTAAAAGGTGCCATCAAGAACATACTAAGGCTACCTTGGAGGAAAGGAATATATCCCATTTCTGGCTTGTGAAAAAGAAGGGAACATCGGAGTTTAGACCTAACCTGGTCTTCAGCATGAGGGGGTCTGTGCTTGCAAGACTACCTAAAAAATCTGACAACCATTCCAACATAGAAAATTCACTATAACACAGTAAGGGCAAGTGGGTCCCCTTCGGAGCAGAGACAGTCTACTATCAAGCAGACGCGTCAAGCCCTAAAGGAGTCAAGCACAACCTCAGCAAGATGCATTTCTTCCCTACCAGGAGTGATGGCTTCTTGCATCTTCCTTGTCCCCCTGCTTAGCTGCATATGAGACTAGCCTCAGGAATATGTGCAAAGACCAGTGGGAAGAATGCCTAACCTTGTCAAAGGCTGCAAAGGTGTCTTTCTCTCGTTGATACAAAGTGGAGAAAGTCCTTTGAGCAGTACTTTTACCCCAACATTACAATCTATAATGGCAGATGCATCCATGAAAGATGGGGGCACACACGTGGATCACCTCACGATTAAGGAATATGGTCAAATGAATAGAAGACGTACCACAAATATATGTTAGAGGCAAGGGCAGTAAATCCTTCAGACCGCTGTAGATATCATCACCAATACAGATACAAACAGACAACACAATAAAATGTATTATTTGAATAAACAGAGGGGCACAAGATCCAGGAGTGAAAGCTTGGAGAAAAGGGAGAAGAACAAGGAAGAAGTTATGGCAAACATCAAAGGTGGAGTCTGCATTTAGGAGTTAAGTGGAGAAGAGACCGTAAAGGAGGTGACAGTAGGGGAGAATTGAAACAGAGAAGTAGAAGAGGATTAGGAGGAGGCAACTACAACATCTGACAAGGATGATCCTGGGAGAGGTGGAGGTATAAGCATATGGTGAAGCATTGAGGGGTTTACAGGACGAGAGACATACAAGTGAGAAGAGTACAAGAGGTGCTCAAGAATTTCAATTAGGTATGAGACTATTGCACAGGAAGTAGGAAGTTGATAATTGGGCTGTGATTAAAATGACAGGACCCTGAGACAGGGAGGTAGTGAGAAAACTGAAGTAAGGTTTTGAGATAAAAGTGGGTTAGCAGCCGTGGATGTTCTGGGGTTTTGCCAACCACTATCCGGACATAGCGTCCACACTTGCTCAACCCTATTGTACGAGTGCACATGGGTCCCAGAGGCCCATGAAAAGGGGCCTCCTCAGAATGGAGAACAAGAAGGAGGACCAGAGTGTTGAAGTGGAGGAGCCAAGCACCCCTACTTCAACCGTCCCGCCCATGTTACCTGTACATTGGAAGCCAGAGTATGTGACATATATGAAAATATGAAAATCGTGCAGTACCATTGAGAATACCGATACCTAGGAGAATCCTAGAGGCAAGATTCCCATTTAGGAAACCATTCTTGAATACGAGAAAATATGATGGTTGTTTAAATGCGATTCCTGAAGAAACAGGGCAAATGAACGGTACAGGACATTGGTGACGTCACGCAGAGCTGAACTGACGTACCTAGAAGAGATGCAGAACCCAGAGAATGCAGATATTCTATAGGCATCAAGAACGTGTCAAGGATAAGTGACATCTTGGGATCAAGGTGAAGAAGCTTATGCCATGGAATTGATGAAGACATCAAGTTTTTTTACATGTTTACAGATGCAAATGAAACGCAAGCAGGCAAAGTAATCGTGAAGCTAGCCTCAAGCTTTATAGTGAATAGATTGCGGCAAGCGCCTATTTATATATATATATATATATATATATATATATATATATATATATATATATATATATATATATATATATTTGCAAAAGCCGGGAAAAAGAATTTCCAGTTCTCCCAGGGAGGGATGGCACTCGCGGCAACACACAAAACGCTGGTGTCAGTTGCTTCCTCGAATCAAAAACCAATGCAGTGTAGGGTTAAGTTCAGTATCCAGTTTTATTAGGCATCTGCCAGATTAAAAAGTGCACGGTACAACGCGTTTTGCCGCCTACTCGCAGCTTGTTCACGTACAAGTGAAACCCACAACCAACTGTGTTAATATAGGTTTACAAACAATTAACCAGTCTCTATGGTTCTTTGTGCCATTTGTCCTTTGTCGCTTTCTAGTACCGGCTATATATATAACTTCAGTGAATGGAGAGAAAAACATGGCGGCCATTTTGTAAGTGGCAAATTTGCCTTGTATAATGGATGTGTTATAGCCTAGACCATGTTAACAAAAGGTTTATTTCTGGCAAGTATAACCCGAGTGGGTTAACTCTTTTGTAAATCTGCCAGGGTTAAAACCAATGTCCATTTCAGAATTGCACATTAGTCAAGAAGTTATTAATTCTAAAATAGAAAACATATAATCCTAAAATTCTTCATTTTTCATTTTTGCTTTTACTTTTACTTGCAGAGTGCACATGCCTCAAAAATTCGATTGACAGGCTATGATTCGATATAAATGTTTGCAGCTAATTGAATATAAGCAGAGTAGTAAAGTGCTAAGTGCTCAAAAGTGTCATGTGCTAAAGTGCATCTATTGTTATATAAAGCAACAAAGGTAAAGTGCTAATGCATAAAGTGCAAAATATGGCTAAAACCAATTTCTGCTATTAAGTCTGCAAACATAAATATTTAAAATAAACCACTCAGTACAAAAGCGATAAAACCAATAAAAATATGTGCACCATTATAGTACAATAGGATTTAGAACAATTATGCAATGTGGGGAAAATAACTATGTTTAAAAATTAACCTCTCAATTCAAATTTTTGACTGGACAACCATAAATTGAAGAACTGGCAATAAGAACCATCTAGGTGAATAAAATTTAACAATATAACACAACACAAATTTAAAAAGATGTTTTTGTCGACGAACAGACTTCATATGGAGAGCTTAGTACTTGTCAAAACACCCAAAAATAAGCTATATCGGCCCTGTGGTTCTAGGTTCCCAAGTAGGTATATAACTCTTCATCTAAATTGTGTCATTTGGGTTTTTTGGATTCAAAGTCTAAAATATATTTGGTTTCTTTTTTCCGCAGATCAAGTTCTCTATTGCCTCCCGTGGGTTGGCTTTTATATGATGTAGGCCAAGGAAACTTAGACAGTCCAGTTTGCCCTGATGAACATCTTTGAAATGGACAGCCATAGGGTAGGAGGGGTCTGAGTTTTTTATGGCTCGCATGTGTTGTAGAATTCTCAGCTTCAATTTGCCGATAGTGCTTCCAATGTACCAAAGGTTACATGGGCATAAGAGTCCATAGACCACAAACTCTGTATTACATGTGATGTAATTTTGCATTCAATTACTTGTCTCGTAACTGGATGCGTGTAGTTTGTTCTGTTTAGGGCATACTTGCAGGCTTTGCATTTAGTGCATTTGTAAAATCCTGTTGGATTTGCATTTAGCCAAGAACTGTTCGATATTTTCTCCACAGGGAGCAAAAAACTGCTGACTAATGAGTCTTTGATTGATGGAGATTTTCTGAAAGTGATATTAATACGATCTTTAAGGATGGTAGAAAGTACTTCATCAGAATGCAAAATATGCCAATGTCGATGAAAGATTTGACGAATCATATTGGCGTGAGTTCCAAACGTCAAAATTAGCCTCGTTTCGTCATCCTGTTTGTCTTTCTCTGGAGTACAATTGGAAGAGAGCAAGGTATTTCTGTTAAAATTACGAGCTTTCAAATAGGCTCTCTCCAAAACTGATTTTGGATACCGCTGTTTGGCGAAATTTGCAGCAGTGAACCGACACTCCTGATCACATTTTTCTATTGTGCTGCAATTGCGTCGTATTCTGACGAATTCGCCATAGGGAATACTCCACTTTAAAGACACCGGATGGTTGCTGGTTGCGAAAAGAGGCATATTGGAACTTGTCGGTTTCCGATGCAATTCAGTTAAAACTTCCTTCTGATTCGTTTTCACTAACACATCCAAAAAGACCAACTGGTCTCGACTATGGGTTTCTGTGAATTTCAAATTGATGTTATTCGTATTCAATATTTTGACGAATTCCAGCCAATCACTCTCATCTCCATTCCAAACGATGAAGATATCATCAATAAACCTAAGCCACAGGACCACTTGATTTGTGTATTTGATGTTACGTTCAGTCCATACTATAAACTTCTCTACCATCCCATGGTCAAATTTGCATAGGATGGTGCAAAGCTCGTACCCATAGTAGTTCCTCTGATTTGGTTGTAAAATTCATTATTAAACAAAAAGACATTGTTGGTGAGGCACATCTCTATCATTTCAACTATCATTTCACCATGTGAAAGATAGTTCAGAGATCTTGTGTTTAAAAAATATTTACAAGCCATTTTACCGTTCTCATGCTGTATAGAAGTGTATAATGAGACAACATCTAATGTGGCAAACATGTAATTTTCTTCCTATGCTATTCCTTCGATCTCACTGAGGAAGTCTTTCGTGTCTCGTAAATATGACGGTAAAGTGAATACGAGGGGAAGAAGAGTCTGATCCACATATTTAGAGAGGTTTTCTAATGAAGCTCCATTCAGGGTAACAATGGGACGGCCTGGAGGATTGGTAGGATGTTTGTGGATCTTGGGGAGAAAGTAGATGGTTGGAATGCAGGGGAATTTATTATACAGGAATCTGCAATCGTCTTCATCCAGAAGGCCCAAATCGGACCATTTCTTTAGAAGACACTCCACCTTAAGTTGTATTCTTTCTGTTGGATTTCCTTCGAGTTTTTCATAACAACTGGTATCTAATAATTGTCTTTCAGCTTCTCTGATATAATCCACTCTGTTTTGTATAACAATGTTAGTACCTTTATCAGAGGCTTTAATAACGATACTGCTGATTTCTTGTATTTCTTTCAGGGTTTTTCTTTCTTTGGCGGAAAAATTGGGTTTAGCTTTAGTTGTTTTAAATCGTGCTTTTTGAAGATCGTGAATCACCAAATCTTGAAAAGCTTCTAGTTTACCACCAGGTTGAAATAGTGGATTAAAACGTGATTTAACCTTCAATTTGCTTTTCATGGGCCAGTCTGTCTCTATGTTCAACATTTCTAATGAGATTTCTGATAAGGCCTCTTCGTTATCGTTTGTTGTTTTCCAATTCTGCCAAATCAAGTAAAGCATCAAGATCCTCTATACAAATAGCTGTTTTTCCTTGAAGGACTTGTTTAGGCTTGCTTTTCGGAGGATTCAACATAAAGAATTTCTTTAATCTGATTTTCCGCATGTATTTATAAAAGTCAATCCTAGTTTCAGCATAGTCGTATGAAGAAGTTGGACAGAAGTTAAATCCATACTGTAAAACTTTAATTTGATCCATATTAAGGGAATAACTCGACAGATTTATGATACTGTTATCAGTATTAGTACTGTTCTTCATTTCTGTTTTTTCTGACCAGAGCGTGTTCTTGAATTCCCATCTGGCCCGGCGCTGCTTGTTCCTTTGCCCCCTCCTTGTTTTCCTTTTCAACCTCGTCCTAGCGATTTTCCCCGACTTTTACCTGGAAATTTCTTTGAGTTGCTGTGGCCCGTCTAGTCCTAGCATTCTCATCTCCTCTAAAACATTTTTTTTTTTGGAACATTCTCCTTTTCGTTTTCACTAATGGAGGTTTCAGATTCGGATGTTGTAGCTATCTCGCTAGATGAAGGGGCTATACTTTCATTGCTGCGATTATTTTTACTTGATAGATTTTTCCTTAAATGGTCGAATCTCCGGGCAAAGGTATACACTCTACCCTTTCATAATCGTCTTTGTCTCGAAGAAATTTTCTTTGTTTGCGTTGTTTGATTTCTTCTTCAAAGGTCTTGAAATTCACTTCCATATTGCCTCTCAATTTTTTGCCCTCTTCACTCACTGGTAACTGGGATAGCTGTTCATTAATTTCTTCCATTTGAGATAGGGTTTTTTCTCTATCTTTACGTGCATATTTTATCAAGATATTCAGAAATTGTCCTGAACATCCATTGGTAGAGTCCCCCCACTCTCTGAGCATTTCCGGATCTTGATCCTCAAAAGATGGTGAGATTAGAATTCTAAGACCACGTGGGATTCTGCCAACATATATCTGAAACGCTATAAATATATATATATGGCAGAATGAAGCTTTTCGAAAGAAAGGCAACTTGTGGAATGCACTCCCGGGAGCAGCTGCAAGGGGGGAAATGTCCCTGCGGCAGTTAAGAGGAAAGAAAACACCTCTGTATTTCCTGCCAACACGATTTTCTTTATTGATGTTTATGCGTCAGGAAAATGAACCATCTTAGCAAAAGAACGATGCGTTTCGCAGTATGCAAACCGCTTGATCACGTAGGTTAAAGGCAACACAGATGATGGGCAGAAATTTAAACCTTGACAACTCTCTGATTGTCCATAGAGAGTGTCTACCTGCTAGTTGCCGCTGTTTTACATGTTTTAACAGGCGGACATCTTTAAACAGTAAAATAGTGTATAATTTACATGGGAAGGTGCAGACAGATTCCACTTACACGAAAAGCATACAAGACAATTCAAAAAAAGGTTTAAAGTAGGTTCACAATTTCAAAACCACTGCCGTAAAAACAATATTAATGCTGTTACATGTAAAACAACTTTCGTAAAGGGCATTTGTTTATCTTAAACTGTCTTGTTGTATGTCTGATGTTTATTAGCCTTGCATAAAAATGAAAAAAATAAGGTACTGCCCGTGGCTGCTATAATAAAGATAAAAAAAAGTGCAGCCTGTACAAGGTGTATACTGCATATAAAATCCCAGATTATTGGATGCTGTAACTACATATGTAGTACAGCAGGCATAGGTAAAGCTTAAAAAGCGAGCATGTGGGTAAAGTGACCTATTCAGTCGGGCTGTGCAAATACGCAAGAATAAGAATATGAAGATATGTGCAAATTGCATTATAGCAGCACAATTTTTTTGCATTCATGTAGAAGCAAAACATCTAAAGTGCTTAGTGCTCTCCGTCCATGCATGTCACTCAACTATAAATATATAGTGCATGCATGGACATGCATATATCCACACTCTGCAACATCTTCACACGACCCCTCTTCCTCATCCTTGACGCTATGGGTATATCCTACACTAACTACGCGGACGATACCCAGATCCTCCTTACCCTCACAGGCAACTACGACACTGACTCCATGACCCTTAACAACCTCTACAACACCATCCAAGCCTGGATGGCAGACAATGGACTATGCCTCAACTCTGACAAGACAGAACTCCTACTGGTAGGGTCCCCCGAAACGCTAAAAAAACTTGACTCCCAATTCAGTCACTTCACCATCGACACCATCAAAATACCTGTTTCAGACTCAGTCAAAACTCTTGGAGTCTATCTAGACTCTAACCTTTCCATGGACAGACAAGTCAACGACATTGCCTCCTCAGCCGCATATCATGCTAAACTGATCAACGCAGTCAGGCCTTTCCTCTCCAAAGAGAACTGCACAAACATAGCCAGAGCCATCACCGGCTCCAGGCTAGACTACTGCAACATACTCTTCCTAGGAACCTCAAAAAGAAACTTGGAGAGGCTACAAGTCATCCAGAATAGTGCTCTCCGAGCAGCCCAAGGTATTGCCAAAAGGGACCACATCTCGGAAGCCAGAAAACTAGCCCACTGGCTCCCAATAAAGGAGAGAATAATTTTCAAAGCGCTGACACTGACACACAAATGCATCCATCTCAATGCCCCGACTACCTCTCACAAAGAATCCACTCCGTCGCCTCTACAAGACCAACAAGATCACCCTACACCAACATGCTCTCTGTGCCACTAGTAAAAAGATCCAGAGCAGGTGGATCCAGCTTCCCTTATCTCGCACCCACTCACTGGAATGCCCTACCTCCCACCATCCGCAGTGAGCCCTCCCTCCTAGCCTTCCGCAAAGCATTGAAAACCACCCTCTTCTCATAAGGTCCCTCGCAGCAGCATGAATACCAACCATAGGACCCACTGCTTAAGTTGTATTGACCAACCGCATAAGCTGTAATGATAACCTTGCTTGTTCCTATCTGTAATATGCCTCTTACTGATACCATGCCTGTAACTAAGCTCATGCAAGTAACAGCGCCTCAATGCCCCTGGGCTGCTTGCGCGCTATACAAATTTAAATAAATAAAATAAATAAAATAAGGCTCCGTAGTCGGATGTTAGTATATGGATTGTAGTATCTTCCATGTTATACAATAAAGAGCATCTCTATTAATTTGTTTCTCTCTCAGAGTCTTCAGTGCATGCATGGGCTGCTTGTTCTTAATACTGTGGGGAGGAAAAAGTTTCCTCTTATAAAGTGCAAAGTGCGTGCAAATATTGCTTTGTTAAACAGTGCTGTGTGCATCGAATATCAATATTCATAAAAATGCCTATAAGTCATATTAATATGATGTTGGCCCATAATCATGCATCATTCTTTTTTTTGTATAAAAAAGGGTATTGCAAATGCAGTTAGAATCCCTATATATTGCACCCATTGTGAATTATCACAAATCTTAACAGAGAAACAGATTAAAACAAGTCCAATAATCTCTGTGTTGAGAGGGCCACTTAAAATGAGTACCAAAGTTGTGTACATGAGTACAAAGTTAAAACAATATTTTAAAACACTCAATCTGAAAGAGAAACAGCCCAAACCTAGATTATGTATGTCGACACCTATTAAGTCAAAAATTATGAAGTGAAATATTCATACGTGGAATTGGAATTGAACATACCGTAGCAAAAGGCATAACAGATATATATGTAAACCGATCTATACCTGGAAAAGGAATGTCAGCAATAAAATGCATATGAAATCTAATTCAAGCAATCCGAGAAAAAGTCCATAGAGAACCTCATGTACCCAGGAAGGTGTATAGCTCCTCATCGAGGTTATGACCCCTGGGTTTTTTTGTCTCGAGGTCTAGAATACATTTAGTTTCAAATTGTCTTAGTGTTAGTTCACGATTGCCACCTCTAAGTGGTTTAGTCACTGTATGTATTCCAAAAAAGGAAAAGCCCTCTAGTTTACCACCGTGTTTGTTCTTAAAATGGAGGGCCATTGGGTAAGTCGGATCAGCATTTTTGATTGCCCTAATGTGCTGTAGCACCCTCAATTTCAGTTTTCCTTTGGTGCTTCCGACATACCACGTGTTACATGGGCAGTTTAACACGTATACCACATATTCAGTTTCACAAGTAATTCTAGATGCAATCTTAATGTTCTCTCCCAAAATAGGATGTAAATAGCAATTAGTGTTAACAGCATAGGTACATGCTTTGCATTTAGAACATTTTTGGAAGCCCGGTCTTTTGATGTTCATCCAACTGGCCCCTGATTGATCATAAAGAGGACTCATGAAGCTGGGTACAAGGGTATCTTTAAATGAGGACGATCTACGAAATGTGATGTTTGCTTTGGATGCCAGAGTCTCGCCAAGATGTTCGTCTAACTTTAGAACGTGCCAGTGTTTCTGTATTACCTGGCGAATATTCTGGGCAGCATTACCGTAGGTCAAGATCAGACGTGTATCTGCATTGTCTGAAGTTTTAGCTTGTACAGCATTGGAAACCAGTAGCAGAGAGCGATCCAAGTCCATAGCTTTTAAGAATGCTCTTTCCAGTACTTTGATCGGATAGCCACGGTTTTTGAAAAGTGTTAATGTTAGAGCAGTTTCTACGAATGTGAATAAATTCCCCATAGGGGATACTCCACTTCAGGGCTGTGGGATGGCTGCTCTTCGCATGCAATGGAATATTAGAGCTGGTGGGCTTCCTATATAGGCTGCTAGTAAGTTCGCCATGGGCCACAGAGACTGCAATATGCAGAAATGCAATGTCCATCTTACTGTGACTCTCAGTAAATTATAAGTTGAGCTCATTGGTATTCAATACACTAACGAAGTCTAGCCATTCCTGATCGGTGCCGTCCCAGTTCACAAACAGATCATCAATGTAGCGTAGCCACAGTGCTATTTTATCTGTGTGTTTGATGTTTCTGGGAATTCAAACGACAAACTTCTCCCAGCAGCCCATTGTCAGATTCGCATATGATGGAGCAAACGTAGTGTCCATAGCAGTGCCTTGGAGCTGGATGAAGAATTCTTTGTCAAAGAGAAAACAGTTATTAGTTAAACAGAGTTGGATCATATCTAGTATCATGATTCCATGTTGCAGGTAGTTCATGGAATTGGTGTATAAAAAGTGCTCACATGCTTTAAGGCCATCAGAGTGTCGGATAGATGTATAGAGAGAGACCACATCTAATGTTGTTAGTAAGTAAGACGATTCCCATGGTATACCTTCTATCCTGCTCAAGAAATCTTCCCAAATAGGAGGGTAGAGTAGTAACAAAAGCAACCAATGTTTCATCCACAAACCGTGAAAGATTTTCCAACAGTGCCCCACAAAGTGTAACTATCGGTCTGCGTTGGGGTTTAGTCAAGCTCTTGTGGACTTTGGGCAGAAATAAATGGTTGGAATAATAGGGAATTTAGGTTGTAGAAATTTACAGATGTCTTCGTCTAACAAGTCTCCCTCCTTCCAAGTTTGTAAAAGGTTAGATAGTAAAAGACTCATGGCTTGTGAAGGATCATCCTGTAGTTTATCGGAGCAATTCTTGTCCATGTGTTGTCTGTGGGCCTCCTTAACATAGTCATGCCGATTCATAATGACTATGTTAGTCCCCTTATCTGACGGTTTGATTATGTACTCCGTCATTGCACCTCGTTGTTTTACTGTACGTTGTTGTGCCGGGGTTAAATTTGTTCTCAATGGGGCCCATTTTTTCCAGATCTTTTTGAGATCATTAATAACCAGGTCCTGGAAAGCCTCAACATGGCCTCCCAGATTAAACATAGGATTGAATCAGGATTTAACTTTTAATGCTGTTTTCCCTGGCCAGCTGGTGTCAACGTTCATTGGTTCAAGTTCTTGATCCATATTATTTGTAAGATTATGTAAGGTGAGAGTATCCTGAATCGAGATGTCTGTATTTCCTGGGTGGCAGACTTTGGGTTTAGGTTTAGGCGGGTACATGGCAAAGAATTCTTTTAGTCTGATTTTACGCATAAATTTATCAAAATCTATGCGGGTTTCAGCATAGTTGTAAACAGATGTGGGTCAGCACGGTGGTGGACAGGTTTATTATGGACATATATTCTAGTGCAGGAGTGGTTAAATTCATTTCTTTGTTCCAGAACGTGTTAAGCGCTCCGGTTTTTCCACATTTGCTGTAGATGCAGCGCCTTCCCCTCCTTGCTTTTTTCTTCTTCTTTGGCCCGATGCTTTGCCTCATCCTCTACCTCTTGTTTTTTTGCCATTGTTTAGTCTGCCTTCCATGCCCAACAGCCCCATCTCTTCTAAAAAATTTAGTTTTCTGGAGGGTTGTTCACTCTCGCTTTCAGTTGTGTCAGCGTCCGAGGATGAAAATTCTGTGGAACTTGCATTCGTGGAAGTAGATGGCTGCATAGGGAGTTTTTGTCTTAGTGTATCGAAGCGTTATATATATATATAAATATAAAGTGGAGAGATATTGGGGGTCATTCCGAGGTTGGAGGTAAGGAATTACCGGCACCGGTAAGTGTGCCGATGCCGGTAATCCCTTACCTCCGTATTCCGAGGTGCCTTTGCGGGTCCTTCCTTATCTCCTGCTTTTAGCAGGAGTAAAGTACGGGACCCGCAAAGGTACTTCGGAGGTAATTACGGTACTGTAATTTACTGTGCCGTAATTACCTCCTTCCCCATTCCCATTGAGCCCTATGGGGCAGAAATGGGAATGGGGAAGGGCAAAAGGTGAATGGGGAATTACCGGTCCCTCCAACCCTGGAATGGACCGGTAATTACTCCATTCACCATGCCAGATTTGGGACGGTTTCGGAGGCAACCATGGAGCTAATTACTCCATGGTTAGCTCCAAACCCGGAATGAGGCCCATTGGGCCTCATCACGAGTTAGCCGGTCTGGATTTAACAGTGCCGGTAAAACTGTACTGGCACTGTTTTCCGGACCGACTAACTCCAGATTATGTGACTGTGTGGTGTAACAACCACCAGGTCTGACCTGGCGGGTTTAACGCCACCGGCCACACACAGACGTGGAAACACCGGCACCATTACTGCATGGCTCCAGGGTTTCCACTGCCCCCATTCCCATGGAGTCATATAGGACCTCACAGAAATGGGGAGTAACGGAATGCCGGCTCCGGAATTACTGCACAATCGGGGCTGTAATGCTCTGGTGATTCCGGTAAATCCGGAGCCGGTAAATTCTCACGAGTCCGGCGGCAGCCTGCCGGTTTTACCGGCACGGCTACCACCGGACTTGTAATGAGACCCAGAGAGGCCATGATAATAGAATACGCCCTGGCCTGCGTTTTGAAGAAATCTTAAGCTAGAGTCCCATAGCGGATGACGTAGGAGACAGATTTGGTTAAAGACGAAACTAAAGAGATTGATTGAAGTTCCGTATGGAACATTTAAGAGGGTAAGACCGATCCCAGAGAAGGGCTGTAGAGAAGAATATATGTGACCGGTCGAGTACGTTTGTTCGTCTTTACGTTTTATGTGATTATGAAAATGATGATGTCATAAATGGAAAAAACAAACTGAATATGTTTAATTGAACTTGGTGGATGTTTTTTAGCAAGATTAAAAGTAAAAATTGTGATTAATGGGATTGGAGCCTACGACGAGTGGTTCACGCTCATATTATATTATTTTTCTGAAACTTACTTTTAAATCTGTGATTAAAGCAAGCAAGTGTCAGACAGGTTAAGAGTAAATGAGTTGAGAATGGAGGATATTACTCCACTTGTGCATCTCTGCAAGCAGTTGCCGAAACATGCACCCAACCATAGACAGTATAGTGCGGAAGGGGTTAAAGGCAAAATGTTTATGCCGTGGCAGCAAGGAGGGTCACTATCAAAGGCAGTCCTGCAGCATATGACGACATATTTGCATGCAGCATATACAGGAAAAAAGCTAGAAAAGCGACTAGCGAGCTTAGAGCTTTGGAAAATGTACCAGGAGGAATGAGATGAGCCGCCTCCTGTAGATTAGATACTCAATGTATGCAAAGAGGGGGATGAGAAGCCCTCTGCTCCCCCTGCCCCGGCTGAAATAGAAAATGAAAAATAAGAAAGACAATGGGTTGTACCCATTGAGGGAGCTAAAGGCAGCAAATGGGTATAGCAACCCGGCATATGAGTCGGCTACGCAAAGCAGTGACGAGGGTCCAGAGAAAAATGCTGAGAGAGATGTAAACTCTAAGGTCCTGAGGGACAAGGAGAAACACGATAAAGAGAGAAGTGATCGAGCTAGCACATCTCTAGATAAAGGAAGAGAAATAAAGAGATGGAAGGGAGAAAGAGATACAACTGATGAGTTAGCAATCTTACAGAACGAATGGATGGGTGGTCAGATTTTGCTTAAACTAGATGGTAAAGGCTTCGAGGACATAAGGCAACAGGAAGATCAAGACAAGCAAGATAAGAAAAACAAAGAAAGAGAAGAATGATTCAAAGATGAAGGAGTAAAAAGGAAAGATAGGCAAAGACGAAAGCAGTTATATCAAGAAAAACAAGTGAAAGAACAAGAGAGAGCAGAAGAGCAAAGAAAACGTGGCAATAGACAAAGAGCGATTGATGAGCAGGAGAGTCTAGAACGGAAAAGAATAGAAGAAGGAGAACAGAAGTTAAGGGACAAGAGAATACAAAGTCGAAAGGATGAGGAGATACAAAGGGCAAACGAGAGAAGGGACATGAAGAAAAAAGAGGAAGACAGTTTAAGAGAGGAAGCAAGGAAGCAGAGAGAATTTGACGATGATACAGAACGAAAAAGAAGGCAAAGAGCACGCAATCTTGATCGCTTGGAAAAAGATAAGACATCCCGAGCCAGAAGTAGCATGGGAGGACATAGAGGAATTCTTCCCAGAGTCATTACCAGTCCAGAATCGACTCCAGGAGCATTTGGGAAGTGATCGATAAGGTTTATCATGACATGAGAACCCAGAAAGAATCAAAGGGAAGGGAAACAAAGATTGATTGAAGTTCCGTATGGAGTACGTAGTTATACGAGATGGAGGGAGCCTCATGTAGTACGAGGCAAAATAAGCTGTCTTTAGATAGAGTGACTCTGAACAGAGATGAAGAGGAGAGAACTTGTATTAGTTGGGCATATGATATGTCAAACAAAGACAAGAGACACTCTCCGTGGGGAAGAGAGAGATGACATGTGTGGTCCTGGGGGATGTTTTCCAATGTAGAAGGAAGTAAGATGGTCAAATTTAGATGTACCTATGCTAGGGCATCAGAACTATTGACACAGTCAGACCAATCTAAAGGGCAACCCCATGGTGAGAGGGGGCAGTCGTCATCATATGTGAACATATTAAAATCGATACCAGGAAGAAGGCGGTGCAGGAATATTGTCCCTGCGGTGGACAGACAAATGATGAGAAATGAGAATGGGTATGGGGCTTCAGTTTCCCTTGTTAGAGAAAGGGGGGCCAGACCACAGTATATACTATGACCCCAGATGGACAAAGATAAATTAAGGTGTAAACTCCTGAGTTTAACTTCTGCACTGGGAAGTGGATAAATGAGTTAGGGAAAATGACAGGAGGAAACACATTGGCCATAGGAGACATTAAGGGTCTCCTGATCACCATACTTGGTGAGAGAACTGATGACATATGGTCAAGAGCTGGATATTGTCATGATGCCTACCCCCGGAGCACCAGGCCAGGCCCAGCATCCCCGGGAGCAGGCATCACGCCCCCGGGTAAAAGCCCAGCGGCCCTTTATTGGGGCCCTTTGGACTCTGTCCTGGCGCCGTTGGCGCCAGGCTCATGTTGGACATCAGTCCTGGCGCCATAGGCGCCAGGCTCATAAGGGGAAGTGTTTGGTGCACTTACCTGAAGCAGACCATGCTGCACACTCACCTGATGCAGACCATGCTGCATGAAGAACCAAGCCAAATGAGGCTTAGGAGGGACTATTTTTCTGAAGGAACTATTTTGTTACTTGGGTGGGGCTGTGGAAGAATACTCACCTGGAACTTCTTCCAAGGCTATTTAAGCCACGCCCGGACAGCCACACGTGCTTCGCGTTGTTCTGCATCCCAGCAGCTGAACGCTCACCGTGTCAGCTCCTGCACCTGGACTCCAGCCACGACCGCCTCGAACCTGGAACACCTGTAAGGGAATAAGAGAAGAGAAAGGTGAAAACCAAGAACTTATTCAACCTTCTTACCTGCATCCGGAATCTTCACGCCAGCATTCCTGAAGGAAGACTTCCATTTAAAAGCACTGCGTTGCTCGCTGCAGCGCCGTGCTTCACTCACCTGTTACCGAGACGCCGCCCGGCTCCATCACGGCTCTGAGCACCGGTCGCCACATCTCTGCACCTAGGAGAGAGAAGAAGAGACAAAAGGTGAGCAAGGGAACACAAGAGGAAAGCTGAATGATCAGCCATATTACTTACCGGCTTTTCTTGGTGAACCATTCCACATCTCGGGTCGGCGCCGCATCTTTGGCAGGTACCGCACCCCGGCCCCTATGGGGAAAGGACAAAAGACATTACTGGGGAATCATAAAGACATTTAGAGGGGTCGCCCTCATCACTAACTCACCTGATTTTACCACCGGCAATTTAAACCCTCAAAGCATCGCCTTTGTTCTGCACCTGAAATAAAGGACAAAAAAAACTACATAAAAGGAGGCTCACACTTGAACTTGCATCTTCATACTTACGGCGTATCGCTCAGAAAAGTCAAGTGGATTTGCCAGTGCCATTCTGAAAACCAGTGAAGTAACTGGACGAACGCGCGCCCCTGCACCAGAAGCAGGATGGAGAGTTCATCCTTCCAAACCATAAGGTGAGCTTAAACCGGGGGTTTTGGAGGAAGTCAGAGAAGAACGAAGGGGGGAAGGAGGGAGCAAGCACACTATTCAGCAGACAGTCAATCCCCTTTCTCATCTGCAGAAGGATATTCCTACGGGCCAGACAAGCAAGTTTTGGGGGTCGTGTTCAATCGGTGGTCCGAATTCTGCGCTTCAGCCTTGAAGAGGCCACAGCAACCCAGACCAGACCAGCGCCTCCGTGGGAGCCAGGTGAGCGTTACAGAACGCGAAGCCTTCCTACAAATTCCCACCCAGGCGCTATGGAAACTTCCAAGACTGACTAGTTGGCCCAACTACTGGGGGAATTACGGGCCGAAGTACACGCCGCTCGTCAAGAGACTAATGCTCTCAGGAGGGAAGTGATTGTTACAAAGGAAAGAGCTGATGACCTGGCTAGAAAGCTTTTGCAAGGTCAAGCTGGACAAGCTCCTTTACCCGGTTCCGGAGGGAACCCCGCTCCTGTGCTTTCCAGTAACCCAGTGCAGATCAATCTACCTGGAAACATGCCGCTGGCCCCACCCGAACGCTTTGCTGGGGACCCCAAACGATTCGCCGTATTCATGAATCAGTGTCGTTTGCATTTCCTGTGCAGACCTGGGGCCTTCCCTTATGACCAGTCCAAGGTAGCCTTTGTATTGTCATATATCAGCGGCAGTGCTGCCGATTGGTCAGTTCCACTGGTAACTCAGGCTCTAGATGACGAACTTCTATCTCTGTGACAGGGCAATCAAGACCTCCTTTCCTACATTGCAACCTTTAATAGACTAATTGTGGAAACTGGGTGGCCAGAGGATAAAAGAATCAAGTTATTTTATCGAGGTCTACGCGGAGAACTTAAAGATGTCCTGGCCCAAGTTGTAAATCCGCCCCAAGAGTGCTCAGAATATATAGACTTAGTGGTCCAATTGGATCACAGACTGCAAAACAAAAAAGCAGATCGGTCCAAGTTTGAGACCCGGGTGTTAGTCAAGACCCACGCTAACCTCAAGGGGGGTGAAGCCTCTGAGCCAATGCAAATCGGAGGAGTTAAAGGACCTTTAACGCAAAAGGAACGTGAAAGAAGACAGCAGATGCACTTATGTCTTTATTGTGGATCCTCTGGACACTTTCTACGAGATTGCCTGGCAAGGCCGCCAAGGAAAGTGGTAGGAGCCGCTGAAAAAATCCATGAAACATCTGTATCGGGAAACGACCCCGCCCGACAAGCGTAGGGGTCCGCTTACTGAGCTTGAAAACAAACTCTCAGACCTCGCATTTCACTGTGCCAATGGTCCTCGTAGATCCGGAACAGCCTAAGTGGTTGCATGCAATAAAGGCATACATCGATAGTGGGCCCATAGGAAACTACGTGGATCGTGAATTGGTCTCCAGGATTAACCTCCCCCTGCGTCCTAAAACCAGCAAAGATGTCATCACCACAGTCGATGGAACGGAAATTGCCTCGAGACCGGTAACACATTCCACAGCTGAAGTAACACTTGTAGGTCCGGACGGCCATCGGGAGGCAGTTGTGTTTGATGTAATCAAGGCTCCACAGTTTCAGGTTATTCTCGGAATCCCTTGGTTAGAGACACATAATCCTCGAATTGATTGGCGAGCGAAGAGAATAACCTTTCCGGAGTGTGCATGAACCTGCTACCCAGAAAATCTGAAGTTCAGTCTAGCATCAGTAACCTCTGTCTCCATGCAACTACCTCCGGAACACCAAGACTTTCAGGACGTCTTCCAAAAGGAACAGGCCAACACGTTACCTCCTCACAGATCGTACGATTGCCAAATCGATCTGGTGCCCGGTGCACAACCCCCTTGTAGCAGGATTTATGCCCTTACTGAGCCGGAGAATCTGCATTTGCGACAATATTTAGATCAATACCTAGCCAATGGTTTAATTCGCCCGTCTAAGTCTCCGGCATCCTTGGCTTTGTTCTTCGTGCCAAAAAAAGAAGGCGACCTTAGAACTTGTATCGATTACCGCGCATTGAACCAGATAACTGTTAAAAATCGTTACCCTCTGCCTTTGATCCCTGAACTCCTTGACCAGGTGAAGGAATCTTGCATAAACACCAAGTTAGATCTCCGGGGGGCTTATCATCTGGTACGAGTAAAAGAAGGCGACGAATGGAAAACGGCCTTCCGTACAAAATATGGACTATTCGAATACCAGGTGATGCCTTTCGGGTTGTGCAACGCGCCTGCTGCCTTCCAATTCTTCATGAACGATGTCCTTCGGGAACTCATTGATGTCTGTGTTGTGTATATCAATGACATTCTGGTGTACTCCTCTTCGGAATCTGATCACAGAAAACATGTCAGGGCCGTCCATGAGAAATTGCGCCAGCACAAACTGTTTGCAAAGCTGGAAAAATGCGTTTTCCATACCACCAAGGTTGAGTTTCTTGGATTCATCCTGACACCAAAAGGGGTCCGAATGGACTCAAGGAAAGTGGATGCCATCCTCAAATGGCCATCACCTAGTTCGGTGAAAGGTGTCCAAAGCATGCTTGGTTTTGCCAATTTTTATCGCAGGTTTATCCCAGAATTTTCATGGGTGGTGCAACCCATCACTGCACTCTTGTGGAAGAATAAACGTTTTGAATGGACCGAGGAAGCTGAACAGGCCTTTCAGGAATTAAAAGCTAAATTTACATCCGCACCTATTTTGAAACACCCGCGTCCTGATCTCCCATATATAGTCGAAACTGACGCATCCAGCTTAGCCATGGGAGCTGTCCTGTCTCAGAGAGACCCTGAAACCAACCAACTGCACCCCGTAGCATTTTTGTCCAGAAAGTTCTCGCCGCCGGAGATAAATTATGCAATCACCGATAAGGAATTATTGGCCATTAAGTCCGCCTTTAAGGCTTGGCGGCATTATCTTCTTGGTGCCAGGCATACCATCACCGTGATCACTGATCACCGAAATTTACAATATTTAAAAACTGCCAAGGCTCAGTCTTCACGACAGCTCCGATGGGCTTTATTCTTTGCTGAGTTCGATTTTGTAATCACCTACCGTCCCGGCTGTAAGAATGGCAAAGCGGACGCGCTATCTCGAATTGGAATGGGAGAAATGGACACAAACTCAGAACCTGTGCCGATAATTCCCGAACAAAGAATCTTGGGGATAACCACTTTACAAACCCTTGAAGACATTCAAGCACGGGTAAAACTATTCCTGGACTCTTCAGCCTTGCAGGATTGGATCAAAAGGGTGTCTGCCTTTTCAATCAACGATGGCTTACCTTACTTCCAAGGACGCTTATTTTTGCCAGAAAAGGAATTGCAAGAACTGGTTATTTCCCGTCATCACTATAATCTGATGGAAGGACATCCTGGCATTGCCAAAACAGAGGAAAAAATTAAACGACAATTCTGGTGGCCGTCCTGGCGAAAGGATATTAAATCTTTTGTGATGTCCTGTGGAGTTTGCGCCCAAAACAAAGGTCAAAAAACAAAACCCGCCGGTTTTCTTCAACCCTTAGACATTCCACCAGCACCTTGGCACACCTTGTCACTAGATTTTATCACGGACCTGCCCTCTTGTAATGGATACAATACTATTCTGGTTGTGGTGGATTTCCAAGATGGCCCATTTTATTCCGTTGAAAGGATTACCTTCAGCTTTTGTTCTTGCCAAGGAATTCCTCGAAAATGTCATCCGTCTGCATGGATTCCCGTCCATACTAATCTCTGACCGGGGAAGCCAGTTTATTTCTCATTTTTGGAAAAAGTGTTGTCAACTGCCACAAATCGACGTAAGACTCTCAACCAGCCACCACCCACAGACCGATGGTCAGATGGAGGGAACGAACCAGACCCTTGAACAATATCTACGATGTATGTTGCACCAATCGGAGGGTAATTGGAAGGACATTTTATGGGTGGCTGAATATGCATATAATAACTCGATACACTCTGGAACTGGTCAGAGTCCCTTTTATAACCTATATGGACATCACCCTCGTACTTCAGACTTGGACTCACCTTTGAGCCTCGAAATGCCCGCAGTGGACCATTTGCATTCTACGATTACTCAAGCCTTCAAGGATGCTACTGCACACTTACAACATGCGAAAGGGAAATACAAAAAGAATGCGGATCTGCATCGAAAGGAGGCGCCTCCATACCAAATAGGGGATCAAGTATGGTTGGCTACCAAACACTTATCGCTCAAGGGACCTCGGACTTTTAATCCAAGGTACTTAGGCCCTTACTCGATCAAAGCTATAATTAACCCAGTGGCAGTCAAGCTAGATCTACCAGCTAACATGCAGATTCACCCCGTTTTTCATGTGTCACTTTTGAAACCAGTGCAACCAGGAACCAGATTAATAAAGCCACCAGAACCAATCCAGATAGACGGGGAGCCTGGATTCGAGGTGAAGAACATTTTGGGCTCTAAGATCTCAAAATCAAAACTTTTCTATCTAATTGATTGGAAGGGGTACGGGCCTCAGGAAAGATCTTGGGAACCCAGCGACCACGTACATGCACCTCGGCTAGTAAAAAGGTACAACCGGAATATCCCAAACAAACCTAAACCTCCTGCGGAAACGACCTTGGGAGGGGCCTTGGGGGGGAGTGCTGTCATGATGCCTACCCCTGGAGCACCAGGCCAGGCCCAGCACCCCCGGGACCGGGCATCACGCCCCCGGGAAAAAGCCCAGGGCCCTTTATTTGGGCTCTTTGGACTCTGTCCTGGCGCCGCTGGCGCCAGGCTCATGTTGGACATCAGTCCTGGCGCCATAGGCGCAAGGCTCATAAGGAGAAGTGTTTGGTGCACTTACCTGAAGCAGACCATGCTGCACACTCACCTAATGCAGACCATGCTGCATGAAGAACCAAGCCAAATGAGGCTTAGGAGGGACTATTTTTCTGAAGGAACTATTTTGTTACTTGGGTGGGGCTGTGGAAGAATACTCACCTGGAACTTCTTCCAAGGCTATTTAAGCCATGTCCGGACAGCCACATGTGCTTCGCGTTGTTCTGCATCCCAGCAGCTGAACGCTCACCGTGTCAGCTCCTGCACCTGGACTCCAGCCACGCCCGCCTCGAACCTGGAACACCTGTAAGGGAATAAGAGAAGAGAAAGGTGAAAACCAAGAACTTATTCAACCTTCTTACCTGCATCCGGAATCTTCAAGCCAGCATTCCTGAAGGAAGACTTCCATTTAAAAGCACTGCGTTGCTCGCTGCAGCGCCCCGCTTCACTCACCTGTTCCCGAGACGCCGCCCGGCTCCATCACGGCTCTCAGCACCGGTCGCCACATCTCTGCACCTAGGAGAGAGAAGAAGAGACAAAAGGTGAGCAAGGGAACACAAGAGGAAAGCTGAATTTTCAGCCATATTACTTACCGGCTTTTCTTGGTGAACCATTCCACATCTCGGGTCGGCGCCGCATCTTTGGCAGGTACCGCATCCCTATGGCCCCTATGGGGAAAGGACAAAAGACATTACTGGGGAATTATAAAGACATTTAGAGGGGTCGCCCTCATCACTAACTCACCTGATTTTACCACCGGCAATTTAACCCCTCAACGCATCGCCTTTGTTCTGCACCTGAAATAAAGGACAGAAAAAACAACATAAAAGGAGGCTCACACTTGAACTTGCATCTTCATTGCGTATCGCTCAGAAAAGTCAAGTGGATTTGCCAGCGCCATTCTGAAAACCAGTGAAGTAACTGGACGAACGCGCGCCCCTGCACCAGAAACAGGATGGAGAGTTCATCCTTCCAAACCATAAGGTGAGCTTAAACCGGGGGTTTTGGAGGAAGTCAGAGAAGAACGAAAGGGGCTAAGGGGGAGCAAGCACACTATTCAGCAGACAGTTAATCCCCTTTCTCATCTGCAGAAGGATATTCCTACGGGCCAGACAAGCAAGATTTGGGGGTCCTGTTCAATCGGTGGTCCGAATTCTGCGCATCACGCTTGAAGAGGCCACAGCAACCCAGACCAGCGCCTCCGTGGGAGCCAGGTGAGCGTTACAGATATGCTGGTGTTACTACAGTTAACACCGCTCATAATGGAGCACCGTTCAATAACTGTAGAGCGGCAATCTGGAAAGCACTTAGAGTACTGTATCTGGACACGTCCGATATGGGAGCTATAATGACGAAAAAGATGCAAGAAGGGGATGATCCGCTTGTTTACATTCAGAATTTCCAAGAGCAGCGGACCTTGGAGACATGCGAAGCTTGGGGAAAATCTATACCAGTTTTCTATCATATATTGTGCCTAGGGCTTCCAGGCCCTGTACAGAAGCAGCTCAAGAAGTTAGTGGGTATATAAGCCAAACCGTGGTCGGAAATTCAGCTGATCATTGCGCATTATTGTAGACTCTTGCAAGAAAAGAATCGCATGAAAGAAGATATTAGGAAAGGCAAAGAGGCAAAGTTAGTACAGAAGAAGTTATCCAAGTATGCAACTGAAGGGTCAATGTTGACCAGTGTAGATGGATCAAATTCACAACAGATGGCCAATATGCCACAGACGAATAATCAAAGACAGTTTGATTAGGGCAATAATGGGTTTACTCCATGACGAAGTGGAGGATTTCGAGGAAGAGGATTTCAGAATAATCAAGGGAATTGGCAAAATAATCAGAGAAGCTTCCAGAATAATCAAGGTGGGTTTCGGAACATGCAGAATGATATTCAGAACATGCAGGATAGGCAAATTAGGAGGCCGCCAATATGTTGGACATGTGGTATGACAGGGCACTTTGCACGCGTGGGCAGAAGTCAAGGGTTTGTGCAAAACGGCCAATTTCGAAGAAGGGGGACTACAAACCTGCCTGCGTATTCACAGCAAAGTGGAGACGCGTTTGCTCAGAATCAGACGATGTAGCAGCAACAAGCGCTGAGAGTGCAGCAAGGCTTGCAAACGAAGCAAGCAGCAGTGAATCCGCCACAAGGGCAGTCGCAGCATTCACCCATGCAGATTTTACAGAGGACAAGCACAGGACAGCTAATGACTCCTAGCGTAGGGGGTGTCACTGTCGATGGAGGGAATCCTTTTACAGGTAATGGAATGAGGCTTTACCCGCAATAGGACAGCTCACTGGGAGACCTGATGTGTTCAGTACTATCCGTAATGCCGAATCCTCATGAGGAACCGAGGGTGGACGTCAGTATAGGAGGCAAATCTTTTTAATTTTTAGTAGACACAGGTGCAACACGCTCATGTATACGAGAGGGGAAATTTTCGATGTCTGGAGATGCCATGAATGCTCATTTTCAGGAGCTACAAGTAGAATTCCTTTCACTGAAGAATTACCAGTCTATATAGGAGAGTGTGACATGTCGGTGCCATTTCTATACTCGAGGCAGACACCTGTCAACATATTGGGTCCTGATTTAATGACAAAGTTGAACATGACATTTTCGTTCACTGATGAAGGCATTATGTGTTCAACACCAGGAATGCATTATTTAAACGTGTGTGAAATTATCATGGCATTTTCAGGACGAATAGCCATGAGAGAAATACCTTTAGAACCAGAGGTTTCTCATTACGGAGTACGCATTCTGTTGACATGGTTACCAGGCCTAGTAGGCAGGACTATGCAAATACCTGACGAGTTTCTGTTCAGACCAAAGATGCCTATGCAAGAAGTATGCAGTAGATAAAACTGATAGAATGAATGAAACAGGTAGAGTGGATGGAACGGATAGAGTGGATGGAACGGATGGAGTAGATGGAACTGATGGAACAGATGGAGTAGGTGGAACAGATGGAGTAGGTAGAATGGATGGAGTCGGTGGAACGGATAGAGTGGATGGAATGGATATTGTGGTTGGAATGGACGGAGTGGATGGAATGGACGGAGTGGATGGAACGGGCAGAGTGGATGAACGGGTAGAGTGGATGGAACGGGTAGAGTGGATGGAACGGGTGGAGTGGATGGAAAGGGTGGAGTGGATAGAACAGACAGAGTGGATGGAACAGAAGGGATGGATGGAACGGGAGGAGTGGATGGAACGGATGGAGTGGATTTAACAAATGGAATGGATGGAACGGATGGAATGGATGGAACGGATGGAACGTATGAGTGGATTGAATGTATGAGACGAACAAGCAGATAAAACGGATGGAGTGGATGCAACAGATGGAGTTGATGGAACAGATGTAGTGGATGGAACGGATGAGTGGATGGAACGGATGAGTGGATGGTACAGACGGAGTGGATGGTAGGGATCGAACGGATAGAATGGATCAGTGGATTGAACGGATGAGACGAACAAGCAGATTGAATAGATGGAAAGATGAGTAGCTTTAACAAATGGAACGAATCAAGTGGATGGAGCAGATGCATTGGCTGAAATGGATACAGTAGACAGTACAGATGAGTTGATGAAACAAATGGAGTGGATGGAACAGATGGAGTGGATGGAACAGATGAAGTGGATGGAACAGGTAGAGTGGATGGAACAGAAGGAGTGGATGGAACAGAAGGAGTGGATGGAACAGATGGAGTGGATGGAACTGATGGAATTGGTCTAAAAGTTGGAATGGATAACACGGATGGAGCAGATGAAACGAATAGAACGGATGGAGTGGATGGAACAGATGGATAGATGGAACAGATGGAGTGGATAGAACAGATGGTGTGGATAAAACAGATGGAGTGGAGGGAACGGATGGAGTGGATGGAATGGATGGAGTGGATGGAACAGATGGAGTGGATAGAACAGATGGTGCGGATAGAATGGATTGTGCGGATAGAACGGATGGAGTGGATGGAACAGAAGGAGTGGATGGAACGGATGGAGTGGATGGAACGGATAGAGTGTATGGAACAGATGGAGTGGATGGAACAGATGGAGTGGATGGAATGGATAGAGTGGATGAAACAGATGGAGTGGATGGAACAGATGGAGTGGATGGAACAAACAGATGGAGTGGATGGAACAGATGGAGTGGATGGAACAAATGGAGTGGATGGAACAGATAGAGTAAATGGAACAGATTGAGCGGATGGAACTGATTAAATGAGTGGAACACACGGAGTGGATCGAATGAATAGGAAGGATCGAACAGATGGAACACACTAAACAGATGGGAAGGATGAAATGGATCAAGGACAATGCTTCAGAGAGTGAAGTAGTTTATGTGGATGAAGGATTGAGTGAGGGAAAGGATGGAAAGACTAGTAAATTAAATGATGAACCAGACAAAATGTATGAAGAGAGGAAGTGGAATGAACGGACAGAGTGAATAAAACGGATAGAATAGGTGGTACAGATGGGGTGCTCGATCGCAAGCACCTTACTGATAACCACCATATAACACTACCATGCTTAGTCTCTCCCATACACCACCACTCAACTAGAACACAGCGATACTATGACACATTCGGTATAGCTGTTCTCATACTAACACCCGCCACATACTCCTCATCATCCTAATTAAACACAGCTAGCTGAGCACACACCGCTAGCTTAAGCGTCTCCTCAGGCCTAACACAGCCAGATATCAGTCTGGGTGTCAACCCTCCAGAATTAACACATATATCTGATCTCCCAACCACCACACCGACGCTAAGAAGCAGCTATCATGCAACACTGGCTGCAAACATATCCGGTTCACACATGCACCTTATGATATGATTCTCTCTCTCTCAACTGACTTAAACTACAGTTCCCGAGGGTGTTCAATCTACCAGCGCTTTGAGATCATACCAATGATACATAATGTGCTATATAAATGCAAAGTAACATAACATAACATAGCATAAAAGAGGGACAGGTTTTTCCCTTAGAGCTACAAGCAGTCGTAGTGCGAGGAGAAATGGCTTTGCTAGATGGAAATGATGATGAGGGCAGACGACGGTGTGCAGTAATTGCCATCGGGGAAGGTTGCAAATTGAATGACGTCACTGATTAGGACACATTTGGAGATCATCCATCTGATGATGAAGTAATATTTGAGATGAGCATTACTTATTGCGTAAAAGCAAGTAAACGAGAAGTGCCTCAGAAAATGATGTTAGCACAGAAACGTCCCGAGTATTTTGATGAAGACATGGGGAAAGTGCCAGCTTCATTATAGACCACAGGCTCTTATGACGTAGACCTGTTAAAGGGGGTTGGAGAAGTAAAGATTAAGTTCAAAGATCGAGCAATTTTACCTCGAGCATGTCTTGAGAGGCAGATTAAGGTATTTTTAAGACAATTTCTGCCATGATGGATCAGGGCATCTTAGTGACGTCAGAGTCACCATGTAATACTGCGGGCACCCTATCAAAAAATATAAGGGGGGTTTGTGGTGTTTAATTCAAGATTTACGCCAGCTGAACCAGATTGTAGCGGCTGAGTTCCCTCTAGTTCCTAATCCGGCTACAATCTTATGTAATATACCTGGGTGGCTGGGTATGCGTGTGTGCGTGTACAGTGAAAGGGTGCACACTTAAATGTATGGGTGGCTGCCTGGGTGTGCCTGTATGGTGAAAGGCTGCACACTTAAATGTATAGGTGGCTTTCTGTGTGAGTGTATGGCGAAAGGGTGCACACTTAAATGTATGGGTGGGTGCCTACGTGTGTGTGCCTGTATGGTGATAAGTTGCACACTTAAATGTATGGGTGGCTGCCTGGGTGTGCCTGTATGGGGAAATGGTGCACACTTAAATGTATGGGTGGCTGCATGGGTGTGCCTGTATGGTGAAAGAATGCACACTTAAATGTATGGATGGCTGGTTGTGCGTGTGTATATATGGTGAATGGTGGGTGTGCTTGTGTTCAGGGGTACAAAACACCTACATTTCAGGGGGATTAACCCTTCAAATGTTGGGAGAGGCACTAAGTTCACATGTGGTGGGAGGAGCAAACTGATTTCTGTGGGGGCATCTAATTTCTTTACGTATTTTAATGAGACTATTCTAGTGCAGCTTCAATGTTACAAGCAGTTAACTCTCTCCTTTAAGTCTGAAAGCACCCACTTATGGACTGTTGTGAGAATGACTAGTCTCCTGTTCCCTCTCTACCCTTCCCCTGGCATGCAAGTACTAAACCCACATCACAATTTCAATTGCTTCGTCGGTCAGCCAGGTCAAGTCAACATATCCCACAATTTCAGGGGGGGGAGTGCTGAAGCTCAGTAAGCTCAATGGTGTTGCACCACTACTTGTGTTTAATGCCTTGATTACTTATTGGTAATCTGCATTACTCCTAGCCCTATTCTTCCTCATCCCAGTACCTGTGTATGAGGAAGTACTTGTGTATGAGGCTCTGTGCCTCATACACAAGTACTGGGATGAGGTAGGGGTACATGAAGGTAATGCCTGACTTAGCTACCTGTAATCTTCATTAATCCTAGTCCCACTCATCCTCATCCAAATACTTACCTATGAGGCATGGAACCTCATACATAAGCACTGGGACAAGGAAGAGGGACGTGGAGGTAATGCTGGGCCAATTTGCTGATTTTGGAGGGTGAGGTAGGGAATGGGAGGGAGAGGGGATGTGTGGAGGGGTGGGATTGTGCAATAAATCATAAAGGTCATCTATGTCCATGCTAAGCAGGCATGATATGTGGTATTAGTGGCATTTTGGTTCAGTCAGTCTAGTCATTCCTCATTTCTGATAAAGCAGTCCTACTAAGTGTAATTACCTAGCTAGACTGGCATTTGGGTTCTGCCAGTCTAGCCGTTTCTTACTGCGGCACTGTATATTTTTCTGGGCATCTGTGATAAAATTATATGATATGATATAGTAAGTCATATATAACGCCCCTGGACAAGTGTTTTTAGGCACGACAAGACAAGGGAAGTAAAATATAGGGAGGACAAAACAAATGATCTTACTAAGCCTTGTATCATTCAGATCGTGCAAGTGTGAGAACAAGAAGTGCAAGGGAGAGGGGAGGGGAAAACAGGGCAGCAATGCTCTGAGTAAGTGCAGCCAGGGCAGCCCGGCTCTGGGTAGTGCAAGGAGAACAAGGGACTGTAGGGTTACAGTTACAGCCCCTAACTGCGTGGTAGGCCTGGAGACAGTGCAAGGGTGACTGCTCAAGAAAGAGCCTGGACTCAGTGAGACTGACGGTAACCAAGCAACCAGTTAATACAGCAGACAAGTAGGTCAGGTAGGACAGCAGGGGAGGGAGAGAGAGAAAGCAGAGGAGAAGAGGAACGTTTTAAGCTGCTTCCGGAACTTCAGGTGGTCCGACTCAAGTTTGGGATAGGCAGGGAGGCCATTCCAGGGGGAGGCACCTCTAGGGGAGAGGGATCTACCCCCTCCCACTCTCTGCCTGGAGAAGTATCTAACCCTTAGGGATCGAGAAAGGGGGTATTTTGGAAGAGAGCGTTGGATGTACTGCAGATCCCAGCCCCAGAAAGCCTTGTGGACAATGCAGAGGGTCTTGAGCCAGTGGAGAGATTTCATGGCTGGAGAGATACAGTCCTTGGGCTTGAGGCCAAAGATAAGTCTCGCAGTCCTGTTCTGGATTAGTTTTAGAGGGCGGAGAGTAGAGGAAGGCAGATTACGAAAGTGGCTGTTGCAGTAGTCCAGCCTGGAGAGAACCAGAGCTCTGGAGACAGTGAGCTTCTGGGAAAAGTGAGAAAGGGAAGAGTCCCTTTGAGGAGGTGCAGCTGGTAGTGGGACTTCTTGGTGACGTCCGAGATGTGAAGAGAAAAAGAGAGAGTGGAGTTGAAGATGACACCAGGAATGAGCGAGAGAGGAGAGTAGGCTGAGGGGAGCCTGAATGAAAGCTGAGTGTCATCTGCATAACACTGAAAGTTAGAGGGGAAGGTAGAGATCAGGTGGGCCAAAGGGGCCAAGTAGAGGTTGAAAAACCAGGGTGAGAGGGTAGAGCCTTGGGGAACGCCACAGGTAGAGAGAGGTGGCAGAGTGAAAGGGACCAAGTTGAACCTGGAAGGGGCATCCAAGAGGAAGGAGGTCAGCCACTCCAAGGCCTGACCCATGATGCCAGGGTTCTCACAGAGTCGATTGTGGTTGACCGTGTCGAAAGCAGAGGAAAGTTCAAGGAGGATGAGGACCGAAGGAATGCTGGAATCAAGGTT
Organism: Ambystoma mexicanum; assembly: GCF_040938575.1. Taxonomy (NCBI): domain Eukaryota; kingdom Metazoa; phylum Chordata; class Amphibia; order Caudata; family Ambystomatidae; genus Ambystoma; species Ambystoma mexicanum. Next base: position 315,351,671 of record NC_090921.1, on the reverse strand, counting down.
AGAGATCAGATCTTCACAGCGGTACAGGAGAGCAGTTTCTGTGCCTGTGGCAGCTCTTAAACCAGACTGATGGTCATGGAGACACCCAACAGATTCAGTGTGGAGTGTAAGCTGGCAGTTGGCCAGCATTTCCAAGAGTTTGCAAGAGGGGAAAGGTCCAGTGCAAAAGAATGATTCCAGAAATCGGCCAAGGCTGGATCAAGGGTGTCAATGTGTCAATGTGATCCTTGATGGTTCGAAACGCCTTTTCAGCTAGTGCCTTTAGTCAAACAATTTACCTGCCTCTCATAATTACTACAAAGAAAATTCCATACCTTTCATGATATCTGTAATAAAAACCAGTGGATTGTCTGCAAGATGCTGTGTGTTTCTGTGCTGAGAAGTAGAACTTATTTTGAAGATGTGAACGCTGATAGACTCTCAGCATCGCAGTTAGAACGCTCTTTCTAGGCTATGATCAATAACTTGGGGTACTTTGACAAAAGGTGCTGGGGCCGGACCCTCGCCGCTGCATTGCCTAATAAATAAAAGAAATAGAAATGATTTGTTAATTGCACTCTGATTAAGAGAAAGTTAACACAGACCATGTAAGCATTGCAGTATAGCTGAGCATTGAGTTCCATAGGAAAACCAAAAAATTAATTGCTAATAGCTTTTGACTTGTAGGACAGATTTGGCTGAGACTGTGCAAACAGAATTGTACTAACCGATCCCTCACCTGTCCCCGCAGCCCCTCACAGGCCCACTGAAAAATAAAGACGTTTTTAAGAAAACAAAAAAAACAGCTGTTTTGGTCTACTCCCATAGACCAAAATGTCAAATATTTGCTCGAGTGCACAGCTAAAACCGCTGGACAAAATTAGACCAGGTACGAAACAACTTGGGCACAAAGGAGTGACTCTATTTCCTGGGGTTGGGGGGATTCTGGGGTTATTGCAGCCAATAGTATTTAAAATATTTGATGGAGAAGGGGGTGCCCCCTTCTCCCAGAATTACAGTGATATCTCCCATGGTGCTTTGCAGCAGAGAGACTTTTCAGAAATGAAATAGCCGCCATTTTGTTTTTGCTCAATGCAAGAGATATTTGAGAATATTCAGGTTAACATTTGGAGTTATCTGAAACGAAAAATTGAAAAAATGCCATTTGGAGGAGGAAAAAGGATGAAAAAACATCAGGCTAGAGGTGGGGAGGAGAAAGGGGACACCATGTGAAATTGGGGAGTTGGGTGGACTGGGGACCAACTTCAGAGCTCTAACCTTTTAGCACATTCCAAGTAATTATTTTCAAATTTTAGGTTATTTTACATATCAAAGTTTATTTTAGCATATTCTGGGTTTTTGTAAGTATGTCAGATGCTTAATAACTGCAAATACCTTTGAAATATTCAGGGTTATGTGTAGTCCATTGTTGGTATAAACGTGGTTATGGGAAAAGAGTTTACAAATAAAAAGAGTTAAAAAAATGAGATGAATACAAAAAAAGTTAAATTTTACAGCTACAGCTATGCTCACACTGTGGCCACCTAGAGGGTCCAAAATAAACATATTGGGGGAACATGTAGAGTGGACTCAGCCGAAGGCCATGGCTAGTGGCCCGTAAAAATACCATGGAACAACAAAACCCTTAAAATTCACCAGATGTGGGAAGTCAAGAGCAGCTTAACTCGGCACATTCCCCAGGGACGTCATTTCACCAAAATGCCAGGGGTAGTGGAAGTGACATCACATGACCCTTGACCCCCTGATGACATCACAGGAAGTGATGTCATTTGACCCCACCCCGAAGCGATGGAACACAACCTTGCACCAGTTGACAAAACAGGAAGTGGCATCACATAGCATTGTACACTATGAAAAATATGGTTACGATATCACTATAATCTGATGTACATTTCATACAAGAATGGATCGCCATATTTATCGTTAAGTGTGTAGGCCCATATTACCAAATTACTGTGAATGCAAGCAGACGTCCATGACCAAATGATAATGATGTGTTATTATATAGCACTTACGCTTAAGCGCTTTATATAGAAAAATATACACCCAATATCACCCAACCTGTGTTGGTACTCATTTATCGACCTCAGAAGGATGAAAGGCTGAGTTGAGGTGTTTAAGAACAGACTAAATCAGTGACTCACCCCCTGAAGTGTGCCTGAAATAAACCTTTAATGAGTCTAGCAATTATTGTATAGAATTCCAGAAAGACACATTATTTGGTATTCCAATTCTTTCTTATTTAGGGTCATTGCTGAAAGTGTTAAGACTTGTGGCACTCCTGCTCTTATTTTTCTTATTTTTTTAAGGGGCCTGAACAAGAAATCCAGCCACTTCAGCAGTTAAGAGCCACGTGGTGCTGGCCACAGCCCAGGAGCTTGCAGTACACAAAAAAATAAAAACAGTTGTGATCTCTGGCGACCCCTAAATGAGGTCCCTGACGTTCCCGTTGCAAAGTCCATGAGCACATGCATATTATAAGACAAGGGATTCACAATGACATACTATGACATACAAAATGGCATTCTGGGGGACATGGCTTTGGGGGGACATCAACGGAAGCGTGCCGAGTTAAGCTGGTCATGACTTCCAACATACACTAAGTTTCAAGGGTTTTGTTGCATTAAATCTGTGAAACTTAACTGCACCTTAACTAAGGATATTTCAGTGAATTAAGAGAATTAAGAGATAGTTAGTATAGACTTAATGTGAAACAATCAAATTGACTGCCAACCGCAATCCAAACCAAACCCTAAACTGTCTCTATTGTTTTTATTTATGCTCACATGTCACTGACTCCATCAGGTGATGAAAAAGTAGCTGATGGGTAAATGTGTGTACTAAAACTCCACGTCGGTAGTAAAGTCATAGTTGTGCACAGCTGAAAAATCAGATGGTGTATTTATTTGTGTCACAACCAGTTCTCAGTGTTGAGGAGTAGGGCCTAGAGGTAGAATTTTCAAGTTGCAAGCTTCCTCTCTTGCACACAGCACATAATTTCTTACTCGCCAAGAGTCAGTTATCACTCACCAATGGCTAGTCAGGGGTACACATTCTAAGGCCTTAGTAGGGTTCCTAATTGGTTTCCAGGATGGGAACCAACCATTTTTAGGAGCAATCATTTCCTTTTTGTAATCCCTCCTTAAATAGAGCCTTATCATGTTGCATTTGAAATATGGAATACCGTGCATATCTCCGGAGCTAAGTTCCAGGAAGTTGTACATGTGGCCAACTTGTATTTTGGCCAATTTTCCACCATAATCTGCTGCATGGATATACAAGGCCTCAATGTTAAGTTCAGAGGAGAGTTGTAATGAGGAGATGTCTTGTGCAGGTACTCTGGTTTGTTGCTACTGGAAGGCATCATGCATGACACACAGAATTCTGATCTTGATCTGATATACTCCACCAGAAGCTTGTGGGGGTATTACATAGTAGGCTTATGTGGCCCGTTTCCCCCAGATTTTGGCAAAGAGTGTTCTCCTAGTACTGATCCTTAGCAGTTTGTGAAATTCCTTTTTGATGGCTCATGAGTAGACACAGTTACATTAGGATAGATGGGGTAAAAGGCAAGTCACCTAATGACCTCTACATGGTAGTAGGTTTGGAGGAGAGTAAGTACTTTCCTGAGCATCATCAGTTGGAGGTTGCTATTTTTGATGACTGCATTAATCTGTGTTTCGAAAAGATATGCCTTGTGTCAATTAGGATGCTAAGGGTTTCCTTGTCAGTTTCCTTCTCACCCCACAGACAACGGTCTGGCTGGACCATGGGCAGCGTCTGATTTTGCCTTGCTACTAAGGTAGTGATGTTTGTAATATAAAAGACAAATAACATAACATAAATATCATACATTTATATCCAAGTAGTATATGGAAGGCGCTTATTTATTTTATTGTTGATTTGTAATAACCGCTAGTTGCAAAACGGTCACTTCCTACCACCGCAACAGAGAAACCAAATTTTATTCAGCGTCAGCCATTAACAATAAATTACAATACATAAACCCGCAGAAAAAAATGTAACAGTTTTAAAAACCAGTCCATATTAAAATATACAAAAATATTTAAAAAAAGGTCTACAATACCTTCTAAAACCCTCTCTCACGAACATACAAACATCAGATCTAAAATTCATATCATTAAAATTCAAAAATAAACACATTGCTTCCTTGGCCCCTATAAATTCCTTTGTTTATAAAAATGTTTTCTTAGCAGTTGCCTTGCAAGGTCGTCCAATAAAGGGCAGATCAGTCAAAAATATATAAGGTTTTCATCACGGCCAGACCCAGAAAAGCTCTCTTTATGACCCCTCAGCCAATTCATTCTTGCTGACAAAGGTAAAAAGTTTAAACGACCCAGGGATCCCAAAGTCCTTACAAGGCTCTTCTCAGTAGTATTCTTGCGAGCTGCAGCAAAGAATGTCATTGGTGGCAGTGTGCGTGTTCGCTGCATATTCTAACTCAACCACCTTATCCTTGAGAGCACTTTTCAGGTCAGCTAGGCTATTAATTTGGTTAAGTACAATGTCCCATTTCTTTGCCAGCATGTTTCCATATTTAAACCAAGTATATTTTTTCTGTACAGGGGACGAACAAATTTTGCTCGCAACATTTAACCTGTTTGGGTTTTTAACAACAGATTTGTTAATTCTAACAAAAGGAATCCAGAAACGTACTTTCAACAAGCACTGCGATACGAAGCACCCCCAGCTCAGACCTTAGGGCATCTCCCGTGCTACTGGGGTCCAGGCCTGATATTTTCATTAGAAATTCGTTTTGAACAGCATCTAACCTGATATGATATGATCGTTTATTTATATAGTGCCAATACACAATGTGTTTCAAAGCGCTTCAAGGCAAGGGAGGGAACAAGGGAAAATACAACCACATTCTTACTGGCCATGAACAGTAAGGATGTGAAATTAACTATCGTACTCAGCCTGATGACATTTCAGATGCAAGAGCTAAGACATATATAAGGAAAGGAGGGGGGAGAGTGGGAAGGAAATGGAAACAGACAGGCAACTACCGTACTAGGTCTGACGACATTTCTGGTAGAGCCGGAGAAAAACAAAAGGTGAGGGAGAGGGATGGGAGGAACAAAACAAGCGACTATCATACTAGGCCTGACGACATTTCAGATAGTGCTGGAGGGATGATGGGGAGGAAAAAAAACAGTAATGGGAAGGTGGAGGAAACAGACGAGGTTGCTATCATATTAGGTCCAGGGGCAATTCTGATAGAGTAAGTGCATAATCCTCACAATTGGCAAATCCCCACAATTCACTGCAATATATTTTGGCAAAATGGACATTAGCCTCCATCACCCTTAGGCATTTGTGCAGTCTTTTCCCGCCAAATCTATAATAAACTCGTAACAGACCCCTCGGCAAGTCTGGATCTGTTTTACATCCATTTTGATATGATGCGACCAGCTGCCATTCCTATGGAACAGAACACCTAAACAATTGTACGTGTCCTCAACTGTGAGCTTAAATTTGTTTATAGACCATACAAAGTTCGGCTTGCTGTTTCCAAACACCACTCTCTTTGTTTTTCCCACGTTCAGTTCCATACCTAGCTGCATAAAGCAAGCTCTTTTGGAGACCCCTCTCTGTGAGATCGGTGAGATCTATCAGGGCCGTATCATCAGCGTACAACAACGCCCCATACCTAACCCCGTTTATAACAGGGGATTGGTTTTTGCAGAGGAATTGTATGGCTTGAAATCTGAAAGAAACATAATCAATAATAATGGGGCGTGTGGACACCCCTGCCCGGCCTCTTTGTTAGTTACAAATTCCTTGGTACAACCATCAGAACCTGAACAACGTAGACAGGCTGATGTTTCGCATATAGAAGTTGAATTACCTGGAGTAACCCCTCTGGTACCCCCCAGCCTACTCAATTTCTTCCAAAATATTGCCCTATCTAATACATCAAATGCTCTTGCAAGATCCAAGAAACACGCGCCCCTCCCTGATCTTAGCGTATTTGTTCTGTGATAGTGTTTAACAAAATACAGTGATCTATGGTGTTACACCCTTTTCTAAAACCTGCCTGTGTGTCAGGAAGAATGCTATTGGACTCTGCCCATTCTAATCTTAACAGAATGCATTTTGTGAATATATTACAAGCGCTATCAAGGAGGGAAATGGACTGGTAGCATTGTGGATCACTGCTGGCTCCTTATTTATTAAGAGCGTGCCAATCAGACTATTTTCCCAAATGAGGGGAGTACCTGCACGCTCACTATTGCATTAAAACCCCTCACCAGATAAGGATTCCAACACTTGGGGAACCATTTAATAACCCGTACTCTGATGCCATATGGCCCTGCCGTTTTCCCCCCACTTAGCTGCTAGCAAGGAAGTAGTGACCTCTTCTACTGTGAAAGATGAGCTCCATTAAAATTGATTGCCTTGCCTTAATGGCCTAGCTGTTCTCAAACTAACATGACCCCACGAACACCTCATCATCCTAATAAAACACAGCTAGCTGAGCACATACCGGCTAACTTAGGCGTCTCCTCAGGCCTAACGCAGCCAGAACTCAGTCTGGGTGTCCACCCTCCAGACTGAACACATCCAACTGATTTCCTCAGCACCACACCTACCCCTAAGAAGCGGCTATCATGCTACAACCACACCAGCTGCACACATATCCGGTGCGCCTACGCACCATACTACACTCTCTCTCTCTCTCTCTCTCTCTCTCTCTACTGACTTGAGCTGCGGTTCCCGAGGGCGTTCAACCTACCAGCGCTTTGAGGTCATACCAGTGATACATAAGGTGCTATATAAATGCCAAGTAACATAACATAACATAACATTAATGGCGTCATCCGACAATGCTTTGAATAACATACCTGACAAATGGGAACTCAAGACCTCAGGCTTAATTATTCTTATGTCACTGTGGTCACTGACTGTGGATCATTTTGCTACTAATCTCACATCCTACATAATATTATTTTCATGCACTGTTTTGTCTAATCTACCCCACTGTTTATCTTTATGGGCAGCTTTTTGCTTTTTCAGCAGTTTTTTGTAGGCAAGCTTTAACGCATATAATTCGCCAACCTTCAGAGAGCCTGGGCCTCATTACGAGTTTAGCGGTAACCCACCAGTGCTACCAGCGAGTTGCCACCGAATTCATAACACTGTTTCCGCTACCTAATCTCCCACCGGGACAAGGATATCAGACGGCGGAAAGTGTAAGTCCCCATTCCCATGGAGAACCATGGGACTCTATGGGAATGGGGACACGGAAGCACTGGCACCAGGACAAATTCGCCTACAGTGGCCATTGCGCTCGGCAGGTCAGACCATGGGTCAACAAATCGCTAAGAGTGCCCCCTATCTTAAACAGTACATCTAAATTCACTGTCGTATGGATGTAATTATTAATAATCAAAGGTTACTCTCCTGCATCTGGCTTTGTTACAAGGGTAGTTATAATACATTCTTTGTTGCCAATAGTCTGTCTTTCCACATGGTAAGGAAGTACCTTGGCGACCTTGGGCAACCTGGACCCATTTGCCTTGCACCAACTGAAAATACAAAAAAGCGATTTCAAATGTTTTAATTGACAGCTGTCTTCTGAGAGCCAGATCAAAGAGTTTGTTTTCCACTTCTGTCACATTCCAACTAATTAACTCTATTGTGTTATTTTTCTTTGACGTCATAATATGGAATGTGTAGTTATAAGCACATGTCAGAATTCACTTGGGGGAACGTGTATAATACAACCATATACTGACTCGGATGCCCAACTGGACATTCTGCTCTGTATTAGAATAGGAGTTGAACTATGAGCTCTACTAAGATAACGTTCTAACTCACCTCTACGCTGATTCATGATGAGCAGATTACTGCCGACAAAATGTGAAGGGTGGGCGACCTGGGATTTTACATGATCGGCTTGCTCTTGACAAAAGCCTCTGCACAGAATCTAGCCATTTATAATGCAAATGGCATGCATTAGGTGTTGTGTGCTTGTAGACCTCAATGCTCTTATATGACAATACGTCACTACAATTTATTACACATGATCGGAGATACAAGCTGGCCAGTCCAAACCTAACATTACACACCCCGCAAAACATACAGTCCGAAAAGGTTCCGAGTTAAGATTTCTGCTAAGGCCTTTATTAAAGTTCTTTTGTAAGAGTTCTTATTTCCGTGGTCTGCAGACCTTCCTTCATGTTCATTGGGAGCAATGGATGCAGATTCTTATCCTGTGTTGGCTCCCATGATAGGTGCATGATCGGAGCATTGGTCCCAACAGTGGACCTTGGCCTCGGTGAGTTACACTTCGTTACGCCAGCAGTATTCTTCAGGATCCTTACATCTACAGCTGGCCAAGATGTCCCAATATTATGTACTTTACTTCCTCTGTCCACTAGCTGTTGCGCTTCCATAGCAGGTGACAGCCCTAATGCTTCCCTGGTAAGCATCCATCTCTGGCCTGGGAGCCTCTTTTTGTCAATTAAGTGTTGTTTGACATGCACCCTAATTCGCCTTTAGAATGAGCTCAGCATGCAACTGCTTGAACATTTGCTACTGCGCTCCAACCTTTATCTTCTTCATCTATTCTAGCCTCCACAAATTTGGCAATAATGTCCAGACATTTGTCGAGGCGTAACACGTCTTCAGCGTGCTGTAGCTGCAGTGTGCAGAACTCTCCGTTCAGGACATTCAACTCAGCATTAATTCGGGCTAATCATTCCACTAGGTGACCTTTGCTTCTTCTGGGCTGCGCCATATTCGGACTGCTACTTTGGACTCTACTTTCCTCAAAGAGCCGGTGAAGGAAACCTATATCGTCGTCAGGGTTAGACTCCTCTGCCTGCTAACCGTCCTCAGTAGCTGCAGTTTGTCGCTCCCTCCCCGACCATTTTGACCCCTTAGGAGCCTTCTCTTGGTCATGCTGCAAATCAATTAACTTGTGTCATGATTCAAATTAGTAGGTGACCCTTGGTTCTGATAGTTTATACAAGCCCTAAAACCCCATTGATTATAGGGACTGTATCATAGTTTGCACAGAGCTTCTGCTGTGCAAGACTGCCCCGCTGTTCCCCTACCTTATTATAGATGGAACTTGGGACAGCCACATCTTTTGCCTGTGAGCTACTCACAGCTGACAAGGAACCACCTGCGATATTCCACCCGTGATCAGCCTTCCAAAAAGATTCTCAAGGATCAAGTTGCTGATATATGGGTTTTTGTATATCTCTTGAAAGAAACTTTAGTGGGGTATTTGTCGCTCCAGGTGCGCTACATCACACTCCCTCTGCCTGCCCATTCATCTGCATGCAGCGTCCCGCAAGCTCCACACCGTACTCTGATATTACTCTGATATTACCACCTTCTTCCCCTTGCTCCACCTCACACTTCTTTTCCACGCCAGCCATCTTTCCCTTACCCTGCCAATGCTCTCACTCCTCACAGACTCATTGCAATGCACATCCCCAAAAGTGACATACAATTTGACCAAAAATGAAACCAAACTAGGAATTGTCATATTAAGCAAGTTTACCAAGCCTCCAAACCACATATGTACTGTGCGGTACAACGTCGTTTTGCCGACAGGGCGGATAAGGGGTTAAAAAGGGTGGGGAAGAGGACGGGTGGGGGAAAATAACATGGGGAAATGGGGGGTCTGGGACCCCCCCAAATTGTTTAAAAAAAAGGTTTCGATTAATTTCTTTGATGGATAATGTAGTAAAAAATCCAACTAAAAAGCGATAAAAGGACATAGAACCGACTGTGCATGTGTAGAAATGCTGTTTACCTGGAGACACGATGCCACATATAATTCATCTACACTTATTCTCTTTTGGCGACCCATCATTCCTAGGTAATCTCCCCACTCACCAAATGGTGCAGTCTGCCATTTGCTTGACTGTTCTGCAAAAAACTGCAGTCCGTAAAAGAACCTGACAACAATACAAACTCAATGCAGTAGAATAGGTGGATTAAACCATTGACAGTCGTCTAGGGCGGTCAAAAACGTTAAATGTCAAATGCAACGAAAGGAAAAGCTGTGAATTAAGTTCTCAGAATATGACAAACGTGAGGAAACAATGCATGCTTCCAAATATCAATAGAGGTGATGATGAACTGCTGCCTTTGAAAAGGAGACCACTCTGGCAAACGCCTGTTCAGAGACTGTATGACAACAGACAGCTTTTGGCACTATAGCTTCACTCCATTGAATCGTGCTCACGAGTTGAGAAATGCTGGGCTATCGTGCTGGGAAAAAGGGCCATCAGGAATTCAAGAAGTAAGTACATGAATGAAAGGCAGTGATAAAAAAGCAAGTAGCTCCAGGGGACTTATCAGACACAGGGCCCACCTGCTGTTTCCGTGGAGACTGAACGGATGTCTCAACTTGCACTTTCCATTGAAGAGGCAGGATGAGCTTTGAAATACTGACGCTCCAGTCGCACTCCTTTCATTTGGTGACCTGGACTGCCACACAGCAGTGCAGGTCACCAGGCTGCCTAAGGCTGGCTCTCTGTCTTACCTTATTGTGGATGAGATGGGCCTGGTGGACATCACATTTATGGAGACCTAAGTCTGACTATGAAAGCGATCCAACCTGGACAGGATCAACATTCTCGTAATGTTCAGGATGGCGAATAGGAGCTTAAGCATGTCTAAAGAGAGATGGTCAAGAGACCATTGATGACAACCCCCAGGTTGCTGCGTGGGTGTCTTGGGAGTAGCAAGACCCATGGTGGCGGGCCAGGTAATGGGAAGAGAAGTACAATAGATCCCGAAGAGATAATCTCAGTCTGGGCATCAATGAGGCCGAAACTGTTGTCAAGTCATCCAGCATGGAATGCAGGAAGGACAGGTATTAAAATCAGCAGGTCTGGGTGGGGGGCATGGCAAAGCGCCAACCGAGATGGCGGAATAAGCATGGAGCTCCAGCTGACAGAGAGATATTTCTACAAATATGGACATACATACTTAAATATTTCCATGAAAAATTACTCTGGAACACTAGGGCAATAACCCGCTTACTTATTCTTACTGCTTATTGTGTAGCTCTCTACTACTATGGCTGACACTATCAAACCTCTGTCAGGTAACTCCACTCTCAACACTTGTGTGGATAAAATACATGAAGAACTTAATGGTATTCGCTCCTCAATTACCACACTTGATGCTAGATCCTCTAACATACAATAATAAATTAAAGCATTTAAGCATGATATGAAAACTGTTGTGGGCAGATCAGGTGACGCTGAGGAAAGAATATCTTTGTCGAAGACAAAGTTGAAGGCCTTGAAAATATGCAGCAGAAAATACTCCTCCTGGAACTTGATGTTGCTGAATTAGAGGATAGAAACTGCAGAGACAACGTCAGATTTTATGAGATGCCAGAAAACTAGAATTAGATGACCCTAGAAAATGTTCTCACCAATTGGATCCCCACAAGCCTAGGTAATACTTTCAATCCTCCTTTACAACTACAGCGATCTTATAGAATTAGACCTCGACTATCTACCAGCAGTTCTAACCCTATACCCTTCATTGCTTGTTTCCTAAGACACCAACAAGCTCGCCAGATTCTTTTAGCGCCCAGGAAAAAATCTCCTATTTCATTCCAAGGTCAAAAAATCATTACATCTCCTGATTTACCAAAGTCCACACAAGCCAAAAGAAAAAGATTCCTTGATATGACACCTGTTTTGAAAAATCTTGGTATCAGATATGGACTACTTGAACCTGCTAAAATGATTATTACAATCCCTGATGGTCCCACCAAGGATGTCATCGACCCTACTGATCTCTTCAACTTGCTGCAATTTTTTTAACCTATCTCAATGGAAGTCTCAGCTCCCTCCGAATCATCTACTTGTACCTTTATATCGGATAATCACCCACATCAGCCATTCTATAAAAGAGCTAAGAGCAAGCAAAGCAAATCCAGCACCCCACGAAGCAGGTCCAAATCATCGGCACTATTAGATCCCCCTCGTAGCCCTAGCTGCTCCAGAGACAAATCTAGATTGCCCATTAAAACTGAAGAACTATCCCTTTCCACATTACAGACTTGATATGATATGATGTGATATGGCATTTGTAACGCGCCTATACACAAGTGTTTCAAGGCGCGACGAGGCAGGGAAGGGGGAACAAGGGGAGACAGACAAACGATCCTACTAGGCCAGGTGTCATTCAGATCGCGCAAGGGTAGAGGGGACGGGAAAAAGTGCAAGAGGGAAAGGGAGAGGGGAAAGTGCAGTACAAAGTGATTAGTAAAATACAAGAAAAATAGTAAGGGCCAGCTGGTGGCAAGTGCAGTATAAGTGCAGACAAGTGCTGGGAAGGGGGCTGTAGGGATACAGAGACAGTCCCGCAGTGCAGGGGTTGCCAGGGAGGCAGTGCAGGGGAGAGTGGCTGGGCCAAGGACCTAGATTGGTGAGTGGCCCAGTTGCAGATTCAGTACAGTTTCAGTGATTTAGCAAGGGAGAGGGGGAGAGAAAGCAGAAGCAAAGAGGAAGGTTTTGAGGTGCTTCCGGAACCGGAGATGGTTCTCCTCAAGTTTCAGGGAGGCAGGAAGGCTGTTCCAGAGGGAGGCCCCTGCTGCCGAGAGAGATCTCCCCCCAACTCGTTGCTTGGAGAAGCGGCTGACCCTGAGGGAGTTGGAGGCGGATGAGCGAAGAGCTCGAGAAGGAAGATATTTAGGAAGAGAGAGTTGAAGGTATTTTGTCCCAAGGCCTCAGAAGGCCTTGTGGACAATGCAGAGGGTTTTGAACTTTATCCTCGCAGCCACAGAGAGCCAGTGTAGCGATTTCAGTCCTGGAGAGATACGGTCCCTGGGCTTGAGGCCAAGGACAAGTCTCACAGTCCTGTTCTGGATGATTTGCAGCAGGCGGAGAGTAGAGGCAGGCAGATTTAGATAGAGGCTGTTACAGTAGTCCAGCTTCGAGAGAACCAGGGCTCTGGAGACAGTGAGCTTCTGGGGGAAGGAGAGGAAAGGAAGGATACCTCTGAGGAGGTGCAGCTGGTAGTGTGACTTCTTAGAAACGTCAGAAATGTGAGGAGAGAAGGAGAGTGTGGAGTCGAAGATGACCCCGAGGTTTTTTGCCTTGCAGGTAGGAGCAGGAAGAGGGCCAAGTGAGGCCGGCCAGAGAGCTGCAGGGAAGGAGGGAGTGGGTGTGCCGATGAGTAGAATCTCAGTCTTACTGGCATTAAGGCAGAGGTCGTTGGCGGCACACCATTCCTGGATAGCAGATAGACAGTCAGAGATGAGGGAAGGAGAAGAGGAGGCCGAGGGTAGCCTGAAAATGAGCTGGGTATCATCCGCATAGCACTGAATGTTGGGGCAGAGAGCAGAGATGCGGATTGCAAGAAGTGCCAGATACTGGTTGAACAGCCAAGGAGAGAGGTTAGAACCCTGGGGGACACCACAGGTAGAGAAAAAGATGTCAGAGAGGAAACACCCCAGTTGTACCTGGGAGGGTCGATTTGAGAGGAAAGAGGTCAGCCAAGCCAGAGCCTGACCAGTGATACCCAGGTTATCACGGAGACGGTTGAGCAGGATGGTATGGTTGACAGTGTCAAAGAGAGATCGAGCAAAATGAGAACACATGGAATGTTAGAGTCAAGGTTCGAGAGTATATCTTCACGGATGTTCAGGAGAGCAGTTTCCGTGCTTCTGGCGGCTCTGAAGCCAGACTGATGGTCATGAAGGCTACCAACAGATTCAGCATGGAGATTAAGCTGGGAGATGGCCAGTTTCTCCAGGAGCTTGCCCAGGAAGGGAGTGATAGAGATTGGGCAATAGTTAGCTGGGCAGGAAGGGTCGGAAGAGGGTTTCTTAAGAAGGGGGTGCACAAGGGAGTGCTTGAGAGGGGCTGGGAAGACTCCAGAGGCGAAGGAGTGGTTGCAGAAGTCAGCAAGGGCAGGAGCCAAGGAGTCGATGTGGTCCTTGATAGTTTTGGAGGAACAGGGGTGGACTTGTTTTGACGAGACTTTCATAGATCGGACTTGTCTCGAAACCTCGTCAGCAGAAAAAAGGGGAAAGGAAGAGAAGGGGAGAGGAGGGGTGGCTGCAGAAGGGCCAGAGGACGGGGAGGGAATAGAGGGGGGGAGGTGATAGGAGGAGAGTGAGGACAGGATGTCCTGAGTTTTTGAAATGAAGTGGGAGGCCAGTGCCGTACAGAGGGCCTGGGAGGGGACAGGAGAGGTAGAAACTGCAGCAGGGTTGGCCAGCTCCTTGCAGATTTTAAAGAGTTCGGCCGAATTGTTAGATGCCGCAGTGATGCGGGCTTGGATAAGGGCTCTCTTCTTGGTGAGAACGGAGAGCCGGTATTGCCTTTGGAGCAGGCGACAGGCCAGTTTGTCAGAGGATGAACATTAAGTACGCCATTTCCTCTCTGCCACCCTACACTTGCGTTTAAGGGTGACGAGATCCGAGTCCTACCAGGAGTTACATTTGGCTTTGGGCTTCAGGCGGATTCTCATGACAGGGGCAAGGATATCAAGAGTATCAGATATAGCAGAGTGGAGAGAACATATCTCTCCATTTTGGCTACACGCTAAGGAAAATCAAACTTCAATTGTCCTCCCAAGTTATAATATTCATTTAGTCTATACTAGATTTTTTTATTTATATGTGTTGTCCTTTTTATCGCATAACAGTTTTACCGTTAGCTCCTCTTGGTTAAGTCTTTTCTTCAGTGGCGTCACTAGGGAGGGGCCTGGGGGGGTCTGGGGGGGCCAGTGCCCCCCCTCTGAAGTCCTGTGCCCCCTCTTGTGCCCCCCCTACCTAAGGCGCGCAGTGACCATGTTCTCTGTTCATGGTTTTGTGACACTCACTGAGGCAAATGTCTGCATATCACACGGCAATACTCCTTTTGTCTCAAAGCGAGTAGTGCTCGAGCAGCTTGCAGCACCTCCCATCAGAATGTAGCCACGAAACTGCTAATGATGGGAGGGAGGGTAGCTGCGTGTGGGTACTTGGTGTGCACAAAGGCCTCTCTGCAGGAGTGCTTGTGACGCCACCTCTGGCATACTGAGGGCCCCGCAGCCCCCACGGTTCAGGGGGCCCCTGGGAGGGGGTCCCACTTGGAGAAAAAAATGAAACATTCCCCCCCCCCAAAAAAAACGTTTTGTTTCTTTTTGAAATCACTCTGCATTCATAAAGAAATGATTTCTTTAACAAAACTCATTTCTTTATTAAGGCAGAGTGACTACAAAAAGAAACGTTCTTTTTGAAGCCTGCCCTCTCCCACCTCCTCCACCCCATGACATGGTAGACCCTAGGCTCGAGGCTTCCATGTCATGGGGTTGGGGGGATCCCTATGACTTCAAAAAGAAATAGGGACTCATTACAGCTATGCCGGTCTGGAAGCAACGGTGCTGGTAAGCTTACCGGCACCGTTGTTTCCGGACCAGCATATTACAGGTCTGCCTGCCATAGCCACCGTGCCGGCAGGTCTGACCCTGCCCAGCACAGCGCCCATGGTAGGCAGACAGCCATGCAAGCAACAGCACCATTAACAATTAAAGGATAGTTCCGGGACTTTTTTTTTATTGTCCCTACGGGTCGGCCATGTGTTTGTAAGCATAAATCGGTAGATCGTAGGAAACTTTCCTATGGACCTTACCCGACTTTTCGCCCATTATCGCACTCGAAATCAGCCTCCATTTTGTGATAATCCTATCATTTCGCCCCATCGACCTGGCTCACCTGCCTTTGCGGCACTAAATCAAATCCCCCGCCCCTGAGCCTGACATCAGCAGACGCGTACTGCCCATTTCAAGCACGTCTCGTGTCAACAATCGCTGCGCCTCAGCTATTGACGTGTTGCCATGGAAATGGCAGGACGCCTCTTTCCCCAATAAGTATAAACAGACCGTTTCACAACACACAGCAGCAGATTTTCGATTCCATTCCTCTCTCTGTGTTACTTTGAGTATTCTGTGACTCGTTTCAGTGCTCTGGTCAGCTACCTTCGCCGCTTGTAGCCCGTGTGAACACCTGTACCATCTCTGTAAATTATTTTACTATCTTTACCGCACAATGGCCACAATAATGCCGTATATGTACGAGCCCGAGTACACCGAGGAGGAACTACTAGAAAGGCAAGCACGCGAAAACGATGGGGATTCGGACGGCAGTTGGGAGGACCAGTCAACGGATGAAGAGCCTGGACCATGTCGCATGGACGGCGTCTCCACCTGGTGCACGTGCAATCGGTGCGAGCTAATGCCAACTGAGGAGGAGAACTGCTGCTGCCGTGAAAATTCCGGGTGCTTGGCCTACATTTCGGAAAGCGAGCAAAGTCTGCAGGAAGGCGAGCAAAGTCCGCAATGCATCACCGAGCTGCCAGAGTTCAGGGAAGCCTGCCTCTCACGGACCGTGTTGAGGATGATGATGGTGCTTATGCACGAACTTCGTGGCACTGTTCGTCCGCGTAATCCGAGTAACGAGTAAGTATACTCTGTTTGTGATGTCAGTGATGCCACTACTATTTCATGGTCGTCTCCCACATATAAAATTACATTTACATATCATTCGAACGCATGTAAATTGGTTCCATATAGTGCATTTTCTAGATATAATTTTTTTCTAAGAAAAATGACATGTGTTACCTGAATCGACATTGATAAGAAAGTTTTGTCAGTTTGATACAGTTTGCATCTTTTTTTTTCACAGGTGGTACAGGCTGGTGGCCTATCGTTGCTTCACTTGGTGGCTTCACGGGAGGCTCGGACACCGCGTTCGGAGAGTAATACCTGCCTGTGCGGTACTTGCCATTAGACAACATTTCCCCAGTGACAGTGGACAATACCGCGGATTTTCCCTCGATGTGCTGCAACCTCAACTTTACAACGTGTAATGTTTATTATTTATGTTTTATTAAAATCTAAAATAAAGCCCAACATATATTTTAACAATGGTTGTTTTGATTTTTTAAATGAATCTAGTGTGTCTCCGTTGAATAGCCTTCCAGTGCCTTGTCTTGTCACACCACATGTCTCCGGCCAGCATCCTCCCTCACGCTGGCCGCACACCTTCAATCCACATAACCGTTGAACCCATATATGCAGCAGTCATACATATATTATTTTGTGGGTTGGCATCAAGCGTTGGCAATAAAAAGCCGTTGGATTTTATTGATACAAAACATGGTTATAGGTAAATAATAAATATGGTTGATCATAATAAATCCTCTTTTTGGGCACCGGGTACAGAGATGACCCCCATATATTCTCCTGGGAGGGTGAGGTATTTATAAACTCACCCCCCTGCCTTCCATGTAGTAGATCCTGCAGCCATCCTCTTACATTCAGTTAGATGGCCTCTCCTTGGTGAGGCCCTGCGGCAAACGGGTCTTGTCTGCACGACCACCGCCCGATCCACCCCCCCGCCCTATCAAAGGCAGTTCGCACCAGGGTACTTGTGCTGCTGGCAAGTGGAGCTGTCAGGGAGCGATAAAGGCCAAGAGGTGCCAAAGACCATGTACACTTCAAAGTGGTCTATAGAGCATGGGTTGTTGTTCCCATGTCTACCCCCAGACCCCGTGTCTCCTGCCAATCATCCCCCCTCACGTTGGACGCCCCCCTGCAATCCACATAAGTGTGTCTCCATTCACGAGTCTTCCTGTGTCTTGTCTGCACGACCACCGCCCCGATCCACCCCCCCGCCCTATCAAAGGCAGTTCGCACCAGGGTACTTGTGCTGCTGGCAAGTGGAGCTGTCAGGGAGCGATAAAGGCCAAGAGGTGCCAAAGACCATGTACACTTCAAAGTGGTCTATAGAGCATGGGTTGTTGTTCCCATGTCTACCCCCAGACCCCGTGTCTCCTGCCAATCATCCCCCCTCACGCTGGACGCCCCCCTGCAATCCACATAAGTGTGTCTCCATTCACGAGTCTTCCTGTGTCTTGTCTGCACGACCACCGCCCCGATCCACCCCCCCGCCCTATCAAAGGCAGTTCGCACCAGGGTACTTGTGCTGCTGGCAAGTGGAGCTGTCAGGGAGCGATAAAGGCCAAGAGGTGCCAAAGACCATGTACACTTCAAAGTGGTCTATAGAGCATGGGTTGTTGTTCCCATGTCTACCCCCAGACCCCGTGTCTCCTGCCAATCATCCCCCCTCACGCTGGACGCCCCCCTGCAATCCACATAAGTGTGTCTCCATTCACGAGTCTTCCTGTGTCTTGTCTGCACGACCACCGCCCCGATCCACCCCCCCGCCCTATCAAAGGCAGTTCGCACCAGGGTACTTGTGCTGCTGGCAAGTGGAGCTGTCAGGGAGCGATAAAGGCCAAGAGGTGCCAAAGACCATGTACACTTCAAAGTGGTCTATAGAGCATGGGTTGTTGTTCCCATGTCTACCCCCAGACCCCGTGTCTCCTGCCAATCATCCCCCCTCACGCTGGACGCCCCCCTGCAATCCACATAAGTGTGTCTCCATTCACGAGTCTTCCTGTGTCTTGTCTGCACGACCACCGCCCCGATCCACCCCCCCGCCCTATCAAAGGCAGTTCGCACCAGGGTACTTGTGCTGCTGGCAAGTGGAGCTGTCAGGGAGCGATAAAGGCCAAGAGGTGCCAAAGACCATGTACACTTCAAAGTGGTCTATAGAGCATGGGTTGTTGTTCCCATGTCTACCCCCAGACCCCGTGTCTCCTGCCAATCATCCCCCCTCACGCTGGACGCCCCCCTGCAATCCACATAAGTGTGTCTCCATTCACGAGTCTTCCTGTGTCTTGTCTGCACGACCACCGCCCCGATCCACCCCCCCGCCCTATCAAAGGCAGTTCGCACCAGGGTACTTGTGCTGCTGGCAAGTGGAGCTGTCAGGGAGCGATAAAGGCCAAGAGGTGCCAAAGACCATGTACACTTCAAAGTGGTCTATAGAGCATGGGTTGTTGTTCCCATGTCTACCCCCAGACCCCGTGTCTCCTGCCAATCATCCCCCCTCACGCTGGACGCCCCCCTGCAATCCACATAAGTGTGTCTCCATTCACGAGTCTTCCTGTGTCTTGTCTGCACGACCACCGCCCCGATCCACCCCCCCGCCCTATCAAAGGCAGTTCGCACCAGGGTACTTGTGCTGCTGGCAAGTGGAGCTGTCAGGGAGCGATAAAGGCCAAGAGGTGCCAAAGACCATGTACACTTCAAAGTGGTCTATAGAGCATGGGTTGTTGTTCCCATGTCTACCCCCAGACCCCGTGTCTCCTGCCAATCATCCCCCCTCACGCTGGACGCCCCCCTGCAATCCGCATAATGCCACGACATATACACGTCATTCATTCACAAACACACCCCTGTTTCGAATTCTTTATAACCCACTTCATATTTCTAATGAGAACTTCTTTGCGCTTTGCTAGTCAACCCGTGAAGGTGCTGGTTATCTGCTCTTCGTCTCTGTGAACTTCCGTGACCACTTTGAGCAAACTCGTCAGTTTGCAACCTGTGAACTGCTCCCTGTTCTACGACAAGAAACTACTCTGATCCCTGCATCTAACTGTTTGTTCGTCAAGGTAAGTCCATGTACCATAATCATTTTGCGTCCAATTTTTTAATTTATATCTATTTGCTAGTAGTCATCAAATTGCATCCATGTTTTCTTTTCGTTCACGACAGTACATGCAAGGAACTAGTCACATGTTCTGAGTTTAGTCAAATTACTTTTTCTATTTTTTGAAAGTTATTGAAATACTTATCCGCATGTGAATAACGTGTATAGTTCCAAGAACCAAAACGGACCTTGCATTGAACCTTTTATGTGTCATTTAATGTTTTAACACATTGGTATTCATAGAGAATTGTTGATCTTTACTTTTCAGAACTTTCCATAATGCCTGCCTGTTCCATTGGCGGTTGCCCTTCGAAGACCCATAACAAATCTGAAGGTACTATAATGCATGTTTTCCCTAAGACAATAGATCAGATAAGAGAATGGGTCCGATATTGCGGATATCCAGCCTCTGAGCTAGAAAGTAGAGTCCTAGAAGTCTTTGCGGACAAGAGGGGTGATCGATACCGCATCTGCAGCAGGCACTTTAGCCCAGACATGTACTCCACATCATTGCTAATAAAGAAGAAAACACCGCGAGCGAGGCGAAAATTGCTCTCAACCGCTATTCCCACTCTATTCGTCCACATCCCTCCACTGGTGAGTCAAGTTTACGTATTTATCTCTCGGCCTTGCGGTAGTGTGTAGCATTAGCTAACAATAATTTCCCCATTTATGTATCCACTCAATATGAAGGCGGAAGATTCTCCATCCGTGTCGTTATTGCAGTCATCAGCCACTTCAAGCGCCTATCGGGTAATCTTACTTAGCTATTCTGCCACTGACTTGTTTTAGGCATGTAAATCAATAGTTTTAATTGATCGTGTAATTATTTTACCTAATGGTACACCACAGTACTCGTCCTCTAGTCTTTGTTTTCAGTTATAATTATTGTTATCCAAAATAATGCAAGTACTGTCTTTCAGGGAGATGCTGAGGAGTCCAACGCATTGACGACAACCGTAGATGTCACTCAGATGCTCGAGGTACGTTTCCGGACAGTTCCATCGATGGAGATCATCAGATCTTGCATTCTTGTAGCGTGATTGTTACACACAATGTTTCTTTCGTTTTTAGCCATTGGTATGTCCTTCTGTCGTCGCCCTCCTATGTGTCTTCTTTTTTCAATATTGTGTTCATTACTAATGAAAGTCCTATGTTTCAGGGAGTCGATGGAGCATTAGTCCAAGAAGAAGGGGGAGCATGCAGTTACGGGTCGGCGCAACAGCTTGCAGAAGTGTGCACCGCAGTTACAGCGTCCCTTGATGTTCTTATGCATTTCGAGGTATGGATACTGACAGATCAATCATGCGAGATCAAATGACGTGATTACATCCGCTATACTTCCTTCTTTATTAACGCAAGTACTATGTTTCAGGGAGCTGACGGAGCTTCTTCAACAAGAACATCACCCCTAGTAGTTGATGCAGATCTCTGGGTGGTGACACTTCCAACGATGGAGCAAATCGAATCATATTTACATATCCATTATTTATTTTAGACAACTGATCATTTGTGCAGGTCTATTTAGATGAGCCGTTGACGCCTGCAGAAAGTTTATGTTCTTTTAAACAAAATAGAAAACCATACTAATGCAATTACTGTGTTTCAGGGAGTTGCTGAAGCGTCATCTTCAATAATATCATCAATGGAAGTCTATGCGGAGCCCGAGGTATGGATCTTGACAGTTCAATCTAACTAGATCAACAATGCGTGAACTATTGTCGTTTGAATGTTCTACACAATGCGTTCATTCGTGTTTTGCTATTGAGATGTACGTATGGGTATTGGTCCCCAAGTACATTTTGTGTTTTTAATATTATTATACATACTAATGAAAGTTCTATGTTTCAGGGAGTCGATGGAGCCTCAGTGAGTGATGGATGTGCTTATCATGAAAATATAGTCGTTGCAGCGCGAGAGGAAGTGGAGACATGCACACACGAGTCGGAGCAACAGCGTCCAGATGTTGAAGTTCGAGGCAAGAAAGTTTCAAAGAAAAGAAAGCAAAAGAAGGTTAGTGTCCTGTTCACTATATTATGTTGTCTTTCACTGTCAATAGTTCAATACTGTAAGTTGTGTTTAAACTGAACATCCCTTTTCTAATCTGTCCTCTAGTTGCGAGTGGGTGTAAGAACTAGATCTACACAGACAGTGAAGCGAACGAGAGATGTTGCTTGTCAAACCTTTTGGCAGGGACTTGAGACTGGAGATGCATCGTGCCAATGGGAAGAATATGAAGTGATTGACAACGGAGCTATACCACCACCAGCCATTGATAGTGAATGTCCTCCTGGTAGTTTGGATGCAGTCGGAGATCAATTCACAGAATCCACACCCGCAAAAAATAAGAGCGCGCGAAAGTTGAAGACATTGTTTTTTTCTCCCATCTCCGGACAAGGAACAGTTGTTGCAGTGGAAGAGAATGACATGGACGACAATGAAACACCATCAATATCACTCAGCATAGCGGAAGACGATATCAGAGATTGTACCTTTCATGCGAGTGACATGTCCTCAACGTTACAGGCCGAACCAGCTGGGATGCAGAGTGACAGTATAAGGAAAGAGGCCAAATTCATTGTATTCGATAGCTGTTTGATGGATATTATTATGATGATGAAATGTGGGCATTGGGTTGGTGGGGAAGTATGTGGGGAGCCATTGATTAATGTGACTCGTGCAATTCGAGGCACTAACCTTAAAATACATGCCACCTGTAGACAATATCATCCGTTCGCATGGTCTGCACAACCCATGCTGGGGCAACTGCCAGCAGGCAATCTACTTTGTGCAGCGGCCGCACTTTTTAGTGGTTCAAGTTTTAAAAAGTTACAGTATTTCTTTCAGTTTGTGGGAATCCATTTCATTGCGAAAACTCAGTTCTACAAATACCAAACCGATTATCTATTTCCAGCCATCAGCGAAGCTTGGAGAATGGAAAAAATGTCAATGGAAAGTACATTCGCGGGCAAACGCTTCAGGCTAGCCGGTGATGGATAGTGCGACAGCCCAGGATTTTCAGCCAAGTACTGCACCTACCACTTTCAGGACATGGAAAGTAAGAAAATTGTGAGTTTGGTGGTCGTGCAGGTGTCACAAAGTACATCCTCAGTGGCCATGGAGAAAGTTGGCTTTGTAGCATCATTGCAAGAACTACAATCGCGGGGAATGGTGATCGACTTGATAGCCACGGACAGACACGTTTCAATTGCCAAGACAATGAGAGAAGAGTACAAAAATATAAATCACCAATTTGACGTATGGCATCTTGCAAAAACAATCAATAAAAAATTGTCGGCTGCAGGAAAAAAAAAAGATATGCAAGGTATTTCACAGTGGTCCAAGTCAATCAGCAACCATCTTTGGTGGAGCTCAAAAACATGTGAAGGGTCGTTGGAAATTCTACTGGAAAAATGGCGGTCAGTAATGTTGCACTGTAGCAACGTACATCGATGGTCGACAAATGAACATTTCCACAAATGTGAACATGGCCATTTGTCCACAGAGGAGGCACGGAAGAAGAAGTGGTTGATTCCTTCATCACCCACTCACAAGACCATTGGAAAGATTGTATTTGATAAAACTATAACAAGAGATTTGAGGGGACTCACGGAATTCTGCCACACAGGAGATTTGGAGGTGTTCCACAATATGTGCCTAAAGTACAGGCCCAAAAGATTGCATTTTGGCATGGAAGGCATGATAAATCGGACTCTTCTAGCGGTCTTGGCACATAACCATAATGTTGGCCGTCAACAAAGTAGGACGACCGGAACTTTAGGGACGCTTCGCTACAATAAGGCCTTCACTAAAAGAAGTAAACAATGGGTGATCAAACCAGTGTTTGAGGATATGCAATATGAGTTTATTGAGAGACTTATCGTAGATGTCCTCGATAGGCACATACATGGAGTGGTGAACGAACCTATGCAGGGGACAACTGCATTGCCACCCAACATTGCCTCTGTTCCATGTCCACCTAAAGCAGAGCTCATTGAGAAATACACATCACGGTTTAAATGATTGTAATTTGATTGTCTGTTCTCTCGAGTCTCCTCATGTTGCAGGCCCAAACTAGAAATGTGTGCTCGCTCAAAGTGAAGGTCAGCTGCTTTGATGTTTTGCTCGGGTGGCGGAACGGCCCACGACCCAGTATAAGGTTCTATTGTGATTTGACCTTGACAGGCCGGGACCATCCCGAAAGACTAAGAAAAGATAATGAATAAAATTTCAGAAACGAAACGATGAGCCACGTTCATTAGAAGAAGTAACGTCGGCAAAGAAGGAGTGGTGTTTCGGGTCTGCCCTACACAGAGACACAATGGAAAATGCAAATATAATGTAAGTAACTTTTGATGAGTTTATACCGCAATTTCATTACTATACAGTGGCTTTAAAGACGGGTTCAGTTGTACTTGTTCGTTCTATGTGGCATATTGTTTTCTACCGCGCACTATCTTGAGGAGAAACATCTGCTTTTACTGAAGCACCTCAAAACCTTCCTCTTTGCTTCTGCTTTCTCTCTCCCTCTCCCCTGCTACAACTGGTCCACTGTCTGCGACCTCGGTCCTGGGCCCTTCCACTCTCCACCTGCACTGCCTCCCTGTCAACCCCTGCACTGGGGGACTGTCTCAGTATCCTACAGCCCCCCCTTCCCAGCACTTGTTCTGCACTTACCTTGCACTTGCCACCAGCTGGCCCTATTTATTTATTATTTTATGCTACTTACCTTGTACTCCACTCCCCCCCCCCTGCCTCGCCACGCCTTTAAACACTTGTGTACACCCAGTAGCGCTGTCCTCGCTATGATTTTAATAAGGATCTGATGGTGAGACTAATTTCATTTTTTATGTTTTTAGGTACATCATTCACTACTGTCTGTGTCACGAGTACCAGACACCGGCGGACGGCTTCTACAGCCGCCAGTTGCTTCTCCGCGTGAACAACGTTACCACCCTGACCATTTTATGGGACGATCGCCAAGTACAAGTATGCCCTTACGCGGTACTAACGGTTAGATGCAACATACCTACCGTTGTGGTGGCCTAGTGCCTCGTTGTTGGAACAGCCATGCGATTATCAGTGCGACCGAAGAGCTCATTTTTATCGTAAACCAACACCCTGTGTACTGCACACGAACATCGCTTCCCTCAAGACGAACTAATTTGGATCGAGAGCAAAGAAAAATGCAAATCGCTGAATATTCTCTAAACATTTGATGTCCAATAAATGTACTTTGCCAAATGTACAATCTTGCCGTTTGCTTTTAAACCACGGTTTCACATTCCGAATTGTGGCGCTGTATTGTGAGATGCTCTAAGACCCTGTGTACAGCAAAGGACCATCACGTTCCTCAATACGAACTTTTTGGAACATGAGCAAATAAAAATGCAAATCGCTGAATATTCTCTAAACATTTGATGTCAAATAAATGTACTTTACCACATTTACAATCTTGCGGTTTGATTTCAAAGTACAGTTTCATATTCCGAATTGTGGTGCGCTGTATTGTGAGCTAATCTGTGTTGATTTCCGGGGTCTGTGTGGAGTCGCGTAGAAGACGCCTGGGCGCGTTTGCCTACGCAGCTCAGTCACGTCACGGATAGAGGCGGGGAATATGAATGTTTTGATAAAGTCTGTTTCATGGGCGGGGGATTTGATTTAGTGCCGCAAAGGCAGGTGAGCCAGGTCCTTGGGGCGAAATGATAGGATTATCACAAAATGGAGGCTGATTTCGAGTGCGATAATGGGCGAAAAGTCGGGTAAGGTCCATAGGAAAGTTTCCTACGATCTACCGATTTATGCTTACAAACACATGGCCGACCCGTAGGGACAATAAAAAAAAAGTCCCGGAACTATCCTTTAACAGAGTCCTATGGGAATAGGGAGAAACATTTTACCGGCGCCTGACTTTCTGGGCTGCTGGGGTTGTAATCTCCCGGCGGCACTGGGAAGTCAGGTGCCTTAAATCATTCCGAGTATGGCGGCAATCCTCCCGTGGCAACAGCGCGGTTATCACCGGACTCAGAATGAGGCCCATAGTTTATTTTTGAAGTCACTCTGCCTTCATAAAGAAATTATTTCCGTTATGGTTCGGTCCTTACCGGAAATCATTTCTTAATGAAGTCAGAGTGACTTAAAAAAAAAACATTTCTTTTTGAAGTAATAGGGCTCCACTCAACCCCATGACGTGTGCGTGTGAGAGTGTATGATGAAAGGGTGCACACTTAAATGTATAGGTGGCTGCCTGTGTGAGTGTATGGTGAAAGGGTGCACACAAATGTATGGGTGGCTGGCTGCGTGTGTGTGCTTGTATAGTGAAAGGGCGCACACTTAAATGTATGGATGGCTGGGTGTGCGTGTGTGTATATGGTGAATGGTGCCTGTGCTTATGTTCAGGGGTGCAACAAAACCTACATTTCGGGTGGGCTAATCCTTCAAATGTTGGTAGAGGCGCTAACTTCACAAGCGGTGGGGAGGGGAAAACGTATTTGTGTGGGGGCATCTAACTTCTTTACACATTTTAATTAGACTATTCTAGTGCAGCTTCAATGTTACAAGCAGTTAACTCTCTCCTTTAAGTCTAAAAGCACCCAGCTATGGACTGCTGTGAGAATGAGCGGTCTCCTGTTCCCTCTCCACCTTACCAATCACTCCCCTGGCATGCAAGTACTAATCCCACATCACAATTTCAATTGCCTAAAAAATGTGGCGTTTGAAGGCAGGTACTAACAGTGAAATGCTTTACATTGGTAATTTCTGGGCCCTTGTTAACAGTGAAACCCAGGTGCCGTTTAATCCTATTCTATCCAGCAGCTGCTCTAAAGGTCAGCCAGGTCGAGCCAACATAGCACAAAATTTCAGGGGGGGGGTGCGGAAGCACAGTCAACTCAATGGTGTTGCACTACTACTTGTGTTTAATGCATTGATTACTTATTGGTAATCTTCATTACTCCTAGCCCTTTTCTTCCTCGTCCCAGTACTTATGCATGAGGCAGTACTTGTGTTTGAGGCACTCTGCCTCATACACAAGTACTGGGGTGAGGAAGAGGTACATGGCGGTAATGTCTGACTTAGCTACCTGTAATCTTCATTACTCCTAGTCCCACTCTTCTTCACCCCAGTACTTACCTATGAGGCAAAGAGCCTCACACGTAAGCTCTTGGACAAGAACAAGGGACGTGGAGGTAATTCTGGGCCATGGAGCTGATTTTGGAGGTTGGGGTAGGGGTTAGGAGAGGGGAGGTGTGGAGGGGCGGGATTGTGTGATAAATCATAATGGTTGTCCATGTCCAGGCTAAGCAGGCATGATATGCCATTAGTGGCTAGAGAGGCATTTTGGTGCAGCCAGTCTAGTCATTCCTCAGTTTGGTATGACTTTCTTTTAACTGGGCATTTCTGATAAAGCAGTCCTGCTAAGTGTAATTACCGGGATAGATTGGCATTTCAGTGCTGCCAGTCTAGTAATTTCTTACTGCCGCATTGCATATTTTTCTGGGCATCTGTGATAAAATGATATGATATGATATAAGTCATTTATAATGCGCCCGTACATAAGGCGTGACAAGACAAGGGAGGGAAGATAGACGGAGGACAAGACAAATGATCTTACTAGGCCATGTGTCATTCAGATGGTGCAAGTGCGGGAACGAGAAGTGCAAGGGGAAAGGAAGGAGGGGAGGGAAAAACAGGGCAGCAATGCTCTGAGTAGGTGCAGCCAGGGCAGCACGGCTCTGGGTAGTGCAAGGAGAACAAGGGATTTCAGGGTTACAGTTACAGCCCCTAAGTGCATGGTAGGCCCGGAGGCAGTGAAAGGGTAACCGATCAAGAAAGTGCCTGGACTCAGAGAGACTCTGAGGCTAGCCAAGCAACCAGTCGGTACAGCAGACAGGTAGGTCAGCAGGGGAGGGAGAGAGAGAAAGCAGAGGAGAAGAGGAACGCTTTGAGCTGCTTCCGAAACATCAGGTGGTCTGCCTCAAGTTTGAGAGGAACAGGGAGGCCATTCCAGAGGGAGGCACCTGCAGAGGTGAGAGATATACCCCCCACTATCTGCCTGGAGAAGGGTCTAACCCTTAGAGAGTTGGAGGTAGCTGAGCGAAGGGCTCCAGAAGGAAGGGATTTTGGAAGAGAGCGTTGGATGTAGTGCGGGCCATGGCCCCAGAAAAACTTGATCCCTGCCGCCACTGCGAGCCAGTGGAAAGATTTCAGGCTGAAGAGATATGATCCCTGGGCTTGAGGCCAGGGATAAGACTTGCAGTCTTGTTCTGGATTAGTTGCAGATGATGGAGAGTAGAGGCAGGCAGATTGAGAAAGAGGCTGTTGCATTAGTCCAGCCTAGAGAGAGCCAGTGCTCTAGATACAGTGAGCCTCTGGTGGTAAGTAAGAAAGGGAAGAGCCCCTTCGAGGAGGAGCAGCTGCTAGCGGGACATCTTGGCGACGTCGGAGATGTGAGGAGAGAAAGAGAGAGTGGAGTCGAAGATAACACCAAGGTTTTTTGCCTCTCAGGAAGGGGAAGGAAGGGGGCCCAAGGTGGGAGGCCAGAGTGAGAGAGGGAAAGCAGGGGCATGGGTCCCAATGAGACGGATCTCATGGCATTAAGGTAGAGATCGTTGGAGGTGCACCAACCTTGAATCGTAGATAGACAGTCAGGAATGAGGGAGAGAGGAGAGGAGGCTGAGGGGAGCCTGAAGGAAAGCTGAGTCATCCGCATCACCCTGAAAGTTAGAGGAGAAGGCAGAGATCAGGTGAGACAAAGTGTCCAGTAGAGGTTGAAAAACCAGGGTGAGAGGATAGACCCATGGGGAATGCCACAGGTGGGGAGAGGTGGCGGAGAGAAAGAAACCAAGTTGGACCTGAGAGGGGAGGGGTGGTCCGATAGGAAGGCGATCGGTCACTACAGGGCCTAATCCGTGATGCCCAGGTTCTCACGGAGTCGATTGATCAGGATGGCGTGGTTGACCATGTCGAAAGTTGAGGAAAGAAGGAGGATGAGGATGAGGACAGAAGGAATGCTTGAATCACGGTTAGTGAGCAGATCTTCACAGGTTTTCAGGAGAGCATTTTCCATGCCTCTGGCAGCTCTGAAGCCAGACTGATGGTCATGGCGACAACCAACAGATTCAGTGTAGAGAGTAAGCTGGGAGATGGCAAGCTTTTCCAAGAATTTGCCCAGGAAAGAGGTAATGGAAAATGGCCGATAGTTTGCTGGACAGTTAGGATCAGCAGACGGCTTCTTGAGGTGTGGGTGCACAAGGGAGTGCTTAAGGGGAGAGGGGAATGTTCCAGTGGCAAAAGAGTGATTACAGAAATCGCCCAAGGCTGGAGAGAGGGTGTCAATATGGTCCTTGATGGTTATGGAGGAGCAGGGGAGCACCTGTTTGGATGAAATTTTCATAGATCGGACTTATCTAGAAACCTTTTCAGGTGTTGTCAGAGAGAAAGAGGAAAAAGTAGGATAAGAGGTAGAGATGGCCAAAGGAGGCCGAGAGAGGAAGAGGGAGAGGAACAGGAGATAGCGGACAGGATGTCCTGAGATTTAGGCCCTCATTACAACTGAGGTGCTAAGTGCACCAACTTTACCACCATGGTGTAAACTATGTTTACACCATGGTGGATGGCGGATTTACCGCCCCATTACAAGGTGAGTGGGGCGGTAAATCCCCATTTCCCATTTTCCCTTCCCCATTCCCATTTTTGCCCCATAGGGCATAATGGGAGTGGGGAAGGCGCTAATTACGGCACCGTAAATTACGGTGCCGTAATTAGCACCAAGGTGCCTTAGCACCATGGAACTTAACGCCTGCAAAAAGCAGGCATTAAGGTGGGAATCAGGCGTTAAGGGTTAACGGTGGCGTTAACCCTTAACGCCTGAGTTGTAATGAGGGCCTTAGTGTTAGGCCAGAGCTGTACAGAGGGCCTAGGAGGGAACAGGAGAGGTAGAGACTGCAACAGTATTGACCATTTCCTTCCAGATTGTAAAGAGTTTGGCCGTGTTGTTAGAGGCCATGGAGACGCAGGCTTTAATGTGTGCTCTCTTCTTGATGAGTGTCATTGCTTCGACTGGCATTTTGGTGCAACCAGTCGAGGTATGTCTAAATGTGGCCTGGAATGCTACACTGTAATGTTATTACGTGTCTACACTGGTCTACATTGTGCAGTCAGTTGGACGTGTTTTGATTGTGGCATGGCATTTTTAATAGCAAAGCATTAATATTCCTGTGCACTGCTGGTGACTTGCATGTATTGGATTGGTGTTACGCTACAAAACAATTGCAAACACTATGGCTTCATAGCCAAATGTTTTCATAAAACTGTGTTGTATATTGCTTTAAAAACACATGTATATCTTTCTCCTAGTGCAGTGTGCGGCATACCCCTTCAGCAGCACGCTTGTGCGTATTGTGCAAGCGTGATAATCTAGGCCGGCCTAGAGTGTGGTGTGAGCCGTGATTTGTTGCCGAGTAGGGGGGGGCCCTCATCATGGCTCGCAGGAGGGCCCCCACATTTTGTGTTACGCCACTGCGTCACACATTACCTTTCATAGGCGCCCCCCTACTTTTGTCTGTGCCCCCCCTACTTTCGTCTTTGGCCCCCTCTGTGCCCCTCTTAAATTTGATTCCTGGTGACGCCACTGCTTTTCTTGTGTCGTGCTCTTCTGCGTGCCCTTGCAACCCCCATGATATTCTTCATCTACAAAAACCTTATGTGGACCCTTTTCCTCTCCTGTATTTTATTTCTCACCATTTCCACATTAACTTACTCTATATCAGTGATCTCCAACCAGTAGATCGTGAGCTACTGGTAGTTCGCTTGAAGCTTCCAAGTAGCTCTTTGATCAGACCCCAAAATTAGCACTGTGTGTTTATTTTGGTGTCTAAAGTTCCTGGGACTTTTCCCCCTCCCACTCCTCTTCCTGTAAAGTAAACAGTCAAAAGCTGTGTGCACAGTGAGAGGAGGGGTTGCATCTGGGCTTGAAAGCCTTGGGCAACATCCCCACATAGGCCTAACTATCGATTACAAAAGTAAATGGCAAATGTGCATTGTGGCCATTGTCACCAAGAGGGGCAAATGATGGCGGATTAGAAAGGGCCTGGTGCATAATTCTGTATGCTGTGTGAAACATTGTTTCAGTCTCACTGTGTTTCTTTCGATACATTTCTGTTTGCATTACTTTGCATGCTGGTAATTGTAGGCTTTAAATCAGAATGGGGGAAATAAAGATACAGCTTTAATTGTTTGCTCAGGGCACATGTGTGCATAGAAAAATCACAATCTGCACGAGTCTCGCTATGCGTGTTTATGGTAAAACTGTGAATTATTTTTTATATTTTCAGATAATGAGTTCCCGGTTTTAAAGCTCTAGCAACGAAACTGTATTAACGCTTAGGATGGAATATGGCGTGATATGGAGGAGCCCACCTCTATGGATGTCCCAAAACAGGAATTCAAGCGATACCTGCAAATTTACATTTAATTAAACATGGAAAACTACCAGCTGCACAGCATTTTGGTGCTTGTCCACTTACATTTATAAAACTATACAGGAATGTAAAGGGACATGTCTATCAATATCAGGACTTAAAAAAACATAATGTGAGATGTTTTACGAAACGATAGTTGGAATTAAGTGGGAAATGTGAGCAGTGGTTTGCATATATATATATCTCGAGATGCATAGGATTAATATAACTTAAACCTAGTTACTAAGTAACAGAGCACTGTACAAAATAGGGTGGTGAATGCAAGTAGAGAACATAGAGGCGAGACACAGGATGGGAGAACAATTAACAGGGCTGATCCCCGTTGGCTATGTGCACAAATCGGGAGATCTAGAGAGATCTATGAGGAACCTGTGGAACACTTCTGTAACATCTGCCAACTCCTTGAAGAACTGGACCTTGATGTCCTCGGTTTTACAGAGACATGGTTCACAGCCAGCTCTGTCACAAGCTTTGACACTCTACTCTCTGATGCTACAAGATCCTCTCTACACCCAGATCCACTCGATCTGGAGGGGGCATAGCCCTGATCTTTCCTGAATGGATTCCTGCCACTATCATTCCCCTCAGATGTACTCCTCTTTTGAATGCCTTGTCTGCAGGCTCTCAATCTCTCCTAGCCACTCTCTTACTGTTGCTACTCTCTACCGGCCCCCCAGGCAAATCACCTCTTTTCTCTCTGAGTGGGCTGACCTCTCCTCGTCCCCCCTGGCCTCAACCACTCAACTCCTCC
Organism: Ambystoma mexicanum; assembly: GCF_040938575.1. NCBI lineage: Eukaryota > Metazoa > Chordata > Amphibia > Caudata > Ambystomatidae > Ambystoma > Ambystoma mexicanum. The sequence goes on along the minus strand of NC_090921.1, from coordinate 315,319,882 downwards.
TCCTTGGTGACCTCAACATCCACCTCGATTCTGCCTGTCCCTCATCTCTGCTCTTTTGAAACCTCTGTGATTCCCTCTCCCTCTCTATCCTCCCCTGTGGCCTGACGCACTCTGCAGGACACACACTTGATGTCTTGATCTCCCCTGGTCACCCACACTCTATCACTCTGACCACTCCTCTCTCTTGGGGTGACCACTGCCTTCTCCTCCTATCTCTCACTCTCTTCCCCCAAAGCCAACCTCACCCCAACACTGCCACTTACTTTCTCTGACATCCGACCTATGAAGCGTGTGTCAGCTAAGGTTTTCGATGCCACCTTCTCTCCCCCTCCTCCACCTCTGGCTGACTCACATCCCGGCACAACCCTGTCCCTTCTCTACTCTTCTATCTCTGATACTCTTGACGCTCTTGCCCCTGTCATGAGGATCCGCTTGAAGTCCAAAGCCAAGTGCAATTCCTGGTATAATTCTGAACAAGATACACAAACGTAAGTGTAGGGTGGCTGAGAGGAAATGGAAGGCTTCTTGCTCATCCTCTGACAAACTGGTCTGTCGCCTGCCCCAAAGGCAATACCAACTAAGAAGAGAGCCCACATTCACTGCGGAATCTAACAACTCGTCCAAACTCTTTAAAATCTGCAAGGAGCTTGCCAACCCTCCAGCAGTCTCCACTCCTCCTCCTGCCTCCCAGGCTCTCTGCAATGCCCTTGCCTCGCCCTTTATCTAAAAAACCCAGGACATCCTGTCATCTTCTCCTCCCCTGCCACTCCTATTCCCTCTCATTCTGTGCTTTCAGACCCCCCTTTAAACACCCCCCCACCGTCCTTCTCTTCCTTTCCTATTTTCTCCCTTGAAGAGGTTGCAGGACAAGTCTGATCTATGAAAGCCTTGTCAAAACAGGTTCATCCCTGCTCCTCTAAAACCATCAAGGACCATATTGAAACCCTTGCTCCAGCCCTTGCCGATTTTTGCAACCACTCCTTTGCCTCAGGATCCTTCCCCTCCCCACTGAAGCACTCCCTTGTGCAACTTCTTCTTAAGAAACCCACAGCTGATCCTTCCTGTCCGGCTAACTGTCGCCCAATTTCCATTACCCCCTTTCTAGGCAAACTCCTGGAAAAGTTGCCCATTGCTCAGCTTAACCTTCATTCAGATTATGTCGGCTATCTCCATGACCACCAATCTGGCTTCAGAGTGGCCAGAAGCACGGAAACTGCTCTCCTGAACATTCGTGAAGATCTGCTCTCCAACCTGGACTCAACATTCCCTCTGTCCTCACCCTTCTTGATCTCTCTTCTGCCTTCAACACGGTCAACCACACCATCCTGCTCAACCATCTCGGTGATAACCTGGGTATCACTGATCAGGCTCTGGCCTGGCTGACCTCTTTCCTCTCTGATCAACCCTCCCGGGTCCAACTGGGGTCCTTCCTATCATCTATCTTTCTCTCTACCTGTGTGGTTCCATAGGGGTCTAACCTCTCACCCTGGCTCTTCAACCAATACCTGGCGACTCTCGCCCACTGCATTGCTATTTTCTGCTCAAATTTCCAGTGCTACGCTGATGACAATCAACTCATTTTCCGGCTGCCCTCGGCCACCCACTCTGCCTCTCTCATCTCTGACTGCCTAACAGCCATTCAAGATTGGTGTGCCGCCAATGATTTTTGTCTGAATGCCAGCAAGACTGAGATCCTCCTCATCGGCACACCATCTCCATCCTTTTCCCTCACTCTCTGGCCGGTTTCCTTGGGCCCTCCTCCTACCCCTACCGGCGAGGCTAAGAACCCCGGGGTCATCTTTGACTCCACACTTTCTTTCCCTGACTATATCTCTGAGGTCTCTAAAAAGTCAAACTTCCTACTACACCTCCTCAGAGGTACTCTGCCTTACCTCTCCTTCCCTCAGAAGCTCACTTTCACCTAAGCTCTGGTTCTCTCTAGGTTGGACTTTTGTAACAGCCTCTTTCTAAATCTACCTGCCTCTCCTTTCCGCCTTCTGCAACTTATCCAGAACAGGACTGCAAGACTTGTCCTTGGCCTCAAGCACTGGGATCGTATCTCTCCACCTCTGAAATCTCTCCATTGGCTCCCAGTGGATGCAAGGATTAAATTCAAGACCCTCTGCTTTGTCCACAAGGCTTTCTGGGGCCTGGGCCCAAAATACCTTCAGCTATCCCTCAGAAAATACCTCTGCTCTCGAGCTCTTCGCTCCTCTACCTCTAACTCCTTCCGGGTCAATGGTTTTTCAAATAAACAAGCTGGGGGTAGATCTCTATCTTCGGCTAGGGCCTCCCTCTGGAACAGACTCCTTGCCACTCTAAAACTTGAAGAGAACAATCTCCGGTTCCGGAAGCACCTTAAGACCTTCCTCTTTGATTCTGCCTTCGCTCCCCCTCTCCCCGGCTGATCTGCTCACTCTTGGCACTGTGCACCTGGCCACCCTCTGTCCCCTGGGCCCAGGTACCTGGTCACCCTGCCACCCTCCTGCACTGCCTCCTGGCCACCCCTTGCACTGGGGACGGTATCTGTACCCATACAGCCCCCACCCACGCCACATTTTCTTCTTTTTCTGCACTTATCAGACCTACCCACTCTGCTGTCTTAAACACAGCACTTGCCACTTGCTGGCTGCGCTACTACTGTTTATTGCCTCCATTTTCTATTTATTTTATTTATTATTATTTATCTGCTCTCCTCTGCTTCGCAGTTTCCACTCTCCCCCTTGAATGCACTTTTCCCCTTTTTCCTTTCCCATGCACTTGCGCATTCTCAATGTCACTGGGCCTAGTAAGATCGTTGTTGTGTTGTTTCTCCCCTGTTCCCCTCCCTTGCCTAGTCGCGCTCTGAAACACCTGTGTACGAACGCGATACAAGTAAAATATCTGGCAATTTTATAGAAGAGTCCTCCGAGTATAGGCAAGAGTAGAAATCTAGAAAGGACTTATTAATATCCTGCACACATGTTCAATTTCTGGAAGGGACTTTCAATACTGGGCTGAAATGGTGCAATTTATGAGCTCTGTTTTTGCCAAAAATTCAGCAAAACATATAATTTACAAGTAATTATCTAATACCTGAACAATTCCAATATGTCAGAGAATTCCAATATGTCAGAGAGTTACTTGTGCAAGCCAAGCATGGCCCATTGGTCATGCACCAGAATAACATGATTCCTGCAGGTAGAGGCAGCGATCCTGTGAGCTGTTCACTTTGATACTGCCTCCTTTATAAAGGGGAGCACGGTGGCATGTCGCCATACATTCTGAATAAGCCGCCCCTTGTTACAACCATTCTCTGTGCTTAAAATGTTCATTTAAAGACTAATATGTTGTCTCATGTATGCACGCTACAAGTCACCACTATAGAACTATTTTTTTCCAGTGTAAAAAGAAAATGTGCATCTTTAATCTTTGATGCCCAAGTTAAAGTGGGAATAAAATAGTAACATTGATAGGAACGCAAAGCTGCTAACATTTCATTTATATTCCATTTGCATTCTTATTTTGTCTAGTATATGCACATAGTGTACATAGTGTACATGTTTACAATCATAAATTAGATGAGCAAACCATGCATTAGGTGAATGGCAAGACCAGTTATTAGTGGAGGAATTGGGAGATTTTTGCAATTCCTGAAGATATGTACTGTGCAGAATAAGGAAAAGAGTTTGAGTAAGGTTGGCTGCGACTGAAGAGGAGTAATATCATTTCCAAATGTCAGTCCATAAATCTGGAGTGGGATGAAAGTTCCAGTCTAATTCCCACTGTCTAATGGTAGTAGAGTTTGGCGTGTTGGTATTGTAATTATGATTAAAAAAGGAGTATAATTTAGCAGCTTTAGTGGAGGGTCTAAAGAATAAAGAAGTCAGAAGAGGCAAAGGAGATTTTTGGGTTAGAGTGGGCAAGGACTTGATTAGTGTGTTGATGAGTGATCGATGAAAGTAGAAATCCGTTTATAGGACATTGTATTGATGGCATAGCTGAAAACCAGGAATTTACATATTATTGAGAAATAGATGTTGGATTAATAACTTGATACCTGAAGTATACCACCTATTGAAAATATTAAAGTTGGTATTATTGGGGAAGCTTTTGCAATACCAAAAGAAAATATCTTTTGTCTCGGATTGGAAATAAAAACTAGGTGGAAGCGTATTCCATATGGATTTTAAAAAGTGAAGAAAAGGGTAAGAAGGGGTGTTGGGCCATGAGGGGTACTAAAAAAAAATGAGTAAGGTAAAGTGGAGCGATAATATTGGATTCAATGTTGATCCAGCTAGGGGCATCGCTGAGGTGATTTTTCACAGTGATAGAATGTTATCAGTTGTTTTAGCATAAAAGCTTTATGATACGTTAGAAAGTTAGGGAATTTAACTCCTCCTGCGAGTTTAGAAAGTCTAAGCTTGTTAATAGCAATAATGGGAGTTTTTTGGTCGCATAAGAATTTTAAAAGTATAGAATTAAGTTCTTTGAAAAAACTGTCTGGAATGGTTATGGGCATAAGATATTTTAAAAAAAGATGGTGGGACTAATCATCTTTATAGATTGTAAGCGTCCCACCATGATAAGAAAGGAGGAGACCAACCTGAAACCATCTTAGAAACTTTCTCTATCATAAGATTAGTGTTAAGGCAGATTGTAGTGTGAATATCTTTAGCCATGTAAAGTCCAGAGTATTTAATGGATGAGGGTTGCCAAGACATATGAAATAAAGGATTATTAGATAAATTACAAGCATTGGTAAAGGGGCATCATTTCTGATGTGTCAACGTTAAGTTTATGTCCGGAGACCCTAGTGAAATTATTAATAGTGGAAATTAAATGCTGAATAGAAGAACCGGGGTCAGAAAGATAAAGTAATATATCATCACGATATGCTGATATTTGAACTTTAATATTAACATTATTCCTTATATTTTGTAGTAAGGGTTCCAACACTAAATTGAACAGCAATGGTGAAAGTGGGCAACCTTGGTGAGTGCCTCTTAGAATTTGGAAAGAGGGAGAGAGTGAATTGTTGATGTGGATTTGGTTAGATGGAGAAGAGTACAGGATTTAGATAAGATTGATGAAAGGGGTGAAAAACCATGCAATTTTACTGATTGCAGCATGAAAGTCCAGGAAACGCTGTTGAACGTTGTTGAACGCTTTTTCTGCATCTAATGCAAGAAGGGCCAATGAGTCATTTTATGTTTGAGAGTGAGGCTATGCATGGAAGAGCAATCTAGTGTTCAAGAAGGCAAAACTGTTTTCAATGAAGCCTGTCTGATCTATGTTGATGAGCTTGGGAAGAAATATTTCTAGGCGTTCTGCGAGAACTTTAGCAAGCATTTTGGAGTTGATTAGGGGGGTGGGTGTATAATTTTTGACGAGAGAAGGGTCTTTATCAAGTTTATGAAATAGTAGGAGAGCTTCTCCAAAAGAGCCTAAACTTTGTCCAATTTCAGTAAAATGAGTAGAGTTTGGGAGCAATAGAGTCAGTAAAAGTCTTAAAGAAATCAATGGAGAAACCCTCTGGGCTTTATCTGGTTTGAGGCTTAGGATTGCTTGTTTTATTTCTATTAGAGATATGGGTACATTTAGGGGTGATAATTCAATAGGGTTATCAGGGTTTTTCTCAGTCCGTTTGAAGAAGGAGTAGATATCTGGCAATTTTATAGAAGAGTCCTCCGAGTATAGGCAAGAGTAGAAATCTAGAAAGGACTTATTAATATCCTTTTGTTTAGTTAACCTTCTGCCATCTGTAGAGGAGATAGAAGTAATAAGTGATTTTTCTTAATTTTAAGATAAGATGCTAAATTCTTCCCTGCTTTGTTAGAACTGCTGTAGAATTTGGATTTGGAGTGAAGTATAGAATTCGACGCTTCATTAGTGCATAACTTGTTCAACTCAATGTGTTTATCGCGGAGTGGCGGCGAGTGGCAGTCCTGCAGTATCCCTTGCCTGTGGAGTCTGCTTTCCCTGTCTTCATAGGAGGTGGAGCTATTTCTCAACTACTCTATAACTACCTCTACAGTCCGCGGAGCGGACGCGGAGTGGCGGCGAGTGGCAGTCCTGCAGTATCCCTTGCCTGTAGAGTCTGCTTTCCCTGTCTTCATAGGAGGTGGAGCTATTTCTCAACTACTCTATAACTACCTCTACAGTCCGCGGAGCGGACACGGAGTGGCGGCGAGTAGCAGTCCTGCAGTATCCCTTGCCTGTAGAGTCTGCTTTCCCTGTCTTCATATGAGGTGGAGCTATTTCTCAACTACTCTATAACTACCTCTACAGTCCGCGGAGCGGACGCGAAATGGCGGCAAGTGGCAGTCCTGCAGTATCCCTTGCCTGTAGAGTCTGCTTTCCCTGTCTTCATAGGAGGTGGAGCTATTTCTCAACTACTCTATAACTACCTCTGCAGTCCACGGAGCGGTCGCGGAGTGGCGGCGAGTGGCAGTCCTGCAGTCATGGCAGGCGAGGCTGCGAGGACTGCCACTTCCCCAACCTCACCATTTACTGACTTGGAAGCAAAACGCTGGATGCGCAGTTCGCGTCCTCCCTCTATTTTGGAAGAACTGACAAATACTAAACAAAACCAAGTCTACTGTTTTTCCACAGCTTGTAGCTCAAATGGAAAAACAGGAAAAACTGACAAGCCGGCAATGACACTGCTCAACTATAAACAGCAACGGAGGAAAGCAGCCGTTCTTAGGGCCCCCTCGGCGCTCTCGACGGAAGAAAAACAACGAGAAACGATGCCAGAGCCAGAGACAGGAGTTTCTGCAACATCAATCATAGAGGACTTACATCTTGAGGCCCGACTCACCGGGTGCCTTGTGGACCCTGTGATCACTGTCCCTCTGGCGCCCTCACCTATTGGTCCCGGAGGAGATATTAGGTCCGTGCCGTCCAGGGGAGAGGATCCAGGCCCACGAGGCTGTACGGTGCCGTCGTCCAAGGCCTCAGCCTCTGATGCAGCCTCGAAGACCGGCAAAAACCGAAGTCAGCCGCACGAGGAAGGTCCAATAATTGCCGAGTCCGGAGCGGTCAAACCCTGCAACCGCGTCGCAGTTGTAGCCTTCATACACAGCGACGCGGCCGCGGAAAAAGAAGACCCCGTCCCGCGGGGGCGCGACCTACCGTCACCTGCATCGGCACTGAGGACTCCCCCCGAGTCTCTCCACCAGGATGAGAAACTCGTGTGCAATGACCAGGAAAATCCAGATAAGGTGTGCACTACTTCAACGCCGGCCAGGTCAAAACAAAGTAAACACCCTAGACACTCACCGGCAGCCCATAAAACAACAGAAATGAAACGCCTTAAAGGCGGTAGAAAAGACAACAAAAAAAGAAGGCTGCTTTTAAATAAGGGCTTAGTTACAAAGATAACTAACCACAACGGCCTAACAGCCTACTCGAAAAGGTCAGGTAAGGCAATGCAAAACACTGCCTCACAAAACCTGCTCACCAGATTTTTCAATCCAAAAACTTCTCAATACGCTCAATACTCTCATCGCACTCTAGAGCTTACGGACACTGAAACTTTGAAAGCACTAGAAGAAAACCCCCCACCGTCAAAATATAGGAAGACTGTTCAACTGACTCACCACCCACAAACGTTGGCGACTTTAGCTACTGCTATTTTACACCAAAAGGAGATGCAACATTCCGACACCTCAGAGGCTACGCCACCATCGTGAAACCAGATACCTCAGCCCCAGACGGTGAAGGGGAGAGAGCTCCAAACAAATCACCCCGTACTACCAAAAGCTCCACCCGGGGAAATTTCCAACAAAAGCAATGACAAGGAGCACGAAGTTGGCCTACCAATCATTACAAACGAACCAGTCAAGAACTCTACACCGATGACCACAAAAGAGCAAGTTTTAACAATTCCCAGATCGGAAGATCTTCAACCCGATCCCCAAACCTCTTGGTCAGACTCTGGACCTCCTCCAGACCAGGAAAAGCATGAGTCTATTCCGACGGCGGATTTGGCCCAACCTTTAACGCCAAATAGCGCCCCTACAGTGGACAAAGAACATTTTAGAAGCACTGGTCGTGAGACGGAAAGCCCAAAATCAATTTCTACAGTACCAGCTAGGCCTTTTCACAGAAGACACTCTCTCGACCATCCCTCCACAAGACATTATCATAAATCTTAGAAGACGGCCTGTACTGTTTTTTCGCCTCAAAGAAGTCCTAGCAACCAAGCGAAATCGCCCTCAAAAACTCCATCAGCGAAAAAAACAGAAATTTTTTCCATCATGTCTGCAATTTCAATAGGCCTCACCCCATTCACCAAATTTTACGAATCCTTAAATGAGACTCTCAAGGACCACACTTCAATTCAAGCGATGATGTACACTAAACTTATTTTCCTGGAGGGCTATGTGATGGCCCACGAAGAGCGTCTGAAACAAGCAAAAGATCAAAACCTTTATTTTACTCCATCACAAAACAAAGCGAGAAAGGAAAATCCAACACTTGCCGATTCACTGCATAATAAAACCACGAGAGAGGTGGGAGAACAAACCTCCACGTTCATAGATCTGACAGTGAAAACTACCATCAGAAACTGTCAAACCCAAACCGACACAAGCCAAACGAATTCAATAACAAAAGCTAGAGGCCAAAAGGAGAAAAAGGAAGTTGTGCTGGTAGTGGATGACACCTTCCCACCAGACACAGGAGACCCCTTCCAGAGCCAAAGCACAGAACAAGCCTACAAGATCTTTACCAAAAAGAAAACGGATAAGGACCAAAGCAAAAGGAGCGATGTCCAACCTTGCAACCCCAAGAAACAACAGGAACCCTCAATTAAACTCAGAACTAAACCGAACAGAGTCGACCCAGAATGTGCTAGAATGGAGACTATTCCCGCGGCAACCCATAGCACTCCCACCCCCCAGAACACAGCCACTCATTCTCCCGAAACGACTGAAGACTTCATGATCCAGGAATCGTTGATGAATATTAGTCTGCACTTAGAGGAAGGCTACCCATCAGATACCATCGGGGGAAAAAGCTGAATCGCAAGGAAAAACAGAAATCCTAGTGGGCCATCATTCCAGCTTAGATGCCACCTTAGAAGAAGTGCGCCTAAACCAACTTGTACCCTTCCTCACATTAGAAGAATGTCGTAATAAAATAATTCAAAACTTAAAGAAGCTGGAACCGAAAGCAACAGAACTTCAGTCAACAACCCAACAAAAACTAACAATGAGCTCCTATAAGGTGAGGGACACTAGTTCAAGGTTTGACTCACAAAGATATCATGCTCGGAGCCATAAAGCCTCGAAAGAGGAGCAATCACAAGGAAAAAAGTCTAGCGAAGAAAGACCTGAACAAAGTAACCGAAAACAAAAAATCGAGGTTCTGCATTACAGATCCAAAACAGAAAAATACAAAAAGATCTCCAAAGCCCCTCAAGAACGACTGTGGGTCCTCAAACTGGAACAAATTCCAGGAAACCATGACGACGTGATTTTGAATAGAAGCTCAGTACTAACACTATTCAATCATGTGCCCAAGCTGAGGATAATTAATACGGATGACCTAAGGATAGTTGATCCAAGCCACAGGAAAGGTAAGGCGCAAACATATCTGCACATTTCTTCAAAAACAATCAAAGACCTGCTAAGAAGAGAAGCAATAAATCTATTAAAGATGGGATACGACCTCACAGAAACAACAAACAGCAGAGATCACTTGCGCACTAAACCCCTCACCCCGAGGGGAAACGGAAAATCCCAAGGCGACTATTCAAAAACTAATTCAATTACTCAAACATGCCAAAGAAATGGGGAACGGTCGATGGCCAGAATAGAGCAGAGTGAGAACAGCGACACTAAAACCCACGCTTTACCCAGTCCAAAGGGGCGAGTCAAACCTATCTCGAAGTACGATGCAACTGGACCAAAAACGAACCTGAATATTCGAATGTCCTCTACAAACACTCCATCTAGAGAAAACTTATGCAAGACCTTCAGCCAACCGGAACAACCTTCAACGTTGGACAAAACTGGAACTTTAACCAAGTTTACAGCAACGAGTCTATGGGCTTGGCTTCCAAAAGCACTAACATCAAAGAAATTCCAATAGCAACTCAAGTACTCGGAAAACAGCCATATAGACCACCAGACAACAGACGTGAGTAGACATGAAATCCGTCTATGTTCTTGGAACACGAGGTGTTTCTACCATTTGACCAACCCAGGCGAAATCCATCTAGGGGATTATGACATACTCAGGGTAATTCATAGAATTTCGCAGAAAAGTGTCGCAAGCGGCTGGCGCAGAGTGTCCGCGTGCGATTGTCTGCGCCAGGCACGTGCGCTAAAACCGATTTCCGCGCACAGCGTATTCATGGATTTTAGGCTCCCAAACCAGCCGTGGCGCAGAGTATCGCAGCGACCCTGCAGCAGCGCCAGTAACGCCCCCAAGAACGCCCTCGCGCAAGGAAAAGCCATCAAAATCGCTAAATCATCGCAAAGGGCTGCGCTAACCCTGGACCAGTTTACAGGGCTGCCAAACAAGGAACGCAAAGCGGGTAACGTTCATATCAGGGGTACGCAGGAAGTTTTACACGCGATTAGCCAGGGTACGTGTATTACAGGGGTACGCGGGAAGTTTAACACGCGATTGGCCAGGGTACGTGTATTAGAGGGGTACGCGTGAAGTTTTACACGCGATTAGCCAGGGTACGTGTATTACAGGGGTACGCGGGAAGTTTAACACGCGATTAGCCAGGGCACGTGTATTACAGGGGTACGCGGGAATTATCACACGCAATTTGGCTGGGTAGGTGTATTACAGGGGTACACAGGAAGTTTTACACGCGATTTGGCTGGGTACGTGTATTACAGGGGTGCGCTGGAATTATCACACGCGATTTGGCCAGGTACGTGTATTACAGGGGTGCGCGGGAATTATCACACGCGATTTGGCTGGGTACGTGTATTACAGGGGTGCGTGGGAAGTTACACACGCGATTAGGCTGGGTGGGTCCTCACAGGTGTTCCCTGTACACCCTCCACGGCCCCTGCAGGCAGCCCACAAAACAGGGGACTACCCTGCACACCTGCTCATGTCTACCACCACCCCCACCCCCCACCCCCCAGGGGCAGCCTCCACCAGGCCCCCACCCATGTCTACCACCCCCCCACCCCCCAGCCACCAGGGGCAGCCTCCACCAGGCCCCCACCCATGTCTACCACCCCACCCCCACCCCCCAGCAGTGCAGGGGCACCCTCCACCAGGCCCCCACTCATGTCCCCTATCACCCCCACCCCCCAGGGGCAGCCTCCACCAGGCCCCCACTCATGTCTACCACCCCACCCCCACCCCCCAGCCACCAGGGGAAGCCTCCACCAGGCGCCCACCCATGTCCCCCTGCACCCCCACCCCCCAGCCACCAGGGGAAGCCTCCACCAGGCCCCCACCCATGTCTACCACCCTTCCCACCCCCCAGCAGTGCAGGGGCACCCTCCACCAGGCCCCCACTCATGTCTCCCAGCGTGCTACGTGTATTTCAGGGGTGCGCGGGAAGTCCCACTCGCGAATAGCCTGGGCGCGTGTATTTCAGGGGTGCGCGGGAAGTTTAACACGCGACTTCAGCAGGGTACGTGTATTTCAGGTATGCGCGGGAATTCTCACACGCGATTTGGCTTGGTACGTGTATTACAGGGGTGCGTGGGAAGTTACACACGCGATTAGGCTGGGTGGGTCCTCACAGGTGTTCCCTGTACACCCTCCACGCTCCCCTGCAGGCAGCCCACAAAACAGGGGACTACCCTGCACACCTGCTCATGTCCCCCTGCACCCCCACCCCCCAGCCACCAGGGGCAGCCTCCACCAGGCCCCCACCCATGTCTACCACCACCCCCACCCCCCAGCCACCAGGGGCAGCCTCCACCAGGCCCCCACTCATGTCTACCACCCCACCCCCACCCCCCAGCAGTGCAGGGGCACCCTCCACCAGGCCCCCACTCATGTCCCCTATCACCCCCACCCCCCAGCCACCAGGGGCAGCCTCCACCAGGCCCCCACTCATGTCTACCACCCCACCCCCACCCCCCAGCCACCAGGGGAAGCCTCCACCAGGCGCCCACCCATGTCCCCCTGCACCCCCACCCCCCAGCCACCAGGGGAAGCCTCCACCAGGCCCCCACCCATGTCTACCACCCTTCCCACCCCCCAGCAGTGCAGGGGCACCCTCCACCAGGCCCCCACTCATGTCTCCCAGCGTGCTACGTGTATTTCAGGGGTGCGCGGGAAGTCCCACTCGCGAATAGCCTGGGCGCGTGTATTTCAGGGGTGCGCGGGAAGTTCCACACGCGAATAGTCTGGGCGCATGCATTTCAGGGGTGCGCAGGAAGTTTTACACGCGACTTCAGCAGGGTACGTGTATTTCAGGTATGCGCGGGAATTCACACACGCGATTTGGCTTGGTACGTGTATTACAGGGGTGCGTGGGAAGTTACACACACGATTAGGCTGGGTGGGTCCTCACAGGTGTTCCCTGTACACCCTCCACGCTCCCCTGCAGGCAGCCCACAAAACAGGGGACTACCCTGCACACCTGCTCATGTCCCCCTGCGCCCCCACCCCCCAGCCACCAGGGGCAGCCTCCACCAGGCCCCCACTCATGTCTCCCACCACCCCCACCCCCCAGCAGTGCAGGGGCAGCCTCCACCAGGCCCCCACTCATGTCCCCTATCACCCCCACCCCCCAGCAGTGCAGGGGCAGCAGGCAGTCAGGCAGCAGCAGGTGGGAGCGTGCTCAGGCTCTGGGGGGCAGTAGTTCGGCCTTCCGGGCAGGAGCGTGGTATTCCGTGTGCGTACGCGTGGCCAGCTTGGTACGGAGTGATTTTGCACGTGAAAATCCTGCACGTCAGCGTGAAAACTGAGGAAAGGCCCTCAGCGCGTAAGCGCTTCTGTGATGTGACCCGCACAGGTGTTTCCCACACAGCACGTGATGACAGAGCACACGTGGAAAGACTGCACGTCAGAGTGTAATCGCGTGTGATTGGTGGAAATGGCCCTACACGCAGAAGTGACAAAGCGTGTGATTGGTGGAAATGGCCCTACACGCAGAAGTGACAAAGCGTGTAATTGGTGGAAATAGCCCTACACGCAGAAGTGACAAAGCATGTAATAGGTGGAAATGGCCCTAGCGCGTACACGCCGCGTAAGTGACGCTGGACGTGTGGGTCTGTATAAAAGGTACGTGTAGAACACGTTTTCCTTGTACGTGCTTTTCGTGGAGAGCGAGTGGGTGAATTCTGTACTTCTTGTCGTTTCACACGCGATTTACTTCACGGCGTTTCTAGTTCGTATTCCCTGTTACCTCTGACAGCTTTTTCTCTTTTTTCTCTTTTACTGGTTTACCTGGGCCTGTTCCCTCAAACAGTGTTCCCTTCTACTGTTGTCCTGTCTCCTCAGACAGCGTACAAATCTTCTTTTGGCGGGGGTGTTGCCAACCAAACGTGCTCCTTTTACACGCTCGTTTACCAGGCAGACGGTGAGTCACGCACGTATCTAACATCTGTGCTTGCCCTGTGTGTAGCCTACCCCTTCAGAGGTCATTCTAGGCTGCGTGTGACACGCATACGTTCATTCTTGTGTTTCTGGGTGCCACAGCGTAGTGCAGGTTTTTCTTTCTGCACACGTGGTCTAGGAGGGGTTGCGTGCACGTCATCTCCCTTTTTTGGGCCTCCTGTGCGTTGCGTGACCCGTCATCTTTCCCTAGGGGTTACATTCAGCCTTGCTAGAGCACTAGGGTACAATTACCATCTGGTACCCAACCCCTTTGACCCCCAATTGCCCAGGACAATAGTCTACATCCACTCCCATACGCACATTAACATCAGTGCCATGGCTGGGAGGCGAGGATTCCGTAAGGGTGGCAAAGGTGGAAGAGCCACAAGTGGTGGCCGTGGTGGATCCGGTAGGGGACGTGGTCGTAACTTGCAGGGTGAGCCTGTCCCCCCATGTGTGGAGGACCAGTCAAGGGCACCCATCATCCCCCCCTCCCCCCTCCCCCCCTCCCGTTGAGGCTGAAGTGGCTGACACCATCCATGCTCAGCCCTTGTTGGACCAGCCCATTGTGGCACCAGACCTGGCTGACTCCATGGCTGACTTCCAGGTCAGCAGGACTACGACACGTGCGCTGGTGCACGTTGATGCCATCATGCCACGTGGATCTGGGGCAGCAAGGTCATCTGCTGCACCAAGGAGGCAGGGCGGAGAGGCTGCAGGGGCAGCTGCGGCTCCATCCACCCCAGCCCTCACACACCCAGCCAGGACAGTGTCGGTCCTAGTCCATGCTGCTGACATTCCCCCTGACACCATCACACTAGAGCCAATGCCTGCACCAACTCCCATGCTGAGTGTGCAATCCCACACTCCTGATACAGAGTCCACCAGGGCTCCTGCCCCTAGTGTCCAGAGCGGCGCAGGACACTCAGGATCACCACCACCTTCCAAGCGGAAGAGGAAGAGTGCTCGTCCGGCACAGGCTGATGCCCCAGACACGGCTACACAGTCCGGCCCGTCCAGGAAGCCCAGCTTCACGGATGACGAACTGAATGCACTTGTCGAGTATGTGTCCGGACATGACAACGAGATGGTCATTGTTGCAGGATCCAAGACCACACCTGCACAACGCCAGGCACACTGGCAGACCGTTGCGGACATCGTAAGTGCCCTTGGAATCGTGAGGCGCACAGCCAATGATTGCTATAAGCGCTGGAATGACCTAAAGCGCAGGGCAAAGAGTAAGCTGGCCTCAAGTCATGCCGCAACTCTAGTGACTGGAGGTGGGTCTCCAGTAGTAGACATGGAACTCACTCCACATGAGTCAGTCGCTGGGACCTACGTCACGGAGGAACAGATCCAAGGCGTGGGAGATCTGGCTGATTACGAGGCATTGTCCGGTGAGTGCACATGCATGTGTGTGTCATCCATGTGCATGGTGTGTGTGTGAGGGCTTCTGTTCGGGTGCCAGGTGAGAGTGTGTGCGCCTGAGTCGTATGGGTCAGCCATGTGCTTCATGCAATCCTTCCTGCGCAGCTGCATTTGGCCATAGCAGTATCCCTTCTGCCAACAGTAGACATCTAGCACAACTGCACGCCAGTTGCCCTTGAAGTGTCACCTTGACACAACATATTTGCTTCTTTTTCACTGTTCATTCAGTCTGTTTGTTTGCATTCCACCACTTTCACTAGGCATGTCGCTGTCCACTAGTCACATGTCTGACATGGGTATGGTAAAGTGGAGTGACTTTGTTACCTGGATATCATTTGTACACACATGTCCCTGTGCAATTTGACCATTTCAGACTGGCAGCTCCAGGTGAAAAATCTGACCTGTTAGAATTAGAAAAGCTATTACATGCGGGAACTGGACTGAATGAATAGGTGCTGCCCTCCTCTCCATCTTCACTCAATAGCAATGGTACATGCCATCTGTGTGATGGCATGTGTGTCTCACCTGCCAATCACAGGCCAATGTGTGATGGCACTGCCAGGCAGCATGCAGTAAATTTGTTCATCTTCCATCTTGGTGTCATCAGTGTGTGCCATTTGCCTGCACTTCATACGCAGTGAGGGTGCATGCATGGGAGGGTTTTAGTCATGTGGGACATGTGTCAATCAAGTACTGGTTCTCTTGCTTCTCAGCCCTCAATGTGTGCCATGGTGCTAATGCCTGTTTCCATTTCTTTGTTTTCATGTCTTTGCAGGGGAAGACGCACCTGATACTGCTGGGGTTGTGGAGATGGTGCAGACCCAGGAGGTGTCCCAGGGCCGACCAACCACCAGTGAGGGACGTGGTGTGGTGGTGGGGGAGAACCCACAAGTGCTGCAGGTCGTGCTCTCAAGGGGTGTCTCTGGCTGCACCTCCCCCGAGCTGTACTCAGGTGTTGATTCGGATGAGACCTACGTGCCGTCGCAGGTGAGTGTTCCAGGGAGGGATTCTGTTCTGTCTCACCCACCTGCACCAGGGTCAGTACCCTCCATGGGGATGTCAGTGTTGGCAGCTACGCCTTCGGTGGTTACGGATGCAGGGTCACACTCCGCGACATCTGATCCTGTTCCTGGGCCAGCAGATCAGAGGGGGAATGCAGTCCTGCAGCCTCAGGCAGTGCCGGCACAGCAAGGCGCAGTTCGCCTTGCCCCAGACAGGTGTGGTGCCCGCCGACGTGGTGGCCGTACGCCACCTGGCAATACCGCATGGGAGCAATCCATTTACGGTATGGCTACCCAACAGGCTGCATCATCCGAGATGATGGCTCAGGCCATGGATAGGGTGGCCACTTCCATTGTCCCCCCAGAAAGGCTGATGGAGCGACTAGAGCAGGCAACCGACTCCATCTGCCAGTCACACAGGGAGGACATGTTGGGGTCCAACAGGGACAGGCGGGCGGCACTGGCGACTCTGCAGGAGGCCATCTCCATTGAGTCCCAGGGCCACAGGGAAGCCCTGAGGCAGGAGCTCCTACACCTCAGGACGACTCTTGTTGAGCTTGAGGCTTCAACACACCAAAGGACAGAACAGCAGCTGGAGCGTCTCACCCGTACGCTCTCAGCTGAGATGCAGGCAACGAGGGCGGAGGTCCGGGCATCCCGTGAGTTGATGCATGGGGACCTCCGCACACTCATCCTCCAGAACCAGACCTACCACACCCGCATGCTTGCAGCCATGGAGGAGCAGACTAGGGCCTTGCGTGGGCTGCCTCCCATAGTGCAACCACCTCCGGATGCAGCTGCACAGGGTGATAATAGCGACAGCAGTGATACTCCCACAATAGGGTAGCCGTGTGGGCCATGAGCCCATGGAGGTGTTTTATCTTCCCAGGATCCACGCAGGTGGGTTCTGGTGTGCATCCTGTCCTCGGACCTCCTGGGTGGCCTCCCCAACCCCCCCGGGCCCATCAATGGCCATTTTTGATTGTTTCTTATTTTTATTTTTATTTTGATTTCTTTTATTCCCAATTTTTTTGGGACGATCTGTTGGCTTCGATCTGTTGGCTTCGATCTGTTGGCTCCGATCTGTTGGCTCCGATCTGTTGGCTCCGATCTGTTGGCTTCGATGTGTTGGCTTCGATGTGTTGGCTCCGATGTGTTGGCTCCGATCTGTTGGCTTCGATGTGTTGGCTTCGATGTGTTGGCTCCGATGTGTTGGCTCCGATGTGTTGGCTTCGATGTGTTGGCTTCGATCTGTTGGCTTCGATCTGTTGGCTTCGATCTGTTGTCTTCCGTGGTTCCTGTGGGCATACGCTGCATTGTGGCTGGGCACATGCAGGCTTGTAATGTATTTGGTTCAGATGCTTGGGTTTGAGTCACACACACCCCTCCTGCTTCCCGTTTCCATGGGCTTGCAAAGGGTGTGCCCAAGTGACAGTGAATTACACAGTGACGTTGGACTCCCATGAGCTGTGTGGCCAGTCTGTAGTCAATACTGTGTATACATTCATAGTGCATATTGCTGTTGTGTTGTACACTGCATGTTGCATTGATGTGTAACTCTTCTTCTGTGTCTACCTCCCAATTTGCAGGTCCCTTCCTCAAGTCCACACAAGGACCTCTAGTCTGGAGATGGGGACCATGTTGGCAGCAGTGCACCTACAACTCTACATGGCGCCAACACTGCACAGTTGGTAGTGGTGGGAGTGCAGGCATTTCCAGGTGGTGAGACTACTAATATGTAACATTTGTGATGTCATGTTAATGGTACTACGTGCTCAAGTATGTTGTTGGTCCGGCATTGCTGTGAGCATATCAGGTGTTGCAGGTTTCTAATAGTGCCACTGTACATAGTGAGAGTGATGTCATGTTGTGGGGATTACTTTGTTTACCTGCAATTAGCATGACATGGCACGGTGTGTCGTGTGGCAGTGCTGGTGTTGGGTTGGCTGACATGGCACTGTCCTCTTGTTGCATTTTGCAAGTGGGTATTCATTTTAGCTGCTTGAATGTGTAACTTCACAAAACTGCATTGGTGGTGTCTGTGTGGGTAGGGATGCACACATTGTGACACTTCCAGGTGAACAATCTCAGGCTGACATGGTATTCCCGGTTCATTCTCCAGACATTCATGATCAGTGTCAGGTTGAGTCATCATTGATTGTCAGATGGAATGTGCCAGGGCAGTGTGCACTCCACAGGGGTGTGATTTCTATGTGAAGTAATTAGCCACTAGCTGTGTACGGGCTGCCTCCCCCCGTGCCCTTTCCCCTCCCATGCGCAGCGGCTGTGCATGTGGTTGGGGATGTGGGGCCACCACCATGTCCACGGCCAGGCCCCGGCGTGTTGCAACGTTGTGCAGGACACATGCTGCCACTATGATCCTGCACACTACTGGGGGAGCGTATAACAGCTGCCCGCCAGAACGGTCAAGGGAGCGAAAGCGTGACTTTAGCACTCCGAATGTGCACTCCACTATGCCCCTGGTTGTAATGTGGGCTGTGTTATATCTTACCTGGGGTGGCGTGGTGGGGTTCCGAATTGGCGTCATCATGTGGGGGCTGAGAGGGTAGACACTGTCCCCTGTGGAGGTGGGGATTGGTATCATTGGTGAGGTTGTGACCTTGCTCAGTATCCAACATGCATGCATGTGCAGTGGCATACATACTCACCAAGCAGCCATGTATCGCCATGCCGCCCAGCTTCTAGGTCCCGGCTTAGGGTGGACATTCGGTAAATGAAGCTGTCGTGGGTGGAGCCGGGATAGTTGGCATATACTGAGGTGATGATTCCCTTGGCATTACATGCTACCTGCACGTTGATGGAATGCCAGTGCTTGCGGTTCCTATAGATGTGCTCAGATGCCCTGGGGGGACGTAGAGCCACATGGGTGCAGTCGATGGCACCTAGCACTTTGGGGAATCGTGCCACTGCGTAAAAATCCAGGGCGGCAGCATGCCTTTCTGCAGGTGTTCTGGGCAGGTATATGTGCCTGCGGACTGATGGGCGTGCAGTCATGATGTTCAAGACCTGGTGTAGGCAGCGTGACTGGGTGGCCTGTGACACCCCACCCACTATGGCACTTGTCCGCTGAAATGATCCAGTGGCTAAGAAGTGCAGTACATTGAGGACCTTCTCCAGGGGGCTGAGTGCTTGGGAGCACAGGGTGGGTGATGTGAGGTCATCCTCCCACTCACTCACCAGGTCCAGTATGATGTGTGGTGGAAACCTGTACCTCCCATACACCTGGTCATCAGGCATCCCGAAAAGGCTGGTTCTGGGTGTGAATATTCTGGCCCTGACTATCCTCCTCCTCCTCCTTTGGTAGCCCACTGCCACTGCTGCTAGGAACGGTATGTTCATCCTGGCGTCTGAGCTTGTAATTGTTAAAGTCCGCAATTTTATGCTTTGCGCGTGTTCTAGGCGAGCGTGTGACCCGCGCACCCCTGGAATCCAGTTCCCAGTCCAATAGCGTGTGGAAATTCACACGCACCACGGGATACAGGTTCGCTGACGTACTTGCGTGTGTAAGTGGCCGCGCACCCATTAAATACACGTACATAGGCCAATCACGCGATGACACTCTGACGTGCAGTATTTCCACGTGTGTTCCGTCATCACGTGCTGAGTGGGGAACGCCCGTGCGGGTCACGTCAGACGCGCTTACGCGATGAGGGACTCTGGTCCAATAGAATCGCGTATGCGTGCTGACGCGCTTACGCGCTAAGGGCCTTTCCTCGGATTTCACGCTGACGTGCAGGATTTTCACGTGCCAAATCACTCCGTATCAAGCTGGCCACCCGAAAACACACGGAACACCACGCTCCTGCCCAGAAGGCCGAGTTACTGCCCCCCAGTGCCCCGAGCAGCCTCCCACGTGCTATCTGCTGCTGCCTGCCTGCCTGCCTGCCTGCTGCCACCGTGCCCTGCCATTTGGTGCCTGCACATCAGCCATCTGCAGGGGTCCAGTTGCTGTGTCCCCCCCTGCTGGAACTGAAGACTCCCAACTGGGATTACATCGCTCCACAGCCCAGCCCCAGGACCCAGTTGCCCACCCACACCTGCCTCTGGGGTTGCCATGTCGGGCACTTCCACATCTGGCACCAGTGGCAACCCCAGGCCAGAGGGGCAGAGGGGCACCAGCTTCACTGCCACCGAAGTTGGTGTCCTGGTGGAGCATGTCCTGGGGCAGTATGATGCCCTCTTTGGATCGTCCCGCGCCAGCAAGGAAGGACGGGAGAGGATCTGGGCCGACTGTGTGGTTGCCATCAACGCGGAGAGGGTGGCAACCCGCAACGTCCAGAAGATCAAGAAGCGCTGGGAGGACTTGAGGGCCAGGACCCTTGTGAAGGCCCGGCGCCTCGTGGAGGGGGGCCGGGGCCGCATGAGTTCCATCCAGAAGAGGGTCCTGGAACGCGTACGCCCAGCGCTCCACGCCCAGGTCCTTGAGAGGGAGGCCCGTCTGGAGTTGAGCGGTATGTGTCCAAGCATTACTGTGTGAGACAGGGCATGTTGCGGTGTGCTGGTTCTATGATACTTGCCTGTATGTGTGCCATGGGCCATGTATGCATGTATGTGTGCAGGGACATCATGGTAATGCATGTGCGACCAGTGATGTGTGACCCACATGGTTGTTGCATGTGTTGAAATGCGGCATGGGGAGCCCTATGCAGATTTTGGACATGAGAGCATGCCAGTCTCTGTACCTGGACATGGATGGGGGTGAAGGATGGGTGCTGATGCCAGGTACATATATGGTAGCCATGTCTGTGTGCCTGACCTGCGTGTCTGTGACTTGTGCATGCCATGGATGCATGACACATGTGTGTGACAATGCACAGATTCAGTGGCGCACCCAACTTACCCTTGTTTCGCCTGTGTTCGGTGTGTTTGGGGCCAGATGGATGTGACTGAGGTGAAGTGTGTGCATGTGATATGCATGAGCCATGATGCATGTGAGTTACATATCATTGAATGTTTCTAGAGTCCATTGGACATGCATGGAAATGTCCATGGCATGCACCATGCCTGTTACTGTGTGTGTTTTGCCTGGACTGACCCATGTGTTGTGGAGGGACATGATGGAAGTGTACTTTGACAGTGGTGCTCATCTGCTATTGCTTCCTGTCTAGGGGACCATTGTACAGTAGCCTGATGCTTGTGTCCTTTGTCTCCCTCTACGCAGCGGCTAATGAAGAAGAGGGCGGAGACGGCGCTGTGGAGCAAGGCGGCGGGGATGCCCCCACGGCTGCAGCGGAAGGGGTGGGTGAGCCCCCACAGGGGCCTGCTACGGCGGGAGACGGTGAGGAGCCATCCAGGTTGGTGGTTTGCACAGAGGAGGAGGAGGCCGACACTGGTGCACACATGGGGCCTGGTGGGAGCATCCCTGCTGGTGCAAGTGGTGCAGTCCAGGGCCAGGGGCAGGAGGCAGCACAGGTCACCGTGGAGGGGCCTGTGCATGTCACTGTCCCTGACCCTGTGAGTGCACCACCATGCACCAGCAGGGATGCCCCGTCCCAGGCCCGTCCGCAGGTAGAGGGGATGTCCATGTCACCTGACTCCCCTCCACCTGCGGACGTGGTAACCCCTGGCCGCGTGGAGAAGGTCCTGATTGGGGTCGCGATGCGCACGGCTGTGATTCGTGATGACGTGCGTGCTTCCCGGGAGGAGCACGCACGTCATCACAAAGTGCACCGTGCCGACGTGGCCCAATTGGGATCGGCCATGTTCGGGGGTTTCCTGCATGTGTTGGCCAATCTGACGGCCCTCTCCTCCTCTGTGCAGGCTATCCACCGGTCGTTCTCCTTGCCGTCTTCCGGCCCAGATGCCACCAGGGCCCCCTGTGGACCTGCCCCGACCAATGCAGCCAGCTCGGTGGGGATCCCATCCCTGCCACAGTTGGGAGTCGGAGGTCCAGCAGGGGTGGACAACACAGCAAGTGGACCCCAGCAGATGGAAGATGTGACGGCATCATCGGGCAGGGCACGTGCACGACGGCGTCGGTGGTTTCCATCAGCCTGGATGCCGTCGTGCTGGCAGAGGCAGTGGCGTTGGAGGCAGCAGCGGGCTCGACGTGGGAGGCATCATGGCTCGGGGCCATCAAGATCAGAGGGGCAGGCATCGGCCGGAGGGCAGGGCAACCCTGGGATGGTGGTGTGTTCCGTGTGGGAGGAGTTTGGCCAGCGGATAGGTGCGGAGCGGCAGCGGGCAGAGGAGGAACGGCTCACGATGGTCAGGGCGGAGGACTCCATGCGGAGGGCGCTGAGGCGGGCTGAGTGCCTCGAGGGTCTTCGCAGGGAGTTTGAGCTTGACACTGCGTTATCCCTGCGGGACCTCGGGGCCAGGGAACATGCCCGCCTCCAAGCCATTGACCAGGAGTTCGATGATGCCCTGGCCCATGACAACAACCAGTGAGCCGTCCGAATAGCCCGCTGCCTTTGTATATAGTTGTATAGTTAGGGTTAGGTTTCCTTTGTTTTTTTGATTTTTTTTTGGTTGCGATTGGACAATGCACCACTTTTTTGTATATAGTTCACTTTTTAGTTAGTAGTCAGTTAGGTTTAATTTGGTAGGGCTCATGGACCCAGGATGATCTTCTTCATTGGCTTATTTTAATTTTTCAGATTATTTTCTTGGACATTCATCTTGTTTTGTTTGATTTGCTTTGTGTTTTTTCTTATTTCATTTCCATTCTACTTGCTGTTAAATACATATTATTTTTTTAATCTTCAATGTGTCGTATCATCTCATTGCTTTCAGGCATGTCATGTTGGGTGTTTTGTCATTCACTTGCAGCCATTGTGTGTGACAGACATGTGTTAAATTGCATTATTTAAATTGGGGGTGTAACATGTAATTGCCTTTGATATGTGGGTGGGTGTGATAGTTGGTTGGGCCTTTTGGCAGGGGAGGATGGGCATTACGGACATGATTGGGGAATGTTGGGAACCAGGTGCAGGGGGGCATGGATTGGACATGGGTGGGGGCCTGCTGGCAGGTGCCCCACAGTGCTGGGGGGGTGGGGGTGGTGGTAGACATGAGTGGGGGCCTGGTGGAGGGTGACCCTGCACTGCTGGGGTGTGGGGGTGGTGGTAGACATGAGTGGGGGCCTGGTGGAGGGTGACCCTGCACTGCTGGGGTGTGGGGGTGGTGGGTGACATGAGTGGGGGCCTGGTGGAGGGTGCCCCTGCACTGCTGGGGTGTGGGGGTGGTGGGTGACATGAGTGGGGGCCTGGTGGAGGGTGACCCTGCACTGCTGGGGTGTGGGGGTGGTGGGTGACATGAGTGGGGGCCTGGTGAAGGGTGACCCTGCACTGCTGGGGTGTGGGGGTGGTGGGTGACATGAGTGGGGGCCTGGTGGAGGGTGCCCCTGGTGGCTGGGGTTTGGGGGTGGTGGGAGACATGAGTGGGGGCCTGGTGGAGGGTGACCCTGCACTGCTGGGGTGTGGGGGTGGTGGGTGACATGAGTGGGGGCCTGGTGGAGGGTGACCCTGCACTGCTGGGGTGTGGGGGTGGTGGGTGACATGAGTGGGGGCCTGGTGGAGGGTGCCCCTGGTGGCTGGGGGGTGGGGGTGGTGGGTGACATGAGTGGGGGCCTGGTGGAGGGTGCCCCTGGTGGCTGGGGGGTGGGGGTGGTGGTAGACATGAGTGGGGGCCTGGTGGAGGTTGACCCTGCACTGCTGGGGCGTGGGGGTGGTGGGTGACATGAGTGGGGGCCTGGTGGAGGGTGACCCTGCACTGCTGGGGTGTGGGGGTGGTGGGTGACATGAGTGGGGGCCTGGTGGAGGGTGCCCCTGGTGGCTGGGGGGTGGGGGTGGTGGGAGACATGAGTGGGGGCCTGGTGGAGGCTGACCCTGGTGGCTGGGGAGTGGGGGTGGTGGGAGACATGAGTTGGACATGGGTGGGGGCCTGCTGGCAGGTGCCCCACAGTGCTGGGGGGTGGGGGTGGTGGGGGACATGAGTGGGGGCCTGGTGGAGGGTGACCCTGCACTGCTGGGGTGTGGGGGTGGTGGGTGACATGAGTGGGGGCCTGGTGGAGGGTGCCCCTGCACTGCTGGGGTGTGGGGGTGGTGGTAGACATGAGTGGGGGCCTGGTGGAGGGTGACCCTGCACTGCTGGGGTGTGGGGGTGGTGGGTGACATGAGTGGGGGCCTGGTGGAGGGTGCCCCTGCACTGCTGGGGTGTGGGGGTGGTGGGTGACATGAGTGGGGGCCTGGTGGAGGGTGACCCTGCACTGCTGGGGTGTGGGGGTGGTGGGTGACATGAGTGGGGGCCTGGTGGAGGGTGACCGTGCACTGCTGGGGTGTGGGGGTGGTGGGTGACATGAGTGGGGGCCTGGTGGAGGGTGCCCCTGGTGGCTGGGGTTTGGGGGTGGTGGGAGACATGAGTGGGGGCCTGGTGGAGGGTGACCCTGCACTGCTGGGGTGTGGGGGTGGTGGGTGACATGAGTGGGGGCCTGGTGGAGGGTGACCCTGCACTGCTGGGGTGTGGGGGTGGTGGGTGACATGAGTGGGGGCCTGGTGGAGGGTGCCCCTGGTGGCTGGGGGGTGGGGGTGGTGGGTGACATGAGTGGGGGCCTGGTGGAGGGTGCCCCTGGTGGCTGGGGGGTGGGGGTGGTGGTAGACATGAGTGGGGGCCTGGTGGAGGGTGACCCTGCACTGCTGGGGTGTGGGGGTGGTGGGTGACATGAGTGGGGGCCTGGTGGAGGGTGACCCTGCACTGCTGGGGTGTGGGGGTGGTGGGTGACATGAGTGGGGGCCTGGTGGAGGGTGCCCCTGGTGGCTGGGGGGTGGGGGTGGTGGGAGACATGAGTGGGGGCCTGGTGGAGGTTGACCCTGCACTGCTGGGGCGTGGGGGTGGTGGGTGACATGAGTGGGGGCCTGGTGGAGGGTGACCCTGCACTGCTGGGGTGTGGGGGTGGTGGGTGACATGAGTGGGGGCCTGGTGGAGGGTGCCCCTGGTGGCTGGGGGGTGGGGGTGGTGGGAGACATGAGTGGGGGCCTGGTGGAGGCTGACCCTGGTGGCTGGGGAGTGGGGGTGGTGGGAGACATGAGTTGGACATGGGTGGGGGCCTGCTGGCAGGTGCCCCACAGTGCTGGGGGGTGGGGGTGGTGGGGGACATGAGTGGGGGCCTGGTGGAGGGTGACCCTGCACTGCTGGGGTGTGGGGGTGGTGGGTGACATGAGTGGGGGCCTGGTGGAGGGTGCCCCTGCACTGCTGGGGTGTGGGGGTGGTGGTAGACATGAGTGGGGGCCTGGTGGAGGGTGACCCTGCACTGCTGGGGTGTGGGGGTGGTGGGTGACATGAGTGGGGGCCTGGTGGAGGGTGCCCCTGCACTGCTGGGGTGTGGGGGTGGTGGGTGACATGAGTGGGGGCCTGGTGGAGGGTGACCCTGCACTGCTGGGGTGTGGGGGTGGTGGGTGACATGAGTGGGGGCCTGGTGGAGGGTGACCGTGCACTGCTGGGGTGTGGGGGTGGTGGGTGACATGAGTGGGGGCCTGGTGGAGGGTGCCCCTGGTGGCTGGGGTTTGGGGGTGGTGGGAGACATGAGTGGGGGCCTGGTGGAGGGTGACCCTGCACTGCTGGGGTGTGGGGGTGGTGGGTGACATGAGTGGGGGCCTGGTGGAGGGTGACCCTGCACTGCTGGGGTGTGGGGGTGGTGGGTGACATGAGTGGGGGCCTGGTGGAGGGTGCCCCTGGTGGCTGGGGGGTGGGGGTGGTGGGTGACATGAGTGGGGGCCTGGTGGAGGGTGCCCCTGGTGGCTGGGGGGTGGGGGTGGTGGTAGACATGAGTGGGGGCCTGGTGGAGGGTGACCCTGCACTGCTGGGGTGTGGGGGTGGTGGGTGACATGAGTGGGGGCCTGGTGGAGGGTGACCCTGCACTGCTGGGGTGTGGGGGTGGTGGGTGACATGAGTGGGGGCCTGGTGGAGGGTGCCCCTGGTGGCTGGGGGGTGGGGGTGGTGGGAGACATGAGTGGGGGCCTGGTGGAGGCTGACCCTGGTGGCTGGGGGGTGGGGGTGGTGGGAGACATGAGTTGGACATGGGTGGGGGCCTGCTGGCAGGTGCCCCACAGTGCTGGGGGGTGGGGGTGGTGGGGGACATGAGTTGGACATGGGTGGGGGCCTGCTGGCAGGTGCCCCACAGTGCTGGGGGGTGGGGGTGGTGGGAGACATGAGTGGGGGCCTGGTGGAGGGTGACCCTGCACTGCTGGGGTGTGGGGGTGGTGGGTGACATGAGTGGGGGCCTGGTGGAGGGTGACCCTGCACTGCTGGGGTGTGGGGGTGGTGGGTGACATGAGTGGGGGCCTGGTGGAGGGTGCCCCTGGTGGCTGGGGGGTGGGGGTGGTGGTAGACATGAGTGGGGGCCTGGTGGAGGGTGACCCTGCACTGCTGGGGTGTGGGGGTGGTGGGTGACATGAGTGGGGGCCTGGTGGAGGGTGACCCTGCACTGCTGGGGTGTGGGGGTGGTGGGTGACATGAGTGGGGGCCTGGTGGAGGGTGCCCCTGGTGGCTGGGGTTTGGGGGTGGTGGGAGACATGAGTGGGGGCCTGGTGGATGGTGACCCTGCACTGCTGGGGTGTGGGGGTGGTGGGTGACATGAGTGGGGGCCTGGTGGAGGGTGACCCTGCACTGCTGGGGTGTGGGGGTGGTGGGTGACATGAGTGGGGGCCTGGTGGAGGGTGCCCCTGGTGGCTGGGGGGTGGGGGTGGTGGGTGACATGAGTGGGGGCCTGGTGGAGGGTGCCCCTGGTGGCTGGGGGGTGGGGGTGGTGGTAGACATGAGTGGGGGCCTGGTGGAGGGTGACCCTGCACTGCTGGGGTGTGGGGGTGGTGGGTGACATGAGTGGGGGCCTGGTGGAGGGTGACCCTGCACTGCTGGGGTGTGGGGGTGGTGGGTGACATGAGTGGGGGCCTGGTGGAGGGTGCCCCTGGTGGCTGGGGTTTGGGGGTGGTGGGAGACATGAGTGGGGGCCTGGTGGAGGGTGACCCTGCACTGCTGGGGTGTGGGGGTGGTGGGTGACATGAGTGGGGGCCTGGTGGAGGGTGACCCTGCACTGCTGGGGTGTGGGGGTGGTGGGAGACATGAGTGGGGGCCTGGTGGAGGCTGACCCTGGTGGCTGGGGGGTGGGGGTGGTGGTAGACATGAGTGGGGGCCTGGTGGAGGGTGCCCCTGGTGGCTGGGGGGTGGGGGTGGTGGTAGACATGAGTGGGGGCCTGGTGGAGGGTGCCCCTGGTGGCTGGGGGGTGGGGGTGGTGGGAGACATGAGTGGGGGCCTGGTGGAGGGTGCCCCTGGTGGCTGGGGAGTGGGGGTGGTGGGAGACATGAGTGGGGGCCTGGTGGAGGCTGACCCTGGTGGCTGGGGGGTGGGGGTGGTGGTAGACATGAGTGGGGGCCTGGTGGAGGGTGCCCCTGGTGGCTGGGGGGTGGGGGTGGTGGGAGACATGAGTGGGGGCCTGGTGGAGGCTGACCCTGGTGGCTGGGGGGTGGGGGTGGTGGTAGACATGAGTGGGGGCCTGGTGGAGGGTGCCCCTGGTGGCTGGGGGGTGGGGGTGGTGGGAGACATGAGTGGGGGCCTGGTGGAGGCTGACCCTGGTGGCTGGGGGTGGTGGGAGACATGAGTTGGACATGGGTGGGGGCCTGCTGGCAGGTGCCCCACAGTGCTGGGGGGTGGGGGTGGTGGGGGACATGAGTTGGACATGGGTGGGGGCCTGCTGGCAGATGCCCCACAGTGCTGGGGGGTGGGGGTGCAAGGGGACATGAGTTGGTGTTCATTAGTTCATGGAGACATGTGCCTTTGCTGGGGGGCATGCCCATGGTGGGTGGGCTGCCTGCGGGACATGACCAGGGATGCAGGGTAGTCCCCTGTGGTGTGGGCTGCCTGCAGGGGCCGTGGAGGGTGTACAGGGTACACCTGGGAGGACCCACACTGTCAAATCACATGTGGAACTTCACGCGCACCCCTGATATACACGCGCCCAGGCTATTCGCGTGTGGAACTTCCCGCGCACCCCTGGAATACACGCGCCCAGGCTATTCGCGTGTGGAACTTCCCGCGCACCCCTGAAATACACGCGCCCAGGCTGTTCGCGTGTGGAACTTCCCGCGCACCCCTGAAATACACGCGCCCAGGCTGTTCGCGTGTGGAACTTCCCGCGCACCCCTGAAATACACGCGCCCAGGCTGTTCGCGTGTGGAACTTCCCGCGCACCCCTGAAATACACGCGCCCAGGCTGTTCGCGTGTGGAACTTCCCGCGCACCCCTGAAATACACGCGCCCCCAGGCTATTCGCGTGTGGAACTTCCCCCGCACCCCTGGAATACACGCGCCTAGGCTATTCGCGTGTGGAACTTCCCGCGCACCCCTGAAATACACGCACCCAGGCTATTCGCGTGGGGAACTTCCCGCGCACCCCTGAAATACACGCGCCCAGGCTATTCGCGTGGGGAACTTCCCGCGCACCCCTGAAATACACGCGCCCAGGCTGTTCGCGTGTGGAACTTCCCGCGCACCCCTGAAATACACGCGCCCAGGCTGTTCGCGTGTGGAACTTCCCGCGCACCCCTGAAATACACGCGCCCCCAGGCTATTCGCGTGTGGAACTTCCCCCGCACCCCTGAAATACACACGCCTAGGCTATTCGCGTGTGGAACTTCCCGCGCACCCCTGAAATACACGCACCCAGGCTATTCGCGTGTGGAACTTCCCGCGCACCCCTGAAATACACGCGCCCAGGCTATTCGCGTGTGGGACTTCCCGCGCACCCCTGAAATACACGCGCCCAGGCTGTTCGCGTGTGAAACTTCCCGCGCACCCCTGAAATACACGCGCCCAGGCTGTTCGCGTGTGGAACTTCACGCGAACCCCTGATATACACGTAGCC
Organism: Ambystoma mexicanum; assembly: GCF_040938575.1. NCBI lineage: Eukaryota > Metazoa > Chordata > Amphibia > Caudata > Ambystomatidae > Ambystoma > Ambystoma mexicanum. The sequence goes on along the minus strand of NC_090921.1, from coordinate 315,291,057 downwards.
CGCTCCCCCAGACCCGATCGCGTGTGAAACTTCACGCGAACCCCTGTGATGCACGTACCCTGCTGAAATCGCGTGTTAGACTTCCCGCGCACCCCGGTATACACGCACACGTATTTTTTGTCAGCGGGTGTCCGTGTTTGTGGGTACCCCTTTGCACGTCATTTTTCCTGGAGGGCCACAGTATGGGACATTCATCATGGCAGTATATAGGTGCGATTTGTTGGCGCACCTTTTGGCGCACATTTCTTACAGCCGCAGAGACGCTACCGCCTGCTTTCTTGTGGCGGTCGTGTTTGTGCCTGTGCGCTGGTTTGAGCGTGCGCTTTTTTCCCCTATTCTATTCCATGAATACGTGTTGTAGGCGAGCGTGTGGGCGTTCCGCGCACTTGTGCCCTGTACTTCCCCCGTGACGCCCACGTTTTGGCAAGTTGTTCCCCATTCCGAGTGTTACGCCCGTGTTCCGCCTACTTTTGTTGCGTGCGCCGCGCTATGTGCGATTTTCGCTGTGGCCTGTGCGATTTTCGCAGGGACCTGGCGCACGCTGTTAGATGGCCTGTGCGCCAACGTGCGCCGCGCACTTTTTATCGCACATCCGCTGGTTTTCTCGCGCACGGCCTTCCATGAATCGACGTGCGCTGCTTTTCGTGCGATTTTCGCAATTGCACTGCGATTTTCGCTATTCCACTGCGATTCGCACGTTTTTGCCCACTTGCGCCGCGCTAATTATTCCATGAATCGGCCTCACTATGTCTACAAGAAACGTGGCTAACAAAATTACCGACTCTAGATGGCTACGAACTTGTCTTGGCGCCAGCTTTAAAAAGCACGAAAGGCCGGCCATCTTCTGGCCTTTTGACAGCCATCCGCATGGGGCACGGCTTACAACTGGAAAAAGTCTTAAGAGCCAACCAACACCTTCTAGTAGTTCTTCTAAAGTGGTCCCAACAAAGCAATCACGACAAGAAAGATCAAAATACATCTTTAGCTATTTTAAACATATACTGGAATCCAGAAAAAACAGAAGTGACTACTTTCCTTAGAGAAATGGAACTAGAAATAGACGAGATTCTGACAGTCCACCAAGTGACGCATATACTAATTTGCGGTGATCTAAATGCAGCATGTCCCCAACAAAAACCAAAAAAAGGTATAACCCCTGCCGCTTTAAGAGGAAGTCAGTGGCTCGACCTTATGAAGTCTAGACAGTTCCAGAATTTAGACACGGTCTTTCCAGACAAGTCACGTCCACCGACCTGGTCAAATGGGGTCTCCGAGTCATCAATTGACCACATATTCGTATCACGCCCTGTCTTGAACTTGATCTTAGACTTCAAGGTGAAGCAAACAACGGCAAGTGACCACAACCCTCTAATTACAACGTGGCAAAGCTCCAACAAAGCAGTTGAATCGTTGAACTATCAGTTGGAACTAAATCCTCAGGGAAACAGATTACGCCTTACAGCGAAAGATATTAAAGAACTATCCAATAAGTACAGTAAGGCCAAAACAAGTAACCTGGAGTTTGAGACCGATTACGGCCCCTTGCTAACAACATATAGGAAGCCTGGTACTACGAGATCTCTCCCCCTAGCGTTAAAGCATTTGTATGACATACGGCTAGTGGAAAAACGAAGAAAATACCGCAAAGCAATTAGAATTGCCGGAAAACTTGAAGTTAACCAAGCAAAGAGGGAGAAAAGGAAAGTGAAGTCCACTTATCGCTCCTGGCTAAAATCTCATCAAAGAACTCTATATCAACAAGACTCTGAAGCTATTTTGAGAGCCATCTGCACAAAAAATTCGAAAGATTTCTGGACACTAATAAACTCCAAATCATCTACCAAAAGTGCAAGTATTGAAAACGCTATTGGAGAAGTAACATGGGACAAATACATAAAGAAAACTTTTGGTCTACCTTGGGGCCAGAAACCCGCTACACTAGAGAGTCAAGAACTACCCTGGGCAAAAATCAGCGATCAAGAAGAAATTTTCGACCTAATCGTCAACCTGAAAAATTCAAGGGCTCCTTGCCCCGAAGGTATTACAAATATAGACCTGAAATCTAATCCAGAAGCTTGGTCCTCTTTTATCTGTCAAGTCTTCTCAAGATGCGCGGAATCAAAATCAATTCCTGCTTCTTGGACCACAGCCACAATTGTACCTATATACAAGAAAGGAGACATCAACGATCCAGTGAACTATCGCCCCATAGCGCTCCTTGATCCAATAGGAAAGCTATTCGGCGCGTTGCTACTGAAAACATTCCAACAATGGGCCTTGAACGCCGCATGTAATGATCCATTTCAATCTGGATTTAAAAAGAACTTGGGAACTACAGCCAATATTCTTCTGATAAGTATACTGAAAATCAAAATGCTTGAAAGAGGGCTTAGGTTACATCTGGCCTTCATAGACTTTTCCCAAGCATTTGACTGAGTCGACAGGTCTGTGCTTTGGGGGAAACTGAAAACCTGGTCTTGCCCCGAGTCCATACTGAACCCCATTAAAGCACTATATACGAACACGACAGTCTGTGTTGAACTGAACTACCAAGGTCTGCTATCAAAACCAATAGCGACCCAAAGAGGTGTCAAACAGGGATGCCCCTTGGCACCCTCCCTCTTTTTGGCCTACCTCGGTGATTTTCACATTTCAGAAGCCTCTGTGAGAGCCTTCCCACCCCGGGTGGGTCAACACACCATCAGCAGAATCTTCTACGCCGATGACCTTATACTGATCGATCAAACACCCATAGGTCTACAGCGTCAACTGGACAACCTGTACGAGTATACCACAGCAAATAACCTGGAAGTAAACAAAAGCAAAACAAAAACTTCAAGAACCGGGGCATTGTGCTGGACAACACCAAAAAAGAATCAGCCATGCAAGAACATCTGAGAACAAAAACCAGGGAACTTGCCTCACAAGGAAAAGCTATCGATCATAAACTGGGTGACTTTTCTACGATCCCGGCAATTGATTTTTACAAAATGAAGGTGGTTCCTGCTCTAACCTACGGTATTGAAGCAATGATATTGCTCCCGTGTGAAAATTGGCCAAAACTTGAAGCCTATTACTGGCGAACTGTTCTCGGCCTTCCTACTTCTACGCCTGTAGCATCAATTCGAAGGGAACTGAGTCTACTGTCCCTGCAAGGGACGTTGAACTGTAATTCACTAAGACTTTACAGAAAAATCTTACTTCCTGAAAGTCCATTGCCATACAGACTGATCAAAATCGAACTAGCAGCCGAATCTAACATAATTCTACAATCCTGGAAGGCCTACATCTCAAGACTGCTAAAAGAAATTGAATGTGACGAGAATGACTTGACCACAAATCCGGAAAAAATTCTGAAAAAAACTAAAGAGCTAGACTGGATTAAGACGCTGGCAAAAGCTTCAGAAAACAAGCTAAATCAACACTTGCCACCGAATACAAAGAAACTGAATGAATTACAGGGATACATTAAAGAATTTCCCAACAGAAAAGCAAGAAACTGTATTCTAAGAGTGAGATTGAATTTGCTGCCTACAAATGAAATTAGAGCCATTAGGGGTATGTCAAATCTATCACACTGCAGATTATGTCAGAATACAAACGAAAAAGAGACAGTTCGACATCTCCTACTGGGTTGCCCAGAAACCAAATCAATCAGGACCTCCTACATGCAACACTTCTCATTGGACCCTTCTTTAGACAGTGAACTTTGTTGGTGGTCAAGAATGACTAGTGGAGATAAACCGACTTGGCTAACGGCTACCACGCAAATAGTTCACCAAATTATGGCAAAACTGGACACTTTGACCTCTCCAGAAATGACAGCAGAAAGTCAGGTCGTGACGTTTGCCCTCTCAACTTCGCGAAACCCAAAGGTAGCAGCTGTGAGCGAATAGATATCATGATTAATCATATCTTCCACTCACTAATACCAGTTTGAAGAGGCCGTAGAAGGCTGAAAACCCTAGCAACTTTGCTTCTCTTGTAAACAAAATCAACAAAAAGACATTTAACAGACATGGGGCCTCATTACGACCCAGGCGGTAAGTTACCGCCTGGGCCGTGACTTTACCACCATGGCGTAAACTACGTTTACGCCATGGTGGTTGGCGGACTTACCGCCCCATTCCGACCTTGGTGGGGCGGTAAGTCTCCAATCCCCATTTACCCTTCCCCATTCCCATTTTTGCCCCATAGGGCATAATGGGAGTGGAGAAGGCGTTAATTACGCCACCGTAAATTACGGTGGCGTAATTAACTCCATGGTCCCTTAGCGCCATGGATTTTAACACCTGCTAAAATCAGGTGTTAAGTCCGCCATGGCGCTAAGGGACCTCGTACTCAGGCGGTAAGGGTCGGCGCTGTTTACGCCGCCGTAAAACCCTTACCGCCTGGGTCGTAATGAGGCCCATGGACAGTGACAAGTTCTTTGTAAAAATCAATCTTTTTATTTTGATTCATACAAAAAAAATGTGTTTATTCATAGGAGTTTTGGCTACATTGAGATCTGGGTTACTACAATATGCTTTTTCTGGGGCAGAGACACCCACACTGACAGTGATTTGGGTGTTAGCATACATTTACAAGGAGAAAGAGGTAAGGATGGCTGTGATAGGTTTTAGGTAGCTGTTGAAAAACCAGGCATGGAGGATCACGCCCTGCAGTACTGCACAATTGAAGGTTTGGGGGCTGGAGCGGTAGGGGCAGATTGCACTTGGTCTTCATGGTCCTGCAGGAAGAAAGTGATCCATTTGAGCGCACTGCTTTTGATATCAAAGGATATTTCCAGCCTGTTGAGTAGAGAGTTTAACAATATCAAAGGTGCTGTCAAGTCCAAAAGGAGGAGGTTGGCATGTGAGCTGTTATCCAAGGAGTGAAGGAGTTATTTGCTCATAAATAACACAGTGGATTCAGCACCTCTGGTAGGGCAAACCCCTGATTGATGGTTATAGAGAGGTTTGAGATTCACAGTAGTGCATCAATTGCTGCCTGACAATTTTCTCCACGTTCTTGCTGAGGAAAGGAGTGTTTGCTATAGGCTTGTAAATGGCCATGTTATCAGGATCCGCAGAGGGTTTTTATTAGTAGAGAGGAGATTGCTCTCTTTATTAGGGATTGAGGACAATTGCCATGAGAAAAGGAATTGTTTGTCAAGTTTGCTAGAGATGGAGTCAGGGTAATAATGTTAGCTCTACTGATCAAGGATACACCTGCTCTAAGAATTGCAATTTCTGCTGGTGTGACTTCCTGGAATGCTGAAATGCTGAAATGAGACAAGGTGGCTCGGAGGTACCGATTTGAGTATCATTGGTGCAGCCGATATTGTGAGGATCATGGCCCAAAATCCCTGGATGATGAACGAATTTTCCTCTACAACTCTCCCTTCATCAATTTGAAATCACAGGTGAGTGGGGAGAGGTTAGATGAAAGGCAGCAAATAGAACCACAAGGGTTATTCTCCAGAGCTTGAGGAAAACAAGAGGCACAAATGTTACCAACAAAACTATGACACTCCCTTATAATTCATAACCCACATGTGCCCTTCTCACACGCTTACCTGACAAATATGTGAAAGACCACAGAAGTCTACAGAATATGCTGCTAGGGGAAGAGGTCCATCAATCTGAAAACCCATTCCCCTTGCACAATGTGGAAAATAAACAAACACGGGTAAGATGGACCTGACCCGTATGGCACAAGAACGTAATCTAGAGGCTGAGTAGTGGAGACATAAATCCAAGTATCTTTTCCCCTCCACGAGAAGTAAATAACCCAAAGTCACTTGATAGAAGGAAAAGATCCCAAAACCTGGAGAAATCAAATCCTGGGAGAGCTACGCCAAGCAGCCCCACAAGTCACCAATTCTTGAAAAACATTGATTCACCGGGAGAATCAAAGTCAAAAGCAGTACAATAAACAGTATTTACCAACCATGAAATTCACCAGAAAGTTGCCAGGAACCTGCAAGTACACCTGGAATGGAAACAACAGGAGTATAACAGTGTAACAGGAAGACTTCTCTGCAGGAAGACACTCTGTTGCAAAGCGCTTGTCCCTGGGTGGTCCCTCAGTGTACCCGACCAATGCGTTGTGACAGACATTCCATTACCAGTCAAACAATGTCTCATAAACCTCTAATGTGCCTCCTTGACTACTCTTGTGGCAACTCAGCCTCCTGTGCTTCATTCAGCTTCTGCTCTTCTTGATCAACTTGCAGGAAATGCTCTTCCTCCAGACATATGAGAAACAGTCCACACCGATTTGTTCAAAACCAAACTGAAAGCCTAGCTCTTCACCTTAAAGTTACCCTCTTAAACTACCTCTCATCTGCTTTAAAGCTATAATTATTCCCCCACCACTAACCTGCCTCTGTCCCTCACTTTTTCTGCCTCCATTCTAACACTTCATCCATCATCGTCACATCCCTAACAAAGCTGGCAATACTGCCTACTTGAACTTAAAAATGTCTAATGTTAGTTGTCCTTAATATATGTATGTCCACCCATGTATCGTCCAAAGGGACTGTTCGACTTACTCCTCGCCACAACCTGGTCAAAATGTCACTCGATCTCACACCATTGTAAGAAGCTCAATGCTTCCTGTCAAATGTGATATCTTATCTATTGTACGTTTTTTTGTTTATTGTACGTTTTTTTGTGCTCAAAGGAGCATTGTTCTTCCCTGTACATGAAAATAAATATATACAATAAAGAATTGTTGATTGAATTGTTCGGGCACATCGAACTCTCTTTCTGAAGGGTTCCTCAGGTTCATGTTGAATGCTGAATAATTTAGCAGGGGTGTTGGAAGATTGGGCAGGTCTGTCATGGAATATGTCTTTTTCTTGGTTTAAAGATGGCATTGAATCCACACTGGTGCCTGATACAGGCTAATATTTCAAGAGGGCCCAAATATTTTCTCCATTTAGGCTGTGGGGCATTACTTTCTTGGCAAGACAAGTTCTGTGTTGAACCAGTTATTCTATGTTTCAGACATTATTTTTCTTTTTGCGAAAAGCAGGGGACAGCTTGTCTAAGGTTCTTGCTAGCTTGTTATCCAGGTTTGCCAGGAGAAACTAAGGCAGACCTCAGCCAGATGGAGGAAAGGCGGTCTGAAGAAGGATTGCTGTCAATGAAACGCTCCACTGTTCCTCTTTTCATTGGACTGATCTGAATACATTCTTCAGTTGGATTAACAGAATGGTTTTGTTCATCAAATCCGACCAGCCTGATGTGGAGTAGGGGGTGATCAGACCAGGGAACAGAGGTGACAAGGATATTAAAGAGAGAGAAAGATTGGAGGAGAGAGTGTGGCCCATTTTGTGGATAGGGGAGAGGGCCAGACAGATATATGGATAGGCTTAATGGGTGAAAGGGAATATTGGAGACAAAAGGGCAATGCAGGTACAGAGGAGGGAAGGTGTTGCCTATTGGTACTGTGATGAATCCCAGGGTATTGTCGCTGCGTTCAAGGGGGAAGCCCCTTCCCATGAGGCCATGGAGCTGAGGCAGCTACCCAATAGTCCCCCTGGGAGTGGTACTCAGCGGGTCGATCTCATGGTGAGGGAAACCCTCCATCGGACTAGTGACGATAGCCTTGGGAGAATGTGGTATTCACCCCCTCCATTGTTGTTCCCTTTTAACCTATACCCCATTTAGTCCCCTCTGGTCCCCCATAACTCTATGTATTACAGTAGAGAAGAGGGTTTCATTAATCATACTGAGAAGAGGAAGAGTGGAAGCAAGGAGGAGGAAGATGGAGCAAGGAGGCAAAAGCCTACCGCAGAACCCACAAAAACGGTACAGCTTACAAGAGGCAGCCTTAGTCATCAAAAGGAAAGAAGGACTGGACAGAGTGTCAAGCAAGCCCTGGAGTAGTTTGGAACCAGACGCCGGTTCCGTGGCATGGGACTCAAAGGCTGGAAACTGAGACGCTGTCAATGAGAAACGTGGCTCTCCAATAGGTCCAAGCAACAAGGACCTGGCCGTTGGGGGAAAGAAGGGAAGCGTGACAGGCGAAAGCAAACCGAGAACGAGAATGCATGCAGCTAAAGATGTGAGGGAAAGTCTTATGCTGCAAAGCCACAGAAGATGGAACGCCGAGCGCGACAGCAACACAGAAGCCCTGCTCTGCCTCCAGGAAAGACCGCACCAAGACTTACTGAAAGTCGGACTAGTTATTGGGGCACTGAGGGAGCTGAATCAATTAAAAAGGCACATAAGTACATCCTGAGAAATAAAAGGGGATAATAGAGGAATTATACAATTTGATACAAACTTTGTGAACAAGCATATGTGGAACAGTACCTGGCAGAGTACACCAGGCCTGTCCAGGTGCGCATTAGGTAAAACGGGGACATGGATCCCAGAGAAACAGAAGAGTAGGGCCTGAGACCCATATAAAAGCAGAGAGACAGGGATCTCACAGAAACAGAAGAGTAGGGTCTGGGACCCATATGAAAGCAGGGAAGCCACACCAGTGTACATCAGAGTCTTGGGCCCATGTGGAAACTGACAAAGCTCACCAGAGAAGTGTGTAAGGGTCAAGGACTGTGAGGGTTATGAGAAACTGGATGGTGTTCTCCCACCTACTCCCCCGAGATCCTCTAGTCAGGTGGCCAGGGAAGGTCCATCACTTTTGGATCCTGACCCTGGGGGTGGACAAGTGAGGGAGGATCACATGAGTGGATGGTCATGGGGGATTGGGAGGAGAACATCTGGGGGCGAGATATGGCACTCCCCCTTTTCCCATTCCAACTCAAACCCCTTTCCCTCAGGTTTCATGGGGTATTTCGAAACCCATACCATCTCCCCTTCCCCATTTCCAACAAATACTAGGATGAGGAAGAGGCAACCAGGAGTAGTGAAGGTTTCCCATAGGAATAACACGGTGAGTGTAAGGGAAATTGCCTCTAGAAAGAGCTTAAGTTGCCCCGTTGATAGAGTCAGGCATTCATTAACTATCACTTACATCTGCCTCCACTTGACTGTTTTGCCGACTATAAAAGGTGTGGTTCTACAAAGGAGAGAGAGTGAGCTGGGGACGTTGTTTGGACCAGAGGGGCCAAGGAGCAGAGACCAGCATGTTAATTGCCCAGAGGAGAGCAGCGTGCCGAGACGCTGGCCCCTTGTTTGTGAGGGGCTGCAGTGTGGCTAAGGAGCGTCTCTCCAGAGAGCCGGAACGAAGTACCCTGAATGCTGCTGTTGGAACATTGCTTGTTCTCATGGGACCACAAGGGTGTCTGAAGGTCAGGTGGTGAGAACCTGAACTCAGGCCCGCACAACCAGGAGGGACTTCTTGTCACCGCGCTGCTGCCCGGGTGAGTCTCGTGAGAGAGAGAGAGACTTGGGAGCATGCGGCTGACTGAAGCAGAGCGGGCGAAAGAATGGCTTAAAGCGGCACAGAGCAGAAAAGAGGAAAGAATGAAAGGAAAGTCATGCCACATTTCAATGATAATATTACTCATATTCTGGTACCATGAAACAAACATAATAGCTCAACCATCTTTTTGGGTGATTTAAATCGATGGAGAGGAGACATCACTGATAGGGAAGCTCTAGAGTTAGAATCGAATCTAAACAATATTGAATCTATGGTCCACAAAACTAAGCAACCTACATTGAAGGCAATATATTGGATTGGGCCGCATCTCGTAACCTTGACACCATCATTACCAATAGCAAATCGCGTATCTTGTCTGACCACTTACTTAAAGAGTTTTATATTCAGTCCTATATTCAATCCCAGACAAATTTGAGAAAAAAATTAAAGACAAGAAGGATTTTTAGCAGGAACTTTTAGAAGATCAAAGCTAGTGAGCTCTCGGAATGTATTAATGACATTTTGGAATCTACTTTGGACTCAGATTCCCCATATGCCCTTGCTAACCCACGCAGAAAGATCTTGACTAATAAGATAGACCAAGTGGCTCCTATGAGATGGAAAACTATTAGAGACGGTCCATGTCACAATACTTGGTTTACCAGAGACCTAGGAAAGGCCGAAAGGGTGTGGCAAAAATCAAAAATCTAAATCAATAAAATAAAATAACTTTGGCCAAAACCTACAAGCCACGAAGCTAAAATAGTGTTTTCAATGCCTGATAAAGAATGCTTAGAATAACTCTAAGGCACTCTTTGACATCTTAAGATCTTTAAAAAAGCCCAAAGCTCTAGCTCACTATTTTCTTCTCTCTAACACCCATTGTACAAGGGGACAACAGGTGTTTTCTGATAACATCACGAATGCATGAGAACACAGTAAGAAGGACCAAGATGTTGGCCCAGCAATGAATACGAACAGATTACCCGTTGACCCGAGTAATACAGCTCTGGAAGTTACACATTCCCCTTGTCACTTAGATTTCTCTTTCCATCGTATTACAGTGACTGATATGGAAGATGTTACTCATGGTGATTGATAAGATAGCTAGTATGCAACTCCAAGGACATCTAGAAGCTGCTGCTATTTTACATCCTAAGCAATCTGGCTTTCGCACGCACTATGGCACTGCGAGCGCCTTGTTGGACCTACACTCAAACATGTTGAATATTATGGACAGAGGGAAATCAGGACTGTTCATACTGCTCGATCATTTGGCAGCTTTCGACCTCCTCGACCATGGCCACCTCCTAACCACCTTACCTTCAGTGGGTAGTTGCTCAGAACATGCCTTCTAATGGGTTCAATCATTCCTGAGCAATAGGAGGCTTCTACTGCATTGGGGCAATGATTCTTCTGCCTCAGTCCCGATATCCTACGGGTTCCCTCAGGGCACATATGTGTCACCGGCACTGTTCAATATCTATTTTAAACCACTTTGTGACATTCTTGCTAACATGGGTGTGCAATTCACTAATTACGCAACGACACACAACTGTTTTTTCGAACTGGAAAGGACATACAAGACAGATGCTGATAACTTGTGTGTCACTTACCAAACTGTTAAACACTGGATGTTGGCCCACTGGATGTGCCTTAACAGCAACAAAACGGAGCTGTTGATATTTGGGTGCCCCAATTCTATGACGAAGAAACTTTCTCCCTGCTATTCGAGCTTCACTATTGAGAACTGCTTGAAAAGCTTAATACACTGGATGTCGTCCTAGAAGCATCACTGGCTGTGGAGTCACATGTGAATCACATCTCTAAAAACCCATATTACCATCTTAAGCTGCTCAGAGAGTTAAAGCCTTTTCTTTCAGAACAGAATTGTATCTACCTTGCACGTGCCACAATTCTCCCCAGAATTGATGACTTCAATACTCTTCTGGGAGGTGCCGATAAGAACTTCACAAATTGCAAGTCATTCAGAATGATGCTATTCGCATCGCTAATAATCTGCCTGGGAAGTCCCATGTTTCTGAAATAAGGAAAGAGCTGCACTGGCTTCCAGTAGCAGCTCGGGTGCATTTCAAGGTACTTACTCTAACTCACAAATGTCTTCATGGCAATGCACCCATTTACCTCAAGGATAGGTTTATCAAAAAAGGACCTAAAAGAGTTTTAAGGTCCACGGGCACTTAGTTGCTCACATTCCCAATAACAAGACAAGCTATTGGTGCAGAAGATCTTGTTCCACTCTGGCTCCTAGGGCTTGGAATTCCCTGCTTGTAAATCTTAGTCAGGAAAATAACCTGCTTCAATTTCAGAAGCGGTTGAAAACCTGCCTGTTTGAATATTCCCTTCGCTTAGCTGTTCTTTCCTTCTTGTAGTCCCGTTAAGTTTTCGTCTTGATGTGCACCCTGTGGTGGGCTTTTGGCATGAAAAAAAATAGATAGGGCCTCATTACGAGTACGGCGGTAGGGGGTTAACGGCACCGGTAAGGTTGCCGGGGCCGTTAACCCCCTACCGCCGCATTCCGAGGTCCCTTAGCGTGTCCCACTAAGGCCGGCTGGTTTTACCAGCCGCCCTTAGCGGGAGCCGCTAAGTTGACCAGGGAGCTAATAACGGGCCCGCTATTTGCGGACCCGCTATTAGCTCCTTCCCCACTCCCATTGAGCCCCATGGGGCCTCGAATGGGAATGGTTTTCAGAATGGGGATTTACTGGGTCCTCGAAGGTTGGAATGACCCGGTAAGTCCCCATTACGACTACCCGGACACAGGTTTGGAGGCAGCCATGGCGTTATTAGCACCATGGCTACCTCCAAACTCGTAATGAGGCCCACAGAGAGAGAGAGAGACTGACTATAACAGTAAAGCGGTAATAGGTGCAAAAGAACCCACAGGCATAAAAGATGAGTGAGGTCATTAAAAGAAAGAACTCCTGCCCCGGATCACGTTAAAGAAGGTGAAAGGGTGAATACGCATTTGAGGAGCTGGATGGAGAGTTTCCAGGTCGAGGCATATCGTTTGAAAAACACGCATACTGCTGCTCATCGGAGAAAAGGAGAGTGGGTAATGAGGGTGTGAGAAGGAAGCATTAACACAGTGGGAGCTGGTGGTGGGGGGCCGGAGGATCCTCCCCCTGTGCAACCAAGAGGGAAAGGGCGCACCCGCTGGTAGGAAAATATACAGAAGAGCACAGCAGGTAGGGTGAGAAAGGCATGGCAAACCTGAGGGGAGAGGTATCAAAAGAGAGCCATGAACGGTGGCAGGGTGGAACGTAGGTGTGCAGTAAAAAAAGAGTGCTCCGGGAGGGAGGACAGGCCACAGTGGAGTGGGTTGGGCAGTTTGAAAGAAACACACACACCACAGGTAGGGGGAAGAAGACCTGGAACAAGGCTGGGTGAAAGGTTTGGGAAAACAAGTAACACGGGAGGATGAGAGGGCAACTTTTAAGGTGAAGGGTAGATAAGAATAGAGAAACTGGAAGGGCACCAAAAATTGTGAAACGGAGGAAGTGTAGGACACTTTACACACTGAGAGATAGTATTCACATTCATGACCTGGGGGACAAGGGGGTCTCAAGGTCCCAGCGAGCGCGGCAGAGAGGGGTGGAGGGCGAACTGGTCAAAGTGATGGTTCCCTTTACCAGGCCTCCATTTCCAGAGCTGCCCGAATGAGTCCTGCTAGAAGTATCCTTAGGCAAAGGGCCTAGTCACATGGCACAAGCAGGGCCAATGGCAGAGTTGCCCACCTAGAAACATTAAGGCTGCAAAGCAGGGTAGTTGGTGGCTGACGTCAGCCATGATGGAGGCCCAAAAGAGTCAACAGGTGCTGGAATCAGAGGCTATAGGGCCATGGGAGCAGCAAGGACACAGATGAAGAGTAGGGGACTGCCATCGGGTTTGCCCATCTGATAGCAGGCTCAGAGTGTTAAAAATGGAACATTACAATCTACATCCATGCTGTGCAATGTATAATTGTTTTCAGAGACATGCACACGTGTCCTGCTTTAAAATGTGTCCTTTTAACAAACACACATTGCTTTTACATATCAAATGTATGTACACATGAGGCCAGCTTCGAGTCATGAGGCATGATTTGTTTATTTTAAATTGAGGCATTCAAGCGGCTGCTTTGTTGAATAGCAAATGTTTTTATTTTGCAAAATTTGTACAGAAATATTTATCCCACAAGAAATGCATTCATATTTTATGTGTCTATTTTAATATATTTGGGAGATATAATTCAAGAAAGGCCCAACACCCGTGAGTAATGAAAACAAGCTATCCATTTGCTTGGACAGTTAACAATACAACATTTTAATGTAGCTTTTTAGATGTATGCATAGGGAGGGAAAAAACGAGCCAATAATGTTCTAAGCCTGTTCATATGTGTAATGAAATCATATCCAAAAGTCAACACTTTTTATTTTCATTGTAAGCCTATTTTAAAATGTAAGGAATTGCAACAGGTTGGCTAATGGGCGGACTTAGATTAGAGCTTCCTTTTAGTTATTTATGCAACTCATCATTGTAAACTATAGGGAAGAGCAACCATCTGGCTAATAGCAGCGGATAAGATATAAAGCTTTGATGCTTCTGTGATAAATTTTAATTGGTTGCATAACACTGCTATTCAACATTATAGGGAAGAACAGCCAATGGGTAAGTACACTATGACCCAGCATACAAGGATTGGCTGGTAGAAGACATGTGATATTAGATAAGGCCTCATTGAACCCTGTATAATAGATTGAAATGGGTGTGGCTTTACAGATCATCCTGAAACCATGGAAGTTCGAGTGAACAGGACTGGACTGGGTCAGCTGGCATCAAACGCTTTGTAGATAAGTTCCACGGTAAAGTAAAACTGCACATTGGTTCCAAATCATTGGTATTTTGCCATGTTTTCACCAATTCAAATTTTAATCTTTTTCCTATATTTGTAGAGCTTAAATTAGATTGTGATTCCATTTTTTCCACATTTTATATGGTCTTGAACAGAATAATAAAAGTGGTCACGCTAATTTTGTCAGGTTAGCTCATGGCTGTCTAAAGGCATTTGGGGCATACTGGGCAGAGTTGTGCTACAGGTTTGGGTACAGTGAATTTCAAAACCTGTACGTCCCCTTGTACTTCTTCTGGCCAGTATAGGTGACTCCAAATATACATTGGTAGATGGGAGATAGGAATCTAGCAGCTGGTTTGATTTGGTTTACCTGTTTTTATTTTGAATGGCTTGTTTTTAGAAACATTCAAAATTGGTGCTGACAAACAGCGCTATCACAATGATTGTTTAACTGTCTTTCATTGGTGTTTCAAAAATATTTGACTAATACGCTGGATCTATCCCGAGGACAGGAAACTGGATAAAGAGGTGTTGGGACCTCTTTAAAGATCTGAGAGGATGGACTCCAAGGGATATTAGAATCGGATAAAACTATTAGGATTGACCAGAAGAAATCTGGTATAGAGGGATCATCAAGGTCCAGAGAGGATGAAATATAAGGGACAGTAAAATTATAGACAAACTAATCTCTGGGATTCGTACTGAAGCACATTGACGTGAAAGAGTGAAAGGAAACAAACGGAATGAATACTCTATTATGAAACCAATCCAGATTAATCATAAGAGATTACATCAATAGAGAAGCTGACTCTATTAAGAAGTTGCCTTGAGGACTACCCCAGGTCAAAACACGGGCCGGTTGTGACTAAGTGCAGGATTAAAACGGAATCACACATTTGTAGTGTGCAAGATATCATTATTTTTGAAACACAAATGAAAGACTGTTAACCAATCATTGTCCTGACGCTCTTTGTCAGCACCATTTTTGAATGTTTCTAAGACTTTTTGGGAGGGTGAGGGGTACCTCCCAGTGCTGAGGCTGCTGCAAGTGGCAACATAAAAGATAGGAAAATCACTGCACCCATACTAGGGTTACACCCCAACACAGAACATATCTATGCTTGTTTTTAGAATCTTGGCTTTTAGAGGTTATTGGATGTACCATTAAGGTTCCCCATTGCTTTTGATAGGCATTACAGTGGCTGAAATAACATAGTATGACTACTGGCTTAACTGTCCTAATAACATTACTGTGATTATAGCCTTAGCTTTACTGTGCCATATTCTAGATGGCTATACTCATTGGGCCCACTTTATGGAATATTTGCCCGGTTCAAAGTGAATTTGCATTGCTGACACAAACCCTGATTCATGCATCCGTGCAAAGTGTATTTTTAGCAGTGCACAGTCGAGGCAAAGTCAGCACAGTCATTTTTACAGTAAAAAATGACTTTGCCCAGACTTTGCATGGCAAAAATACACTTTGCGTGGCTCCATGAATAAGGATTTGTGTCAGCAATGCAAAGTCACTTTTCAGCAGTGCAAATTCATTTTGAACTGGGCAAATATTCCATGAATCGGGCCCATTATTGTTGAGAGACGGAAGGGGTGAGGAATTGCTTCTGAAGAGCTCACCCTCAAGGAGCTGTGTTGTGTAGCATCACAAGGATTCTCCATTTTCCTGCATCTGCGCTGCCTCGCGCTTCAATGCCTTTATGCCCCTTTTGTTTCCACACACTGTGAGGCAAATGCTGCCTGCTATAGGGAGAAAAGCAGGAAGACATTGGGCTGAGGTCTGTACTTGAGCCGTAGGATCATTTACTTGAGCATGTAAGTCCCTCCATTCTTCTCATCCGACGTCTCTCAGTAAATCACAAAACAAACTGCAGCTAGGTCTGCTAAAATGTTTGTCCTCCGAGCCACACTGAACGCAGTCACAATTTGCACTACTGCTACAATGCCTTAACTTTCTTCCAAACCACTTATATCTGCAAACTTCCAATATGGAAACAGAACGGTTAGCCTCACTCTGCTTAAAGAGCCTTCATAATGTCTATGGCGCGATAGGTCTAACTCTCTTACCCATCCATAAACTCTATCCTTTGCTCACAGAGATGCTAATACTGAATGTGTCTTGCCAGATTCATAATAGTAATGGCAGCCAAACTCTAGGAATTCTAATGTGTGCTCTTTTAGGGTTCCCTCCTGCTCACAGTGCCCACCCAGGCCTTTCTTACTCTCCAATATTTCCAGGCCGCCCTGTTGTCTTCTCACAGGGCCGACCTGCCACTTATGACCTCAGACAGCAGGCTAACATGCCCATGTGACGCTGGCAGACCTGTGATTGCTTTTTCTTACTAGCATCTGGGACGTCTCTGTACCAAAATATGGTATGAGCAGTGCTCCAGGTAAGATTTTGAAGTGGGAATATTTTACTCCCTATTTTTAAACTTTGAGAGTACATGTGATTTTAAGAGAGTAAAAATGACTTTTCTCCTTTGTAAGAGAGTAAAATGTATGCGACAACCTGCCCACGTGTGCAAAAACTGTATGGCAATCATTACTATGCGGCAGATTTCTGCATTGTGACAGAATACACCTTTAAATATTTCTCTAAGCTCTGGCCATTTGATCTCTCCTGTATATATTTAAATGTTGAAACACAAAAACCTAGCAAATTACACAGTAAAGTCAGCATGCATTTTATTGTGTGTTTTGAGGTTCGATAGCAAAATTGTCTTTTGATGTTTAATGAAAGTCCTCATTTCATGGAGCTATTACTACGTGATGGTATGCCAATGTTATGATACAACAGTGCAGAGAGGCAAGTATTCCATGCTAAACTCTATCACCAAACCGAAGTCGGCACTCCTTCATCGACCTTGAAAGGATGAGTTGGCTTTGCCGGGTTTCGAACCTACAACATACAGATCACGCACAGATTGCAGCAACAAGTGCTGAACTGGCTGTGCTATCTTATTGGCTAACATCCTTCAGGAGTCAGTAAACTGAGTATCGACTGAGGTATAACAATCACAGTGCCTAGATGTTGGACGAACCATTTATGAAGCGCTACATAAAGTTAAATACCTATCTTACAGGTTTTGCTGAGTTTCTATTTCAATTACAAATTTAACTTTCATTTGTTTGTTTTTGAACAGCGCTTGCACTTCCTGGAGAGTCAGGTTTTGGATGTTTTAATTGTAGTGTTGAAGATTTGAGATGCTACAACACCTGTGATTGTTGTAATGATGCTCACCATTGAGCAAAGACTCTGCTGCCACTGGCCATTTACAATGGTACCATTGACTGCAAGATTGAATGGATGTAAACTAAACGGTGCATACTCATCATGTTACACAATGTTTTTATAATTACAGTGTAAATTAAATTATATGTGTAAAAATGATCCGCCTCTGCAGAATTATGCACACAATTGTCATACTGGTTTGCTTTCACTACAAAATATTAATTCTCAATTGCACCCTAGTTTTCCATTTTATTATTTAAACAATCCTAAAATGCAAGGAAAATAAATATGCACAGTGCTTCTGTTTGCTCCACACACACCATAGTTGAAGCTGAATGGAAAGAAACCATTCCTTTCATCACAGTGTGCGGTTTCAGAGAAGGCTTCAGAGAAATATATTCTGTTTCAGAGACTTTTATCCATGGCTTGAATTACATCCATGTAGATGAAAATCAAAAGAAGCGTTCTGGTTTCTGTCAATTAACCTTACCTTTGCACTGCCCTCTGCTCTTAACTTGTGTGTAAATGTACACAGGAAAATAATAAAGCTGTCGTATTTACAAGATTTTCATGCATAAAAAGGCCTAGTACGCACCTTATCTGGAGGCCTGGGTATGAGTTTCTGAAATTTGCTCTCTGATTGATCATTGACGGTGGTGGGGAGATGGGGAAGTCTGATGTGAGCAGACAGCACTGAACATGCTGCATAAAGTCCTCCTGCAGTCCTAGAGCTTACAGGATCAGTCTGCTCTTTAATGAATAATGAGTGGGCAGATAGCTCAAGAGTAAAGCACTGGTTTCTGATATGTGGCCCTCCTACATTTCACAAGTTCAAATCCTGTGAGAGGGCTGACATAGCTGTTTATTATTCCAGGGTTGATACATTGATTATGGGATAACAATAACACCTGCGTAGAAGCAGAAGAAATCCGGCATTGTGTGCTACATAGGAATATTTATAATGTTTGCATTTCAAAGCAGCTGTGATGCAAGCTGTTTCCCTATTTTACTTCCACTCCTCATCTTGTGCAAGCTGTATGCACACCTCCTTTCTGCTCCTCCTTTCCATATAGCTATTACCATGCAACTGCCCATGGCGACCCTCTGTCTGTCCCACATTTTGTCACTCTTCCTCTTAAAGTTGCTGTTACTTTTTAACTGTTATACCCCACTACAAACTCTGACTCTCTTTCTCTTTCCCTCTAATTCCTCCCCATCCTTCTATTCTATTAAGATTACATCTTCAGCACACACTTGTAAGGATAAAGGTAAACGAATAGGAATAGATTGAACGCTGTACCCATATGTTCATTGAAAGCTGTGCACCCATGTGTAGATTGAAGGTTGCACACACACATATGCTCAATGGAAGCTGCACACACATATGTAAATTGAAAGTTTCATACACATGTGCATTGAAAGCTGTGCACAAATATTTAGAGAAGATTGCATACACATGTAAGGATCCATTGTGTCACATTTAAAGTAGAGACATCATTTTGATCTGGATCTTTTGCAGGAGCTACCTGGATGTCAATGGGAAAAATGAAGACTGTATTTTGATGTAGTTCAACTGCAATGTGATTCCTCATGTTAGAATGCTTTTGTAAAGTTAACGGTGACAGCAATAAATGTTTAAAATGCCTAGTATATTTTAGAGTATAAAAGACGTAGAATTGATTATGGAGATGAACGCGTTTATTAATTGATATTCGTAAGATTCATGTAGGCAGGCAAAATCTCGTTTTAGCGTCAATGGTTTTTGTACCTATCACATTGTAGTGATATCCCTGGTATTTAGCTGCAAACCACCTTTCTTTGAATTGTACTTTAGTTATTTAAACACATTTCGAGTTTTGAGAAACCACTGTGTGTTTCTCATATCCAGAATGTCGTGTCACCCTAATGGAACCTATAATTGAAATGTATAAAGCAAATATCTTTCACAGATTACATTCTGGTTCTTGTATCCCTGTATTTATAATATGTACAGGAATGAACAATGAAAGGATAGTTCCGGGACTTTTTTTTTATTGTCCCTACGGGTCGGCCATGTGTTTGTAAGCATAAATCGGTAGATCGTAGGAAACTTTCCTATGGACCTTACCCGACTTTTCGCCCATTATCGCACTCGAAATCAGCCTCCATTTTGTGATAATCCTATCATTCCGCCGCATCGACCTGGCTCACCTGCCTTTGCGGCACTAAATCAAATCCCCCGCCCCTGAGCCTGACATCAGCAGACGCGTACTGCCCATTTCAAGCACGTCTCGTGTCAACAATCGCTGCGCCTCAGCTATTGACGTGTTGCCATGGAAATGGCAGGACGCCTCTTTCCCCAATAAGTATAAACAGACCGTTTCACAACACACAGCAGCAGATTTTCGATTCCATTCCTCTCTCTGTGTTACTTTGAGTATTCTGTGACTCGTTTCAGTGCTCTGGTCAGCTACCTTCGCCGCTTGTAGCCCGTGTGAACACCTGTACCATCTCTGTAAATTATTTTACTATCTTTACCGCACAATGGCCACAATAATGCCGTATATGTACGAGCCCGAGTACACCGAGGAAGAACTACTGGAAAGTCAAGCACGCGAAAACGATGGGGATTCGGACGGCAGTTGGGAGGACCAGTCAACGGATGAAGAGCCTGGACCATGTCGCATGGACGGCGTCTCCACCTGGTGCACGTGCAATCGGTGCGAGCTAATGCCAACTGAGGAGGAGAACTGCTGCTGCCGTGAAAATTCCGGGTGCTTGGCCTACATTTCGGAAAGCGAGCAAAGTCTGCAGGAAGGCGAGCAAAGTCCGCAATGCATCACCGAGCTGCCAGAGTTCAGGGAAGCCTGCCTCTCACGGACCGTGTTGAGGATGATGATGGTGCTTATGCACGAACTTCGCGGCACTGTTCGTCCGCGTAATCCGAGTAACGAGTAAGTATACTGTGTTTGTGATGTCAGTGATGCCACCACTATTTCATGGTCGTCTCCCACATATAAAATTACATTTACATATCATTCGAACGCATGTAAACTTGTTCCATATAGTGCATTTTCTAGATATAATTTTTTTCTAAGAAAAATGACATGTGTTACCTGAATCGACATTGATAAGAAAGTTTGGTCAGTTTAATACAGTTTGCATCTTTTTTTTTCACAGGTGGTACAGGCTGGTGGCCTATCGTTGCTTCACTTGGTGGCTTCACGGGAGGCTCGGACACCGCGTTCGGAGAGTAATACCTGCCTGTGCGGTACTTGCCATTAGACAACATTTCCCCAGTGACAGTGGACAATACCGCGGATTTTCCCTTGATGTGCTGCAACCTCAACTTTACAATGTGTAATGTTTATTATTTATGTTTAATTAAAATCTAAAATAAAGCCCAACATATATTTTAACAATGGTTGTTTTGATTTTTTAAATGAATCTAGTGTATATTCTCCTGGGAGGGTGAGGTATTTATAAACTCACCCCCCTGCATTCCATGTAGTAGATCCTGCAGCCATCCTCTTACATTCAGTTAGATGGCCTCTCCTTGGTGAGGCCCTGCGGCAAACGGGTCTTGTCTGCACGACCACCGCCCCGATCCACCCCCCGCCCTATCAAAGGCAGTTCGCACCGGGGTACTTGTGCTGGCAAGTGGAGCTGTCAGGGAGCGATAAAGGCCAAGAGGTGCCAAAGACCATGTACACTTCAAAGTGGTCTATAGAGCATGGGTTGTTGTTCCCATGTCTACCTCCAGACCCCGTGTCTCCTGCCAAGCATCCCCCCTCACGCTGGACGGCCCCCTGCAATCCACATAAGTGTGTCTCCATTCACGAGTCTTCCTGTGTCTTGTCTGCACGACCACCGCCCCGATCCACCCCCCGCCCTATCAGTGAGTGATGGATGTGCTTATCATGAAAGTATAGTCGTTGCAGCGCGAGAGGAAGTGGAGACATGCACACACGAGTCGGAGCAACAGCGTCCAGATGTTGAAGTTCGAGGAAAGAAAGTTTCAAAGAAAAGAAAGCAAAAGGTTAGTGTCCTGTTCACTATATTATGTTGTCTTTCACTGTCAATAGTTCAATACTGTAAGTTGTGTTTAAACTGAACATCCCTTTTCTAATCTGTCCTCTAGTTGCGAGTGGGTGTAAGAACTAGATCTACACAGACAGTGAAGCGAACGAGAGATGTTGCTTGTCAAACCTTTTGGCAGGGACTTGAGACTGGAGATGCATCGTGCCAATGGGAAGAATATGAAGTGATTGACAACAGAGCTATACCACCACCAGCCATTGATAGTGAATGTCCTCCTGGTAGTTTGGATGCAGTCGTAGATCAATTCACAGAATCCACACCCGCAAAAAATAAGAGCACGCGAAAGTTGAAGACATTGTTTTTTTCTCCCATCTCCGGACAAGGAACAGATGTTGCAATGGAAGAGAATGAAGTGGACGACAATGAAACACCATCAATATCACTCAGCATAGCGGAAGACGATATCAGAGATTGTACCTTTCATGCGAGTGACATGTCCTCAACGTTACAGGCCGAACCAGCTGGGATGCAGAGTGACAGTATAAGGAAAGAGGCCAAATTCATTGTATTCGATAGCTGTTTGATGGATATTATTATGATGATGACATGTGGGCATTGGGTTGGTGGGGAAGTATGTGGGGAGCCATTGATTAATGTGACTCGTGCAATTCGAGGCACTAACCTTAAAATACATGCCACCTGTACACAATATCATCCGTTCGCATGGTCTGCACAACCCATGCTGGGGCAACTGCCAGCAGGCAATCTACTTTGTGCAGCGGCCGCACTTTTTAGTGGTTCAAGTTTTAAAAAGTTACAGTATTTCTTTCAGTTTGTGGGAATCCATTTCATTGCGAAAAGTCAGTTCTACAAATACCAAACCGATTATCTATTTCCAGCCATCAGCGAAGCTTGGAGAATGGAAAAAATGTCAATGGAAAGTACATTCGCGGGCAAACGCTTCAGGCTAGCCGGTGATGGACAATGCGACAGTCCAGGATTTTCAGCCAAGTACTGCACCTACCACTTTCAGGACATGGAAAGTAAGAAAATTGTGAGTTCGGTGGTCGTGCAGGTGTCACAAAGTACATCCTCAGTGGCCATGGAGAAAGTTGGCTTTGTAGCATCATTGCAAGAACTACAATCGCGGGGAATGGTGATCGACCTGATAGCCACGGACAGACACGTTTCAATTGCCAAGACAATGAGAGAACAGTACAAAAATATAAATCACCAATTTGACGTTTGGCATCTTGCAAAATCAATCAATAAAAAATTGTCGGCTGCAGGAAAAAAAAAAGATATGCAAGGTATTTCACAGTGGTCCAAGTCAATCAGCAACCATCTTTGGTGGAGCTCAAAAACATGTGAAGGGTCGTTGGAAATTCTACTGGAAAAATGGCGGTCAGTAATGTTGCACTGTAGCAACGTACATCGATGGTCGACAAATGAGCATTTCCACAAATGTGAACATGGCCATTTGTCCACAGAGGAGGCACGGAAGAAGAAGTGGTTGATTCCTTCATCACCCACTCACAAGGCCATTGAAAAGATTGTATTTGATAAAACTATAACAAGAGATTTGAGGGGACTCACGGAATTCTGCCACACAGGAGATTTGGAGGTGTTCCACAATATGTGCCTAAAGTACAGGCCCAAAAGATTGCATTTTGGCATGGAAGGCATGATAAATCGGACTCTTCTAGCGGTCTTGGCACATAACCATAATGTTGGCCGTCAACAAAGTAGGACGACCGGAACTTTAGGGACGCTTCGCTACAATAAGGCCTTCACTAAAAGAAGTAAACAATGGGTGATCAAACCAGTGTTTGAGGATATGCAATATGAGTTTATTGAGAGACTTATCGTAGATGTCCTCGATAGGCACATACATGGAGTGGTGAACGAACCTATGCAGGGGACAACTGCATTGCCACCCAACATTGCCTCTGTTCCATGTCCACCTAAAGCAGAGCTCATTGAGAAATACACATCACGGTTTAAATGATTGTAATTCGATTGTCTGTTCTCTCGAGTCTCCTCATGTTGCAGGCCCATTGCAATTAAACCAAACAGTAATATAAATCATTTTTACAAAAATTATAGAATGTTTCCGTATTACAAACACATGGCCGACCCATAGGGACAATAAAAAAAAAGGCACGCAGACAAGATGCCCTTACACTAACTGGAGCTAACTAGAAATGTGTGCTCGCTCAAAGTGAAGGTCAGCTGCTTTGATGTTTTGCTCGGGTGGCGGAACGGCCCACGACCCAATATAAGGTTCTATTGTGATTTGACCTTGACAGGCCGGGACCATCCTGAAAGACTAAGAAAAGATAATGAATAAAATTTCAGAAACGAAACGATGAGCCACGTTCATTAGAAGAAGTAACGTCGGCAAAGAAGGAGTGGTGTTTCGGGTCTGCCCTACACAGAGACACAATGGAAAATGCAAATATAATGTAAGTAACTTTTGATGAGTTTATACCGCAATTTCATTACTATACAGTGGCTTTAAAGACGGGTTCAGTTGTACTTGTTCGTTCTATGTGGCATAGTGTTTTCTACCGCGCACTATCTGGAGGAGAAACATCTGCTTTTACTGAAGCACCTCAAAACCTTCCTCTTTGCTTCTGCTTTCTCTCTCCCTCTCCCCTGCTACAACTGGTCCACTGTCTGCGACCTCGGTCCTGGGCCCTTCCACTCTCCACCTGCACTGCCTCCCTGTCAACCCCTGCACTGGGGGACTGTCTCAGTATCCTACAGCCCCCCCTTCCCAGCACTTGTTCTGCACTTACCTTGCACTTGCCACCAGCTGGCCCTATTTATTTATTATTTTATGCTACTTACCTTGTACTCCACTCCCCCCCCCTCCATGCCTCGCCACGCCTTTAAACACTTGTGTACACCCAGTAGCGCTGTCCTCGCTATGAAATGAATAATTTTAATAAGGATCTGATGGTGAGACTAATTTCATTTTTTATGTTTTTAGGTACATCATTCACTACTGTCTGTGTCACGAGTACCAGACACCGGCGGACGGCTTCTACAGCCGCCAGTTGCTTCTCCGCGTGAACAACGTTACCACCCTGACCATTTTATGGGACGATCGCCAAGTACAAGTATGCCCTTACGCGGTACTAACGGTTAGATGCAACATACCTACCGTTGTGGTGGCCTAGTGCCTCGTTGTTGGAACAGCCATGCGATTATCAGTGCGACAGAAGAGCTTATTTTTATCGTAAACCAACACCCTGTGTACTGCACACGAACATCGCTTCCCTCAAGACGAACTAATTTGGATCGAGAGCAAAGAAAAATGCAAATCGCTGAATATTCTCTAAACATTTGATGTCCAATAAATGTACTTTGCCAAATGTACAATCTTGCCGTTTGCTTTTAAACCACGGTTTCACATTCCGAATTGTGGTGCTGTATTGTGAGATGCTCTAAGACCCTGTGTACAGCAAAGGACCATCGCGTTCCTCAATACGAACTTTTTGGAACATGAGCAAATAAAAATGCAAATCGCTGAATATTCTCTAAACATTTGATGTCAAATAAATGTACTTTACCACATTTACAATCTTGCGGTTTGATTTCAAAGTACAGTTTCATATTCCGAATTGTGGTGCGCTGTATTGTGAGCTGATCTGTGTTGATTTCCGGGGTCTGTGTGGAGTCGCGTAGAAGACGCCTGGGCGCGTTTGCCTACGCAGCTCAGTCACGTCACGGATAGAGGCGGGGAATATGAATGTTTTGATAAAGTCTGTTTCAGGGGCGGGGGATTTGATTTAGTGCCGCAAAGGCAGGTGAGCCAGGTCGATGCGGCGGAATGATAGGATTATCACAAAATGGAGGCTGATTTCGAGTGCGATAATGGGCGAAAAGTCGGGTAAGGTCCATAGGAAAGTTTCCTACGATCTACCGATTTATGCTTACAAACACATGGCCGACCCGTAGGGACAATAAAAAAAAAGTCCCGGAACTATCCTTGAACTATAGAAGCTGCAATTTACAGAACATGATTTAGAACTCTGTTTCAGCATATTTTTAAAAAACAGGAGTGAGACTGAAGTAAATTTGTGGGAAAAGAGAGCATTTGTTTATCTGCATTACTAGCTTTAAAATGTTATACTTGTAGTTTCTTTGCATGCAGATATTGTTGGAAAGCAGAAGAGAAAACATTGACCTCTGTCAATTAAGAGGGTTTAATCAATGGGGTCAGGGACAGACACATATATCTCCAGAGGTTGTTTTGCAATTTGCATGCATATGTTTGATTTCTGGGAGTGATTTCTTGGACTTTCAAAATGAGTACCATTCATGCCCTAATTACTGCGACAGTCTATTTTTCTGGAGGATTGCTGCCATCACTAGTTACTTTTACGGCAAGTGGTAATCCTGAATATGTTCCTCTTACAGAAATACTGACATGTGCTGATAATGGATGTGGATTCACAATAATACGAACAGTAGTATTTCAGTGAGTCCTCCCTCCTTTTTCCCATATCTCCATCTTGATATCATACCACTTCTGGGCAATGAATGCACAAAGAAATAAACATTCGGTCTTTTTTTGCATTTCACAGAATAGGTGATAAGAAGGTGAGCATCAGAGATGTGCACTATTTTCACCCCTATGCAATGTCCCTGGGGAAAACATTGGTTGCATTGAAGAGAAAAACGCGCACTGAGCTCCCTTCTATGTGGTGAAAAAAATCTCTTTAAAAGTTGTGTGGACATTTTAGGATTGTTAGCAGAGGTTATCTGTAGTAGAGGTAAGCATTTGGCCTTGTAGGTGCCTTTGTACCTTGCTATCCGGCAGTATTTTTTAAGAAGGGTTATAATATTGTAGGTGATAAAAGAGGTGGTACTTGTAAAATACTGCCTGGTTTAACATCACCACCATTACTTTAACGAAGCCCTCAGGGGATGATTCCGGGCTCACGCTAAAAAGACACTGGAAATACGACATTCTCCCCTCCAGCTTCCAGCACCACCATTCTGAAGTGGGTGTAAGATGTAGTACTTTCTGGCAGCAAAAGCTGCTAAAATCTCTGGTTGAGGAGGAAACATGTGCTCCAGTGGCTTTGTGAGCATTTCGTTAAAGACTGCCCCTTTTCTAATTCAAGGAAGATTTCTTAAACATTCATTAAACTAGAAAAGTGGTGTTTCAGTGTAAGAAATGCTATTCTTATAAAGGGGAAAAGAGTGCAGTGGAGTTTAATGGCACCTCAGATGTGTATTTTAACTCCTTTTATTGACATGGTAAAAGCTGAGAGGAGAATCCCCTCCATGTGGCTGTCCTGCATTCCTCATGGTTGCTACGGCTGTTGTCCAGCCGTAAATCAGGCTCATGCAAAAGCCAAGGCTTTAACCACATTCTTTCCGTCAGCATGTGGTGCAGTTAAGAAATGTGTTGTTCCGGCTTGGAACAACACATTTCTGTTTTCACATGGACCTCTGAATCGGGCCCCGAGTCGGTGCTGGTAGCATCTATTATTAGCAATGCAATGAAGCTAAAAGTGAAAAGGCAAATAAAATACAATTATCCCTTGGTTTCGGAAAACCCAGCCTTTGGTGGAGAGATCCCAGTAACACCATTGGTTTCACTGCTAGAACACAACATTCTCTGATTACTCCAACTCTCAGAAACCCTCCTCCCTGCGCCGCAACGCCCCCGACTCTCCTGCTCACATCCCACCGCCTAGCCTTCCTCCGTTCGTGCTCTCAACCTCTGTAATTCACCCTATGTGCTCACAACTCCGCAAACCATCCGCGCCCCTCTCCGCTCCGCTGACTCTGCCACAGCCCCCTACTGAACTTCCTGGCACCTCCTCCCTCTCAGCCCTCGCAGGCCTTCCTCGCCCCACCCAGCAGATACCCGACTTCCCCCCGCCTGGCCACTGTGAACCCGCCCTGCTCTTAGAGATCAGGCCGGAAGTTTATGTCCTCTGCTGTATGTGATTGATCACACTGGCAGCGGGGAACTTTTGGGTACATTAATATTCGTTCTTCGACTGAGGAATGCAAAATATTCAACTGGGGGTTGGGGACTGCAGCCACAGTGCACGGGTGAAGGGTTAGCCGCCAAAGGACGGCGGAGGGATAAACATCACCTAGGAGAGAAGATATTGCAAGGACAGCCTCGAAAAACAGCAGAGTTGGCGGCAGTCTTCCCATGGAGCATGCTACATAAACAAACACGGTGCCTGCCGTGGACCTTAAAATAGACTAGAATCTGCAATGGCAGGAACCGGAGGGCCTGCTCCTCTTTTGTACTGGTTTACTTTGGCAAATCACCGCATGACTTCCGGGCACGCCAGTCAACTGGTTTTAATATAGGACCCCAGTGAGCTTCTGTGTGCGAGGTTGTAGTCTTCTAGTGCAGGGGTTGAGGGGTGGATTTAGAGAGTTGGGGGGACGGGGTGGGGGCTCCAATGTACCTTTTCTACTTAACATTCAGATTCAAGAATACCATGTTAACTTAAATGTTATCACCCTCCAAAGACATTCCACTTCACTCCTTGAAGACCTGACACAATTTAGAGGTTTGATGAACTCCCAGCGAAAGGACCGCCTGACTAGTGGGCCAAAAACCGAATACACTAACCTATATTAGACCACCGGCAAGTGTTTACGTTCTTCACATGCACGTATTTGGTGATTTTCAATGCGCAGCTTGTATACAAAATACTTTCGACTGCAAAGGTTGTGGGGAAGAAGGAGTTGAGAGGAAGGGAATGGAGAGGGAAGAACATAGTGATGTTCTGACAAGTCCAACCGGGCGGTATAATATGGTGGATTCCCATCTTACTAAACACATTTCTTTTTTTTATGGTTTACTTGTTACGCGCATCTCGCTCTAAGGCCTCAGTGCGCACATAAAACAAAACACCAGAAAAGGCATCCACTAAGATAAAAAAAAGATTCAGAAGACTGGAGAATAACTAAAAGTTCATCAAAAAGATAAGGCAATCATTCGAGCGGAAGAAGTGAGTTTTTATGGCTTTCTTAAAGCTAGTAAGACTCGGGGATTCTCGTAAGCCGGGTGGAAGATCATTCCAAAGCTCCGGGGCACAGTAGTCAAAGCTGGTACCACAAACATTTTTGAGTTTGACATGTGCCCTCTGGACCGTATTATTTCCAATAGATCCAAGCACCCGAGGCAGAACTTCTGCAAACGATCCATAGGACATCTAGGGACACTACCTGTTAGGTCTTTGTGTGTCAAAGTCAAGATTTTATGAGAGACTCTATGACACACATGGAGCCAATGAAGCGCTCCTATGGCCTCAGTGACATGTGCCATCTTCTTAAGACTCTTCCCAGCTCTTACTGCTCCACTCTGGTTGACTGGTAGAGACCTCGAGTTAGTTTCAGAAGTACCGGCTGTTAAGCCGCTACAATAGTATATGTTTGTATTAATCAATGCACAGCAAGATAGGTCAAGTTATTGGTGGAGGGATATGGCCCAGTCTGCTTGATTAGTTTAATGATATATGCACATGTAGATCTAAGGTGTGCAATATGTTTTTTCATGGTCAAGTTAAAATCAAGAACAACTCCCAGCGTCTTAAGGGATGAGTCCACTGGGGTATTACAGCCAGCATTTAGAAAATGGTGACACCTTTCCACTAATTTCTCCAAACGCTGAGCGGACCCAACTATTAGCAGCTCTGTCTTGCTGTCATTTAGTGCCAAGGATGTAAAGGCCATCCAGGTCTGCACCAGCAAGTAGATGTGAATAATAGCAGAGGAGTGTGTCTCATAATTCCCAGTCAGCTCAAAAAAGAACTGGGTATCATCCGCATAGTTGGTATATTTCACCCCTGCCTCATCAAGAAGATTGAATAACGGGCAAGTGGATAGATTGAAAAGCCTGGGGGATAAACATGACCCTTGCAGAACACTGCATGACAATGGGACATGGGATGCCTCAAATTATACAGTCGATACTAAAGGCAAGTCCCTGAATGCTCACAACAGAGAGAATACAACCCGAAAGGGAAGAAAGGTCCAAGTCGATCTTGTAAGGGGAACAAGTTTTAATCTCACACGCACATGAGAGCAACAGCAAAGATGTTCTGCCAAAAAATAGCACAAGTAGAATCTTTTAAAGGGAAAACATTGTCATAGATGACACAATACATATAGTAAAAACCTGCGCAGCTGGTTGGTGTGCGCCTATAGATGATCCGCCAGCTCCCTAGTAGATGCCAGGCCATTGGTTCCAGCCCAGTCCATACGTCTTCCATCACGTGGGTGCTGCAGTGATCATGTTCTTCTCACGTCGAATGTCAAAGAACAAATTAATTATACTCCTAACATACAGCTACTTTATCACTATACTATGAACCTGGCAGGCCTTAGGACTGGCACAAAGGAGATTCTGGGGCACTTAACCATCACCCACACATTTCACTCACTCCCTTCTGTGCCCTCCGACTCCAAGGTCTCCACCCTTGTTTTGAACTATAATGTATCCCTCCCAGCACCTCACCATACAAATTACACGATTGCTACTCAACAATGTGCCCTGTCCGTCCTCTTTGAACATTTCAGGACTTGTTACTTTGGGGTTGGTGGTCAAAGTGCGCCTGGAGCCATGCAATTCAGACATCTAGTCAGTTAGATGGGCTATGGAGTCGTTTAGGGATGTGCCGGGTCATGCTTTGGTCAGTGTGGCCAGTGTGAGATAACATGCACACCAGGCGCTGGTCTGTGATCATGCCCTTGTAGGGCACATTCCTCACGGGTAAAAAACAAATCTTTACAACGCTATTAGAACAATAAATATACTTTGTGACAGTTGGGGGTGTGAATTGTCCTCATGGGAGCTCGGACATGGCTGGAGATTTCCCACATCTCGCAATTGGGGCTTAGTACATACAATGCCGCATTTGCCGCACAGGCCTTCCCTTCTTCCTATGGTTACTAATAGCTACTCAAAAAAAGCAATGCTGCTCGTGCCCTGCGCAACTCTATGTGGGTTGATTATATTATAGTGGTGTCCTTCGTATTCAGAGGTGGTCCTCTCCCCACCGGCCCATCATAATGCTTCGAATGCATCTCGCCTCACTCTAAAGCGCTTAGGGAGATGGGCCAGACCTGCCCCTTCCCAACATTCCCCCCTTTTGTTACTTCTACAGTAACAAACTCTGGGATACCTCTGTGCTCCTGCGCCCTCCTCTCGGCTTCCACATATGGCTGAGTTCCCCCTATTGGCACCAAGGCCCTACACACTCACCGTAAGATCTCCCTTCTACGCTCAGAATCCTCGGGTGAGTAAGTTATATTCAAGCTACCCCCTACCCCGCCAGGTCCACCCAAACCTTTGTGTAATATTCTAGATCAAGGGGTGGAGAAATTATAGTGCGGTATAGATGATCAACTTCAACTCCATATGGGATGTGTAGCATTTCATACTTAGGGCCACTTTGTGGGATATCAGTCTCTACTACAATATCTTTTGTCTTGCGAGGTGCTTTCGAAACCCCAATTGATATCATCATTCTTGCACTATTAGGTGCCGCATTGGCACAACATTGAAGGCCCAGTTGACAGGTGCAGAAAATAACAAGGATGAACACGATGATGGGCATCAGCATTTTCCTAATCACTCAGAGCCACGATGGGGTCCAGCTGAATGCCAAAGTAAACCAATCACTGTCCTGTACTCCTCCCTCCTTCTTCATGCAAACACCTAGGCCATGGACAGCTGTGATGATGTGGGATAGTGATGCGTTCTCTGCATCTTCTGGAGGCAGGAATGTGTAGCAGGAATCAACAAACATTTTGCAAACCCCTCCTTCCATTGCTGTTAACATGTCCAACAGATATCGGTTTTGCATCCTCATAAGTCGCAAAGCATGTAACTCAACCTTGATCACATTGAACCCATTCTCTGTATCGTTCGCAAACTGGACTAACTCTCATCTCACGATCTGCATTCATTTGGAATTTGCTGAGGCCTGCACTTCTGGCAAGAGTAAAGATGCAAAAAAGGATTCTGCTGAGATGTATTCTTCTGATATTTCTGCAAGCAATGCAGAAAAGTCTTTGGATATGTAATTCAATCTTTTCGTCCTCTTTAATTGTTGGAACTGTCCTTTTCCTGGCAGGAAGTGGAGATCTTGTGTGGGCAACAAACCCTTATCTTCATTTTTCGAATGTGAGGAGACTGGTTAGCCCCTTGGCAGGCATTGTTCCCCCCTTCAGGTGTTCTTCTAGGATTATTAATAGCGCTGAGTGCAATGCGGCTAGCGAATAACAGCCCCTCCATGATGGTGGGAGGTGCAAGTAAGCTTGTTGGCCACAGACCCAGTAGTAATTCATCATTGCCACTGTTCCTTTCTTCATGTCTGTGATCAGTGAGTCTTATTGCAACGTTTGTTTGAGCCAACAAAGACTGTATCCCTACTGCGGAAACAGAGTCTATATTCTTCGTCCTTGTGCTCTCACAATGGCTTTTCCATTGTTGCAATCCACGTCAGCTTTGTGATATGCTCTGTCCAGATTTGTGCACCGAAATTGTCCACCTGTGCTATCCTTTCTTTGCTGTATGTTAGCAGTCCTTTGACAAGCAAGGTAGTGTGGTGTCCTGCCAGTTATTACTGACATGTTTACGTCATTTCACCATCAGATATGGTAGCTCCACACACTTGACATCTTTTGAATCACTGCTGCACTGTACAAGATCTGGACCCATCATTTGCAGTTGCACACTATGTGCCTGAAACATTCCTTTTATTCTGCATAGCACAAGATGAACTAGGCATTGTGCCTCTATAATTGGGTAGCCGCTGACGTGTGCGGTATGAGTGAACACACATAACAGCTTCCATTCACAGCGTTTCGTCCCACAACAATCATGTACTTGTCTTCTATTTTCATTATTCTATGCACGCTCTCAGGGATGTCAGCTTTAA
Organism: Ambystoma mexicanum; assembly: GCF_040938575.1. Lineage (NCBI taxonomy): Eukaryota > Metazoa > Chordata > Amphibia > Caudata > Ambystomatidae > Ambystoma > Ambystoma mexicanum. Next base: position 315,258,674 of record NC_090921.1, on the reverse strand, counting down.
CGGTGCTATCGAAAATAATATTATATTGTTTCAAATTGGCATGCAATCTCTTGCTTGCTAAGAACAACCTTTTCACTGTTTCCCCCACTGTTGTGTTGTACCTGTTAGATTCATTTCTATTATTATTAGTATTCACATTATTACTAATGTATGTAACTCCGCTAATATTATTAACATTTATATGTACTGCCCCATTTGGCTAATATACAATCCCATTCTCCCCCTTTATATGACACCCCCTTATAACATCCTACCCATAATACAGTCCTATCAGTACCATCAATATCACATAGAGACCTGTGATAATGGTCAACCCACAATAATAAACATAAGTCCATATTCTCTCATTCGTGCATCTACACCTCTGGCAGATTATTTACATTAGTCACGTCCATCTTCTTTCCTGAAATGAAAACACGGATACACAAGACAACAAAAAGGAGAGACATACAAGACTTCCTTCTACATAGAGAAAGAGAAAAAGATAGAGAGAGAAAGGGAAAGAGAAAAAGAGAGAGAGAGAAATAGAGAAAAAAAGAGAGCGAGAGAGCAGAAAAGAACGATAGAAAGAAAGGAAGAAAGAGCTCCTGAAAAATTAAGATATGGAGCTAGCTGCTGAGCTTCAGCCCGCCACTGGAGTGTGCCATCGCACAGGTATCGCACCTTGACAGGCCAGTAAAGTAGATGGGGTGCAGATATTGCTGGAGGTACCCTACGAATGGCGGAGAGGTGGACCCAATAGCGCAACCCCTCAACTTACACCGCGAGGGGAGTGCAAAACACTACCTCATAGGGTCAGTGGAACCAAGGGTTGTTCCACCTGTGCACAAAATTACAGACCTATACGAAGTCACCAGGCAGCAGCGGTTGTGTCATTATATGCTTGGGATCTGTCATCGTAGTAGCCACCACGTCTGGTGTCTCTGTCGTCTCAATCCTGGGAGGTGCAATCTGTCGGGAGACATATTTAATTGCCCTAGTTAGTGTGGTCAAATAATCTTTGAACTCATCGGGTAGCACTGTTGCTGAAGCTCTTCTTACAGGGGATATGGGGGTGTGCATACGCCGACCAGTCACCACCTTGTGCAGTGACAAATGGTGGTCTTTGCTGGGATGCATGCGTAAACTGAACAGGGCCAGCAGCAAACAGTGCACCCAGTTCTTCTTCAATGTGGTACACAGTTTGGATAACTTGCTTTTAAGAAGCCTGTTTATTCTCTCCACAGTGCTGTTGGCCTGTGGGTGGTAAATCGAACACATGCGGTGCTTGATACCAAGTAGAGCTGTGACATGCTGAAATAATGCATTTATAAAATGTGTTCCATTGCCTGCCCTTAACGCCTAGAACACACCCCATCGAGGGAAAACCTCGCATCACACTAGGCATCCAGGTGTCACACGGCCCTGCTTCCGCCCACCTTAAAAAAGGGCAAACCACTACTATGAGGTACCTAGGGCCATTACAACACTCTCCCATGTCAGCATTATCGATGTGTAATTCATGGAACAGCCCAGTAGAGCGGGGCAAGGTGCCCCATAACATCTTTAGTGTCATCCCTGTACTGAAACTTTGACATGTTTTGCAATGCATGACCATTTCTGTGATACCCTCCTGAATATTTGGCATAAACCAATCTTCCTGAATATCTGCTCCTAGGTGCTGCTTCGAACTGTGGGCTGGGTACTGTAACTGTTCAAAGGCTATTGCTAGCAGCTGCTGGAGCATTACTGTCTTCCCAGAGCTCTCTTGCCTCCATAACAGATCTGTCGGGATTGCTTGTAACCTCTCTTTAACCACAAATTCTTTCTCCCTTTCAGGTTCCCTTCCTTGTAGCTCGATAATCTGGGAGATGGCCAATGCTGTGTAAGGTGCTGGATGTTCACTTGTGGGTGGGACAGTCAAGGCATATTCAGCGAGTATTTCATTTGGCAGATACACCACTATTTCTGCTGCCACGTCAGCGGGTGTCAAGGATGGCACTGTCAAGAGAGGCACAGGGCCCCCAGGTAGGGTTTGGGTGTCTATACTGATGTAAGGTGACAGATAAGTACACACACAGCAGGAAACTCAACAAGAAAGAAAAGTAGGCAACTGTAGTTGTGAACAGAAAGGGGCAAGAAATACAAAGATACAAACTAACTGGATTCCCTCTTGGGGTATATGCAGAAATGGAAAAGAGTGTTCCACGGACCTTTGGAAACTCCAGCCTTCAGCACAGATTACTATTAAAGGGGCTCACTCTGTATGCTCATGGCTGGGAACAACAGCTGTGGATGTCTGTAACACTGAAAACGCGACAAGGGAAGGGGCAGAGGTTGCCTGCCGGAAACCAACAGTCAAGCTCTGTACAAAGGATCAACATAAGATACAAGAGAGACAAGAACAGAAATAACAAGGGAAAAGGAAGTCTAAGAGAAATCTAGCAGAAGGAAATTAAGGAAAAAAACAGTACAATAGAAATGAGTAAACTAAAGGGGAGGACAGAGGACTCAAGGAAGAGATGGACAGGGATCAAGAACAAGGGGTTGCAAACAAGGAAGAGAGCAAGGAAGCAGCAGTCAAGAAATAGGGAGGCTGCAAACAAGGAAGCAGGGCTGCAGTAACGGATGGCCCAAGGTGTAGAAAAACTGTAGTGGATTACAGAGGACTATAGTAGGCTGAAAGGCAGAGAGTCCAGAGGAGCAGGACTGAGAGATGAGTAGGCGGCAGACAGAGAGCCCAGAGGAGTAGGGCAGCAAGGAGCGAGCCCAAAGGAACAGGGCGTCGAGGTAGGGAGCCCAGAGGGTCAGGGCTGAAAGCAGAAGAGAGTAGCAGGCTGCAAGACAGAGAATCCAGAGGACCAGGGCTGTGGGCAGCCGAGGGTTGTAGGCTGCAAGGCAGGGAGCCCTGAAGGCTAGGGCTGAATACAGCGGAGTGTAACCGGCTGCAAGTCAGGGAGTCCAGAGGACCAGGGTGTAGGCAGTGGAGGGTTGCAGGCTGCAAGGCAGGGAGCCCACAGGAGCAGGGCTGTGAGGCAGGGAGCCCAGAAGGCTAGGGCTGTAGGCAGCAGAGTGTAGCAGGCTGCAAGGCAGGCAGCCCCGAATGAGCACTGGATCAAAGCAGGAAAAAGCAGCAACAGGAACAGCATACAAATACGATTCACAAGGCAGAAAGGGGCTGGGAGGACTCGATGCAAGAGACTGAGCTCCTGCAGGCAGGTGCTTAAATACAGCCTTTCCCTGTTCTGAGGCGGCTAATTGGCAGCACCTGGAGCAGCACACCTGAAGATAATCTGCCTCCTCCCTCTCTGGTCCTGAGATGGTGGAAGCAGCACTGATTGCTAGGGCTTCTGGGGATTGTGGTTCCAATACTGACTAATGGGAATGGCCAGGAATTGATAGCTGTAGCAAGGTGCATTATGGTACATGTAGTTAGCTGAATTAAATAGGAAAGTACCAATGTCGTACAAATGGAAATTAAGGACCAAAATGTGAATAGGGGTTGTTTAAAGAGTATTATGTAGATAAACGAGTACCATATCGTCCATGAGGGTTGCCAATGTGTGCGCCAGTGGCACAGGCGTGACAGCGGGTGCGTTCCCCATCAATATTTCATCTGTCTTGTTAGTGTGGGTAGCACATTTGATGACCACCACAACAGATGGCTGGGATAATGCTTCTATCAGTATTTCTAATAGTGCTGCATGCTACATACTGCACTGGAGATCCATCTCCCCTTCGAACCCCCCCTCCTCTTCCAGTGGGATAGACCGGCGTGCACAGTTGTTGTGACGTATGCTAAGTCGGAATATATTATGACAAGGCACCCTTGAGATGCTCTCAAAGCTTCAATAAGTGCTATGAGTTCCGGTGCATGTGCAGAATAATGCATGGGGAACCTTTTCATGATCTCCATTCTCCTGATACATCTTCCGGTGCCCCTACATCCCTCACCTCTCTTGAGGATGTTTGTTTCCTGTTCAATTCTGTTAACAACTCTGACCACCTGTCTTCGAACTCTCTTGATCTGACACCCGTGGATGCTGATTCTTCAGGCTGGTTTACGTATGGTATGGTAATGTTTGGGTGTCGGGGAGCGGCAGCCAGTGGTGTTACTGGTGCTGAAGGGCTCCCTACCACAGCAGAAGCGGTCTCTGTCATAATGGGTACATAGACTGGATTTGTATATGATAATCTCATACGCAGAAGATCTTTGTGTAGTCAGAGTAGATTTTGAACTTTCTAGAATGGCAAACACAGAGTGCTCCACATATAATGTAACTGAGCACCCGATTACAATTGTAGAACTTTTCTCTATTGCAAAAACAGAAGCTGCTAAAGCTTGTTCGCACGCAAAATGCCCTTGCATCATTGCGTCTAGAGTGCTGCTATAATAGGCCAATGGCTTATGGCCCATAGTGCTTTTCTGTACTGCTGTCATAAACTGGCCATCTGAATGTGAAAATAAGTAAAATTCAGGTGTGTAGCCTGGGGTGACCAGTACGGGTGCCAAACGAATGACTTCTTTTAAATTGTCAAACTATTTGAACATGTCTGCCGTCCACTGTAACCTGTAGCCCTTTGTTTTGTGCTTCCCCAAGGGCCTGCAAAAGTGGCCTTGTGTATGCCACATAATCTGGGATCAATGCTGTATAGTAGTTGCACAGGCCCAGAAACCTCTGCATTTCTTTAACTGAAGCAGGTCTGAGGGTGGCGGATACTGACGCTGCCCTATCTGGTAGTATTCCTTTACCATTCGGTGATATGAACTGCCCCAGATAGAGCACCTCCTGTTGGCAGTATTTTAACTTAGCCTTGTCAACTTTGTACCCCTTATAGGCCAGCAATTGTAGGAGTGCAATGGAATCCATTCAGCAGAGCTGCTCACAGTCACTACACTCTAGAAGATTATCCACGTACTGGATATTCCTGCTAGGCACCTGGATGTTCCCTAAATCAGTGTGCAGTATTCTGTTGAATGTGCTTGGCCTTTCGCAGTGCCCCCGAGGTAACCTAGGATGATCATACCGCATCTGGCCCTGTGTAAATGCTGTGAGGTACCTCGACTCAGGATTGAATGGAATCGACACAAATCAGTGAAGTATTTGGCTTCTTTGGGAATGCTGCATAAAATTGTCACAGGATTCGGGACGACTTTAATTTATTTCTGTACCACATCATTGAAGGGGCGCAATTCCTAGATCATTCTCAATTGCCCCCTGTTGATTTCTCAACAGGGTATATCGCCATGTTACACAGAGACGTTGATGGCACAATGATCCCCTGGTCCAGTAGTTTAGTTTAGTTTAGTTTATTTATTTATACCGAGCTCGGAGACATCTGGGCGCTGTGCTTACAAGTTACAAAAGAAAGCAGAAAACAACAGAGTACAGTAGTATAATACAAAGATTGTTAAAAATATAAGCTGAGTAATAGGGTATACATTGGTTACATACATATGTACAGGAACATGACATCATTATATGGCCGCGATATTGTCTTGCTCGTGGAGCCATGCTTTGACCTTTTTCCGGAAAAGTAGGTAGGATGGTTCCTCTCTTAGCGATAGAGGGAGGGCTTTCCATTTCTTTGCAGAAAGGACTGGGAAACTGACCCCGTCTGCTCGTTGTTGTTTAAAATGAGGTATGTTGACACAGTGAGTCTGGCCAGTTCTGGTAGGCCATTTAGAGGTGTGGCAAGAGATAGTTTTGGAGAGGTAGGTAGGGGCTTGGTTTGATAGGCACTATTATGTCTGTCAATCAACTACTAGAAGTCGGATATCTACAGTAAATTTTAAATACTTTGATGGCTCTGTGTGACATACTCCCCCTTGTACTTCAGTTCTATTAGCTTCCCCAATGTCCACGATGAAGGGGACACCCATCTCTTTTGCACATGACTTGCTAAGGGACCAAGGACTGGACATAGCTTGTTTTATGGAAACATGGTTGCGCGATCATTCTGACCCTGCTCTTGTGAAGGCGCTCCCCCAAATTGCTGTGTTGTTCGGCTTGATCGCCCTCTGAACATATGGGTGGGGGGGTTGCCGTGGTTTATAAATGTCATCCTTCAGTTAGTGTACAGGTTACTCCCAACTTCTCCTGCCATGCCCTGGTTGTCTATCGTCCCCCTCTAATGATGCTGCTTTCTATGATACTTTCACAAGTTTAGTGGCCAATTTGAGGCTGCAGTACAATAATGTGGTTATTGTTGGGGACTTTAACCTAATGGTAAACTGCATTGCCAATCAGTCCATCTCTCATTTTATAGTTGGGATGGAAGACTTGGATTTATTTCAGCTTGTAGATGGTCCTACTCATGGCCGCAACAATACTCTTAGATAGTAAAGGGATGCCTTGGAGTCTCGCAACTAAACTTGGTAACTCTTTCAGGAATATTTACTAACACTGATTACCTCCTTGTCCCTGTTAAATCGGTTAGGCAGCAGGGTTTGACTTTACCCTGAAACATCTATGTCTGGAAAAGCAACAAGCAGAACGTTAATGGAGAAATGGCTATAGCGAACCAGACCGTTAGTTGTTACGGCAGGCGACGATTGTCTTCCAAAAAGCTGTGGTGGCTGCTAAAAGTAAATATTATTCTGGGAAAGTGGAGGCAGCCCTTTACCAGCCAAGGAATTGTTTGGGCTGGTGCGGTCGTTGTCCTATCGTGCAGCTCTGCATACTGATGTCACATCATCCCAGGAGCTATGTGACTCTCTTTCTATGTATTTTATAGAAAAAATTGCTACTATTCGGGATGCCATTTCACTTTCAGTTTTGGGTATGAGTGTGGCACCTTCTGCCATCATGGTATCCCCACCCCCTCACCCCAGGGCCTTGTTCCCACTGTTTATGGTCGAAAACATCAGTAAAGCCACACTTTGGGCTAAAATCTGCTTCTGCGTTAGATCCTATCCCCTTAGATACCTTGAAGGAGATCCTGCTGGAGATTGCGCCATTCCTAACCCAGGCAATTAATCCCTCATGCCAATCAGGGACAATTCCTGCTCACCTGAAGCATGCTCTGGTGAAGCTGCTGCTGAAGAAGCCCTCATTAGATCCATCCTCTCTGTCTAACTTTCTCACTTCTTCCTTTCTTGATGAAACCTCTGGAATCTTTGGCGTCACTTCTGTTGGGTTCATTTCTGGAAAATTCTTCTTTCTTTGACCCCTTTCAATCCTTTTTCCGTCCAAGCCGGGGCACCGAAAGCCTACTGGTCTTAGTGGTCCATGACTTGGCTCATATTTCAGGTTAGGGTGGGTCAGGAGCATTAGTGTTGTTAGATCTATCAGCCGCCTTTGACACGGTCGATCATCCCACACTGTTGGCCTGGCTTGCGGAATCAGGGAGTACTGGTCAGGTGCTTTCTTGGTTCTCTTCTTTTCTTGAGGGACGTATTCAGACCCTCTCTCTCCCACCCTTTTTTTCGGTTCCTGTCTCTCTGCCCTGTGGAGTCCCCCAGGGTTCAGCTTTGTCCCAAACTCTGTTTAATGTGTAAATCTAGCCATTGATTAGGCTCATCCACTCCCAAGTCCTGAGGTGCTACTCCTACGCTGATGATACGCAACTCATGGTGCAATTCGATCAGACGTACCTGGATCATGCCTCTCAGCTGAGGAGTTGCCTTGACGATGTGGGTAGGTGGATGGTCAAAAACGGGCTCAAGCTGAATGGGGTAGAGAGGCACAACTCCACCTCACTGATGAGGCCCAACAAGGCTGAAACACGCCTATGGGGTTGCTGTTGGTACTCTTGTTCAGAAAGAAATTACCATAGCATTTAGGTGCTGGACTGCCCATGTGGGCGGGACAAAGACTGATATGCAAATGGGTATTTCCCATCTGTGAATGGTACAGTGAGCTAAAGTGTGGCTGCTAACTCTTGAGTGGGTACCTTCCCGAAGAACAGGCCAATGGGCCATGTTTGTTCTTGCAGAGGGGCGCCTATGGACTATTTTTTGATTTTTTAAGGAACTTAGGTTTAGTCACCCTAAGTTCCCTCGGGTCATCCAGACGTGGACCACTTGCTCACTGTTCTCAGAGAGGCACAGCTCCACCTCACTGATGAGGCCCAACAAGGTTGAAACTCGTATATAGGGTTGCTATTGGTACTCTTATTCAGTAGGCAATTGCCATAGCATTTCGGTGCTGGACTGCCCATGTGGACGGGACAAAGACTGATATGCAAATGGATATTTCAATTCTGTGAAAGGTACAGTGAGCTAAAGTGTGGCTGCAGACTCTCGAGTGGGTACCTTCCCAAACAACAGGTCAATGGGCTGTGTTCGTTCTCGCAGAGGGGTGCCTATGGAATATTTTTTGAATGGGGATAAGACCGAGATCTTGGTGGTGGGTTCCTCCTCTGCTTCTGCATTTTGGTCTCCCTCTTTTTGGCCTAGTTCTTTTAGGGTTTGCCTCAGCCCAGTACTGGTTGTAAAAACATCTGGGGGTGCAAATCTCCTCCTCCCTATTACTGGATATGCAAGTTGCAGCAGTTTGTAAGTCAAGTCATTTCAAACTGAGGATCCTGCGGAGGGTTTTATCTTTCATTCCTCCCCAGTTCCATGCACCGGTGGTGGCAGCACTGGTCCTGAGTACAATTGATTACTGTAACTCTCTGCATTTGGCTCAACCTCTGTATCTAATCCATTGTTTTCAGGTCTTGCAAAACTCTGCAGCGAGGCTTGTGGTTAGTGTCCCCAACCGCACACCTATGTCTCCCATACTGCCCAGTTGCACTTGTTACCAGTACCAAAAAGGGTCCAGTTCAAAGCCCTGTGTATTGTGCACATGGCCTTCTATGCTTCTGGCCCGGAGTACCTATGGGATACATTCCGTCCTTATGTCCCCAATCAGCCTTTAAGGTCTCCTGCTGAATTCTTGTTCCACGGGTACGCCTCTCCCGGGTTGGAGGGCAGGCATTTTCAGTGGCTGCTGCTGAGCTATGGAACTGGCTGCCACTCTCCCTTCGGGGATCTCAGGATCATCTCCCCTTCCGGAGGCAGCTGAAGACCTATCTCTTTCAAAAAAGTGTACAGGGCTTTAAAAAAATGTGTATTACTGCTGGTGGTTTCTATATTAGGGCCATGATGCCTTTGGTGAACGAGCGCTTTGTAACTTCCTCATCATCATCATCATCACAGTACCCCAGGAGGCAAACGAGTATGTTTCAGATGCATAATTCTATGTGAAAAGGAAGTCAAATCTTGTGAGTCTTCATGAAGACGAATCAAAAAGAATGCATTCTTCAAATCGACAACTATAAAATATTTGGCCGTAGATGGGATGTTACACAATATCGTTGCAGGATTTGGGACTAAAGGAAACTCAGCTTCGGCTATATTGTTTAGGGAGCGAAGGTCCTGAATAAATCTCCACGACCCCCCAGTTGATTTCCTCATGGGGTATACAGCCATGTTACATGATGAGTCTTATCGCACCAATATGCCATGTTTCATTAAAGTGGAAACAGTCTCAAATATACCTTCATCCGCCTCTCTAGACATAGGATATTTTTTTGCTAATGGTAAAAAAGCTCCTGGTTTTAATTCAATTTTAACTGCACCTATCCCTTTTAATAAACCCCCATCATATGGGCTTGTAGTCTATAAAATCTCTGGCACTTAAAGTCTTCCTGAACGAATGACGGTCTTATTTTTACCTGTGCCATTCTCTGTGGTATTTCTATATTCTTTACTTTGATACAGTAGGTGATACTTATAAAAAAACACTTGTTCACATTCGGAGTAGTCATCTTTAAACAAGTCTTTGTCAAATCTGTCAACCTGTATTCTTCTTCATCATCTGTCCTATGATACATCACCATTTCCTCTCTGACCACTGCTGCTTCTAACTCTAAGAGAATGATCTGCCCTTCCTCATCATCCATAGGAATCTCTGGTCTGAACAAAAAATCATCAGGTATTCTCAATATGTTTCCTACCAACCTGGGTAACCATGATAATAAGATAGTCACTCCATACAAAAATACTTCTGGATCTAAAGGTACTCCTGGTAATGCTGTCTGGCCTATAAAGGCTAATATAAACTATCCCACATTCATATAGTGTATCCCTGAAGTCGAGCACACTATTCCTTCATCAGTAAAATATATCGTTATGTTAAGCTTTGTCATTAAGTCACATCCCAATATGTTAACTGATGTCTGCCTAAAATGTAATAATGGCGTTGACATGTTGTCCTCTCTTATAGAGAATTTGACAGAATTTGACATGTTGTCCTCTCCTATAGAGAATGGTAATTTGCCTGTAAAAGGAACTAAACGCATCACCCCAAAGAATACTTGAGCATTCGTGGCAGTACCTGACATTGGGTATTTTCCTTTGTGAACACAAGAACGAGTGGTTCCAGTGCCTATTAGAAATGACAATGTCTTGCCTCCTGTCGTTACCCTGATCCTTGGTTCCTCTTGGGGCTATGGTGTCACTGATAGTACTGAACACATCATGTCACTCTTTGGGCTGTCCTATTTTGGATATACATTAATCCCTGTACATTTGAAAGGATTTCCTCCTATCACAGTCACACTCCCCAATTTGGTTGCCGGTGCCTGTTGGGCTCCTGGTGTCATCCTCCATTGTAGTACCATAGCCTGCTGTGTCTAAACTTGCTGTGATTGTGCCTGTTGTGTTTGGACGGGTACTTGCTGTTGTTGCCCTTGTGGTGATTTCATTTGTTGTGGTTCACCTGTGTGTGATCTTGGGCATACTATTCCTGTGGTTCTGTATTATATTGCGGAGCATGCCCCATCCCCCCTCTCGGAGCTTGTCACTTCAGTTGCATGTCTCCCCTGTTTCTGCATGTCGTAGCTATGGGCCTCATTACGAGTTAGGTGGAAAATCAGCGGTAAATCCTCCGATGCAGAGTTACCATTACTGCATGCATCGGGGCAGATTTTCTGTCGAATAACAACCTGAGGGGCGCAGACTTAGCACTGAAAAGCCTGTGGATTTACTGTTACCGCCATGGCTGTCCATGGAAATTCCACCTGCGGCAATTCGCATGCGGAAATTGGTCATCGCTATAAAAGGAACTTCCACGGTGGCCACAAAAAAACAATCCATCAAATATCTCGAGACCGGAGTGCCATCTAAACTCTCAGCTAAGGCCAAGCATGCCCACAGGAAAGGGCAAATGCAGGGTGCCCGATATGAGGCAGTGCAAGCTATAATTCAGCGAGCAGGATTTCACAGGGTTGGCAGAGCAAGTGGTTGCCAACTCAGATAAACTATATGGGCCATCTCACAGGAAACCAGCCAACAGCGCAAAAACCACATATGGTCAGAAATCCAGGACAAGGTTGTGGCTGTAGGGCAGGTCCAATGTGACGTAGAGGACATGAAGAAGAGGTGGTCTGACCTTAAGTCCAGGATCAGGCCCCGCATCGCAAATCACTGCCGGGAGACCGCTGCCACTGGAGGTGGCACAGTAGAACCCCTGCTACTGACACTGTGGGAGGAGATGGTCAGTGGATACTGCACATGATCGAGATCATGGCGTAGGCATGGCAGAGCTAGGAGCCAGCAGTCAAGCTGAATGTGGTGAGTACCACAGTGACACGTGCAATGATGACTGCACAACCCTGCAGGCAGAATGCAATCATTACCCATGTGAGGCACCAAGCCCCTTTGACAGCAACCAGTGACCACCGGACCCACCCTCACATGACACCCATGCACTGCCAGCATAGCCACCATGCAACCATGCAACATGTCCCTGCCCATGGATGTACAACAGTTGATAGCTGTGTTTCAGCCTCATGCACCTCGGCTACCGTGGCCCATGTAGAGACACACTGAAGAGTACACATCTGACAACATGCCCACCTAACCCACACACAACCCAATGCACTTCACCCACCTTACTTGACCACCAGATAGCTGCCACCAACAGTCCAGATGCACCACTGCACAGGACAGCCGACGGCCCAACTAATCCTTTTGATGCACCTCCAAATCTAGCAGGCCCACCCACACCTGACCATCCATACACAATGTATGCCATGAACACAGTGGCCGACAGATGATGCCAGTCCCCCCAGGAGGCACAACACACAGTGATGATAATGTACAAGTGACAGTGAATGTTTTTATCCAAAGCACATCAGCAACAAAGTGGTAATCACATGTCAATTTGTCCCGACAGGAACTCAAGACATCCAGGAAATGTCCCCGGAGGCTCTACCATCCAGGACAGCAGCAGCAACCACTGGCAGCAAGCAGCCAGACCAAGGCTGTTCAGGGGCTAGGATTCTGATTTGTAGAAATGTAACCTAGCACTGATGAAATCCTGTGAAAGGTTGAAAGACGAATTGGCCTTTTTTCTTGTGTGGTCAATTAGAAACAACATTACATAAAGTGTGATTTTGTGTTTATTTGTGGGCCTAATGAGAAACAAAGTGATATAAGTATAGGTTTAATAAAACCTTGACAAAGAACACACATTTAGGAATAAGTTTATTTTCAAAGTCACCCATGGGGTTATAAGCAGGGCAGTTTCTAGCCAACTTGGTGGACAGGGCGAAACATCAGAATGCACACCCCCTTCCCCCGAATGGCACACGTCACTCCCAAACTACACTTCTGTCATGTGACAAAACCCCTCCTCAATATGAATACATAATTGCTATATAAATGAAGCTGGTTTAATTGCATTGTAATTCAAGTACTTTACAGAAGAATCTGCCCAAGTACATGGTTTTTCTGTCACTTGCTCTTAGGGAAGGCCTTGCCTGAAGCAGTTTCAATTTCATAGTGTCCGTACGGGCAGACTGTAGTGTGAACAGCCTACCGGGGTCCGAGGACCCACTGACCTGGCCCTGTGTTGCAGGTGTTTTGTTCGTACCACCTCACTTGTATTTCGCAAGGGCAAATACTACACTAACCATATTAATAATTTTCTGATAGCAGGTTATCATTCCAAGATGGACAGTCTGGTACACTCCTATTGTACTCTTTCAAAATACCTCTCTGAGAGTGAGAAAGGGGACAAATAGCACCAATGAGGATTCCTGATTGCTTTGCATTAAATCACAGAGCATTTCAGGACTACAACAGTGAACAGAGATCTCTATATTTGATAAACAAGTCTGTGATAAAAGGATTGCATGTGTGAATCTCTAAATACATAACTGATGCTTGGCTTAGTGCTCACATCACGGTTCACAATACTCACCCTAACATTAAGTTTGTAACCATGAACTATAGATGCTCATTTGAACATAGATGCTCATTTGGACAGCTTACGTTTTTTGAAGCAAGTATAAAATGTCTGCACATCAGCCCCTCAAATGGGGGTACAAGGGTTCTTTTGCTTCTTGTTTCTGAAGAATCTTAGAGGAGGAAGGGCTGGGTCTCAGTGTGGGCATGCTCAACCCCAATACAGAAACATCTTCAGGGAATATACCTACAGACAGGGCAGGATACCACACAAGAGGGACCCAATAAACAATGCACAGAATGGCTACACAGAAATTATTGTACCCCTTTCAAACTTTACCCTGACCAGTAATAAGCTGATGAAGTGTTTTAAACAAAATCGGCGTCTAATGCATGGTGAAGGGTCCACAGTTCCTCAGTCACTACCTCCTCACTATTACGCAGGCGTCAGGGGTTATTTCGGCAAAAAAGAGCAGGATCATGCTTTATCTAACAGAGCTGGCATTAGCGTCTCTTAGTGGTGGCCTGCAGCTAATGAAAATCATGGTGTGGCAGTGTAGAAAGGGCGTTTAGCCTAGTGGATTTACAATTTGAGGCAACTTCTTTGTTTGCTTTATGTGTTTAAGTGTGGGCCCAGTAAGTCATGCTCATCAGAGTTACATACACAAAACATTCCAGTGTGCTCTTGTATGGATATTGGGCACATCAGACAAAAACAAACTATATGTGTGGTTACATAAGGGAGCACCACATAGACCCCATTAACCAACAGGGTGGTGACTTGTGCAGCACACAAATCATTGCTGCACACATATCACTGCATTGATTTGCCATGGACTACTGTCTGCATGGCGTCACAGAATGAACCCTGCTTTCCTAATCAAGGTGCCTAGTGACATTGATTTGCCATCTGGTGTGCGCGCTAGGCAGTGGCTGGCTTGTTTAGACAATTAAAAGACCTTTGATGCTGAGCAGATGCATTTAGGCAATGTCCCAAAGCAGCCACTAGAATACTAAGCTAGACAATTAGAGTTAACCTTCCCAAGGATGCGCCATATCCAACTAAAAAGTAATATACAAAATAAAAGTGTTGGGATGTCAAATAAAGAGACATGAAAAACATTTCTGTGTAGCACGTTAATTCTCTTTGAAGAATGCATAGGTTTGGTCAGCTAACTGATACTTGTGCTGGCCTGGTGAATAAAAAGCCCCATGTTTAATTCTTTTAACACTGACATGTTAAGCACATACTGTGTAAAAACAATGGCTTGTTAAGTGAGCAAAATCTATAAATTGCCTCACTTGAAAGTCTATCAGCACAAAGAATGAGGGGCACAGGGTGTGTGACTCCAGAGCATCACACACGCTGCGTTTGGAATATGCATTGGCCGTCGGCCGCTCTGCCCGGGCCAAGAAACTGGGCTAGTTATAAGATACTTTGAATTTAAAGTTTGCGGTTTTAGAGCTGGTGTTGGATCCTTTTGATTTCAATGTCAAAAACATTTTAAAGGCTTAGAGGTTGAGTCTTGGTCGGATCCTTGAGTTTCCAGCTTGCCAACCACACTGGATCTCATTTTAAGGTGCATATTGAAAACTAGGTGGTGTAGCTATAACTTCAATGCAACCTCCATTGCTACTGAATTTACTGATGTAGATCAGTATGAGGGTGCCTCCCCTGCATCCAGCCAACTGCATAACCCCGCCTTCAATTTTTCATCTGAGTCCTGCCCCCTGCGCAGCCTCTCACCACTGCACACAGCACCATCCCAGCGCAATGTTCACCGTGCCCTGTGCTATCCGGAGGACTCACCAGATGATCAGGGCAGGGATGCTAAGCATCGTGGCCAGCACAAGGAACATGTGCAAATGATAACACCACTGCCAGTGCCTGCCCCCACACTCCAGGCCATATGGGACTGTCTGGACCGGACCAGAGGTGGGCAGAAATGCACAACATAACACAGGAGCACTTGGGGCATGCAGAGTCCATGCGTCACTGCATCTAGGGATCCTCGAGGCATTTGCCATAGTCAATCGACCGTCTATGCAGGAGCACAAATGTCCTCCTCACGAGACGATGGCCAGAGCCATACATCTGAGACTAGAACATCTTCAGGGGGAGCATGCAGGGTAGCTCACTGTTTTTGTTGGGGTTGGGGGTTGTGGGGGGTTATGGTTGCTGTTGGGGGAGGGGCTGGGGGTGGTGGTTGTAGTTTTTTTGTTGTTGGGGTGGGTGCGGTGGTTGTAGTTGGTTGTGAGGGTGGGGAGTGGTGGTTGTAGTAGGGGATGTTGTTGACGTATTGCCATTATTAAACACACTTGAATCTTCTTCATGTTGGCAGTAACAATCTAATGCAATTTAGACAGATGCATTCATTGCATGTATGAATGTTATGTCTCTGGTGTCAAAAGAAATGTTCTATGCGCATGAATATGTTGTGCAACATTGCGCAGCCTACTATAATTTTGCCTAATTCTTTTGGGGCTATACATCAGTGCACCACCTGTGTGATGTAGGCACCTGAACCGGGATTTCAGAAGGCCAAATGTCCTCTCAATGCAAGATCGTGTTCTCCTCTGAGCATCATTATAGGCCATCTCCTGTGATGTGGCAGGGTTTTGCACAGGGGTTCTTAGCCATGGCAACTGAGGGTATCCAAAATCACCTGCAAGACATGAACGGACTGTGTGAGACATGGCATTGTGTTGACCGTGTTACAAGTGCATGGTCATAACGTGCATACTCCTAGTGCATGTCTCGGTGGATGGGCACAGGGCACCTTGTGTGCATAGGGGTTGTTGGGGCATGGTCAACATGGCTAGCTTGCAGTCTTATGCATTGTGGGAGTCATCAGTCATGCACAGTCTTTCAATGATGTGACATTGGCAATGCACTGTTGAGCTATGGTGTGACACTACACCATGTGGGGTACATGGATATGCCTATATTGGTTGTACGTTGTCATGATTGCGTGTGCTGCCTAGTGTGGCCGGATGCCCTGATTCATCGCATGTGTCAAGTCTGTGTTCTGGTGTGGGTCAGTCAGGGTGCCTGGCCTATTCTGGTTGTCATTGTTGTTGCAATATGGTACTTGTGGTTCATTCAATTCACTACTACTGATTTGTCCCATGTGCATGTGAGTGTTTTTGTCAGTCAGGTCTGAGTGCTACTTACCCACAAGCCAGGTTTCCTGTCCTCTGTGCCTCTACAATTATGCAGCAGGGTGCTGTTGCGCAGAATAAGTGCATCATGTGTCGCACCAGGATAGCGGGCAGAACAGTGACTGATGATGAGATCGGCATCACAGGTCATCTGCACATTCATGGTGTGATATTGTTTACAAGAATGGTATGCCTGTTCACTTGTCTGGGGTGGTACCAACGCCACATGGGTGCAGTTCAATGCACCGCTACTGAGTTGCCGCTATTGAGTTGGGCAAATGTGCAAGGCTGTAGAACCTTGCCTTTAATGCATGCACCTGTGCATGCACCTGTGCCTGGGTGATGGGCATGGAGATGTGCGTGCATCATTAGGGCATCCAGGACTTGGTCCAGCACCTTAGAAAATGTGGGATGAGACATGCCATGCAATGCCCCTACTGTGTGCTGGAAGGCACCTGTGCCACAGAAATGTAGGACGGACACAAGCTTCAGCAGGGGTGGATGGCTGTTCTGATGGAAATGGCACTCTGCAGTTGTGCCTGTGTCAGGGTGAGCAGGTCTGCAATGGTTGGACTGTGTAGTCTGTATTAGGTGACTAGCTGCCTGTATGTGAGTGTCCATGGGGATGGTCGGAGCGTGGGATTGGTGCCCTCCGCTGCATGCGTCTCCTATGCCTTGGTTGTGCCTCTCTCCTTCCCTGCTGCGGTCTGGCATGCTGCTGTAGCTTAATGTAGAGTGGCAGGTTGTGGAGCCCATAGTCTACGTCTGCTTGTGGCTGCATGTTGCTTGGATGTGTGTTGGGGGTGGAGGTGGGCCTTTTATAATCCACTTGAATGAATCTGGTGCACCTGGGCCTTGATTTGTGACACCTGTTTGCATTTACCTCCACCTTTTTGGTGGTGGTAATTGCCATGAGTTTTTCACAGAATTACCTCCAATTATTAGAGGTAATTCTGCAGTTTTGTAACTTGTAATATGACGGTAATGGGTTTTTGTTTTTTGGGGGTAATTTGCACACAGAATTAATTGTGGCTCAGATTCCGCAAATTATTGTCAGAGTTACCGCTGGAGGTGAATCCACCCATGGTAACTCTGCATGAGGTTTTACCTCCAAATATTCTGGAAGTAATAATTTGACATGGTGGTAAAGTTGACGGTAACAGCATCACACCCAACTTTACCAGTTACCGCCAAACTCGTAATGAGCACCTATATGTCCTATCCTTACACAATTTCAACACTGTTGTGGTTGTCTACCATTAAATTCTCCTGTTCCCTGAGAGTTTTGAAATCCACCTCATCCTACTCCTCTAGGCCCATTCCCTCTTCCTCATGGCCAATAAGTTTACCCACTCTGGTCTGTGGGATATCTTGTGTTATTCTCCTGTCCTGGCTGCATCTCCTGTGTCACCCCTCCTTCATTACTCATCAATACCGCTGCCTCGATAGCTATTTTGGACAACTTCTTCTGGACTAACTTTGAATCCTCCTGCTTTCTAGTCTCAGCTTTCTTCTTGTTTTTCTCCTGCATTAATCTGCAGTGATGCACAATTGTCAATTGTATTTGTGGCCATGGCTTCGCTTTCATTTCCAACTGTTTTTTCAATTGCCGTTGCACTGGCTCGGGAAATCCCTGACACAAAATGTGGTAAAATAATGCTACCATTTTATCTCACAGTTCACAAGTCTCCTGCCGCCATCTATCCTGAATATCTTGAATATAAGCAACAATTTTCCTAGTCATAATTGCACCCATGGCTGATGTATAAGGGTATTGTACTCTGAGCGCCCACCATACGTCTGCTGTGCAATTACTAAATGGTGCTCCATCGTGTGTTCTGTGCAGTCACACCTGTGTATCTTGCTTGTTTCCAAATGGCATCAGCTCTATTCCCTAGGAGACCTATAGCTAGCGTCATTCCTGATATTATCCTCTCTAGCTCATGAATCTATTTTCCTGCACCAGAAGTTAAACTTGGCAATTTACATCTTAAATTGTCTTTATCCATCTGTGGCCATGGTATATATTGTGGTCGTCCTGCCCATTCTCTAATAATGGGAATTGTGAAAATCCTGGTCCATAACCAAACATGCCTAAACTCCTTGTCTTCTATGCTGAGCTAGCCTCACCCATTTGTCTCCTTCCCGGTAATAATCTTAATCTATTTACATATGGTGGGGATATATCCTATGCACTGCGTGATCAGGCTTGTGGTCGCTCAGTATAGGGCGTTGATTTGGGTGCCTTTTCTTTAGGGTCCTCTAAATCTGACAATTTTACCCATTTTTCTGCACTCATTTCTTTTGAAAACATGCATGTGCCTTTCTTTGTGCCCTCTCATTCTCTTCCATACCTTCGTCCGACGTCGCTATGCCCCAGCTCGTGTGACTGTTGTCCTCCTCTGCATCATCGAGGTCTAATTTATTAAAAGACAGCGCTCCATACTCGTCTGTCATAACTTCATCTAATCTATCTCCCATTTCCCTCGATTGAAACCCTTCTACTTTCTCTTGAGTTCTATGCCTGTCTTTATCCGCTATTCACCTGTATAAACTCCCAAGCCTCTGCACTATATCTTCTATGTCTACTCATCTGTCCATGCTGATTTTGTGAAATGGTCAATATTTTCAGCAACTTTTCCCATTCATATATGTTATGCAAATATGTCATCATATGCTGCAATACATCTTTTGACCACAAACCCTCCTGAGGCCACGGTATGAGTGTCTTATTGGTCGTGCCTTGCGCACCCATTCCGAATGATATTTCCTTAGCTCGCTTTGGATCTCGGCAATGTCCTACACAAATGTAAAAGAGGTATATCCCCCATAATTACAGATTGGTTTTGATCGTCAATACTTACCCGTTTTTTATTCAATTCTATATTTTATCAAATATACCACGCCGGTCAATTGGCACAGGCACCATCAATCGCTGTTTATCATCCCAATCAGGATATATGTTAACTGATCACTTTTTTATTTTAAAAATCTATGTGATGATACTCTATTTGTTCCTCCGTTTACACTTTCTATCAAGTTTTATTATCTCATTCTTTTATTATTAGTATTTTGATAGTCTCTTCTGTATTTATATATTAATTTCCTTTGATTTTTCTCTTCCTGATTTACGTCAATCTCTAGGTCTATATTTTCACCAATCTCTTCAAATATTTTACTATCGTTTTATATTTATTAGTCTAGACACAACAAAAGATTTATTTTAACCCCACGCATGTGAACGTTTTACATTTTACTGTGTACACCTTCCTTTACTATCTTAGTAAATGTATCACACTTTACTTTAGCGTGTACGTTTCTGTCCTTTTGGAACCAGGAATCAAGGTATCTACTTCTCTTTATAATCTCCCCCAAAAATCCTGTTACTATGTATACCTATTATTTACACCACAATCCCTCCCCTTATTTTTGCCACTTTCGTTGTTCTACTTACATCTGTGACTCAGCTAGAGTCCTCCGGCATCGACTCTCCCTCAACCGACCAGTTCGCCTTCCGTCCTCGAGCACCTGCGGGGACAGGACAGGAATTTCATCAAACGGGAACCTGCTGACCAAATCTTCTTGCACGTGACTCTGTGCGCCGATCTCCACAGGGAGTAGCAAAGCATCCGGGGGTCTGGATCTGGCCTAGGTCGACTAGACATAACCATCCACACTGCTACCAAATGTGCTCTAGCACCTTCAAGCGTCTGTTTGTGCTAGATGGAATTACAATTATGATCTCAAATCAAATAATCGGACAGATTCAAGGAATATGGCAAACTACTACTTTATTGTCATTTAATAAATTATCGAGAACTCACAGACATCAGACTGATGCATGCACGCTCACATAGAAGCTTGACTACATAGACGTCTTATACCCCAACATGCGTCATATATGACATCATTCTACGTAGCAAAATACAATAACTATTGAAGGGATTGATTCAAGGGAACATATCTTCTTATAGAACATATAAGGAGTAGAACAATTATTGTTACCCCTTATCTGAAGGGCTCACCTTGAGCTACCTCTAAATACGTATAGTACTGATTATATCGGGCAAAACAACAGTGGATTGGTCTATGCTACATTACATGCTAGGTTGTCCCTCAACACCACTGATTGGTTGGCATACTATCCCAACCTTGGACTTTTGGCTCTTTAGCAGAATGTACGTGAAACGAAACTTAGGTATGTGAATCCCGTCAGACTAGTCCCTGTTTTCCCAATTGGTCCACCATCTCTCATCGGTAGGCCATAAGCCAAAGTCTTCTGTTTGTAGTTGACTTTGTTGCCTGCTCCTTTCATGGGAGTGTGAGCACATTACTATTTTAGCTTGAGGCTCTATTGAATAGCCTTTGCTTGTATTTTCTGAGTCATGTGTGAAGAGACCACAAATTTGTCAATGTCAGCCTTCTATTTACTGCTATTTCATTTAATTATGCAGGGTGCTGTTGCTCCTCTGGGCCTCTAGAGACTTGCTCACTCTATCTCACTTGAACTTTATACTCTTTTAATTGACCAGCAGTTTGGCACTTGCAGATGTTTTCTTTTTATTCCATTTAAAAGAATGTCCCACATTCAGAGCTTATCCATGTACTCCCTGTGTGCTCTGTGCTTAACCCATAAAATAGAATCCTTAACTATGGGCCAACCATGATTCATTGTCGGGTCTGCACACAGAGCTGTTTTTCAGTGTCACCTGATTCTACAGCCTTGGCCTGTGTCTGAGGTAGCTTGGTTAAGTTCAACGTGAGCCAGCATCCCTTTTCGCATTATGGCCGTCCTTGCCACATTATATATTCCTCTATATCAAGCTTCTATATGTTTTCTTTCTACCTTGCGTTACTGCGTATTTACAGTTATTGGTCAGCAAGTTACTTCATTTTCTTTATTTCCATGATTACTTTAGCTTGAGGTACATGTCTCTCTTAGTGCTTCAGTTACATTGTTACTTCTTGAGTAAATTCCTATGTTTGCAACATAGTTTCATATATCTTGTTTATGACATCACTCTGGCCTCGTCAGATTTCACTTTAACGTTTGTCCATAATGTCCATAGATACATTCTGACATCTTGGCAGGCGCCATCCTTCTATGTAGTATCCTTGCACACTCTCAGTGAGAGGGTACATTTGGTATGGCTGTCTGAATGCATAACGTCTCTCATACACTCGATGAGGTATTGGAACGTTACAAGGGACCCCATTTGTTGCTGTTCTAGTATGATAGCGATGAGGGGGTGTGAACTTGTGAGAAAGTGTCTACCTGCTCCTCTACATTCCTTTGTGTACAGATTTCTTCCTGTTTAGTGTCGCCAGTCATTCGATCCTCTGCCGCAATATCTGCCTTTGTGATGATGTTCATATTTGTAATTGAGGATGCTTTAGTGGGTGGTGTTTTGACTGAACATTCTATTGTCTGTACAACCAGCAAGCCCCTGCTGGAGGTTAGGGTGGTCTGCATTTTCCCCAACTTTATTTCTGGTGGCCTCCAAGGTACTCCATGGTCTCTTTGAATCCATTATTCCTATGTTGATCCTCTACTCCTGGTGTAAAATTTAAATTAAATTGGGTTCTTATATCACGCTTCATGCGGAAGTCCAGCCACTAAACGAAGTACCTGGTTACACATCTGTGGGGCTTGGCATTTTCTTGCTTCGAAGACAAGTGCAGGGCCCCTGAGCTATCCCCTTGCCCTGTAGCCAGTGAAGGGGTTCAAGTTAGGCATGACATCCAATTCAGGGGTGACTGAGCCAGAGGGACCACAAGGGCACTGCCCCCTTATTTCAGGACCCGATGAGACCTAGAAACGTATTTATACATATAAAAATGTAAACATTAGAAACATTACAAATAAACACATTAAGGTAACAACATAATAAACCTTATCAATAAATGTAAATATACATTATATCAAAATAAAACATATATTTCTAATGTTTGTAGACATGTACATATTTCTGTTGGTTGTATCTTAACTTTTTTGAAAAAAATGTTTTCAAATAATTTCAACTTTTGTACGGTTACGTGATTGTTTTTCATTTTCTGTGGTGTGGATGGAGTGTGTGTTTATACTTCGAGTGTCATGGTTGCATGTGTAGTGGTATACAGTGAGCATTTGTACCTTAACATTATTTCCACTCTTTGTACGCTTTACTTTTTGTTAGATTAACTTTACCATTGTCATAGCCAATCTTTCTACACTTAACTATTTTTTAGATTAACCATAACTCTTGATAAAGAAGGTTTGTTTTATTTTTTAATTTAAGTATTGTTTTATGGAGAGACCAAAGTATAGTGTGTATGTAGCATAAGTGTTTGCTGAATGACTGTATTAGCATATGACATGTAAGCCATATGCTTTACATTTACAGGGGGTAACTCTTTGGATATCTTATTCATTTGCACCTCTCTTTCAGCCACTACTATTACTGTTAAACCTTCCTATCTGATCACGCCATTCTTTAACCACATTCCCTTTTCCACCATCTGACCTCACCACTTGCCTCACCTATTACGAAGGAAATGTAAACCTTCTTTCATTCCTCCCTTTCTCTCTGATCTACAGTTCTCATTCTCCTCCTTCACACCTAATGCTCCTTCCACCAACACTGCCTCCTCCAGCTTTCAATACCTACTATATGACTCCTTCTACTCTCACTTCCCACTGCTAACTCTCACCCCTAAATCCCAGTGTCTTTACCATGCGTCACCCCATTCATATGCTGTCTCACACAGACATGCACCAGCTGCTGTGCAAATGGAGGCATACCAATTCTCATGAGGACTTGCAACTCTACCTATCTGCCCTGAACTCTCTTGATAGAGCTAAAATGGATTTCTACCTCACCCTCATTGACTCTCACTCCAACTATCTTCACTAGCTACAGAGCTACAGGGCAACCTAAACTCACTCCTCCTAATCCTATCACTATCAACTTCATTCCACAGCTAATGACCAAACTGAATACTTCACTGAAATATTTTCCAAAATTATAGACTTTCTCCTGACCTTCCTCACACTCCCTTCTCCTACATTCTACACTACACCTACTCTACCATCATGTCACACCTCTGGGAACCTGACGACTTTGGGCTAGATGGAAGCGGCGCCCTCCATTTCTGGTTCCATCACGTACGGCGAAGCGTAGAGTACGGGTATAGTCTTTTGTGTAACGCATTCCGACGCCGGTAGTTATGTCGGACAGGTTGCAACGACCAGTATCCCGGTTCGCCTGCGCTGCCCATACTCCTCGTGAATCTTTCCTTTAGCCTTTTGGCTGTTTTTCATTCCCGTATTCTTATTTCTTTTCCTTCTTGTTTCCGCTGTCTGCTCTCGCTGCAGCTTGCCTTCACTCCTCTACCCTTGGCAGTACCGTTCCCTGCTTGCCTTCCTACCTTCCCTCCCGCCTTGTGTTTGTTTCTTACTACTCTTGCGCTTTTCCTCTTCCTGGTCTGCCTCGAGTTGCTGCCTTTTGTCTACCTGTGTATCGACCTCGGCCCGTCCAGTGGAATTGCTCAGCCTCATCCCTCGTCTAGTTTATTGCTCATCTGGTACTCGACACTGCCTGTCCTCGTACTGCCTGCTTCTCCTTGGTGCCCGAGTCCCAGCATACCCTGGTACTTACGCTTCTATATTGAGCACATATTGTCCTCTTCCTGGACTCTGTTGTTACCAGCCAGTCCTCCTTTGCTACTGCCCCTGGAGTTTACCGAATTCTACAGAAGAAGACCACGCTTCAGCAGAGAAGAACTATTCTGGTTTTTTTTTGTGCCACAGGCTTTTTCCCCACAGTCAGGCGGCCGCGGAGGATAGCCACAGCTCACCTATTTGGTGTCACTGTGGCGTCCTTCCACGGTCGCCCCTATCTTCACAAAAAAAAGAGAAGACTCGAACCAAGGACAACCCGAAGCTGACACAACGCTGGAAACACAGAGGTGAGGTGGAAGGGGAGGCAAGGGGAACAGACTCTTCCCAGGAGGAAGAAGACATAACGGATCTTTCGGACAGTTTGCAACGCCCACAATCCAACATGGTCACTCCGCAACAGGTTCAGGAGTTAGTAGCAGCTGTCCAAAACCTGAACCTAGAAGTCCAGAACCTTAAGAGTGCTAATGCCGCTTTACAGCAGAAAATGTCTGAGCGGTACTCACCGATGACTGATTTACCTCCGCTCCCCCTGGTCTCAGGAAAGTTTGACGGGATGCCCAAGAGACTTAAGGAGTTTTTGGA
Organism: Ambystoma mexicanum; assembly: GCF_040938575.1. NCBI lineage: Eukaryota > Metazoa > Chordata > Amphibia > Caudata > Ambystomatidae > Ambystoma > Ambystoma mexicanum. The sequence goes on along the minus strand of NC_090921.1, from coordinate 315,234,111 downwards.
TGCCTGTAACCTACATTTTTCCTTTCGTACCCAAGCATTCTCTTCGGGACATGCCAAGGTTGGTTTCATGATCACTCACATGACAGGCAATGCCTTCGCTTGGGCTACCCCGTTGGTCAACATATCTGATCCAGTGCTTCAGGATTATGACGCATTCAAGACATTGATGAAACAGACGTTCCTATGTACCGAGAGTACCTATTTGGCCTCCGAGGATCTGTTCGACATCAAACAAGGGAACTCAGACTTAATGCCCTATATCACATTATTCAAACAGATTGCGGCTGAGGCAGGATGGCAAGAACAGGCCCAGTATGCCATTTTTCGGAGGGGACTGCGAGAGGATTTGAAGGATGAACTTGCACGTATAGAACGACCTCTCACTTTCGCTGACCTGATCACGGCCACACTTCGGATCGACTTCCGGCTAACCGAACGGCGAGCTGAGCATCGGAAGACAAAGAGTGGTATTCCTGTACCTCCATATCCCCTTCCTCTTGTTCCACCTCCCTCCACACGTTCTGCTCGAGAAGAGCCCATGCAAATTGGTACCACTAGCGCCCCCCTCACGGCTGAAGAACGCAGAAGGAGGCGGGAAGGAAGTTTGTGTATGTACTGTGGATCTTCCACCCACTTACTTCGAGACTGTCCGGATGTACCTCCAAGGCGCTCGGGAAACAGGCACCCTCGGTAAGTTTGGGGACTCACTACCGAGGGAGGAATTACAGTCCCTATGTTACCCTCTCAATCACATCCTTGGAAGGTGGGGCTGTTACCCTCGTGGTTGGCAAGACCTCGATCCAGACTCAGGCTCTCCTGGATTGTGGGGCCGCAGGAAACTTCATTGATACCCAATGGGCAGAATGCAAAGGACTGACTCGTGTAGCCAAGACTGAGGATCAGAAGGTGGAGGGGGTAGACGGCGAGCCATTGAGCTCTGGCCTTATCACTCATTCTACGGAAGAACTCACCATGTGTATCATGCAACATTCGGAACGTCTTTCCTTTGATATCATCAGGGAAGCTCACTTCCCTCTGATTCTGGGCATCGGTTGGCTTCGCAGGCATAACCCCACCATAGACTGGTCTAGAAATCTATTAAGCTTTCACTCCACCTACTGCAAAACAAACTATTTGCCTAAACCGACCTTTGTAGCGGTCCGGACCTCCTGCGGTGTTGAATCCAGGACCATACATTGTTTACCATCCTATGTTAACGAATACACAGAAGTAGTGACGGAGAAGATCCCTCTATAACTTACAACACACAGACCCGAAGATTGTAGTATCGATCTACATCCCGGTGCCAGATGTATCCTTTAACTCTACCAGAAAGGCAGTATTTGAGGGATTATCTAGACAAGAATCTTGCCAATTAATTAATTAGACCTTCCAAATCTCCTGCTGGGGCCTCTTTGTTTTTCATTCCAAAGAAAGACACTCAGGAGTTACGCCCTTGCATAGATTACAGAGGACTAAACAAGGTAACCATAAAAGACAGATATCCCATGCCACTGATATCCAAAATCATTCACGCAGTTCAGTCTGCCACAGTGTTTACTAAACTGGATTTACATAACGCTTACCATCTGCTTCGTATACAATCTGGAGATGAGTGGAAGACAGCGTTCAGGACACCCTTTGGGCTTTATGAGTATCAAGTGATGCCCTTTGGCCTAGTCAATGCACCGTCCATATTCCAACGCTTCATGGACAGACTCTTTTCAGATCTCCTAGGACGCTCTATCATCATCTATCTTGACGATATTCTAGTCTTCTCACACACCCAAGAAGAGCATGACACTCATGTCAAGGAAGTTTTTTACAGACTAAAAAACAATCATCTTTTGGTCAAACTGGAGAAGTGTGTATTCTCGGCTACAGCCATATCCTATTTAGGTTACATCCTTTCTCCAGAGGGCATTGCCATGGACCCACAAAAGCTCAATTCCATACTAGAATGGCCTTCCCCTAAATCTGTTAAGGACATTCAGAGATTCCTTGGCTTATCGAATTTCTACCGGAAATGTATCCCTAACTTCTCTCAACTGGTACTCCCGATGACCTCTCTCCTCAAGAAGTCTTCCTCCCCATTCCAATGGTCTCCCCAGGTAGAAAAGAGTTTTCAACAACTTAAACGAACATTCTGTTTGGCTCCCATTCTAAGACAGCCAGACCAACATCTTCCTTTTACAGTGGAAGCAGACGCCTCTTCAGCCGCCGTAGGAGCTGTCTTATTGCAAGAGTATCATGGGAAAGAACACCCTGTGTCTTATTATTCCAAGACTCTGAACACCAGTCAAAGAAATTGCTCAGTGATAGAGCGGGAGTTACTGGCCATGAAATTAGCTTGTACAGAATGGCGTCACCTTCTCCAGGGTGGTGAACACCCTTTTACGATTCGGACTGATCATAAATATTTGCAGGTGTTACGTCAATTTGAGTGCTACAACACTAGACAGGCAAGGAGGGCTCATTTTTTTGCCCAGTTCGACTTTAATATTACATACATCCCGGGCGAACAGAACTTAGTAGCAGATGCTCTGTCCCGACGTAGCGACTATTTGTCTGAACCTGAACCCACTACAGAAGATGTTTCCAAGGTCTCAGAGAATAGGGGTTATATCTACTTTCCTGCAACAAGTCAAGGACAGTTCAGGAGGAAAAATTGAAGTTGAAAAGCATGACAATAAGGCAGATTATGTCATCAAAGATGGACTGTATCTGGTGAACGACAAGTTGTATCTGCCTACTCCATCATTAAGAAACACCGCACTTTCCTGGTGTCATGATTCCAAGGTTGCTGGCTATCGTGGCATTCGTTGCACACAAGAATACCTGCTACGATACTTTTATTGGCCCAACATGAGGGAAGAGACCAGACAATACGTCCAGTTCTGTGCTACCTGTCTTTGCAGTAAATCCACCACTCAAAGACCTCTGGGGCTATTGGAACCCTATGTCATTCCTACTGACCCATGGACCACAGTATCGACCGACTTTATCGTGGAGCTGCCAGAGTCTCAAGGCTGTGGTGGAAGTAGATTCTTTCAACAAGTTGGCACATTTTTCACCTTTACCCGGAGTACCTTCAGCCTCCCAAATGGCGGAGATCTTCTTGAGAGATATCTTCAAGCTACACGGTCTACCGACCAAAATAATCTCAGATCGTGGTAGCCAGTACACCTCCCATTTCTGGTCTGCATTCTGTAAAAGGTTAGGCATAGAGAGAGCTCTGACCTCTGGGTTCCATCCCCAATCCAATGGGCAAACAGAGCATCTAAATGGCACCTTAGAGCAATATCTCCGGTGTTTTGTAAACCAACAACAAGACGATTGGGTCCAGTTACTCCCTACGGCAGAATTTTCGTACAACAACTCTTGCCACTCTGCCATAGGTACAAGCCCCTTTTATTGCACATACGGTTATCATCCCCGCACCCTTCTTCCCTTGACCAGCATTGAGTCCTCCGTACCTTCTGTGGATGCTTCATTGGCGATTATCCTGGAGGCTCATAACAAGGCCAGACTTGGACTGTTAGAGGCCCAAGAGAGGAATAAGTCCCAAGCTAATAAACACCGAAGACCGGTTCCCGATTGGGGTGTTGGTTCTAAAGTATTCCTGTCCACAAAATTCCTACCACGGTGGGTACGCCCATCCAAGCTGGCTCCTAAATACATTGGGCCATACAAGATAACACAAGTCATCAACCCAGTAGCCTTTCGCCTACAGCTACCTACACGCTTACGTCGAGTACATCCGGTGTTTCACACCTCTCGATTGAAGTCCTTTGTGGCAGATAGATGGACCCGGGGAACGGGCAACACTTCAGTCCCTATAGATCCCTCTAAAGACATCTATGAGGTAGCCCAAATATGTGACTCCCGATATCGTAGAGGGTGCTTGGAGTACCTAGTTCATTGGAAAGGATACCCCTGGTCTGAAAGCACATGGGAACCTAGGTCCCATTTGAATGCTTCCCTACTATTGCGTAGGTTCCACCGAAAACACCAGGAAAACCAGGAGGGGTGGATCTTAGGAGGGGGTATACTGTCACACCTCGGGGAACCTGGCAGCTTTGGGCTACATGGAAGCGGCACCCTCAATTGCTGGTTCCATCATGTAGGGCGAAGAGTAGAGTACGGGTCTAGCATTTTGTGTAACGCGTTTCGACGCCGGTAGTTAATCCCTCCCACTTCCGATGTCGGACGCGTTGCAACGACCAGTATCCCGGTTCGCCTGCGCTGCCCGTACTCCTCGTGAATCTTTCCTTTAGCCTTTTGGCTGTTTTTCATTCCCGTATTCTTATTTCTTTTCCTTCTCGTTTCCTCTGCCTGCTCTCGCTGCAGCTTGCCTTCGTTCCTCTACCCTCGGCTGTACCGTTCCCTGCTTGCCTTCCTACCTTCCCTCCCGCCTTGTGTTTGTTTCTACTACTCTTGCGCTTTTCCTCTTCCTGCTCTGCCTCAAGTTGCTGCCTTTTGTCTACCTGTGTATCGACCTCGGCCCGTCCAGTGGAATTGCTCAGCCTCATCCCTCATCTAGTTTATTGTTCGCCTGGTACTCGACCCTGCCTGTCCTCGTACTGCCTGCTTCTCCTTGGTGCCCGAGTCCCAGCTTATCCTGGTACTTACGCTTCTATATTGAGCACGTATTGTCCTCTTCCTGGACTCTGTTGTTACCAGCCACTTCTCCTTTGCTGCTGCCCCTAGAGTTTACCGAATTCTACAGAAGAAGACCACGCTTCAGCAGAGAAGAACTATTCTGGGGTTTTTTGTGCCACAGGCTTTTTCCCCACAGTCAGGCGGCCGCGGAGGATAGCCACAGCTCACCTATGTGGTGTCACTGTGGCGTCCTTCCACGGTCGCCCCTATCTTCAAAAAAAAAAGAGAAGACTCGAACCAAGGACAACCCGAAGCTGACACAACGCCGGAAACACAGCGGTGAGGTGGAAGGGGAGGCAAGGGGAACGGACTCTTCCCAGGAGGAAGAAGACATAACGGATCTTTCTGACACATCATCCCCTTCCTCTATCTCCCACTTTAGTCCCACTAATCCTGAAGAAGTCCTATCTTGACTGCTGAAGGGTAACCCCTCTTGTGTCCCATTAGACCCTCTTTCTCCTCAGCTAGTCATGCCTATTGCCCCTTAAGTGGCCTCTCACCTCGCTGAACTTTTCAACCTATACTTCGACTCTGCTTGCGTTCCCTCTATTTTCAAAACGCCCATGGTCATCCCTCTCCCAAAACTAAAAGGCTGACCCAAACCTACCTATATAGAAGCTGTTGCCAAATCAACTTTACATGGACCAGGACTTCATTCCAATATTACTGCTACTGAGCATGTCAGAGACAAAGTGAAATACACAGTGCAGGTTCTGCATACACTTTGTATGTTTTTCATCCAGGGTATCATTGTAAAGTAATCTCACTTGGTATGTTTCAACTGTAATGTAAACTAATTTATGATGAGTGCATGGTCCGGGACACCATTTGGGTATTTCCTTTCCTGAAAAGGCCAGAGAGAAGGCTAGATTGCACAGTTCAAGCAATACACAGTTTATGTTTTTGCATATTGTAATGTAATCTATTTTATGATGAATGCATGAACCAGGACACCATTTGGGTATCTCTGCTGCTGAGCAGGCCATAGGCACGGTCAGATTCCACAGGTCAGTCAATACACATTGTATGTTTCTGCATGCACCTTTGTTCTTGAACACCATTCAGATATCCTACTACTGAGCATGCCAGAGACTAGGTCAGATTCCACAGGTCAAGCAATACGCAGTGTTTGTTTCTTCAAATACACATATTGAGGCCCATTACGACCCAGGCGCTAATTGCGCCAACTTTACCACCATGGTGTAAACCATGTTTACACCATGGCGGATGGCGGATTTACCGCCCCATTCCAAGGTGAGTGGGGCGGTAAATCCCCATTTCCCATTTTCCCTTCCCCATTCCCATTTTTGCCCCATAGGGCATAATGGGAGTGGGGAAGGCGCTAATTACGCCACCGTAAATTACGGTGGCGTAATTAGCATCATGGCAGGTTAGCGCCATGGATTTTAACGGCTGCTAAGAGCAGCCGTTAAAATCAGAATAGGCGTTAAGGGTTAACGACGGCGTTAACCCTTAACGCCTGAGTCGTAATGAGGCCCATTATGTTTTTGAACTAGGGTATCATTGTAAACGTAATGCAACTCATGATGAATGCATGGATCAAGACACCATTTGTTTTTTTTCTGCTGCGGAGCAGGCCAGAGACACTGTCAGAGTCCACATTTCAAGCAATATGCAATTTATGTTTCTGTGTACATCTTTAGACTGCAACACCATTTGGATATTCGTGTTACTGAGCAGGCAAGAGACAAGATCAGATTACAGAGTTCAAGCAATATGCAGTGGATGCTTCTGCGTACACCCTTTATGTTTTTGAACTAGGGTATCATTGTAATGTAATCTAACTTGGGATGAATGCATGGATCAGGACATCATTCAGGTATGTATGCTGCTGACCACAGCAGAGACAAGGTCAAATTCTACAGTTTAAGAAATGCGCAGTGTATGTTCCTGCATACAACTCTTATGTTTTGAAACTAGCATATAATTGTAATATAATTTAACTTGTGATGAATGCATGGACTAGGACAACATTTGGGTGTTTTTGCTGCTGAGCAGGCCAGAGACGAGGTCAGATTCCACAGTACAAGCAATAAGCAGTGTATGGTATGTTTCAACTGTAATGTAATCTAACTTATGATGAATGCATGGACCAGGACACCATTCGGGCGTTTCTTCTGCTGAGCAGGCCAGGGACAAGCTCAGATTCCACAGTTCAAGGAATTTGCAGTGTATGTTTCTGCATACATGTGTTATGTTTCTGAAGTGGGGTATCATTGTAATGCAATCTAGTTTATGATGAATGCATCAACCAGGACACCACTCAGGTCTTTCTACAACGTCAGATTCCACAGTTCAAGCAATAAGCAGTGCATGTTTCTACTGTAATGTAATCTAATTTATGATACATGCGTGGACCAGGACACCATGTGGGTATTTCTGCTGCAGAGCAGGCCAGAGACAAGGTCAGATTTCACAGTTTAAGCAATACGCAGTGTATGTTTCTGCATACACCTCTTATGTTAAAATGTCAGATTCCACAGTTCAAGCAATACGTAGTGTAGGCTTCTAGACCTACACCTTTTATGTTTTTCAACGAGGTTATCATTGTATTCACATATTTTTCAAATGGAAAACATGTTTGTCATTGCGCAAGAGTTATATATAGATAAAACTTAAATTGCTAATAACTCAAACTTGGCAAAGTCGTTTTTCAAATTCATCTTCATTGCACCAATTCCTAATGAAACCGTTCATCAAAAATTCTGAAATTGTGCATGCACAGGCAGCTACCTCAAAATCTTTGGCATGCAAAGGTTCAAAAGTTATTATTTTCTGAATTTCCATAGAGACTTGGTCTTAACCTTAACTATTCCATGCGCTTGTACGATGGCATTATATATATAGCAAAATCCTTGAAATTCGGCAGACATTTCAGGCAAAGCCACCTTAACTATTTGCCCTCTGTTGTGCAGCATATGACATCAATGATGACATCAGGGATCACATCACTGGTAACACCACTTGTGACATCACTGGTGACATCACTAATTACATCATATAGGACATCACTGATGACATCAGACATAACATCATGTATGACTTGGCTGATAAAAGATTGATTACATTAATTCCAACTTAAAGGACAATTTCTTTTACATAAAATATATATATGTATTTTCAAAGAACATTTTATTCTGTGGTCATTTCTTAGTGTATGGTCCAAAATTTAAAGTACAGCAAAACATAGTATAGTATGTAAAGATGAATTTCCTTTGGCATGTCATCTGTTAGAGTGGAATAAAAAGTCACAATAAATGTAGAAAAGATATAACTGAAAGGAATATAAATCCAACTAAGGGGCCGATTCATGGAACAAATCAGTGCAAGCTGGCGCAAGAGTGAAAAAGCAAGCGCACGCGCACGCATGCAATTCAAGGAAGGGCCTGCGCGTGTTTTCCACATGATGTGTGCAAAATCCGTGCATGGTGCACACAGGCTCACACGTCATTGCAACATCCCGAACGCTGTGTGCAACATGCACAGGGAAAGCGCACAACGTCAGCGCACACACCAAAAAGGGGGCGGGACACGGGGCATAACACGCGGAATGGGGAACAACGCGTGAAAAAGAAGGTGTAACTGGGGAAGTACTACAGGGAAATACACGGAACGCCGACACGCACGCGAACAACATGTATTCATGGAATCGAATACGGGAAACCCACACACGCCAAAAGACGCGCATAGGCGTCAACACGTCTGCCAAACAAAGGCAGGTTTAAGCGTCCCCGCGCCCAGTATAAAAGTGCACGCAAACAACAAACACGTATATCCAGCTACGATGAATGCCCCATTTGTCGCAGCACTGATCGTGGGACACCGTAGGAGGAGGAGAATAGCCAGGGCCCTCATTATTTCTCCCCGGACTAGCCTTTTTGCGATGCCTGACGACCAGGTCTATGGCAGGTATAGGTTTCCACCCCGTATCATCCTAGATCTGGTCAGGGAGTGGGAAGATGACCTTACATCACCCACCCTGTGCTTCCAAGCGTTGAGCCCCTTGGAGAAGGTGCTCAATGTCCTGCATGTTTTGGCCACTGGGTCATTTCAACGGACTATTGCCATAGTGGGGGGGTCTCACAGGCCACGCAGTCACGCTGCCTACACCAGGTGTTGGCAATCATGACTGCACACCCCTCAGTCCGCAGGCACAAATACATGCTCAGAACACCCGCAGAAAGGCAGACCGTGGTCCAGGACTTTTACAGGTGGCAAACTTCCCCAAAGTGCTCGGTGCCATAGATTGCATCCCTGTGGCCCTACGTTCACCTATCGAAACCGCAAGCACTGTGCAGGTCGCATGCGATGCAAAGGGAATCACCACCTCTGTCTATGCAAACTACCCTGGCTCTACCCATGACAGTTTCATATACAGAACGTCCGCCCTGAGCGTGGCCCTGGAAACTGGGCAGCATAGCGACACATGGCTCCTAGGTGAGTACAAATGCCTGTGCACATGCATGCATGTCACACACAGCCAAATACACAAACCCAAATAATCACAACCATTATCACCTCCCCAGGGACATTGCCTACCCTCTGAGCAACCACATGATGATGCCAATCCGGAACCCCACCACACCACCCCAGGTAAGATACAACGCTGCCCATATTGCAACCAGGGGCATAGTGGAGCTCACATTCGGAGTGCTCAAGTCACGCTTCCGCTCCCTTGACCGCTCTGGCGGCCAGCTACTGTATGCACCCCCAGTAGTGTGCAGGATCATTGTGGCAGCATGTGTCCTGCACAATGTTGCAACACGGCGGGATGTACCGGTGGACATGGTGGTGCGCCTACATCCCCAACCACAGGCACAGGCGCTGCCCTTGGGAGGGGAAAGGGCAAGTGGCGAGGCAGCCCAGACCCAGCTTGTGGCCACATTTTTCACCTAAACTCCCGCCCCTGCGGAGTGCACACAGGCCTGGCACATACCAGGTGACAATCGATGATGACAAAGAGACAGTCAACTGTCACAACCTTACCACCCTGAGAATGTTGCCACGGAAGTGCTACATTGTGTGCATCCCAAGCTACTTAAACACAACCAATCCTGTGTGACCAAAAGGAACCCTCCCAACCCACATCACCCTTGTCTGCCACACCATGACATGGCATGCAATAGCAAAAGGCCAACACATGACCAACAACATACAAAGTGACATGTCATAAATGAAAACTGGCACGAGACAATTATGCCTGACATGGAATCAGATGAAATGACTGACCAACAACCTCCCACACATACAAAGTCAGACACAAATGCTTTCCACCAGTCGTAGCATGAACACAACACTGAATGCCTGTTCACATGCACATTGGGCATGGCAAAATCCCTACTCACGAACCTGTGTGCTGTGTGTGTCTCCTGCAACACACCGCTCAGCACACAACACATTGAGCAGCCATTGTGTTGCAGATACACCTTGAGCATCACATGAAAATGATAAATCAAATCAATAACCAAATGACGCATGTACAGGATACCCAAATGGTAATAGATCATGTGCTGCAGGGACACAGCAGCCCCGAGAATGCTATCTGTGTGCACCTGTGGCCATGGAAGGGTGGTTGTATGTGTGGTGGATCATTGTGCAACTGTGTGTGTCATTAGGGACATGCACTCAATATATGCATGTGAAATAAAGTTACCCTCAGTGTCCTGTACACATCACATGTGAACATTGGCCATGTGAACACCCCAGCATGTCAAACCACACCAATCCCCTGACACCTGAAAAGTAAAGACAACACAGGAACAGGCATTGACCAGCACAACACATCATGTACATAGTACCCCACAATTACAATGTCAGAGTGCCCAAAACACTGTAGCCCAAGCCAACTGTCCAACCACAAAAGGGCCTCCCTCATTTACACATCACCATGAACTTCGGAACAACTGTGTCTGGGGTATGTAGCCGTCTTCCTTCAAGTCTACCTGGCTACAGGATCACCCTACCCCTTGTACTCCATGTTGCAGCTTGCGCATAAATAGGGTCCAGCCCCCTCAGAGGCCACCTTGACTGGTAAAAATACCAAATCGCAGAGATCTCCAAGGAGCCAAACCCACAAACCAGGGAAAAAGGCTGTAGGCACCAAAAAACCCAGGAAGAGTCTCCAGTAGATGACTTGAAGTAGCAGGAAATGTCAAAGCACATGTACAAGCACAATGATAGAACAACCAAGGTAGCACAGTTGAACAATGGTCCTACAGGATGGGTACCATTTACGGTACATAACATACAATGAGGATGCAACAACTGATGGGTAGTGTCACAGCTCCGTTGTACAGGCGAAGGAGTGGCACGAACCAACCACCCCCTCCGTGGTCTGGGCTCCTGCAACGTCAAACTTACACAGGCCTCTGAGACCGCGGCGGGGAAGGAGGGTCAGGGATATGTTGTTTGGACAGGCATTGGTATGCAGGATAACCGGAAAGAGGGGCAGGAGAGAGGAGTCGTATTGGCAAGGGAAAGTAGTCAAAATACATAACAAATATTTTCACAATAACACATACTCAATCTGAGAAAACAGGTTCATCATGCACATTGTACCAAATGAGTCAAAAGCAAGGCAAAGAGAGACTTATCTCTGGGGTGAGTGCTGGCCTCCTGCCTGCGCACTCTCAGGTCTGGTAACAGGAGCAGTTCAATGCTGCAAAGAGAGCGTGAGTTACAAATCTGAATGTGTGTTAACAACACATACACACAACACCATCCATGCCCCAAAGTAAGTGACTCCTCCACAAACAAACACTCCTGTCTGCTGCTTTGTACCCATACGTTAGCTTGCCACCCTCATGGTTCATACACTGTCAATGCAGTAAGCAGGCGTATGTGGGGTGCGGGAAATGGAAGACCAATGCATCAAGAATCACACATGACACAATGGTCCCTGGGTGAGCTGCTACATGCGTATAGGGAGGTGCAACTTCAGTACAAGTTGTGTTCTGGCAGCCGCGGATTTCAATAGGTAGTGCAGGTGGCAATTTGGACATGCAAATGATATGCACTGCACACGAGTCTGTGCCTCGCAGGGTGTCCCTGTGCCCTGTATCAGTTACTGGCTAGGAATCCTACTGCCCTAATAACTCTGCTTCAATGGAGCAGGGGGTACTTGAGGATATGTTAGATGGCCCCTGCGTGTGCCCCTGACAACTTGTAAAGACACTTTGCATTTGGCCCACAATGCATGTCAGCTGAACTGTGCACTTCTCCAACAATGCCTGGCAAAGCTCCCCAGCACTAGTGCTACTTAGCATGCATGTGGAAGTGGCCTGGTGGAAGGTTGGCTGCGGTGTGTGCCCTTGTGCTGCTCGCCTTGCCTGGAGCTCCTGTAAACACGTCTGCTTCTGTTGGACGTCTGAGCACAAGCCCTGTGCTTCTGCTTGCGCACACATGCATGCATCTGCACCACCCAACGTGGCCAGTCATCAGGATTACTTGTCCCTGTGTCTGCTGGCAAATGTAGTGTGGAGGCTCATTTTCCTGCAGAAAGGGCATAAAAGATATTATTAAGCCTTGAAAGTACCCTGTGTGTGTGTCTACATGCTAGTTGTCACTGGGCCAGGTTACAGACCTACATCCAAACTCCTCCCACCATCAGTGTGACTAGACAGGCCAAGGGTGCAGGCTACAGTCTACAGCATGAAGTGCATTAAGCACATGTACAGGCAAGAAAATAACATACATTATTATCCACATCAATTAATGGAGACATCAATCACGTACTCACCCAAATTGATTACAGACATGGGGTGGATAAAACGCTACAAATCCCCACTAGGGGTGTTAACACAAGTAGTACAGCAGCAGACAGGCCAGAGTTATGACGAAAGTCCAAAGCCCCTGTGTAAATGTTTGTTACACCGTACCATCCTAGCAAGCCCATGGTTAAGGGAAGCAGGAGTGGCCTATGTGAGTCAGGACCCCAAGCTGCAACCACATACACGAGACAAGCTTGTAGGGCCCAGCTGGAACAGACAGTGGATGCTTTCAAAAGCCACAAAGCACCACACTGTCACATGAATGCACAATAGACAAACAATATTAAAGTACATTAACTAATTAAACTAACAATGAACAACCTACATAACCTAATTAAAATAACTATCAAATAGACAATATTAACTAACTAAACTAAAATAAAAAATAAAAAATGCCCACATACGACTCGGGGGGAGGGGAGTCACCCAGGAGGGGGAGGTACATGGTGCATCTGAACACCCACATGCGATGATGTTGAGACAAAAAAGAACTCTCCATGGGCTCAACGCCTGCACAGCCCGACCTGTGTGGGAGATATCTAGTCGTCCGAGTCAGCCTCTTCTGAAAAGGTGGACGTGGCACAGGAGCCCGGCCACGCCTAGGCGCAGCTTGCCCCTCGTCGGCAGCAAGTCTGCCGGACGGGTGAGCCTGGTTCTGTGCAGCGATTACATATAGGTCAGCATGCAGAACCTCCTGTGATGCACGTGCTTCCTCTTGCAAGGTAACACGTGTAACACAGAGTTCTTCCTGCGTGGCCTGGCTGGACAACTGATGCACCTCCCGGCAAGCATGTAGCTCAGCCGAGATGGTACGCTCAAGCTGCCCAACCTCTCCTCTGACCGCACCCTCTGGGACATCAAGAGGGCACTAAGAGTGGATCTGATGGACTCATACTCAGCCCACAGGGCCTCCATGTGTGCCTCTGCAGGAGCAGCAATTGCTTGACGCAAAGACAACATTTCAGCCTGGCATGCCCTGTCTGAGGCCGCCATGCCCAGCCTGAGCGAGTGGGCCGTGGACTGTGCCGCCCGCTGCTGGAGAAGCACCTGCCTAGCAGGGGGGAGCACGGATTGGGCCACACGCTCCATGCTCACAGCGATGTTTTCCATTGCTGCCCCCTGGCGTTCTGAATTGGCAGTCATGTCTTGCTCCCACGTAGTATACCTCGGTGGCGCGCGGCCACTGCGTTTCTGGCCTTGACACCTGCGGGTCCCAAGGACCGGCCGTCCTTGTCGGGTCGCCACCGCCCGCGGCTGCAGGACTACATTCCCCCGTCGACGTGATGTCCCAGGCACATCAGTGACTGGTGTGGAGGGTGACCCTGCGTCCCGATCCAGCATAGGTGGAGGTCCCACCACCGTCTGGCCACTCAGTGCAGGTGTCGCGGACAGAGGAGCGTCCACATCAGAATCACTCACCCCTGACAAATGGACCTGATGCACATCCAACTCGACATGGACGCCAGAGTGGTCATCTGGGCTGGACTCATTGCCAGCCATGGACAAGATGGTCTGTAATACATGTGGGTTCTCGTGGTCTACCACCCCATGACCCCCACTTGTGCCGGATTGCTGTTGTGATAACAACCCTGTTCCTGGCATGACAACACAATCCACTGACTCCATTGCGTCATCATCTGAAAAGTGGAGAAAAATAACATCAGTACACATGTCAGAAGCACATGACACACACACACATAGACATCACACAGACAGCCAACACATCAAGCAGACATGTCAGATTCAACTGAGAACCTGACATGCATGATAGGTCACTTTGACATGGCATCAGTGAGTAGGCATGTAGAACGGTGTAACATGGCTCAGAAGTGGGTTGATGCAGTGCAGTAAATGAGTATGTTACCCACTATTTACATGAACAAGTGCATCATGATGGGCATCAATATATGTGAATGCAGTGAGTTGCAAGTTCAGGCATCATGTGCAATGTGCATGCATTGGGTTGCATGGCTACAAGCAATCCACCCCTCCCTCTAAGTGGAAATGCAGGGATGGCTTGCTTGGTATCAAAAGGATGACCAGAGACCTGTGTATTGGCAGACAGTGTTCACTAGCATCTATTGCATCATCTGAGTCAACTGACAACACAGCAGACGATGATGGGACAGTAAGCAGGACACATTATTAACCCTCAGTAGTACACCCATGTGTGCAGAAGACACTACACCAGTTGGACAGAGTCCGTGGGCCAGAAACAGGGCGGGGCCTGTGCCCCACACAGACTGTCACACCCTAAACATGTGTGGGATGCAGGGCTGAGCCAGAGTGGGCATGGGAAGGCTGGTGAAATGCCATTAAATGTAGTTCACCCTGGACACGTACTACAATAATCATCCAGTCAAGGACACATAGCGGCATGCATGGAATGCACATGGAGCATGAATGGCCACTCATGTCCCTGCGGAGCATCTGCCATTTGTACAGTCAAAGTGAGACAGCCTGCATGAAGGACAGAGGATGTATCCCACTGCATGTGTCTGGCCGGTTTGCTGGTGGTAGTTTGCATGTACACAGGAGGCTTGAACAGGGCATTGCATCACGGCAAAATGATGCACACCAGTGCAATGTTGAAATTGCGGTGCAGGGGGGTGGAGGGGCAAGGGAGCATGCCTACGTAGAGTACCCGCATGCAGGCAGAGGACACATGCACGTCGGTCATGCAATGACATAGTCCCAGTGCTGAGAGGAAGGACACCCTAGGCCACATGCAGAAGGGCCAGTGAGCTGGAACATGGACTGGAAGGGCATCCGGGTGACTAGCATGTGAGTAGGGTGCAAGTGTGGTGATGAGGACAGTCCCCGTCTGCTCTACATGTCCACCATCCTGCACGGCAGGCATACATCAGTGAAGCATTGCATGACTTCCACATGAGAACCATGTACACATGACATGTAGTGCCAGTCATGCACAACACATCACACAAGTAAAACACACAAGGCCTCGACAAACACGCAACAACACTCACTGGACTGGGCGTCAAAGTCCTGCATCTCTCCCACTCCTTCGACCAATTCTGGTGGTATGAACTCCGCAATGAGTGACTCGTGCGAAGTGAGGTCTTCCTCCTCAGGTGGTGGGCCACTGCCAGTCACTAGAGTCATGTTGTAATTTGAGGCACGCTTCGCCTTAGCACTGCGTTTGAGGTTATTCCAATGCTTTTTGCACTCTTGCGCCGTGCGCACCTCATGGCCGAATGCACTCACATGTTCCGCAACTTGCTTCCAGTGGGTATCACGATAGGCAGCCGTAGTTTGACAATTCGGCCCCACTAGCATGTCACGGTTGGGGTCCCGCACGTAGTTCATGAGGAAGTCCATTTCCTGCTTGTAGAAAGGCTTCTTCCTCGACGTGCCGGAGGCCGTAGCTGTGTCTGGGGTCCCAGCCTGGACTGCAGGTGCAACCTTCCTCCTCTTGGACGCTGATCCGGACCCTGGCTGGCAAATGCCGCCCTGATCAGTATTGCCAGTGGCGCTGTTGGAATGAGCCGAGGGAGTGGCAGGTGGAACATGGAGTGAGGACCTGGCTTGCGTCAGTGGCTGCTGGGTGCCCTGGAATGGACTCTGTGCAGCAACATCCACTGTACCTGGGTCATTGACCGGGACTGTCCTGGTTGGTAGACTCACAACCGGGGTGTTGTTGGCTGCATATGCCCCTGCACTTGCCAACACACGGCTGGTCAGGGCAGCAGATGACATTGCGTGCACTATGCACTCGTCACGAGGGAAACGCCTTGCAACATCCAGATGAGGGTCCTGGAACGCATAAGCCCAGCGCTCCACGTCCAGATCCTTCAGAGGCAGACCCGTCTGGAGTTGAGCGGTAAGTAGCCATGCATTGCTCTGTGAAACAGGGCATATTGCAGTGTGCGGGTAGTCAGCTACTTGCCTGTATGTGTGACATAGGCCATGTATGGATGTGTGTGTGCAGGGACATCATGGTGCTGCATGTGAGACCAGTAATGCATGAACCACATGGATGGTGCATGTGTTCCAATGCAACATGGGGAGCAGCATGCGGAATGCACACATGAATGCATGCCTGTCTCTGTTCTTGGACATGGATGGGGTGTGAGAGATGGGTGCTGCTGTCATGGACATGTATGGTGTACATGTCTGTGTGTCTGAGTAGCGTGTGTGTGACTTTGAAATACCATGGATGCATGACACATGTCTGTGACGATGTGTTGATTCACTTATGCTTTCTAGTCATCCTTGTATCCACTGTGTCTGTGGTGTACGAGCCCTGATGCATGACCCTCCGGTGATGTGTGTGCATGGGATCAGTATGAGCCATGATGCATGTGAGTTTGAAGACAATATTTATGTCAATAGAGGCCCTTGTACATGGATGCTGATGTTGATTGCATGCGCCATGCCTGTTTCTGAATGTGTGTTGCCTGCATTGACCCATGTGTTGTGGAGGGACAGGATGGAAGTGATGTTTGACAGTGCCACTCATGTTATATGGCTTCCTGTCTAGGGGACTATTGTACAGTACCCTGATGCTTGTGTTCTATGTCTCCCTTTACGCAGCGTCGAGAGAAGAAGAGGGCATAGACGGCGCTGTGGAGCAAAGTGGCGGGGAGGCCTCCACCGGGCGTTGACACAAGGCCCAGCCACCCTCCCAGGAATTGCCATCATCCGGGAGCGAGGGGACTGGTGCCGCGTCTGCCACTACGGCTGCAGCGGAAGGGCCGGGTGAGCCCCCACAGGGGCTTACGATGGGGGAAGACGGTGCAGAGCCATCCAGGTTGGTGGTCTACCCAGAGGAGGAGGAGCCTGCTTCTGAGCAGCACATGGGGCCTGGTGGGGGTAGTACCACTGGTGCAAGTGGTGCAGTCCAGGGCCAGGGGCAGGAGGCAGCACAGGTCGCCGCGGAGGGGTCTGTGGATGTCACTGTCCCTGACCCTGTGACTGCACCACCATGCACCAGCAGGGATGCCCCATCCCAGGACCGTCCGCAGGTAGGGGGGAGGCCCACGTCATCTGGCACTCCACTAGCTGCAGACGAGGAGACCCATGACGGTATGGGGTCCGTCCTGATTGGTGTCGCGTTGCGCACGTGTGTCATTCGTGATGACGTGCATGCTTCCTGGGGGGACCACGCACGCCTTCACGAAGAGCTGCATGGCAACGTGGCACAGTTGGGAGGGGCCCTGGTCGGAGGGTTCCTACATGTGTCGAGCACTCTGGTGGCCCTCTCCTCCTCTGTGAAGAATATGTGCCTGTCGTTCTCCCTGCCGTCTTCCGGCCCAGATTCCACCAGGGCCCCCTGTGGATCTGGCCCGACCAACACCGCCAGCTTGGTGGAGATCACACCCCTGCCACAGTCAGGAGTCGGAGGTCCAGCAGGGGTGGACACCCCACCAACTGGAGACCAGCAGATGGAGGATGTCCCGGCATCATCGGGCAGGGCACATGGACAGCAGCAGCAGGCTCAAGGTGGGAGCAATGATGGCTCTGGGCCATCAACATCAGAGGGGCAGGCATCAGCGGGAGGGCAGGAGGACCCTGGAATGGGAGTGTCTTCCGTGTGGCAGCGGTTGGGCCAGCGGATAGATGCGGAGCGGCGGTGGGCGGAAGAGGCACGGCTCACCATGGTCAGGGTGGAGTTCTCCATGCGCAGGGCATTGAGGTAGGCTGAGTGCCTCGAGGCAACTCGCAGGGAGTTGGAACAGGCCATGACTGCATCCTTGCGAGACCTCGGGGCCAGGGCAGAGGCCCGCCTCCGGGACATCGACATGGAGTTTGATGATGCCCTGGCCTGGGACATCACAGAGTGAGCCGTAGGACTTGCCCGCCGCCATTGTATATAGTTAGTTAGTGTTAGGTTTCCTTTCTGTTTTTATTTCTGTTGGTGGCGCTTGGACAATGCCCCACCTTTTTGTATATAGTTCTTCATTAGGTAGGGTTTTTTGTAGGTTTCATTTCAATAGTTGGGCTCATGGACCCTGGATTTGTACTTTGTAAATAGTTCTACACTGGATTTCAATTCTTATTTTTTATTTTTTCATGGATCAAATGTTTTGTCTTGTTTTTTCACTTTGGATTTGTTTTGCCGGACTGACACTTTGGACACATGCATTTGGATTGATTTGGATTCTGCTTTCCTACATTTTTATTTTATATTTTGGACATGCAACTTTTTATCATTATTTCCATTCTTGTGTGTTTCATTTAATTCCCTTGCTTTGTTGTTTAATACATTTTTATTTCCTACTTCAATGTGTGGTATTCTCTCTTTGGTTTCATGCATGTCACGATGTGTGTTTTCTCAATCACATGCACCCATTGTGTGGTTGTGAGGGAAATGTGTTGATGTGCATACTTGGCATTTGGGATGTTTCATGTGATGGGGATTTCATTGTGGGGTGGATGTAATACCTGGTTGTGTGTTTGGACTGGGGTGGCGTGGGGTGTGATTTGGGTGGCCATAAGGCCCATGATTTTGGATCGTCATGACGTGTTGGAGGGGACATGAGTCGGGGCCTGCTGGCAGGTGCCTGTCACTGCTGGGTGGGTGGGTGAGGGGACATGAGTCGGGGCCTGCTGGCAGTTGCCTGTCACTGCTGGGTGGGTGAGTGGGTGGCGGACATGAGTAGGGGCCTGCTGGCAGGTGCCTGTCACTGCTGGGTGGGTGAATGGGTGGGGGGACATGAGTCGGGGCCTGCTGGCAGGTGCCTGTCACTGCTGGGTGGGTGGGTTAGAGGGTGGGGGGACATGAGTCAGGGCCTGCTGGCAGGTGGCTGTCACTGCTGGGTGGGTGAGTGGGTGGGGGGACATGAGTCGGGGCCTGCTGGCAGGTGCCTGTCACTGCTGGGTGAGTGAGTGGGTGGGGGCACATGAGTCGGGGCCTGCTGGCAGGTGTCTGTCTCTGATGGGTGGGTGAGTGGGTGGGGGGACATGAGTCGGGGCCTGCTGGCAGGTGCCTGTCACTGCTGGGTGGGTGGGGTGCAGGGGGACATGTGTCGGTGGCCACTTGTGCATGGTGACATGTGGGCTGGCTGGGGGGCATGGCCAGGGTGGATGGGCTGCCTGCGGGATCATGGCCAGCTGTGCAGGGTAGTCCCCTGTGTTGTGGGCTGCCTGCAGGTCCTGGGGAGGAGGGGAGGACACACCTGGGAGGACACAGACTGCCAATTTGCGTTAGGGCACCCCAAGAATACACGTTCCCCTCCGGTGGCAGCGAAAACGCATGTAAAACTCCCCGCACACCCCTCTGAATACACACAACCCACTCGGCCAAGGCCTATTGCGTGTAATACGTCCCACGCACCCCTCAGAATACACGTACCCCACTCGCACAAGGCCTATCACGTGTAAAACGTCCCGCACACCCCTCAGAATACACATACCCCGCTCGCACAAGGCCTATCGCGTGTGATACTTCACGCGCACCCCTGATATACACCTACCCCGCTCGCACAAGGCCTATCGCGTGTAAAACGTCCTGCGCACCCCTCAGAATACACGTACCCCGCTCGCACAAGGCCTATCGCCTGTAATACGTCCCGCGCATCCCTCAGAATACACGTACCCCACTCGCACGAGGCATATCACGTGTGATACTTCACGCGCACCCTCGAAATACACGTACCCCGCTCGCACAAGGCCTGCCGCGTGTAAAACGTCCCATGCACCCCTCAGAATACACGTACCCTGCTCACACAGGGCCTATCGCATGTGAAACTTCACGCGCACCCCCGAAATACACATACCCCACTCGCACAAGGCCTGTCGTGTGTAAAACATCCCGTGCACCCCTCAGAATACACATACCCCGCTCACACAATGCCTATCGCGTGTGATTCTCCCCGCGCACCCCTCAGGATACAGGTACCCCGCTCGCCCAGTGAAATCGCATGTAAAACGTCCCGTGCACCCCTCAGAATACACGTACCCTGCTCGCACAAGGCCTATCACGTGTGATACTTCACGCGCACCCCTGAAATACACGTACCCCGCTCACACAAGGCCTATTACGTGTAAAACATCCCGCGCACCCCTCAGAATACACATACCCCGCTCGCCCAGCAACATTGTGTGTAAAACGTCCCGCGCAGCCCTCAGAATACACGTACCCCGCTCGCACAAGGACTATCGCGTGTGACACTTCCCGCGCACCCCACAAATGCACTGTACCGGCCCTGTGGACTGATGCTGGGTTAGCGCGGCCCTTTGCGCTGCATTGGGGATTTCAATGCCTTATCCTTGCGCAAGGGGCGTTCTTGGGGGCGTAACTGGCGCTGCGGGATTTACTCTGCGCCAGCGCTCAAAATGGCTTTGATATTCCATGAATACGCGGTGCGTTAGAATGCTGTTTGGTGCTCACGGCTGGCACACGCTACCTCTCTGCGCTGCTCGATGCACTGCCTCTGCGCTGAAATCTATGAATTACCCTCTAAATGTCTAAAAGTAAATCTTCAATTTCTAATCTTCATTACTTTTTTATATAAGTAATTATGTAGCATTCATTTTGTAGAATACACATGCTTAGAATTCTTATAATATATCACAATACATAAGTACATGTACTTTGTTTTACATGTGTTTTTTAACACTTCTTAATACGTTTATATACTATTTTTATAATAAGCATAATAGAAAATGTAAATCTGTACATTTTGCATTTTCCTAACACTCAGGATTCAACATGTTTCTATTTCTATCTATTCCTATTATCATTTTCTACTACTGTATATGCATATTATATTATCTTTGATCTAAATCACATTTGCCACACTCGGGTACATTCTATGAAGGGGACTATTTTAATTGCTTGCTGTTAAACCAAATTATAGATATTTCTAAAATATAACATATTTATAATTTATATTTTAAATGTTAGCCTTTAATAAGTACTACAAATTAATGGTCCACAAGTACTCATATCATATATGTGTAACGTCTATTGTTCTATGTCATGTTCTTATAATTATTAAGTATACTGAAATAACATATTTACCAAGAGGGTGACCCACAAATATCTTATCATAAATAAGGAGTGATCTCATGTCTGATGTCATCAGTGATGCAATCAGTGATGTCATATATGATCTAATTGGTGACGCCACCAGTGATGTTAGCAGTGATGAAATCTCTGATGTCAACATTGTGGTCATGCTCTGCGCAAAAGCGGGCGAGTTTGCTGAATTGTCTGCTGAATTGAAAGGGTTTTGCTATGTTAAATGTTCACCTTAACATCACTTTAACTAAGGTTTTTTTCAATGAATTTGAACAGTTTTGTTGCACTGTATTGTTCATTTTAACTGTTTTCAAATAAAAGTCTTTTCAGTGAATATAATACATGTATATATTACAGAGACGGAAAAGAGTGTATAACATTGGTGCCATTTGTCAAATCCACACAAAACGTTGTGACAACAATATATACCAGACCTTGCATAGTTTTGTTGCATTTACTGTGATTTTGTCAATGGGGGGCAAAGTTTGTAGGTGAAAAACGGTTTTTGGGCGGCTTATATCTTTGCTGTTGTTTTGCAAATCTGCACGAACCTTGGCAAAAATAACGGCCATTTTGGTGTGGTTTCGTCAAGGGGGGGGCACGTTGCAGGGAGGTCAGTGTCAGTGAATAACAGATTTTGTGCTTCATATAATGTTGGTGCTGTTCGACGAATCTGCACAAATCTTCGAAAAAACAATACAGACCTGACTTTCAATTTTCTTGCAAAGTCTGGTGCGGTTATGTCAAGGGTGGAAAAGGTTGTAGGGTGGGTCCAATCATTTTTGGAATCTCAATAGACTTGAATTGGTACAACATTTTGCTTTCGGCTACATCCCGAACCGCAGGATGGATTTGCACCAAACCTGTGAGAGGATCTTTGGTCAGGTCCTCACAAAAGCATGCTTTTGCACGTTTGGTGTTAATCCAGCCAGTGTTTTATTTTTTCAAAAGTGCCAAAATGTGTGTACAAAATATCGTAATACAACTTTAGGGCCTGAGACTGCCCCTTATTATGTATGTTTTATTCTTGAGTGGACAGGTGCAAAGTTATAATTGGAGAACTAAAATGTCTTTTTTGGATAGGGACTGTTTTTAGAACAGAGCTATAAAGTGGCTAGAGTATCTCATCATAGCTAAGGCTCAATCAATACAGAGTAACTCTGATGTGTAAGAATACCATGGTTGTAAATATTCTGTATTTTTAAATGCAAACTCCAACCAAGATTTGCACCTTAATCCACCCTTACATGCAGAAACACGCTTTATAAATGTTGCATCTCTCTTTCTTGCACTCATCCTCTGCTGTACCAGTGATGTCACACATAATTCCGTAAGTCATGTCATATGTGATATCATCAGTGAAGCCATTTGTGATGTCATCAGTGTGCTTCGGGGCTACACAATGGAAGCCTCATAGTTAAGGTGGCATAGCTATCAGCACCTGTCATATTTCAGGGGTTTTGTGACATTAAAGCGTCTACTTAATGTCACGTCCACAAACGTTTTTTCACTGAATAATTGCTTACTAATGCATGAAATTTAAACCCTTTGTATAACGTCACATATTTTTATTTTACATTTTATAAGTTGAAAAGTACTATAAATGAATGCTCTACACGTAATCATGCGATACTTCTGTATCCGTGTATTGCTGCATGTCAAGTTGCTATTATTATTGTAACATGTGAGAAAAATCCAACAGAAGCCAGGACACCAACAGTATGCAGGAGCATTTTCCAAAGCAATTTCACGATGCTTTTGCACACAATATATCCAAGTATTGTGCGGGTGTAAGAAATTGTCTTCCTGACTGTGCGCACAATATATGCAAGCATTCGGTCAGTGTAAGAAGCAATGTCATGCTGCCTGGGCCAATATACCAGTGTTTCCAAAAAAGAACACACTCATGTTGGTCTTACCCACATACGACAAATCTATGCTAGGTGTGCCAATATGTAACAGTATGCACATATATTCTAGTATTCCCATGCAGGAACACTTATTTTGGCTTTGTCCATAATACTAGTATTGCAAATGTAAGGAAATATAATGCCAGTAATATTTCCATGTCACTATATAAAAACATGCCTATACTGGCTATGGTAACGTAGAGCAGTATCCTCACGTAAGAATACCTATGTTGTCTTTGCCCATAAAGCCAGTAACATTGGCGGGCCACTGAATGAAAACATATCTGTGGTGTCTATCCCACTATAAGCAAGTATCAACACGTAAGAACACTCACGTTGGCACATTAAGAAAATATGTGCAATCTTGATGTGCCAATGTAGGCCAGTATTCCTGCCCCTTATGAAAACAAGTCCATTATTGCTGTGCTACTATAGGCCATCATTCTCACATTAAAAGACTTGCAGTGACTCTTTGTTGATGTCACTAATATTGTCATGCCAGTGCATTAAAACCTGCCCATGCAGGCTGTGCAACTATAGGCCTATATTGGATACTAGCCTACTGTGGCACAGCTTGCATGGCTATGTTTTCATAAAGTAAGTGGTACCTGCTAAATTTTTAGTCGGTGTCACAAAGCTCC
This sequence comes from Ambystoma mexicanum, assembly GCF_040938575.1. NCBI lineage: Eukaryota > Metazoa > Chordata > Amphibia > Caudata > Ambystomatidae > Ambystoma > Ambystoma mexicanum. The sequence goes on along the minus strand of NC_090921.1, from coordinate 315,210,122 downwards.
CTGAACCCAAGGGGGGTAGGGCAGGATAAATGTTGAAGTGCAGGTAAGCACTTTCAAAATCATTTTTAAAGAGTTTCTGGTAAGTTCCCCTTGGGAATCAATGGGACAAAGTTTATAGGTACAGCTGCGGTTATGGAGAAAAGGCAGGCACGCCTCTGTTCTTCCTTAGGGTTGTGGCTAATGCAGTACCCTTTCCCACAGGGCAACAGAGAAGAACCTCAAGAAGTTCCAGTCCCAGGTTTGAGATCCAGGAGGTAAAGAAGCACATCAGGATTCAGGCTCATGCAAGTAAATTATAAAATGCAGTGAATTAATGGGGTCCAAAGAAACCTTCAGCCATAATTATCTTGAATAACCTACAGTGTAGAGGTAGGTATTCACGTTGGCAGGTCCTACAAATGACGGCACATGAACGGCAAAACAACTCGGTGAGTAAAATATCTTTGTGGGAATATGCTTCTGCTGTTCTCGTGGTCTACCACCCCATGACCCCCACTTGTGCCGGGTTGCTGTTGTGATAACAACCCTGTTCCTGGCATGACAACACAATCCACTGGCTCCATTGCGTCATCATCTGAAAAGTGGAGAAAAATAACATCAGTACACATGTCAGAAGCACATGACACACACACACATAGGCATCACACAGACAGCCAACACATCAAGCAGACATGTCAGATTCAACTGAGAACCTGACATGCATGCAAGGTCACTTTGACATGGCATCAGTGAGTAGGCATGTAGAACGGTGTAACGTGGCTCAGAAGTGGGTTGATGCAGTGCAGTAAATGTGTATGTTACCCACTATTTACATGAACAAGTGCATCATGATGGGCATCAATATATGTGAATGCAGTGCAGTGCAAGTTCAGGCATCATGTGCAATGTGCATGCATTGGGTTGCATGGCTACAAGCAATCCACCCCTCCCTCTAAGTGGAAATGCAGGGATGGCTTGCTTGGTATCAAAAGGATGACCAGAGACCTGTGTATTGGCAGACAGTGTTCACTAGCATCTATTGCATCATCTGAGTCAACTGACAACACAGCAGATGATGATGGGACAGTAAGCAGGACACATTATTAACCCTCAGTAGTACACCCATGTGTGCAGAAGACACTACACCAGTTGGACAGAGTCCGTGGGCCAGAAACAGGGCGGGGCCTGTGCCCCACACAGACTGTCACACCCTAAACATGTGTGGGATGCAGGGCTGAGCCAGAGTGGGCATGGGAAGGCTGGTGAAATGCCATTAAATGTAGTTCACCCTGGACACGTACTACAATGATCATCCAGTCAAGGACACATAGCGGCATGCATGGAATGCACATGGAGCATGAATGGCCACTCATGTCCCTGCGGAGCATCTGCCATTTGCAAGTGAGACAGCCTGCATGAAGGACAGAAGATGTACCCCACTGCATGTGTCTGGCCGGTTTGCTGGTGGTAGTTTGCATGTACACAGGAGGCTTGAACAGGGCATTGCATCACGGCAAAATGATGCACACCAGTGCAATGTTGAAAGTGGGTTGCAGGGGGGGTGGAGGGGCAAGGGAGCATGCCTACGTAGAGTACCCACATGCAGGCAGAGGACACATGCACGTCAGTCATGCAATGACATAGTCCCAGTGCTGAGAGGAAGGACACCCTAGGCCACATGCAGAAGGGCCAGTGAGCTGGAACATGGACTGGAAGGGCATCCGGGTGACTCCGGGCGTCCTCCACCCTCCCATTACTGTTTTTTTCCTCCCCACCACCTCTCCAGCACTATCTGAAATGTCGTCAGGCCTAGTATGATAGTCTCTTGTTTTGGTCCTCCCCTCCCTTTCTGCACCCCTCTCCCTCACTTTTTGTTTTTCTCCAGCTCTACCAGAAATGTCGTCAGGCCTAGTACGGTGGTCGCCTGCCTGTTTCCATTTCCTTCCCACTCTCCCCCTCCCTTCCTTATCTATGTCTTAGCTCTTGCACTATCTGAAATGTCGTCAGGCCGACTATGATAGTTAATTTCACATCCTTACTGTTCATGGCCTGTAAGAATGTGGTTGTATTTCCCCTTGTTCCCTCCCTTGCCTTGAAGCGCTTTGAAACACATTGTGTATAGGCGCTACATAAATAAACGATCATATCATATCATAGCATGTGAATAGGGTGCAAGTGTGGTGATGAGGACAGTCCCTGTCTGCTCTACATGTCCACCATCCTGCACGGCAGGCATACATCAGTGAAGCATTGCATGACTTCCACATGAGAACCATGTACACATGACATGTAGTGCCAGTCATGCACAACACATCACACAAGTAAAACACACAAGGCCTCGACAAACACGCAACAACACTCACTGGACTGGGCATCAAAGTCCTGCATCTCTCCCACTCCTTCGACCAATTCTGGTGGTATGAACTCCGCAATGAGTGACTCGTGCGGAGTGAGGTCTTCCTCCTCAGGTGGTGGCCCATTGCCAGTCACCAGAGTCATGTTGTAATTTTGAGGCACACTTCGCCTTAGCACTGCGTTTGAGGTTATTCCAATGCTTTTTGCACTCTTGCGCCGTGCGCACCTCATGGCCGAATGCACTCACATGTTCCGCAACTTGCTTCCAGTGGGTATCACGATGGGCAGCCGTAGTTTGACAATTCGGCCCCACTAACATGTCACGGTTGGGGTCCCGCACGTAGTCCATGAGGAAGTCCAGTTCCTGCTTGTAGAAAAGCTTCTTCCTCGACGTGCCGGAGGCCGTAGCTGTGTCTGGGGTCCCAGCCTGTACTGCAGGTGCAACCTTCCTCCTCTTGGACGCTGGTCCGGACCCTGGCTGGCAAATGCCGCCCTGATCAGTATGGCCAGTGGCGCTGTGGGAATGAGCCGAGGGAGTGGAAGGTGGAACATGGAGTGAGGCCCTGACTTGCGTCAGTGGCTGCTGGGTGCCCTGGAATGGACTCTGTGCAGCAACATCCACTGTACCTGGGTCATTGACCGGGACTGTCCTGGTTGGTAGACTCACAACCGGGGTGTTGTTGGCTGCATATGCCCCTGCACTTGCCAACACACGGCTGGTCGGGGCACTATGCACCCGTCACGAGGGAAACGGCTTGCGTGTTACATCACAGATGCGCTTACGTGCTAAGGGCCTTTCCGCGAATTACACGCTGACGTGAAGTTTTTTCACGTGCCAAATCACTCCGTATCAAGCAGGCCACGCGACAACACACGGAAGACCACGCTCCTGCCCAAAAGGCCATTTTCCTGCCCCCCCAGAGCCCCGAGCACGCCCCCACCTGCCATCTGCTGCTGCCTGCCTGCTGCCCACGTGCCCTGCTATTTGGTGCCTGCACGTCAGCCATCTGCAGGGGTCCAGTTGATGTGTCCACCCCTGCTGGAACAGAAGACTCCCGACTGGGATACCATCGCTCCACAGCCCAGCCCCAGAACCCAGTTGCCCACCCACACCTGCCTCGGGGGTTACCATGTCGGGGCAAACACCATCCGAGACCACTGGCGACCCCCAGCCAGAGAGGCAGAGGGCTACCAGCTTCACCGATAAGGAAGTTGGTATCCTGGTGGAGCAAGTTCTGGGGCATCATAATGCCCTCTTCACACCATTGCGCGCCAACAAGGAAGGACGGGAGAGGATCTGGGAGGACGTAGTGGTTGCCATCAACGCGGAGGGGCTGGCAACCCGCGACATGAAGCATGTCCGGAAGCGCTGGGAGGACTTCAGGTCCAGGACCCTCAGCAAGGCCCGGCGCCTCTTCAAGGCAGAGGATGCAGAGGGGTGCCGGGTCAGCCTGAGCAACATCCAGATGAGGGTCCTGGAACGCATAAACCCAGCGCTCCACGTCCAGATCCTTCGGAGGCAGACCCATCTGGAGTTGAGCGGTAAGTAGCCATGCATTGCTCTGTGAAACAGGGCATGTTGCAGTGTGCGGGTAGTCAGCTACTTGCCTGTATGTGTGACATAGGCCATGTATGGATGTGTGTGTGCAGGGACATCATGGTGCTGAATGTGAGACCAGTAATGCATGAACCACATGGATGGTGCATGTGTTCCAATGCAACATGGGGAGCAGCATGCGGAATGCACACATGAATGCATGCCTGTCTCTGTTCTTGGACATGGATGGGGTATGAGAGATGGGTGCTGCTGTCATGGACATGTATGGTATACATGTCTGTGTGTCTGAGTAGCATGTGTGTGACTTTGAAATGCCATGGATGCATGACACATGTCTGTGACGATGTGTTAATTCACTTATGCTTTCTAGTCATCCTTGTATCCACTGTGTCTGTGGTGTACGAGCCCAGATGCATGACCCTCCGGTGATGTGTGTGCATGGGATCAGTATGAGCCCTGATGCATGTGAGTTTGAAGACAATATTTATGTCAATAGAGTCCCTTGTACATGGATGCTGATGTTGATTGCATGCGCCATGCCTGTTTCTGCATGTGTGTTGCCTGCATTGACCCATGTGTTGTGGAGGGACAGGATGGAAGTGACGTTTGACAGTGCCACTCATGTTCTATGGCTTCCTGTCTAGGGGACTATTGTACAGTACCCTGATGCTTGTGTTCTATATCTCCCTTTACGCAGCGTCGAGTGAAGAAGAGGGCGTAGACGGCGCCGTGGAGCAAAGTGGCGGGGAGGCCTCCACCGGGCGGCAACACAAGGCCCAGCCACCCTCCCAGGAATTGCCATCATCCGGGAGCGAGGGGACTGGTGCCGCGTCTGCCACTACGGCTGCAGCGGAAGGGCCGGATGAGCCCCCACAGGGGCTTACGATGGCGGAAGACGGTGCAGAGCCATCCAGGTTGGTGGTCTACCCAGAGGAGGAGGAGGCCGCTTCTGAGCAGCACATGGGGCCTGGTGGGGGTAGTACCACTGGTGCAAGTGGTGCAGTCCAGAGCCAGGGGCAGGAGGCAGCACAGGTCGCCGCAGAGGGGTCTGTGCATGTCACTGTCCCTGACCCTGTGACTGCACCACCATGCACCAGCAGGGATGCCCCATCCCAGGACCGTCCGCAGGTAGGGGGGAGGCCCACTTCATCTGGCACTCCACTAGCCCTCTCTGGGGTTATCACTTAATTGACCCTGCCGCAGCAACCCTATTTGTGTTGTGCCCTAAGGTCGCCTACAGACCATTCCAATTGTGTTGTGCCTTAGGTCGCTTACAGACCATTCCAATTGTGTTGTGCCTTAAGGTCGCTTACAGACCATTCAATTGTAGGTTAAAATTGCATTTAGTGATATGTTTCTAGTCGCTAAAATGGAACTTAGAACTTAACTATGTTTTTAGCCGCATTTTACAATGGCATACCTTTAGTTTAAAGCTGAATCTAGCTGTGCCTTGATTCGCATTCCGCAACTCCCTATTTTCAGGTTAATAGCGAAAGCTAAAATCTAACTTAGTCAGCTAGCATGTACTCTCCAAAACCAAAAAAACCAAGTATCATTGCACTAGATAGGACAGCTAAGTTACCCCTCTACGCTGCCTCCCTCATCATATTAGTGATATTATCACTCCCCTACCTTACCATGCCTATTTCTCAACAAACCATTGGACCTTTAGCAAACCAGTATCAAGATGATACTACCACATACAGGCCCTGTAGTACCACAGACAGAAACCTCAAACTTCGTGCTCGCCTACCAAAATTGTACGAACTACCAGCAAAGCAAATTGAACAAATCAACTTCCTAAAAATGAACATACAGCCGAAAACCACTGCAGAACACACTAGGAAAGCTCATATCCCTAAAAGACCCACACAAAAATGCTCCAAACCTACCATTATAGCTAGCACCATGCTCACTAAACATCACATCAAAGGTGCACTCATAAATGCTAGGTCACTAGTCGCTCATGCTACAGAAATCTCAGATATTATTCTCGGACACCACCTAGACTTCCTGTCCATATCAGAATCATGGCTTCACGATGCAGCGGGTCCCGCCCTCTCCTTATCAGTTCCCGACAATTATACCATCATACGAGCTGACAGACACACCTCCCGAGGCGGGGGTCTAGCCATTATAGCCAAGATCAGTCTTGACATAAGAGTCTCCTCATCCCCCATCACGAAATCTTGTGAATGCCTCTCGGTCAAAATAGCCACTGCCAGTTCCCAAACATTAAACATCGTCCTGCTCTATAGACCTCCTGGTCCTATTGGAACCCTTGTTGAGGACCTCTCCACCACCCTGTCCAACAATTTGAAAAACACCTCCCAAACTATAGTGCTAGGAGACTTCAACCTAGGCTACCACGATATTAAAGACACCCAGTCCACAGGTATTGCTCTGATCCTAAAAGAGCTGGGCTTTGCCCAAAGAGTCACCTGTCCCACTCATAATAAAGGTCGCATCCTTGACTGGATAGCTGATCACAACTGTGGAGTAACCATTGCTGACACTGTTCCCCAGATCTGGACGGACCACTTTCTACTACTATTTACAGTAGATACAAACTTAGCCACAGCCAAGTCCACACCTGCCCCTCCTATATCCACGAGGAACAAAAAGCTAATAACCACGGAAAAATTGTTGCCAATCATACTACCCCAACTAAACTCGCTCCCAGCTAACACGGAGCCTGATATGCTAGTTGATCAATTCAATGAAACTATGAACTCAGCCCTTGATCACATTGCACCGCTCAAACTACGGACTAGTAAACCGAAAAAACATCTCAACTCATGGTTCACCCCCACCTAAAAAATCTCAGGTTAACCAAAAGAAAACTAGAATCCAAATGGAGACTTACTCCTACAGTAGAAAACAAACTAAACCTTGCAAAGATATCATCCCAATACAAGAAAGATATCCTACTAGCCAAACAGGAAACATACAATACCAGAATATCCCAATCTAAATCAAGTGTCAGAGAACTGTTCAGTATCTTGAAAGAGCTGGAAACACCCATCATTCCCCAAGAAAACTGAACCAAGGACAAAAAATGGTGCTCAGACATTCAGTTTGCCCTTACCAACAAAGTAGTCAACCTACAAACTAAAATCGCCTCCAAAAAAGCATCTCTCACACCTCAGGATGCTCTAAACCCAGCACCCCTACTTAAATCTAAACAAATAACACGTTTCTGCTTCTCCAAGGTATCTACCATTGAAGTCGAAAAAGTGATCCTGGGACTTAAACCATCCAACTGTAAAGGCGACCAATGCCCTGACCAATTAATTAAGGATGCTGCGAGAGAACTATCGCCATTCATAACTAAACTCATCAACTCATCCTTCACTACCGGCATTGTACCGAAAAATCTTAAAGAGTCATGGGTCCTGCCACTCCTAAAGAAGCAAACCCTCGATCCTGCCATTCCCACCAATTTTAGGCCTATTACGACTGAGCCCTTTCTTTTAAAAATTTTAGACAAAGTGGCATACATGCAAATACAAAATTTCCTTGAATCCAACCACCTGCTCGGAACCCGCCAATCTGGATTCCGTCCCCAGCATGGAACAGAGACCGCCCTTATCGATCTCAAGGCCCAAATAGATCAATGTAGGGGCAATGGCCAAGCAGCCTTACACCTCTTGCTAGACCTCTGTAATGATTCAACACTAACCTGACTCATGCAGAAATCAACGAGGCAAATGGAGAGTCCCCTGAGGCCCCTAACACCTCCCTCCTCCCTGAGAGGGAAACGAAGGGTTGTGCGAGGGATCCCAGGGAAACCCTCCTGGGGGAAAAAACCCTGCTGGAACGGATGTGGAGGTGAATCGGTTGCTTTATCCGCTGGCAGTTTACAGGATTCACTGGATCTGGTCACAGAATCACGGCGAAGTCCGGATTCTAGATAAGTAAACAAGAGATGAGTGAAGGAACTAGGTACGAGAGGAATCAATGTAATGGTTGGTGATGTACCTAACGTGTCTGGAAGGGGAGGCTACCAGAGTTTCCTGTAGACTCGTGAGCAGCGGAACGGGAAGGCTGGGCAGATAGGCAAGGCTGTAGGAAAGAGCAGGAAGGAAAGATAAGCATAGGAATAAGGTATAGAATAATAAATTCCCTAGTTGCGAACTCACGTAGCGTCTGTAGAGAGTAGCGACGCACTGAGCTTCGGCTCTGCTGGGCCATATCCGGAATCCATGAGAGAACGAGATGACGTCAGAGGACGTCTGCCATGCGAACGTGAAAACACTGCACCGTAACCCAAAGGATGAGGAGCCTTCTTGGAAGAGGGGGAAACGGAGAGTGCTCGCAATCTCCAGCGTTGCCACAGGGAACGCTGGTGCCAGTACGTCGTGACAGTATGCCTCCTTCCGAGGGTAACACCCCCTGGCTTGCCCGGATGACACCTGTGAAAATGGCGAACAGTACGGGGGCGTGGACTGCTGAAGCTGGTTCCCATGTACGGTCGGCCACAGAGTAACCCTTCCAATGGATCAAATACTGCAGTCGACCGCGATGATAACGGGAATCACAAATGCCCGAGACTTCGAACTCCGGACCCTCCGTAGTAGCTACTGGAGGCGGGTAGGCCTTTGTAGATCGACCAAAACGATCCTATACGTGAAGCTTGAGTTGTGAAATGTGAAAAACTGGGTAGATTCTGGACCAAGAAGGTGGAAGCCGTAACTCAAAAGCCAAGGAACCTTTTGCTCTCAATACCGTGAAAGGTCCAAAATATTTCGGAGCCAATTTAGAAGGAACCAGATGTCTGGGCAGAAACTTTGCTGAGAGCCAGACCAAATCCCCCGGAACAATCACTGGAGATGGTGAACGATGCAAGTCAGCATAACGTTTAGAATGCTCTTGAGCTTCCAGTAATGCGGTTCTGGCCAAAAGATGTCCCTGTTGAATGTCGCCCATTAGGGCGTCCACATCTGGAAAGGCCGAAGATCTGAGAAGAGAGGATGAATAGCAGGAAGGATCGTACCCATAGGTACAATGAAAGGGACTAGTTTTGATAGAAGCATGAGGAGCGTTATTGTAGGCAAACTCTGCCAAAGGTAACAAATCCTTCCAGTTGTCCTGTGCCGCTGATACAAAACAGCGCAAATACGTTTCCAGAGTTTGATTTAAACGTTCAGTCTGCCCATTAGTTTGAGGATGGTAACCCAAACTCAAGGCTCTCTTTATGCCTAAGGCAGAGCACACTTGTTGCCAATATCGGGAAATATATTGGGAACCCCGATCCGACACTATGCTGTCAGGGAGACCATGCCGGGAAAAGATGGAGTCTATGAAATGTCTGGCCATCTGTGGAGCTGTCGGTACTGAGGGCAGAGCCTGGAAATGAGCCAATTTGGTGAAATAATCCACCGTTACCATAATGGTGGTATGATCTTTAGACTTAGGTAAGTCAACAATAAAATCTGTAGAAATCAATTGCCAAGGACGAGTAGGTATCTGGACTAGAGCCAGCTTTCCCAATGGTTTACTGCGAGGTACTTTGACTTGCAGACAGATCACACAGGAAGAGACGTAATCTGTCACGTCCCTTCTTAAGGTTTCCCACCAGAAATGTCTCAGTATGAGCTCCTGGGGGCTGGCTATTCCACGATGTCCAGCTACACTAGAATCGTGACACATGTGCATTACTTCAGTTCGGAGCTGGAGTGAGGGAATGTACACCTGATGACCCCGGTAGAAACATCCGTCTTCGAGACTTAGTCCCCATTTATCCGCCTGAAATCTAATGGAGTCCATTAAGACATGAGTTTTGGCTGCTACAGAGTGAAGGAAGTCCTGAACTGTAGATATAAATGTAGCATGAGGAAACAGTCTTTCGGTCTGAAAACCAGATTTGCAATCGGGATCTCTTCGAGATAGAGCGTCTGCTTGAAGATTGATTTTGCCTGGAATGATAGTGAACGTGATATTGTAGGGAGAGAAAAAATGGGCCCATCTTGCTTGCCGGCTGTTGCGAGTCTCAGCATATTGTAAACTCTTGAGATTCTGATGGTCGGTGCGGACCTCAATGGGATGTTGGGAGCCCAAAAGGAGATGTCTCCATTCTTGAAAGGCCCGTTTTATAGCCAGCAACTCTTTCTCTAACACCGTGTAATTGATCTCAGAGGGAGAAAAAGTCTTGAACAGAAAAGCCACAGGGTATTCTGTTCCTTGGGCAAAAGCTTGTTTAAGTACCGCACCCAAAGCAAAATGGGAGGAATCAGTTTCAACAATAAACGGTAAGCTCTGATCTGGGGTTCGCAAGAGTGGAGCGGAAGTAAAAAGAGTCTTCAAAGTATCAAAGGCTGACTGGGCGTCTTCTGTCCAGTTAAAAGGCTTTCCCTTCTTGAGTAAACTTGTAAGGGGCAGAACGATTGAGGAAAATCCCGCTATAAATTTCCTATAGAAATTAGAAAACCCCAGAAATCTCTGTAGTTCCTTGATAGAACTAGGAGAGGACCATTCCAGAATAGCGGTCACCTTGCGGGGATCCATGGAAATTCCAGTAGGGGACAGAACGAACCCCAGGTACGTGACCGTAGTCTGATGGAATCTGCACTTTTCTGGCTTGCAATAGAGGTGGTTACTTCGTAATCGGTGTAATACCTGACACACGTGTTGGTGATGTTCTGTAGGATTCCTGGAAAACACCAATATGTCGTCAAGATACACCACTACCGTATGAAGAAGGAGGTCTGAGAATATATGGTCAATGAATCTTTGAAAAACTACAGGTGCATTCGCGAGTCCGAAGGGCATCACCCGGTATTCGAAATGACCAAAGGGGGTACGAAACGCAGTCTTCCACTCATCCCCTTCTTTAATTCTGATGAGGTGATAAGCCCCTATGAGGTCCAACTTTGTGTAAATCGTTGCCCCTTTTACTGCTTCTAGGATGTCTGGTATTAAGGGCATTGGGTATCGATCGGGAATTGTGATCTTGTTAAGGCCCCTATAATCAATGCAGGGACGTAACTCGTCTGTGTCCTTCTTTGCTATGAAGAATAACGATGCGCCTGCAGGGGAAGTCGATTCAGCAATCAAACCATTTCTAAGGTGGGTATCCAAATACTGTCGTAGGACTGATTTTTCCTTCTCGGAAAGGATGTACATCTTTTCAAAAGGGAGTGGCTGAGAGGAGTCTAGACGAATGCAACAATCGTCTCTACGATGAGGCGGAAGTTCAGAAAATTTGGAAGAGGAGAAAATGTCCTGAAACTATTCGTACTCAGGAGGAACAAGACTAATCAAGTCTACTATCCTTTGAGGGGCAACAGGATTCGAAGAAGGAGGACAAAATCCGACCGATCCTTCAGCAAGACAGTGTTGGGTACAGTATTCTGATCCTAAAAAAATCGGTTGTCCAATTTATCTGGCTGTCCAATTTATGTAAGGGTTATGTAGTCTTAACCATGGCAAGCCCAAAATGACAGGGTAGTGAGCTGCTTTTATAATATCAAATACGGCGTCCTCCCTGTGTGATCCAATGAACATCTTCAAAGTGTGAGTCTGTTCTCGTATGGGTCCCGATATTAGTGGGGTTCCGTCTACGCCTTCTACAGGTATAGCGATTGCTTTAGGAGATCGGGGAATATTCAGTTTTCTCGCCCAAAAATCATCCATGAACAAACCAGCTGCCCCACAGTCAACCAAGGCTGGGACAGTAACAATGTTTTCATCTGGCAGAGAAAAAGTGACACGCAGGACTACCATGTCCAGCGAGGGAGACAACCTTGTAGGAGATTGGGAACCTGTATCTGTTACCCCGACCGTATGTCCCCTTACGGTTGAGGTCTGGCGTTTCCCGAACGAAATGGTTTTCTGAGAGGAGCGACTGGGCACTCGTACACGGCATGGTCAGAAGAGCCGCAATACATGCATAGTCCCTGGTTTCTTCTGCGGGCGCGTTCCTCTTGAGTCAGAGGACCCCGTGTAGTGCCCAACTGCATAGGTTCTTCCGGAGTAGCTGTTTTAGGGAAGGATGCTAATTCTGGCGCAGAGCGATGACTTCTCCCTTTTCTCCTCTCCGTGTGCCTTTCTTGCAGCCGATAGTCCAGCTGCATGGTTAACGAAATTAGTTCAGCTAATGTGTTTGGTCTCGGAACTCGAGCTAGTTCATCTTTAAACTCCTCATTAACCCCTCTCCTAAACAACGTAATAAGCGCATCATCGGCCCATTATGTGCCTAAGGCCATTTGTTTAAAACGGGTAATGAATTCTAAGATTCCTAAAGACCCTTGCTTGAAATCTAGAAGTTTCTCTTGAGAGGAGACATTGTATTCCCTCCGAGAAAACATAGCTTTTAGGCTCACCTAAAAGCGGGCACAGAATCCAATATGGCATTGTTGGAAGTGACAATAGGCGTGGCCCAAGCTAGCGCGGGACCTGTGAGATGAGTAATCATATATCCCACTCTATCTCTGTCCGAGGGAAAAAAGGATATCTTAAAAGCAAATTGCACCGTACATGCATCCAAAAATTCCCTTAAAGAATGCGGGTTTCCGTCGTATTTCCCGCCTGGTAGAGGGCCAGGAGGAATCTCTGAACTAGTGGGGGCCTTAATTAACATTTGCTGTTTGAGGATTGCATTTTCATGCTTTAAGGCTTGTACCTCATGGGACAATCCTTGTACTGCGGCCGTTAATTGCTGCACTTGGTCTAAGGCTGCCTGTAAAGTAGCCATGATGTGTATCTAAGCCTTTTTCTTTTATGGCGTCGCTAGCTGTAATGATTCAACACTAACCTGACTCGTGCAGCAATCAACGAGGCAAATGGAGAGTCCCCTGAGGCCCCTAACACCTCCCTCCTCCCTAAGAGGGAAACGAAGGGTTGTGCGAGGGATCCCAGGGAAACCCTCCTGGGGGAAAAAACCCTGCTGGAACGGATGTGGAAGTGAATCGGTTGCTTTATCCGCTGGCAGTTTACAGGATTCACTGGATCTGGTCACAGAATCACGGCGAAGTCCGGATTCTAGATAAGTAAACAAGAGATGAGTGAAGGAACTAGGTACGAGAGGAATCAATGTAATGGTTGGTGATGTACCTAACGTGTCTGGAAGGGGAGGCTACCAGAGTTTCCTGTAGACTCGTGAGCAGCGGAACGGGAAGGCTGGGCAGAAAGGCAAGGCTGTAGGAAAGAGCAGGAAGGAAAGATAAGCATAGGAATAAGGTATAGAATAATAAATTCCCTAGTTGCGAACTCACGTAGCGTCTGTAGAGAGTAGCGACGCACTGAGCTTCGGCTCTGCTGGGCCATATCCGGAATCCATGAGAGAACGAGATGACGTCAGAGGACGTCTGCCATGCGAACGTGAAAACACTGCACCGTAACCCAAAGGATGAGGAGCCATCTTGGAAGAGGGGGAAACGGAGAGTGCTCGCAATCTCCAGCGTTGCCACAGGGAACGCCGGTGCCAGTAAGTCGTGACAACCTCTCAGCAGCGTTCGATTTAGTCGACCATACAGTCTTATGTAGCCACCTAGACTCTGCTGCTCACTTCTCCAAAGAGGCCATATTATGGATCAAATCCTTCCTGAATAACCGCACCATGAGAGTCTTCTCTCCATCAGCCTCAGCTGACCCGATCCCTATAACGTGCGGTGTACCCCAGGGATCTTGTGTATCACCAACCCTCTATAACATCTTCACAAAGCCGCTCTTTGACGAAATGGATCATCTGGGTATCGCCTAGACTAACTATGCAGACGATACCCAGATCCTCCTTCCGCTTTCTGGAGATTACGTCGTGGATCTGGCTTTAGTGAATAAAATCTACAGCATCGTTCAGGCCTGGATGGCCACACACGGCTTATGCCTGAACAACGACAAAACTGAGCTCATAATCCTAGGCACTCCGACATACATAACTAAACTTAACACTGACTATGCCAGCTTCATTATCGATGGGAATAATATCAAAGTAGCAAAGGAAGTCAAGACCCTAGGCTTCTACCTTGACGCCACCTTAAACTTCGGCAAACAAGTCAACTCCCTAGCCTCTTCTACAGCATATACTTGCAAACTCATTAGAGCCAGCAAGCCATTCCTCTCCACAGACAGCTGCATCACGCTTGCCAGAGCCTTTATACTGTCCAAACTGGACTACTGTAATGGTCTCTACATTGGGGCTAACAAACAGACTATCCAAAAAATCCAGGTCCTACAGAATAATGCCCTGAGAGCCGCGCTCAAGATCAACAGGAAAGAGCATATCTCCTCTATAAGGAGAGAATATAAATGGCTATCCACTCAGGACAAAATCCAACTCAAAATTGCCTCCCTTACTCACAAGTGCCTCAACAACATGGCACCACCCTACCTCATGGACAGGCTACACTTAAGAACCTCACCTAGACCAACAAGAACGGTCAATGCGAATTGCCTCTATGTCCCTCGCTTTAAACGTGCCACTATTGGAGGACATAGCTTCGCAGTCAAAGCAGCACAGCTTTGGAACTCCCTACCACATGACATAAGAGAACCCCAGCCCTTCGCGAAATTCAGGCAGAATTTGACCAAGTGGCTGAGAGCCAAGGACATCTAACTAATCCGACCTGCTTGACCTGACTGTCCCTACTGGCGATCCACCTGCATGCCCCAGCTCTGATACCTCAGTCTGTATTTTACACCTACTGGCGATCCACCTGCATGCCCCAGCTCTGATACCTCAGTCTGTATTTTACACCATTGTATATTAATGTACGTATTCAACTATTTTATACCATTGTTTATTACTGTATATCACCTCCAGATTGTTAAGTATTCCTGTATCCTTATCACTTCTTGTCTGGACCTAGCTCCAGCCCTGCTCATTCTTGCTTATTGTATACTGTATTATGACGATGCACATGTACCTGTACATATTTTATTTATTGTAGAATGTACTATGATTATGTAGATGTACCTGTAACAAAGTTGAACATATTCTTGTCTTGTGCGCCCTGATGCTCCAGGGCTTGGCGCGCCTTACAAATAATAAACTGAACTAACTAAACTAACTAAACTAAACTAGCTGCAGACGAGGAGACCCATGACGGTATGGGGTCCGTTCTGATTGGTGTCGCGTTGCGCACGCGTGTCATTCGTGATGACGTGCGTGCTTCCTGGGGGGACCACGCACGCCTTCACGAAGAGCTGCGTGGCAACGTGGCACAGTTGGGAGGGGCCCTGGTCGGAGGGTTCCTACATGTGTCGAGCACTCTGGTGGCCCTCTCCTCCTCTGTGAAGAATATGTGCCTGTCGTTCTCCCTGCCATCTTCCGGCCCAGATTCCACCAGGGCCCCCTGTGGATCTGGCTCGACCAACACAGCCAGCTTGGTGTAGATCACATCCCTGCCACAGTCGGGAGTCGGAGGTCCAGCAGGGGTGGACACCCCACCAACTGGAGACCAGCAGATGGAGGATGTCCCGGCATCATCGGGCAGGGCACATGGACAGCAGCAGCAGGCTCAAGGTGGGAGCAATGATGGCTCTGGGCCATCAACATCAGAGGGGCAGGCATCGGCCGGAGGGCAGGAGGACCCTGGAATGGGAGTGTCTTCCGTGTGGCAGCGGTTGGGCCAGCGGATAGATTTGGAGCGGCGGTGGGCGGAAGAGGCACGGCTCACCACGGTCAGGATGGAGTTCTCCATGCGCAGGGCATTGAGGAGGGCTGAGTGCCTCGAGCCAACTCGCAGGGAGTTGGAACAGGCCATGACTGCATCCCTGCAAGACCTCTGGGCCAGGGCAGAGGCCCGCCTCCGGGACATCGATATGGAGTTCGATGATGCCCTGGCCTGGGACATCACAGAGTGAGCCGTAGGACTTGCCCGCCGCCATTGTATATAGTTAGTTAGTGTTAGGTTTCCTTTCTGTTTTTATTTCTGTTGGTGGCGCTTGGACAATGCCCCACCTTTTTGTATATAGTTCTTCATTAGGTAGGGTTTTTGTAGGTTTCATTTCAATGGTTGGGCTCATGGACCCTGGATTTGTACTTTGTAAATAGTTCTACACTGGATTTCACTTCTTATTTTTTATTTTTTCATGGATCAAATGTTTTGTCTTGTTTTATCACTTTGGATTTGTTTTGCCGGACTGACACTTTGGACACATGCTTTTGGATTGATTTGGATTCTGCTTTCCTACATTTTTATTTTATATTTTGGACATGCAACTTTTTAATCATTATTTCCATTCTTGTGTGTTTCATTTAATTCCCTTGCTTTGTTGTTTAATACATTTTTATTTCCTACTTCAATGTGTGGTATTCTCTCTTTGGTTTCATGCATGTCTCGATGTGTGTTTTCTCAATCACATGCACCCATTGTGTGGGTGTGATGGAAATGTGTTGATGTGCATACTTGGCATTTGGGATGTTTCATGTGATGGGGATTTCATTGTGGGGTGGATGTAATACCTGGTTGTGTGTTTGGACTGGGGTGGCGTGGAGTGTGATTTGGGTGGCCATAAGGCCCATGATTTTGGATCGTCATGACATGTTGGAGGGGACAAGAGTCGGGGTCTGCTGGCAGGTGCCTGTCACTGCTGGGTGGGCGGGTGAGGGGACATGAGTCGGGGCCTGCTGGCAGTTGCCTGTCACTGCTGGGTGGGTGAGTGGGTGGGGGACATGAGTAGGGGCCTGCTGGCAGGTGCCTGTCACTGCTGGGTGGGTGAGTGGGTGGGGGGAAATCAGTCGGGGCCTGCTGGCAGGTGCCTGTCACTGCTGAGTGGGTGGGTTAGAGGGTGGGGGGACATGAGTCAGGGCCTGCTGGCAGGTGGCTGTCACTGCTGGGTGGGTGAGTGGGTGGGGGGACTTCGAGTCGGGGCCTGCTGGCAGGTGCCTGTCAATGCTGGGTGAGTGAGTGGGTGGGGGGACATGAGTCGGGGCCTGCTGGCAGGTTCCTGTCACTGCTGGGTGGGTGAGTGGGTGGGGGGACATGAGCCGGGGCCTGCTGGCAGGTGCCTGTCACTGCTGGGTGGGTGGGAGTGCAGGGGGACATGTGTCGGTGCTCACTTGTGCATGGTGACATGTGGGCTGGCTGGGGGGCATGGCCAGGGTGGATGGGCTGCCTGCGGGGCATGGCCAGCGGTGCAGGGTAGTCCCTTGTGTTGTTGGCTGCCTGCAGGGCCTGGGGAGGAGGGGAGGACACACCTGGGAGGACACAGACTGCCAATTTGCGTTAGGGCACCCCAAGAATACACGTTCCCCTCCGGTGGCAGCGAAAACGCATGTAAAACTCCCCGCACACCCCTCTGAATACATGCAACCCGCTCGGCCAAGGCCTATTGCGTGTAATACGTCCCACGCACCCCTCAGAATACACGTACCCCACTCGCACAAGGCCTATCGCGTGTAAAACGTCCCGCACACCCCTCAGAATACACATACCCCGCTCGCACAAGGCCTATCGCGTGTGATGCTTCACGTGCACCCCCGAAATACACATACCCCGCTCGCACAAGGCCTATCACGTGTAAAACGTCCTGCGCACCCCTCAGAATACACGTACCCCGCTCGCACAAGGCCTATCGCCTGTAATACGTCCCGCCCACCCCTCAGAATACACGTACCCCACTCGCACAAGGCATATCGCATCTGATACTTCATGCGCACCCCCGAAATACACGTACCCCGCTCGCACACAAGGCCTGTCGCATGTAAAACATCCCACGCACCCCTCAGAATACACGTACCCTGCTCACACAGGGCCTATCGCGTGTGATACTTCACGCGCACCCCCGAAATACACGTACCCCACTCGCACAAGGCCTGTCATGTGTAAAACGTCCCGTGCACCCCTCAGAATACACATACCCCGCTCACACAATGCCTATCGCGTGTGATTCTCCCCGCACACCCCTCAGGATACACGTACCCCGTCGCACAGTGAAATCGCGTGTAAAACGTCCCGTGCACCCCTCAGAATACACGTACCCCGCTCGCACAAGGCCTATCATGTGTGATACTTCACACGCACCCCCGAAATACACGTACCCCGCTCGCACAAGGCCTATTATGTGTAAAACGTCCCGCGCACCCCTCAGAATACACATACCCCGGTCGCCCAGCAACATTGTGTGTAAAACGTCCCGCGCAGTCCTCAGAATACACGTACGCCGCTCGCACAAGGCCTATCGCATGTGACACTTCCCGTGCACCCCCCAAATGCACTGTACCGGCCCTGTGGACTGATGCTGGGTTAGCGCGGCTCTTTGCGCTGCATTGGGGATTTCAATGCCTTATCCTTGCTCAAGGGGCGTACTTGGAGGCGTAACTGGCGCTGCGGGATGTTCTCTGCGCCAGCGCTCAAAATGGCTTTGATATTCCATGAATATGCAGTGCGCCAGAATGCTGTTTGGCGCTCACGGCTGGCGCACGCTACCTCTCTGCGCTGCCTCTGCGCTGAAATCTATGAATTACCCTCTAAATGTCTAAAAGTAAATCTTCAATTTCTAAGCTTCATTACTTTTTTATATAAGTAATTATGTAGCATTCATTTTGTAGAATACACATGCTTAGAATTCTTATAATATATCACAATACATAAGTACATGTACTTTGTTTTACGCGTGTTTTTTAACACTTCTTAATACGTTTATATACTATTTTTATAATAAGCATAATAGAAAATGTAAATCTGTACATTTTGCATTTTCCTAACACCCAGGATTCAACATGTTTCTATTTCTATCTATTCCTATTATCATTTTCTACTACTGTATATGCATATTATATTATCTTTGATCTAAATCACATTTGCCACACTCGGGTACATTCTATGAAGTGGACTATTTTAATTGCTTGCTGTTAAACCAAATTATAGATATTTCTAAAATATAACATATTTATAATTTATATTTTAAATGTTAGCCTTTAATAAGTGCTACAAATTAATGGTCCACAAGTACTCATATCATATATGTGTAACGTCTATTGTTCTATGTCATGTTCTTACAATTATTAAGTATACTGAAATAACATATTCACCAAGAGGGTGACCCACAAATATCTTATCATAAATAAGGAGTGATCTCATGTCTGATGTCATCAGTGACGCAATCAGTGATGTCATATATGATCTAATTGGTGACGCCACCAGTGATGTTAGCGGTGATGAAATCTCTGATGTCAACATTGTGGTCATGCTCTGCACAACAGCGGGCGAGTTTGCTGAATTGTCTGCTGAATTAAAAGGGTTTTGCTACGTTAAATGTTCACCTTAACATCACTTTAACTAAGGTTTTTTTAGTGAATTTGAACAGTTTTGTTGCCATGTATTGTTCATTTTAACTGTTTTCAAACTAAAAGTCTTTTCAGTGAATATAATACATGCATATATTACAGAGACGGAAAAGAGTGTATAACATTGGTGCCATTTGCCAAATCCACACAAAACGTTGTGACAACAATATACACCAGACCTTGCATAGTTTTGTTGCATTTACTGTGATTTTGTCAATGGGGGGCAAAGTTTTAGGGGGGTCATTGTAGGTGAAAAACGGTTTTTGGGCGGCTTATATCTTTGCTGTTGTTTTGCAAATCTGCACGAACCTTGGCAAAAATAACGGCCATTTTGGTGTGGTTTCGTCAAGGGTGGGGCACGTTGCAGGGAGGTCAGTGTCAGTGAATAACAGATTTTGTGCTTCATATAATGTTGGTGCTGTTCGACGAATCTGCACAAATCTTCGAAAAAACAATACAGACCTGACTTTCAATTTTCTTGCAAAGTCTGGTGTGGTTATGTCAAGGGTGGAAAAGGTTGTAGGGTGGGTCCAATCATTTCTGGAATCTCAATAGACTTGAATTGGGACAACATTTTGCTTTTGGCTACATCCCGAACCGCAGGATGGATTTGCACCAAACCTGTGAGAGGATCTTTGGTCAGGTCCTCACAAAAGCATGCTTTTGCACGTTTGGTGTTAATCCAGCCAGTGTTTTATTTTTTCAAAAGTGCCAAAATGTGTGTACAAAATATCGTAATACAACTTTAGGGCCTGAGACTGCCCCTTATTATGTATGTTTTATTCTTGAGTGGACAGGTGCAAAGTTATAATTGGAGAACTAATGGATAGGGGCTGTTTTTAGAACAGAGCCATAAAGTGGCTAGAGTATCTCATCATAGCTAAGGCTCAATCAATACAGAGTAACTCTGATGTGTAAGAATACCATGGTTGTAAATAATCTGTATTTTTAAATGCAAACTCCAACCAAGATTTGCACCTTAACCCACCCTTACATGCAGAAACACGCTTTATAAATGTTGCGTCTCTCTTTCTTGCACTCATCCTCTGCTGTACCAGTGATGTCACACATAATTCCGTAAGTCATGTCATATGTGATATCATCAGTGAAGCCATTTGTGATGTCATCAGTGTGCTTCGGGGCTACACAATGGAAGCCTCATAGTTAAGGTGGCATAGCTATCAGCACCTGTCATATTTCAGGGGTTTTGTGACATTAAAGCGTCTACTTAATGTCACGTCCACAAACGTTTTTTCACTGAATAATTGCTTACTAATGCATGAAATTTAAACCCTTTGTATAACGTCACATATTTTTATTTTACATTTTATAAGTTGAAAAGTACTATAAATGAATGCTCTACACGTAATCATGCGATACTTCTGTATCCGTGTATTGCTGCATGTCAAGTTGCTATTATTATTGTAACATGTGAGAAAAATCCAACAGAAGCCAGGACACCAACAGTATGCAGGAGCATTTTCCAAAGCAATTTCATGATGCTTTTTCACACAATATATCCAAGTATTGTGCGGGTGTAAGAAATTGTCTTCCTGACTGTGCGCACAATATATGCAAGCATTCGGCCAGTGTAGGAAGAAATGTCATGCTGCCTGGGCCAATAAACCAGTGTTCCCAAAAAAGAACACACTCATGTTGGTCTTACCCACATAAGACAAATCTATGCTAGGTGTGCCAATATGTAACAGTATGCACATATATTCTAGTATTCCCATGCAAGAACACTTATTTTGGCTTTGTCCATAATACTAGTATTGCAAATGTAAGGAAATATAATGCCAGTAATATTTCCATGTCACTATATAAAAACATGACCATACTGGCTATGGTAACGTAGAGCAGTATCCTCACGTAAGAATACCTATGTTGTCTTTGCTCATAAAGCCAGTAACATTGGCGGGCCACTGAATGAAAACATATCTGTGGTGTCTATCCCACTATAAGCAAGTATCAACACGTAAGAACACTCACGTTGGCACATTAAGAAAATATGTGCAATCTTGCTGTGCCAACGTAGGCCAGTATTCCTGCCCCTTATGAAAACAAGTCCATTATTGCTGTGCTACTATAGGCCATCATTCTCACATTAAAAGATTTGCAGTGACTCTTTGTTGATGTCACTAATATTGTCATGCCAGTGCATTAAAACCTGCCCATGCAGGCTGTGCAACTATAGGCCTATATTGGCCTACTGTGGCACAGCTTGCATGGCTATGTTTTCATAAAGTAAGTGGTACCTGCTAAATTTTTAGTCGGTGTCGCAAAACCCCCTCAAGAAGTTCCAGTCCCAGTTTTGAGATCCAGGAGGTAAAGAAGCACATCAGGATTCAGGCTCATGCAAGTAAATTATAAAATGCAGGGAATTAATGGGGTCCTTCAGCCATAATTATCTTGAATAACCTACAGTGTAGAGGTAGGTATTCACGTTGGCAGGTCCCACAAATGACGGCACATGAACGGCAAAACAACTCGGTGAGTAAAATATCTTTGTGGGAATATGCTTCTGCTGTGTATGTGTGTTATAATGTTATAAGTAGTGTTAGTCTACTGGGTGAATTCAACCCATGGCTGTGGTGTGATGTCATGAGTGTATGGTGTAAGCTAGTTGAATGAGTGGAATGGGATCCTCTCAGTCTAACCACTGTCAGCTGGAGATTGCCTGGATGGTGGACCAATGAATTTACCTGAATAAACAGTAATTTCCCGGACCTGATCGCCTTCTGCCAGAGAACCTACCTGACCAGAACTAATGAGACCTGCACTGGGCGTCATATGTTTTTGAGTTGTCGCTAACCGCCCTAGATTGAGCCACTTCTTAATTTCTTTCAGAATTTATTGTGCCAAACTGAAGAAGCAACTGGGGTATTTATTGTGTCAATCTCTTAGTTATGAAATTAGATCAATTTGCTAATTCTTGAGAAATATTTTGAGTATTCTGATGTCATATCCCATCATCTAATAATGATCTTTGCATTAGAGCACTATAAAATATAAGAATCCAAAAATGGGATATTATAAACACTTAATAGAATGCATGTGTGCGAATACTAATTCAAAATCTTTGTCCTATAATAATGAAAAACGTTCAAATCTATAATATAAAATAATATACTTAAGGAATAAACCCCAACAGGTGGTGGCTTTATTAGGACAGGTAATGCCCTGGGGCCAAGCTGGAAGCCCAAGCGAAGCAAGGGCTTTAATGTTAGTCCCAGGGCATTACCTGCCACGATAAAGCCCCAGTTTGGAGGGCTTTATTGCTATTAACATCCCAGCATGTTGTACCAGGATGCTAACAGTTTTTTTTTTTCTCAAGATGAGAAACGGCGTGTTTGTCATTTCTCAACTTGAAATAAAAGTACAATGCGAGAAGGACACAACATGTAGCCACGTTAGGAGGATATATGAAGACATCTGATGAGTGTCCATTTTTCGTTGTCACTCATTCGAATGTATTTAACTGCAAATGAGATGGCAGCCGATGGCACTCCAAACACGACCAATGGCATCTCTGAACCATGGAATCAGGCCATCCATTCATCAGTTTGCTGGACAGTTATGATACACAGGTTTGGGGGGCACCCCTACTAACAAAGGTGGCTGGGGTACACAATCAAAACAATATAATTAAATCCACCAATGGAAAATGTTTCTGATTGGAATAAATACGTGAATTCAGCAGGTGCAGGTATGCAAAACTGATATCCCACCATACAGATTCTAAAGTGTCACCAAATACTAAACACAGAGAAGGAAGAAACACATTGTATGCACTTAAATATATGTGAAAAATTACACATTGCGGGCTAAATATTACAGATGGATTTTTAATGTTCCAAAGAGTAAAAAGCATAAAATATTTCAAGACAGTGTATATGAGACTAGCAAGGGTGAAATCATAACCATAGATAAAAGGAGAGTCTCAGGGACAAAATAAGCCCTTGGACTAGCCTAAAGAAAATAAGAAGATAGAAAAAGTAAAAGGAGCCTAGCTGACAAAAAGCAATGGGACCGGGGGATATAACAAGGGAGAAAAGAGGAGGTGGAAGGGAAGAAAGCGCATTCAACGGTGGTAAGTAAAAGCAATGGGAGCGGGGGATATAACAAGGGAGAAAAGAGGAGGTGGAAGGGAAGAAAGCGCATTCAACGGTGGTAAGTAAAAGCAATGGGAGCGGGGGATATAACAAGGGAGAAAAGAGGAGGTGGAAGGGACGAAAGCGCATTCAACGGTGGTAAGTAAAAGCAATGGGAGCGGGGGATATAACAAGGGAGAAAAGAGGAGGTGGAAGGGAAGAAAGCGCATTCAACGGTGGTAAGTAAAAGCAATGGGAGCGGGGGATATAACAAGGGAGAAAAGAGGAGGTGGAAGGGACGAAAGCGCATTCAACGGTGGTAAGTAAAAGCAATGGGAGCGGGGGATATAACAAGGGAGAAAAGAGGAGGTGGAAGGGAAGAAAGCGCATTCAACGGTGGTAAGTAAAAACAATGGGAGCGGGGGATATAACAAGGGAGAAAAGAGGAGGTGGAAGGGAAGAAAGCGCATTCAACGGTGGTAAGTAATAACATTGTAACAAAATAAATTGAACCAGAAGCAATGTCTGAAAACTTATTCAACTTTCAAAATAGATCATTGTAGAAGTTGCTCATATTTCAACTTCCTCATCTAGGTCTGAATCAATTACCCTGTTCTACATTTTCTCATTTCATGGGAACTATATCAAACAAAACCACAATTGTATGAACACAATGAGTTTTGTAAAAAATTGTATTTCATGTAAAATACATTGCAGTTATTCAGATACCAAGTTTCATAATCTTAATGCATGAAGGATACATCACAGTTATTTAGATGCAAAGTTCACAGATTATTTATGTATAGAAGGCTTTTTTTTCTCGTTTCTGCCAACGTGTGTGGTGAGGCTAAGGAGAAGGGCGGAGGAAATCAACACCAAAGGGATTTGTGACCCCTATGGACAACACGTTTCAGCGGGATGAAAATTAGTCCAATCACCTTCCTCAGGGAAATGTTGGAAACCATGAAAATAATTGAAACAAATGTATCAGTGACACTCTAGAGTCATATCCAAACACTCAAATAAAAGAATATGAGCCCATGATGGGCACCCGGTAACACTTACCCTAAAAGTGAACTGGGTGTGCTAGTGGACTACCCCAGCCAGCCGTCCAGGTGGCCGGGAGCAGCACCCACACTGTCGCAGTGTGTGTCGGATTTTGCGTAATGCAGTCTGCTTTCCTCCTAGTTAGACATATATATATATATATATATATATATATATATATATATATATATATATATATATATATCTCAGTGGATCGACTATGAGCCAACTGCTCTGAATGATCTGTTGTAAATGTTGATTTAAAAGCATGCCCATGAAGATAGTGTGCAAAGTAATAATGCATGCATCTCGGTGGAAAAGGAGTTGGTGCACACACCCCTAGGTAGGTGAATGGCATAGTAACCCTGTGACAGTAATGCTACTTAGTACTGTTGGTGACCAATGGAGAGGGAAAACACCTACCCTACTCATTCCTGAGTGTCCCTTCATATCATAAAAGGTGGAAGGAGGCTGTCGTGATTCGTCTTCCCTCAGTAGTGACCTTCAAGCGGGACACAAAAATGAATCTGTGTGCAAAATAAAAGCACCATGAAAGGTTTTGTATCAAATATCTCGAACCTATGTATTGCGTGGGGCTAATAGTCAGGAGGTTATGCCAATTGCATGTCTGCTGAGTAGAAATGGCAGGACTGCACCAGGCCTGCTAGATAAAAAGCTTGCCCGATGCTTGCTTGTGCAGTCTCGGTGGGTACGTGAGAGTGTACAAAATGTGGAAAGCGTTCTGGCCCGCGTTCGCTGTGTGCTATGGTAGTTACAGCAACCTATCGATGCTTGCTCGAATAAGCGGACACAGAAAGAGCATAATGATGTCATGGCGTCTGCTCCGTAGATAATGTGTTGTGACTATAATGTTACTAAGCAATGACCCCGCATTTGGAAAATCATAAGCAGGATGTCGGTACCTCTCCCAAAGGTACTAAGGGAGAGGAGAAATGTAGCGGCCTTACTGGCAATAAGTCTAACGAAGTGAGCAGACTACAAATGTCATTTGTGTAGGCCCTGAACTATAAATCGCTATTTGCTGTCTAACAATCAGAGAAATGACAACAGGAGCAGGAATCGTGTGGGTTACAGACAGACATTGCTGTATGCCACAGATCTATATGTTGGGTAGAAGTTTCTCATTGAGACCCTTATTGTAAGAGTCCAGTCTGTGTATCCAACGTGATTCTTTTTCTAACAGACTTTTTTGGATGTTCGGTGTGCCTTTCACAGACCACCATAATATCTGGGTGGGTGTTTTGTTGGAATTCTATATAATGATTAACCAAGGGGGAAGTGATATTTCTGCATCAAATTTTGGACCTGTGTTCTGAGATCCGGATATGAACAGCTCTTGTAGTTTGGCCCATGTTTGCAGTAGATTATGTGTAGTTTTACAGTTTGTCAAATTGTGGAAGTGTCCACGTTCTGTCCCCAATGTTGAATGATTTCAACCAGGTAGTGAATTGACATGCAATCTAATTCCCACAAGGAAGGAGTCCTACCGTAGCTCGGAGATTTCAAGGACCAGCTCTTATGGTGTCTGCATTAAATTGAGGGTGGACCAAATGATCCCTCAAGTTCTTAGGTCATTTAAAGTCAGAGCGATGTCTAGGTTCGTCAGGTAGGTTCAATTGCACAACTGAACATTTAGGTACAGTCAGCTACCCACACTATCATTTGATAGTGCAGATTAAACATGGTAAATCTAATGATTTCTTTCAACATGACTTAACGCCTACTTAAAAGGTTTTACTTTCTCAGCAGGACTGATTATCTCTCTCAGAGAAAATTATACAATGAATGACACAAGGGTACCATCCCATATATTTCTACTATTAGATTTAGCGGATTCTCTTATTTTCTTTGACTGTTTTTCCTCCGTTATGATTTTATTTCCACCTGCCAATCCCATCCTACCTGCATGTTTCCTTTAATGTATTTGGTTTTCCAATTGTTTTATGACTGTAAGGCTCACCGTTCTCAACTCATACATTTAATGTATGATTTGCCATGTATACTTGCTTTCTTTCACTTACTAACAGATACTAACGTAACACAATGATTTTAAATGGCATGATGTATGATGAGCGCAGAGCTCAAACACGTGCTGGCATGATGTTTTAACATCTGAATACACAATAATTTGATCAAGAATTAGCATAGTCAAATCATCTAGACAATACTAATTTCACAACTAAGGTTGGCGCAATCAATACCCAAGATGCTCCTTCATTTCGGCACTACCTGACTACATTACCTCAATCTTCTCTTGCAGAGCAGTTTACAGGATCTAATCACCCATGGACTTGAACTCTGGAACAACAATGAACCAAACAACACCAATGCAAAATGATCAGATTTCCCAGGAGGAGAAACCACCGGTGAGGACTGGAAACATTGGCTATGAAGATTCCAGGAAGACGGAGGAACCAGACAACACATATTCTGAAGTCTGAAAGGGCAAATAATGGCAGCAGGGCAGCAGAAAACGGTCCCACAGAGTAAACACCAGTGGAGGTGACCCAGGACGGCCCAAAGGAACAGCAGAGGCAGGTTAGTGGTTTACCACAACAGTTCTGGATAAATAACGACAGCTTGCTACTTAGTCTCATGGCGAAGGCAGTAATTGGGGTAGACGGCAGAAAAACAGCCCAGCAACGGTATTAGCATTGGGGTCTCAGCCCATCCAGTGTGGGGTGCCAGGGACGGACAAGGTCAGCCCAGGAAAGATGTTTGGCTGCCCAAAACAAAAATCTGAGCACAGGGAAGGACAAAGGATCAACTAGTATGGCCACACTTGGACCTAAAATTACTGAAGCTTTGTGGCCAAATCCTCCCCACGGTAAACTAAGCTGCAGAATCCCAGGAAACCTCCAGCAGCATTGATGCAGGGTTAGGGTCACTCCTAGATATACCCAAACACTCACAGAGTGGCCTAAGACCGGCCCTCCATTCACACACAAGGGCTCTCAAACAAAGGTTTTGGCAGGCAGCCTATCAAGATGGCCCTAGAAACCACCCCATGCACAGTCTACGCATTTGCCTGTTTAGAGTTAGGGACTGGTCTAACCCCGTTTAAACTACTATGAAGGGATCAGGTTTGGGCTCTGGGTGAGCCCATGTGTACACAACATCAATATGAGGCCTGCCTCAAGGTTTGCCCAAATAGAGGAATGGTCAAAAAACAAAACGACGGCGAGCAGGACTTTGAAGAAATATGTTAGTACCTCAATGGATAACAATAAGGTGCATTTGCTACCAATGTAGTAAATTGGCTTGCAACCCTGGTGAAGTCAAAACTAAATTGCAGCCGCTACCGCCCTACTATGTATAACCAACATAGGGTGATATAATCACCTTAGGGCCAACATCGGATGCTTACACCTGTGCTTGGAGCCATGTGGGCTACCATTAGACCATATACTCAAAAAGGGCTGCAGTTGCAAATGGACTTGAGTAGATGTCCCCCTGATCAGAAAAAGACGTTAGGGACCCGGAAAACCAAATGAGGAAAAGCAAACCGTTTAGGTTCCAAAAAAGGAGACAGCAGAACTCCTAAATATGGAATTCTGTCATAATACATACAATTAAGTAGTGTTGACCTAACAAACAATGTGCTGTTCTTTATACAAATACGTGGTCATTACGAGTTGGGCGGTATTAAGGGTCCGCCAAATCACGGATTTGGCAGTATTTAGCCCCAGCTGTGAGCTGGGGATAAATCTTCCAGGAATTTGCCGATTTTCAGTGCTATTACCGCGCGGTAATACTGTTGACAGTAATCGCGCCAATTCCCAAATGGGCCCAATCGGGAATGACCGTTCTGCCAAACCTGAGATCTGGCGCTAATAGCGCCGGACCGGGTGGCGGTAGCGCTATTAGCGAAGGTGGGATCCCAGCGGGAATACCTCCGGGATACCGCCCAACTCGTTACGAGGCCCATAGCCTAAGACAAAGGAGTGAGAATCACAATAATGAGGGAGTGCATCACATACAGGAGTGGGACATCAATTGAAAATGCTGAGTGTGCCAGATGTATGCATTGCTAATGCTCTTAAGCTTTAATCAATTCAAAGTACAAGTGAGTAGGATTACCACAAAATTAGCATGCTGCAAATTGTAGTAATTACGAGAAAGGATTTGTAATGCTTGGTTTGCCAATGAATAATTTTGAGTTTCCGTACTTTAATCTAGTCAACATGGTGTACTATTAGTGGCAATCTTACTGAAGGGCAAGGCAGCGGCAGAGGCAGAAAGGCGTCTGCTCTTGCGTGCACGCCACTGGTTGGGAAGGCGTTCGTTTCATGTGTTATATAGTGGCAATCGTTTCGTTTCATTTTATGTATTGCAAAGCGCCACCAGAGAGAAAAGCACCACTTGGTAGAAATGTGTTCTTGATGTCGGCTTCATGTGTTGTGAACAGCTGCTTCAACCCAGTGCTGGACATTCTACCACTGCCATGTTGGCATACCATTCGCCGGCTCCCTTCTACACAAGACACCGTACCATATCCCCCCGCCTTCTGCAAGTAGGCAACATGCAATGCCACAAAGGGGCTGTTAAATAGTGCCACTCCTGCCGTTATGGCTCCTCTGAGACCAGCCGTCTCCTGTGGGTGTGATTCCAAGGGCTGTGGGAGAAGGAAGTGCATAAGAAGAGGACTAAGGAACAGCATACCAACAGTGGCGTGTCCAGACTCGTTTGACTAGGGTGGTCCAAGTGGGCCACTGACTTATGCTGGGGTGGCATGAAGTACGAGCGCACATACACCCATAGCTCTCAACCATTTGAGTCGCAAAAGCGGGTGAAAACACCCGATTTTGTTTTTGGCGGGTGAGAGGCCCATTGAAATGAATGGACCTGCAGGAGGCTTGGCGGGTGAGTCCACTCTTTACAAGGCGGGTGACACCCGCCAAAAGCGTGTGAGTTGAGAGCTATGTACACCTACATAATGATCATAGGACAGGATAACGGGGTGGCACCTGGGGTGGCCAATCAGATTCCAGGGGTAGCACGTGCCACCCGAAGCAACGTCACTCCCTCGACGTGCCTAGGGGCAGCACAAGAAATCTACCAGTTGAAAGAGGTAGATTAAGCACACGGAAATGAAGTAACACAATCATTTAACTTACTCATGGAATGGGGCTGACAGGAAAGACCTTTGCCCCCCCCCCATCCCCTACAACCGGTCCACTCCCCACCATTTAAACAGAGGGGACCCAGGAAGAGAACAGTTGCCGGGCAGACAGGATTAGTTTGGGCCGGGTTTGTGGCCTGCGAACGTCATCTCGCTGGGAGATCGAAAAAGCAAAAATGTATATCCGGTCTACCAGCCCCCACGCGAGAAAGGACCCGGGGCATGGGAATGAAAGCCAGGAAGAGGAAATTCCTGAAATAACAGGGATCTGGCGCTCTGCCCGAGCTGCAGAGGAAAAGCAGCGCAGCTCAGAGGAGGGGGAGGGGTGAGTTTTGAAATGGGAAATGGGGGTCAAATGATGGAAATCTTGGAATGATCACGTGTGTTTTCAGTCAGTCTGTACGATTCAGATGCGGGAGAAGCACTGCAAGAAACCCGAAATTTTCAGGAGGTGGACTTGTGTCTAGATAAATCATGTTTACGCATGCGTTTCTGAACGCCCCCCCCCCCACAGCTGGGCAGAATCAGAGGCCTGTCAGCAAAATGTCCCCAATTACCTTTATAGCAGCCAAGCACAAAGTTCTCCCATCGCCTTGAACATGAGTAATGGGGGAGGTTACTCATGACTGATATCTGAATGTATTGCAGTAGGGTGGCTAACTTTACAAAATGGTTTCGCAGGACACTTTAGGCGTGGTGGAGCATCAGAAGGGTCCTGCAGTGGGCGGGATTCCATACGACATCATTCACACCCCCCAATCTATTTGTTTGGTAACATTAGTGGCAGATGGCATTTGAACACTTATACACATAACAAAATAATAAAACAGTAGAACCATTGCAGATGCAGGAAATTCACTATTAGAGCTCTGGTCATGCAAACAACCTCCTAATTTGCATATGGATTGCACCAACAGAAGCGAATTCTCAGAAAAGGACATTGCAAGGAGCATCAGCCGTCTTTCATACTTGGAGTCACCATGGAAGTGGCCTTATAATAAGTTCCCATAAGTAAGCCAAGTGGCACATACATTTGTGGTGTAAAATATCTAAATTGCATTATTAATATATATGGAGCAACCCTATAGTCATTCGTTTTTTTTTATAATAGCATGATATATTAGCATAAGCTATAAAGAGAATCACTTATAAAGGCTGGAGATAAGACACAGTGAGCCTCATTACGAGTTTGACGGCAGCCATGGAGCTATTAGTTCCATGGCTGCTGCCAAACTGGGCTCCTTTACCGGGTTCCCAGAATGGGGAATTACTGCGCCAATCCGAGTTCGGAGGGCCCGGTAATTCCTCCCTCTGGGAACCCGGGCCCGGAACTTCCCCATTCCCATCTGAGCCCCCATAGGGCTCAAGGGGAATGGGAGAGGGAGCTAACAACGGGCCGATTACGACCAGCCCGTTGTTAGCTCCCTCTTCCCCTCGCGGGACCCGGTAACGACGCCTGCTTTTACCAGGCGTCTTTACCGGGTCCCGCGAGGGGACCTTGTAATTTCGCGAAACGGGTTTAACCGGTCCGCCTCCATTAGCGGAGCCTATTAACCCGTTCCGCGTTATGAGGCCCAATGACTATGGGTGTCATTCCGAGTTTGGCGGTAAGGGTTTACGGGCACCGGTAAGGATGCCGGTGCCGGTAAACCCTTACCGCCCTGTTCCGAGGTCCCTTAGCGGGTCCCAGCAGGAATGACTGGTCTGACCAGCCGTTTTTTGCGGGACCCGTTAAGGGACCCTAAAGCTGATAACCCCCATTATTAGCGCCTTCCCCATTCCCATTGAGCCCTATGGGGGCTCAAATGGGAATGGGGAATGGTTTACTGAATGGAG
The DNA here is from genome assembly GCF_040938575.1 of Ambystoma mexicanum. Classification (NCBI taxonomy): domain Eukaryota; kingdom Metazoa; phylum Chordata; class Amphibia; order Caudata; family Ambystomatidae; genus Ambystoma; species Ambystoma mexicanum. Next base: position 315,178,878 of record NC_090921.1, on the reverse strand, counting down.
ACTTACCGGGTCCGCATAGGTCGGAATGTCCCGGTAAGTCCCCATTCAGTGAGACCGGACCCGGGTTTGGAGGCAGCCGTGGCCCTAATAGCGCCATGGCTACCTCCAAACTCGTAATGACCCCCATTATTTCATAATTTCAAAATTCACATTTATTAGGGGACAAAAATCCCTGCTAATTGTCCCCGTTGCTCCCATCAGTGACTAATGGCTCCATTGTAACGCTCTGTTGACACAGAGCAACGTGTCGGGTCTCTGGGAGAACCGTTCTGCTGCACAGAGTTCAAATTTACACAAAAGTGTGGGCTCTGGAAAGGCCCAATTGACAGGGTGGGTCCTGAGTCCTACACACACCTTCACAGGCAGCCTGAAGCAAAAGCAGGACTTTTGCCGTCCCGGAGAGGAGGTCTACAGATCGCAGGACCCGACCTGTCATTTCGGGACAGTCCTGCACAAAACAGGACAGTAGGCCCTCTGTATTGCTGTAGAGCACCAAGCCTGAACTCCAGCTACAGAAAAAAAACACCTTCAATGGCATTGTAGCCATTGGATCTAATCATTGGTGATTAGATCCAACCAGATCAGTTTGAAACTGTGCCCTATTTTCTGATCGCGCCTGCCTCCAAAATGGCAGCTGCAACTCACGTACACTGTGCGTGTGCACAGAAGACCAGTCAAGGGGCCGATCCTCTTGTTAAGGTTCCTAACGGAGGCCGTGACCACTGCAAATGTTGCTTCTACCTCCGTGAAGCCACCCGTCCCTTTTCCTTGCTCCAGTACTCCATCGCTCACCTTACCGTTCTGAAAGCATGTCCGGATGGGAACCTGTAACAGTCCTCTGTGGTGAGGTCAGACGTTCCTCACCTCCTCCATGTGAAACCAGCTCTGGTCCGCACTGCTGTCAGATCGTCCCGTGCCCCGGGAGGTCCTAAATAATTACTTCAAAAGCGGCACATGGTGCGGTAAGGCTGCTCCAGTGATGTTTATTCAAGGTGCATGTTCAAAGTCCCATGTGGATAAGAAAGGAAATGGACGAAAAGATTGAATCTAAAATGCCAAATGCACTTTCAGTGCGCATTCGGCATAGTAGATGAGATCGAAGCTCATAATAATTAACAGGGGAGCAGGGGCTGCAGGGGTGTCCCCCGCTCACCTAGTTCGGTATTATGGGCTGTGGAGATGTCCTCCGCACCCAATAAAGGCAGTGTGGGGGGACAAATGTGCAAAATCCCAAAGGATCGAATTACAAAATTTGGGCAAGTGGGCTCCGTAATTTTGTAATTCGAACCCTGCATTGCCACCTTGCTGGCCGCACTTCTTGTTTTCCGTGTTTGATCCTATGCAATGCCCTGGCTCCTCCTCCCCTTCCCCTTGCACCTCTCCCCTTCCCTCTCCCCTGCACTGGCGGAATTTCAATGTCATTGGGCCTTGTAAGTTTGTTGTCATGTCCCCCCTTGTTCCCCTACCCTGCCTCATTGCACCTTGAAACACTTGTGTATAGGCATGCTATAAATAAAATATCATATCATATTAGTCTTGATCTGGGCTTTTGACTGCAGATTATAGATTTGGGGTTAGACCATAAGTGAAAATGGCCCAGTGAACTCAAATCTTTCCTCGCATGCTGACACACCTGAATGCTACTGCCACCTGGTTGCAACAGCGCATCACGCATTGCATCCCTATATTTAGACAATTTGGGGGTTGCCCAAAGTAGCATCCAGTATACTGGCCAGTACGTCTGCCATCAATGGTTGTGTATAGTCAATATGCAATGACATATTCAGGGTGCTCCTATGTGCCCATAATAATAGTTTTTAAAAAGCATTTTCAAGGATTTGCAATTGGGCACAATTAACATAACCCCATATATCGGCTCCATAGGTTGAAGCTGCCCGTGCTTGCACATTATATACTTCAAGTGAGGGAGACAGTCCACCACCTCCAAACGAGCTAGGTGGTTTTAGCAAGGCACTACAGGTTCTGTCTAGTGTTGTCACTGCCTTCTCTAGCTGTGCAGACCATGTTCCTTTGGCCGCAAGTCTTATACCCAGATAGTCAAATGTATCTACCTGTTCAATGAGAATCCCCCCTCTTTCTTCACATTCACATTGGGACGCTTCTTGCTGTTTTAGAAATCAAAATGGCATCATCGGTGAAGAACAAGAGGTGTATAAAATCACATCCCAATCTTGGTGTATCCGATTCTACCTGAGATGGACCAATTCTATGACAAGACTGGAGGCGAGCATTGTGCTTCAACTTCATTTATTTACTACTCTTCAGCAGTTCAACAAAACTCATAAATAAACTTTGAAAATATGTTCAACAGAACGTTTCCTTTTTCAAACTACAAAATCCATGAGTCTCTGTAGTCCATGCCCTCTCAGCCAGTCACAACCCACTTCTTCTGCATGGACTCCTCCTCTTCTTTTACTGCTCTTCAAGCAGATAAGTACCATTTCTTCCCTCTCCGTATGTCAATGTGTGAATTGACCGAGATTGAGTGAAAGAGTATATTATTGAAAGCGACTTGAGATATGTAGTATAATACACAGTGAACGTGTGGAGGCAGGAGATTTCCTGAAGGGATCTTAGCCTTAAGTTTATTTGCATACGCGCGCACGCATATACAGACATCGTTTCAGAAAACTAAGTCGGATTAAGTCTTAGAGCACGAATTGCAGGTAAGTTTTGCCCGCAAGGTTGGCGGCCCCGTGTTGCATTTTCGGCACTTTAGGGATTCAGCCAGCCTCGCGGGCTATGGCAGCGTCGGAGTGCCAGAGCACTGGAGCATGAGGAATACCACTCGCAAGGCCAGGCCCCCACCCTCGGGTAGGCAGAGCCGGCACTCGCAAGTGGCTATACGCGTCTCCCACAAGCCCTCGGGTAGGCGGGCAGCCGCTCGCGAGGTGCGGAGCACATCACTCTATCTCGCCAGCCCCCACCCACGGGTGGGAGGAGTTCAGCGCGACCCCGCGCTTCCAAAGCAAATGTCGCTTTTAAGCGACGATCAGCGCAAAAAAACACACCGCACCGAACGCTCGAGTGAGTGAGTCTAAAGAAATTAAGAATAATCATAGAACAGCAATCCTAACGATCGCGCGCGCACCTGCCAAGCAGTGATTTGCAAACAGCTGAGGAGACAGATGCCTACGAGATCGTGAGCAGCAGGGCACAGGGGAGCTCCAGATCACCCCAATCTGCTGGTGAGCAGAAGACTGGCACAATTGAAGCGAGGACCCTCGCAGTAGCCTGAAGGCAGTGATACATACAGATTGGTGCAGCCACAAAAAAAAAAACATTGATAAAGAATCATCACGAGGGAGCAGTGGGCGTGCTAAGACACCTGACTCCAGTATTTGGGCACACAGCACAACAGAAAGATGTCGGAGTTTGAGTGGAGCGAGGAGGAACAGCCTCAAAGATCTCGCAGCCAGCTTCAAACAAGTGCTGGGAAGTTCCCTTAATGATGCAGTGGCAGAAGGGGTCAGACCCTTGCAAGAGAGACTGGAGACATTGGAAGCTATGCTCTCACAGCCCAGTAGTAGCACCAAGGACTTTAAGCGCACGCCCAGAGAACCCTTGAAAGAGGGGCATAAGGGGAGTAAGATAGCCCTCAAGAGGAAAGCCTCTGACGATCCCTGGGGCTCTTTGGACGGGGCAGAAGAAAAGGCCCCAGAGGTAGCCGATGTTTTCGCGAAGCTGAAAGAGGCTTACCTTCAGTGTCAGGCAGTGCCAGACCTCATGGCCCCCTCTCCAGGGGACGACAACACAGGAAAAGACCCAGGCTCGGAAGATGAGCAAGTAGAAGAACAGGCCTCGCAGGGAGAAGAAGAGGTCTCTGAAGACGACTGGGTAACACCCAGTGGGGGTAAGGGAGCGCGAAAGGAGAAACACCTTTTAGAAGCTCAAGAAGATATGTTTGACCCAGAAAGCATCTGGAATCCGAGGTCCACGGAGTGGCAACCATCCCCCCGAGTAGCACAATATATGACTGCGAGACTGCGCAAAGCGCTAGATAAGGAGGTGAGACAGCGCCTATGAGCAGAGTTCCCGTGACCAGACCTCCCGGGAAAGGTAGCGGAGACCCCCGAGCTCGATCCAAAGATGCTGACCTTCATGTCAAAGATAATTAAGGATACCCGCAAGAGTATTGATAGGTCCTGGAGAAGCTACCAGGAGAAGGTGTTGGACCTGGCCGGGCCCCTCGCCAAGATTATGGACCTAGCAGAGAGGGCAAAGGATACCGGGGAAGAAGTAGACCCCGAAGCTCTCGCCGGCTGGGCTCAGAGAGCAGTCTGTCTCCTCGGAAATGCAAATTGTGCCATCGCTTCAGAAAGGAGAAGGGGCCTTCTACTGAAAATAGACTCGAAACTTAGCGATTTAGCATCGTATGAAGCAGGAGAAGGAGCCCAGGGACTCCTGTTTGGGGAAAATTTTGATAAGGAGATGGGACGGTTTGTCGGAACATACGCTTCACTGGAAAAGGCACAAGCATCTATCCGTAAAATATTTCCAAGCAGAGTTTTTGGCAGGACCGGCCGCTTCAGGGGTCGCGCAGCCGGTCGCAGTCAAGGAGGAAGAAGATCCCAGAACCCCAGGGCACAATACTGGGAGAATAAAAGCCAGGACACTTTCTTCCCGTCGAGAGGGAGAATCCCGAGAGGCCGCAGGTCCAGAGGATCGGGACGAGGGCAAGGATTTACAGGATTCAGTATCCCCCCGTAGGTGGGCGGACGCGCATGTTTTAGAGAATTGGCGCACGCTTTCAAGCGATTCCTGGATATTGCAAACCGTCAGAGGTTTGCAGCTAGATTTTATAGAAGCCCCAGTCCAGCTAAGGAGATCTCAGAGTCAGAGATTAGTGCAAGCAGAACAAGCATGCCTAGACAGCGAGATAAGGCAGCTAGTGCACAAAGAAGCCATAGAGAGATGCGAAGTAACGCAGAGATTCGTGAGCAACATGTTCCTGGTGCACAGGAAGGAGAAGGTACGCCCAGTTATAAATCTCAGATAGCTGAACGGATGGATCATATATCGGCACTTCAAGATGGAGGGCATCCACCAGCTCAGAGACTCCCTGAGGGAGGGAGACTGGCTGACGCATCTAGACTTGAAGGACGCATACCTTATGGTCCCAGTACTTAAGGAGTACAGGCCATTCCTAGCTTTTCGCTGGCAAAGACAATGCTGGCAATTCAAGACAATGCCATTCAGGCTTGCATCAGCACCCTGGGCATTCACGAAACTGATGAAGCCATCAGGCTGATAATTTACCTAGACTATCTCTTACTCCTAGCATAATATCAGGAGGTACTAGTGTACCAGACGAGATGGGTGCAGGACCTTCTACGATCGCTGGTATTCCTAGTGAATACAGAGAATTCAGATACCACACCAGCGCAGGGATTAGATTTCCTAGGGTTTGTCCTAGATACCAGGAAGGCGACGTTAGAGCTTCCAGCTCGGAAAATAAAGGATATCAAGAGAGATATCAGAGCATGCTTAGAGAAGCAGCAAGTATCACTCAGAGCCTTATCAAGAATAGTAGGGTTGTTGGCGACATCTATTCAACCCATATTTCCAGGCCCCCTGCACTATCGAGCACTGCAGAGGTTGAAGATAAAGCATCGAACAATTATATTGGCCCATACTTTGCAGGATTATCCCTCCCTCTTTCTTATACACATGGATTATGATGGCTTCTGTCCCTGATTTATGGACTCTGCCAGATACAGTCATAGCGTTGAAATTGCCAGAGTACGGGTGCCCATATAAATCGACTTCCTTCTTGAAAAGCTCAACATGTATTAAGTCAGGACCTGAGTTTTACCTGACCTCAGGCCTAAAATCGTCTCTTTGACATCACAAAGGGTGAGACATAGGTCAACAACAGGGGTACCACGGGGATCATCACAGACAATGTATGACCTTGCATAATGGTGTGCGACATCACATGCATAGAGATCAGCAAAATGGTTTACCCATACTTCTTCAGGAATACTCCCATGAATGCTATTGGATTTCTCAGTGGTGGCTCCAAAAGGTCACACTATCCATGATTTCTACAGCAACCAAATGCTCCTGCCATTCATTCTTCATAGCGTCAACCTTCTTCTTATTCACCAATTTCTTGTAGGAGGATCTCAGTTCTCTCAGTCTTATATTATCTGTAGCAATGTGATTTTTCACTTCTCTCATGATTTTTGCTTTGGCATGGCGGTTTTCACTATCATACCATTTAGTGTATTTTACAGTACCAGTATGGACTACTTTGCTAGGTTTTGTGGCAAACTGTATTATTTTGCATTAACTTATCAACTCTCTGCTGCTTAGCGTGTTCCTGAGCAGCTGATACAGCTGTAGCAGCAAAGCATGATAAATCTATGCCTCCATCCTCTTGGTCAAAACACCCTCCTATTTAACTCTTTTTGTGGAGTTGCCAGTGATTGATACAGGGTTTGTATTATGATCATCGGTGGCCCTCTGGGCTACCTTGAGCCTGGCTGCCAATGGTTGGTGATCACTCTCAGTATGTTCGATTAAATGCATGTCAGCCAATAAATGCCAGTCCTTGGCAGAGATGAGAATATAATCGATGTGGTATTATTGCAGCAAACCATCTAAGAAAGTATATTGAGCTAGGTGATCGCCCTGCTTCCAACAATTAGCTGCCCTCCTTGTGGCAAACCTTAACAGTGTAGTTTGCCATTAGATCTGGAATATCCCAGGCCATGTCCTCCACCTCAAACAACCTGTGCTGTTCAATGGTTCAAATTATACATTAAAATCACCTGTCAGTACGACCACAGCCTCATCCCACACCCTCTTTGCTAATGAATCTAGTCTATTGAACACCATATGGAGAGTATTTACAGTATCAGAACTGTTCGCTCTGTAGAGGAGGTCCCAAATGCAGCCCACTGTAAGAGGATTCAATTCAGCACTACAGCCAAGTCAACGCCTAGTCTAGAATACTGAATGAAAACCCTTATTGAATATCTTTATGTCCAGTTCATGCGTTCTGGATGACTACCCCTATATAACACCCCTCTCTTGGAATCCTCCTGACCCCACTGAGCCAAGAAGTAGTTCTGTTTTGCAAGTTAAAAGGTTTAATTGATAATTTAAACAATATATATATATCACACTTTATAATAAATTAATAATTGAATATCACACTTAATCTGATATGATAAAGATTAACAACTGAGAATCTGGCACTAGCACACTTCTTTATAATCGCTAAGGAGTTGACATGAAATGGATAAGATAGCAACAATACTTTTATGGTTTCAAATGGATGCAATGTGGAATGAAATGCAGTACAGAAAATAACTTGATAGGATTTCAGCAAAAGACAATGTAATCACTTCCTTGGACAATTCACCCCCCCTTTTATGCAATGCAGGGAAATGGAAGGAAGGCACACAATTCTCAGAAATGCAATTCAAATGTAATTCAGTTCACCCAGCAACTTAGACTACAGAAGTTGAAAACCCAGGCAAAATGCTTTGATATGTGCTGGCAATGGAGTGAAAATATGTTAAAATGCGTTTAATTCCCTCTAGAGGTTTAGGGTGAGTGGTATCTAGTTAATATTAGCTCAGGCTCACTCTAGCAGTGATGCAGGGATAGTTTTTATGAGGCAAACGATTTTTTTCAGAGGAAAACAAAAGCGGCTATCTTTTTGCAAGTGGAGAAATTTTCAAATCGCGGCAAAATTCGCGAATGCGTCTGGCGCGATTACAGAGGAACTACAAGGGCTAGCAATATCGTTTTGGGGTCCTAGGAAAGCCTAGGATCTCAGCTTCCAGATGAAAGTTACTGCAAGTCTCTAGCACAAACGGTCACGGAGATATGAGCGATTAAATAAAGGTCGTTTTTCAGATTTGAAATTTTAAAGATAAAAAAACAAGTGCAGCTTGCAACTAGAAAATGACAAGTGACAGCTTTACAAATGACAGGTGACAGTTAGGAGGCAGTTCTACTTAGATTAAAATAGGATTGAATTATATTATTTTAACTAAGAGATTGGTTCTGCACAGTTTTCTAGGTACTCACACTATATTCTTGAGTGAAATGGGCCTCGCCATGGATCTGGTCAGGTTTTAGACTGGACTCTGGTCTCTGCACTTCACAGTGATCTGGGTCTGCTCTCTCTGGTTCTGCTAACAGGTCAGCTCTACTCTGTTGGTCTGGTCTGGGTCTCTGAAGGTTGATGGAGGTAAATTATGGATTTTCCCGGCAGAGCTTCCAGCTGCAAATGGATTTGAAGGTCCCTATCTGTCCTGTCTCTCTGCTTGTATGTGTTTTTAAAATGGGTGTGTGTGAGCAGCATCACTAGCCAGCCCCTCTCCACTTATCATTGGCCAAGCTTTCATTTCTCCCCTGATTGGGGGAGCTAAGTTGTGTCAGAGTGATGTCATTTTACAGCCTGCAGAAAGTCCACTCCTCCTGTCAACTTGCACACAAATCTAGATTTGAACCAAATACATATTTCATAGCTACACAGTGGTTTGAAATTACATGCACCCATCACATATCACAGGAGGTATCCCCTGTTCCAACTCTGCTCTTCCTGGGGGCTTGCATTCAGAAATGGCAATATTTTGCACTTTTTAACTGGTTTGCAATATCGGACATTAACCCAAATTTACACACATGTGCGCAAGGAGTATGGACATTAGTTGATGAAGTGTCAGATTTTTCACATGCACACATTTTGAGTAATATCCTCTTTTCCGCTAAAACCCCCCTGAACATGCCACCGGTTCTAAAAACCTCTTAAAATGTGGGCAGAAAAATCACAAGAATTATGGTGTCATTTAAATAATTTTCACAAGTCCGTACTATGAGTTATTCATCTTTTTAGAGTTATGTTCTGGCCCCAAAGGGGTGTGGTTTTCCCCCAGCACAAGGTTGAATTTCTGGTTTTTCCAGTTCTTCCAAGCCAGCTTGCTCTCACAGGCAGTGCTCCTCCCCTTTGTCCTTCCAGGAGGAAGCTACATTTACGACATATGCAATAAACCATCTGCCTGGGTCAGGACAGGGCTTTGTTCAGAGCTCCTGTATTCTGTGGGGGCTCCCCTTAATTCAATTATCAGAGAGATGACATATCCTTAGTGTGGCCAGCAAAAGGCAGATAGGCCTGGGAACACAGCTGTGACTCAAGTTTCACTCCTGATGGGGGGTAGTTGCCAGGCAAAATTGGAATCTCTTTAAGCCAGTTTTTAGCTACATGTCATTTCTGTTCCCCAGTTTTCTGCATTCAAATAAAACTAAACATTTTTACATATGCAGCTAGAATGCTGATTCTAAGTTTAAAACTATGACATTTAAACAATTGCAACCTATGTGACACTCAAAGTAGGTCACTCATTTCTTTTAAACATTTAGATTTGTAGTGTCTTTCAGTCCAAATTTACTTAAACTGCTGAAATCCACAGCTCAGCCAGTCTTGTTATAAACCTTCAAGTCACTTCAGAATATAACTTTACATTGGATCCACCTCTTAAAATGTCTTTCTTTGGCATGTTTTGGGTTCATTTATTCAGTTTTCTACAAAAAGTAAAATCTGGTGTTGTTTTAAAACGCCGGCTTTTGGATAGTGGTGAGTACTGGTACTGCACCCCTTTTTGGGATTTAAGAAAATGAATTCCCAACAGTTATGGGTTTGCTTTTGGCAATCAGCATTGCCACTCCCAATGGTTTCAGACTACTGTGTGGGTAGTCCAATGGTGGTTTTAGGCAGCGTCCTTCTGTGCCCATAACATCGGCAAAAATGAGCGGCAGCCTATTCTTCATGCATTTCCCTGTGCATTTTCTGGGAAGCTCTGGCCATCATGATGTTTTCCATGTCAGTACTGCACAGTTTTGAGGTAGGGCTTGGATGCGTGGATAAATACATCCCACAAGCCCCCCTCTTGCGATGGCCATTCTATTTCACGAATGGGACTTGCAAGACCTGGGATGTTTCCTGATGTTTCCTCATCTTCTTCCAATAGATGGCACAGTTCAGCATCTTTTTCTCCATCCGGTCGGATCGATCGGTTCTCCTCGCCGGTCCTGATGGGAAAATTGGGCGGTACCCCGGGCCCGTTGCGTCTCTGCTCCCGGTCTCCGGATCGTCCTCCTTGTCCCGTCTCCAGGTTTTCTTTCTCCTAGGACGACAAAGGAAGAGCGGCAATACCTATTCATAGACGTTTTTTCCACCACTGTTGAGATAGTGGGGCAGCATATGCATTTCATCATAACGAAACATTACATTCTTATTTTGAAAAAAGAACAGTATAACTAAGAGACAGTTTCATGCAAATCACAATATTTTAGAGACTAGATGTGGTATGTTTTATGGTTGGAACTGAATTAGTCTGAGACAGTACCCGCTAGGATTCCAGAGGATTCCTCCAGTTGTTGCAGAGTGTGCCTGGGATGACAACATTTCAACTGGTTTATGTGGACCCACTTGTCTTCCCCCGCTGCCAAAGGACCTTTGGGGATGTGGATTTTGTAGGCCACAGGGGAGATCTTGTCGATGATCTCAAAGGGTCCCTTCCATGTAGGCAAAAATTTGCGCTGCTTGGCCTGGTTCCTTTGGAAGTTGTATAGATAGACCTGGTCCCCCACCTGATATTCCTTCCTGAAAGTTTCAGGTCATAGTGGGTCTTCATGCTATCAGCTGATCTTTCTAGATTCCGCTGAGCATAAGCAAAAGCATGTTGGAGGTGTTTCCTTAAATTCTCCACATACTCATGAGTAGTGGAGGCATTTATCAGTGTCTGCTCTTGGGTCCTGTAGAGCAAATGCTGCGGAAGCACCATCTTGCGTCCAGTCATCAACTCAAATGGTGACATTTTGGTTGCAGAGGAAGGGGTAGATCTGATGGCCATTAGGACCAGAGGTAATCGGATATCCCAACTTGGCCCAGAATCTGCCACAAACTTTTTTAAGATGCTCACAATGGTTCGGTTGTAGCGTTCCACTGCTCCAGAAGAAGCTGGCCTGTAAGCAATGTGTAGCTTTCTCTTGACCCCCAGTATCTCCCACATCTTTGTCATTACTTCACTGGTGAAGTGGCTACCCCTGTCTGACTCAATCCTTTGAGGTAGACCAAAACGGGAAAAGATGTGGTTAATCATCAAGGCAGCTGCCGTTTCTGCCTTGCAGTTTGGGGCTGGGAGACATTCCACCCACTTGGTAAACAAGCATGTCACAGTCAACATGTACTTATTCCCCCTAGCAGAGCGAATCACAGGGCCTACAAAGTCGATTTGTAAATCTGACCATGGCAGTGTCATCCCCCTTTTTTGGAGAGGCGCACGGTGCGTGAGGGATGATGGCTGAAATTGTGCACACACAAGACACCCCTTCAAGTATTGGTCGAGGTCCTGCCCCATGTGTGGCCAGTATGCAACCTCTCTTAAGATTTCCAGTGTTGTGTGAAACCCCCTATGACCGGCGGTGGCCGCATCATGGGCGTGACTTAACATCAGGCTTCGGAATGAGGTAGGACCCACCCACTGATCGTGGCCAGCTTTGGATTTCCTTACCAACAAACCGTCTTGGATTCGGAACATTTTTGGACATTTCATCAACACTCTTAGGTCCCCTTTCCCAATGTAATCGGTATCCGTCAGGGGAAAGTTCTCAGGGTCCTCAAGGTGTTGGTAAAATTTACCAATTATTGGATCCCCCTTCTGAGCGGTAATCAAATCAGCATCAGGGGTCTCCTTACTCCATTGTGCAATTGGAAGGTCGTTGTGAGCATTTGTCTGGGACCTAGTGATAGCAGTGACCTGGACTTCCCCCAACAGGGACTCAATCTCAATTAGATCCCCTTGGATGGCCCCGGTTTTGGCCAGCTGATCAGCTAAGTCATTTCCAGTTTTGTCTGGTCCCTCTACTTTGGAATGACCCTTGATCTTTTTCCAATAGATGGTCATCTCATTCGAGGTGACCAGATCATCAATGTTTTGGATCAACTTCCCATGTTTCAAGGGTTTGTTGTTAGCACATAACATGCCTCTGGTTTTCCAATTAACCAGGTGCTCCACGAACCCGTTCCGTACATAATCCGAATCTGTGATTATGACCAGTTCGTGGAGTTGATGCTGGACAGCAGTGAGGATGGCCTGATGCACAGCCATCAATTCTGCCACCTGACTACTTCGGGGACCAATTTTGTATCCAGCGGAGGGTTCTGGGGACTCATTCACCCATGCATTCCCTACGCCGGCCACCAGTTCTTTCTCCCCGTTGTTGTCAACATGGTAAGGGCATCCATCCACATACACAGTGGGCATTCCCTCACACTTGTCTTCTTCAAAGACTTTGTGTGGGGAATTAAGGTATGCCTCCATGTTGTCCTTTATTTTTAGACTTTCGTCCTCGAGACAGTTTTCTCTGGCACAATCATGCAAGTCAGCCAGACCTTGCGCGAGGGGACTCTTCTTGTTTTGGCCATATCTGACCTCCACAGGAAAGCCTTGCATTGACAGAATCCAGGAAGTAATTCGGGAATTACTCACATTTCCGGCCCGGATTCTGTCACTTTGGAGATATTGCAGAGGCTGGTGTGGAGTCTCCACTATGATGTGTTCCCCCTGGATAAACGGGCGGTAATTCTTCAATGCCCACACCGTTGCCAGGAGTGCCTTCTCACAATCGTTGAATTTTTCCTCCACAGAGGATAAAGTTTTGCTCGCATAAGAGATTACTTTATTGACCTTGTCATGCTTTTGGTATAATACTGCCGTCAAGCACGTATTAGAGAACCCCGTCTCCAGGAAGAACTCCTTGTTTCTGACAGGGTAAGCTAGGCAAGGCGCTTGTGAGAGGCTTCTTTTGAGTTGTTTTACTGCCTCGGCTTGTTCTGGACCCCATTCCCACTTGACCCCCCCTTTCAGGAGATGAATCAGGGGTCTGGTGATCTCTGCGTAGCCCTCAATGAACTTTCTGCTGTAATTAGTCAGTCCAAGGAGGCTCCTTAGTTCCCGCAGAGTTGTGGGGTCTTTCAGTTTCTGAAGTGCTTCCACTTTCTTTTCCTGGGGACAGAGACCCTGAGGAGTAATCTCATGCCCCAAGAAATTAACACGGGTTCTACACCACTGTGCTTTCTGAAAGGAAAGTTTTGCTCCGGCGGCCCTCAACTGGGTCAGAACATAACGGATCTCCGCTATGTGTTCCTCCACAGATGAACTTTTGATGAGGACATCATCTACATAAGCCAGGTTACCCCTTTCCCAGGATCCTCTGAGGATCCCTCTCCCTCAAATTGGAAGATCTGTACCTCCTCCTCAAACTGTGTCTGTTTGGGTCTTTTGTTTCTCCTACCACCCCTCTGCTCCTTAGGAGGCAGACTTTCAGGGGCAGGAGATTTTGTTTCCGGTTCCTGGGTTTCCAGGGGCTGTTTACAAGTGAGGAAGGAAGCTTCCTCCAAGGCTTTACACCCCCTTCCCCTTGTGCCTCCTCCCTGGGAACCGGTGAGTTATCGGGGTGCTGCCCCCGTCATTGTTCTGGGGCACCAGGTCCCGAGTTGGGTGCGTTCTGCGCCGGCATGCCGTTATGAGGGTTCTGCTGCGCCCTCAGTATGTGACCCAGATCCCGCGCCATGTTTTGAACCTGGCGCTCTAACTGGGAAACCCGCTCAGGCTGATACGGGGCCCTGTTTTCTCCCCTGGGCTGATCCCGGGAAGGGTAGCTGTCCCTTCTCTGGTAATACCCCGGATTGGGAAGATTTGGGTACCCCTCCACCCTTGGCCTCCCCTCTCCCGGATTAGGTTGTCTGGGCTCAGGGAATTGGGGAAAGAAGGATGGATGATTTTGGGGTTGGAAATTGGGTGGATACCTGGGGAAAAAGTTCTGCCCAGGATTTGGAGAATTTCTGCCCTCCTGTGGGAAGTTGGGAGGGAGGTTCCCTGGGTTAGGTGCTTGGCTGGATCCCCCCCCCCTTGGGCTGGAGGAGTCCACACATAACCCAGGATGGGTCGATTTCCCTTGTAACGGGGACTTACATAATCAGGAGAGCGAGGGACCCCATTTGTGGGGCTGCCTCCCTGGCTCCCTGTCTGTGACTGGCCCAAGGACCTTCTGGGCCTAGCATTATTAGGTGCAGGTAGGTTTTTAGGCCCCCCCATCTCCAAATCCAAAACGGGGGTGACCTTTACCTCTGCCACCTTGGCAGCAGCAGGGGTGCTGTTGGCTTTGGGGTTTTTCTGGGCATTACTTTTGCTATCTATCGGTTTCTGCACCTCATAGATCCGGGTAGCCTGTTCAATGACCCAGTCTAAAGATCTTTTCTCATGAAAATCCCTCACGAGCTGGGTCATTATGTATTTGGGCAAGGCATGAAAAAATGTATTAATTAATTCTCTACTGTCTGTGCGCACCCTTCTGGTGGTCTGCGCAAAAGCACGTTTCAGTTCTTGCACAAATTCTTGTGGGGCCTGATCCTCCCCACATTGCAAATTGTAGGCTGCCTTGCGAGCCTCTTGAGGATTTCTGTGAACAGAAAAATGTTTCAAGATGGCCGCCTTATAGGTGGACCATCTTAAATGATTTTGATCCTCCAGCCCCGCAAAGAAACTGGAGTATTCCGGGGAGAAGGTCCACTTTACATATTGAATACAGCTTTGGCTGTCCTTCAAATGGAAAGTCTCCATCATTTGCTCAAACAACTCTAAGTGCTCCCAAACAGAATACTTAGCGTTCTTATGGTAAGGCGTGATGACGCTCCTGATCGCCTTAATCTGCTTTAAGGGGTCCTTAAGCAAGGCCCTTTTTGCCTTATTGGCCTTTTTGGTTCGGGTAACCCTTGTCCATTCATCCTTTGACTCAGAGGCACTGCTCCCAGAGGTTCCTGTCTGTTCTTCCAGGTTTTCCCGGATTCGGCGAGCCTGGGAATGGCTGGCAGAATGTGGGGACCTGGTCTCCTGTTTCCTGTGGTGCTCAGAGGAGTCCTCAGATCCCTCCTTGCTGCCAGGATTTGCTGGGTACCCCCCCCACTGACCTAACTGGGCAGAGGTTTTCAGGATGCCCTTAAGGGGCCTACTCTCCTGGGGTTCCCCATTAAATTGCACTGTGCTGGGGTGCCCATACCCGGATGCCCACCCCTCCATACCTGGGTGGTACTGGCCTATGAGCCCCATACTTTTGTCTGGATAGTAGTCTGCCATCCCTGTGGCCCGGTGCTCATGTGCGCCAGGGAATATGGGGGTGGCAGAGTCCAGTGACTGAGAGGTATGAGGGCCTCTGGTACTAGGGCTCCTGAGGTTATGCTCCGGAGCTTCCCTTTCCCAGCGAACCTCATCTCTATCCGCCCCTGCTCCCTGTTGCAATGCAGGAGCCTGCATTTGTGCCTTCAGTTCCTCAGTTAAGGCCTTACTAGACTCTATCAGTCTCTCCTGCATCGCTACCTGTTGCTGGAGCCTATCATTGTGCTGACAGAGAGCCTCATTCTCTCTCTGTGTTTCCTGATTGGTCCTGGAGCACTGGGCCAGTCTTTGCTGCAGGAGGGTTACCTCCTGAGCTGTGTCCCTATTGGCCTGCTCCTTTCTTGCTAGAGCATCCTCCACCCTCCTGGTGTGCTCTAACACGTTCTGGTGTTCTTTTTGGAGGTCACCCAGTCCCTGGTGGGCCAGGTGATTTTCTTCCATTTTTCTTTTTAAATGGCAGACTTCCTGGCCTAAGGCGTCTCTTTCCTGACTAAGAGCCTGCATTTGTGCCGCCAGGTCGTCCCTTTGCCTTTGGAAGGCACCAGCTTTCTGGCGTTCTTCATCAAACTCTGCCTGGGTATCCAGGTCTTTCATAATCAGCTTGTTGCTCTCTACCTTCACTCTATCTAGATGACTTTGCAGGGTGGCTACCTGCTCCGTGCATGCCCTGTTAAAGTCTAATTGTTGCTCCAGCTTTTTCTGGCTCTGCAGTAAGGAGTCCAAACTGTCTTGGTGCTCCTTCTGCAGGGCCAGAAATCTAGTATCCTGGTCAGCCTTTTCCTGTTGCAGTATATCCATGTCCTCTTTTATTTTAATGATATACTGCCTACTATCATTTTCTGACTCCTGGCTCCTCTGCAGCCTCTGCTCAGAAGAGTCCAGATCAGATTGGGCCTTCTGTAATGCCAGCAGTTGCCTACTCACCAAATCTTGGCCTTCAGCACATTTGTCCTGCATGGCTCCCATATGTAAATATAAATATGCTGCTACCCTGGCAATCTTGTTGTGCTCATCCTTGGCCTTAGAGGACATATATAGTTCACTCAGGGCCACATGTAAGGGACCCTGATCTCTATATATATCTGACCCTGTTTCAGTGACCTGTTGTGTGATTGCCTGCAACCACGCCTCCTGGCCCTGTTCGGTCCATTCACCTCTCACAAAAAGCTTATGTAAGAGGTGCTCCCTGGCTATTTTCATGTCTACTAAGGTCGTCATTCTAGAGATTGGTCTCTGTCCTGACTTACAGAAGTTTGTATTTTATTTTTGCAAAACAGACCTTTTTCTTAGAGCGTTCCTTTGAGAAGTGCTTTACAGCGTAACACAGCGTGTGCTCCGACCGGATATGTGTATCTGGTCAGCTGGCACGCTGTATTAATCTGCACAAGTGATAGATCTAATCCAAATGTCCGGCACGAGCCCCCAATGTGTAAGAGGATTCAATTCAGCACTACAGCCTCTGGGCTACCTTGAGCCTGGCTGCCAATGGTTGGTGATCACTCTCAGTATGTTCGATTAAATGCATGTCAGCCAATAAATGCCAGTCCTTGGCAGAGATGAGAATATAATCGATGTGGTATTATTGCAGCAAACCATCTAAGAAAGTATATTGAGCTAGGTGATCGCCCTGCTTCCAACAATTAGCTGCCCTCCTTGTGGCAAACCTTAACAGTGTAGTTTGCCATTAGATCTGGAATATCCCAGGCCATGTCCTCCACCTCAAACAACCTGTGCTGTTCAATGGTTCAAATTATACATTAAAATCACCTGTCAGTACGACCACAGCCTCATCCCACACCCTCTTTGCTAATGAATCTAGTCTATTGAACACCATATGGAGAGTATTTACAGTATCAGAACTGTTCGCTCTGTAGAGGAGGTCCCAAATGCAGCCCACTGTAAGAGGATTCAATTCAGCACTACAGCCAAGTCAACGCCTAGTCTAGAATACTGAATGAAAACCCTTATTGAATATCTTTATGTCCAGTTCATGCGTTCTGGATGACTACCCCTATATAACACCCCTCTCTTGGAATCCTCCTGACCCCACTGAGCCAAGAAGTAGTTCTGTTTTGCAAGTTAAAAGGTTTAATTGATAATTTAAACAATATATATATATCACACTTTATAATAAATTAATAATTGAATATCACACTTAATCTGATATGATAAAGATTAACAACGGAGAATCTGGCACTAGCACACTTCTTTATAATCGCTAAGGAGTTGACATGAAATGGATAAGATAGCAACAATACTTTTATGGTTTCAAATGGATGCAATGTGGAATGAAATGCAGTACAGAAAATAACTTGATAGGATTTCAGCAAAAGACAATGTAATCACTTCCTTGGACAATTCACCCCCCCCCGTTTTATGCAATGCAGGGAAATGGAAGGAAGGCACACAATTCTCAGAAATGCAATTCAAATGTAATTCAGTTCACCCAGCAACTTAGACTACAGAAGTTGAAAACCCAGGCAAAATGCTTTGATATGTGCTGGCAATGGAGTGAAAATATGTTAAAATGCTTTTAATTCCCTCTAGAGGTTTAGGGTGAGTGGTATCTAGTTAATATTAGCTCAGGCTCACTCTAACAGTGATGCAGGGATAGTTTTTATGAGGCAAACGATTTTTTTCAGAGGAAAACAAAAGCGGCTATCTTTTTGCAAGTGGAGAAATTTTCAAATCGCTGCAAAATTCGCGAATGCGTCTGGCGCGATTACAGAGGAACTACAAGGGCTAGCAATATCGTTTTGGGGTCCTAGGAAAGCCTAGGATCTCAGCTTCCAGATGAAAGTTACTGCAAGTCTCTAGCACAAACGGTCACGGAGATATGAGCGATTAAATAAAGGTCGTTTTTCAGATTTGAAATTTTAAAGTTAAAAAAAACAAGTGCAGCTTGCAACTAGAAAATGACAAGTGACAGCTTTACAAATGACAGGTGACAGTTAGGAGGCAGTTCTACTTAGATTAAAATAGGATTGAATTATATTATTTTAACTAAGAGATTGGTTCTGCACAGTTTTCTAGGTACTCACACTATATTCTTGAGTGAAATGGGCCTCGCCATGGATCTGGTCAGGTTTTAGACTGGACTCTGGTCTCTGCACTTCACAGTGATCTGGGTCTGCTCTCTCTGGTTCTGCTAACAGGTCAGCTCTACTCTGTTGGTCTGGGTCTCTGAAGGTTGATGGAGGTAAAGTATGGATTTTCCCGGCAGAGCTTCCAGCTGCAAATGGATTTGAAGGTCCCTATCTGTCCTGTCTCTCTGCTTTTATGTGTTTTTAAAATGGGTGTGTGTGAGCAGCATCACTAGCCAGCCCCTCTCCACTTATCATTGGCCAAGCTTTCATTTCTCCCCTGATTGGGGGAGCTAAGTTGTGTCAGAGTGATGTCATTTTACAGCCTGCAGAAAGTCCACTCCTCCTGTCAACTTGCACACAAATCTAGATTTGAACCAAATACATATTTCATAGCTACACAGTGGTTTGAAATTACATGCACCCATCACATATCACAGGAGGTATCCCCTGTTCCAACTCTGCTCTTCCTGGGGGCTTGCATTCAGAAATGGCAATATTTTGCACTTTTTAACTGGTTTGCAATATCGGACATTAACCCAAATTTACACACATGTGCGCAAGGAGTATGGACATTAGTTGATGAAGTGTCAGATTTTTCACATGCACACATTTTGAGTAATATCCTCTTTTCCGCTAAAACCCCCCTGAACATGCCACCGGTTTTAAAAACCTCTTAAAATGTGGGCAGAAAAATCACAAGAATTATGGTGTCATTTAAATAATTTTCACAAGTCCGTACTATGAGTTATTCATCTTTTTAGAGTTATGTTCTGGCCCCAAAGGGGTGTGGTTTTCCCCCAGCACAAGGTTGAATTTCTGGTTTTTCCAGTTCTGCCAAGCCAGCTTGCTCTCACAGGCAGTGCTCCTCCCCTTTGTCCTTCCAGGAGGAAGCTACATTTACGACATCTGCAATAAACCATCTGCCTGGGTCAGGACAGGGCTTTGTTCAGAGCTCCTGTATTCTGTGGGGGCTCCCCTTAATTCAATTATCAGAGAGATGACATATCCTTAGTGTGGCCAGCAAAAGGCAGATAGGCCTGGGAACACAGCTGTGACTCAAGTTTCACTCCTGATGGGGGGTAGTTGCCAGGCAAAATTGGAATCTCTTTAAGCCAGTTTTTAGCTACATGTCATTTCTGTTCCCCAGTTTTCTGCATTCAAATAAAACTAAACATTTTTACATATGCAGCTAGAATGCTGATTCTAAGTTTAAAACTATGACATTTAAACAATTGCAACCTATGTGACACTCAAAGTAGGTCACTCATTTCTTTTAAACATTTAGATTTGTAGTGTCTTTCAGTCCAAATTTACTTAAACTGCTGAAATCCACAGCTCAGCCAGTCTTGTTATAAACCTTCAAGTCACTTCAGAATATAACTTTACATTGGATCCACCTCTTAAAATGTCTTTCTTTGGCATGTTTTGGGTTCATTTATTCAGTTTTCTACAAAAAGTAAAATCTGTTGTTGTT
The DNA here is from genome assembly GCF_040938575.1 of Ambystoma mexicanum. Taxonomy (NCBI): domain Eukaryota; kingdom Metazoa; phylum Chordata; class Amphibia; order Caudata; family Ambystomatidae; genus Ambystoma; species Ambystoma mexicanum. The sequence goes on along the minus strand of NC_090921.1, from coordinate 315,159,100 downwards.
TTAAAACGCCGGCTTTTGGATAGTGGTGAGTACTGGTACTGCACCCCTTTTTGGGATTTAAGAAAATGAATTCCCAACAGTTATGGGTTTGCTTTTGGCAATCAGCATTGCCACTCCCAATGGTTTCAGACTACTGTGTGGGTAGTCCAATGGTGGTTTTAGGCAGCGTCCTTCTGTGCCCATAACATCGGCAAAAATGAGTGGCAGCCTATTCTTCATGCATTTCCCTGTGCATTTTCTGGGAAGCTCTGGCCATCATGATGTTTTCCATGTCAGTACTGCACAGTTTTGAGGTAGGGCTTGGATGCGTGGATAAATACATCCCACACCACACTCCAACCATCCATTTTGTAGTACCAGGAAAGTTCACACTGAAATATGTGACGTATGATGAGCAAATAAACCAGCATATAGCCGCTGTGGGGGTCTGTCCAGTACCCATCAGAAGAACAATGCATATTGAAGTACCAATACCAAGGAAACCATGGACAGTAAGGTACCCATTGAGAAAACCATATCAACAAATGAAACGAAATGAAGATCGTCTAAGTACAGTCCCTGAAGAAGCCAAGAATGTCTTCATGGAAGACGAATGGTGACGTCACGAGAATCCGGACTGACTCACATATAGAAGAAGTGACGATCAGAGAATGACATAAAGAGACGGAACGCCATGAACGAGGGGCATCGTGAACCTGAAGTGAAAGGACTATGCCAAATGTAAGAAGCTTAAGCTGTAAGCATGATGAAGATATTTGACCAATTTACACATGTACATATGCTTGGAACCGCAAGAAAGCTAAGAAAATTGGGCGGCTTGCTATGCTTAGTAGAAAGATAGTGCGGCAAGCGCCACCTATACATATCTACCTCAAAGGAAGCATGTTATATAAGTATACATCCACTTTGCACAAGAAGCAGAATTAACCAAAGGTTACTAAAGGCCACATGATGAGAGCTTCATATTTAGCAAAATCGAGAATAAGCGGCAGGACGAAACTCAGCAGAGGCAAATCGTGCCAGAAAAGCCAAGGTTGTATCAGTAGAATAGACGAACAGTAGCTACAATTAATTGAAGCTAAGAACAGAATATCCTGCTTCAGAAAGGCCAAGATAAGAAACTGGAGGCAGTTGGTGGGTGAAACGAAAATCAAATACAAAAATTACATAAAGAAGAGGCAAATTCACGGTGTCTGAATCACGTGAACAGCTGAGCAAGGAGAATTGAGACCTTCACACCTACGCCTGGCAGCAGGCCAGGCGAAGATATCAGAACTTTTCCAGACAGGAGATACAGTCTTGAGGCCAACCACAGTGGAATAATTGACACATGGCCACTAAAGTGATGATTGATTGTAACAATAATTGGAGGAAAGCCGTGGGAGCTAAGGGGCACCCTGCACCTGGCCGACCATTATGCGTGCTGCTAAGCAAAGTGAAAAGTATGAGTGGGGTCGGTGACAACCCAATCACAGTGGACCAAGTAATCTAGGGTCCTATAGTTAGTAGCACCAATGCGACGTCATACTTTTAGTGACGTCTACAGTAGCCATTTTGAAGGAAGGGCTTAGATGCCCCACTTGACAGTGTTTACCCAATCCCCTTACTCTGTTACCATATACAGATATAGTACCTATATTAAAGTTACCTTTCCTGAACCAATAGAATTGCATGCCAACTTTTAAGCATTAAACGTCAATGATGACGAGTTTTCAGTATAAATGTTATGTTTTTTATGAAGTTCGTTGGAGTTGTGAAGAGAGAGAGAAGATCGCGCATCTGCTGATATTCATGAAACTCCCCGTTTTTTGTACTTGTCATTAAACGGACTCACTTTGCCAAACCGTCGAGTTGTCATTATTGATTTGGTGTTGGAGTATTAATCTGCACCCCTATCCATCTCAAGGGTGCTGTTATCTTGTCTTAAAGTGCTTCTGGGCAAACCCCAACTCTATGGGCCAGTTGGGGGTCCCAGAGCTCAGCTCTCTTATAGATATTAAAAAGAATGATGCGTTTGGAGGAACTATACACATGTACTTCGCATACATCTGGGGTATTTAAATAGGTAGGTCTGCTTTCTCAGTAACATAGTCAGTCTATCCAGGTGGTTAAGCCACTGAATTGGCGGCCTTTAGGGCCTTTTTGTTACAGGTTTGTATATGTGTGGAATCCCTGTTGATGACTAGGAGCACACCCCCAAGTTTCCTGCAGACAAATAAATTGGCACGCTCTAATAAAACTGCACTATTTGTTATCCTGGACATTCTTTTCTAATCTCGCAATGTTCCATGAAAGCAGGCTAGGATACTCGATGGAAGACCCTGGGAAAGTGGTCCCAACTGTGATTTTTTAATCAATCATTTTCATCCAAGCTCGTGCTAGATGTTGTTACTGGCAAGGTGCCAGGCACTGATATGACCATTGGATGTGATAGACCCTGAGTACCACTATATACAGCAACCCTCACTCCCTGCAGAGTAGTATCTCTAAGTCTCACTTGGATATATGGGCAGCAGAGGCCATTATACTAATTGGGTCAATCCATGTATATAGATGTGTATAGATTACATGGCCACGGTAGCGGCCATGTAGTTATGGTTAAGTTGCTGTTTCCATAGGAAGAGCACTTATTGGGCGGCTTATAATTCGGCTCCCCCTGGACGAATCCTCACCAAAGTTTGCAAAAAAAGTATATGGGCCACTCTGAATCTTTTTCTAAAGTTTAATAAGGATTCGTCCAGGGGGGCCAAAGTTATAGGGGGGGCGTCACAAAACGTCTTTTTTTCCCATAGACTGAATGGGGGAAAACTTTGCGCACGTCTACAGGCCAAAACACTGGACGGATTGTCATCATTTTTTCGGCAGGGGCAGGGGCTTGTTCCCCAAGGCGTGCTTTTGTAAATTCTGTGAGAAATCCTACTGTAGTTTCCTTTAAAACAATCAAAAAGTAGCACTCTAAGAATTAGTGATATCTATGTCTGCTCCGCGGTCCTACTTCCCTGTTCGCTCAGTGGAGCATATTTATATTGGCTAATCAATGGCATGCTGTACGGCAAGATGTTGCGCTTTCACCGATTGGTTCTGCCGCAGCGTCAAGTGCGTAGCGTTCTTTTGATACGGCCGCCATGGTCATTTAGTTTTTGTGTTGTACTCGAAATCCCTGCAAACAAACCCTTCTGGAACACTGTGTGGAAAGGTAAGCATTACTTATATGTGGCAGTAGAAAGTGAAACAGTGCTTAGTTCTTGTTACCACTATCGTACCGTGCAGTGAAACTTGGTAGGCAATGTACGACAAGTCCTTACTGCGCCTATCTAAGAAGTCACCCCAAAAGTACTGCGGCTACACTGGTGTCCTATATTTTGGAATCTGAGGCAGCCACCTGCACGGTTTCGTAAGCACTGCGCGTATGCACGTCATCGGGAGTAACGGTTCTCATGATTGACTGCTGCTATGTTGTTGCAAAATGAGTATGTATTTGCATTCGGAGTGAAGGTCAGTTCATTTTATTTCATTTTTTCAGTAGGCGCTCAGTGTGGTCGCACATGTACCAGACCTTATAAGGGTCAATTGTTTTTCGGCCTTGACGTACAGGGAATGGAGACAGAAATCATGTAGGGAGTCACAGTTTGTGAAACATTCCCTTTGATAAGTTATGCTTCAAAAAGTTTTGTGAAGCACATGAAATATCAGTTCCCTTGGACGTCTTCTTGCAAACAACTACTGTGTGACTGCGGAGGCCGAAATGGAGGCAGTGCATATCATGTAAGCTTATTTTGCAGGCCTGTACACCAAACTGCCATTATTTACTTAGTCTGAAAAAAAAATGGGTTACTAGTAATGCATTTGGAAGTTTGTGTGCCGTTGAAATTTCAGATTGCACATTACCGCTGTCTGTACGATGTCACTGCAATTTCCACTATTACCTATGAAATTTATGTGGCATTGCTATTTTTTTACCTATTATGCAGATTGTACATTGACACCGTTTGTAGGGAGTTAGTACATTTCCCCATATAACATTATTTGTTTATAGAAATGTTATGTGTTACACCTTACATTTCCGCAAAGGCTTCGTATTGATAGATCTTTTTTGTCATTTTCCTCTCAGTTACTTCCTTCCGTATTGCGAATGTCATGGATTGCAGCGTCCGAGTGATAGTTTTTTAATCTACAAGTGCAGCTACTCGTCACCGGTTGTATGTGCGTCATCATTGAATGGGATGACCGCATCGGACCTCTATGTCCGTAAGCAGTTGTAGCAGTAAGAAGCACCATACCATCCTTTCTGGTGTCATAGTTCGCAGACATTCACGTCACCTTGTAAATCACTGTGACAGCAATACGCCTACTGTGTCGACGACGCATAATGTCAGTGTGGTTAAACAACAACGTCACCATTGCCACTAACATTATAAGTAACATACCATACTTTCTGATGGACTACATCACAGCGATTGCCGCCGTCTTGTCAATGAAGGTGAGAGGAAACCGTCTACCTTGTCGCCACTGCATACTGTGTGTGTGATAAAAACTGTGGCGCCAACCCATGGTGATTGTGTGGGAAAACATCAACGTGACCGTCAAAATTAACCTCTTCATTGTGCAGCAGACACACAAACTTCCAATTTCTTATCAACTGAGAAAAGGGCGATGATTTAGCGCCGTGCATTGTGAAATAAAAGTACCTTACTATTTTTTACATGTTAGTGTTTTTATTACCCATTTCATGTTTCCCTTCACAATGTGCCATGCTACGTTGCAGGTTGTAGTATGTTCTTTAATAGGTGCCGTATCACGGGAAGTAAGTCTTTATGGAATCATTTGTTTACGCTGCCAAGGTACATTATCCAGAACGCTATTGCATACCACTTGCTTTGACAGCGTAAGGCTCAATGCCATCTATTATGCTTTCGTGCCGTTAAGGTACTTTCTGTTACCCAGATGCCCCAATTACCAAGAGCAGTTCTGCATGAAGACGCTATGTTGTCATATTTGCTATCTTTCTAAAAGTGGAAAAATGAGATCAGGTGCAGTGAAAGTATTTGCTGTACAAAAACGTTTCAAAAGCTATGCTTCCTTATACCTTCTCACTACACATTTCTTCACCCATTTCTCCTTGTGACACTTACACAAAAATGTGTGCACAGGTCGGTGGTAATGGTGTTGCTTGCAATATTTCTGCCATTAGTGCATTTCACTTCACAGGGTTTGTTGTGATTTTGTCCACACATTAGAAGACTAATTCTTTGCCTTCTGTACACACATTTTTGCCAAAGATATTCCCTGTATTTTCCTCACATTTATGGAAAGATCATTGCGCACGATCGAACACCTTTGTGTATTACATGTGGTAGTGTTCTCACTCTTCACAAGTGTCGTCATGTACATAAGAAAACAACGGTACACCTTTCGTCTCTGAAGGGTACGCTGTAGGTATGCTTCCTGACCACAATGTCGTGGCGGTAAATACTGCCATTTACTAGTTGGTACAAAACATTGCATTGCAGTCACAATGTCCACCAGGCACTGGCTTTCTGTTAAAGGTGTTGCTGATAACCACACATTTTAGAATGAATACAAATCTTCTTCGCCCACTACGGTCACACGTTTTCCTTTTTTACTTTTTGGCAGCTGTAATGGAAAGCGGAAAAAGACTTTCTATGCAATGGCCGTCTTCCCTTTCCATGGTGGCCATCTTGGTAAAGGATTTGTTTTCTTCAAACGGGAATGCGGGAGGCGTTCCGGTTGAAGATAAAAAATCCTTTTTTTTTTGGTGCAATGGGTTAGTGCCGTAAAATCTGTATAGCTAATGGCATTCAGCCCCCAGTCTTTTAGGGTGCAGTGGGGTTTACTGATTCAAAGACCTCGATATGAACTCTTCCTTCTATTGTGGTGCAAACTTCTTTGCCTTCTGTACGCACATTTTTGCCAAACATATTCCCTGTATTTTCCACACATTCATGGAAAGGTCATTGCGCACGAACAAACACCTATGTGCTTTACCTGTGGTAGTGTTTTCATACTTCACAAGTGTCGTTGTGTACATAAGAAATCAACGGTACGCCTTTCGTCTCTGAAGGGTACGCTGTAGGTATGCTTTTTGGCCACAATATCGGGGAGGTAAATACTGCCATTTACTGGTTGGGACAAAACATAGCATTGCAGTCGCCATGTGCACCAGGCACTGGCTTTCTGTTAAAGGTGTTGCTGATAACCACACATTTTAGAACGAATACAAATCTTCTTCGCCCACTAAGGTCACACGTTTTCCTTTTTTACTTTCTGGCAGCTGTAATGGAAAGCGGCAAAAGACTTTCTATGCAACGGCCGCCTTCACTTTCCATGGTGGCCGTCTTGGAAAAGGATTTCTTTTATTCAAACGGGAATGTCGGAAGTGTTCCGGTTGAAGATAAAAATCCTTTCTTTGGGTGCAATGGGTTAGTGCCGTACAATCTGTATTTGTAATGGCATTCAGCCCCCATTTGTTTAGGGTGCAATGGGGTTTACTGCTTCAAAGACCTCGGTATGCACTCTTGCTTCTATTGTGCTGCAAACTTGCCCTGTAGAGTTGTGAATGGGAATTGTTTCAGTTACAAGTTCGTACAACAGAGGATTCCGGAATGCAGGCAGCAGAGGCAGCAGCTTAAACCAGCAGCTCCTGGCCCTCTCCTTTATATGGATTATTGAAGATATGAACTCCAAAAAGAAAATTGAAACTGCTGACAACCCTGTCCTGAAGAAAAGCAAATCAGCTGCAGACATGGCAGAAATCCCAAGTCCACAGGACATCTACTCTCTACTGATGAAAGTTGCACAAGACTTGGGTAAAGTTGCTCAGGATGTCACTGAAGTTAAAGCATCTATGGAAGATGTGTCTATGAAGGTGGCCCAGGTGGACAGCCATGTTTCAGCTTTGGAAAGCAGCAGTGCCTCTATGTCATCAGAGATTTCGGGAAGCTTCAGAGCCTACAAGAATTTGAAAGATGACTTTCATAAAGGGAGAGCTAAGACATTGGAACTGGATTTGAGGATTAGGTGCAGGAACATAAGGATTATTGGATTGGAGGAAGAAGAAAATGAGGACTTGGCCTTAAAAGTGCTGGAGGTTTTGAAGAGTTCAATCAAATATGGACAGATAACACTTATGGACATTGATAATACATTCAGGATTGGCAAGAAAATGGACCTTCAAGGTAAAGTCAGGCAAGTCCTGATTTCCTTCGTGTGCACCAGGATCAAGGAAGAAGTTTTGAAAGCAGCAAGACATCTTGAAAATATTTACTACAAGAAGAAGTGGATTTTTATTTACCCAGATTACCCAAAGGAGGTTGTGTAGATTAGAAAGTCCTTTAAAGAGCCCAAGGACCTGGCAAGGTCTTTGGGGGTGAAAGCCTTTCTCAACAGGGCTAACTGGCTAACTTTGGTGTTTCCTGAGGGGGAGAAAATCACTAAAGATCCTAATGAGGCTCTCAAATAGTTAAAGGCTCGGGAGATGCAGACTGGATTGATGGAAAATTAATTTTTTCACAGATGTTATTTTTACCAACTGTTGGTGTATTGGTTTAAACGTAGTATATTTTTTAAAAATTATTATTATTTTAATTGTAATTTTATTTTTGGCGTTGAATAACATTGTGAAGAAATGGCGCCGACTCAATATTTCATTTAAACGTTTTTTTTTTTTTGATTGATGCATTCTCACCGTTCTCAAGTGTTCTTGCCGTCATGTTCTGGCCATGTTGTGATATCTGGAGGGGTTAGAAGAGAGGACCATGCATTGACTGCTCGGTCATGTGCTCCAGTCAGCTGACCTGTGGCAGGATCATTGGGGAGTGGAGTTGGTCACGTGTCATTGATACGGAGCTGGGGGTTGCGCTCTGTATGGCAGGTGAGATAGTGCCCTGATCTCTGTTCTGCCCCTATTATGAGGGTGCTCGCCACATGTGTAGCCGGCGGGTTGCTTTTTCCCCAACATCCATGGTGATCGCATTCCAATTGCTCCTCCTCTGCAGCTGTTTCATACTTGCTGCTCCCAGCACCGTTTTCGCATTGCAACTACCCGATTTCATGCTCTTTTGTTTGTCCACTGCTTAATGGGTCAAGAGAGGAACATTGCTAATTTTTCTTTGCTTATTCCCTGACCTCTGCTTTGTGAGAACACCCGAGGGACGCCCAAGGAATTAATCAACTGGCGCGGGAGACTGCGGGGCTAGTCTCTTTGATCCCGAACGCTTCTATTCTTGTGACACTGCCTGTTTACACTGGTGCCATTACAAGTAATTGCTTTTACGCTTTTATGGTGCATTCAAAGTGCCTCATATAACATTCTGAAGGGAAGCCTGGGTCCATCAGCTGATTGACTGCCTCTAAAGAACGCCCATTTTCCGGAGTACAGCTGATGGACTGGAGTGCCTTATTAACAGTAACATATCTGCATAAACAACACTGGCCTCTTCCGTGTAGAACACTTTTGACATCATGACCTTTCTTTTGCAATTGCACTATTGGTTGTTCACTGAAAGTTCTGAGGCACACTGAAACGTATTGGTGACAGTTCAAGCATGGAAGACTGCGAGGTTGTCTCCCTTACAGCAGTGTGCATAGGACGAACACAGAATAGTTAATTATTGAAGGGGCAGCGAGAGGGACAATGAGCGCCAGACGCTACATGCATGGCTATTTGAGTTGGGGCCAGATGGATTGGTTTTCCTGTGAGCCTTTCTGTTTTGGCTTTCTTTGGTAGTGTCAGGCAGGGCGTGTTAGTGGATGTCAGCCCATCATCTTGCATATATTACATGCGTTGTTTTTCAGTCCACTCCCAAAAGTAATATATGTTCTCAGCATGCTTGGAGAACTCATTATTCAAATATAGTTAAATGATACATCATTACCAGCAACGCTTGAATATGAGCTTTCCTCATGTTTTTGACAGGGTTGGATTGTCCTGTGTTTCACGGGATGATCTAATACTGCTGCGATCTTTCATTTCAATGTGAACTCTGCTGAGTGGATTTTGAGTGATGGCATTTTCATTGTGTTTGGAGTGGTTTTTTTGGGTTTAGCCGGCGGACTGGTTTCTCTTCCCTTTCAGCAGCTTTCTTCCTTCTCCATGTTTACCAACGCTTGATAGGTTACGAGATGAACAAAAGTGCTCCGAAAAGACATATATTTACTCAGTATGTTGTTAAACCATTTATTGGTATTGTAGCCGCTAACCACTAGACGGGTTGAAATGTTATAATCACCGACTACAACAGCTTGTACATGATTTTACTTGGTGTTTTGGGAATTCTGGTGGGTTTCCATTTTGTACTGGGTGTCCATGAGTTGGGTCATTTGAATCCTGTTGTTTTTAACACCTTTTCTCCACTCAAGGCAGGATCAGAATGTACAACTATGATGCGGTGGTGAGTCAGGATTTTGTGGGAACTGGAGTGATAGTCGGATGTTGGAGGGTGCTGTTTGGGTGTTTTCATATGTGTAATGGCTAGCTTTTGCTATCTAGTTGTCATGGATGCTTTAGTGGGGCAGTAATACTGTGAAATGTTCAGGAGTGCTAATTATATGTTGAGCAGATTTAGTTTTGTGGAATCATTGCTCATATCCTGGACTTTTAGTGAATGTTGACACACATTGGCCATTGGCACATGGTTATTGTAGGCCTTGTTTTCTTTTAATGTCTGCGGTAGCGAGACTGGCATCAGGAAATCAGTCATATGGGTTACTCTCAAAGTTGTTTGCTAGCAATTCTCTCTCCGTCAAAATTGAATGTTTTGGAGTGCCTGTGCCCGTCACCTTTAGTTGGATTGGGTCATACTCATGACATTTTGTTGTGTTAATGTTGGAGCTTTAATTATGCAATGTGCTTCCTATTTTATGATGGCATTGACTGATACTTCAAATTGCAAGGTTGGGGTGATGTGGGGGACGCTAGTTGCATTTATGTGACACGTCACTTTGAATGCCTTGATTTCTCAGAGACATCATCAGTAGTTGATGGACATATTCGATGCATGTTTGGTGTTTTCCTTGTGCATGGTGTTTCATTTTGTTCATGTGGGTAGCTTATGTTGTTTTACATTGTTTGTCTAATTGGGGCTGCATCAATGTTGATTCAGTCTAGTGATTGATTATTTATTCAATGCTTCATTTATTTTGGGACTCTCAAAATAGTGTCATTTCTCGGTTGTGGTGAATGGTGATTTAAGTTGGAGGAGGCAGTCTTGAATTAATGCTGAGGTTACTGTGGTGGAAGTGACCAGCTTGCTTCGAGTGTGGGATATGGCCTTGTGGGGAGGTGGTGTGTTTCTGTATGGATCGGATTGTGGTGGTGGAACTGTTGTGGATTTACGTTGAGGTTATTGCTGTGATATTGTGTTGTTAATGTAATTTGATCGAGTTAACTTTAAGGTTGCCCTTTTTGGCTTATAGGGGTTTTATTGGGGAGTTCGGGTATTTAGGAGAGGAGTCCAGCGTGTTGGACTTCTTGGTGTTTTAGAAATTTTTTCTATAAGCTGTTCTTAGTGTTTTGCATCTGTTTCAGAGGGGGGGTTTGGCATTTCCAGGTGGGGTCACAAATAATTTTGAAGGTTGGTTGCAGGGATCACTTTTGCATCGGCCAGGGGTGGATAAACTGTGTTTGAAAATGGGGGATCAAATGCGAGTTGTCTCGTGGAATGTGAATGGTCTGAACAATATACAGAAAAGACGGACAGTTTTGGCTTATCTGAATGACTTAAAAGGAGACGTCTATTTTCTCCAGGAGACACACCATTTGAAAGGTGATTTGGATGCTTTGAGGAAAGGTTGGGTAGGGAGGGTTTATGGTTCATCTTTTGAGTCACGGTCCAGGGGTGTGGTTATTCTTATTAGGAAACATGCACCGATCAAGGTTGTCAAAGAAATATGTGACAGGGAAGGTAGAATGGTTGCTATTTTAACTAATATTCAGGGTAAAGAAGTGACTTTTTGTAATGTTTATGCTCCGACGTCGGATGATGGTACCTTTTTCAGAAAGGTGGCTCAAACAATTCAAAACCTGAAGTCCAGTAACATAATCTTTGGGGGGGACTTCAACACAGTTATTGACTCTGCTATGGACAGGAGTAGTACCAGACATTGAAGGAGGGTTGACATGCAATCTCGGGCTTTTCGGGATCTGCTGGAGGAACATAATCTGAAGGACTGTTGGAGGATTGACAATCCTTCAGTGAGAGAATATACTTTTTATTCCGGTGCACATGCTACGTATTCCAGAATTGACATGATTTTGATGGCAGGAGACATGTTGCAAAACTATAAAAGGAGTGATATGGGTAATATTGTGCTGACTGACCATGCACATGTTTCTGTGGATTTGAAGTGGAGTTACACTTTGTGTAGATCAAAATCTTGGAGACTAAATACTATATTGTTGGACAATCTAGATGAGATGGACAAAACTGCGACTGAAATTGACTATTTTGTTGACGAAAATTGTACTGGTGAAGTAGGATCTGATATGATATGGGATGCATTCAAGTGCACGGTTCGGGGTATATTTATTAGTCTGGCGAGTGGTTTGAACAGAAAATGGGACAATACACAGAATGTACTGGAACTGAAGATTAGGGACTTGTCTGGGGTTCTGATGGTGGATCCTACGAGAGTGGACTTGCTTCCCGAGCTAAACAGGTTGAAAAGAGAGTTGAGGGAGCTGATATCTAATAGGGTGGATAAGAGGTATTTTCATCAAAAATGCGCTTATTTTGAACATGGGGAGAAATGTGATCGCTGGTTAGCGTATAGATTGAGGTTGAGGGAAACTGAGCGCTTGATCATGTCTATTACAGACTCTAATGGCCAGGTCACTTCCTCTCTGGAAGGTATAAATGAGGTATTCAGACAGTTTTATGAGGAATTGTATAAGAATGAAACCCATATTGATGCAGAGAATGGAGATTTTTTGGAGGGGGTTCAAGTTCCAGATATTTCAGAGGAGGAGGCTACTTTAATAGAGGGAGATATCACGATGGAGGAGGCCAAAAAGGCAATTTCCAAATTGAATGTTGGTAGGTCTCCGGGGCCAGATGGACTGCCAGTGGAATTCTATAGGTGGTTACCCAACTCTGCGTTGACGCTATTGACGGACATGTATAAGACCTCAAAGGCTAGGGGTATACTTCCTGACACTACTAGACATGCTACTATTTCTGTCTTTTTAAAGAAAAACAGGGATGAATCACTGGTGTCCAGTTACAGACCGATTAGTTTGATTAATGTGGACAATAAGATTCTGGCTAAGATTCTAGCTCTGCGAATAGAAAATCTTTTGCCTAAATTGATAGATCGGAATCAGTCTGGTTTTGTAAAAGGTAGGATGACGTCCAGTAACATGCGCACACTACTTTGTACTATCGCGAAAGCGTCAGAGTTGTCGGAAGACTCGGCTGTTCTATCACTTGATGTGGAGAAGGCGTTCGATAGGGTTGATTGGAAGTTCATGTTTAAAGTATTGGACAAGATGGGTTTTGGGATTCAGTTCTGTTCATGGATTAAACTGCTGTATACCAGGCCTACAGCTGATGTTAAAACTAATGGTCTGAGATCCAAACCTTTTGAATTGGAACGTGGCACAAGACAAGGATGCCCATTGTCACTTTTGTTATTTGTACTTAGGATAGAACCTTTGGCTATAAATATGAGAAATGAGGAGGGTTTACAGGGCATAAATTGTTGGGGAATGCAGCAAAAAATTTGGTTATACGCAGATGACTTATTATTGGTCCTCAAGAACCTTGGAGAGTCAGTGCCGGTTCTTATGAACATTCTCGAGGCCTTTCACCAGTGCTCTGGATACAAGATCAACTGGGCAAAATCAGAGGTTTTACCATTGGTGCCGCTGTGTGACAAACAATTTACTACCAGATTGGGCTTGAAGTGGTGTGCTGATAAACTACTGTACTTGGGGGTTTGGATTGTGCCCACTGTTGCTGATTTTGTGAATGTAAATATGACTATGGTGTGTAATAATTTCAAATTGTATTTGGATAGATGGTGTTTGTTGAACCTTTCCCTTTGGGGGAAGGTGAATGCTTTAAAAATGGTGTCGACTCCTAGAGTAAACTTCGTTCTGAGTATGGTTTGATTAGACATTGGAAAACATTTTTGGCGTGAGTTAGATAGACTTATGCAGGAGTTTCTGTGGGATCGCAAACCTCCGCGTCTGAAAATTAGCAAACTGCAATTGCCTTTGTCCAAGGGTGGGCTAGGGGTCCCTAATTACAAGGCATACCATCTGGCTTTTATGTCACGGAATATATTAGCTTTTCTCAAATCGGAGCATGACGATTGGGTGTGTGCTGAGTCTAGCCATGTAGGCCCTTTGTCGCCTGGGGCTGTGTTGACCAGTAAGCCACGTCGAGCTGAGATGGTAGGCCCACTGACCAGGAGTTTGCGGAACTCATGGGTGGCATTGTGTGAGTGTTTGGGTTTCAATGCGCTGAAAGATCCGAGTGCTTCCATTTGGCTGAATCCAAGTATTACACATGAGGGAAACATTTTGTTCTGGCATGAGTGGTACCTGGCTGGGGTGCGGTGGATTGGCGATCTGTTCAATGGCTTGAATTGGATGAGGGCTAGGGAGATACAGTTGAAGTTTGACATTCCTACTTTTCGCCTGGAAGATTATCGGAAGATCAGGAGGGCGGTGGGGGCTGTGGATATGGAAAGGAAAATCAATACAGACATGCTTGGTTGGGAGCCTGGGGTGAGTGGATGTGGCCTAGTTAGTTATGTTTATAGACTGGTTGTGTCCAATTATCAGACTAATGATGCTTTAAGATTAGATTGGAATGAGAGAATTGGTGAAGACATTACAGAGGATGATTGGATGTGTATTTGTGAGAATGTGAAGCTGTGTTCTTTGAGTCTTGCAGACAGGTTGCGTCAAATAAAGATCTTGAATAGGACATACTGGACGCCTGAGAGAATGATGAAGAGGGGTATGTGTAACAGTTCTGAATGTTGGGCATGCTTACATGAGGTGGGCACCTTTGAGCATATGTTGTGGGAGTGCTCAAGGGTAAGGGGTCTGTGGTTTGAATTTGACCAGATCTGTGAAAAGATTCTTGGAGTGAAGGTTCATATGGATTTTAAGACCATAGTACTGGGTAGTGGGGATTTGTTGGACGACCTGACTACTTCTCAGAAGAAATGGATCTTTCATGGGGCAATGGTGGGAAGAAGCTAATTTTGAGACAGTGGAAAACATCTACCCCTGTTACTATTGAGGAATGGATTGCAGAGATGCATTCTCTAGCAGATATGGAGAGAGTGCTGTATCGGAGAGAAAAGAAGGATGCGTTCTTTAATAAGATTTGGGGCAAATTTCTTTTATTGTATTAGACCTGTTTATTGATTATAATGTGACTCCTTGAGGGGAGGGGGGTGTTTTCTGATGTATATAGTTTTGTTGGTTTTGATATGGTTAGTGCATGATGTTATATTATTGTACATATATTTCTATGATATGAACTTTTTGAAAATAAAATTAAAAAAATAAAAATAAAAAAATTTAAAAAAATACAAGTTCGTACAACAATATACAATGTCCTTCTGCACTATCAATGACTCACCCATATTATTGTGAAGTGTGTCTGAGTTTTGTACCATGTGGCCATGCTGTGCTACAGCATATGCTACTGTGCAATTTGTAGAAAGATGGGCAGCGCAGTCAAATGTTGCTTTACAGTATGATTATGTGTTACTATTGGAATCCTTCTAAATAATCAATAAAAAGTTTGGTCAACTTATGTTATGATTCACTTAAAGTACTGCCAAAGTATGCAAATAATTCAAAAAACATTTCTCAAAGGGACATTATGGTTACGTTGCCATACTAAAAACGTCCAAAATTCACTAAAAAAAAACTTTGTTAAAGGGATGTTACGGTTAAGGTGCCCTATTAAAAACCTATGCCATTCTGTACAAAAACTTTGTAAAAAGGACGTTATGATTACAAGTAAAATCTAAAAAACCCTGAAATTCGGGAGTTATGATAGGCTAATCACCCATTTTTCCCATCAGCACTCTCCACTGCTACCACTACCACCCCGAACATAAAAGATGCCACCACTCATGTCATTGATGCCATCACTGACGCCATCACTTCTTTAGCCCCATTCTTTCATGTCAGCTAAGCAACTTTAACTTGCGCCACCACCGTGCACTGCTAAGACTAACACCCAGGATATCAAAGATGACATGACAAATGTCATTGATGACATCACTGATGACATCAAATGTCTGACTTACTTATATCGTGTCATTGAAAAATCTAGGCCGGGTGGTTTCCTTCAATAACAATCACAATATCAAAATTGAAAAGGTGCTGTACATAAAAATGTTAACTTTCTCATATGTTCTTAAAGTATATGCCTTAGATCATGGTACACATGCATGGGGCAATAGGAGGCATCCAACACAGACTTAATTTGCATACAGGGAGATAAACTTTAATGCCATTAACATTTTCTGAAGATGCTGTTTCTTTCTTCCTTCATTTAGTTTCCCTGTGTGTGCCTCTAATTTGTATGCATTGTGGGTCTTCATATGTTTTGTTTCTACTACCACAAGCGTATATGCAGTCTTGCATTGTTAGCTAGTTATTGCATGTTTACCATTACATAAATACCCCTCACAGCTTGCTGCCAACATAATACTCACAAACCCTTGCAGGTAGGCATTTTTAATTGGCATTATTTTCACATGTGATGTCATCAATGATGTCATCCATGACATTTGTCATGTCATCTTTGATATCCTGGGTGTTAGTCTTAGCAGTGCACGGTGGTGGCGCGAGTTATGGTTGCTTAGCTGACATAAAAGAAAGGGGCTAAAGAAGTGATGGCGTCACTGATGGCATCAATGACATGAGTGATGGCATCTTTTATATTTGGGGTGGTAGTGGTAGAAGTGGAGAGTGCTGATGGGAAAAATGGGTGATTAGCCTACCATAACTCCCGAATTTCAGGGGTTTTTAGATTTTACTTGTAATCATAACGTCCTTTTACTAAGTTTTGTACAGAATGGCATAGGTTTTTAATAGGGCAACTTAACCATAACGTCCCCTTAACAAAGCTTTTTTGTAGTGTTTATATATATATATATATATATATATATATATATATATATATATATATATATATATATATATATATATATATATATATATATATATATATTCAGTGAAAAAACTTTGTTAAAGGGACGTTATGGTTCAAAGTAAAACCGAAAACCCCCTGAAATTCGGCAGTTATGGTAAGATGAGCAACCATAACTCACGCCACCGTGCACTGCTAACATTAACACCCAGGACATCAAAGATGACATCACAAATGTCATTGATGACATCACTGATGACATCACATGGCTGGCTCTCCCTTTTTTCCTTTACTGACATATCTAAGCCACATAGTTTTCTTCAGTAACAGTCAGGAAGTAAAAATTGAAAAGGTACTATATTTGTAGACTTAGGGTCAAGTCAAATCATATGAAACATATACATAGCGGAAGACACAGGCTTGAAAGAGAGCAATCCCTTCTGTGCATGAAGATAATCATTAGGGTTATCAGCACTTTCTCATTTTTATTTTTATTACTCTACCTTCCCTGTATATGCTCATATTTGCATACATTATACTCTCCTTTCCTTTGGGTGCAGTCACATCATGTGATACAAATACATATGGTAAGTAGCAGCTTTGAAACAGAGCAATAGTTTCTCTGCATAAAGACAATCAGTTAGGTTAAGATCTCTTTCTGCTACTACTTCTGCTTTTTTGTTTACTTCACTGTCCCTGTATATACTCATATTTGTATGTGTTGTTGTCTCTTTGTGTTTTGTCTGTAATAATTATGTATTAAGTGGGTTTTATCTACTTATTAAATGTTTCACAGTACACAAAACTCTAATAAGAAAGCAGTTATCATTTCACTATTCAACATGGCAAGATTATGAATATGGCACCTTCATCATGTATGCTGCACACACTGCCTATGTTTCTGCATGAGTAGCTTAGTATACTGGATAGAACTTCATAATAGAATGCTATTTATATCAATGCATTGCTTAATGCACTAATTAGCTCATGATATTTATCCCAATGATCCTTGACAGTTTTTGGTCAGCATTATAAGAATCCCTTGTACAGAGTTTTTATGAAAAGTAAATGCACATGTGATGTCATCAGTGATGTCATCAATGACATTTGTGATGTCATCTTTGATGTCCTGGGTGTTTGTGTTAGCAGTGCACGGTGGCGCAAGTTATGGTTGCTTATCTTACCATAACTGCCGAATTTCAGGGGTTTTTCAGTTTTACTTTGAACCATAACGTCCCTTTAACAAAGTTTTTTCACTGAATTTCATAGGTTTTTAGTAGCGTAACTTAACCATAATGTCCCTTTAACAAAGTTTTTTCACTGAATTTCATAGGTTTTTCGTAGCGCAACTTAACCATAACGTCCCTTTAGCAACGTTTTTTCACTGAATTTCATAGGGTTTTAGTAGCACAACTTAACCATAATATCCCTGACTTCATATACATGTAACATAGAACATACTGAACCCCCACGTAGTGATTTTGATGTCCGCGGACTACCGCCATGTCCGCGGACATATTGTCACGTTGATCACCTTCCGCCCCTTGCTCCTCACCTGAAGATTCTTGGACACTGGATGGCTTCTTCCGTAGTACCTTGGGATGTTCCTTAGATGGTTTCTCCTTTGACTTCCTGTCATGCAAGTAAGGCCTGGCTCCCTCGGAGGCCACCTCGACAGGGAATGGGACCTGTCTTGAGGGGGGCCCCGAGGAGCCAAGCCCCAAAAAGACAGGGAAAAAGCCGATGGATGGCACAAAAAACCCTGCAGACCGTTACAGGAAGGATACTCGAGTCGAGTATAGTTGCAAGAGGCAGATCGGTAAAGTTCTGGGGTGACTTTCACTTCTCAGGATCCCATAGGAAGCAAACCGGCAAAGCTCCAGGAATATTATACTTAGCAAAGAGTACGAGGTATTGGGAGAAGTAGAAGAGTACTGTATGCTGTCACAGAAGGATCCGTAACAATATCAGAAGAGAGCAATGGCAGCAGAAAGGATCGAAAGAGAGGGAGAGACTAGAAGCCAGGTATAGTCCCAAACCCAAAGGATAGACAGAACTCTGAAGCTAATAGAGGAGAACGCGAGGAGGTGCGAGTGTGGTGGAGGAGACCGCGAGTCGGAACGGCGAGGCGCCGAAGGTAAGGAATCAGAGTGGAAAGATGAGCGGCAGACGCCGCAGAAAGAAGGAAGCAAGGTAAATTCGTAAGCTGGACAAGTAGAGTGAAGCGCAGGTAGGAGGATGGGAGGAGGCTACTCGGAGGAGTAGCCGAGCGAGCATATCGTAGAAATTCACAGATACAACGCACAGGTAAGTGGGCGGGGCTGGTTTAAGTAGCGGTGGCCGCCATGTTGGTTGAGGGCTAGGCCGTTACTGTCAGGTTCTTTGCGGCAGTGCTTTCCAATCGTGCCATAGCTTCCAGGGGCGGATCGTGACACATATCGAGAATCTGAGCGTGGTGAACGTAAATTTAAAAAGTGTGCCCCATTTCCCCTTTGATGTTGGCTCTGAAAAGAGCCGTTTTTTTTGTTTTTTTTACAGATGCTTGACAGACACCTGTTATTTTGTATTTTTTTTTCTTGTTTTTTTTCTTACTTTACTCCTAAAATCTTCACATAACCTTCTCCAAAGCAACCCTTACATTCCAAAATAGAAAGGCATTTCCCGTAAAAGATAAAGAGATGCCATCTTCTTTAAAATTAACAGTATTACTGGCATCAATATTCTCATTATTACAGAAGAACATACCAGCTCTAAGCATGAAGGCACACATGCCTCAGTTGATGACACACCTAGCAATGTTTTGCTGAGGACAAAAAACTGAACTATTGTCCCATATTGCCCTAGGTAGTAATCCAGAAAAAATTACTTTCGCATTTGGAAGGATCTTCATTACGGCTTGAACCAAGCGTTCCAAATCAGCCAACAAAGTAGGGGCACTGACGTTGCCCAAATGGAAAGCACCATAGTGCAAAACTACCGTATGCGGACTGTTCATCATGGCCATATCCTCACAAACTTGTACAATTCCCTGTACATTGCAATCAGGCACAGTGCTCCACACCACCTCCACTCCTTTCACATCAAAGTTCTTTTCAACATGCCTGCATCGAGCGTACTGTTGTAAACCATGCACAAACATATCTCCAAGCACCAACACCCTGACTTTCTCTACTTCTGCCATCTTCACCACACACAGTCTCTTTCAACGCAAATCCACAACCTCGACATCTGATTGGCTAATCCGTACAGTCTTCTTTCAATGTTGGATTTTCTGGAAAACCCCGGATGTAGCACGCCCTGTCCACGGACAGCCGCGGTGTCCGCGGACCGCGTAACTCTTTGACACCCATTCTACCATTTCCACTTTACTCTCTGTGCCATTCCCTCATTACATACAGCTAAGCAGTCACACAATACGAAGAACGTCCTCAGAATACCCCCATTTTGTTTATTTTCGAACATTTCAGGACAATTATCATTTAATTATTCAACATATTAACATTACAAATATTATACTTTCATCTTGTACGCTGCACACAATGCTGTGTTTCTCCATTAGTAGCTCAGTATACTAGATAGAACCCCATAATACAATGCTATTTATATCAATGCATCGTTCAAAGCATTAATTACGGTATGATATTTATTGCAATGATCCTTGACACTTTTTTCGCAACATTATAATAAAAATCCCTAGTACACAAATTTCATGAAAAGTAAATGCACATGCGATGTCATCTTTGATGTCCTGGGTGTTAGTCTTAGCAGGGCACAGTGGTGGCGCGAGTTATGGTTGCTTAGCTTACCATAACTGGCGAATTTCAGGGGTTTTTTGGCTTTACTTGGAACCATAACGTCCCTTAAACAAACTTTTTTTATTAGCACGCAAACAATATACAAAGATGTAGTGTAAACAGCAAGTTCTCACAGATGGCTTTACACAGAATGTTGTAAAGTAAGCATTTATGCTCGTACACAGTGAAGGTCAGCTGCTTCCATTTTTTTCCCGCGGCCCGAGAGGCCCACGACTCCCAGTATAAGGTTCTATTTTTTTTTTACCTTGACAGACAGAGATTGTGCTGAAAGACTTCTTTTGAAGAAGTGTAGCAAAAACGTAAGACACGATAAAGATGACATTTCTGAAACAAAACCACTTTTGTATATTATATCACTTTGAGAAAGATCGTTGGCACACGCAGAGTCTTATTTTGGGACTGCACTACACTTGGACAATGGAAAATGCAATTATAATGTAAGTAACCCTTTAGATTATTTTATACCGGAATATAATAACAATAGCGTGGCATTAAAGCCCGGTCAAGTTGTACTTGTTCGTTCAATGTGACATATTGTTTTCTACCGTGCACTATCACCGCCGAATTGATCCCCTGTCGTTTAGAGGCCTCTGAAAAAGGCAGACGACACAGGGTGGGTTAATAGAAATAATTTAACGGTCTGTAGCCGGTCAAGCGCTCTACTCGCTGTGCCACTTCACTGTAGCCGGTCAAGTGGCACAGCGAGTAGAGCGCTCGCTTTGACATCCGTGCACAGCTTTCTAACGCAGGTTTGAATCCTGGCACGGCCAAACTCAGCCTTTCATCCTTCCGTGGTCGATAAATGAGCACCACACACCGTGGGTAATAATAAGCAGCGCTGAGATACCTGACGGTTCTTAGCACTATATAAATGCGAAAATATTATTATTTTATTATTAACATACTCTGTTGCACTATCTTCGCTAGCAAATAGTTTCACACCCTAATAAATAAAATGAATATTTTTAATAAAGATCGGCTGGTGAGAATAATTTATGTTTTTTAAAACAGGTATGTTGTCCCATTTTGCCAATGTCACGATTTTCAGACTCCAGCGGATGGATTTTTCAACTGGCAGGTGCAGCTCCATGTAAGCAACTTCCTGACCCTCACCATTTTTATGGGACAATCGCCAAGGACCAATATGCCCTTACGCAGTACTAGCGGCTAGAAGCAACATACCAAACATTATGGTGGTCTAATGCCTCATTGTTGGACCAACCTTCCGATTATCAGTGCAACCATTTACTGCTTTTATCATAAACCAACAGCCTATCTACCGCAAAGGAACAGCGCGTGGCTCAAAATAAACTTTTGCTGTTTACTTTTAAACCACAGTTTCATATTCCGAATTGTGGCGCACTGTGTTCTAAGCTGATCTAGCACCCTCTGTACCGCAAAGGAACATTGCGTGGCTCAACATGAACTTTTGCGGATCGACAACAAAGACAAATGCAAATCGCTGAATATTCTCTAAACATTTGATGTCAAATAAATGTACTTTACAAAATTTACAATCTTGCTGTTTGCTTTTAAATCACAGTTTCATATTCCGAATTGTGGCGGGCTGTGTTGTGACATAATGTGTGTTGTCTTCCTGGTTCTGTGTAAAGTCGCGTAGGACTGGAGACGACTCGGCGCGTTTGATGACGCACCCTGTAACGTCACGGAGAGAGGCAGGGAATATGAATGCTTTCATAATGTCAGGCTTAGGGGCGGGAGATATGATTTAGTGTTGCAAAAGCAAGTCAGCCAGGTCCATAGCGCCAGTCATAGGATTATCACATAATGTCGGCACACACCAGCCTGATTTATCGTTTCTTCAGTGGACAAAAAGTCGGGTGAGGCCCATAGGAAATTGTACTATCAGCGGACAATACAAACACGTTCTCAGAACACCCCCATTTTGTGTAATTGCAACCATTTTGGGACACCGCGAGTGTTCTTAGAACACATCCAATTTAACAGATTACAATACGGCAGTGTCCTCAGGACACCCCCAGTTTGTGTATTTACGAACATTGAAATACACCGCGAGTGTTTTTAGCTCAATTTTACCTTCCTTGTTAACAAAAAGGACACATACTCCGTCCTCCGAACACCCCACCATTTAGTTTATTTACAAAATGTCAGAACAGCCGTGTTCTCCGCGGACAAACCGAACACAACAAAAGCGTATAGCACATAAAAAAACAAAACATTGAACCTATCTCATACTCCCCCACCCTCCCCAAACACTCTTACACACCAACACACTCCACTAAATACAATTTTTAATCCAAGTTTCACCGCGCTGTACGCGGTCGACGGCGAATACAAGATGGCGGGCGCTACAGAAAATCTGACGCGCTCCACGCCCCACGCCGTCCAATCAGCGAATACGTCGCATGTCCGCGGACATGACGCAAGCCCATGGGCCAATCGGGTGCTGTCCGGGGAGCGAACAGGGAAGTCAGCCCGTGAAGTGAACACAGATATCACTAATTTTTTTGCCTTACATTTTGTTCATTTTTAAAAAGAACTACTGGACGGGTTTACATCAAATTTGCAAAAGCACGCTTTCGGGACCAAGCCGCCGCTCCTGCCGCGAATTTGGTGTAAATCCGTCCAGCGGTTCTGGCTGTAGCCATGCGCAAAGTTTTTTCCCATTATGTCTATAGGAAAAAACTAAAGTTTTGGGAGCCCCCCTATACCTTTGCCCCCCTGGCCCAAACCTCTCCAAACTTTGCAAATAAATTCAGAGTGGGCCATATACTTTTTTTTGCAAAGTTTGGTGAGGATTCGTCCAGAGGGAGCGAAGTTATAAGCCACCCAAAAAGTGCTCTTCCTATGGAAACACCAACTTAACCATAACTACTGCGTCCATGTAATAGTATAGTGCGGCGCTAAAGGTGAGTAGCATGATCCATAAGAAACCCAAAAATAGAATTGCTAATAACCTTTGACTTTAAGGATGGATTTGGCTATTTTGCAACCAAAAAGTGTGTCCCATCGACAGGCCGCCCCCCACCACTCAACCCCCAATTCGGACATTTTAGGAAAGATTAGTTAAAAAATGAAAAAGTTATTAAGAAATCAAAAACAACCCTGTTCACGGCCCAAAGGCGTTGCTAGGGGGATATAGTCCCGGGTCTTTCGGTTGTAGCCCCGGATAGAAGCTCGGGGACTACAACCAAAAGGTTGTAGCTAGCCCCGAGTCCCGCCAGTCTCGACATAAGCTTAGCCCCTGATTTCTTCCAGACCTAGCAACACCCCTGCCCTATAGCCATTCATTTTCATATAGAGAAAAAGTCCAAATACCTGCACAGCACAGGGCAAAAACCACTGGATGGAATTTGACCAAATAAGAAACAACATAGGCATGAAGCTTTCTGGGAGCGGTCTGCGGTTATTCCGTCCAGTAATTTTTTAAATAATTGTCGGGGTCCTCCCTCTTCCAAAATTATAGCTATATCTCCCATGGTGCATTGCAGCAGTGAGGCGTTTCAGAGATGAAAAAACAGCTTGTTTTTTGTGTGCTCAATGCAAGCAATCATTGCAATTACTACCACGGTAATGCGAAAAAACAAAAAGTGAAAGAAATGCTATTTGGGGATGGGTCCCAGGGAAACATATAAGTGTAACATGTACAGTGGCCATGACTGAAGGCCATGGCTAGTGGCCCTTGAATGAACAAAACACTGGACATTCATGAAAAACCTTTAGTTAAGGGACACTTAAGGTGATCAGATTTAACGCAACAAAACACTTGAAATTTACCGGATGTGGGAAGTGATGATCATCTTTACTCGGCTTCCTCCCTGTTGCACAGCCCATAACCACCTACATGGCAGATGGGATTCACAATTAGAGGCCGGCAAGATAGCTCAGTGGTTTGAGCACTCACTGCTGCGATCATTGTGTGTTCTGAAGGTTGCCGGTTCAGCCTTTCATTCTTCTGAGGTCAATAAATGAGTACCAACTGCGGTTGGGTCGCAATCGCTGTTTAAATAACACATCGTTAGATCCTAGGTCATCAACAGGGGATGTTGAGTTAAAATGATCACAAAAACAACAAGGGCTTGCTAGAAACCTAATCGGTTCACATTACATTCCTACCGTTGAAGCAGTACATTTTATCACGAACAAATGGTACTTGGAGAAAAATTTACAAAAGATTGGGGAGAAATTAAGCTCTCCTCTACTAGGCAAAAAAACACACATGCAAACTGACCCTACTCAGAAGAACACCCTGACCCTATTTGGAAAATCTCTCCTTATGTACTTGATGGAGCACCGCCTATCTAAAAGGGATAGCAAAGAGACTATCCCTACTCATGACATATACACATATATCTCAAAGTTAAAAAGTCCAGAGACAAGTATATGGGTGCTATATCGAGACAGTGACATTAGATCTTGTCCCCTCCGTCTATAATAGGGTACTTTTTTCCTCCTGGAATTTCTGTATACGTTTTAATCACCACTATGGCAGTTGTCCCTATCGTAGCGGAACTGGTTCTGAACTATTAAAACATTAATTCCTCAAGGAGAGGAATAACCTACTGACGAAGCCTGTCTGGTGACAGAAGTAGTTTGCATTGTGTTCAGATTTCTCATAGGTACTCATGGGCATGTTGGTAGACCGGTTTCGATTACCACAGTTATTATGGTCATCTTCTTCAGGACCTACATTTCTTGTAATGGGCTTCACGCCTCCTATGGACCATCAATTAAGTGCCAGCGGCACCTCCGTTCCCTTTAGGGATGCATAAGGTGAACAGAGGAAAGAAATTACCCCTGTGTGGCACTAGTACACACTGGTAACTATGTGCTCTGCATTTGTGTGTAGAGTTAAAATCCCATAACTATTGAGGGTGTTCATAACAGAAGAACTTCTTCAAAACACTGAGCTCAAGCCAAGGGAAAGGGGGTGATGGGAAGGGGGGAAAAGTGGCCAACTTGGGCTGCTATTGCTGTCTGTTCCATCTATATAATTGGAGTACAACACCTCAGTGGTGTACTAAGGGCAGGTTGGTTTAAACTCCTTATCTGGTGGCATGTTCCCAAGGGGATATCTCAGCTCCAAAATATGAAAAAAGGCATGCGGGTGATGTGTTTCAATTAACAAGTGGCATGTTCCCCAGGTGATATCTCACCTCACCGGGTGATAACAATTCAAGACTTACTACACATTTGTGCTAGTACAAAAGATACATATGAAGACCCACAATGCATACAATTCAGAGGCACATACAGGGAAACTAAAGTAAGGAAGAAAGAAACCGCATCATCAGAAAATGTTAATAGCATTAAAGTTAATCTTCATGTATTCAAATGAATTGTGTGTTGGAGCCCTGCCTATTGCCACATGTACGTGCACCATGAGCTCAGACCATACCCTAAGGAAAGTTCTTTAAGAACATATGGCATGGTTAACGTCTAGATTTACAGCACTTTTTGAATTTTAATATTCTGACTGTCAGTGAACAGAATCACCTGGCCTAGATATTTCAATGAACAAAAACAAGTGGGCCAGATATGTGATGTCATCAGTGTTGTCATCAATGACATTTGTGATGTCATCTTTGATGCCCTGGGTGTTAGTCTTAGCAGTGCACGGTGGTGGTACAAGTTATGGTTGCTTAGCTTACCATAACTGGTGAATTGCTGAGGTTTTTTGTTTTAATTGTAACCATAACGTCCCTTTAAAAATGTTTTTTCATTGAATTTCATAGGTTTTTATCAGTGCCACTTAACCATAACGTCCCTTTAACAAAGTTTTTTTCATTGAATTTCATAGGTTTTTATTAGTGCATCTTAACCATAAAGTCCTTTTAACAACGTTTTTTCAGTGAATTGTATAGGCTTTTATTGGTTCAACTTAACTATAACGTCTCTTTAACAAAGTTTTTTTCAGAGAATTCCATGTGTTTTTACCAGTGCCTGCTATTTTCCTAGAATGAACTAATACCATACTTACCCCAATATAGCAACGTTTATGTCCAATTTACAACGTTTCACCTTAAAACTCTGCCATTTCCCACCTTCTACCATCATTTTTAACGCTTCTTTACTTTTTCCACTGTTTTTGCTTCCGTCGACATCTGCGAACGTTTGACGTCATTGTGGACCTAACGGACAGAGCCACGTGCCCCTGCGCTTGCATGCAGCATGATGACGTGTCCATGAATGCGTTTTCACTTTGTGGTCCGGTCCTTGTTTCGAGAACGGTTCAGAACTGCATTTTCTACTGATCTAGGAACTTTCAAGCTCAAAATGTACCGTTGCACATCTCCCACACCTATTCTTACTCATTATCCATTAACAATCTAGTACAAAGCACATACTTGGACGAATATTAGCAAAACTGCTATTTATCTTAAAAATGGCATTAGCTATTGCCATCCCTCCTCCCCAAGAGTCGCCACCACCACGAGTTGGAGGATCCACACAACAAAAAAAGGGCAGTATTTCCAAAGACAATGAAGAGGACCAAGAACATGAGGTAGAGGAAGTGCCAACCTCTACACCCAGGGAACATCACGTGTATGGCAGTTATTTACCACTGTTGGGAATGTACCAAAGTCTAAAGCTGCAAAAGTGAAATGCACTACGGGACCACCTCGATGCGCCGCCACACCAAATCCAACTACCGCAATGTTCTCAGAAATATTGTTCCTTTCTTAACAAGTAGTAGGCTATCTTCCTCTACATCATCTTCCTCAACCAATACTGTAACCACACAACCTACTTCTGTGGGACCCAAAATCCCACCAGCTACCTTGCTAGCAATAAAAGAGGCTGTTGATCCATATCTTTGGAGGACAATAGTCCACTGTATATACTGCAACAAACAACTCTGTAGGGGGAAGCAATTTCGACGTGCATTTGAAGCTTGAATCAAGGAGCATGAGAAACACTGCCCACTACCTTAGAAGTAACACACACACAACATCTTCCCCTGTCCACCACCCCCTCCATATTAGTGTTTGATGCCTCTTCCCTCATTTCCCTCCTCACCTTATGTTCTAACCTCTCCTGAAAACATTTTGTTTTTAAAAACAACAAAAGAAAGGTTCTTTTAGGAACCACCTTTCACAGTTAAAAAATAGAACTAAAATAAATCTAATAGACTCCATATACTTTACGTTTGGCAGTAAAGTACATATACTCAATACGTTTTTCCAACATTTCCAGTAGCAATTTGTGTTATGCTAATGAAAATAATGTGACGTTCATCCCCTGTTGCATGGACCGAAAGGGGGGATAACGGCCCGGCAGCCCAAGTTACCAGCCCAAGCGAAGTGTGTCTGTGTGCGCCATGATGTCTGCGGGTTTCAGCGCTTTGTAAATAAATAACGACGGCTCCGGAACATTATCCTCCATTGCAGTCCCTGCAATGGGGGATAAAGGCCATTAGCACCCCTGGTTCCCAAAGCGGTAACCCGGGGTGCTAAAAAATAGATTTATCTTCCTACAGCGGAAATGGCCATCATGGAAAGAGAAGGCGGGGCTGCATACATAGCCCTTCTTCTCTTTCCATGGCAGCCTGCAGAAGGTGAAGTCAGAACCCTATGACCATATTATCACAGGCACATTTTTTTCCCCTTTCAAACCTATCCTACTTTCGAATAACTTTACCACATAGTGGACATGGCCACTTTAACACAATATTTTGTCCCTCGCGGCCATGGCCGGTAACCAGATTGTCCGGGTCATGACCTTATACCATGACCCACACAATCTGGCCGCTGCCCATTGCCACAGGCTATACCTCAGTCACCAAAGGTATATCACTATTTTTTGTACCTACATTATGACACGTGTCAAAAAATAAAACACAGGCACATTTGCAAAACCATGCTTTAAGGTCCTTGCCAATGCTCTTTACATGAGTTTGCTTGAAATCCGCCCATGTTTTATTTTTTCAAAAGTGTCCAAATGTATGTACATATTATAGTCATATAACTTAGCCCCCACTTGACAAATTCCATTCAGTCTTTATACAAACATTGAAGGTTGGCTCTATAATCTTTCTGAAAACTTTTGTCCACATTCGTCAAAAGTCAACCAAATTATAAGCCATCTAAAACATTTGAGACCCCCTCTAATTTAACCCCCTCTTGAGAAAATCCCACCAAACATTTCAAAAACATCTAGATTTTAAACTGTTTTGCAAACTTTTGTGCAGATTCGTCAAATGGCACCACATTTAGAAGCCTTTACAATATTTTGGGATCCCCCTCTAATTTTGCCCCCTCTTGAAAGAATCCCACCAAACTTTGCAAAACCATTCAGAATCAGGTCTAGAATAGAATTCCATGCAGTTTCATTAAGTGGCGCCAAAGTTATAAGCCATCCAAAAGCTGCTTTTCACCCTCCCTGTAATGCAGAAATACACATAGATGTCCCCGAACATCTGAAATGTCCGCGAACATCGCAGGACCGTACACGAACATCAGGCATGTTCGCGGACTTCGGGGGTAAAAAACACCCGTTTTTTGTATTCTTACAGCCATATCCCATTGCATCCTCATCACCCCTCACCTGCCCAGAGATTGTTTGAGATACGTTTGACAATAACAACGTTGTGTTTTTTTATGTTTTTACTGCAATGTCCACTGACACCGGCCACTGTTGTGAATCCAACATGATGGGCATTTCCAAAAATCTGACGCACTTCACGCTTTTCACCATCCAATCAGTGGGCACGTCCAAAGTCTGCGGCCATCACGGCATGCTGAAGGCCAATCTGATGCCTGTCCTTGGACCGAATAGGCAAATGGGACCGAAACCCAGATATCACACATTTCTTTGGACCTACTTTTTGGATGTTTTAAAAAAAACGACTGGACTGATTTACAACAAATTTACAAAAGCACACTTTCGGAACCAAGCCGCCGCTCATGGTGCAAATTAGTGCAAATCCACCCAGCTGTTTGGGCTGTAGGCGTGAGAAAAATCTGTTTCCATTAAGTCATTGGAGAAAAAAAAATGTGGGACCCCCCACTATAACTTTGACCCCTTTGATGAAATCTCACCAAACCTGCCCAAAAAATTCAGACCGGGACATATACTTCTTTTGAAAAGTTTGGTAAGGATTCGTCCAGGGGGAGCAAAGTTATAAGCCGCCCAAAAAGTGCTGTTCCTATGAGTTGAACCACTTAATCATAACTACACGCCCGCTATCGCAGGCCATGTAATATGGACTGCAGTGCCTAATGCCCAACTCACCTAAACCCGAAGTCATGTCATCTACCATCCAGTTCACAATGCCCACTCAACCCCACCCCACAACATTGGGTCATGCAAGGATCAAAATAAATATTGAAGGAGCAGGAGCTAAAAGGAGCTATACAAAGTTTAAGAGTATGAGGCATTGGAAGCAGGAACTACCTCTGGAGAACAATGAAAGAGTGCATAGCATGCTGAAAATCTAATGTATGCATGCGAGGCAACCAAAAGCCCTAGGTCCATTCTGTATGTCCCATTACTATAAATGTCTTCTAGATGAGTGCTAATGCTCCTCTATTCACTTTCCAAAACACACAAAGTTCAAGATAGATAGATAAGCTTGTGTGGCACTAGTTGGTCTGGGGAGTCAAAAGTAGCTCAAAAGTCAAAAGTAGCTCTGATTAGCTGTTGTTATCACGTTAATCTAGGCTACAAGCAGGAGCTCTGTAGCTGCCAGTGATTTTAATACCTTACTTCTTACACAGTGATCTAAAACTACAACAGTGTATTAGGTCTATGGACTCGGACTCCAGAAAAAACCTACTGAAAATATGCACATGATGCCCCACATGACCTACAACACTGCTACATCCTTGCTATCCACGCCTGTGGATAGACCTACCTGATACTTGAGTCGAGGACTCTGCTGTCTTGGTGGCCAGAGAGATGGAAACTCTAAAAACAAGTCCTACTGTGCCTATCAAGGTTACCCTACTTAACATCAGATCCTTAGATAAGCATTCTTTGAACGTAAGAGCGTATATCGTAGACCAACAGATTGACATAATGTGTCTAACAGAAACCTGGATGCAAGATTCTAGCTGCCCTAATATACACCTCGCCATACCCCCAGGATACACATTCTATGGACAAAATAGAGACGTGGGGAAGGGAGGAGGAGTAGTGATACTGGTTTGTGAGGACTAACACTTTTTCCAGACACCCATTAGTTGTAAAAACTGTGAAATTATGCTTCTTAAGGTTGCCCCACCCCTAATAACTGTATGAATATTATCCTGGTTTATCATCCCCCAAATGACATGCCACTCTTTGCTGACAAATACTTAGAAATACTATTGTCTTTTAATAAACTGAATTATGCAACACTGGTGCTGGGAGATTTTAATAGATGGTATAACAACCCTCAAGATAGGGAAGCCACTGTCGAGCTCAACTACTTATGGCATGTGGTTCTGAGGTCCATAATATAGACCCTACTCACAAACTAGGTAATATATTAGACTGGATTGTTAGCAAGAACCTGGCAATAACCCCCCTGGTCACTAGTCCTTGTATTTGGTCAGATTATTTTTATCATTTATTTCAGTTTGAATATCCTAATTCCAATGATAGATTTAAACAAATCTATTCAAGAAAGTGGCTAACATGAATTACAATAAAATCAGCCATAAGACAGCAAACAGCCTTAACAGCCTTATGAGGACTACATCAAATCTAGACTCATCTGGACTGCTGGTAGATGGATATAACAAGGAGTTATATCTCTACCATTATAACTAACCTTTTGGACCAGGTAGCACCTATTAAAAGCAAGATCCTTAGAGAAAAAACGAATATTCATAAATGTTGTACGGCAGCACTGGCCAATAAAAAAAAAGAAAAACAAAGAGCAGAACAATTCTGGGGAAAAAAACATCACAGATTAATAAGGATATGTGGAAATTACTAGAGCAAGTCTACTGTGCACTGATCCTCCTGGCCCCAAAACATTATTTCGACTGTCAAATCGCTATCTCTAAGAACAATTCCAAGAAATTGTTCGAGATCCTTCGAGATCTAGACAAACCTAAAGCTATCGAAAGCTAACTCTGTTTGTAAAAACATTCAGAGAGCCTTCTCAGAATAGATAGCTAAAGCTCATACAAACATTCCCAGATATAGGGAATGGTTAAACATAGAGGTATGCATAGAGAATAAGAAGGAACTGGACCAACTAGGGAAACCCAAGTTCTCTTTTAGACCCATTCATGACAAAGAACTGGCCAAGGCCCTAAATTCAATGATACCATAGACCTGTGCTAGTGAAATCCTCCCTTCTAAAATCATCCTCGCGAATAGCGAACCTTTGTACCTTTCCTGACTCGTCTCATTAATGCGAATTTCAGAGAGAGCAAAGTCCTTAGTTGCCTCAAAAAGGTAGCAGTGACTCTGTTGATAAAAAAACAGGCTTGCGCCCTAAGGACTATTCAAACTTTAGACCTATTTCAAATGCTCCTTTTCTTTTGAAAATAATGGGCAAGATAGCAACGGCCCAATTACAGGAACAACTGGAAAGTGTGCAAGCCTTGCACTGGAGGGCATCCGGTTTTAGAGCTCAACACGGCATTAAAGTGCCTTAGTGGACCTGCAGACAGAAATGCTTCTGCTCATGGACAAAAGCAAAGCGGGGCTTCTGGTGTTATTAGATCTATAAGCAGCCTTCGACTTGGGGGAACATGAAAAGCTTGTGAGCAGGATGAAGA
This sequence comes from Ambystoma mexicanum, assembly GCF_040938575.1. Classification (NCBI taxonomy): domain Eukaryota; kingdom Metazoa; phylum Chordata; class Amphibia; order Caudata; family Ambystomatidae; genus Ambystoma; species Ambystoma mexicanum. Next base: position 315,127,441 of record NC_090921.1, on the reverse strand, counting down.
CTGTAGGAAGACGTTTGGCTGAGGCAGCTGCTTGGATCACATCATTTCTAGAAAGCGGGACGTCCAGAGTTGTATGGGGTAATGCCTGTTCCCTCTTTGAAATGCTGAAATGTGGTGTGCCGCAGGGCGCATGCCTCTCGCCATCCCTGTTCAATGTTTATGGCCAACCACTGTGTTTCCTCTTAGACAATCTAGGAGGCTGCTTTACTAATTATGCAGGCAACACACAGGTCGTCGTGAGCTGTGTGGAGCATACCAGAAAGACACACAGAGAGTGACACTGATCTATCATGTGATACAGAACTGGGTGACATGTAATTGTATGTGTCTGAATGCCGCTGAGATGGAGCTGTTGCTTTTCGGTTCATGTCACTTTAGAGGGAAGCTAGAGGATTCGTACGCTAGATTCACCATTGATAAACATTTCATTCCCATAGCCACTAAGATGAAGACCCTGGGAGTTATTTTTGAAGCTTATCTTAGTTCAAATGCCCATATTCAAAATGTCGTCAATAAAACCCAGTACCACCTCCAGTCTACTACGACTGGTAAAACCTTACGTATCAGAAACCAACTGCACCACCTTAGTTCAAGCATTAATTATGCCCAGGATCGACTACTGCAGCGCCTTAAAAATTGGTGCTAGTAAGGGCAGCTTAGGCTGTCTGCAGGTCTTGCAAAATGACGCTGTGCGCCTGGTGAAAAATGTGCGTAGATATGAGCCTCTCGGAACACAGAAGAAATCTTCACTGGCTCTCGCTGGAAGCCAGGACTCACTTCAAGGCACTCTCCATTGTACATAAATGTGGCTATGGTCAAGCCCCAGGATATTTAAAAGAGCGCATGAAGGTACATGTCCCCAAAAGAGCCACCAGATCAAGTGATGAAATACACATGAATGTTCCTAGCATCACACGGGTTAGAGGATATAGCAGATCCTTCCCAGTACAGGCAGCTGCGACCTGGACCAAACCTCCGAACGAATTGCGCGTCAAACTCAATCTTTTGAATTTTAGAAAACGCCTGAAAACGCTTCTTTCGCGAATAGCTATGGGTCTTTTTGTGATTCAACTCAGGCTTCGTCATCTTTCTTTTTTCCTCTTCTACACCCTGATGCCTGCGGGCTCCGGCGCTATATAAATGGACAAACAAATAAAAATAAATTGATTTGCACTCTAGTCCTCAGCCGTCTCAAGCCTTCTTCTGGACCTCTGCTGTATACTTTTATCTCTCACAGCAACGCACTTAAGCCTGCGATTCATATGCTCTATGAACTGCCATGCTCCTTCCCCACCACCTTCATGTGGAATGATTCTCAATCTCTATGAATGTGTCTTTCTTTGTATTAAAATGTATTCATGGGTTGCACGCCACACCCGGTTTACTCTGCCTCCCCACCAGATTGGCCAACTCATTTAGCCAGTTTCTCACCCTCTCCCCCGCGCTGCCTCACATTCTGCACCTTCAACCTTCTCACTCCACTGCACTTGAACTCCCTTCCCCTAGGCATCGAGAACATTTTGCCGCCTTACATGCCTTCGCGACTGCTCTGAACAACCTCCCCTTATCAAGGGAAGTGGCACCAAAGTTCTACAACGACATCATTGACCACATTAAATCCCCAGCCATGCCCTCTTGGGCAGATGCAGGTAAATAACAGTGAACCATTTAATGTCAATCTGTGGTGCCCAGATCTGTTTCCATTTGTATACTCCTTCCACACTGCCTGGACCACATGCTACTGGCTATATTATCCTACAGCCCTCTGCAGAGGGGATGCTCCTCTCACTGTTGTTCGATACTACTGGAGACTACCCATCTGAATGTTAGTCTGATGCCACCCATATGGGCAGTCGTGCCAAGCTCCTAGCTAAAGCCTCTAGGGTTGCTTGTGGTCTCGGTCAGAAGATATGTGACCTAGCAGTTCGGATCGACTTGCCCCTTTTATAGTAGGACAAACACTGATTTAGCTTGGTATTTTTCCATTATATAGTTGCCCAGTCGGCTGACAAACAATGCAATTGTTTAATGTAAAGCATTGCCATCCACCACTCTTCAGTGTTGCAAGAGCGTAGTCCAAGATGGGAGGAGATTTGAACTGCTGGGTGTGTATGTTATTCATGTGTCTGAAAGTATTATGCTGTTGTTCTTGCCATACATATAGCAGACAGTGGGCTTGACTCACCAAACTGTCATTCTGGGCAAGGGTGTTCTTTTGGAAGGATCTGTCCCATTCACAGAGATGTTGGATTTTTAGAGCTGCCCTCTTTGCTAATAAAATTATACTCAGGGAGTGGAAGAGTGCTGTTTTTCCTTCCAGTTCGGCCTGTGATGAGGACCTGCTCAAAATGTCACTGCTGGGGAGGGTTCTTTTATGTAAGCAGAAGAAAAGGAATTTGTTTGAGGGAATCTGGGGGGGGGAGTTTTGGGAAATGTTGCGACTTATTTCGTCCTGTGCTCTGTTTGTACTGTTCTATTGTAAACATGTTACTAAATATGTGAATACAAACTTTTCCCGGCCAGGTGGCAGGCCCACTGCTCTCTCTCAAAAGTGCTCTCGGTGCTCCCCAAGCTGGAATGGTCGATTTCCCCAAACATTCGGTCCACACGCAGGCCAAAGTGTATTCGTTTTGGGGGAAGATCCTTATGATATGATATGATAGGTTATTTATAACGCGCTTAATACCCAGAGATCTCTAAGCGCGGACCCGGGGAATCGAACCTGTGGTGTCGTCTTGCTTCCAAGGCGAGTGTTTTGCCCCTGAGCTATCCTCCCGAGACTTTTCCACCAGCAAACCTACTCCATTTTGAATTTTTGATGATCACATAAATAAAATAAACACAAATGATAGTTCAAATTGGCAACTTCTAGTATTATGACTATTGTCCCATTGGTATATTTGGAAAAGACCTGGCCATCAGAACATAACAGCATACCCTGAACGGCAGAGATTCTGTAGTCTTAAAACACCTTCTGTTGACTGAAAGGTGACATTCTGTTATTAAAATATAGATCTACATTTACTAGAGAAATCATTACTCCCGAATTGTGTCATCCCAAGTGACCAACCGACTCAAATCTCCTCCACAGCAGCGCCTGCTGTAGGGACGTCTAGCGAGGGGTAAAAGCACAGGTTTATAGTTCTTTTCTCAGCTCGTCTACTAAAGTCGTGTTTGTCTTTGTTATAATAAAGCGGAAGAAGCAAATATGACTAGTGCAGAATGACATATTGACTTGCCAGCCTCATTTGCTTACAAATGAAATATAGCCAGGAGCTTTTCGTTGTTTCTGATTTTTCTTTGTCGATATTTTTCCAGCTGCTACAAAGCAAAGTCAGCTCTGAACTAGAAACTTTGCTGCGTGGTGTCTATATATATCCGCTGACGCAAGAGTTATCAGCGCCGAGACAGGCCCAAAACAGCTAAAGAAAGAAGTGAAAAAGGGTAGCTTATGAATGATTATGCAGAAGCGGAAACAGGCGATAAGAGGGCACAGGAAGGGCGAGACAGCTTGTCTTGTGGAGGTCTAGTCCGGGCGTGTTCAGAGTTCAGCCTTTACTGGAAAATTCCACCCCAGGGGGTGTCTGAGACAGTCCATACTTGAAGGTGTTTCTGACACATGGTAGTGCGAACGTCTCTTTCATGGTCAGGGTTTCCGACAGAGCCATCTTTGAAGGGGGTCTGTTTGCAGATGCAAAGGTAGTGTAGGGCCCGAGTCAGTGGCGAGCACAAAATGCCGGGGGGGCATCCGCAAGCCATGCAGAAGCCGCCCCCCAAATATGGCAACAAAGCATGGATATTGCCACCCTTTGTGCAGGCCAGGCCCACCACACATGCACAATGCGCATGATGACCATGCTGCTGCTGGGGTATGCCGCACACTGCACTCTGTGAAAGATGTAAGTAGGTGTTTTGATCAACCCTTAACTCTTTCACCTAGCATAGGAAAAAGGGGTTGTGCCTGGCTCCTGACTCCGAACACCAAAATGTACTAGCCATCTTTGTGCATAGAGAGTAATATTATGCACAGTAATGATGTCATAAGAAAACATGTTCATGCTGGCTCTACCAGTAAATGCCAGTACTCCCATGTACAAACATTATCTTGTTGGCTTTGCCCTTAATGCAAGTAAAAATGTACTGCCGTATTAAGGAACCATGTTATCGCTGCTGCACAAATGCTTACCCAAATCCTGGCACCACCCTTTTAGAATACTCTTCAAGTTGACTTTGCCTTTAATATCAATAAACATGCAACGCCACTGTATAAAAACATTGATTTGCTGACTGCACAAGTTCCCCTACCCCATGTAAGAACACACATATTGGCTTTGCCCCGTATGTGAGTAAAAAATGGCAGTCTAGTCACATAAATACACGTATCATGCTAACGTTACCATAGATCCTCAAATAAAATGGCGTGCCACTTTAAGATTTAGCTAGAGATTTAAGAATTAGACCGGGAGCATAGCTCAGGGGCAACGTGTTTGTCTTGGAAGCAAGACAATGCATAGCAACACAGGCTCGAATCCTGGTCTTACCTTAGAAACTGGTCTGTGGTATTAAGCACATTATAAAAGAACAATTATAATTATAATTAGACTAGCTGCATTAAAATGCCTGTGTAGCCAGGTAATAACACATATCATGCTTGCTTTATCATAGATGCCCAGTAAACAAATGTCATGCAACATGCAACAGTAAGGAATTGCTAGACTGGCTGCACAAAAATGTCAGTCTAAAAAAATGCCAGCCTACAGAAAGAAAAATCCAGCCAGCCTTGCTCATTTTGTCATAAACCCCCCACCCTAAACCCTCCTCCATTTAATAGTATTCATCAAGTTGGCTTTGGCCAAAAATATCTGTAAAACATATAAGAAAATGTACTCTAGCCTGGGATCCAGACCTGTGCACACACATTAATTCCCATTCAGCGACCAGCCACTCACCTAGGGGGTTTGGGGGTTGGTGAATATTTGAATTGGAGTGGGTTATGGATTTCCCACAAATAAGCCAGAGCGACCAATCACAGAGAGGGAGCCGAACCAACCAAAAGGGATTCAGGGGGATCCTGCCACCTGCATAATGGGCTAACATGGTGCATTATACGGCATACTTTCTGTGAAAAATTGGATAAAATGCCAGACAGTTTGCAACTGGTTTTGTAGGGTAACTCCAATCCTAAAAACCTTGTAGCTGCAATTCACCAATGGAACACAAGAGCCTTTTTAATGATTTCTTTGGCCACAACATATGCCAGTATAAAAATATCTTTAAGCTGGCTGTGCCCATCTATGTCCATGATGGCTGCACCAATATATGCCCGTTTTCCCAAAAGAAAATACTCATGTTTATACCATGAATACATTGTCAGTAATGATACCCTATATTCACATAATAGCACTCAAGTTGGCTGTGCTTTGACTAAAAACCCCAGTAAAACATACCCATTCAAAAATTGTTTATGCTCCAATGCCCCTCACCGGGCCGCAGCCTTGCATACACAGACATGTTATCACAAAGAAACGTTATCACAAATCTTTATAAAAAAGCAATATACTTATCAGATTCCAAATATATAATTTCAATTAATCTTTCTACGTTGCAATAATAGACCTAGAATATATGATTTAAGAGTAAACAGATAAAGTGAATTTAAACAATCAAATTAATAATGCATTGAGATAAACTCAGTCCCAAAGATCAATTTTTAAATACGGTTAAAATATTTCTAATCTTACACTATGTATCGCATGTTGTCCATAGGTATTTATTTCTTAATATCCATGCTTTTATTAAATAAGTTGATACAATACTGAAAGTATTGTGGAACTCACTAAGCTTCAGAATAGTAAGTACATCTCCCACTGCTCTTATTTCATGGTTTGGGTTGATTAACATGAGCCGTCGTCCATCTTGTTCTGATGGTAGTCCTAAACGATGAACATATACCTCTCCTGAGCAAGCTTCTATGTAGTCTTTCTGCCTTGTTTTTCAGCATATCTACAGTTATTGCCCAGGGGCCACTTCATTCTTCTTAATATTTGTAAATACTGCATCATGAAGTACATGTTTCTATTACTGCTCCAGTCAGATCGTTACTCTTAAGTATGTTCATATTGTTTTAGCATAGAGTCATAGTTCTTCTTTCGGACATTCTTTTGCTATTATTAGACTTTATTTAACATACATCCATATCGCACATCAGTTTATTCATGGCTGCTTTTCGAAAACTCAGCAAGGAACATCCTTCTTAGTAGGTTTCCTCCACTGTTTCAACTTGAGGGGAATAGCTACTTGAGTATATCATTTTTCATACAATCGACGTGGTATGAACATCTCGCATACACTTGTGCATGTGTTTCCAATTATAGCGCCTCGTCTGTTACACCAATAGGGTGGAGGTAAGAGGGCGTTGACTAGGGAGAATGTGCCCACTTACTCCGCTACATTCCCTCCACATTCCCTCCAGACCTCGTCTGCAATTCCTGCTTCATCTTCTTCAATCATCTCAACATATTTTCTTTTCTTTGGAACCCATATTATTGTCACCCCCCTCAAGTGGATAGCATTCTTTAAGTGTTCATCCAAACTCCAGGTCATTAATCAACAATCTCCTGCTGGTGCACAAAATATCCATCATCCTACATATTCTTTCTGATCCTAGAGATAATAGGACGTTGTTCCTGGAGGTGCAAGAGAACTCTTCTTTATATTTTCTCGGATACCTTCTTCTGTTTGCATCTGTTCTCCAGTAAGTTTGTTAATGTCAATCATTATTTGCATTCCAATAGCTATTTTGGCTTTTTTCTGGAATTGTCCCAAGATGATCCTTCTGAGACAGAATCCAACATTACTAATAGTAGTATTTCTGCAAGTAGTTTAAACGCATTTGCCAACCAAGATGGAATCCTTTCAATCAATGATGAAAACCAATCATCTCCTAAAGTTTTATCAGTTTCATCTCCCATCTGTGAATACAGGGTTGTCAGCATCGTAATTGCCTCTGTAAATGTCTCATTTTCTCCATCATGAGCAGGTATAAATGTGCAGCAAGAATGTCCGACCTTGGCGATCATGCCTCCTTCCATTGCTGTTATCAGATCCAGAACATACCTGTTCTGGAGCGCCATAAGCCTGATGGCTCTCAGTTCTTCCTTTATTGCACTGAATACTTTTATTGTTGCATTGATCATCTGCAACAGCTCCTATCTTGTAATCAGGAGCCACTTGCGATTCACTGCCGTTTGAAGACCTGGTATGAATATAGACGTCATTATCATAGTGGTTTTGCTGAATAGTTTGTACTCCTCCGAAATGTCATCATAAGCCTCTATGGACTGTGATGAGAAGTAATTCTCTCTTTTTAATCGACTAAGATTAAGTGATCTCTTCTATTATATTCATTCATTTTCAGGAACTCGTCAAAATGGAGGTCCTTTGAGGGATCACTAGTGCTGGGACATGTACATTCACTATGGAACACACTCTTCCCCAATCCATAGGCAACTTCATGTAGGCTCTGGATCCACAACCCCATATCCATTCAAACTGCCGTTCCTCCATTCATTCCCGCTACTTCAATTATTTCTCCACATCCTTTCTTTTTTCCAACATAGACCTTGCCATCATTCTTAAAGCAGGTTTTCGCTTTCTTCACTTGCAATATATGCACTGGTCTTGCTTCGTCTCAACCAAGGTTAGTAGTCTTCCATGCTTGGCCCATGATTCTATGTATTCAGAATTCACCTTCTGCGCCTCACAAATTCCTTCTTTCTCCAGTAAGTGTGCAGGGCATTATATTAAGCCATCTTCCCATCCAGTGCTGGTTGCTACGCGTCCATACAACAACAGCTGTGTTGTTTCCCAGCTTCCTGGTTCTCCTGATTTTTCAGTCATGTCAGAGCAATTCATTCTCTTCATATACACAACTTGTATGTTCTCTCCAAATTCGGATAGATATATCCTTTTTTTGTTTTCCACCCTAATTCAATCTCCATTCTTTTTGTCTTTACTTATGTATCTTCGTATGGAAAAGGTTGTCTTCATCGCCATCTTAAAGTTGCCCACTTCCCTTTGAATTGGCCTCTTGTAGTGCAGGTTGCTAAATGACTAAGACATTTTGTATCATGTGGAGAGATTTCTCTTGCATTAAATGTTCTTGCTGCATTCATGGCATACAGTATTAAGGAAAAGGCATTGCAACTTTCTTCTGATATTTTCTCTCCTACCTCTTTCATGTGCTGATACCATACATTATTTGCCAAATTAGCTGATTTGTCTAAATATGAGTTAATACTTTAATTATCTTCTGCAGCATCTCTTTTCATTCGGGAAAAGGTTTTTTTTTTATATCAGAACGTAATTGGGGTCTTGGTCTCTGTTGTATAGTGCTTGTCAGTGTATGCATGAGCAGAGAGAATGTTGGTGTGCTAATGTGGAATGTTAGTGTGTGAGTTTATGTGAAGGTTCCACACAGTGTCAGCTGATGCCAAGCCAGCCTGGGTGATGGGATCCAGTGAGTCCCTCTATTATAACAGCTTGAAGAGACTGGCGATAAAGCTTATGTGTTGAACCTATGAAAGTGTACAGAAGCCACATCTCTACATTGGCGACAAGGAAACTGAGAACCTGCATGCAGAGAAGAAAAGAAAGAAGAAGCAGTCTGCTTAGGGGGGAGCAGAAGAGAAGAAGCGGAACCACTGCCCCCCAAGGAGAAAAAAGTAAGTCCCATCACCCAGAGAAAAGGGGTGGAAGCAGCACCCAGGGCAGTAAGAAGTAAAGGCTATCAAGCCCTAAGGTAAAGATAAATCCAGCGCAAACCCAAGGGAAAAGTAAGGGGTACAAGACCCAGAACAGGCCCCTGGGGAAAAGTCTGTGAAGACCAGCGCAGCATCCAGGGGTAATAGATTAAGCCCCAGAGCACTATCCAGAGGGGTTAAGGAATTAAAGCCCCAGCGCAGCATCCAGAGGGTAAAGCAGGAGAAAGGAAGAATAAGCCAAACGCAATATCTAAATGAGAAAGGAGGGAGATTCTGAGTGCTCCTGAGTCATAGAAGTGTGACGTGGGTGGAGAAATACTGCGTTAGGTGCCTAGCACAAAGACATGTCACCGGAATGTGAGAGTATGCATTAGAAGTGTCCAATGTTAAAGCCTCACCATGTCGGTGGGGATATTGACAGTTATAATGCAGGAGATCTGCTGTGCTCGACGTCCAGGAGGCTAGTGATGACGTCACATGGCCGGTGTAGGGGCTGGGGGATTTGGAATGCTTCTTCCTGAGTGTTCCAAAGGGAGACGTTATTTGTAAAGTAGCCAATACTGACGTCGGTAAGAATAATTAAAAGGAGGCTTGAAGCGTGGATGTGATAACGGATAGTGGCGTAGGTTTTTGAAAAAGGGACCCAGCATCGTATGGCAAGGTGAATACGAAGTGTATGCCTGCAAGCATAATAGAAACGGTATGGTTTTGTTCTGTCATAGACTATAGAGAGATTACTCTTGGAAAAGGTTCCGAAAAGGAAGAGTATGCTGGGGGAATGGAGGACAATGGAGGCTCAGTTGACCAGGTGCCGGACTTGTATGAAGTAAACTACAGAAGAAAATAAAGTTACTTATGTGCGAGTCCCAGAACAGAAGAAAATGAAGCTACGAAATGCCAGACATGACGGAAGGTAGCATTATGAAGTTAATTCTGTGTGAGTCCCAGACCAGAAGAAAATTAAGCTACCGAGCGCCAGATGCGTCGGAAAGGCAGCATTTTCTTGTCAAGGAGGTGCATTGGTGAAGAAGCAGACGTTCTATTCTGTTTGGGCCAAGTTGATAGAACGTTTCAGTATCAACTGTCAGGTCAGTCAGTGAAGATAGGGACATGAAGCAGAGCATCATAAGAGTATCCTTTTCTCTTATTTTGACAGTGAAGATGAGGAAATGCGGATTATAAGTATACTGTCAATGCATTTTTAGTTGAGCATATACCATACATGCACGTGTAGATTAGGTAGAGAGGTTTGAATATACAACGTGTTGGTTGTGGACGTTTGTGGTATATTGGATGCCTGTGCAGGGTGAGCAAAGTGAGATTAATAGATGTACATAGATGTACTTAATTTAACTTTTTGAGGACTTGCAGGGTTAAGTTGCAAGAAGCAATATGGATTTATAGGAGAGAAATTATTTACAGTATTTATTCTGTGTTGTGTGTTATGTTATGAGATGCTAATACTGTTTGAAGTTCAGAAAGGTGATGAAAATGTTATTTTAAGTGTGGAGAGTGAATAGGTAGACCCTGGTATTTTGAAGTGAGGTCATGCCTTTTGCCAGAGGTAGAGGAAGGATAAGCTTTTCACTAGAGATGAGAGTATGGGTTTGTTAGTTCCCATTGTGACAAATGGGGATCCCATAAGATGATATAGGGGTGGCCACGCCTCCCAGAATGGGTAATGGGGAGGTCATGCCTGCCACCATTAATTAAAAGAGGGAATAGTATTTTCCCTGTGGTAATGGGGAGTTCATGCCTGCCACCATTGCCAGGAAGAGGGAATAGTATTTTTCCCTGGGAATAGGAGCTTCCCATAGAGACAAATGGAATGGGTAAATTCCATAGAGGTTTATAGAAATGCTAATGCCTCCTGGAAATGGGGAGGTCATGCCTGCCACCATTGATAAGAAGAGAAGGAATAGTATTTTCCTCTGTGAATAGAATTATCCCATAAAGGCAATACTGCCTTCTACCATTAGTGAGTAGAGGGAATAGTATTTTCCAATAGAGGTAGATGGGAATTGGTGGACCCCATAGATGCATATGGACGGTCATGCCTCTCGCTAATGTAAATGGGGAGGTCGTGCCTGCCGCCATTCATGAGAGGTGGGAATTGTATTTTCCCAAGTTGTTAAAGGGGGTAATGCCCACAAGTATAACAGAGTAGCACACCTCTCCAAAGGTGCATTGTTGTTGTGAGTATGTATATGTAGTGTCTCCACACAAAAGGGAGATGTGCTGTAATGTGCTGTTGTGTGTGTGCAAGTGTGTGTGGTGAGGGAAGGAGATATGTCTGGCTGAGTCCTTTGCGTCCGTCAGATTCCCTGGTCCTGCTCCTCAAGGGGTTAACGTGTGCTGGTGGAGGCGGCGCCAAAGCTTTAAAATAGCCAGGAAGCGCCGAGCACGCGGAGCGCGCTGAGTCCTTTGCGTCCGTCAGATCCCCTGGTCCTGCTCCTCAAACGGTTAACGTGTGCTGGTGGAGGCGGCGCCAAAGCTTTAAAATAGCCACGAAGCGCGGAGCGCGCAGAGTCTGGCTGAGTCCTTTGCGTCCTTTGCGCTGCGGTGCGAGGAGGCCGGAGTGCCTGTGTCTAGGACTTTTGGGGTGTGCTCACTGACTGTTTGCCTGTGCCTGTGACCAGAGCCCCCAGAGCCGTATTCAGAGCGAACAGTGAACGGTGAGCAGCTTTGTGGATTGCGGTGACTTCAGGCCTTAAGGTACGCCCACAAGACTGTCTGGGAGCCTGATTTTTATAGGGAGGGGGGGGAGAGTCGGACTTTGGCAGCTCCCCGAGCTGTCGGGCGTTCCTCGCCCTCTGTGTTCTCAGTGCCTTCTCGGGTGTAGGATCGCTGCACTATTGGACAACTGGGCATTTGGACTGGGCATTTGGACTCTCTTTTATGATCCTCCGAATGGAACTGCAACAAAGGGACCGCATGGACTTATAATTATTAGTATTGGTTTTTAACGCACATTATCACTGTTTTTAACATTGTTTCTCGTACGTGGCCCCTTTTAAACCTTTATTTATTTATTTTCATCCTCTTAACTCAGAACTAGTGCCAGCTTTAGGGAGGGGATTGCGAGGGGGCTGCAAGATATTTCTCTCCCCCTATCCCCCTCTAATGGCTCCTGCTAGTATAATTTGTCTCACTGTGCCTATATGGAGCATCATCAAAAGCAATGATCTAGCCTTCTTGTTCCTGGTTAACCATCACGAGATAGTCACTGCCTCCCTCTGGGTCTTTTGCTTTAGTTCTGCATAAGGCATCCCGTTTTTTAGGCTAGCCGGCATCTTTTTTTTCTCTCTTTTTATACTCTTGCTGTGTTTTTCTTTTGGAACACAGCATTGCATTTACTGTGAGCTAGCGCTCCATTCTTTGGTTTTTAACTGCTTTCTCCCTTATTGTGGCCAAGTGGGAATTTGGGTATTTTGAGATTAACCTTATACTCACCATATGGGGAAAAGAAAAGTGGGGGATGAGGGGAGATCTGGGGGAGGGGGTGCCCCAGGGAAGGGGGCAAAACAACCAAAAATGTTACGACTATTAAAATTACTAAACCAACGAAAAATGTTAAATTAACTCCCAAAACAGTCCCTAATACATCCCAAAGATCCCAAAGATCTCTTGATTCCTACATGGATGTTATGGCCAATAAAATAGTAAGCTGCATGAATTTAGCTGAGGCTGCCTCTAGAGAGGCCGCTTCTCGGTGCGAGGCACTGGGCTTAGAGTGTGTATGGGCAGAAGACTTAGGTGCTAGGTGTTTGGAGCCAGGGGGCGATGGGATTTGGGGTCAACGTTGGAGTGGGGACAGCCCCGGTGCCGATGCCCCCCCACCCCCTAGGGAGGGGGTGCCAAGGAGCAATAGCAAAGCCCAGGAGGATAGGGATTCTATGATATTGGACTCCTCTACAGCTAGTGAGGGGGATAAAGAGTGGCTTGAGGCCCTACTGGATGAAAAGCTAAAACCACTCCAGCTGCTGTTGAACTCCTTGAGGAGGTTAAAAGAGGGGGTTCTTAATACTCTGGCAATTATGGACGACTCAATTAAGGCAGTTTCTCTAAAACTGTATGACCTGGCTAGTAGTGTGGAGGAAAGGGGGGTGGTTGACAGACTCTGCCTTTGCTCCTCATCTGCATCTTTAACTGGCGGTCATCCCTCTAGCGGTGTCAAGGCTACTGATGTACCAGGCAGGCAATCAGCTGTCGTTATCACAGTAGAACAGGAAGAAGTCCCAGTGGCTCAAAAGGTGGTGAGTGGGCCCGTAAGGGACATGGATAAGGGAAATCTGGAGGAAACCACATCCGCGCAAGGGCATGGGCAAGGGAATGCATCAACTCTGAATCTACCGCCGGAAGCGGCCCCCTATGTGGGGATCATTACTGGTCTGCCTGGGCTCCCCAATGGGAGTTTTGAATCGACACTCTCCCTAATTAAAAGGCATCCCACTGGATAAATTCGAATTTGATGGGGCCCAAGATAGACCCAAAAATCATCCGCATGGCTAGGCGATTGGGTTGGGTGGGGAACAGGCCCAAGAATATGATTGGGGATTGTATGGTGGTAACTTTCTCTGACGCACAGATAACAGACTATCTTTTCAATACTAACTTAGCCCGGGGCCTTAAGCCAAATGGCAATAAATTGTCCAGTAAACTTCTTCCTCTGGACTATTTTTATGTCAGGGGCGGGGGGCAGGAGGCGCAGAGCCAGCTGATGGGTAGAAGGATAGGCGGGTGATATGCAGAGAAAGACACTGCCCCAGGCAGGTCGCTACCAACTAGTACATCGCTGGGCGGCTGGAGCACCATCCCTACTAAGAGGGGGCAGGGTAATGTTAGGGAAAGGAATGATTTAGCCCCCTTGCCCCTGGATAACCACTATGAGATCTTTATCTCCTGTGAGGATGTAGATTGACAAGAGGTTGTCGCAGAGGCTTGTGAACCTTTGCAGGCCTCTTCTGCACCCCGCGGGTGCCCAGTAAGCAAGAGCCCAGAGTTTTGCCTGCTCTCATGGTACATCGCAGGTTCAACTAGGAAGATGAACCTAGGGCCGGTGATTGAGCTTCTTCAAGCTAATTCAGTGGTCGTACTTCAGGAAACATGGGGCATAGAACCCCCACACCTCGACGGTTTTGTCTCATACGGAATTCCGGCAAAGAAAAAAACGAGGGGTAGACATTATGGGGGCTTGTGCATCTTGATCAAGGCTGACCTTGAATGTAGGACCAAGGTGATTACAACGGGGATGGATTTTTTACAGGTGGTGATATTATCAACAGCAAAGGGGGATGCAACATGCATCATTAACTTTTATAACATCCCTCATATCTCGGAACTAGACAGACTAACCAAGGTTAAGGAGTTTATAGAGGACTTACTGTCCAAGGGCAGGAACAAAACCATATCCTACATCTGGGAGGGGGGAGAATTCAACATCAGAATGGGAGGGGGGATATCTATGGATACTTTAGACCCCCTGGAGGATTTGGTTGAGAATATCCCGGTTCGGTGCATGAGGGACGAGAGAGTGTGCCCTAAGGGTCTGCAATTAATCTCCTGGTTACTGGAATGGGGCTTTCGAATAGTTAACGGCCACCTAGTCCCGGATATTCCAGGCGAGGTGACCTTTGACAACCATCAAGGCTCGTCAACAATAGACTATTTCTGCATCTCTGCGAACCTATGGGAACGTACTGTGAGCTTTGAGGTTTTGGCGGACATACATAGTGACCATTATCCTATATGCTTGTCACTCAAGGGTCTGCTGGGGGAAGGGGTTTCAAAGGATATGGCCCCCAGTCCATAGTTGGGTGTGCCTATTGGCTCAAGAAGAACTAAATGGGGGGCCATCTTAGAGGAGGAGCTATACTACAAATCAATCAGTGAGAATGAACCCCTTCTGATGGAAATTTTGGGTGACTGCCTGCCAGCGAGGGAAGTTGTTGATAAATTTGTAGAATTGTTGGCTGCCCTCACAACAAAATTTACTATAGCCATTATGGCAAAGGGGAACTCACTGAAGAGGGGGTGGTTTGATGAGGCCTGCAAAAGGGCGAAGAAAACCCTGTTGTTGACACTCAAGGATCCTTCCAGCAGCAGAACTGCGATTATCCAAGTTAGAAAAATGTACCAACAGGAGCTAAAGAGACGGAAACTTGAGATTGAAGGGGTGGCCTGGGAAGGCTTCTTGAATGCCGCTATTAGAGGGGACCAGAAGGCATTTTGGGCATTTGTAAAAGGTGGGGCGGACGGATGTTGGTCTAATGTGGGTAGTGGCACTCATGTTGAAGAGGGGGCATGGCTAACCCATTTTGGGAATCTGTTTGGGTCAGAGAACACCCAGGCCCACGCAGTCCTAGCCAGGTCTTGCCTAAAATTTGAGTTGGAGGAGACCGTAAAGGCCATTAAGCTCCAAGCACATAATAGAGCCCCGGGACCGGACATGATCCCATCAGATCTGTTTCAAGATCCGGTAGACATGTGGGCACCTCTCCTAACGGTGGTGTTCAATGCCTGCTTACAATCAGAGAAGTATCCGCCTTCTTGGAAAAAGGCGATAATTTTCCCAATTTTTAAAAAAGGGGGCTTGTCCAGCCCCAGCGCGTACAGGCCAATCTCTCTGTTGGACTCGTCCTTCAAAATGTTTGGGAGAATCCTGCTGGCACGCATAGAAACTTGGATTAGTGAACAGTCGATTCTCTCAGACATTCAATTTCGGTTTCGCCCGGGAGTGGGTACAATGGAACAGAGCCTAAATGTATACATTCTAGCGGCCAATTCAGTTTTTTGTCGGGGAGAGGCAGTTTACATGGCCTTCATGGACCTGAGCACGGCCTTTGATAAGGTGGATAGAGCAAAGCTCTGGGCTGTGCTCGGGTCCTTAGGGTGCCCCGGGGACATCCTACGGGTGTTGGTTGACCTACACACAGATAACGAGGCATATGTGCGTAGTGGTCCAGGGGGGCACTGTACGGCCTGGTTTCAGGTTGGGTGTGGTGTAAGGCAGGGCTGTGTGTTGGCCCCCATCTGTTTTTGTCTCTACATTAATGGTCTCTCACAGGACCTCATTGATATTTTGGTTGACTTTTTGGTCTTGGGGGGAAGGGGCTTCCCAGTATTGGCCCATGCGGATGACACAGTCCTGTTAGTGAGAACACCAAGGGCATTACAGGCTCTGATAAATGCCTACACATTATTCATGGGTAACCTGGGCCTAAAAATAAATACCAAAAAATCAGCAGTAATGACCTGTGTAGGAAGAAAACATTCAGTGCCCATGAAACCGATGCTCTGTGCTGGGGAAATCATACCCAGAGTCAAGGTTTTCGACTATCTGGGAATTAGTTTCTCAGAATCACTAAATGGTAGGGCCCATGTGGCTAAACAATCTGCAAAGATGAGCCAGCAACTAGGAGGTTTATACAGATTCATGTCAAAGTGTAGGGGCGAGCCACTGGATGTCATTACCAAGATCTATGGTGCACAAACTGTGGCAACCACTATGTATGGTGCACCCATTTGGGGCTTCGAGAACGTGGCCGAAATCCAAAGTAAAGAGCAAATTTCTTAAAAAACTGTTGGGGCTCCCGACCTGTGCTTCCGGAATAGCAACGCATAGAGAATTGGGCGTGGAGTTCTGGGAGGACCAGTGGGCGCTGGCCCATCTTTTATTTTGGGTTCAGCTGTGGGCCAATAAACATGCCGCTCTCTGCCATTTTATTATCCGGACTGTGTTGGGCAGAGGTGGATGGAAAAAAATCCCCTGGCTTGCTTACATCTCCAAGCTTCTTGGGGAGGTTAATCTAAGTGTCCTTTTTCCGCCTGCCTCATTAATAACTAAGAGGGAGGAGGTATACCACAAAACTGTTTTGGGCGAGATAGCAGTGAGAAAAAGAATACTTATGGAGTATGGCCATAAATCCGGTCAATTTCATACTAGTATTAGCAGGCCCACTGGAATACAACCGTATTTAACATGGAGCCCGTACAAAAAAGACAGGTGGTTGATAACGAGGGCACGGTTTGACTCCCTTCGACTGCAAGGGAATACTTATAAGTGGAAAGGTTTTCCTGATTTTGCGGGCTGCCCGGTTTGTGGTCATACCCGTGAAGACCTATCCCATCTATTTTTTTTTTGTATAGGTTATGTAGGTATTCGTAGAGCAACCCTGATTCCTGCCCTCAAGAAGACAGAGATCCGCTCTTATAAAGAAGCACTCGTGTTTCTCTTGAGTGCCGATACGGTCTATACAGCCTGGGCTCTACTTATGTTTTTGAAAAGAGCGATGTATTTTAGAAACAGCCTATTAAAACTTCAGGGTGATGTAAGTTAGCATTATGAATTTCATAACATCTGAAGTAATGATCTTAAATGTTTGCTCTCTCTACCATTGTCTGATTTATCATCCGTTTTTATCGGGCCACTGTGAGTATGTGTAACTTAATCCCAATGGTTGTTACTTTTTTTTGAGAATGCTTATTGATTTATTTTTATTTTTATGGAAGTACAGATACTTTTTACGAATTTGCCATTTTTGAATGTGTATAATGCTGTCTTTTTGTCGTTTGATGGATTTTTATATATCCGAATAAACTTGTTTGACTGACTGACTGATATGTTGTATAGTGCTTGTCAGTGTATGCATGAGCACAGAGAATGTTGGTGTGCTAATGTAGAATGTTAGTGTGTGAGTGTATGTGAAGGTTCCACGCAGTGTCAGTTGAAGCCAAGCCAGCCTGGGTGATGGGACCCAGTGAGTTCCTCTATTATAACAGATCAAAGAGACTGGCAATAAAGCTTATGTGTTGAACCTATGAAGGTGTACAGAAGCCACATCTCTACAGTCTGTTAATCTGGAAAATGGGAATAATCGGACTGATAGGGGATGTCTTATTTCCTATTTTCTCACTGCTTATAATATTTGTGAATGCCAATGTTATAAGGAGAATGGTCAAAATTAGAATACCACAAAAATTTCACAAATTATTCTGCGTTTGGTACATCTTTTTCTTGGAGCTACAGCTCTCACCTCTTGAAACATTTCTATTGTCACCACTTTATTTTTGCTATGTGTACGTTTTTATCGATTTTGTTATAAGCTATACATTAATAGCAAGAACTGTAAAATATTGCCAAAACAATTCTTAAAACAACAAAGCAATTTTTTGGATCCCCGAAAAAAGTCACTATATTTGTATTTCTTCTTCTCAATGCTGGATAAGACTGAAGTATGTAAGAGAAAACACAAAGTAACAATGTATAGACGATTGGCAACATAAAAGCTCAAATATTGGTTTCCCTCGTTGATTATTCAATAGTTTTCCCTATTCTAGAGAAGATATTTCAATATTATTGCAGCTGAATTAATCCATAAATCAATTCTAATCTAAAAGTGTTTTGTTTTCTTTATCCAAATATTTGATCATTGATCTTGTGATCATCCTTTGCTGTTCGTCTCTTGCTTCGCTGTGGACACTTGCTGCACTGGAAATGCTTGCTTCACTTGAAATGGGTGCAGGAGAGGTCAATGTTGTGTAAGGAAGGCATGGTATCAGCAGTAAGGCAGACACCAGTGACCACAGTTCATGGGTGATTATTGAACTATAACATGGGTGTGATAAACGCCTATCTAAACCTAAATTTACAGATGGGAGCAAGCTACGACCATCAAATAATAATACTGCAGTCCTAGTGGAGTCTCGTCAAAATAAAAGGGCCAATCCTTACTGCTACACATACATAGTGAGGGGTAGTGTTCATGAAAAAGAAATAAGTGTTCACAAAATGATATTTCAGGATGTTCAGGCCGTTGGCCTCACTTCCCTATGTTTTCAGCACGGGACAAGGCAGTTCACTCTAGCAAAGTACACACTCTGGCTTCTTCGGCACGAGGGCACAATTCCATTACCAGCATCAGGGCATTCTGTGCTGCAAGACTCTTTGCTTTTCCAAAGTCTCTTGACTCAGAGGGCCTTATGTACAAGAACAAAATAAATGCAAAGTTCCTTTCCTCTTTTGAGTGTTCAATTCAGGTGTCTAACCCTGGATCCCAGTCAGCTGGGCTCAGATCCTTTTTATATGTTAATGTTAATGTTAAAGGACATTTGTACCACGCACTATCACCACCGAAGTGGTCCCTTGGCGCTCTGGCGGCTCTGAGAAAGGGGAGGAGAAGGGGGGTTAGTGGGAATAAGCTGGAAAAGTGCAAGAGAGCAGTGATGTGCTGTTGGCAGCCTCAGCCCGGTGGATCTGTAGGCTGGGCTTGGGGGTGTTTTATGGTCCGTAGTCGTCGCGTGCTGTTGTGCAAGTCTATGTGTGGTTTGTTTTGTTGTTGCATTGTTGTGAAGTTTGTGCGGATTGCTGCGTTTAAGGCTTGTGGTTGTGTTTGGTTATAGTTTGAGAGGTGTCTGCAGAGGGATGGAATTGTTAGTTGGTTGGTTAGTTGGCATTGCTGTCCTTGCAATTGTGGGATTCCATCTAGGTGCGGTACATGCTAACAGTCACATTTCTATCTAAATGCTGTGCAAGCTAAAGTTCAGAATTCCATACTAGTGTGGCACAAGCTAACAGTCACATTTCTATCTAGATGCGACACTGGCTAGGTTCAGAATTCTAAGTGTGGTGCATGCTAAGAATCACATATGCTAACAATCACATTTCTGAAATTCCATCTAAGTGTGGCATATGCTAACAATCACATTTCTGTCTAGATTTGGCGCAGACTAAACTTGAGAATTCCATCTAAGTGTGGCATATGCTAACAATCACATTTCTGAAATTCCATCTAGGTGTGGCATATCCTAACAATCACATTCCTGTCTAGATTTGGCGCAGACTAAACTTGAGAATTCCATCTAAGTGTGGCATATGCTAACAATCACATTTCTGAAATTCCATCTAGGTGTGGCATATCCTAACAATCACATTCCTGTCTAGATTTGGCGCAGACTAAACTTGAGAATTCCATCTAAGTGTGGCATATGCTAACAATCACATCTGTAATTCCATCTAAGTGTGGCATATGCTAACAATCACATTTCTGAAATTCCATCTAAGTGTGGAATATGCTAACAATCACATTCCTGTCTAGATTTGGCGCAGACTAAACTTGAGAATTCCATCTAAGTGTGGCATATGCTAACAATCACATTTCTGAAATTCCATCTAAGTGTGGCATATGCTAACAATCACATTTCTATCTAGATGCAACGCGGGATAAGCTTGAGAATTCCATCTAGGTGTGGCATATGCTAACAGTCATATTTCTGTCTAGATTATATCAC
Organism: Ambystoma mexicanum; assembly: GCF_040938575.1. Lineage (NCBI taxonomy): Eukaryota > Metazoa > Chordata > Amphibia > Caudata > Ambystomatidae > Ambystoma > Ambystoma mexicanum. The sequence continues at coordinate 315,107,390 of NC_090921.1, read as the reverse complement.
AGACACCCCTCTGCCCGGCCCGGATCATTTCTCCATCACAATTAGTCTCCCTCAGCCGGGCTCAGACTAAATGTAGCAAATATTCAACTATCAAAGGCTTTCAAATGTGCACAGGATTTAGGCTGACTTGTTGCAGGCCCACTTTGATCTCAAATTTCTCCTTTCAATAGTGGCCAATTAATTGGATACCTGAGAGAGACCTTTGGGTGAGCACCCACGTGGCGCTGGACAGTCCTCTGGTTTTCAATTATATTTGCATCGTTCATCACATACGTTTAACATGCTATTCTATATTTCTATATACAATGCTGCCGCTTGCAACCTTGCTTCTTACATAGGTGGGTTTTTATCAGTTGCTCCAACTCACCGGCTTTGATGTCTTTACTGGCACTGCTTTGTTGTAGGAGCCAAGGACAGTACCACGGTGGCAGCCGCTTCTCCCCGCCTTGATTATCGACGCAAGAGAGCCCCTGGTACCTCTGACACACAATGAGGGTTTGTTCAGCTTTTCTTCCCGGTCTTAGGTTTCTTACTTTCCAAGGTTCGTGAAAGTAACGGCCTAGTTTTAAAACAATTGCACTGATACGATTGGACAGCAGGCAGTAAATTAACTGTGTCGTTAAACTCCAAGGAAACCTGTGTCCTGGTAGCTGGCAAAATATATTTACAGGATATGCCCAAAATTGCAAGATTCTATTTAAGTCTATGGCTTAAGTCCAGTGTTGACATGGGCTGGTAAAAGTGAAAAACGGCCACTCGAAGATTGTTTTTAAATAAGGAGTTACAATTGAAGGTGAATATTTGCAAATAACTAGCAAAATGGTTGGATATGCCCTTACCCCTTTTGTAAAAGGACATTGGTCAGCTATATCTATGTGGTCAGATTGGACAGAAAAGAAATCCTGAGAAAGTCCACGGATAAGAGCAGACACAGGAAACAGCAGCAGCTAGAGAAGCGCATGCATCCTGCAGAGCAAGGTTGCAATGTGTGTGAGGCATCAGGTAGCATGAGTCAGGCAAGCTCAATATATCCAAGACACACAGGTGAAGCTGAACGTAGATATGCTATTTTGCTGATGGACAATTGCAACATTTGAATGAATAAGTGAATGCATCATATAAACCTTTACACATGTCTCGCAAAACTGGGTTTATTTATTTTAAGTGCAATGTTTAGCAATTTGACAGGCAGAGTTTTAGTGCAAAGCAATGCACAATGTCATTAGAATTTGGTTGGTTGTTGGTGAAGCCCAGCAGTAAGACAATCACCTTCTAGCAATAGAGAAATGGAAGTAAATGTTTATCGAAGAAAAATGCAGTCATTACTGTGAATACTAAGAGCAAAATGGAATATACAACAAAAGAGAAAATGAACTGAGAAACATTTCTGAATAAAAGAAAAGTAAAGACATTTTTTTGTCTGTGATGGAAATTGTTGGGAAGCCACCCGGTTCCTCCCGCACCCCCAAGTGCTTTAGAATTAGGCAAGACCTCTTTTAGGTGCTATAATTCTTAGGGAGAATTCTCATTCTATGGCTAATTTCCCTCACCTAGTGAGTCCCCCGGCAGCTTTGCTGGATTTCTGGAGTTTATTTTTTCCACTTGGTAAGATTGTGAGCTGTTTTCTCACCCTTACAAGTGTTTTGCCATGTGTATTTCTACTGTTTGTGTGATCTTGTGCTCTGGAGAACACCACTCCATGAGCCCCCCTTTTTTGTGTGTGTGTTACACAGCACCTTCCGTGCAGTAACACAGGGTTGTCTTTTAGACTCCCCCCTGACTCCATTTTTCTGGGGCTGACTAGTGTCCTCCAGAAACATGTAAAGTTGCCATTAACTTTATGTAGTCATTTAAAACTACAGACCCAGTGCACCCCATTTTACATGGAGTACTGGGAAGGGTTAATTACTATCCCTTTTTGTCTGTGCCTCTCGGAGCTATGTTTTGCTCTTTTAACATTTAGACATGGCTGGTGGCAGTGGTATCTACCCTAACGTTTCTACCGCGATTATATTATATAAACGTGGTATTGTTCCAGACTATTATATTAGCCTCGAACATAAACCCGCTTGACCAAATACTCTTTCTTTTGGCTCTGGTCGGGTTTATTGCCATTTATTTTTGTTATTTAAGTCCTTCTTATGTTTCACTTTGCGTGGCAAACCAGGTTTGCCTTCTTTGTTCACCGTCTTTTGGCGGGCTTCTGCGAAGAAGCCCTCCTCTGGTTGCCTGGGTGTCTAGGTGGGCTGAATGTGAGGGAGGGGTGTAGTCACCCCCTGTACAGGGTATCCTAGGAAACCCAAGTCGCACTTTGCTATGATTGGCTGAGGTGGTTGTCCGGGCCGGACAACCCCCCTGCTGCGTGATTGACAGCCAGGCTGTGTGAATGGAGGATTTTCGCATAAAAGGCAGGACTCTTGGGCTGGAAGTCAGAGTTGCCACTGGAACTACAAGGAACTGAAGAGAAGCGGAGAAGAAGACGGCGGCTGCAACTACCGAGTCCCGGTGAAGCCCTGCTGTAGTCCTGAGCTATCTACCCTTCAACAACCAGAGAAGATCCAGTCCGGAGTCTTCTTCCCTTGAGCCTGGTGGGGTCAACCAGCTCAACTTCCACATCCAGAGGATCCTCTTCATGGTCGAAATCTTTGCACACTGCTGTAGTGGTCCGGATAGACATCTGAAGAGCCTCTCCTGTTTTAAAGGAGCGCACCTTTTATTCACCGTTGCTGCGCCTGGCCTCATCCCTGGGTAGTGCAGTTCACTCCAGATGTCCTCCTTCTTGTCCCCACGACTGAAGCTCCAGGAACTGTGAGTCTGCGGGGAACTATCAGGAACAACTGCCGTGGCACCAGCTTCTTCAAAGAATAAGGTACTGTGTCCAACCTTGAGGAACTAGGGTGACCCCCTTTTCTCCTCATCCAAGGCTTGTCCTTATCTTCCTTCCCTCTTATAACATTTGCTTCATCTTTTGACAATATCCAAGTACTCATAGCATCCTTGAATCGTGAACTATTTGACTGTGTGATCCTCGAAACCAGGAACCCTGTTCCACCTAACACTGGCACAGGCCTATTGACTTTTATCTTTGGATTAGAAAGTGTTCTCTGATTCTATCTGCCTTGATAAAAGTATTGCCTATGATTTTTGCCCCCAACTCTCTTTTGTTAACTCAGGTGCTAAGTGTGTTTTTACCCCAGTAACATTTCTTTCCGCGGATACGCGTATCTTTAGTAAGACCAAACTGTCATTACTATCAAAAAATTATTGCTTATGTACTCCCAGTAACATCTTTTGTTTCACAAACACCGGTCCATCAAATCATAAGGTACTTACCTTGAGTTGGTCTGCACAAAGTGAATTGGTTGTGTGTAGTGTATTTTTCGTGTGGTTTTAATTTGATAGAAGTGAAGTGTTTTGTGAACAGATGGTTTAAAAATAAATGTACTTTTACTTTTTAACCAGAGTTAGTGTTTGCTTGAGTCACAGTAATAGTAGTCCTTGGTGTAATCTCTACTACTGCTCATTTGCTCTTGAGATAAGTCTGGCTTCTCCGCTACTGCTACCACTTTAACAGTGTAGTACAGCTTGTACCAAAGGTGAACCTGTATTGCCACTTGTAGTCTTAATTGTGTGTAGTGGTACATAAGGGCACAGCACAGGATTCTGCCTAACAATAAGGGACTAGTGGAGAGGAGGGGCACTGGGAAGGCTCTCTCATGTAAATATAATCACATACACAGACATGGGCAGGCACTGAAGAAGGCAGTTATTGTTTAAATATAAGGGGCAATTAACTATTAGCTGAATAGATTTGTAATTTCAGATCCTAGGCTTTGTAAAATCTTAAATGCTATAGAGGAGTCTAGCCTTCCTAGAAAGAATGCAGCCTGTGAGATTCTAAAAATTGACTACAGGCATTTTTGCGGTGTTCGTCACTAAGGATAGCACTGGCAGCACACGAAGTGACGCCCCAGCTGTCTACTGACCCTCAAGGGTCCATGCAGGCTAAGAATAGGAATTAAATGCTCTGTGCGACAAAATGCAGAATGGGCCATATTATAAGTATTAAGTGTGGAGGAACATATAGGGCCTGGATAACATTAGCAGGAGAAGTGAAATATGGACAGAATGAATACAAATTCGTTTTACAAATTTTTAGTTTTTGTCTTGAACTAGGCCTCAAGATTTATAAAAGTCTGCAGGCGTGCAGTGTGTTTCTGAATAAGGTAGCAAAATGTAGAGCAGCATTTTCTGACAGAAACCGCTGACAATGAAGAAAAGAAGGCTTTGGAGCATCCCTAGTATGGAAGAAGAACGATTTGGGATGAAGCTATGGTTCAAATACAGTGACACCACCATGGCAAAACAGGACTATACAAATCCCTTTCCCGCACCACTTTGGCAGGAAGGAACAGAAGAGGGACAGGAGAAGACCGTTCAGGCAGCAGAGTCCTTTGCTACCATCCTCATTTTTGTAAGATTAAATCTGTTATCCTTACAAGATAGACTTTTTGCCTTATTCCTCTAGAGGTGTGTATTAATTCTGTTTTGAGTGTAATTAGGGACACATGTACAAAATATATAGATAAATCCTACACGCATAATGTTTATGAAGTGAAATGCCAAGTATTATAATTAGATGCATATTACATTTTCTTCCATATTTATAATACTAGAATATATTTAATTCCATATAAAAGTGCATGCATTTTAATTTAGATTTGAAGAGAAGGTGAACAGGTGCATGCAAGAAATAATATCCACTTTTGATCAGAAAGGTTGCACTGCTTGATAAGCAAAGGGTCAAGTTCAAAGTGTTTGGGTCCCTAGAATGCCATTTTACGATTACGAATCTATTGCACTATATGCCTGAATTATTTCCCACAGCCTTAGTTTAAGGTGGAGATAGATCTATTTATCCGTTCGGGGGTGTACTCTTAACTATAGGAAACACTGGGCTGTCTAAGTCGACAAACCTAAAGTTCGAGCAAATGTCTACTTTGGTGATTAGTTTTGGCAGGCAAAGCTAGTGAAGCAAAAATCACTGTATGGGACAATACAGTCATTTTGTGCTTATTATGTTGACTGACCATAAATAGTTGATAGTTACATTTTACTTGCTGTATTTTACTTTAAATGTTCTATTTTATTGTACTGTGTACTGCATAATCTGAAGTTTGTTTGATTAATTTTTATGACAATTAATATTTGACTGTTTTACTAAAATAAAAATTTAAAAAATCTACCTGAGAATGTACAAATATGAAGTGCATTACCCCTCAGAGCTGTCTCGCCATCACTTCATATGCATGGTATTGTGTTGCAGTTTTCTAGTATCTACTTAAAATTCATCGGCTTTTCAGCGCCTAGTACTGTGAAACATCTAACTTACTCAGTGATGCGATTTTCCTTCTGCAGCAAAGCCAGTGAATGGCCAAAACTATTAAATCAATGGTTGAAGTGGTCCAAACAGTTCAGATGCAATAATCCCATAGATGCTGGAACATCTCACAGACGATTCTTGGACCAGTCAGGAAACCTGGGCATTTTTAACTTCATTAAAAATGATTGCCACCGAACAACTGAGGTTCCAACATGGAAAGGTATGCTAAACGCGGCAGCAACGAATCCTAATCCCTTTTCTGGGGGGACTCTGGGGGGAGGAGGATATGGGCTGATGGTGACATATCCATGTTATGTTATGAAATTATCTGCTCAGAATTTTCAGAGGGCAGAGTACTTTTCCGTTTTGAGTGCACCAACCCTACTTTTTAAGGGCAGTGAACCTTTGTTTTGATAGCAAAATCCTACTTTTAGAGGACAAAGACACCACATCTACACAAATGGCCTAATTCATGGAAACATTGTATAATGGCACAATCCCTTAGGAAAACGTTCTGTGAATCAGCCCAATGTCTTTTAGTGATGGGGATGGCTCCCTTTTCACAGAGCAGATGCCTGCACCCTGCAAACAATTTGTGGCAGGTCACCTATGTTTTCACATCTGACATGTACAATGTGCAACTGCCATTGGTATGACCTCATAGTGTTTCCGATTGTTCTGCACGGACCCCGCAGCCAGTATATGGTACTCTTGGTGCCTGGTTGTCAGGGATAAGGATCGGATATGTTGTATAAAGCAGGATGTTGAGCTGCCGTTCGTGATGTGCCTGGGAATGTGATGTGCTGATGTGCCTCTTTCTTACTGTGTCACTGCAACGTACACCTAACATTGATCAGTCAATCTCATCCATCACCAAGTAGCCCCATTCTGCCCCATTCCATTTTTGTGTTCTTGCATTCACTTTTACAGAGCCAACTCTTGATTCTTTTTTAAACATTTATTTATAGTGTAATTGGTTAGTTGAAACCTTAAACACTTATACGAATATACAAATATAATGTCATTAAAACATTAAAACAGGTACATATTAAAACATATTAAAACATATTAAAAGCATTTGTGCATAGAGGCATAAATTGATGATAGTCTTGGTCATTTGTTCAAGTTAAGTGATAAAATGCAAATGCTCAATTTCAATTTCATTTTACATAATCCGTGAGGTAGTGCAATTGATCAATTTAGATCTCTGAGGCTCCAGTCTCCTTAGGTGAGCCAAAATAAAATAACTCAAGAAGTTATAACCTTCTCCCATTTCTTAACAATCTCTTTCCAAATATAAAACGCTGCACCTACATACATTAAAGTAGAGGCCATATAAATACTTGACCAAAACGGATCCGTTGATATCATCTTTAGGTCACTAGTCAAGTCTTTGTATCCCATATAGTATAACTCGGTTAATTTGTTACAATTAGTAAATAGATGTCTAATAGTTTCCAACTCATCTTTGCACAGCCTGCATATTCTTTTCTCCTTTGGGATTCCTGTCCATCCTCCTACATATTCCAATCATGGGAGTTGGTTAAATCTTAATAGCATAATACATCTAGATGGTTCCATATTTGCAACTTTAAGGATGTAGCTACTAGGTTTAGACTCTTCCAAACCTTGTAGGCAGTATTCCGTGAATCACTTCTTATTTCCCAGGGAATCTAAATTGTTGCACATACCCACCGTATGGCTTTCTTTTTTAAAGTTTTTATAAAAAGTTCTGGCTTAATCATTTCGTCAGGAAATCCTTTAAAAAGCTAGTGGCAGTATATAAGAAATCTTTCATAAAACAATTGCTATTATTCTTCTTAATCATGCCACTGCCTACCAATTTTAATAAACCATCTTCTTTATGGGATAGCATTCTTATATATAGCTTGCAACAATTAGTTTCCATATTGTAGTAAGGGAGGGAAGGCCAAGTTCACATCTAATAGCGGCCATAGGAGTAGCTCTAGGGAGTCTCAATGCTGGTTTCCATAATTTGCCTTCTATTTTTTCCAACTGTGCCAAAAATCTTGAAGGTAAAGATTCCAGGGCATATAGTGCACCCGGTATAATACAGCTTTTATACATTTCCAATAGGCCTTCCACTGAGTAACCTCCTTTAGTGGAAATGTATGATTTGATCACATTCCATTTTTTGGAGACATTAGCTGCTATCATCTCATGATAGTAGTTGATGGAGGGTTTTTTACATATTGGCATACCCAAGTATGGGTAAGCCTCTACTATTTCAATGGCTTGTGTATCAATTTTCCATTGATATTTCAATTGTCTACACTTACCATGATTTCCCCCAAAGATCATGATTTTAGTTTTACCCACATTTATCTTGAGATTATTTTCTGCCACATATCCATGTAGTTCATCTAATAACCTCTACAGGCCAATTGGAATCCTGTCTAACAACACAGTATCATCTGCATAGGATAGTCAGCAAATTTGACAACCCTCAATTTTAAGTGGAAAATGTCTTACATCATCGAATCTCTCTCCCATATCTGCTACATATAGATTATATAACACCGGGGAGGTGGCACATCCTTGTTTAAGTCCTAGGTTAGTGGATATAGGAGAGACCATATAGAACCCTTGTTCAAACAAATAGTGACAGAAGTATCTCTATACATTTCCCTTAAAAGAAGTAAAACTAGCGGGTTCATATTCCATTTAGTTAATTTGCTCCATAGTCTATCCCTATTCACACAATCAAAAGCTCTGGAAAAATCTATAAAACAAACAAACATACAGATTAGATTCTATGTTTTTGCTAGATTCTCCGAGCATGCAGTTTAAAGCTATCATGTTATCCAAGGTACTAGAGCCAGCTCTAAAGCCTGTTTCTTTAATCCACCTATTAATGATGGACAAAAGTAGTGAGCAGAACATTTTACAGCTGGAATCCGTCATAGCTAGTAATCGATAGTTGGTAGGACAATTATGTTCCCATTTTTATATATAGGGATGAAGAGGGCTTCTCTTCAGCTATCTGGGATTTCCCCACTTTTCCAGATTTGGGTAAACAGGAGCAACAATATCTTGGCCCATTTTAAAGGATTTCTCTTGATCACAATATTTGCTAATTTATCCGGGCCAGGAGCCCTTGATGTTTTCATCTTCTTAATTATGGCTAAGATGTTATGTAAATTGAATGGAAAGATTCTATCCTCCCCAGACGACCCCATTTCATGTCCTATATTAGGTGAATTTCCCACATAATATAGGGCGTAAATATGTTTGATCCATAGTTCCAAAGATATGGTATTAATATCCGAATCGAATTCCGCATTAAGATATTGTCTATAGAGATATCAGAACTTTTTCTAATCATGGGTGCGGCATAAGGTCAAGATCATATTCCAATTGGCATTTTGTAAACAACTTTTATGCGACCTAATCCAATTTTTGTATTTTGTACACAAATTTCTGACCAACAATATTTTATCTGTATTCAGAATGTCCCTATCTTTTTGAATCTTGTAAATATTCTTCCTCAATAGCATTTTCTTTTCCTGGATCTGACAATCATAAAGATTCTTATGTTTCTTTGAATTATTTTTCTTAAATTGAGTCAGTATAATCCTACTATTTGTTTTCATCACCATATTTACCAGATCTCCAATCACCTTAAGACCATTTAAAGTGATCTCTTGGTCCAATATAGGTAAATAATCAAACAGCTCATCAAATCTATTTAGGTTCTTTTCGGTCCAACAAATACGATTTGAGGCTCCATTTACTTGTACGTTCAGCCTTTCGCCTACCTTAACCTTGTTGTCTCTATTGCCTCTAAAAAGGCATTTTAAAACCCTAGGATCACTAAACCGGGAGGGGACATGTTCAAACCTTATTACATTGTTTTTCAATCTTGATTTATAAACATATAATCTAGTCTGTGGCTCACCATACCGTTACTCCAAGTATCATAGTTGGTATCTCAATAGAATGGTTCTACAAACTGTAAATCCTAATACTGCAGTAAATTCAACCAGGCATTGCCATTCTTAATTTGGGGCATAATTTGAGAGCCCAAGTTTCCAATAATGGTAGGGGGTATAGCCTCATATATACCACATTTATCTGTCCAGTCTGTCATTTTTTTCAGAGCCTTGTCGCAGTAACTATTTAGATCACCCACCAACATAACATGCCCTTCAGGTGAATTCACCTTCCAATCGTTAATTGTCTGTCTATTAACTTTTCCTATACTTTCAAAATCCTCCCCTCTGGGCCTAGAGTACACGTTAATTATTAACATAACTTTCCCTGTGATGATTTTTTCAATAATCATACACAAAAACCAGGACGAGGAGGTCGGAATCTCATATTTTTTAGCATTATAAGTGTTTTTAACCCCAATGCAGAGGCCCCCATTACTCTCCCCCTATCTGCTGCTAATGCAGGTTTCATTGTGATATTGTAACCATCCATCTCTAAGGTACCAAGAACCCACGTTTCTTGCAATGCAAATATTTCGCTACTCTTTTAAAGGAGGATACTTTCTTTCTGTAGGATAGAGTGGCTTTTTGGCATAGCACCCCCAGATTAATTCCTCCTGGAATACCGGGAGCTGCGATTTAATCGTTTCTGGTGAAGGAGCTGCCTCACTTTAACAGCATACTTGAGCACAACTGAAGTCCAAAACAGAACCGTGCGCTGGATAGTTCTGGTAGCATAACATCACTTTAGCAGAAATTGACCTCAAAGAAAATTGCTCAGCATCAGAGGCATCTGAGCAACGTTTGTTTGATCCATTACCAATGATCTCACACGCACTCCATTCCCACAAGCATACACCCTCTCCATCAATCCCGTTGCAACTTTCCATTTGTTTATTGTTCTTGTTTTTGTGTGTCTTACTCCTGCTTTTCTCTTTTCCTCTCACCCTTTTTCCCATTATTTCTCCACCACAGACCACAGTCTGATTTACCGTTTGTGGTGGCACAACACACCACTATCTAAAACAAGCATCTGCATAATAAGACCACTACGGTGGGGATGGGCACATTGTGAAAGCTTTTTAACAAAACGTAACATAACATAAAGCTCTCTAGCTTTTTAGACTTTCTTAAAAGTAGGACATTTCACCGTTTTGCAGAAGCTTCTCCAAGCAAGACACAAGTGACGCTCATTTCACCATTTGGGGTAGAGAAAAGTGGCGATTTGAGCATGCCCTTTCAAAATCTTCATCCATTTCGATGCATTTAACGGAGGTCTCAAGTGTACAAGCAGTTTAATGAAAGTGAACCCTTCATGTCATTTTAAATGGTTGCACTCAATACCAGATTGAAATTCCAGCAAACCCCAGTAAATGGCGTCTTCACCATGATAGAGAATAGGCAGAGGGTAAAGTGAGTGAGCACGTGCTGGGTGTGCGTGTGGATACCCTTGAGGAAGCTTTCATGATGTGTGCGGAAATTACTGGAGTCAGAGAAATGTTTACAGTCAGAGAAACGTGCACGCACCACTCCTAACTGTCCTCCACTTTCCTGCCTCCTCCCCTCCCCTGCCACTTATCATTCTCCTATGCTGTCCGGAATGATCACCGTTATTGCCTATGTTTCTTTTTAAGTTTCATCGTCTGCCTCGGTGACTCTTAGTACCCCAAGTGGATTCCTGTTGGAGGGCTGTTATGTCCTTAAGTAAAGGCGCGCATGCGCGAGCCTCGTTCCAGGCCGCGCATGTGCGGTATGCCTCATAAGCTGCAGACGTGTGTTTGGTGTCTCATTGTATGAGTGCATGCGTGCGAGTGAATGAGGCGGCCCGAGGCACGGGCTCAGCCACAACATTGGCGACGAGGACGGCTGCAACGAGGAGGGCACTTAAGACATGTGAGTTGCGCCCTGCAATGCCTATGTGAGGTAAGATGGAATGAGCGTGCATTAGCTCGCAGCCCTTTTTCTTTCCTCCTAGCTAAAGCCCCCCCCACCGCCCCATTCCTACCAACATGGCTCACTGCTGCCATTCTACCCAGCTTCGTTACTTTTCGGGTCATTGGCTGATACGAGTCAGGGCCTTGCCAAATGTGAGCCATGTTGGTGTCACCTGTCTCATAGAATAGCGTAGGGAGTGAATGCCAGTGCCCAGAATATGTCAGCAGCTGTGGCAACAATTGGGAGGCCTTGGTGGCTGCTCTACTTAGCGATGGACACTGGCCCAGGAGCAAGGGCGGAGCAAGCTCTAAATTATTTTTTGGGAGGGGGGTTGGATGACAGTTTTGAAAGTTGGTATTGAGTGTGGACCATTAAACCTATTGCACTTTTGTTATCCCCCCTCCCACCCACTCCTTTGAATAGCTATTTCAGCTTCCTTTGACCCCTTAGGTGCATCTTTCACCCCCATACTGTGGCTATTTAGTTTAGGAAAGGTGCCAATCATGGCAGGCGTGGGCCGCCTAAAGGTTGAGCCCACCAGTTAAGCCTTTAGCTTCATCACAGGGCAGTGGTCTCCACACTTATGCCAACCCCCCTTGAAGAAACATTTTTACAGGTGGACTCCCCACCCACCTACATGTGGTCATGGGGGTCAGCTGGTACCTTACCAAGGGGTTCGCTGTGTATAGCGCATGCCAAGATGCCATTTACAGCCTCTCTAATGCAGTCTACTAAATCTGTTTAGCCTTGAAGGGGAGGACAAGCTTGGATATCTTTGAGGAGTATCCTATTGTGGTCCAGATGACATTTGATTTGCTAGGAGGGTGAAATTGCAGAATAATGAGGACACCACGATAATCGAATAATATACTTCTGCGGCAGGAGGATTGAAGGGGATATCACTTGTTGCAGGTGGATCATGGGAGGGAGAATACATTTCCAATGTGAAGGATCCAAAGCCCGATCACGGAGGATGGAATATACACAGCAGGTTTTGGATTCTAAATTCACACTGCCTTCTTTTCTCTGTCATCACCCTCCTTCCGCTGCTCACTCTCTCCACTATCCATACATTCTTCACACTACCTCCTCTGTTCTTCTGTTCCTCCCTGTCCTGTCACCCATCTCTCTCTCCTTCAGATGCCTTATCTGTTCTCTTACTCCCTTTTTTTTCTGTTCCCATATTCCCTCTTGCATTATTTTACAAAAATGTTTTTAATGGCATTTATCAAGAGTATACATACAATCTCAAGACATTTATTCATGTCTTGCGATAATAAATACCAAACTACAGAAATATCAATGCAATAACCTCCCCAACTCCCTGCCGCCCCCTCAGTTACACCTCTTATATATGCGTGCCAACAACACCGGTCAGGTCTACACAACCTACTATTAAGTCATTCCGTCTACCCATCTAAGTTGCCCCTATCAACCAAGGCCAAATATGAGAACTCAGGGAGGACTGCCATCGGGAGTGTACAGCAAGCCATCCAGCAATATTGCCCATTCCGTTCGACTGGACACGTTTACATTTGGTAAGGGGAGATAGCTCAGGGGCAATGTGTTTGTCTTGGAAGCAAGACAATGCAGTGCAAGACCGGTTCGAATCCCAATTCTGAGCTTAGAAAACCATCTCTGGTATTAAGCGCATTATAAAAGAACAATTAGAATTATAATTGCATATGTCAATTCTAGGATCAACACAGACGACTCCATTTCAGTAAGTCTCTATTCTAGTCAGCGATCTTGGTCCCTGTGGACTAAACCATGACATAGCCTTTATCCTGGCAAAGAGGCGTATTGCTTAGTCAACCATTCAATAAAGCTGATTTTTGGGTTTACTAAAAGGGAATTGTCCTAGTAAGCACATCAGCAGTGCAGGGTTGATCCATGTGGACATGTCTCTTACCTCTTCCAACACTTCCTCCCAAAACTGTTTCAGGTGCATGAATTTCCATACCATATGATGAAAAACCGGCGTCCTCGTCCTCACCCTTTGGACATTGGCCTGTTGGGGTTCATGTTTTGAAGCCTTGTTGGGGTCAGGTATGTCCTCTGGGATATGTTGTATTGTTCTAGACTTAGTCATGTATTGCGAGACACTGACTTGGTATAGGAGCATATTGCCTCGCATTGTTTGCCCTTGAAGGGCCTCCCTATATCCCACTTGCCTTTTTATTTCCTATTTCGAGCTCAGGGTTCGCTACTTTACCTCATAAGAGATTACAAATGCTGGTCCAATAGGACATCCATGCAGAGCCTGCTGACGCAGGTTCGAATCCCGGCAGGGCCAATCTCAGCCTTTCATCCTTCCGAGGTCGATAAATGAGCACCACACACTGTGGGTAATAATAAGCAGTGCTCAGATGCCTGAGGGTTCGTAGCGCTATATAAATGCTAAATTATTATTATATTATAAATGGTGGAGGTGGGGCGGTGCTCATCACCCCTCTTTCATTTCTTGATAATTTTTGCCTTCATTCCCTTACTATTTAGTGTCCTCTGTCTTTGTCGCTCCTTCCTGTTCCTTTCCTATCATTCCTTTCCTCCCACCTGGACTTCACATTTTGTTTAGTCACTTCCCTTTATTCCTACAATTCTGCTGTCCCTTTCAGCAAGTATCTTGGTTCTATCTCTTCACTCACTCTTCCTTACAGACGCTTGGATCATCTTCCCTATGTTATTTCTCTTGCACTCCCATTTTGTTCTCACTCTTCTCCCCCACCCATTCTCTCTCTCCTTTTGCTATATTTTCACCTCATGTTTTGTATTTTCTCTCTATTACTCCCCTTTTCCAGAGCATTGAAGTTGCCAGATGCCATCCATTAGTCGGTCATCCAGTCCTGGTGTTTCCTTCCTAGCAAGATTAATGGCCCCAGTAGGCAAACAATAAAGCCTGGACTGGATGGCCGAGTTATATACCACAAGAGCAAACTCTATAGCTCTGCGTCTCTCTGGTGTGCTGGTCTCACGCGCCATCCCTATCTACCCGTCTTTCTATATACCTCGTTCTTTCCCTCCCACTTCATCTCCCCCTCCACTCCTTCAATCTCTTTCTTCCTTCACACTCACGTGCTCTTGCTTTGCGCTCGCTCCCATTCATTACATTGCTTCGCTTCTATCATTCTAACTTCCCCACCTGTGCAGTTTCATCTGTCTCTCGCTCTTGCTCCGGACTCTCTCTCTCCACTGTACGCTGCCCCTTTCATGGATGTGGCTGTCACTCTTCACCCTTTCTGTGCTGTTTCTCCCTTCACCTGTGCACAGGCTGCTGACGCCTTTGTGCTCTCACTTTTGTCCTGCTCTGCTCTTTCAGCTCCTCACAGCCCCTTTCCAGTTTGTTGTCTCTGCTTTCAGGTTTTTTCCTGTGTAACAGCCACAGTTGTCGCAGCGTGTCCTTCTTTCAGGGGACTCTGCTGCTGAGTTATAAACACAGCCTGAAAGGTTCTTACAGGCTGGGCTTGTTTCCATTAATGTGCCCATTCACTGCGCAGAGCCTCAGGCTCAGTGGAAATCAGGGGTGTTGGTAGGTCTGGAAAAGATCAGGGGCTAAGCTAATGTTGGGACTGGCGGGACACGGGGCTAGCTACAGCTTTTTGGTTGTAGCACCTGAGCTTCTATCTGGGGCTACAACCAAAAGACCCAGGGCTATAGCTCCCCTAGCGACTCCTCTGGTGGAAATGCAGATACGGCTAGGTTTGATGGTGCTTCATGCAGTGGGACGTGCGCCCCTCACCAGAGGAGCAAGTACCACAGTTTGAAGACCACTGGGCGGCGATCTACTGATATTCACTCAGCAGGCATTTGTCCCTTGCCACTGTGTTTGCCGCTGTCATGCCGTCACGTTAATAATGAGGCTGGACCTCACTTCCAGAGTGATGCTCATTGCCTCAGAGTGGGAGGGCTTCAGCACCACCGAGCCCATGCCTGGCGCCGCCGACGCCCAGGAGGCAAGCGATAGCACCCCCTTATAGAAGACAGGGGTCGGGGCGCTACTAAGAAGGGCAGTGCCAAGTAGGTGCTGCGGGGTGTGGCCCTCTTTCTCACTCGCTACTGATTTCAAAATTGTCCCACCCATCCGTGCCTGACAGTTTATCACAATTTAATTGTTATTTCATTGAATGTGTATTGTCTCCTTGTCTTATCTGCTACAGGACTGGTACACCAGAGATCCCTCAGGCAATGTCACAATCCACAAGGATACCGCACCGTGACAAGTGTCAAACAAAGAATGATGCTTAGGACAATAAGACCTAATGAAAGCCATGGAACATAAGGAGAAGGCGGGGGGGGGGGGGAGTGGAATGTGAGGTCTGACCATCCTTCCAGCCTCCCATAAATTGGGTGAGGAAGTAAAGTCAAAAGAAAATGTACAGAGAGGGACAGTTTTGGGAGATTGACCCCCCTTTAGGAATGCATATGTATTCCTTGTGTTTGGGTAAAGCTAGAACACCAATTCAACACAGGACCCGGGGGAATCCTTACAGGTCACCTGTACTTTAGCCAGGGGCGTTGGTAGGGGGGGGCTAAGGGGGCTATAGCCCCTGATCTTTTGGTTGTAGCCCCGGATAGAATCTCAGGAGCTACAGCCAAAAGAATAGCTAGCCCCCAGTCCCAACAGTTCCAACATCAGCTTAGCCCGGGGTCTAGCAACTCCCCTGACTTTAGCTCCTGCCGCAGTAAGGCACTGCAGCTTTCTACTCGCACACAGTTGCCAGAGCCTGTTATTGGGTGCATGGTGGGGCGGGGCAATCATGGTGTGAAGTGTGGGACGCATTTCGCAGGTTATGGTGGTATTCGAGGCATTCGTCGTCTGGAGAGCCAAAGCCGAAGCACTTTTCGAGGGCTTCAGAATTCTTGCAATAATTGACAAATCAGTTTACAGGCCATTCAACCCCTGCACAGTCTGTACTGTTAACAACCCGAAGACATCGACTTGGAAGAGGTCAGAAGGTGCGCAAAGGGAAGCGGCAGCAGCTATGCCAATGGGCATTCCTCCAATAGAATTCCCTGAGTCACCCTTGTCCTCAGAACCTCCAGTTTCACCTCAGGAACTTCCAGAATCCTACCTGCAAATAAAGATGAGCGTTCTGGCAACCAGTCATCAACGGAAATGCTACCTGCCACCCACCCTGCAGAAGTGCTGGCAATGGAAACAATGTAAAGGGGGTTCCCACTAGACCCGAGGTGGAGGCGGAGGGTGGAGGAGGGGGGAGAGTTCCGAGCAGGCAGAGCTGGCAGTTGAACTCCGCTCAAAGGACATGTTCAAAATAATAGTGCAATTTCTTTCATGCTGCTTCTATCCAAACTCCACACTGTACATCAATTCCATTTTAAAGCACTTCCATGGCAGTGGTGCACCCAAAGTACTTTTGGTAATGCAGTGATTTATTTTTAGTACATTAAGAGATCCATAGGCATGGTCTACAGTAGAAGGCTACCAGGGTAGCTCAGCAAGTTGAGAGACCGTTGCAGAGATATTATATATTAAAAACTGGTTGTTAATTGTATGTCTTTTTGCAATGTCTTACAAAAAACAAGTGTTATAAAATGTGTTTGGCCAGAGCATGGGTTGGGCCGGTAGCTTGCTTATATTCAGGGCGCAGGTAGGGGTAGTTCTGCCCTTGAAGTGAACATGAAAGGTTGTCAGCCATGAACCCAGTTTAACAGTTTAATTTCCTAATAGCTGCTGTTTGCACAACAGAAACCTTTATTTGTTATTAAGCAGTTTGACAAGCATATAACATCTTTATGCATATAACCTGTGATAAAATGCAAAGGAAGGGGCACCAAAATTGCAGGGAATTTGTGTGGTAGTCAGACAAAAAAAAGAAACACATTTGAAAGAAAACGAGTGAATGCAAGTTGAAGCAGCATTTGTTAGTTTGAAAATGACTTTTTTTTCTATGAAAGTGTAAGATACACATTTGAAAAGCAATGGTGTGTGCAGCAGGTAGAAACCCGGCTTTTAACAGTGATGACCCCACCCCAGTGATAGTCATGGCCCATTGATTCCTGTGGTGTCGCTGTCAGGCCAGAAGAAAGAAACCGGCTCAGCAAATAATACCTGCAAATGTGTGAATGATGGCTGGGGAAAGTAGCACAGAGCAGATTAGATCACCAAGCCCCCTTCCAGACCCCCCCCCCTTCCCTCAAAGAAGCTGGAGACTTGGTAAAGCCTTGTCAGGTCTTAGGCGTGCCGGGTCAGTGATCCGGGGAGACATCTGATGCCGCACCTCGGACCCAGCAAGAGCCGGCCCATTGCCCAACGCTGCCCTGGAGTGGCCTGGAGTGGATACCTTGCCTCCGTCTCCTCCTAGGCCTGCTTCTGCTATAGAGTCAGATTTACCCCGTTTCCCCACTTCCCCTACATTGTCGCCCAAGTCTAGTGTGTCTCCTCTGGACATACTGGAGTTGAGTGACATATTCTATGTATATACTTTATACTTTAAAAAAGGACTCATTTCAAATGCAAACAAACTCAGTATTTCTACATTGGTGGCATCTAAAAAGGTTATGGCCATTTTTGAAACTCTTCACCTTCTGTTGATCGCTGGGGCTCAAGAGAATGAGGAGGTACAGACAATGAAAACAGACTCGGATGCACTGAAATCAGTGGGTTTAGACAAGAACAAATGAATTTCATGGACCACAATCTGGAGGAAGTTCCACAAAGAGATTCCAGCAAATACCAAATCCTTCAAAGGCCATCTCATAACCAAAGACCTCAATGCCAGCAGAGACCAAGGTAGCAGAACTGAGGAGGCCAGTAACTGAGTCGAGAACCTCCCACCTCGAAATCCCAGTGACTTCATCACTCCCGCTCCCACGAAGAGCACCCCAGTGGCAGTCGTAATACAACATCATGTGCAAACATGGCCAGACATCATCCGAAACATATGGGTGCTCCAAAGCATTGAACGAGAATATATGTTGAGTCAAGTCATCACCTCTGATGATACCCTCGAAAACAACCAGGTCATGGTACATCTGGAAAGGCTCTGAAAAGAATATACTCCTTGCAAATAAGCTACAGAACCAGTATTTATTTTAATTTATTTTATTGCTTATAGCGTGAGCCTAGCTCAAGGGCAGCTGTGCGCTTTACCACAGGATTGTGCCAGAGTTGAACTTGGCATTTTATGCAGTAACTCAGTACTGTTGGTGGAGGGATTTTTATTCCTCCACAGGTATTGTTGGAAGAACCATGTATTTAGTGTTTTGCAAAACTGGAAGATGGTTGGGACATTTCAAGCCTCTACTGGGATTGAGCTTTAGATGGTCAGGCGTGGCAGGAGAAGGACTGCTTGCAAGTCTTCTCTTTGCGGGCTAGCTTTGACTCAAAATTTCTGATAGTTTTGCTATGTGAGGTATGAGAGCCTCCAGAGGTGTGGAGTTTAGCCACCAAGTATGCTGGTGTTACGTTTGAGACTGTGTTCTTTGTAGGTGATGCATGCAGTTTTGAATATTATCCTGGTGGGGGAGGGGTCCCAGAGAAGAGTGCACAGTGTTGGAGAGATATGTTCATATCTGCAGGCACCAGTAAAGAGGCGGGCTGCATCATGGGGTGCTGCTTTGAGGGAGGACGGTGTGCAGCTGGAAGCCCAGTAAGAAGGGCATTTCCACCATCGATGCGTGAAATAACGAGGGCTTGGGTCACCATACGGAATTCGTTTGGGGGAATGTAGGGTGTGTGGATCTGTAGCCATGTGATATGTGCCTTTTTGGCTATGTGCCTTTGGAAGGAAAGGCTCCAATCAACAGTGAAGCCCGGGGATGTGGCTGGGTTTGTTATCTGATGGGTAAATCCATCAATTGTTCCACAAATTGTTTTTTGGTTGGGGTACCAATGAGGACAAATTCGGTCTTTGTTAGGTTCAGTTTAAGGTAAGCATTTGACATCAATGTTTCGATAGTAGCCAGGAATTTGCAGAGGTGAACAATGTCCTGTGAGGGCCCTGACCTTAAGGTACAGCTAAGTGTCATCAGCATACTGATAGGTGGCTATGTTGTGGTCCTTTAGGAGAGTTACCAAGAGTTCCATGTATAGATTGAAGGGGATTGGGAAGAGAATGGAACCTTGGGGGACCTCACATGTGACTGAGAGTTGGTTGGATCTGAATGAGTCCATGTGTACGACCTGGCGCCTACCAAAAAGGTAGGATGCAAACTATTTTAGGAATAGTTCCAGAGAAGCCTTTTCTGATGGCAAGGAGGGAGAGGAGTATTTGGAGGTCAGCTGTATGCAAGGCAGCTGATAAGTTTAAGAGGACTAGGAGATACAAGTCCCCAGTGTCAGTGATTCTGAGCGCATTGTCCATCACCTGAATGGTTGCAGTCTCAGTGCTGCATTTGGGGTGGAAGCCAGACCGGAGGAGGTCAAGCCGGTCGATTTTGGCAAGCAGTTGGGTCTCAATTACTTTGTCGATAAGCTTCCCGATGAACAAGTGGCTTGTCTGTAGTTGACTAGGTCCTCTGGGTTGAGCAACATTTCATTGAGAAGGGGTTGTGTGAGACCTGACTTTAACATGTCTGGGAATGCACGTTCACTGAGGTAGGCATTCACAATAGTAAGGAGTGCGTTAAGTGCTGGGCCAGTGAGCTGTTTAATACGGGAGGCTAGGAGGAAGCCATCTGTGTAAGTAGTGGGTTTGAGTAAAGCAAGTGTGTCTGAGAGATCGCTGGGAGAGAGAAGAGTGACGTCTGTCAAGGAGGGAGGTGCCCTGGTGAGATGGATAGCAGGGCTATGTCTGGTTTTGAGGCATTGATGTGACCTCTGATTTTATCATTTTTTTTAATGAAGAAGGTGTTTATTCAATTTCATTTCTCTTGTGAAGGCAGGACCTTAGGGACAGGTGTGGGCTTGGAGCAGTGCTTGACTACTGCGAATAAGGCTTAGCTCCTGTTAGAGGCTACTTCAATCGTGGAAGTGAAATAAGGTGACCTAGCCTCAGAGGTCATGTGTCTGCATTGGGTACCCATGGATTTGAGGGATGAGGGATCCTCTAGGCTGCGCTCCTTGCACCACCATTTCAAGGGATCTGATAGAGTGTTTGTTTTCAGCAAGCTTGGGTGTCTATCGGGATGCCGATGCATTGACCTTTCGTGTGACTATACTCTAGAGGTGCGTAGGCATCTACTAGTTCTTTGGCAAGGTGGTTACATGTATTCGGAAGGGCTGAGGCATTCCCTGTGGTAGGGAATGTAGTGCACATTGCCTCTAGTGTGTCTAGCTAGACATTTCTGAAGGATCGGTGCAAAATAACAGAGCCTTTGGCCTGTCCTTTGTGGGGCAGCTTTGTGTGTGATATGACAAAGGGGGATTACAGTGTGGTCGGTCCAGTTCAGTGGGAGGGGGTTTGTGCATGAGAAGATTGGGCAGGAAGTGAAGACTAAGTTGAGCATGTTGCCACGAATCAGAAAGGCAAAGGAGTGTGCTCCAGGTTCTTCATTGTTACCAATTGATCAAACAAGGACTTAAGACCTAATTTGGACCTCTGGTTGGCAAACAAGTGGGTGAAAAGAGGACATTTCAGTGTGCTGGTGATTCAGGAGGTATTTCCCCGCCTAAGAAAAGGAGACTGGCTAGCAGCCATAGATCTCCAATACACCTAGTTCCATATGCACATCATGCAGGATCACAGGTCTTTCTGAGGTTTACATTGGGGAAGGAGCATTTTACAAACAAGGTTCTACCTTTGTACTTGAAATTGGCACCCTAAACGTTTTCCAAGTGCATAGCAGTGGTTGGTGCCTATCTGAGGAGAACCAACATCTTTATTGATCCCTATTTTGACAATTGGCTATTGAAAGCAGCAACAGAAGTCTCTTGCTTAAAGGCCTCTCTAAAGCTGATGGTACAGTCAGAAATTCAAGGGAACAAGGAGCAATTGATCTTAACATTTGTTCAGAGAATGCAATATATAGGGACAACAATCGATTCAAGTGCAGGATGTGCATGTCTTTCGCAAGAGAGATACATGTCTATAAAGACCAAGGTTTTCAAACAAAAAATCCTCAAAACTGATGGCGAGGCAAGTGGCTTCTGTTCTGGATTCAATGACATCATGTGTGTTTGTAGTCCTGCATGCGAGACAGAACATGCACACTCTCCAGGAGGATCATTGGCAACAGAAGTCTGGTCATTTGGAGGACATGATTATCATCTTGCAGAGAGCCAGACAGTCTCTCCTTTGGAGGACAACATCCTCCAACCTGATGAGGTTTCAGTTTGATCTCACTCCATCGGTGAAGACACAGAGGACAGATTCATAGCTCCTATGGTGGGGTGAGCACATGGAGTGCCTTGCAGCCTAAGGAACACGGTTGATATCAGAAACATTGCACCACATCAGTCTGTTAGAGCTCACAGCAGTCCATCTAGCCTGCAGATTCTTCCTCCCATCCGGTGCAAATCAGTACTGGTGCAAATGGACTACTCCACCACACAACACTACATAATCAAGCAAGGAGGGACAAGATGGAGGATTCTGTTGAGACAATCTCAACAGCAGTGGTGAGGACTATTCCAAGGTGGATCAGCCTGAGAGCAGTTCAACTACCTGGAAATGAACATGAAACGCTGTCACCCTCAGCCAAATTCTGTCAGTAGACCACTATTTGCTGCATGTCAAAAAAGTATTGCACAACTTCTTCAAAGAATGGAGCATCCGAATATAGATCTGTTCGCTACAGAAGCAAAGGTAAAATGCCCAAACTTCACCTCCAGGTTTTACAAAACCAAGCTTTTGGGAAATGTCTTTTTGATGCCCTGATCGGGATTTATTTTTTATGCTTCCCTCCGCTGCCTCAGATTCTACAGATGGTACCGGTGTCATGAGAGGACAAAGGCAATGAATACGGCAGGGGAAATGTGCACAAGATCACACAGTGAATAGCTTTGAGTCAAACAATATACACACAGGCACCAAGACACATGTACACTAAAACCCAGGATGTGCAAGTAGAGTGTGATAAGAATACAAATATATGAAAAGGGATATGGGGTGAGCATTTAGAAGCTCCTTATGATTACAAAGAAAGTCAGCAAGCTCCTCACCTACAATTGCTGTTACAGCTACTGTCAGTGCTAAGCCCACATTCTGGACAAGCAATGACAGGATCTGTGAGCTAACACCATTGATGGTATTATATAGGATAACTTAAAGACAATACTCACAAGGACGAGAATACTACCTGAAATGTCAGCGAAAACCATGAACCCTGTTGATCAAACAGGGACCCAGAAAGGCTATAAAAGCAAAGGGAGAATAACTTACTTAACACTTAAGACTCCTGATAAGGGACAAGTAGGAATAGTGATGAAAGAATAGTGAGGAACACATAGGCATTCACACAGGAGCTGGCTACAACATCACACTATATCTGACAATCAATACGGAAAAAAGGGAGACGTGCAAGGGAAAACCAGGCACAAACTCCAATATAAAGCAAAGGAACAGGAGCAGGTAAAACGAAATTACAAGTGCAAATATCCCTCCTCCCCACCCAGGAAAGGAAAAAGGGTCAAAATCAAAAATCTATAAATGAAGGGAGCCCAAGGGTCAAGGCTGCAATGCAGAAAAAGGAAAAGTCAAAGAAATAAAGAGCATAGACAAACTGGGCTGCACAGAAAAAGGAAGGCACTGGGAAGTGCTGACTGCTAAGCAGAAGAAGACAGAAAGGGAATCCAGGAAGCAGAAAATAGTAATAGGCACACGAAATTCCAGGGCAAAGGTAACAAGAAATATGAAGCTAGGCACTAGACACTAAGCAAAGAACCAGGAACAATGGACCGTCACAAACATGAACACTGCATCAATGATCAGCGCTGGAGTGAAGCAAACTGAGGTTTTTAAAGCTGGCTAACAAGCACACGCCTCAGGTGTGCTGCTTGCAAGCACCTGCCAGCCACAGATGCTACTTATCCTCCACCCAGCCTTGTCCTGCAAGGGTGGAGATGAAGCAGTGGGCCAGGCATTCTGGGAAGCATAGTCTTTTGATTAAAGCAGCATACTGGCTGCCAAAAACCTGGAAAAGATCATGAAGGGAAGTGACATGGAAAATAAGGATTTAGCGCTCCCAAATCACAACAGCATTGTCTCATATGGTTTGAAAGGAATGTCCAAAAGGGAATAAACCCCAAGTCAGGGCCCCAAGTGGCAGGAAAGAGAGAGAAGGGAGTAAATCGTGACAGTATACCCCCTCCCATGGCATCTTCTGGTGCATGCCATACACTCAGGAACCAAGACTCATGTACACTAAAATGCAGGAAGTGCAAGTAGAGGAAGTGCAAGTAGAGCCTGATAATAATATAAATATATGAAAAGTGATGTGGGGTAAGCACTTAGAAGCTCCTTATGATGGGGGCGCTGTTGCAAATGAGTCGAAATGGCCGCTTTTGTGTAAGCTCCGGCGAGGACAAGGGCCGTAATGCCAAAAAATTTCCGTTATCAGATTCCGGTTCTTCACGGAATTAATGAGAGACGTGCAGTAATACCCATAGAACTGTCAGACGGAGTTTGGGAGCGGGAGCTGGGAGCTGGTGGGGCACCGGTCCGGCGGCGAACACAACATCCTACATGCTAAGGCGGAGACATGCCTGAGACGTGCCGCGGGTGGTGAGGGAGAGCCCGGCGCCAACCAACGCGTGAGGCGGCAGAGGACAGAAAGGCCCAGTTGCGCGAGGGGTGGATCGCGGGCGCTCTGCAGGCCGTCGAGCGCCTGCGGACCCCCAAGATCCATCATCGCTGCTGCATCAAAGGAGCGGCTCTACCTGAGGGCGGGCCCCGGGGCCGGTGAGGTAGGTGGATGGACATGTACCACTGTGCCCCGCTGGATATAACTGACATTTGGCGTGCCCCTGTGGACGCACAGGGGTACCGGAGTGTGGAGGCGTTTGATCGGGCTGCGCCCGGAGGCTGGGACTGGTGCCCCTAACTCGGTGAGAAACTGCGATACTGGGGGGAAGGTGAAGGACTCTCCGCAGCCCCCCAGAAAACATTTACAAGGACCTCCCTCCCGGGCGGCGCGTCTTCCCGCCTGCATCGGGCCGGGGCCACCGCCCAATCTTTAACCCACGTAGCACAATCTAAAGAAGGGCATAAGCTGGAATATTTCAAGGCTCCCCATAACACTGAACGTGGCCAAGGGAGTGCGCAGGCACATGTGACTATCCCCTGACCGCGCAACCCAAAAAGCGGAGATCACGGGGAATCCAGCCGCCGCCATTCGCAGAGGGTGCTCGCCTTGGCCTCGACTCGGGCTGAAGAGACCCGCTACAGTAGGGCAGGCAAGAGAGCCGGTTTAAAGGGAAACACTGCTTGAGAGACACTTTACCTAAAGCATACTAGGCACATATACTTCTCAGCATCGACCACAAAGAGTACACACCTTGCCGACAACAAGACAATCCCTGAGATTATACATCACGTTCAGTAGACCAACACAAAAGTGTGAGACCTCCTCAAAGAAAGTGCTATGATGACTGATCCGCGAACCACAGACATCATGCACAGCTGCTGGTGCACTCTAACAGCCCTGATAGCAATCTAAGGCTTCCGCAGGACAACTCCGCTCACCGCGGTATGCACATAAAGTGCAGGTGTCACACAAAAGTAGATTGCTGTGCGTGCCCCAGGACCTACTCCATCTCGAGGAGGAGATAGGGAGACAGCGATGCCCAAAGGCTTCAGCCCTAAGAAAGGAAAAGGAGCCATTGACAAATACACAACATCAGTAAGGAAAGAAACGGAACAAACAATGGTGAGGAATCGCTCCCGCAAGAGCAACCGGCCACTCCAGTATCGATGATGGACCCACAGGCTGTCTTTCTGGCCATGCAACAGGGCTTCTCTTCCCTCAACGATAAAATGGATGGAATAACGGCGAATGTTGCCACCATTAAAGCGCAACTGGACAAAACAACGTCACGGATGACAGAAGTGGAGACGAGGATATCTGGCACAGAGGATGGACTGGAGACCTTGAAGAACACTGTGTCCACAATGGCAATAGAACTCGGAACAGTGAAAGCCAAATGCAAAGATTTGGAGGCTAGATCTCGGCGGAATAACATCCGCATAGTCGAAGTTCCAGAGGAAGCACTAAAAGGATCCATGGAAAAGGCAGTAGAAGATCTCTTACGTAATCTTCTGGGAGCCCCCGGGTGGTCGGCTATGTTCATAGTGGAACGTGCACATAGGTCACTCGCCCCAAGGCCAAAACCTGGCGCATACCCTCGACCTAGAAAAACAAGAATTAAGATGGGAAGCCAACATCATACGCATCTTTCCAGATTTCACATTAGCGGTACAGCAAGAAAGGAAACTATTTACAGGGGTCGCAGAAACTGCTTCGGGAGTGTCAAGTACAATACGCAATGCTGTACCCGGCGAGACTGAAAATACACCATCAGAACAAAATATATTTTTTCACATTCTCAGAAGAGGCGGCGAACTTCGTGGAAACGCATATTCTTGCCCTGCCCAAACGGCCTACAAGTGAGAGAAACTCTTGAAACTCTGAAGCTAGATAATAACAAGCACGTCAACGATAAAGAAAAGACTCATGAAAGCCGAAGCCCCTATGGAGCCCACATAAGGGGAAACCATGACTCACACTATGAATAAACATGTTGGATATTACCCCGCATGTGTTAATACTAGTGAGAGCAACATGTTGAACCTGGAATTCTGTAAAAGACCGAATATGGCATGGGCACTTGAAGTCGTCGCAGTTCCCCCTGTAGCAGGTGCACGAAATGTCGATGGGTGGGCAGGTGGGAGATTAAGAAGCATAGTTGAAGTTCGGGGAACTATGAGGGAGGGGGGAAGTGCCAGGTGGGGGTTGTTGGGATTCAGTTATGGAATGGGAAAACTTAAAACAAAAAGCACAAAGGTACTAGGCACGTCGGTATTTGAGCACACACTGAGAATTACCCATCATGCATACCATTACTACCACGTCACGGACAATAGCTGAACAAGGCACAGACAATATAAAAATTCTGAACTGGAACGTACGTGGCCTAGGATCACGAGTTAAGAAAATGAAGATTCTAGCATACATCAATAGGCAGAGCCCCAAAATAATTTTCCTACAAGAAACGCATATAGGGCCACACTATGAAGGACAACTGGTGCCGAACTGGGGGGCTCACCAATACTACACAAAGTATTCCAAAAGGGCCAGAGGGGTGGCAACTCTAATTCATAAAACCCTCCCATCTACCTGCATTACCTCTGAATGTGACCCTGAGGGTAGATATGTAGTATTGCTCCATGGTACCCTATATGACAAAGAGATAGTCCTACTTAATGTATATGGCCCAAATATAGATGACTCTGAGTTTTATTCCACACTATTTGAAAAATTGGCATCCTACCCTACGTCCTGTTTGATAATTGGAGGAGACTTCAACACAATCCTTGATATACACCTAGATCTCACTTCAACACAATCAAGAGCATTGTCCAAGGCAGCGCAAAAGATACTCACCCATATGACAGATCTAAATATAAAAGATGTGTGGAGAGTGTTAAACCCCTCGAAAAGGGAATATACATATTACTCCACAGTGCATGATATGCATTCCAGAATAGATCTTTGGTTGGTAGACAACGTAGCGCTGACATGGGTTGACAGTGCCCACATTTATCCCAGGACATATTCTGATCACTCACCAATACAGCTAATGCTGCGTATACCGGATGCCACGGTAAACAGACCACCATGGAAATGTAAACCCACGGCCTTACAAGACCTGGTATACAAAACCGCACTGACAAAACAAATACAAGAATACTTTGAAATAAATGAGAATTCGGTCTCCAGTCAGGCAATATTGTGGCAGGCATTTAAAGTCTGCATACGAGGCAATTCAATATCCACAGAAAGCGGAGTCCTTAAAGATATCCGGGGTAGGCTAGCGCGCCTAGAGGCACAAATATCCTCCCTGCAATCGCTGCACGCACACACCACATCCTCTCAAGTGAGCTCAGAGATTAAGTTTAAACTCGATGAATACAAGGATGCGGCAGACCAGGAGATCCGATACTTCGATAAACCAATGGCGGCACGCAGATATGGGGAGTGTGAGTGTCCTGGGCGGTTATTGGCCAGAGCAGTAAGAGGTGAAAGAGGCCCTACAACCATAGCATGTATAAAAGTAGCAGATGGCACAGTTACCACTGACAATAATAAAGATCAAGAGACGTTCTATGAATTCTATAAGAAACTATATTCCCCTCAATGTCGTGCTACAGAGGAAGAGATAGATCAATATCTCTCCCAAATTCCAACGACATTGCTTGCGGACGCCACTACAGAATCATTAGAAAGCCTGATAACAGAGGCAGAAATAGCAGAGGCTATAAAATCTCTACCCAATGGGAAAGCCCTTGGGACAGATGGCCTCGGGCGGAATTCTGTAAGGAATTCAGTCAACTTTTGGTGCCAGATTGCACGCTGTATGGGTTGAGGCCTTAAACAAAGAGGAACTACCCGAAACTACCAGAGAGGGGGTGATTACACTACTGCTCAAACCGGGGAAACCCCCCGAGGAGTGCGGCTCGTATCGGCCGCTGTCACTAAGCGAAGATTTTTGCAAAAATACTAGCTACTCGATTAACACTGCTGATGCCCCATATGGTGCATGAAAATCAAGCTGGGTTCATCATGGGCAGGTCCACAGCCACAAATATAAGGAGATGTTACAACATTCTAGCTAAAATAACCCCCGAAACACATGGTGTAGCGGTATCTCTCGATATGCAAAAAGCATTTGATACAGTTTTCTGGCCCTTCCTATTTGGTGTAATAAGAAATTACGGGTTTGGCCCCAATATCATAAAATGGATACAGGTATTATATTTGCACCCTTATGCCAGGATAAGAGTCAACGGCGCCCTGTCAGATATATTAGAATTGCTCGGAGGCACCAGACAGGGATGCCCATTGTCACCCCTGTTGTTTGCTCTGGTGATAGAACCCCTAGCGGATATCCTGCGGTTTCGATACAGTTCATATGGATTGTTGCTCGAGGGCAGACTACAAATGATCACCCTCTATGCCGATGATATTTTGCTATATCATCGGAACCCAGATCGCACGTTGGGCAAGGTTCTGGCGGAAGTTAAAATATTTGGCGAATACTCTGGCCTAAGACTCAACTATAACAAGTCAGAGATTTTCCCACTTACAAACAATACGGTAGCACCTCCAGACCTACATGGTCTAATCTGGAGCCCGATGCATATATTATATCTAGGAGCATACATAGCTAGAACAGCACAACTTTCCCGGGCCCTAAACTACAGTGCGTTAGCTGACACCCTATGTGCCAAGATGAAGCGCTGAAATGCTCTCCCAATCTCAATGATGGAAAGAATAGCCCTAGTCAAAATGATAATATTGCCGAAATTGTTTTACCTGTTCAACACAGTCCCGGTTTGGCCAGGTCGCGCCCTGTTTGCCAAAATGAAAAGTGCATGTGTCTCATTCGTGTGGGGAGGGCACCCGAGGCTGAGTTGGGGGACATTAACTAATACATACACAAGGGGAAGCCTGATGGCACCTGACTTAGAGCTTTACTACTTGACGGCACAGGCACACTATGCCACCCAGTGGGCCACAATCTTCAACAATCCCAGGACCCCCCCGCCTGATATAAGAGAACGGGAGGCAACCATAGCGCTACACAAGATGACAAGATCAACCCCCAAGCACCACAACTCCATAGACCCCACAAAGGTAACAGTCATGGCTTGGGCCAAATTGGCTGACATATATGGGACAGATAGGTTATACCACCCAAGTATGCCGCTCTGGGGGGACCCCCAAACACCATTCTCTCTAGAGGGGGAGGTGGCTTCGCATTGGAGTTCCAGAGGTATTGCCCAGTGGTGACAGTTATTCCCCGAGAAGCTCTTTGTGCAATGGGAGGACATCAGAGACAGAGTGGGAAACACTAACAAATATAAGCAACAATATACGCGGGTAAAAACGGCAATACAAAATGTATGCCCCACCTTCCCTAATGAACCAGAGATAAACGTGGGGCTTGGTTATATGTTCACAGGGGGGACACAGAAGATCACAGCTTCCGCACTGTATAAAGTTATAATGCAAACGCGCCCAGTAGGAAATCATACGGCCAGGAACAAATGGGAGCAAGATCTGGGGCAACAAACAATGGACCACGAGTGGTCCCAGATCTGTGAACTGACCAAACAAATATGTAATGCCAGGTACAAAATAATACACTATAAAATAGTGCATCGGACTCATTACACCCCAGTTAGGTTTAAACTGCTTTATCCCGCCTTGTCGGGAACATGTCCGAGGTGTGCCGCTGAGGATGCAAATATATATCATATGCTCTGGGCATGCATAAAGTTGAGAGACTACTGGAAGGAGGTTTGTTTGGCGATGGATGAAATGGCAGATCAACCTGTTGAATGGACACCACGATTGTGCTTGCTGGGGGCGACGGGTAAAATGAATCCGACTTGGCGAAAACTGCTAAATCTTAGCTTGCTAATAGACAAAAGAGCGATACTCACAAATTGATTTTTTTTTAACCCCCTGACTAAGGCGGATTGGGACAGGGACATGCTATGGACAAACAATACAGAGGAGCTATACATAGACTCAGTGCTACCCACGACCAAGCCCAGAAATAAATGGGCCAGGTACAAACACTATTTAGCAGACAAAGCTGAAATTGAGAATTCTGATGCGGAAGCTAAGTTACCTGTATGCAATTCATTGTTAAGTGATGTGTCTTCATAATTTTGTATGTCCTTACCTTGTGCAACAATAAATAAAGTGTTAAAAAAAAAGAAGCGACAAGCTCCTCGCCCACAATTGCTGGAACAGGTGCTGTCAGCGCTAACCCGAAATACAGGTCAAGCAATGACAGGATCTGTGAGGTAACACCCTTGATGGTATTGGTATTGTATAAGGTAACTTAAAGACAATACTCACGAGGACGAGAAATACCACCTGAAATTTCAGCAAAGCCCACCAACACTGTTTATCAAACAGGAACACAGAAAGGCTATGGCCCTCATTACGACCCTGGCGGAAAGGGTTTTACGCCAGCGTAATGCATGGCGTACCTTTCCGCCTTACTACGAGTTCCCGTAGCGCCATGGTGGTTTTTTCGCCTGGTTTTTCCGGGCGGAAAAATCCATGGCGCTACGGGACCTGTTGTTAATTACGCCACCGTAATTTACGGTGGCGTAATTAACGCCTTCCCCACTCCCATTATACCCTATGGGGCAAAAATGGGAATGGGGAAGGGTAAATGGGGATTGGGGACTTACCGCCCCGCCAAGGTCGGAATGGGGCGGTAAGTCCGCCAACCCCCATGGCGGAGTTGGCAGCTCTGCGCCATGGACCATGGTGCAAATTGCACCATGGTCCTCCGCCAGGGTCGTAATGAGGGCCTATATGTATTAAGACAAAAAGGGAATCGAGGAAGCAAAAAATACTAATACGAAATCCAGGGCAAAGGTAACAAGAAATAAGAAGCTAGGTACCAGACACTAGGCTAAGAACCAGGAACAAAGGACCCGTCACAAACAGGAACAGTGCAACAATGACCAGTGCTGGACTGAAGCAAACTGTGGTTTTTAAAGCTGGTTAACAAGCACATGCTACAGGTGTGTTGCTTGCTTGCATCTGCCAGCCACAGGTGCTGCTTATTCTCCACCCAACCTTGTCCTGTAAGTGTGGAGATGAAGCAGTGGGCCATGCATTCTGGGAAGCAAAGTCTTTTGACTAAAGCAGCATACTGGCTCCCAAAAACCTGCAATAGATCCGGAAGGGAAGCGACATAGAAAATAAGGATTTAGCGCTCTGAAATCACCACAGCATTGTCTCATAAGGTTTGAAAGGAGTGGCCAATAGGGAATAAACCCCAAATCAGGACCCACAGCGGCAGGAAAGAGAGCAAAGGGAGAGCATTTTGAGAACTGGCCCAACTCATAGGGGCAAACTGATCACAGCTGTATGTTTTCATGGCATTTCTGGGGCTGCAGGGCTAGGGTATTTTATATATTTCTAAGGATAGTTGGGGGTTGGGGAATCGTTGGGGGTGTAGAAGCAGCTTGCTCCCATGAAAAAGCCACACAAAATGCATCGAAACAGCTGCAGTGACTTGGCCACCTACGAGTTGTATCAGATCACCACAGACAGGAGCTGTCAAGGGCAACAATAATTTAAATAGTGCGGCCTGGCTAAGGCAATAGTGATACATGAACTTTCATCAAATGTGAATTTCAACACACAGAATGCTGCTGTGCAAATAGAATTTGCTGCCGAATTTAGGGCTCAGCTTCCTTCATTCCAGTCTTGCATTGCTAAGCGTAGCTGCTTGGCTCCTGTGATTCTGCAATACATACATTTGAACTTGCATCAGGATAGCATGGACATTCTAAAGGAAGCCAAACGTCCATGTAAAAGGACATGCTGCAGTCTCAAATGGATAATATATTGCATCTGGTGCATACTACGAAAGGTATAACCACAAACATGTCAAGAAAATTAAGTACTGCCTTACTTTCTACATTTTGCAACATTCCTCTCTAAGAGTTCATCTGTATCATTATTGCACATAGGAAAAGTCTTTCCCGGGCCTCCTGCTTTTTGTTGATTCCAGTCTTAAAAGATTTTTAGAAGGTCTGAAGGAGGCATTCCTCCTAATGGAATGTCTTCTCTTCCTTGGTAGGTTCACATATTTTTTCCAAATTATTGGGTCCCCTTTTTGAGCCTTAACATAGAATAGAATTTCAACATCTCTCTTGGAAGGTAGGATTTCTAGTGTCCAACACTTTAGCTAGAAGAGTGAGTGAAATAC
Organism: Ambystoma mexicanum; assembly: GCF_040938575.1. NCBI lineage: Eukaryota > Metazoa > Chordata > Amphibia > Caudata > Ambystomatidae > Ambystoma > Ambystoma mexicanum. The sequence continues at coordinate 315,075,253 of NC_090921.1, read as the reverse complement.
ATTGTGTTTTCATAAGCCCTTCTTGGTATTTCACAAAGATAAGGTAGTCCACACATCCTTTTTTTTCTTCCTACAGTGGTTTCTGATTTCAATGTAAATCGAACCATATCTCTTCCTTCTTTCTTTCATAGCCATTCCTGCCCTGTGGAGTAGACGTTTCATACTTAGACTTCAAAAGGGCCCTACATTTTTACCTTGACAGAACCAGAAACAAGACAAAGGGATTATTTGTGAATTACAGGAATAATCTATCTCAAAATGGATTGTATCCTGTGTGCAGAAGGCTGGAAGGACTCCCTCTAGCAGACTGAGCGCCCACTTTACTCGAAGGCATGCAGCCACAGCAGCCTTGCTTTGGAATGTCCACATGGAGATTTGTTAAGACGCTCAGCGGACTCTACTCTCTTGATTTAGATGTGAGAACAGACGCCCAGGCGGGCAAGGCCTCCCTGAGAAACATTTTTGCTTACTTTTGCGGCAAAGGACTTTAGTTTATCAGATTTTTCTGAAGTGCTTATGTTATTGTAAAGTAATGTATCCTGCCATGCTTCTGTTTATCAGGGTTCTGAACTTGCTATGCAGGCCCCATGATGGAGAAGGAAAAGTTACTAATCTTCAATGCTAGGTCATCATAGCTATCTTGTACTGTATTGTATTGTAGTTGTCATTTACATAGCGCCTTTTACCATTATTGCAGTCTCAATGTGCTGGTGGTGGGAACGCCCTCGCTCGGGGGCCAAATTCCAGAGTGTTGGAGGTCACGGAGTACGATTAGGATGCGTGTGTGCATCTTCATTTTAATAATAAAGTCTATCCCACCTCCCGGGCAAACTCGCTCCCACTTCGCTGGCATGACAGGTGTTTGGGGCACTGCTTTTCATTTACTCACTTGAACACTGCTCTTTAAACTAACTTTAACTTCAACAGAGTCTTCTCTCCTTCTCAATAACCAACAAAACTAAAGGCTAGCTCTATGTGTGTTCCATATGACCCTCAGAGGTGCATTCATCTTCTAGAGGCTTTCATCTCTTGTTCTTTCTGTTTTATTTTTCCGAGGCTAACATGGCGCTGCAGGTGACACAACAAGCACATACAACTCTGTTTTTTTCTTTTGTATCACAAATAGACAAATGAGAATGAATATGAAGCATTACATGCTAATATTGTATTGGCTACATTTGAAAAAATTCAATTGTTTTTGATTAAGGTTGTTTGGGGGTCCCACACGTGTTCATGGATATTCTATGTATATGATTATAATGAAGAGACCCAGGATTATATGATATTATATGATATGATATGGCATTTATAACGCGCCTATACACAAGTGTTGCAAGGCGCGACAAGGCAAGGGAGGGGGAACAGAGGGAAGACAGACAACGATCCTACTAGGCCAGGTGTCATTCTGATCGCGCAAGTGCATGGGAAGGGGGAAAGTGCGGGGGGGGTCGGGGAGGGAACAGTGCAGTACATGGGATAATAAAATAAATAACAAAAGTAAAAGTACGGCCAGCCGGTGGCAAGTGCAAGGGTGAGTGCAGACATGAGGTGTCAAGTGCTAGTAGTGGGACTGTAGGGTTACAGAAAACAGTCCCCAGTGCAGGGGTTGCCAGGAAGGCAGCGCAGGATTGCGACTGGCGGGGGAGAGGATCTGGGCCCGAGATCAGAGGGTGGCCAGGTAACCAGTGAAGTTTCATTATCAGCCAGGAAGTCAGCAGGTGAGAGAAGGAGAAAAAACACAAGCAAAGAGAAAGGTTTTGAGGTGCTTCTGGAACCCGGAGATGATTCTGCTCAAGTTTCAGGGAGGCAGGGAGGCTGTTCCAGCGGGAGGCCCCAGCCGAAGAAAGAGATCTACCACCAACTCGTTGCTTGGAGAAGCGACTGACCCTGAGGGAGTTGGAGGCGGATGAGCGAAGAGCTCGAGAAGGAAGATATTTAGGAAGAGAGAGTTGAAAGTATTGAGGCCCTAGGCACCAGAAAGCCCTGGAGACAATGCAGAGGGTTTTGAACTTAATCCTCAAAGACACTGGGAGCCAGTGCAGAGATTTCAGTCCTGGATAGATACGATCCCTGGGCTTGAGGCCAAGGTCAAGTCTTGCAGTCCTGTTCTTGATGAGCTGCAGAGGGCGGAGAGTAGAAGCAGGCAGATTTAGAAAGAGGCTGTTGCAATAGTCCAGCCTAGAGAGAACCAGAGCTCTGGAGACAGTGAGTTTCTGGGGGAAGGAGAGGAGAGGAAATGAAGAATCCCTCTGAGGAGGTGCAGCTGGTAGTGTGACTTCTTAGATACGTCAGAGATGTGAGGAGAGAAGGAGAGTGTGGATTCGAAGATGATCCTGAGGTTTTTAGCCTCACAGTTGGGAGCAGGAAGAGGGCCAAGAGAGGCCGGCCAGAGAGTAACAGGAAAGGAGGGGGTGGGTGTGCCGATGAGGAGAATGTGGGTCTTACTGGCATTAAGGCAGAGATCATTGGCGACACACCACTCCTGGATGGCGGACAGACAGTCAGAGATAAGAGAACGGGAGAAGAGGTTGCTGAGGGTAGCCTGAAAATGAGCTGAGTGTCATCCGCATAGCACTGGAAGTTGGGGCATAGCGCGGCAATGCGGTGGGCAAGAAGTGCCAGGTATTGGTTGAACAGCCAGGGAGAGATGTTAGGCCCCTGGGGAACACCACAGGTAGAAATAGAGATGGAGGAGAGGAAGGACCCAAGTTGAACCTGGGAGGGTCGATCAGAGAGGAAAGAAGTCAGCCACGCCACGGCCTAACCAGTATTCCCCAGATTGTCACGGAGACGGTTGAGCAGGACGGCATGGTTGACCGTGTCAAAGACGAGAGATCAAGTAAAATGAGGACATAGAGGGTGTTGGGATCAAGGTTGGAGAGAAGGTCTTCACGGATGTTCAGGAGAGCAGTTTCCATGCTTCTGGCAGCTCTGAAGCCAGACTTATGATCATGGAGACAACCAACAGATTCAGTGTGAAGATTTAGCTGGGAGATGACCAGTTTTTCCAAGAGTTTGCACAGGAAAGGAGTGATGGAGATTAGGTGATATTTAGCCAGGCAGGACAAGTCGGCAGAGGGTTTCTTAAGAAGACAGTCACAAGGGAGTGCTTCAGGGGTGAGGGGAAGACTCCAGTGGCGAAGGAGTGGTTGCAGAAGTTGGCCAGGGCATGAGCCAGGTAGTCACTGTGGTCCTTGATGGTTTTGGAGGAACAGGGATGAATCTGTTTTGATTAGACTTTTATAGATCAGACTTGTCTAGAACCTCGTCTGGGGAGAACAGGAGAAAGGCAGAGAAGGAGGGAGGAGAGGTGGCTGAAGAAGGGCCAGAGGAAGAGCAGGGAGTAGAAGGAGGAAGGGGAGAGGAGGAGAGAGAGGACCGGATGTCCTGCGTTTTAGAGATAAAATGAGAAGTCAGTGCTGTGCAGAGGGCCTGGGAAGCGACAGGAGAGGTAGAGACTGCAGCAGGATTGGCCAGTACCTTGCAGATTTTAAAGAGTTCAGCTGAGTTGTTAGATGCCACAGAGATGTCGGTTTGGATGTGAGCTCTCTTCTTGGTGCGGACAGAGATCCGGTATTGCCTTTGGAGCAGGCGGCAAGCCAGTTTGTCAGAGGATGTACATGAAGCACGCCATTTCCTCTCAGCCACCCTGCACATGTGTTTAAGGATGATGAGGTCTGAGTTGTACCAGAAGTTGCACTTGGCTTTGGGATATCAGGCGGATCCTCATGACAGGGGCAAGAACATCGAGAGTATTAGATATAGAAGAATGGAGCATGGAAAGGGCTCTGTCAGGGTGTGAGTCAACCAAAAGGGAACGGGGTGCGGGGTGAGAAAGTGGTCCAAGAAGGAGGAGTTGAGTGGTTGAGAGTAGGAGGGAAGAGGAGAGGTCCGCCCCACTCAGACAGGATGGAGGAGATCTGACCAGGTGTCCGGTAGATAGTAGCCACAGTAAGGGAATGGCTAGGAGAGAGAGAGAGAGCCTGCAGACGAGGCATTTGAAAGAGGAGTAGGCCTGCGTAGGAATGACAGAGGCAGGAAACCGCTCGGGGAAGATCAAGGCTACACATCCGCCGGAACGGTTGGGCCTGGGTGCGGAGAGGATCTTGTAGCCGTCAGGGAGGAGAGTGTCAAAGCTTGTGACTGAGCTGGCCGTGAACTATGTCTCGGTGAGACCAAGGACATCGAGGTCAAGTTCCTCCAGAAGGCGGCAGATGTGAGAGGAGTGTTTGACAGCTGAGCGAGTGTTAAGAGTGGCAATATGGAGAAGGTTGCCGTCCTTGAAAGACTTCCGGGCAGGGGTACAAATCAGAGATATGCCCGGCAGAAGGTGTAGAAGAAGCCTGACGGGGGGCAGAAAGGGAAGGAGCAGAGGGCAAGGTAGCCAAGGAGGAGGCAGCAGGGGGAGGTGAGGAAGCCATGGAGAGGGGAGAGGGGGCAGCAGGTGAAGAAAGGAAATTGATGAGGCGCGGGAAGCGTCTATCGAAGAGCAGAAGGTTGGCCTAAGTGCCTTGGACCAAGACGGTACCATTCACATAAACTTTAATGATGACCTAAAAACTAAGATGGAAAACTAAGTCACTTTCACATATAGGGGAAGCCACTTAGTCCCGACCTAGGGATCTGGATTTACCAAAAATCTAACATGGGATCGCCGTGGTAATTATAATTGTGAAACATTAAACAAAGAACTAGAGATTTTCTTTAAGTGAAAAACATGACTTTGCATTGTGTTGTACACTTGACAGATACCAACTGTAGAAATATATGCAAAGCTTTACTTATGTGCAAAATACATAGAAATTCTACTATAGAAATACACACAAGATATACAGACTACATGTACATGCACTTGCCTTGAAACACTTGTGTATAGGCGCGTTATAAATGCAATATCATGTCATATCTTTTAGGTGGACAATGCATAGAGTTCTTTTTTTAACAAAAATATTTAAACAATCAAAGGCTGAATCAAATCATGTACAGACTTAAAAAAACAATAATTGAATCATGTATCACAATGGATAACAGCCTTACATTCCCTAGGAGCTAACACAGCAATGACCATCCATGTATCCTATTAGTTAACAGCAATACATCATGTACAGGTTAGCAAAGCAATGGTCGGCATGCACGTTTCGACATGTAAGGCACAACAACAGGTCATGCCTGCCTCAGGACCTGAGATATTCTATGGCATGTACATCATTGTTCACACATACATATGAAATCAGTGTTTACATTATAGGGTTCATGATGAAGGTATGGCCTACAGCTCTTCCATATGTACATACCGAAACAAGCACTTATCAGACATGTGACTGACTCTGCCCAGATCTACTGGTCTTGTAGAGATGTGGTGAGAATTATCCCTGTTAACTTTCTTCTTAGTGTCAATCAGAAACAGCCACCATTGGTCCTATGTATTCTCATGTGGCAAATGGGGTCCTTTCAATGTTGGGGTGCTGCTGAGGGTGGAGGGAGTTCCTGCTGAACATTGCGCATACGTCGACTATGAGGGATTTCTTCTGACGCTGCAGGTGGATGATAGTGAACCAGACAGAAGTAGCTATCTGAACCCTCTAAAAAAAAGCTATGCTATGGTATGTATGATATTCGGTCCAGTAACCCCAGTTATACAACATGTACCTGTGCACTGTGACACAAGTGATCAACATTCTGCTTCTTTCATTTCAAGTGAAATCAAGTGAAATACAAACCAGGCTCTCTTATAGCCTGAGACCACAGATCCTGTCAGTGGGTCCTTGTGACACATCGACGGAATGAAAGTACTACAGCTTTATTTATGTATGTATTAGGATTTTTTTATATATATATATATATATATATATACACAACAGGAAAGGGAAAACATTTCAAAAACACAAGCTGCATCACTTTTCTGTGAGAAGCAACCCACATCCAATAAAGATGCACCCAAGGAGCAGATGTCAGAGGCACAGTCCAGTAATGAGGTGAAACTTCTAAGAGAGTTGGAGAAGCTACAAAAAAGAGAGATTAGTAAATGGTGGGAAGAATTCTCTCTGCAAAACTATATCGATGTAGGATGCATTCCTAGAGGTCTATGTATCCTCACCACACCCTCATTCGAAGAACAAGATCCTGCCATGCTACAAGAATGGGGAGAGTCTAGCAATGCTTGCTCTGTTAACTTCCTCAACATTTTGATCAAATATGCCAGAACGGATAGACATAAAATACTGGATAAAATACAGGAAGTTACAGAACAATTGTAGAATCTAGAGGAAAGTGAAGAGGGACAAAATCTACGTATCAACATGGAAAAGGGATATAAAACGTTCGAGGAAGACATTAAACTACGCAAGCAGAGGAAATTCATTCGTGATAAGAATGATTACGAACAAGGGAGAGTATTGACCTTTGCAAAGCGCTTCGATACATTACGAAAAAAAAACCCTACGCAAGCCTCAATTCCCAGTTCGATAGAACCATCGTCCTCAGACATCGACACAACTGAAAGCGAGAGTTAACAACCTTCGAGAAAACTTAGAAGAGATGAGGCTGTTAGGGATGGAAGGCAGACTAAACAGTGGCAAAAAAACAAGAGGCAGAGGACGAGGCAAGGCTTCGAGTCAAAGAGGAAGAAAAAGACAAGGAGGGGAAGGCGCTGGATCTTCAGTAAATGTGGACAAACCGGAGCGCTTAACACGCTCTGGAACAAAGAAATGAATCCATCCACTACTGAACCGCCAGACATGTCTATAATCAACCTCTCCACCCATGAGCTGACACCGGCTAAAAAATCAGGTTTTAAAATTGGGATTGAACTTCTGTCCCACATCTGTCTACAATTATGCAGAAACCCGCATAGACTTTGATAAATTCATGCGAAAAATCAGTTTAAAAAAATTCTTTGCCATGTTTCCGCCTAAACCAAAACCCAAAGCCTGTTATCCAGGACGTACAGATATCTCCATTCAGGACACTCTTACTTTACGTATCCTTGAAGATTTGGAATTTGAAAACGCAGACTATATGAACAATACAGATCAAGAACTTGAACTAACGAATGCAGATATCAGTTGGCCAGGCAAAACAGCATTAAAAATGAAATCTAAATTTAACCCCATGTTCCATCCAGGAGGCCATGTTGAGGCTTTCCAGGACCTGGTAATCAACGATCTCAAAAAGATCCGGAAGAAACAGCAGCCTATGAGAACAAACCTAACCCGAGTACAACAACGCACATTGAAACAACTTGGTGCAATGACGGAGTATATAATCAAACCATCAGATAAGGGGACTAATATAGTCATGACGAATTGGAATTACTATATTAAGGAGGCCCATAGACAACTAACGGATAAAAATTGCTACGCTAAATTACAAGGTGATCCTTCCCAAGCCATGAGTGTGTTACTGGCCAATCGTTTACAGACTTGGAAGGAGAGAGACCTGTTAGACGAAGACATTTGCACATTTCTACAACCCAAATTTCCCACCATTCCAACAATTTATTTTCTGCCTAAAGTTCACAAGAGCTTGACCAGACCCCCAGGCAGACCAATTGTTACACTATGTGGGGCATTGTTGGAAAACCTATCACGGTTTGTGGATGAAACATTGATTACTTTCGTTACTACTCTGCCCTCTTATTTAAGGGATACAAAAGACTTTTTGAGTAGAATAGAAGGCATCCCATGGGAAACGTCTTACTTGCTGACAACACTAGATGTGGTCTCCCTCTATACATCAATCCGACACTCTGATGGTCTTAAAGCAGGCGAGTATTTTTTGCAAACCAGATCAATGAATTATATGCAACATGGCATCATGATAATAGAGATGATTAGATTCTGCTTAACCAACAACTGTTTTCTGTTTGATAAGGAGTTCTTTATCCAGCTTCAAGGCACCACCATGGGCACCACGTTTGCTCCCTTGTATGCGAATTTGACAATGGGCTGGTGGGAGAAGTTTGTTGTCTGGCATCCGAGCAACATCCAACATACAGACAAAATAATACTGTGGCTACGTTACATCGCTGATCTGTTTGTGATCTGGGATGGCAGCGATCAGGAATGGCTAGACTTTGTGAGGATATTAAATATTAACGAGCTCAACCTTCAATTCACAGAAAGTCATAGCAAGACGGACATAGTGTTCTTGGATATCGCAGTCTCAGTGGCCAATGGCGAACTTATCAGCAGCCTATTTAGAAAGCCAACCAGCTCAAACATCCCATTACATGCAAAGTGCAGCCATCCCACAGCCTTAAAATGGAGCATTCCGTATGGGGAATTTATACGCATACGTAGAAACTGTTCTAATATCAACATCTTTGACAGCGAATGTGCCCTGATGGCTCAGAGATTCAAAAATCGAGGCTATCCAATCAAAGTACTGGAAAGAGCATTTTTAAAAGCTAGGGACATGGATCGTTCCCTACTACTGGTTTCTAATGCTGTCCAAACGAAGATCACGGACAATGCAGACACACGTTTGATTCTGACCTTTGGTAACAGGGCCCAAAATATTCGCCAAGTAATACAAAAACATTGGCATGTTTTAAAACTAGATGAACATCTTGGCGAGCTATTGGCACCTAAAGCTAACATCACATGCTGTAGATTGCCTTCATTTAAAGATACTCTTGTACCCAGCTTCATGAGTCCTCTAGTTAACCAATCAGGAGCCAGTTGATGAACATCAAAAGACCGGGCTTCCAAAAATGTTCTAAATGTAAAGCATGTACCTATGCTGTTAACATCAGTTGTTATTTACATCCAATTTTAGGAGAGAACATTAAGATTGTGTCTAGAATTACTTGTGAAACTGAATATGTGGTATATGTGTTAAACTGCCCATGCAACAAGTGGTATGTCGGTAGCACCAAAGGACAACTTAAATTAAGGGTGCTACAGCACTTCAGGGCAATTAAGAATGCCGATCCGACTTACCCTATGGCCCTTCATTTTAAAAATCAACATGGAGGCAAACTAGAGGGTTTTACCTTCTTTGGTATACATACTATCACCAAACCACTTAGAGGAGGCAATCGTGAATTAACATTACGACAGTTAGAAACCAGATGTATTTTAGACCTAGAGACAAAAAAAACCAGGGGTCACAACCTTGATGAGGAACTATATACCTTCCTGGGCACATGAGGTTCTAGTAGATATTGTCTCAGATATGCTCTGACCAGGTCGCATATGTCTCATAGGCTTGCTTTTTTCTTTCCAAGTATAGACTAGGGTACACAAATAATACGTGCCATGTCCTGAGCAATGAAATGCACAATGTGTCTCCGAGTATCACATATTTATCATTTTCATACTTCTTAAATCTTTGATGATAATGGAGTTACTATATGTGTATTTATATAATAACGGTCTGGGGTTTTATTCTCACAGTTTTGGTGTGTTTTTAAACCATTGTTTTTAATATGTAACTGTATAGGGTTTGACACTTATTTTAAGTGGTTTTTACAACACAGAGACTTTTGGACTGGATTTTACCTGCTTTACTGTGTTAAATCGGTGACAATTCTATATGGACTGAACACCAAAGGTTTTTATACTACATTTGGAATACATCCCTTCTTTTAAAACATTAGGATGCATGTATATTGGTCCACTTCTTATTAATATGACTTAGAGGTCATTTTATGTATTTGGAAGTTTTATGCACTTAGCACTTTACAATCAAGCAATATTTGTACGCACTTTTTCCGCACTAGTTTTCTTATAAAAACACATTAGTAGCCCATGCATTTACCTCAGACTCTGTCAGAAATATAAATTAATAGAGATATTCTTTACTTTATATAAATAGGATACTAAAATCCATATACTAAATTACTGACTACAGAGCCCTATATTCATAGGCGAGGTACATGCATGGACGGAGAGCACTATGCACTTTATTCAATCGCTGCTATGTAAATACATATTTTTGCTGCTAAAATGCTATTTGCACATAAATCCAAAATCTTTATCTGTTGCATTTTTGCACAAACCCCAACAAATAGGTATTATTGCCTACATGCATACCGTTTAAGTATTATCCAAGACTGCTGTATGTTATACGCAATCGCAGTGTCATACATATAGCGAAGCACATCCATGTTTGAGCAGGTCAATAGACATTGAGCCGATCTGCAGCCAGGAGCAATATTTGATTACTTCCTCCTTTTATGCAATGTCAACGGATTATGGGCACACAAAAAAACGGAATTTGAGAAACAAATGGTTTGTTTGTGTAACTGCTTTATTTTAAGTGCCATTATTTTTTGCCCTTTCGGCATGGATTTTGAAATTATGAATGCATTTTAAATCATGTTAATACTGTCATCCATGTCGTATATGTTAGAGGAAGCTGTCTGTATTCTCCTATGAGTAACATATACCACCCAATTGTTCCAAGATGGCTGCCTTGCAAAACATGTTGAATTAGTGGCTTCTAGCAGGTAGACACTCTCTATGCGCAATCAGAGAGTTGTTAGGGGATAAATTGCAGTCCATCATCTGTGTTGTTTGTAAACCTACGTGATCAAGCGGTTTGCGTACGTGCTGCCAGGAAATACCGAGGTGTTTTCTCCACTTAATTGCCGCAAGGATATTTTTCTCCTGTTGCAGCTGCTCTCTGGAATGCATTCCACTCGCTACCTTTCCTTTGAAAAGCTTCATTTTATATATATATATATATATATAGAGAGAGAGAGAGAGAGAGAGAGAGAGAAGCAACCTTGCTGGATATCAACAAATTGCTGTACAACAAAGGGTCTCCAAATCATATGTTCGGTAATTGGTAGGACGGCGGACGAGCTTGTAAGGATGATAACATTGGACCCAGCGCCATTCTGTGACAAAGGTCCCTGTCTGATTTTGAGAACCACCAGGTCTGTGACTCAGTGCCATCCTATGCCAGTGGATGTTGGTCCGAGGGAGGTATGCGGATGCATTCTGTCTCCATCTCCTCTGCCTTGGATGCCTTCTTTCTTCATATCCTTGGCCGAGGACTTTGGAACAGAGGTCCAATGAATTCTTCTTTTTTTCAGAGAGTCCATCGATTAATCAAGGAACAAAGGGGTCTCCCCTCCTTATAAAGGCAACATGCCCGAGGACATTGGTCCAAAGTAAGCCTGCTGAAGGGATCCAATCCACGCTTTTGTGGCAAGCGATCTTTACCTTCTGACATCATACCCAGGGTGCTTTGTCCTGCAGGAAAAGGGGGGCCGGCGGCAGGAAGAGGTAGAGAGCCAGAGTATAAACAAAGATGAATGGAAACGCCTTTTCAGCATCCCTCTCCTCTCTGTCTACTCTAACCCTTCTCCCTTAGCATGTCTGCAACAGGACTTGAGTAGTCAGCACCATGGTAAGATTGTGGCTTTGCTATGTTAGTGCTGCTTTTGTAGCATCGGTTCCCAGGAGACCTCCTAGGGAAGGGTTCTAAACCCCTGGAGGAAGGTGTTACTCTTCCTCTGTAGGATCAAAGAAGGCAGCTTCCTGGGCATTGTTCTACATGGCTGTAATGAAGACATCCAGGCCAGTTGCTGATCCACATCAGCCACGTAATAACTGCAGTCCTGCTTAGAGCATAGAGCTGATTCTGGTATGAAACCGAATTGCTGTGTCTGTATATTGGTGTGCTCTTAGCATTCACCATGCCACAACAAGGCATGGCTTGTATTCAAAGAGATATGTGCCACCAGTCTGACTAATGTACACATTTAAGTTTGCAAACAGGTGCAGAAGATTAAAAAGCCACTTGTTCTTGCTGTTACTTTGTGTTGCAGCTGCTGCAGAGATGAACATGCTACCTTTGTAACTAACCGTACCATTCCAAGGTTGTTGCTGAGGGTGTCTGAAGGTTATCTCAACCAAGGCATATTTGGGCGGTTTAATTTTTGGCATGGTGCATTATTGAAAGAATGAGTCTGATTAGCAGACCTTTCTTTCAGCAAAAGAATTACTCGCAACATTTTATTTACTTGCTTTGGCTATACCTTCCTCACCAGATGGCCATTGCGTCACACTGGTCTAATGCTTAACTCCAGTCTAATATCATGCACCTCTCCAACATGCACACAAATTGCAACATACATTGGCAAAGTCAACAGTTTTGGCACTCTGAGTAAGGTCAAATAGAAAGGACAGGGTGGGGGCACACATACAGCCTGAGGAAGAGGGGAATATAAATAGAAGAGGAGGTTGGGCAAGCACTCACAACACGGAAGCTACTCTTATAGCATGAAAAGGCATACTCTAATTGTGGGGTGCACACTTGCACTGCAGGAAATCAGACTGGAGTTTGTATTGCTACGAAACATAGTAAAAACATTTACAACAAACATGGGGCACCGTGAAATACAGCATTACACACAAAGTCCTCGGCAGCGTGAACAAGACTTCCTGGAACAATTACCAATGATATCTATGAAAAGTGGCTCTGCGCCATGTATCTACAAGGAAACTTGGATCAAGTATTTACTTGTCAATCTGCCAGCAGAGCTTCAAGAAGCAAAAAACACAGAGGTAAATCCCTCGAAGAAAAGGAAGAATTCTGAAAGGATGTACTAAATGCTACAACTCAATATTGTGACACAGTGATTGGGTAACCCTGGAAATGACTCACGTCAATTGAGCCAGACTTAAAGCAGTCTTAGCAAATTACTGACAGCCGCAACCTTAATGGAGACCGCTGACAATGGGAATCTGCAAATCCATCTTTGGAGATAGAAAAGATCATAGATTCCATTGTGCAAACCACAAACCTTCCAGTGTGCCCACAAAATGGCAATAGCTAATAGCAAACTCAAGGAGCCAACGCAAGATCAGTTGGGCAGCATCTTGGAACAGACTGACTCCAAGATGGCGGCAGCCTTGTTTCTAGCCCCAGCCCACAGAGCAGTAGCAGGCTCCACCACCCACTCCAAAAACAACTTCAGGGCCCCTCCAGCCACTCCATGAATAATCCCAGGGTTCGGCCACCCACCCCAAAAACTATCCAAGGGCCCTGCACCCTCTCCAAAAACAACTCCAGGTCTCCCACACCCGCTACACAAACAACCCCGGTACCCCCTCCTTACCTCGCATATTAGCCTTTCCTGTCTCATTTCTCAGACTGGATCCAAACACCCTGGAAGCGCGGCTCTCTGGAAAGGGACAGAGAGTGTGCTTCCAGGGTGTTTATTTCCTGGTTAGCCTCGTCCATTGACCCTAAGCCTAGCCCATGGCACACTGAGCATGTGCGATGGGGGTCTTGTTGAGCGGGCTTTTTTATCATCTTTTTTAAATTTTTATTTCAGGCTTTGGGCCTGCTCCTCCCAGGGCATCATCCCATGCTCCCCCCTCGGAGTGGCGCACCTCCAGTTTGTAGACCTATGGTGTAGGTTAAGGAGATTCTAGTGTTGAGTCATCAGGGATGGGCTCCTCTTGGTTTGATAGGGAGTGTAAGGAGGCCAACGTGCTCTTTTAGCAGCCCTAAAAAGATAATTTGCATGCCAGTGGTTAGAGCCCAATGTAAAATGTTATACTGAATCGGGAGCACCTGTGGTAAACAATGAATGACGAGAACCAATCCGCTTTTGGGAAAATTGTGATCCATGATTTGCAACAGTGTTGAGACATCTATTAACAAATCTAGTTGGTATGAGTTCTTTAAAGGTGTCTATCAATGTGATCATGGCGAGGCCTTTGTTTTGCATACCCTATGCTGTTTGACAGGTGAACACCAATTCATTTTTCAGAGACATAGGTAGGACTAGTTGGGGATTCACAGAAGAGCAGTAAGGTTGAAGAGACTGAGGGCCTCTCCATTCAATTATTTAGACTGAGGCCTGAATGTGGGTACGATTTTCACTAAATTGTTTAATTCTACCAATAGTGATAATGTTATATCTAGCTCATGAGGTAATGCTGGAATTGTTCCCATGTTTAAACACAGGGATAGTAAAGACCCGGCTAATTATCTCCTTGATTGACTCTTTGGGAAGTGTATATGATTGGGACATTTTAGAACACTTAAAGGAGGGATTCTCTTAGGAATGTTCTTGACCCAATGATAGGGCATATATTTTTAAGCAAAAATCGATCGATCACATTTATTTTTCCAATACATCTTACCTTTGATTTCCCAACATTTAGACATGCAAATCACATAGGTCGGAAACCGTTTTATCTGTTGATCAATCGCCCTAAGTTCAAGTGCCCTGGTGGCTGTAAATCATAACACACGCCCCTGAAGCTGACATCAGCGAATGCTAACATTAAGCTTACGCCCCTTGCCACTACGCCAGTCTCCATGGAAATTCCAAGACGCCTCTTTGCTCTATAAACATCAACAAACTCTTTCTGATCAGACAACATTGGAGTTTCTTCTGCCTCCATGTCAGTCTATTTCATTCAGAGCCTCCCAAACTCTTTTTTGCTCTGTTCAGCTACCGAACAAAAACAACAAATAGAACAAAAAATGGACCTACACTAGCTCCAATGACTTTTCTCTGCAGGTGCTTTTACTTTCAATAATTATTATGTAATTGATAAATGTCTTTGCTAAACAAGATTTCAATTGTATATTTGCATAAGTTGGGTTTTTCATGTACCAATGAGAACTTTCAAACTTTTGTCCTATTCCTGTCATCTTTGCACTATGGGTTTTTATAACATGTCTTTTTCTTCTCATAGTGTTCTTATGCATGCCATTTAAAATAAAACATTAATGCATTATTTTATCCAAGGCACTAAATATTTTTTTCTCACACAGTTGATTTTCTACTTCCTCAAACTTCAATAATTATGGCATCAATTCAACCATACCAGAGTATGCTGAAGAGGAATTGCATGAGAGAGAAAGTTGCGGAAAAGATGGTGAATCGAGTGAAAGTGATGACGAGTGCACGCAGAATCATGATCCTCAGCGCATATTAAATGTTTTCACTTGGTGTACATGCCTTCGATATGAGGTAATGCCACATTTGTTGGAGAACAGTTGTTGCAGAGAAAACTCTGGCTGTTTGGCCTAGATAGCCAAAGAAGAAACTCGACCACTATGCGTGATCGAGCAGCAAGACATCAGGGCAGCCTGCCTTACAAGATCCATGTTGATGGTGCAGATGCACAAACTTAGAACAACGTTTCATCCTTGTGCTCCTAGTAATGAGTAAGCATTGTGTTTATCCATTTTATCTGTGCCAATCTTGCACTATATCCTTTTACATTGTTCTACAAGCCCATTGTGATATCATGGGTTCACTCACAATATATATTTTGATATATTTAAAAATGTATTGTTCTTTGTTCAGGCCAAACGATTCTATCTTCTATTTTGAGAGTCAACAAAATTACTTTTTGTCAATCAAAAGTGATGAACAAATGATCTTCCTATAATATTTTATTTTTATCCAAAGCATGTACAAATTTTTGTAATCGCCTTATTTCAAACATAATTGGACAATGACTCCATTACTCAGAAAGTATGTTTTTGAATTCCTATGCCTTATTTTTTTAACGATAGGCCAAAAAAGATTAATGCAATTATTTTATTCATTCAACAAAACTATTTGTCTATATTTTACATAGATGGCACAGGCTTGTGGACTATCAAGTATTTACCTGGTGTATTCATGGAAGACTGGGATTCCACGTTCGATGATTTCCCAGTGCCTCCGGACAATACATTGGATTTTTAAAGACAGTACCACTACCAGATAAGTATCATTTGTAGTTTGTATATACCTTCAAAAATGCAGTTTTTATAGAAATATGTTACTTTCAATTAGAAAAGTGTCTCTAATAATTTTCTAATTATTTCATGTAAGTGTATTTCATTTCAAGTTCTTAGTTTTGCTCACAACATATATACGTTTTTCTCAAAAGTTTCAAATCAACATACAACAAAGCACAAACTCTAAAGTCGCAATACCAAATACTTAATATTGCATTTCTTATTTTTCATATTTCTTCACATGTTACGTCTTTGTTTCCATTACTCTAAATTTCATTTGAATGTATTTAGGAATACACAAGTCTTTTATTAAATGTTAACAATCCTCACACTTTGACAGTCATCGGAAATAAAAGCAATTAAGTAATACGATGACAAGTGAATGAAAGTGGTTGTTGAAGACACCAACACCACCAAGTCCACTAATAATAATATTATTCTATACCAGCAACATCAACAATGGTTATTGGGACAGCCCAGAATACGTTTCCAATATTAATCACACTCAATCATTATCTATCCAATCATTTCTACCTCATCAATGCTCTGTTATCACCTTGTCCCTGCCTTTTGTTTGGGTTGGGTTTTGGGCAGGCAGGTATATCAGAGCATAAGTGAATGTACAACGAAGAGTGCACAGAGAGTGCTGTTCCACTGTCCCAGACTGCTGGATTTGGTCGTGGCTTCAACTTACATTTATTCACATGATTCTGTTTCTCCTATTGTGGACTAAAGGTGCCTTGCACCTGAGACATATCATCTATCAAGCTGTGCGACCTGGTAGCTCTGCCCCAAGACTGGAACCACTATAAAACCACCAGGGCATGCGCATTGCACGCGCGCATCAAGGAGTGCACAGAGAGTGCTGTTCCGCTCTCCCAGACTGCCGTATTTGGTCGTGGCTTCAACTTGCATTTATTTGCACAATCGCATTTCTCCTATTGTGGACTAAAGGTAACTTACACCTGAGACAAAGCATATATCAAGCTGTGGTATGACATTACTTTGTAAGTACAAGAACTGAGAATTCTCTTTAGAGCCACTAGAGCTAAAATACATTTGCTTTTTTACAGCGACCCGGTAGCTCCACCCCCAAGACTGGAAACACTATACAACCAACAGGGCACACGCATCACGCGTGCGCATTGAAGAGTGCACGGAGAGTGCTGTTCCGCTGTCCCAGACTGCTGGATTTGGTTGTGGCTTGTATTTATTCATATGATCTCATTTCTCCTATTGTGGACTAAAGGTGCCTTGCACCTGAGACATATCAACTATCAAGCTGTGGTGTGACATTACTTTGCAAATAGAAGAACTGGGAACTGAGGACTCTATTTAGAGCCTCTATAGCTAAAATACATTTGCTTTTTTACAACGACATGGTAGCTCTGCCCCCAAGACCAGAAACACTATAAAACCACCAGGGCATGCGCATCACCCATGCACATCGAGGAGTGCACGGAGCGTAGTGTTCCGCTGTTCAGCTGAGCAGCGGACAGTAACACATCAGGTCTGAAAGTCACTCACTTTCTCAAGTACATATCCCTAAGACCAATAAATAGATGATGTACTTCTAGCTGTCCCAAGTCAAATAAATAGTAGAATTTACAGCCCATGATTCACGCAAAAGCAAATGTACAACCCCCTATAAAATCCTCAAGACCAGAAGTAATTGAGGTGATGGTACACGCAATGGATAATACCCAGCTACCTATATTATATTCACAAGCAGTAATATCAACTGCAAGAAAAATGGTCACAAATCAACCTAGTGCGCAACTATTAGGTAGCACAATAGAACAACTTACACCTCCTAATGTAGCACTGGTAGTAATTTCCTTATCTCCCATGAACGACTGTGTCATATGTGAAACACAATTATAAGACTTAAACATTCAGGAGACAATCTACCTCTGAATCTATCACACTCGCCAATATTATAATCCAGATTCTGCAGAATTGAGCTTTAACTCCTCGGTATCATATCGAATGTCATGTTTTCAAATCCATCCCGAAACCCTCCTTTGGTTTCCAGCAACCACCTACCCTGGCTTTTGAAATAGCTATGAATGCAATGAATACTGGGATACATAGCCTTACAAAAATCTTTTAAAGTCAAGATTAAAAAAATGACACCCAAGCACGTCTACTTACCTTAGTTTCAGCTAAAGTAGACTGGGTAGCTGCTGAGATACTTCTCAAACATCCAACCACAGCTGATCAGCCTATTACAATATCATCAACATCCCCTCCTGACCAGGTTAGTGGAGTATCCAAATACGTCAATCGAGGTAGGTTCCCAGACATTAGGAGAAACAGATGAAGTGTTGCGAGATCAGGATCTCATCGAGTCTGCACCAAGAGCACCTGATATTGACGTGGTAGAGCACGACGAACAAATATTGCAGGAATCGGTGTATGAAGTTTTCCAAATGCAAAAACAAAAAAAGAAAAATACTAGTAAGTAAATCAAAAGAATGTATAGAAAACCTAACTATAACCATGCAGCAGAAAGAAAGTATCAACTAAATTGAAGAAAGATAAAGCCATTATTAATGAGCAAATATCATTGGAGAGAGGCGACATCAGAATGACACCTAAATACTCAAAACTGTAGAAACAATATCACATATAACAACAACTTGCTCCTTATCAGATAATAAAGAATTAATGAATTTAACAACGTACTCTACAACTACTCTACCAGAGCAGATACCAATACAAGAAAGATCCAGACCTGTTCATTTATTTATAATAACCAACATTATCAGCAGTAATTATAATAATGACAAATATGAGTTATTGACATTAGAATAAAAAAGATCCCGACCCACTAATCAGTGCAGAAACATTGAAACAAAGAGCGGCGTAAGGGACAGCACAAATAATTGATCCAATGTAACCCAAGAACCACGAACAAGTCCCAAAAGAAAGTATACATCAGAGACTGACCTCACTCTTCCCCTCCAGAAACACATTCAACATCGCGAATGCGGAATAATGAAACTGATAATTATAACAAAGATAAATCCATAAAACAAGAAGATACATTGATCTTAACAATGATAGACAGGAAAATAAATGATCCTTTTCCTAATAGAACAACTGTTCTTGCAGCTTTCAAGTCAATATCCAGCCTTGAATTAATCCAATCACGCGATATTAAATCCGTTACATTTGTGAATAATAGAATTATGTATACAATAGAATTGACGATTCCATTGCAAATTATTAAAGCAATAATATGGAACACAAAAACTAAATTGAAGCAATACGGGTTTAAATTGGACAAAAAAGAATCAAAGTTACCAAATGATGTGAGAAAAAGGCAATACTCGAACACAGTGCTATATGAAACTCCATCAATGCTTGACTAAATATGAACCTCTGATCATCAATTGCTAAGGCAACCAAGGTTAATTAAATCGAGAAGTATATATTAAATCAACAAATATAAATGAATACCAAAGATTCAAAATTGACCTGGTCGTCTAAAGCAATTGTCGATACAACGTGGAAAAAGAAATATTAATGCCAGGATGTAACTGAATCGCAGTACATCAGGATGACTGTGTAGAACACCAGAGGATTCAAGAACCTGATGAGAGAAAATACCAAAAATCCCTTAACCACATGTGATATCCTTGCCTTTCAAGAAACGTGGATTGCAACTCAACCAATCTGGCCAGGCTGCGAAATATGTTGAAACCCTGCAGTCATGCATGCCAAAGGAAGACCGTTGTCAGATCTACTAACTGCTGTAAAATTGACCCTCCGAAGTAGTTTCCTCCCGGCATCCGGGTATAGAGTTAACAAAGCTATCCTCATCAGATGCCTTAGTCCTCTTGGGACCAACATAGCAATTCTCAACCTATATTGGAACCCAGCTGTCATACTTGATGATGCCTACTTTGAGTTGGTGACTTTGAGTAACAAGTTAGATCTAATTCCAACTGATGTTACCATTTCCACTGTATTAATTGTGGGAGATCTTAACATGAAATGTATATCTGCTAACAAATCCACCTTATCGACGCGAGCAGCACGGTGGATGAGATTTCTGAGAGACAGAAATTACACAACGCTAAATGGCACGGTCGAAGGGGATGTCCCACCTAATCCCACATGAAGCAGATGTCAGGAGGGGCCTGAGGGTAGAGGCGTGCCCACTAAGCCAAAGGGAGAAAGGCACACAAGAAGCTGGATTACAAGGAGTCCTGTAGACAAGAAAGGATAGGCAACAGAGGCTGTGAACAAAAAGGGGCAGGGAATACAAAGATACAAAGATATAAACACGCTGGGTTCCCTCTTGGGGTGTACGCAGACTGGGGAAAGAGTGTTCCACGGACCTTGGGAAACTCCAGTCTTCTGCGCAGATTGCTATTTCAGGGGCCCACTCTGAATGCTCATGGCTGAGAGCAACAGCAGTGGGTGTATGTATCTGAACCCTAAGGCACAAACAAGTTAACAGTACTCACAGGACTGAAGCCTGTACAGGTCCAGCAGGAACCGAACAATGACTGCTTCCTGAAATAGGAACCAGTACACTGAAACAATGACGCGAAGTACAACACTAAAATGCGACAAGGGAAGGGGCAGAGATTGCCTGCTGGAAATCCAGCAGCCAAACTCTGTACATAGGAATTACATAAAACACAAGTGAAGACAAGAACAAAAATATCCAGGGAAAAGGGAAGTCAGAGAGAGCAAGGTTCAGGACAGAGAACCTGAAGAAAGGAGGGTCAGAAAACTAGTATCTAAATGCAGGGAACGGTGACCTGAAAGCAGTACATGGAAGCAAGAACAGTAACTCAGGGCTGGAAAGACAAGAGAAAGCTAGCAGAGAGAGATCAAGGAAATAGAACTACTGAAGTGGATGAAAAAAGGGGAGGACTGAAGACTCAAGGAAGCTAAGGACAGGAATCATGGGCAGAGAGTGCAGCACACGGCAAGGAACAAGATCATTGATGGTAGAAAGCAAAGTGGGTGTAGCCAGGGAACAGAGGGCTGCAAGCAGGGAAGAGAGCAAGGAAGCTGTAGCCAGGAAACAGAGGGCTTCAAACAAGGAAGAGAGCAAGGGGGCTGTAGCCAGGGAATAGAGGTTTTCAAACAAGGAAGCAAGGCTGCAGTATGGAAAGCACAGAGGTGCGGGCAAAAGGCAGGGGAGAGAGGGCTTAGAAGCAGTGTTGCAAGGCAGGAAGCACAGTGCTCTGGAACAAGAGCAGGAACTGGAAACCACACACACAGCAAATATCCAAGAAACAGGGCAACAGAGGGCTGGTAGAAAGCTCAATGCAAGAGACTTGTGTTCCTGCAGGCAGCTGCTTAAATACTGAGCTGCCCTGTGCTGAAGTAGGCTAATTAGCAGCACCTGGAGCTGCACACCTGAATGTTATTGGCCTCCACCCTCTAGTCCTGGGAAGGTGAAAGCTGCACTGCTCTCTAAGGCTTCTGGGAAGAGTAGTGCTAGAACTGCTGCATAGGAATAGCCAGGAAATGGGAACTGCCACAAGGTGCATTATGGGACATGTAGTTGGTAAAAGTAAATAAGAAAGTTCCAAAGCCTTGCAAACGGAAAGTAAAGACAACAATATGAATAGGTGTTGTCCAGGGAGTATTATGGAAACAAATGAGTCCCAAATAGTCCACAATGGGTGCCAATTGGTGCGCCAGTGGCACAATTGTGACAGCAGGGAAGCTTCATCCTCTATTTTGGATTATGTATTCACCACCAATGACACTGTTAATAAAGTAAAAAGCTTCAAAGTTATACCAACTACATACAGTGACCATAATAACCTAGATATCGCTTGGAAGCTAGCACATCAGTCTAGTACTGACTATTCCAGACAACATGTTGAGTTGGAAGAAGGGAGAAACAGGATAAAATGCAACATATGAAAACTCCATAAGCTGACTGAGTAATTACAACAAGATTTCATAGCCTCCAACATTAGCAGAAAAATACAATATACTGAAACCCTGCACCTTTTCGCAAACTTTTCTCACTTAGGCATATGACAGAGAGTTATCCATAAATATCCTTATGAATCTGTAATTCAAAATTTGAAAACAGCCACGCAAAGAGATATAAAATTAATAATGGCATCCCCCCATGCAGAGAGACTAATACAAACTACTAAAATATGTATAATGTATCAAAATTGCGTTAATCAACATAAAATGCTAAAACTTCAAATAGAGGCTGAAAGCATATTAAATGCAGTGATCGCCAAGTCTAGTGGAGAAATATGGAAATGGCTAAAGGATGGTACCAACAACACAACATCTTCCTTATGTCTCAATGCAGAAAGTGAACCAACCTGGATCACGCACTTTAGTGTTTACAAAACCTCTAAAACTGATGCAAACCCAATACCAACTCAAGGATGATACTCGCCGTTTAGTATTTGATCATCTGTACATCATAAAAAATTAAGTGCATACCGAGCGCCAGGCCAGATGGGCTATGTAATGCCATCTTCAAAGCCCATCCGGAGGCCTGGGCCCATATCCTGAATTGAATTTAATATTCCAAAAAATCTTGAATACTGTACTAATCAAGACATCATGGAAAACCTCCATAATCATTCCTGTATTCAAGAAAGGAAATTGTACAGATCCTCTAAATTACTGGCCCATAGCCCTCCTCGATATAACAGGAAAAATCTTTGCAAGGACAATCTTGAGAGACCTTCTTAAGTGGCTAAAAAAAAAAACAAGTCGACAACCATCAATCTGGCTTCGTTGCAGGACTAGGTACAACTGTGAATCTATTGATTATAACAGCAATAAAAAACAAGTCATGCTAACAAACCAATCACTCTACCTTGTGTTCATTGACTTAAAACAAGCGTTTGATTCCATATGAAGAGAACTCTTGTGGTAAAAACTGATACGGTAGGCTGCCCAGTTTATATACTTAATCTGTTATATGCTAACACCTCCATCCAGATAAAAATGATTCAAGAGGGTCTACTATCCAAGCCTATTCCTACTTTTCAAGGTTTAAACCAGGGCTGTATCCTCACCTCCACACAATTTAATTTCTATATTATAGACATCAATACTCCATTAGAAAACACAAGGTCATTTCCACCCAAAGTTGGAGAACTACCAATTTCGTGGCTACTCTATGCAGACGATTTAGTTATATTAGATCAAACGCCCATAGGCTTGCAGAGAAAACTAACAGCCTTGCAAACCTATGCTGAAGAAAACTCTTCAAAGATCAATATAAAAAATCCAATATTCTTATATTGTCATTGAATAAAGGTAAGCAAAAACATACCCATAATTGTAGAATTGGCACTCAAAAATTAGAGAGAGTTCATGATTTCCGATATCTGGGTCAGAATATTAACAATAACACAAAAGATATTCCATACAACAATGAAATCAAGTATAAAATGGAAGCCGTGACCTCCCAGGTGAAAATAATCCAAAACAAATATGGTAAATTATCATGTACCCCTAACATAATGTTCTACAAACAAAAAGTTATACCAGTAGTGGCATATGGGGCACAGGCAAAACTTAGAGAAAACCATCCGAATTGGAATCTGTTGGAGGGTATTTATTGGAAAACAATTGCACTTGCCAAAGCACTAGAAGGAAAGCTTGATAAATCATTGAATTCCTTGAAAGAATACTGCCTGACAACCATGAAAGCAGCTGATATAGACCATACGCTACTGATATACAAACCTGAGCAAAACAAAAAGTTACTTTACCATCATGATTGGGCATCATTATGGGACAGCGTTGGGAGCACTATCCAAGACGGAGGCAAGACACCGTGAGAAATTGTAAGGCGTGTATACTTCAAATACGGTACTAAATCAGAACATTTGTTCCTTGTCCACACGAGCGCTAGGAATCTGAACTTTGGCAGCGCACATCGTGAGGGCACAGAGTTTGCATTACGTGCAAGTCGGATTACCTTCAGGTGTTTTTTTCTGAAGAGTGTGATGACTGTCTACTGATAAGACGCTCCCCTGGATACCAGAACCAAGATTTACTGATTACTTGTTGGTATTTTTTGGTCTGGAAGATTGAAATTGGATTTGACTCCAGATGGACCTCACCACTACGACAGTAGAACAGTGCTAAAATTGTTGTTGACGTTTATAGAGGGCATCTTTGGTCCCCTGAAGAAGTTCATGTAACAATTGAAAAGATGTATATGAACGAATAGGGCATAGAAAAACCATAAATAATACTGGTGCTGTTGATTATCAAATTTAGTTGTTATAGTCACCCAAGTAGCTGAAAGAAGGGTAGACAGTACGCTGGTAAACCATTAATGGCGACCTCTGAATAAATTCTGATTTGAGAATTCAGAGGGGCTACATACCTTTGTGTTTCTATACACTTTGAAATCGTGTTGCTTGTCACAGATTCTATTTGGAAGATTTGTATAGGCAGGCTGCTTTGTTTATTAGGGTGCATAGGTTACATCATGGTTGGTGTTTTTTTATAGGTTTTTTTTAGATTTTTTGTACTGTGGATTTTTTTGTACTGTGTGTTTTATTAATGTGCACTAGGTTTTACACTTTTTTATTGTGATGTATGTTTTATCAACATTGTGATTTATGAATAAATTGTGTATTATTTGTTTACTACTTACAACTCGGTACCTATTTGGTCCATGGACCGAGTTTCATAGAATGGTTATATACTTTACAGGAGAATGACGACTGGATCTTTTTGTCTTTTATTGTCTATATTGCTTCAGTGGAGTTAGGTCCAGACGTCGGTAAATTACTCCATCAGTCTGTTGTTGTTAGGTGTTATCTATGCAACCAATACAATGTATTCCAATATAGTAACTTTACAATGAAACCATTGCATCATGTCCCCACTTGTCTCCCAAAATTTCAGGATCAAAAGTATCGAAGGCTTTGCAAGTGATTTCGATTTGATTTATGGCTAATAAAAACTCTACTAAACTTGGGATCTAAACATTTACCTATAGATAATTTCTGCAGATTCTGTGCTCTTACAACTGAGAGTGAAATGTTAGAACATCTTTTGATAAATTGCAAAATCTTAGCTGCTTGGAAGAAAGAACATTTCCACAGATTCATTGGAGAATTTAGACTATTATCGCCCACACAAATGTGGCATAAGATATTTAATGCAAATCACATCTCAATAAATATCTCCACAAAGTGGTACTTTAAACCAAACTAGTAAAAGGAACTAAAAGATTGATGAATATCACTATCATATGTTAATTTCTTTGTGTTCTCTGTATTCTACGGACACACTTTAATTAATCTTTTTACTGATATGTGGAAGTACTCAAATTATGAACAATGAATTGCTGTTTTATGAATAAGACTGATACATTTTAATGAATTTTTATGAGATCCTAAAGTAATAAAATTATGAAACATGAAGTGTTGTATTATGAATTGGTTTTCAATAACTGACTGTGATGCTTGTTTTTGTAAGATTATTTAATTTGATGTTGACCTCTTTATGTATATAATTCACTGTAATCCAATCTAAGCAACTGCATTTGTCTAATGTGACACTGCTTTTATCGTGCTATAATCTTAAAATGTGCTTACAGTTTAATTTGTTAACCAAATGCATAATCAATCAATACAAACATGTAAAAAGAATGTTCAATGCAATTCGAAGACCCCGTCCCTGCAGTCAACATATATGTGTGTCCTTTGACAAGAGGCCTGGCCTCTACCACCTATCACCACTATCCACCCCCTTCCTGTACTGTTTTGGGTTGCCCTAATCTCAGCCATGATAAGATCCCTAGTACAGTGATGCACATTTTCCCTAAGGATCTGTCATTGATACAAACATGGTTACTCAACTGTGGCTGCCTGTATCCGAGATTGACAGCAAAACCAAGGATGCCTTGGAGGACCCGAGTGGCAATCGATTCCACATCTGCAGCCTGCACTTCTAGGATAATATGTATGAAACATCAAAGCTCACTAAAAAGGGTCACCTCAGACTAACTTGTTAATTACTTACAAATGCTGTTCCAACTGTGTTTCATCACAACAGTCAGGTGAGTAGTAACCATGAATGATTATTGCATGTTTATATACACACATCTAGATATATATGTTTATAAAGAGATCACACAATCTCTTGAACATCTGTGCCAATTGCTAATGGGATGAGAGGCTGGAAATATTTTCAAAATATTGGTACATATATTTAATTGTCCATTTTTTTATTATGTTTGAATTTACAGAAGGTCTTTAAATTTTAGACTTTGAACTGGAATATATTGCTAATTTCTGGATACACAAAAAGTTCACTGTCATATCAGTATCTGTACGTTGTCTTCATTTTTCATTTTATTGATTAAAATGCTGTATTAAGTAGAACATACTGATGGAGGTCCAGACCGTGACCTCTGGAGAAGCAACAGTCACTTCCGCTCACCAAATGGTAAACCCTGCAGACATGCATAGAATCTGCTAATAATATATTTTTTCAATTGATTATTGTCATGAATATATCAATTGAATAGATGATCAAGCTTCATAATCGACAACTATTCTGAAATCGACAGGAAGACCACTGCCCTTTCAAGTAATATGTTTTCAATTAGAAATGTGTCTGCAAATATGTTATGGATGTCTGAGGTCAAGTTCAACTTTGCCTTTTTGCCAATATTTTGAATTAAGAATCTTTCAACAGTATTTATTTTCTTTTTAATTGAATGTATATTGCTATACTCGTCTTCAAACATTATAATTGTAAATAACCACATTTTATTTACAGGAGGATGCCGGTACTTCGGCAACATACTCCTCCTCATTTGGAACCAGTCATGTGGAGGAAGTAAGACACGCAATATATTATTGAATGATATTAAGAAGAAATAGGAAGCTGAGAGGGAGGAAATGAAATAAAAGAAGGGGGAAGAGGAGACGGGTTGTATTAGCTGGAAAGAAAAGTACCTCAGTTTTCACAGCATTTAGTACAAGGAAATGTTCCGACATCCAGGAGTTAATGGCTGTTAAGCATGTCGAAAGTTTATTATGAACTTCAGGAGTGAAGGTTGAGACGGATAGAAAGAGCTGAGTATCATCTGCATAGAAGTGGTGAGATAGACCAAAGGATGAGATGATTTCAACCAGAGGAGAAGTGTAGCGGGAGAAGAGAAAAGGATCATGAACCGAGCCTTGAGGGACACTGTGGACAAACGGGAGTGTGTCAGAAAAGGACCGTGCCCAAAAGACTGCAAATGTCCTTTGGGACATGTATGCCCTTTACCATGAAAGAACAGACGCAGAGAACCCAAACGAGGAAAGAAAAGTCAGTAAAAAAGGATGATCAACAGTGTTGAAAGCTCAAGACAAGTCAAGGAGAATAGGAAGAGATGAATGTTTAGAATAAATGCAGGAAATAAAGAATTTAGAACAGAATTTCAACTAAATATCACCAGTGAGCCGTGAAGAGTAACGAGACACAGTGTCCACCATAATTGACAGACAAAACAGAAGGTGCTTCTTCATTAGTTGCCAATCCTCTCACACAATCTACGCCTTCAAAACTGTTTCTTTTAAAGAAAGGCTTAATCTTCCCTGTTCACCCAACATTGTGAAAATCTAGAAATATCAAAGATTGAAATCACTGAGGCATCTTCGTAATTCATTGACAATGATGTGCATGACTCACACTACACCATGGGTAGTGCAGAGGACTTACACAACACCATAGAAACTGAAACCACTATGTCGCAGGATGATTGGCTATTGTGGGAACCGAAATACATTATTTTTGACAGCTACCTGATGGAGATTATAAAATGATTAAATGCAACCATTGGAAATGTGGGAGGATTTGTGGAGAGCTATTAGAGATGTTTACTGGAGAAGTCAAAGGCACCAACCCGAAGATCAAGGGGAGCTGTGTGCATGAGCATTCAACCTTTTGGTGGTTCGCTCTACCCATTCTTGGAAATGTTCCAGCTAGAAATGTACTTAGTCCTTGTGCTCTGTTGTTCAGTGGATCAACGTTTAATAAGATCTCAAGCTTCTGTACATTTTTCAATGCTAAAACTGCATACTACAAATATCAGAGACAGTTCTTGTTTCCTGCTATTAGTCAGACCTGGAATCCTGATAGCTATAGACAATGCTTTCGCAAGTAAAAGGCTCAGGCTTTCTATGGATGGACAGTGTGACAGTCCTGGATTTTCAGTGAAGTACTACACTTACCACCTTTAGAACATGGACACCCAAAAAATAGTGAGTGAATCTGCGGTGGTGCAAGTGTCCGATTGTGCATCCTCTATTTCCATGGAGAAATATGGTGTCATTAAATCCATTGAATTTCTGCAATTATGGGGATTGCAAATTGAATTGATAGCCACGGACAGGCATGTGGGAATAGCAAAGGTCATGCAAGAGCATTTGCCACACATAATGCATCAATTTGATGTATGGCACGTCACCAAATCAATAGCCAAAAAAATCACTATTTCTGGTAAAAAAAAAGGGGTCAGAAGAAATGTTAAGATGATCACAGTCCATAAGCAACTATCTATGGTGGTGTTAAAAAATGTGTGAATGAAGAGCACAATCGTAAGAAAAAGTGGATGGTGCATGTAGCCCTTCAAAAGATTGTGTGCAACAAATTGCCTAACAAAGATTGTATGGTCCTAACTGAATGTTGCTACACTGGTGATTTTGAGGTTTTACATAATATGTGTCTAATGTACAGGCCTAAAAGGTTTCATTTCAGCAAAGACAGTATGGAGGCCAGAACATGGCTGGCTATACTTACTCACAGTAAGAACTTTGGTTGGGAACAAAGGAGAACAGCAGATGCTTATGACGTTTACCAAAACAAAAATGCAATAGGTGGCTAAGCCAATATTAGAGCAGATGCAATTTGACTTTGTGAAAGCTCTGACTTTGACTGTGAAAACACATGGCCTGACAACAGATAATGTGTCCAGTCCTATGAAGAAGAACATTGCTAATGTGGTTCGTTCTATAAAAGGTGAAATAGTGGAACATGTGACATCAGGATTCAAATGAAGTGGTGTGGTCAATAAAATGTTTTCCTATTCATGGTTTAAATCATTATTTATGAGAAAAAATGTTTTTATTAACAACATTAAGTGTTCAAGATGTTTTACTGTACATATTCATTTACAATATATATATATATATATATATATATCTTTAATGTTATGTATATTTTGGTCAAATACCTTCTAGTCATCATTTTCTGCTTTTTTCTGACAGAATGGCCCTTCCTGGATCCCAGCTTTGCCCCTGCCTGACTATTGCTTACTCATTGTGTGTGCTTGCCTTTTCAGTGGCTAACATGGTCCCCAGCTTTAACTTGGCGCTTTAGAACCATTTGTCCCTTTTGTCTGTGTGACAAGGCCAGTGCACTGGCCTGGTAAAAAGAGGGGTAGCACTTCTCACAGCTAAAGGCAGGAGGTCCTGAAAGAACCCCAGGACCTCCTCAAAGAGCTTCGATGACCGCTGAAATGACCTTAGATTCCACTTTACCCCTTTGTGCAACAATGTTTCTGTGCAGATCACTTGACACTAATGCCATTCCCCCACATAGATGTTTGGCTGCCTTTTCCTGTTTCGTTTCGTCAACTAGGTGAAAAGTAGAGGATAGTACCAGTCTGTAAAAGAGCTAGGAACCAAAGGGCGAGACACAGTGAAGCCGCTTAGTAGCCTGAAACCGAGGAGCAGCTGCTCACATATGCCGATGCTGTCAAGCATCGGGGAAAGAAGGGCCACTTCTATACACTGTGCACAACAGGCTTCACCGAACCGCAGGATCAAGCAGGCAGGCTCTTAAAACGGTTTTTGGGCCTCCTAGACAACCAGAGACCCAGAAAGGGGAGGAATTAACCCTCCCTTGGAAGACATACATCAAGACCCCAAGGAGTGGCAGCCAGTGCCCTGAACATGAGCTTCAGGTGTTCCCATCTACCAGCTACCATATGTGGCAACACGCTGGATCTCATAAATAGGGAGAGAAATCTTGTGCAACAACTAAAAGCTCCCCAATATCACCAGGGACAAAAAGGGGAGCTGGATCCACCCTCCCCATCTTACCAGAAAACCCCACGGGAAAGGAGCTTGAGCCACAATCACAAGGTTGGTGGGGATTAGCTCCTGTATGCATTTGTTTCATGTATACCCACCTGGAAGAGTAAGCCAGGACTTACTATGCATGTTTGTGTAGCGAATGAGTAGGGTAAATTAATGTAAGGAGTAAATGTGAAGTTATTGTTACAGAGTGGAAGAAGAATACTTGTTAGCTTGGAAGGAGGAGAGTATTAGTAGAAAAAGGTGAGTGCTATTGGTGGGGGAGATGTAATATCAAAGGGTTCAGGCGAGAGCTAGAAGGAGTGAAACATCAGAGGGACTGAAGAGTGGTGGGTGGACGGTGAGACAGTAAGAGTAGAAAGGGGAATGAGAGCGTGGGTGTGAGTGAACCAGTCTGAATAAGTGCAAGGCACTATCCTGAATTCCATGACACTAGACACTAACAACTGGTTAGAGTTGGGACAGTTAGGAAGTCCTTGAGGGAGTTTCGATAGCCACCATTTAGGGAAACAAATCTAGCAGAAGGTGGCTACCATCCGGTGGAACTAACTGGGGTTATGGATGCCTGGTGTGGCTCATCAGAAGAAGGAGTTGGACACACTGAGGATATTCTGTATAAGTTTTAATGAAATAATAAGAATAAAGCCTTTCTTTACCTATTCCTAGAGGGAATACCCTATCTATCTAAAGAAACTAAAGGTGCTTGTCAGGTATCAGGTAGTCCAGAGTAAAAATGTCCCTTCGTTCAAACTAACTCTATCTGACCCTACCAATATATATAACTAAATTAAATAGGCCAAGAGAGAGTCTTTTCTTTTCCTGGTCTTCTCGTCTCTTCTGATAGTCTCCTTATGTACAGGTTCCTCTTTGGTCCAGATCTTTCTTAACGTAATCTCCTTTGATAGTCTTTGTTATCAACTCTTTTAGTTCTTCAAAAATACTCTTGGGTGTTGTGCTTTCTGTGACCCTATACTTACAATATCTCTCCTTCAAATTGTTTCTCACACTCTTGGCATTACTTATAGACTCTTCCTAGTCTGTTAATTCAGGCTCTCCTAAATTGGGTTTATCTTGATCCCTTTTTAGGTTTTTCTTGTCAAGGATTCTCTCTCTTGGGCTATCTTTTATCTTATTCTCTTGCCAGTTGTATTTCCTCTCTCGTGTTACTTGTTTCTAGGTTGGACTTTCGCCAGTCCTCTACTCTGAAGACATAGGGTGTTTTCCCTTCCTCCCAGGGTTTTTGTTTCCAGTCCCTGTTGGCTCCCCACCTGAGCCAATTAAATCCCTCTTTCATATGTTTTTCACATTTCTTGTTAACTGGTCTCTTCAATTATATCTCATCCTCAGAACTGGGACGAGTTTCTCTCTTCATATGATACCAGTCTTCCCTGGCTGGGTATTTGTTATTTTCTTTCTCTGGTTTTTACAGTTACAGTTACACAGTCTTATATTTACTTTCTATTCCTTAGGACTGCAGCAAGTTTCTTTACACATAAAATGGTCCTCTGGCGGCCTCCCACTTCTCCTGGTTCCAACAGCACAGAACCGCTCGTTATGTGTGGGAAGGTTGCAGGGTTCAGCTCTCGCTCGGGTAAGGTTAATCTCCCTTCTCGCTTGTCCTCATCGGGGTCCTACTGTACGCTGACACTGGCCATTCGGTAGTAATTCACGCTTCCCGTCATTGTAGTCTCAGCATCGTTGTTCGGGCAACCTGCCCACAACTCTGCAAGTGTGGTCATGCCACCACCAGGTATATCGTTCGTTCCTTTCTTCCTTCTCATAATGCTTTCTTCATGACTGTACATACCGGCCCTCCGGCATCTCGCAGTTGCATTCTGGGTCCCGTTAAAAGTTGCGGCCTCCAGTACCTGCCTTGGCTCCACCTCCACAAGTTGTGATGATGTAATAGAGCCTCCCCTGTGCATAGCACTCTCTTCCTCCTCTCCTGCTCTGACTCATCTGAGTAAAATACACGTCTCTTGTTACGGAGACAGGTTCCTTTCTTGTTCCAAATGGGTTTCTTTTTGCATGGCCTTCAGCCAAATATAAAGATACCACACTACTCTTTATAGTAAACAGTCCCATGTAAGCAGCTCGTCCTATCGATGGTCTTACGGATTGGGCTTACCTCCCTAGAATGACTGGGGGAGGCTCCCCTTTGGGGAGAAGGCACACATTCCTGCGATTCATCACAATGGATTAAGGAGGCATTCTGAGGAGAGATCAAAGGGGGAGGGACAGCTCTAGGGACTACAACAATTAAAAATAAATACCCTTGGACCATTCTCGAATCTCAGAGTGACACTGTGTGCTATCTGTGACTATGTACGTATAATGCTTTCTAGTGACATTCAGGCCTTTCATAGTTTCCATCTTTACCCTGTCCTGCCTTTTGACGGCCCTTGGCGTCTGCTTATTTTCTGCCATCCCTTGACAAACCACCCCGACATGCTCTCTAGCTTTACCCCTGCTTTTTCAGTAATGTATAACTTCTCTTTTTGTATGTTCTGCCTTCATTTGACACAAAGACCTCTTATGTCCATCTAATCCATAATGTGGGATTTGGGGGAATAGTTGTGCTGTCTACTTAGTGCTTGCCCTTGTACCTTGCTGTATGTGTGATTTTAGGGGATAGTTCTACTTTTTGAAGCCTGATCATGTACACTGCAGTATGTGTGATTAAGGGGGATTGCTCTGCTGTTTAAAGCTTGACCATGTGAGCTACAACATATACAATTAAAGCCTGAGCCTGTATGGTAAAGCAATTTCAATTTAGTGGGGTAGCATTAGTGTCTAGAGCCTGACCATGTATGGTGCAGTATTTGTTATTTAGTGGAATAGAACCACTGTCTCAAGCCAGACCATTTATTGTGCAGCATATGAAATTTCGGGTTTAGCCCTGCTGTCTAAGGCCTGACTCTGTAGGGTGCAGTATGTGCAATTTAGGAGGGTAGCTCTGCTGCCTAAAGCCTGACACTGTATGTGCAATGTAGGTTGATAACTCTACTGTCTAAAGCCTGGCCAGCTGCAGCGCAATATGTGCAGTTTACACTGTTATTGTATTTGTATTTGCCTACATTATTTTGAAGAATTTGAAGAACATGGGTGGCAATTTCGATCAGAAATGAATTACAATAACACATTTACAGATGGTGGCGGGCATTCCCTGGCACAGTGCCTGTACAATAGCACAAAGCTGAGAGCAAGCTGTGAACCAGTGTATGAGGGTACCAACAAAATGGGCCATGAACCTGGGACAAAGCAAAGCAAAATAAATAATAGGAATATAAGAAACAGGTGACGCCCAAAGATAAACTTTTTTTTGCATTTGGTTTATACAAAATCTTTTACAACATTTTATTTTTAAATAAAACTTTAGATTAGATTAAAACAAGTAACAAACATCAACATACATTTCACAAGAAAATACACCATCATTAAAATATCTATATCCTGAGGGAAAGACATCAAACACAATTGTCCATGATAGAATGTACAAAGCATCGCATGTCCAAAAATTGATAATATATGATTATGATCACAACACAACAATTAATATCCTACATACCAGGGTTGGTCCTGCCACTATACTACATAGTTAGAGTTAATAGGTTTTGCTAAATTACATTTGGCATCAGTTCCTTACTAATAACAGTCAGAAAACGGGTGAGTGCAATAATTAAAGAGTTGTTTTCCCCCACACATCTCATCCAAAGAACATTTCTTGACTAATTGGTGTCACCAACATTCTCTGCGCCAAACATTTTTATCCTATCTAATAAGGTGTTTGAGAGTTTCAATTTGATTTGTATCAGAACAAAATCGACACATGATTGGCGAGCTTCCTGTCTCCAGTGAATCCCAATGTTTCATCCGCTCTCTGGTACGAAAGTGATTACATTTGAACCTCATGTTTAACTTTCATGCTTTATTGCAAGGGGTGCAGTGCAAATATGCGCACCCTAGTGATCTTTTCCCTGCAACTCCAATCAACGTGGGAATGGCATCTGTTACAGCACCTTCCCGATTAATATGCACACGATAACTGGTTTGTGATGTAGCATAGAGATGAGCAAAATTAAGAAGGATGAAATACCATAAGTTACCATTTTTTGCCATAAGAGGGCTCGGATGACACAATCAATTGCTGACGTCATGTCGAGCGATGCCACATAAATCGGCCCACTTTCGGATTTATTTACTGTTTCAAGAAGATGAGACAAAATAGTTGCATTGAATGCAGTGCCCATTCTTCTTCGAAAGCCGTTCTGAAAACAGGACACAATTTCATCATCATGAATGATGTTTTCAAGATCATTAAGAATTACGATGGAGCGAAATCCAAGATTGCCACCGTGATCAAAACAACGTGAGGACCAGCGATCCCTAAGAAAGGTGCAAAAAGTGACCAGAGCCCCCCTCTTCAGGGTGCTACTGTGGTGTGACCACCTGGGGCAAGGTCTGCCACCTTGACACCGGGCAGCTGAGCAAGAACACTGTAAAACTAACGAGGCGTGCAGAGCAGGTAGAGAGCGTCGCGCAGGTGCCATTGTGAGGGGCGAGTTGGCCCGGCGCCTGAGGACGCACCACCCGGGTGTAGGATTACCCAAGACTCCAGAATGGCATAAGCAAGGAGGGGAACATGCTCCTAGCTGGGAGCTGTTGGGGCCCGGGATAGAACGGATAACATTCCTTGCCTCCAACTCCTTCAAAGTGATACCGAGCACACAGGCCAACGGGAGGCGGTGACTGCGCTATCGCAGTCTACTCCACGTTTCTTCCCAACGTTTAGCAGTCAACTAAACACTGAGTAATCAGTGCACTTTCTAAAACACACAACACCCATCTGGCAACCTCAAGGTGGCGAAATCACCATATCCCCCCTCGGGTGATTGGAATCTGAGGGTGACTAAGAAAGACAAAATCTCCGGATCTAAATGTACTGGTGGCTGCGAGTGGGGGTCCTGAAGAGTAGGGGCAGTGAAATATGGGACAAGAACATTGGTTTTGGGGGCCATACATGAACAGTGCCTCAGAGAAGCGCCCACTTCCCGCACGCAGTCTATCACAGGTTCTGATTGCTCCTATAACCTAAGAACATTTGCAAGACCACTTGGTCCGGAAAGTAACAGTGCGCACCCCCCACGTCCATCCCACTCGCAGTCCATCACAGGGTCAGATTGATTCTGTATCCTAAGAACGTTTGCAAAAACACTCGGCCCAGAAAGTAACGGTACACGCCTTGAAACACTTGTGTATAGGCGCGTTATAAATGCCATATCATATCATATCATACGCACCCCACTCGACTAACGCCTCTTGCAAGCAGACTCCTCTACTGGGCACTGGTAAGTGTTACTGTGCGAACAGCAGACATAACACACAGGGACTTACAAAGCAGGAGCAGGGAAGGGTGCTCTCACATTACTGTGGTATAGCGAGTTAGGGAATGGAGTGTGCCATAGGCTTCTAGAGGTAAGGGGAGTAATTCGAGCCCCTCCTGGGTGAAGGGAGGAACATCATAAAGGCCCTCAAGGGAGAAGCGGTCAGGGGCAGGATATTAACTGGCAGCACTCCGCCAATGTCGTAGAACAAACCCAAGGAACTTAAGGAAGGGGCCCCCATGGCCAAGAGGCCCAAAAATCGGTGAATGGAACCCTCCAGAAACTATGGCGGTAAGAAAGGGAAATACCGACAGAGGATGTTCAGACTCAGACCTATCAGCCAGGGCCGGAGGGAAACCTAACACAATGGAAAGGGCAAGTGGTCACGAGCAAAGCCTTTCAACAATGCTTCAAAGCATTTAGTGACCAAATGAAGGAAGCATTACGAACCCAGCTGAGCCTATTAAGAACGTAACTAGCTTAGTCTTTGCAAAAAGTTAAGGGGGATTTCACGGAACTAGGAGACAGAGTTCATTCAACTGAATATGCCATTCAAGGATTAACCAAAGGATACCCACAAGATCGACTTGCTGGCAGACCAGTTAGCAATCGCCACACATAATCTTGAGCTTCAGACCGAGGACCTTGAGAATCGCTAAAGGAGGGCGAACATTAGGGTCAAGGAATTACCCGAAAGCGTGAATGACGTGACCTTCGAGAGACAATGCAACAAGTGTTCATAGACCTGCTGGACCTGGAGGCAGGGGGGGAGATACCCGTGGACAGGATACATCGGTTGGGCCCATTAAGAGCTGCACCAGGTGCCAGACTGAGGGACGTAATAATGGTAATGTGAAGATACGATCAGAAGGAGGTGATCTTGCAAGCTGCAAGGAAAGTGACCCCTATAAAAGTCAACAGCACCGAAATTCAGCTATTCCAAGACCTGGCCAAATCCACACTGGCAAAGAGGAGGCAGACAAGCCCAGTGGCTAGGGCATTGTCCCAAGTCCAGATTCGACATAGATGGACCTTTTCATTTGGGATGGTGTTCACGTGGGAGGGCCACCAACATTGCATCACCACACTGGAGGAAGGGCTCAGGATCCTGAACATCGAGGAAGACGGGGGTGAGTCTCTCGGAGGGCGACCCGGGAGCCCCCCCCCCGTGAACAGCTGCAAGAGAAGCCCTGGGAATGGAGGAGAGTACAAGATTCTAAGGCAAAAAGAAAGCCTCCACATGGTCCGGAAGGTCAATGGCCTAAGTCTCCAGCCCAAGTGAAAGACTAACTATAAAGACAGGGCCCAGGGAGCTTGTTAGGGCCTGACTCAAAGCATGCGGGCCAGCATGAACCAGTTGACACCTGGCACGAATCTGGGGGTTTAAAGAATATATGTTTTTTTCCCATTTGTACAGAACGTTCCCAAGGATTGATTACATCTTGGTCTACGTCACTCTGCTGGGTCAGGTACGGAATATGGAACTGTGTCGGATCACGCTCCCCTGCTGCTGGAATTCCAATGGGAGATGGGGGGGGGGTCAGGAATGTGGCTGTGGCAATTCCCTCGACATCTGCTGCCGGACACAGTGATTTGTAACAAACTGCGGGATTGCATTTGAGATTTCTTTGAAAAAACAAGACCCTGGCACTGCGGGAACAGGTAGTATGGGATGCTTTTAAAGAAACTATACAGAGTGAACTTATAGTAAAGAAAGCATTGCGAGATAAACAGGAACGTGAAACGACACTTAATGGCATTGATGGCTAGAATGGAAATGGACAAAGGGGTATCACTCAGGAAGGAATATAGGCATCTCAAAGCTCAAATTAATACCCTTCAGACGAAACAGGCAGAGAGATAACTACTATTTTTGAGGCAGCAATATTATGTACAGGTGAATCAGGCTGATCGACTCTTAGCGTAACAAGTAAGGAAATAAGAGGCAGCTAGAGCGATCCTCTGCATCAAAACATAGAGCGGAATTGTTACATCTGTATCGGAGATCCTTCAGGCCTTTACGGAGTACTACTCTGCTTTGTACTCCTCGGAATTCCCAAGCAATGGCCTCCAAGAGGCCTACCTGTGATCATGCCCATAGCAGAGATTAGATCAAAGGGAAAGGGAGGGCCTGGAGGGAGCGATCACAGAGGGAGAGGTTCGGGCTGCGTTCTGATCTCTACCGCTGAATAATGCCTGGCTGGGATGGTTTCCCAGCAATGTTCTATAAGGCATTTCAAGATACTTTGATCCCCACGTTGACTGTCCTCTTTAATTCCTTCTCTAGCGCGGGGCATATTTCCCGGACCATGGAAGTGGCAAAAGTGGTTCTATTCCCCAAACCTAATGAGGACAAAACCCATTGTGGCTCGTATTGCCCCACTGCACTAATACACTTAGATGCAAAAATGTTCACTAAAAAATGTGTGTAGAGGCTGGACAAAATAATCCAGGGGTTGATCCACCCAGATCAAGCAGGATTTATCAGGGGGTGACAAACATTTGATAACACAAGGTGAATATGCCATCTGATAGAAAAAGTAAATAAGACCGCCCACTTTGTGGGGGTACTGGTCCTGGACGTGGAGAAGGCCTTCGATCATGTAGAATGGTCATTCCTTTTTCCTCAACATGGAGGCTATGGGGTTCGGCTCGGGTTTTCTCTGCCCTGCTAAAGCCAGCTACGGGTCACCAGTGATAAGGATAGCCATAAATGAGCACATTTTCCAGATGATTGGGGTGTCCAGGGGTACTAAACTGGGATGCCCGCTATCCCTGGTGTTGTATGCAGTATATTTAGAACATTTGTTAGCTAAGATCAGACAAGAAACAGGGATAAAAGGAGTTACGTTCAGGGGAGAAGAACATAATGTGTTGGCCTTTGCGGATGACCTACTGGTGATGCTGACTGACTTGCATTCCTCAAAAACCCGAGGTTGTTGACACATTTGGGGGGTTTTGGAAAAGTG
This sequence comes from Ambystoma mexicanum, assembly GCF_040938575.1. Lineage (NCBI taxonomy): Eukaryota > Metazoa > Chordata > Amphibia > Caudata > Ambystomatidae > Ambystoma > Ambystoma mexicanum. The sequence goes on along the minus strand of NC_090921.1, from coordinate 315,037,114 downwards.
GCGGGTCCGAAGATCAACAATCAAAAATCAGTACTAATTATCCTACAGAGGGAGGGGACCCCAATATATGATTGATTAGATATCGGGCCATTCGTGCGATGAGATGGAGGCCTCCGATACCTGGGGGTTATGATTACTAAGTCCAAGGACAACATGTATCAAGCAAATTACCCTTCTCTGCTAGATTTCGATAAAGACATGGCTGGAGGAGCACGGCCCTCTAAATATTTCATGAATGGACCGGATCAATGTTATTAAAATGATAGTCTGTAGTTCTTTCAAGCTCTTCCCATAGCGGCCCCTCAGACATATTTTAGGACCCTGAATAAAATGGTGGGGATTTTCATCTGCCAAGGGAACAGGCAATGAGTGGCATGGAAAGTCCTGGCAGCTCCATCAAGGTGTGGGGGAATGAGGGTTCCAAACTTCCAAGCTTATTTCCAAGCAAACCAGTTAAGGGTTATATGAGAGTGGTTTAGCGGGAACCCCAACAAGATATGGCGACGGATGGACAGAGCGGTGGTGGGCAGACCCCTTGATGAAGTCTTATGGTATCCAAAAGCTGATAGATCCTCCAATATGTATAGAAGCTGGATAACGGCTCTTGTAGGTGACACAAGGGATGTCATAGTGCGGAGGGTAGGTATTACAACACCCTTACTGTGCAACCCCCAATTTACCACGGGGTATGACAAAGGCGTGTTCACTATGTGGGAAAAAGCAAGCTATCCGTGCCAAGGGATATGATCGAAGGGCAGGAGGTCATGTCGTTCCACCCATGCAAACAAGCCATCGGGTTGCGGGAGGATAATCGCATTGGTTAATAGCCCCGGGCATGAAACAATGTATAAGTAGGGAACTCACACCATTAGAAAAATATTTACTTACAAACTCGGGAGATCCAGGAAATGTCGATGAGGGTTCTAGTGCAGTGGCATTTAACACCGAGAAATTGCATACATTCTATCACTCGGCATCTCAGGCATGGTGGTGAGGCTGCAAGGAGATTGGCACTTGGGTCCATATTTGGTGGGCATGCCCAATCCTGAAACCATTCTGGGACTCTGTCAATGGTGCAATGAAATCCATCTTTGGCTCCCGAAACTGAAGAGAGTTTGGGGAAACTATGTTTTGTCTGGGTGATGCATTGGACATACTTTCGTCTAAACTGCACAGGAAAGCGTACATGATTTTGAGTGTCACCACTCTCTCCGTGATAGCTCCAAAATGGAAACAAGCTGTGGTCCCCAATGAATAAGAATGGATAGCAAGAATCTGGCCTTACACTTCATTAGAATAGGTAACTTACACTATTCAGGGGGATTATGCCAAATTTAAGGAAGATTGGGCAATGGTGTTGGACTTCCTTCATAAAGACTATCGAGAACAATGATGCCCTCAAAGAATCCGTCTGTTGTATGTATTGTAGACTTTGGTCCGCATGTGTAGTTTATTTTGTGACAGTGGACAATATGTTTAGCAGCGATCCTGGGGAGGGTAGGGAAGGGGGTTGGAAAGGGGTGGCAGGGGTCGAGGGGTGTGTGGGGGCGGGGATTGTTACGATGGCAAAGATTTTCGAGGAAGCATCCGTTAAAGCAATAGGTCTGTAATTGGAAGCATTAAGAGGGTCAACTTTGTTATATATTGAAACAATACGTGATTGAAGCCAAGATTCTGGGACACGGTTTGTTTTGAAAATTAGATCATATTTAATTTTCAAGATGGAAGCCCCTAATTTAGGATCGGATTTTAGGACACACGACGGTATACCATCAGGACCTGCTGCTTTCAAGTAATTCAATTTTGAGATGCCCCATTTAATGTCTTTGATGTTCCATGGGCAAAGTCCCAAACTTAAATGTCCGTAGTCCGGGCCATTTAACTGAGCAAACGCATTTGGTATTTGATATTTTTGCTTATAATAACAAACCCATACCTCTGCATTGAGAAAAGAGTCCATGGACACAACTGTGCCATTAGTGGCATCCCTCATAAAAGCCCAGAAAGATTTTTTGTCGTGTTTGCATAAATGTTTAATCATGCCCTGATTATCATCAATATGCATCTGAATTTTCAGTGATTTGTTCTGTTCGTGTGGGTCTGAATTTTTGAAGTTGAGTGCAGAGGGCAGAGGAGGAGCAGAGGGATGAGATGGAGTGTAGACAGATATGGATATTCCCCAAAGAGTAACTTTGAAGGTCATAGAAGAGATAGATAAGACACAGACCCGATGCCAAATTCATTATTTTGTAGTGCATTGAACTAGCCTTGACTAAAAACTATTTCGAGTTCATGGGAACGGTGTACCACCAAGTGGAAGGCACATCCTTAGGAGCTACCATGGCTTGGTGCCTTGCTAATCTATACATATAGAGTTTTCCGAAAGCGACAATTGATTCAGAAGGCAATCCTCTCTGTCAATATATCAAATAATGAAGTGCTATATTGATGACATTATTGTCATGTGGTCTGGAATGGAAACAGAGGCACAACAATTTTTACAATGGCTTAACGAGCAGAATATACATATAAAGATAAGTTTTGAAATGATTGACTTTTTGGATGTTAGAATATATAATTCTGAAGGTAAATTATTAATCAGACCATTTCACAAAGAAACTGACTTCACTACCAAAGTTATCATGTTAAACATCTCAGGGACAGCCTCCCGTTTGGGCAGTTCCTTAGACGAAAAAGAAATAGCATCAACAAAGAATCATTTGAGACAGAAGCAACCTTTCTGTCCCAGAAACTGAGGAACGGGGATTCACCCAAAGACCTTTAAGAAGAGAGGCCAAAAGAGGCTTTAACAATCACAGGGGGCCCTGTTAGAGAAAAACCAAAGGAAGAAGAGCAAAGTCTAGTCTGTGTCACTACTTTTTCAGACCTCAGATTAAAGATCAAAAATATAATCAACAAACACTGCAAATTGTTTCATAAAGTGGGTGAAACAATGAAGCAACCCATTATAAGAAGAGCAAATCCATTAGGAACCTGGTGGCAATCAACAAGATGAAAAAAGAAATATCTGATGATAAGCCCCTCACAGAAAGATGAGGCATGGCACCCATCAGAGGACACTATCCCTGTGAGAAATGTGGGGTATGTAAACTGACGTGTGAGTTTAAAAAGATATATATATTAGCCTAGAGAAACCATGGGTCCAAAACAAGTTCACTAATTTAAATTCCAAAAATGTAGTCTATAAAATCACCTGCCCTTGTGGACTAACATATTTAGACAATACATGTAGAAAGATCAAAACACGTTTTTGAACACAGGATTGCATTAAAACCAAAGTTGAGAGTGCACACGGGAGGATAGCTCAGCGGTCTCGGGAGGATAGCTCAGTGGCAACGTGCTCGCCTTGGAAGCAAGACGACATGGAGCACCACAGGTTTGATCCCCGGGTCCATGCTTGGAAACCTCTGGGTATTAAGCACGTTATAAATAACCTATCATATCATATCACACATAGTTAAACATTTTATTGAAAAAACCCACAGTTTTGAGGATTTTAAGTGGACAATGTTCCAAAAATAACAGGGAATTCCCAAAAATAAAGAGAAGATCTTTAGAAATGAACAAGAGCTACTCTTTCTTACTAATTGCTGCAGATGTGGGATAAATGAAGATGTAGAATGGCACAAGATTAAAATCTAATTCAAAGAGACAGTCAACCAACTTGATAACATTAGGAAGCATGGGGCAATGAATTAACAGCATATGGTTTTTGACATGGCGCAATGCCCATTCGTGCATAGATAACGACTACAGGTAAGTGAGGAGAGATTTCACCAAGGTAGAAATTCATTTTGTACCCCACCACAATATGACCCCCACACAGGGGTTCATGAGTTCAAGGTGTTCGTTGGGACATTGATCAGTTAGAAGCTATACAAAGTAGGCAGGTCATGTGATGAACACGTCAGGATTTAACGTGTATGTAACTGTGTACCTATACATACCCACACACACACGGGAGAACCAAGATGGTGCCCGGCACCAAAGCATGCCATCCGAGGAATCTGGTTCTCCCTACGAATGAGGCCCAAATGGAAAGATTACCAGAAAAACCATCCATAAAAAAAGAGTCCGTCCATAAGCAAAAAGAGAGGGCATTCGTCCTGGATCTTTTTTTGTATCAACCAAGTAATTCAGGAAAGGCAGCTCGATCCAGTTGGCTGGAGTTATACAGGATCTCCTCCCGTTCCAACAGGCGACAATGTAGCAGCAAGCGACACAGAGCTGACTCAGGTAGGACGTTAACTCATTTGTATGGGAGTGGTTACTAATAGTCATCAGCTGGTGGGCAAGGGGGTGAATAGCAAGGAAACCTGTATTGACTGTATACACTGTCTAAGGGTAGAAGAAGTTTACACATGAGTGGGAATTGGACCCATGAGCGAGGAGGGGTGGACATAAGCCTAGAAATAAGGAGATCGGATCCTCATTTTGAAAAGGAGCCGTGCCCATAAATGTGAACCAATTATTTTGGTGAATAAAGTGCATTAACATTATACCTCCTTTGGCCTGTTGCAGATTGGGGCTTAGTGATCAAACAGTGAAGTCTGTTGATGATTCTGGAAACATAACAAAAGAACTCCTTTCCAACAAGATTATGAAGCTGAAGAAGGTTCAACAGTGAATATATATGAACTGAAACATGACATGTAGAGCAATGTTTTGTCACTAAACTGCATATGCATATTTAATGGTGGAATAGCTACTCATGAGAAGGGTGTGTCACGGAATGAGAATTTCTGGGACATTCTGGTGAAAACCCTGAATCACAAGTACATAGGAGTGAAGAGCTCAGAATGACCAGTGGTTTCTAGTCAATGAGGGGAATATGAGGTGCCATAATGAAAAGAGAAATCTGTAGTAGGCATCATATATTTTGAAGTTATGCTTGTCCTAACATTGGTACGCATGTTTGATGATTATGATAAATTAGAATGATACACAGTTTGGTGATATTTTATAAAGGTTTTGTGTATTGTAGAGAGACGTCAAATTAGAAGTACACTCTGATGATTTAAAACAAAATGTAATCTTTTTATTAATATGTTGGAGCAAAACAAAACAAAAACAAACCAAATGTATGATAGCAGATATCGTGACATTTTATACATTTGAGCGTACGAAAGACCGTACGAAATGTAACAGCCCCCCAACATTCCCACCCCCCCACCCCAATTGTACAGATGCCAACAGCAAAGTCAACATTTCAATGAATGGTGGCAGGTAAGTTAATTATCATCCGCCTCCATCCATCTACGCTCGACTGTTGCCAATTACTAAAGTAGTACATTGCAGTTCATGTCACATGTTTCACAATGCCCACAGGGATATGTCCAACGTGCCAGAGAGGCATAGTGTTCAGATGAAAGCCTCAACTATTCCACTAAACCTGTAAGCATGAGCCACAGACGCTGCCTTTCTGATTCTGTCCAGTGCAGTCACCGATTTCCATCCCAACAGGATGGCTTTCCGTGCAGAGAACAACATGATATGTATGAGTTTGCACGTTAAGGGTTCCTCATGCCACTCCTTACTAATAAGGCCAAAAATCATCATCATTGGTGCCATGAGAATATCACAGTCTTTAATTGTTGCCAGGTGGCGCAATACAAGACCCCAAAAAAGTTGTATACCTGGGCAGGACCAAATGATTTGGCCAGCGGGGCCCACCACCCTGCATTGTCTCCAGCAGTTGGTTGAGGGGGATAGCCCCATAGTATGCAGTTTGGAGGGTGTGTAGTATGCTCTTTGTATACTCTTATATCCCATTTCCTTGTGTTTTAGACAGTATGACACGTTCTTAATTGCATCAAAGTCATCGTATATGTCCTCGATGCAAAGGGATCTGTGAAAGTTTTCAGCCCAAATCTCCACCAATGTCACATTTCCTTTGAGATTATGTGGTGTGCAGAAGTCATAAAATGTCTGAAGTCTGGGAAACTCAGATACATATCGTCCAAATTCTGTCTTGCTTGTTCATGGTTTCATAGCCCTGTACTCAGCAGTGGTAAATTTAAGTGAGATGGGTTGTATGGACATATAGACATATAGACCATCCAATCATGGTTTGCAAGGTCCAGTATACCCCTGTCAGCAGAAAACAGTAGAATTATAGAGTCATTGCACATACACATAATCCACCCGTCACTACAGGCAATGGTTTGTCAGCTATGCATGTTTATGAAGGACCCATGAACAAAAGGGCCCTTAAATTGATCTAGGGCTGAACGTTGTGCACGTTAGATCCTGATGTGTACGCATTTGGTGCCATTGTGTCACGGTGGGTCCTATGATGTGGTGAGTCTTAATCAGTCTTGAGAGCCGTCTAGGTGGAATAGCCAGAATTTCCTGCAGTGTGAACAGGTGTAATACCTGTAATTCAATGGATCTCCAGCTGCCCAGGAGACTTGTGCTGCAAGATAGTAGGCCTTCTGTTAGGAAAGATTGCCCTTAGGTGTAATTTTCCCTCCATTTGTGAACCCCCAAACGTTTTGCTTTTGTTTGGCTTACCTAAGCTGACTTTTTCCAGTGGAGCACAGCCTTGAGCTGCACTCCTCTGGGATTTAGGTAATATGCTATGTGGAAACTGATACGTCCTTCAGGCTGTCAGTACTGGGAAACCTTAGTCTTCGACTTTGCCATTTCTTGGTAACTTTTTATCTATGTGCCATGTACCTTACAGTAGCGCGCATAGGTGTCCTTTTGTTTTATGGCCCTAGCCACCCTCTAGGGATATTTTGGTGTTTGTACAAGTGTGCCTAGGATTAACTGGTGGCAGATAGATTGATTGTTTATTTGTATAGCGCCTATACACAATGAGCCTAATTACTAGTTTGGCGGTAGCCATGGAGATATTAGCTCCATGGCTGCCCCCAAACCGGGCTTTTTTACCGGGTTCCCAGAATGAGGAATTACCGGGCCATTCCTCCCTCTGGGAACCCGGGCCCGGACCTTCCCCATTCCCATCTGAGCCACCATAGGGCTCAATGGGAATGCGAGAGGGAGCAAACAACGGGCCGATTACGAGCGGCCCGTTGTTTGCTCCCTCTTCCCCTCGCGGGACCCAGTAACAACGCCTAGTATGACCAGGCGTTCCTTACCGGGTCCCGCGAGGGGAGCTTGTAATCATGCGGAATGATGCTAACGGGTCCGCACCCATTAGCGGGACCCATTAACCCATTCCGCACAGGCCGTAATGAGGCCCAATGTGTTTCAAAGCACTTCAAAGAGGGAGGGAACATGGGAAAATACAGTAGCATTCTTACAAGTCCTTGAAACAGAACAGAATGTGAAAAAACTATCAAATCATAACAGATAGTACAAGTGCATAAAACAATAAGGGAGAGGAGAGGGAGGAAAAAAAGGAGACAAAACTAGCAGTAACATTACTATGCCTGACGACAATTGTTGCAGTTTAAGAGTGACAAGAGGAGGGGGGAGGAAGGAAATGGGGGGCGGAGAGAAAGGGGTAAGGAGAGTTACAAAACAAATGATTATCCATTAAAGATCTATGACTGTTAAAGATAGTGCTGGGGAGGGGAGCAGGAGAAGTCAAGAAGGGAAAGGGGGGACAGACAAGCTGTTATCAGAGGTCCAAGGACCGATGATAAAAGTACGTGCTAAGATATAGGCGTAAGGCAGGAAAGGGGCGGGGGCAAGGGATCATCACGGTGGAAAAAGGACACTAACAGGGGGCAGGGAGGGGGTGGGACTAGACACTAGAAGGGTGCAAGCGGGCATGGAGACACTGGCAGGGGCAAGGGGGAGATGGAGGCACTGGCAGGGGCAGCATGGAGACACTGGAGGGGGCAGAGGGGACATGGAGACACAGGCTGGGGACAGGGGGGCATGGAGACACTAACAGGGGGCAGGGAGGGTGGTGGGACTAGACACTGGAAGGGGGCATGGAGACACTGGCAGGGGACAGGGGGGACATGGAGACAGTGGAGGTGGGGCAGGGGGGACATGGAGACACTGGCAGGGGCAACGTGGAGACACTGGAGGGGGCAGGTGGGACATGGAGACACTGGAGGGGGCAGGGGGGACATGGGGACACTGGCATGGGGACATGGAGACACTGGCAGGGGACAGGGGGGACATGGAGACACTAACAGGGGGCAGGGAGGGGGGTGGGACTAGACACTGGAAGGGGAAAGAGGGCATGGAGACACTGGAGGGAGCAGGGGGGCATGAAGACACTGGCAGGGGGCAGGGGGGTCATGGAGACACTGGCAGGGGGCAGGAGGGACATGGAGACACTGGAGGGGGAGGAGGCATGAAGACACTGGCAGGGGCAGGGGGGACATGGAGACACTGGCAGGGGGCAGGAGGGACATGGAAACACTGGAGGGGGGAGGGGGGACATGGAGACACTGGCAGGGGGCAAGGGGGACATGGAGTCACTGGCAGGGAGGACATAAGACACTGGCAGGGGGCAGGGGGGACATGGAGATACTGGCAGGGGGACATGGAGACACTGGCAGGGGGGACATGGAGAAACTGGCAGGGGGACATGGAGACACTGGCAGGGGGCATAGGGGACATGGAGACACTGGCAGGGGGCAGGGGGGACATGGAGACACTGGCAGGGGGGACATGGAGACAATGGCAGGGGTAGGGGGACAAGGAGACACTGGCAGGGGGGCCTCATGGGACACAGAAAGGTGTGGCTAGTGGCGTACCGTGGTGGACAGGGGTAGACAGGGCCTTCGTTGTGGGCCTTAGGTGGTGCGGCCAGTTACCGGCTCCCGGTTGCAGCCATTGGCTAAAGGGGCCAATGGCAACCAGTGGGAGAGGGGGGCGGGAGCTGGCCCACAAAACAGGAACAATTCACAACAAGTTCAATGGCAAAATGACGAAAGGCCATCTTGGAGGGCCTTAGGCATCGTGGCAGCGGCAGGCAGCAGATGAAATAATAGTGCACCGCAACAACAAAAGTGCGGGTGCTTCATGCTGGACACACCAGCCAAGTGAACAATTGCACAAACGAAACGTGCGAATTCCAACCAAAGATTCAGTCACTCACATCAGCCACGGAAGTCAAAGTTAATAGTCTCTGTTCCTTACCCCCAGCAGAGCACACTGAGAATTCAGGTCCAGTGCAGGTGGAGGGTGCTGGAGGGCAGAGGGGAGGACTCCAGCTCGATGTGAAGAGTGGGAATGAAAGAGCAGATGGAGGCAGGGCCCCGTTGTGGGCCTTAGGCAGCAGTTTACTTTTAAAGTATTTTTATTACGTTTTTATTGGCCATACCTCATTTACTGCGTTTGGCCCAAGACTGTGGCCAGTGCCGAAAATGGCTGTGCCATGAAGTGTTTTGTTCCGCCCTTTGGACATTTTGTCCCTTTGCCTTCCCCCAGTCCGAGAGACCCAGTTATTCCTTATTTGGGCATGCAGCCACCCACGAAAACCGCATGTTTTGCGGGCTGCTGCATGTCACGTGTGCTAGTGTTCGGGAAGAGCGTTGGGACTGCCTGGCCCCAATCCACACTACTAGTGCCAGTATTTCTGGTAGCCATGAATGACTGAAACCACCGTGGGCCATGATTGGCCCACATCTGGCGTGCATGCAAGAGTGCAAATCTTCCATTGGTTATATGAGATTTGAGCGCAAACTGTATCTTGGATGAGAGAAGGGGCATCCATTCCAGGTCGATCTACTGAGGTTCACACCAAACCTCATAAGGAGCCAAGTATCCTTAACAAGAAAGCAGACTTGAGGAACCTCTGGTGACATGCTTGGCACCCTGAACCCGCTGTTGTCCCATCGTACCCCTCTTTTTCTATGGAACCAAGAATGCCTCCAAGGGCGCTTTGCCCCTTTGGAGTAGTGGGAACAGCTACTCTCGGCTTCTCCTATTTACCCTTGCAAAGAGCCTCTTCGGAAGTGTTCCTGGGCCATCCAGTGAATTCACCAGCTCGAACCCAGGGTATCACACAGGAACATCACCGTTCCGAGTTGAGACTCAAGGCTTTGGATATCACTAGCTTGTGGTCCTGGGCCCTCTCCCACCAAAACCTGTTGTCCTAGCTCCTCTGGGTCGCGGTTTTTGAAAGTGTGCCACACCGCGAGTATTTGCGGTTCTTGTGTCACCCTGTTGTGGTGACCATCACTTAAAAGGCAGTTCATGCCTACCGTGCTCTGAGATGTTCTGCACTGGAACTATCCTTCTCCTTTCTTTGAGAGCTGAGTAAAGGCTACTGTCCCGCCATGGACAATCGTCTCATCCCGCAGTCACTGAGAGCCACAGCATCCTTAAACTGCAGGGTTAACACCGTTGTGCGAAGTGAGGTAGACTGCCGAAAAGTTTGGTCCAGACTGTGTCGAGGGTCGGTGAGTACTTGCATCACTTACTGATGGCCTCCTGGCACAGCCATCCCTTTTTACGCACGAGAATCCCTTGAAAGATTCTCACTTTGGCTGGGATAGCCTGCGCTTCCTGGATATTCCCGAACTCTGAAAGTCACTCTATCTGCAAAAGTAGACCCTCTTCTACATTGTCAGGAACATATTCCTCATTGTCTCAAGCCACTTTCTGAGCAGCTACAGTCCGTGTTAATGCACGAGTGTACTTTGCACTAGGCTCCTCACGTAGGGCTGGGCTACATAAGTTAGGGATTGCTGATGTAGGACTGCCTAAACTGATATATGTGCCGAACTAACCCCTTTCGGTTACAGGTTGTGGTTATTTTCCCCCCATCATCAGCTAATCGCATTATTGCAATATATGTTAGATAGTGAATAAGCGTGAGTGGTAATTGTTTTCTTGAAAATTGTGCTTTAATTGTGTTTTGTTATAAAGGCCTATGACAAATGTATTTTTGATATAGATCTGTCTATGTGTAATCTGTGTTGTTTTACTGTGTGTGCTCATTGTGGGCTTCTGATCACTCTCGCCCCTCCTGAGACTTAGGCCCTCATTACGAGTTTGGCGGTAGCCATGCTGCTATTGGAAGCATGGCTGCCGCCGAAATCGCGAACGGGTCATTCCGAGTTCGGAAGGCCGGGTAATTCCTCCCTTCAAGGACCCGGTCCTTCCCCATTCACATTCAGCCCCTATAGGGCTGAATGGGAATGGGAGAGGGAGCAAACAACGGGCCATTACGAGTTGGCCCGTTGTTTTCTCCCTCTTCCCCTCGTGGGACCCGGTAAGCATGCCTGGTTTGACCAGGCGTTGCTTCCTGGGTCCAGCAAGGGGACCTCGTAATGAGGCGGTACGGGGTAAACGGCGCCGGCACCTTTTACGGCGCCCTTTACCCCGTACCGCCAGGGTCGTAATGAGGCCCTTAGTCTTCACCACCTGCCAAGCTACCGTAGATTGGTCTTGTTTGTCCAGAAGGTTCCCCAGTTCCACTAAACTAGGGGGGCCTCATAAACTTCTATCCACCAGGTCAGAGTTTAGAAATCCATCTTAACACCTTCCATGACGGGAGGGCAATCCGCCATTAGCCCTAGAGGCCTGAAGGATAGAGTTGGTTAGGCGTACTTTCTTGCCCTGCCAAATAAGTTTTGCTGCAGACCTGCCCAAGTCATTGCACAACCGTTCGTTTTCAAGGTCTCATTTTATTTTCTGAATTAATAGGCAACAGATTACATTAGATTATATCAGACAGACACAAGTTTATATTAATCCCTAGATATCTAATGTGTTGGCTCTACAGACTGAAGGGTGCCACCCCACCACGGTCCCAGGTGATAACTGATCGGGGAGGCCTAACCTCCGATTTGTCCCAGTTAACACAATAGCCTGCGACTTGTGCATACTCCAATAATATTGTACGTATTCTGGGCAGAGAGCATGTGTTTTACTGATATGAAGCAATATATCATCTGCCTAGAGGGATATATTATGGTCTGTATTCCCCTTCGTAATGTCAGTCCATTCCGAATCCATACACAGTTTCATAGCTAGGGGTTCAATCGCGAGTGCGTATAATAGGGGCGATAGAAGGCAACCATGTCACGTACCAGTGTGCAGTGGAAAAGGTTTTGCAGTGTTACTATTAGTGACAACAGTGGCATGAGGTGCGTCATAGAAGAGGTGAATCATGTGTAAAATCCGTCCTGAGAAGCCAAACGTCTTGAGAATAGTGAACATGTAGTCCCACCATACCCTGTCAAAAGCCTTCTCGGCATCTAATGACAGGACCACATCATCTGGATTGCCTGGGCCTTCAATTATGTGTAGCAGTCGTGCAGGTTGTCGGGGGAGTGATGGTGTAATATAAAACCAATCTGATCCTGGTGCATCAAAGTTGACATAAGCCTCTTGAGACTTTTCGCAAGGAAATGTTGCTAATATTATCGCAACTGCGTTTATTAGTGATATTGGTCGATAGCCACTGCATTGCGTTGGGTCGCGTCCTTTTATATGAAATTCCACTACCTTCGCTGTAAGCAAGGTTTAAGGGAGGTGTCCCGATTCAGTCGCTTCTCTAAACATTTGTCCAGATGTGGGAGCAATGACATCACTCAGCCATTTATACATGTCTACAGGTAGGCCATCAGAACCAGATGCTTTTCCAGCGATAAGTCCCATAATTGTACCAAGAACTTCTTTGGCAGTGATCAGTGTGTTAAGCATTTCCGAGTCTCCTGGGAGCACGTGCTGAAAAGGCAGCGGATGCAAATTATCCCATATCTCTATCTCGGGATGAGGCATACAGACCTCAATAATATTCTGAGAAACGCTGATTGATTATTTTATTGCCGGCCACAAGAGTCCTGTGCTATCTTGTATAGTGTCAATTATCTGTGCAAATTGTTTCCCATGCAGTGCTAGTAAACGGAGAGGCCGGTCCCCCTCAGTATTGAATGCATGAGCCCATTTACTAAACGCTTTCTGAGCTCTCAATGATATGATAGTTTATTTATATAGCGCCTATACACAATGTGTTTCAAAGCGCTTCAAGGCAAGGGAGGGAACAAGCGAAAATACAATGAAATTCTTACAGGCCATGAACAGTAAGGATGTGAAATTAACTATCGTACTCGGCCTGACGACATTTGTGGAAAGGAAATGGAAACAGACAGGCGACTACCCTACTAGTCCTGACGCCATTTCTGGCAGAGCTGGAGAAAAATAAAATGTGAGTGAGAGGTGTGCAAAAAGGGAGGGGAGGAACAAAACAAGTGACTAGGGCTGACGATATTTCAGATAGTGCTGAAGTGGGGGACAAATAAGGGGCAGGGGGAGGAGACAGACGAGGTTGCCATCATACTAGGTCCAGGGACAATTCTGATAGAGTAAGTGCATAGAAGAAAGTAAGGGGAGGAGGGGAGGAGATCGGAAAAGGGAGAACGGGAAAGGAGGAGAGAACAGAGAGTAAGCAGTCAAAAAGAGTGGAGAAGCAAGAGGGGAGAGCGAATACAATTGCAGAAGTCAGTAGTAACACATAACGTTGCAATCCAGGATACAAGATGAAGATGGGAACAGCATGATTCAGGACCACCATGAGTACCAGATGCAAAGGAAGTCCAGCATGAGAGTTGAGAAAGGGTGATGCGGGTGACGCACCGTGAAACAGTGAAGTCCGTAAAAGTCAAGTCCAGCATTGGCCACCAGACGGTGATGGTCAAACCAGAATGTATCAAGACAAACTCCTGCAGAAGCAGGCTGGTGGGTGCGGGGGAAGGGAGCAGGGTAGAAGAATCGGGGTAGAAGATTTTTAATGTGGAAATCTGTGTTAGTCAGATCTTGTGTAAACAATGCGGGTATAGATTGTCGGCTCCCGTGACACCTTGTGTTCCCATTCTTCTATTAATATTATATTTTCTCAGTGTGTGCTTTTCCCTGTGATTTCCAGGTGTGCAGTTTAAACGCCCACCATGAAATACACTGTCCCCGCAGGTATGCCTTAAATGAATTGCAACATCGCAACACAGGTAATTCGCCAGTGAGACTGTCTCCCCAAAACCCCTCTCCATCATCTGCCAGGTGTTATACAAGATCGGAATGGCTAAGCAGCATCAAGTTAAGGCGCCAGGATGGGGGGCGCTGAAGGTAACTGGTAGTGTAAGTTGTGGGAGGACAGGTGTGTGGTCGAAAAGTGTCATGGGCAAAAAAGTAAAATGTTTAACTATATACATGATTTTGCAGGAGAAGAGCCAATAGTCAAGCCGGGAATAGCTTCGGTGATGGTGTGAGAAAAACGTGTGGTCCTTTTTATCAGTACTTTTTTTCGATGTTTGTGGTATAGTGTTTGCAGCGCGCGCACTGCCTATCCATGGTCGGATCGAGGGCGATATTGAGGTTTCCTCCAATTAATGTCAGATGTCCAAGGAAGGATGCGCAGCTGGCCAGTGTGTGTGTAATGAACCATGGGGTATCTGTGATTGGGGCATATATATTCAAGAGGGTAATGTGTTGGAGATATAATGTGCCATGGATCAAAGCAAATCTACCCTTTTTGTCTGTTTTAGTGTCCAAAATAATGAGGAGAACGTGTTTATACAGGAGAATGGATACACCACACTTCCCATGGAATGGGGAGTCAATCACTGCTCCCAACCAGCCCGTACCCAACTTAGCAGATTCAGTAGCGTTCAAGTGTGTTTCTTGTTGGAATAGAACATCCCCTTTCAGGTACCAAACATAGTTCAGAAGCCATCGCTGTTTCATAGGGTGACCCAGCGCCCTGAATGTTAAGGGTAATACAGTAGAGCGACACCATTATTCAACAATAAAAAGCTCCTGCAGGCCATGGAGTGGTAGTAACATATTGTCACACAGCAATAGGTTAAACCCCATGCCATACAAATAAATCATGCTAGGTCAGAATATTATACCATAACACATTGACTGTCGTATAGAGCATAGGGCTTTGGCATGGTATTTCAATACCATGAGCTGCCATGTATAGGTGAACAGGGAAGGGCTTATAGCAGTTTATTGTTGTGAGATATAATCTAGCCTGCAGCCATTGGACAATGAAATAAAACGTTCCCCATGAAACATCAACATAACAATAAACAGCAACCTAAGAATAACAACATTGGGGCCGAGAAACATGGTCCCAATATAACTTGAAAGGAGCCAGTGCTGTGAGTATCGGACGGATCAAAAAGAAGTCCATCACGAGCCATTCCACCCTCACAAGTGAGGGGTATAGGACAGGACACAGGCAATGTCCGTCCACTAATATAAGGCATCACTCATTGGTGTATTGCAAAAAGAGAAACATGCTGATTGGGTGGGTCACAACCCAGATCCCCTGAAGCCAGTGGTGTGCTTCTGTCTGGTGCCAGAACGGGTCATTCAAAGGCATCACAGCCAATTTAGGCATACTGAAGGCCAGAGCAACAGAAGAGACCCCCAGTATCGAACAATAGTCAGTTTAGGTAAGTCACGTTCGCCAAGGGCTCAGAAGATCAGTCTGCTAGGTTGTCATAGGGTATAAGTATAGGACGTGTCAGCTTGGTGGCCGAACCTCCCTTTGGTCCTGCTCCAGTCCATTCGGGGCCAGCCACCCATTTTCCATTGAGTGTGCATGGTGAGAGCACGTTGAGCTAGTGGCTCGGTGGATTGAGCAGTACAGTGTTCCGGCTCTTCTGGCATCTGAGGCGACCAAAACGCCTTCTTCTAAAAAATTGCCATGTCTCCCAGGGATCTTGCTGCCGGGAACTTGAGGTAGTGGCGGTGGTCAGAGCCAAGCAATTCATCACATATCGTGTTGAAACCTCATTGGCGCCTTGCAACCTCCAATGGAAAAGTCATTAAAGATCCAAAACTTTGCTTTCTCTAGTTTTATGGTGCTCATCGCAAAATATGCTTTCAGGATAGTTTCTTTATGTCGAAAATTGGGGAGGCGAAATGTGATAATTCAGGGTCTTTTGCCAATTTGAGGTTTGAGAGCAGGCGCATGGTGAGCCCGTTTGATGGAAAGGCTACGTGGTCAGTTAGGTTCAATTTGTCTTGAAAGAAATTGTACAAGACATGTTCAATGTCTGTGCCTTCCAAGTTCTCAGGAACTTCGACCGTCGCAGATTATTGAGATGTGACCTGTTTTCCTGGTCATCAACCTTTGCTCCGAGGCACTAGACCTCCTTAATGAGTGTGTCGGTTGTCTTCAAGCACGCGTATGCATCTCTCGTTCTCTGTGGTATGTTCCACTTGGAGGTCGAGGCGACTATTAATATCCTTGAGTTCCTTCATTATATCCTGCACCTTGCCATAGGTTTCCTGTGTGCGCTGTCTGATGTTCTTGTAGTTGCATGGGAGTAATGGTACAGTGGAATGAGTATTCGCAGTCTCTGCTTCTGAGTCCGAGGAGAGTTGAGACATAGCCCTCCAGGGCTATCACATGTAGCCTGTAGCCATGCAAGTATGGTAATGACCAGGTTAGGAATGAAAGTTCATTTGCCGGTTTATCTCCTTTAATTTCCTTCCAATTGCGAGTAAAGTCGGCTCTTCTGGCTGTAGTGCAGTTTGTGGTGATCAGAACATCATGCAAGGCATAGTGGAGTAAGCAGTGCTGCTTGTACGGAAGAGCGTATGCGTATTACCTTTCTTGCCTTTTAATTTGGTGTGTTCTGTTCACTGGTTGCAGCGTGTCTCCAACTGTCTGTTGCAATTGTAACCGCAGCCTAGATAGAGGGCCTGCAGGTACACTGAAGAGAAGGTGCTGGGTTTGCGAGCCGCTTCAATTGTGGTTCAGACTACACATTGGCGGCTGCACTCACCTGATCTGGTAGTCCGGGGATCAGTGACGTCCCGATGCGGTCCCTGTGAGAAATCCAAAGTAATGGCTTTAGAGAGGCTACCATTATGCTTGGGCTCTGGCAATACTAGGCAACATGACCACATGAAGGGTTAATTAGGTTGTCAGAGAAAGAAGGGTAATTGACAGTTCACTTGGCCAATCAGGGAGACACTTCCTTGTCCGGAGGCATGCTGATGTCAACAAATGGTGTTTTGTTTTTGTCTGGTTGCCAGGAAACGGAGTCCGGGGAGTTGAAATCCGACGGTTACGAGTGGGCTTATTGACGGCCTGAAATGAAGGAGAAAGTTACGTGAACTTAAAAAGAAATTCAGTTGCGCCGTTGTGCTTTAACCCAGTTTTAGCCCAGTTCCTGTTGAGCAAACGTATAAATTGCTAATCAGTTACATCTTGAAGAAGCTGAGGCCCCGTGTGCGGAGGAGGCCTGAAGGGAGACGCTGAAATCCGTTACGGCAACGGAGCTCCAGGAGCCATTTTAGAAGGTAAAGAAACAAGGCTCCGTGTGTGTGGAAGAAGCAGATCGGGAAGGTTTCGCGAAACGCCCGAACAGCGGTTCGTGTTATTTATGCATGAAGAGGGAGAAGGATAGCAAAGTGGACGACCGAACTTCACGGCCCAGAAGCTGTTAAGAGGGGACAGATCTCCCAGCAGTCTTATCCGAGGGATGATCAGCTGTCTGAGGGAAGAGTCGAATACCCGGAAACCAGTGAACAGCTGACAGAGTAAACGTACTGAAGAGGGCGTTTACGAACAAGCAGATGCAGTGAAAGCCACTCAAATAAACAAACAAAGGTACGCGGATGTGAGAGAGTGTGGAGAGCGACGTATAGAAAGAGCACAGGCAGAAGGCGAAGTGGCACGTGTAATACACTTCCTTGTAAGACAAATAAAGGATGTGAATGGAGATATTACCGAAAGACCTGTGGAACGTTTAAGAATAGAAAGGAAGATTATATAATATTGAGTCAAGGAAAAGAAGGAAGGACTTATCCCTATAAAAGTGTTAAAGAAACAGACACAGTTTTTTTTGGGTTACAAGAAGGAGTCTAAAAGCAAGTAAAGAATGAGTTTATAACCCAGATCATTTAAAAATAGACAGAGAAACAGAGAACGTATATCAAGGAGGGTAGTGAGAGACTATAGCCTGAAAACACTTAATGACAAGAAGAAAAGGAGAAAACAATACAAAAAGACCAGTTGTGTTAAAAGTGAACTGAATAGTGACTTTGTATAAAAAAATTAAACATCATTCAGAGACTTACCTGAGTTTGGCGACATTTCCGAAGTTATTTGAAGGTATTTTCCCTCGGCCGAAGAGTGCTCACCGGGAGTCAAGACTTGTATCCTTTTCCTAAGAGAAAGAATGAGAAAGATTAATAGAAAGTTAACCTTAATAAAAGTTGTTTCATAAGCAAAAATAACACTCTGTATATTTATTTACAAGCTAGAGAGGGCCATTCTCACAATTTGGTGTCAGAAGTGGGATATGGCAGAACACCATGGAAGAACTTATTAAAACACTAAGTGAAGGGCAACAACTACTCCAGCAAGCTTTACAATTACAGAATCAGCAGGCCCAAGCAGACAGACAAGCATTTCAACAGGCTATACAACTTCAACAAGCGCAGTTAATAGAGGCAACCAATGTACGTAGACATTCGCAAGTTCCAGCATCAGTCCTACAAAAATACTCTCCAGGAGAGGACCCAGCTTACTTCTTTGTGAATTTTGAAAGAGTGGCGAGGAATGCTCAATGGCCTAATGAAAGCTGGTGCCATTATATAGCACCCCTCATGACTGGCGAAATGCAAAGTGCGTACCAGGCCGCCAACCCAAGTGGAGAAACGCCATATGCAGACATGAAGAGAGTAGTCCTGGAACGTTTGGGACATGATGAAGAGGCCTATAGGATAAAGTTTCGAGAGATCAAATTACAACCGGAAGAAACACCACGACAGCTATTCTACAGGGTCAAAGAAGTAGGAGACAAATGGTTACAGACAAATATCAGCACAGTTCATGAGATGTCAGAAAAAATTGTTATGGAACAGTTTATTGAAGCCCTGCCTTTACCAATGCAACGTTGGGTCCGACAACATCACCGACCCAGCCTTGTTGAAGCTGTTAACATGGCGTCCGCCTATCAAAAGGCTGGACAGGGTCGGACCATGACATATGGGTTGAATATCAAAACACCTGCAAACTTGAATAACACTTCTATCCGACCAGCGACTTCGATAAGATGGCCTAACTCAATGCTACGGAAAATGGAGTGGGAACCCTCTAGAGTTCGACCAACCAGTGAAAGTCCTGCAGGAATTTGAGCCTCTTCTGTAATGCCTAAAGGAATACAATGTTTTGACTGTGGTGAATGGGGGCATTTAGCAAGAATGTGTCCCAAACGAGTTAAAGTAGAACCCATGGATGTGGGAAACTTGGAAGTCTTTAAAGAAGAAGAGTGTCAAGAAGCAGCAACAGCTCCAAAATCATCTTATTCCTATATCTGCGAGGCTAAGGTGGATGGGAAGCCCACAAGAGCCATGGTGGATACCGGCAGCTTACAAACAGTAGTAAGTACAGATTTGGTGGTGAATACCGGGGACTCAAATAAGCAAATTCCCATACGATGTGTTCATGGTGATGTAAAACCGTACCCTACCAAAGAGATAAATTTGAAGGTGGCTGGGGAACAAATGGAGGTACGAGCCGCTGTTATGACAGTATTGCCAGAGCCTCTACTAATTGGTTCCGATGTCCCTAACATTTCCCGAATTATAAAGAAAATAGAGAAAGATTGGTTAAAAACTGCCCCTTTTTATCAAGAAGAACTTTCTGTAGTGTCAAACAAAGAAAGGAAAAGAAAGTATATATTAAAGAAGTTGAAGAAGGAGTGGGCAGAGAAAAATGTTTGTCCCATTGCAGTCGAATGGAAAATTGATGAAGGGGGTGATAGTTTCAGAATGGCACAAGAAGTAGATCCGTTATTAGGAAATGCTAGGGCAGCTGTTCAAAAAGAGATGACCGGAAATGGACCTTGCTTTATACAGGAAAGGGGTCTATACTATCGAGCCATTAAGGATGCCACAGGAGCTACTATAAAACAATTACTCGTCCCCAGTAAATACTATCAAACAGTCATGGAAGTGGCTCACCTGCAGATAGGTGAAGGACATCTGGGGACCGAGAAAACCACGCAGAAAATTCTGGCAAGGTTCTACTGGCCAGGTCTATATGCCCAGGTAGCTCGCTTCTGTCAGGCCTGTCCAGAGTGTCAGAAGAAAAACAAAGCGAATGTGAAGAGAGCCCTCCCTCAACGCATGCCGGTGGTATTGGAACCATTTAATAGGATAGGCTTAGATATTGTTGGCCTCTTAGAACCCTCCTCAAGAGGACATTAGTATATATTGGTGGTTGTCGACTATGCCACGAGATATCCAGAGGCGTTTCCTCTTAGATCTACTAATGCTCAGAGTATCTGTGATGCATTAATTCCGTTTATCACCAGAGTGGGAATTCCAAAAGAGATTGTCACGGATCGTGGATCTAATTTTATGTCGGCTGTTATGGAGCAGGTTTGTGGAATTCTACAAATGAAACATTTAAAAACGGCGGTTTATCATCCCCAAACCGATGGCCTTGTTGAGAGGTATAATCAAACGATTAAACAGATGCTACGCAAAACAGAAGATCCCGGAGGCAAGAATTGGGACAGGCTGTTACCCTGGATACTTCTCACACTCCGGAATACCCCACAGTCCTCCACGGGGTTTTCACCTTTTGAACTTCTGTTTGGAAGGTCAGTGAGAACCCTCCTAGACATCTTGAGAGAAAGTTGGGAAGAAGAGCCTACTCAAGAGATCTCTTTAACTGAATATGCCCATCAGCTTAAAGAAAGGGTGGAGAAGTTACAGAATATTGCCTGAGAAAACCTGTTACAAGCATAAACGAAGCAAGAATACTATTATAATCGGAATACATAGTTAAGGACCTTCCAGAAGGGAGATAAAGTGTTAGTCTTACTGCCGACATCCGAAAATAAAATGTTGGCAGCTTGGAGGGGACCATATGTGGTGGAGGAAGTCCTAGGACCCCTAACCTACAAGGTGAGACAGAATGACAGAAAATTTCCAACACAAACATATCATGTAAACCTACTTAAAAAATGGGTAGAGCCTATACCCACTGTGACGTTGATCAATACCAAGGAAGTTCATATCAAACACTTTCCCCAGTTAAAAGAAGAAGTTGGACTGGAAGCCTTAAACATAAATAAAGATTTGGCTGAAAATCAGAAGAATGAGATTATGGATCTAGTCAAGAAATATTCAAAGACATTTTCTATGTTACCAGGAAGAACGAAGATGGCATGTCACCGTATTATAACTCAACCTGGAGAAATAGTAAGAATAAGACCTTATAGAATTCCGGAGGCAAAGTTACAATCGATCAATAACGAGATTAAGGAGATATTGGAAATCGGAGTGATTGAATCTCCCCATAGCGAGTGGTCATCACCCATTGTTTTGGCTCCAAAACCGGATGGTACGGCTCGTTTTTGCATGGATTTTAGGAAGCTGAATGAGATCTCTAAATTTGATGTCTATCCCATGCCCAGGATAGATGATTTGCTGGATAAGTTAGGCAAAGCAAAATTCCTGACAGCCATCGACCTAACAAAAGGGTACTGGCAAATACCTCTACATACAGACAACAAAGAGAAGACGGCTTTTGCAACCCCTCAGGTTTATTTCAATTTACAGTATTGCCTTTTGGGTTGCATGGTGCCCCGGCGACCTTTCAGAGGCTTATGAATACAATTGTTAAAGGACATGAAAATTATGTGGGAGCGTATCTTGATGATATTATTGTCTTTAGTCAGTCTTGGAATGAGCATTTGGCCCATCTGGAGAATGTTCTTCAACTATTGCAAAGGTCTGGTCTCCACATAAATCCTAAAAAGACCTTTGTAGCCAACTTCTACACCAAATATTTTGGCTACTTTGTTGGACAAGGGGTAATTAAGCCACAAGAAGAAAAACTGAGCGCTATAAAAAAAATTACAATTTCCTACAAATGTCCGACAGGTCCGAGCTTTTCTGGGTTTTGTTGCATATTACAGAAGGTTCATACCACATTTTTCGACATTGGCTTCACCACTGACCAATCTCCTGAAGAAGTCGTCTTCAACAAAAAAAGAGTGGTTCTCATCTGAGACAGAGAATGCTTTCAATAACCTGACGAAGGCTTTATCAGAAAAAGCAGTCTTACACTGTCCAGATTTCTCAGCCCCATTTTATTTACACACAGATGCCTCGGGGACAGGTCTTGGAGCTGTGTTGTTCCAGAATCAAGGTAAAGCAGAAAGACCTGTTCTTTTCATAAGCAGGAAGTTACTTCCTCACGAGCTGCACTACGCTACGATCGAAAAAGAATGTCTGCCGTGAAATGGGCCATCGAGGCATTGCGCTACTACTTATTAGGCAGAGATTTCACACTAGTGACAGACCATGCGCCTCTTGTGTGGTTAGCGCGGAATAAGGACACTAATCCCAGAGTCCTTAGATGGTTTCTCTAACTTCAACCTTTTACTTTCAAGACGATACATCTTCCGGGAAAATTAATGGCACAAGCAGACTTCTTGTCCCGTAACACTCCCCTTCCCGAGCGTAAGGGCCTAGAAGGGGGGGTGTGTGAGAAATCCAAAGTAATGGCTTTAGAGAGGCTACCATTTAGCTTGGGCTCTGGCAATACTAGGCAACATGACCACATGAAGGGTTAATTAGGTTGTCAGAGAAAGAAGGGTAATTGACAGTTCACTTGGCCAATCAGGGAGACACTTCCTTGTCCGGAGGCATGCTGATGTCAACAAATGGTGTTTTGTTTTTGTCTGGTTGCCAGGAAACGGAGTCCGGGGAGTTGAAATCCAACGGTTATGAGTGGGCTAACTGACAGCCTGAAATGAAGGAGAAAGTTACGTGAACTTAAAAAGAAATTCAGTAGCGCCGTTGCGCTTTAACCCAGTTTTAGCCCCGTTCCTGTTGAGCGAACGTAAAATTGCTAATCAGTTACATCTTGAAGAAACTGAGGCCCCGTGTGCGGAGGAGGCCCTGAAGGGAGACGCTGAAATCCGTTACGGCAATGGAGCTCCAGGAGCCATTTTAGAAGGTAAAGAAACAAGGCTCCGTGTGTGTGGAAGAAGCAGATCGGGAAGGTTTCGCGAAACGCCCGAGCAGTGGTTCGTGTTATTTATGCATGAAGAGGGAGAAGGATAGTAAAGTGGACGACCGAACTTCAAGGCCCTGAAGCTGTTAAGAGGGGACAGATCTCCCAGCAGTCTTATCCGAGGTACGATCAGCTGTCTGAGGGAAGAGTCGAATACCCGGAAACCAGTGAACAGCTGACAGAGTAAACGTACTGAAGAGGGCGATTACGAACAAGCAGATGCAGTGAAAGCCACTCAAATAAACAAACAAAGGTACGTGGATGTGAGAGAGTGTGGAGAGCGACGCATAGAAAGAGCACAGACAGAAGGCGAAGTGGCACGTGTAATACACTTCCTTGTAAGACAAATACAGGATGTGAATGGAGATATTACCGAAAGACCTGTGGAACGTTTAAGAATAGAAAGGAAGATTATATAATATTGAGTCAAGGAAAAGAAGGAAGGACTTATCCCTATAAAAGTGTTAAAGAAACAGACACGTTTTTTTTTGGGTTACAAGAAGGAGTCTAAAATCAAGTGAAGAATGAGTTTATAACCCAGATCATTTAAAAATAGACAGAGAAACAGAGAACGTATATCAAGGAGGGTAGTGAGAGACTATAGCCTGAAAACACTTAATGACAAGAAGAAAAGGAGAAAACAATACAAAAAGACCAGTTGTGTTAAAAGTGAACTGAATAGTGACTTTGTATAAAAAAATTAAACATCATTCAGAGACTTACCTGAGTTTGGCGACATTTCCGAAGTTATTTGAAGGTATTTTCCCTCGGCCGAAGAGTGCTCACCGGGAGTCAAGACTTGTATCCTTTTCCTAAGAGAAAGAATGAGAAAGATTATTAGAGAGTTAACCTTAATAAAAGTTGTTTCATAAGCAAAAATAACACTCTGTATATTTATTTACAAGCTAGAAAGGGCCATTCTCACAGTCCCTCAACCTCCTTTCTCTCTTTTCAAGTCATTGCATCGCAGCCGCTCCACCCAGAGCACACAGCGTCCCCAGCAGCATCAGGCGTCACACAGTGCCTCAATTTGCTGCAGCTACCAACCACGCGGCATCAGGTGCCACACAGTGCCTCAATTCGCTGCAGCTACCAACCACGATCCCAAGCAATCGGTGAGCCAAAACCATCCTTGAAACAGCAACAGGAGATCAGGCAGACATGCAACCCTCGTCAAAGATTACATCCCACACGGTGGCGATCTGTGTCGGGCATAATCAGAACGGGCCTGTCGGTTCACCTCAGAGTTACGTTAACCCACGGGCATCTTGCCCCAAGTCTGATGATTTTGCAACTAGTGCAAAGAATCCCTATGTTTGGAATCAGGGGTCAGGCATAAGGAGAGCACAGGAAGGTGCTGGCATGGGCAGGTGCTCTGGCCCCAGGTCCTTTCTGGTCCTAACATATCAAAATAGGGAGTTGCCCTTTTGCTACTTTTGTCCCTTAGCTGCAGACACTCAGGCTGGATGACCAGCCGAGATCCAATAACAAGGGAGGCAGTCTGCCACAGGACCCTCCAGGAGAAAATTAGAGTGTTTAGGATGTGTTCTGGACTTGCAGGCCGTGTCCTGGGTGTTATAGGCCTGGGGAGCTTTGTTTTGAGGCAGATCCCTCACAGGGTGCACAAGATCCACTGGGAATGTAGAATTCTGCAAAAAATCACATGACTTTAAAATGATCTTCCAGTCACATGATATCGTCACAGGACACTCTGGGAGCCCAACAGGGTGATTGATATGTCTTACAGACTTGCAGGCAGTGTCCTGGGTGTTGTAGGCTCAGGGAGCTTTGTTTTTGAACCCGGACCCACAGACAGAGCTGCTGTCTAAAGCCTGCACCTGTAACGTGGAGATTGTCATGTGAAATGGACCTATATAGTGCTCTTCTTCCAAGATTATAGGCCTCACTGCAAGTGTCTCAGTAATAAAAGAGGGAAGGGGTCCTGTTAGTGGGATGGCAGGAGACGCAGATGTGAAACCTGTGGTGTTGAGGGGTGCATATTAGAGTTTATCTAGACCTGAGTGCTGTTCTAATTCTCTGGAATTGGTGGAGACACCTGAGAATATGTTATTGGAAGGTGAAAGCCCATGATCTGCTAGAATAGAGCGTTTTGGGTCTAGTGAACCACTGATGTGGGGGAGTGTGTAAAGGTAGTAGCGGCTAGGCCTAATGGTGGCTGTTGTAACGCTCACCTGGTATCCACGGGGATGTCACTCAGGCTCTTCTGACCCCTTACGTCCTCGAACCCTTCCCTGGAGGGTATTCGACTGGAGACTGGGCCTGAAACACAGGATTGGTATAGTTTAACTCCCTATTGTCTCTGTGTGCTTGAACCCCTTCTTCCCTGGGATCCAACCTTTCCCTTTGATCCACAGCTCACCTTGTTTTCTTGGATAGTGTGCTCTCCGTCCTGCCTTCAGCGCAGGGGCGCGTTGATTGGTGCTGCCTAGTTACTTCACTGGCAAGTGTCCGACAGGTAAGTATAATGAGTCTTTTGAACAGTTCTCTAACTTCATTCCTTTCCTTCCTTAGATGATGGCCGGCGTCCAGGGATGGCGGCGTGCTGCTGAGATGATGTCATGATGCCTACCTCCAAGGAGCCAGGTCTGACCCAGCAACCCCAGAGGCAGGCATCACTTCCCCCAGGGGAGTGCCAGCGGGCCCAAGCTGGGGCCCTTTGGACACAGTCCTGGCGCCTTAGGCGCCAGGCTCATGTTGGACCTCTGTCCTGGCGCCTTAGGCGCCAGGTTCATAAAGCTAGACATGTGTTCAAGTGTTTTACTGTGCACTTACCTGATGCAGACCATGCTGCCACATCCAGGCCCTCTTGAGGCCTGAATGGAACTACTTTACCTGTGGGACTACTTTCTACCCGGGTGTAGTCGGGGAAGGATACATACCTGATCGGAGGAAGGATACACACTTGGAACTTCTTCCAAAGCTATTTAAACCACACCCGATCAGCAACTCACGCTTCGCGTTGTTCTGCTCCTCGCAGCTGGACGCTCACCGTGTCAGCTCCTGAATCTAGACTTCAGCCACGCCTGTCAGCATCCTGGGTCACCTGCAAAGGGAGACAAGAGACCTTACCAGCTAATCTGCACCACGGAGACATCACACCGACGATTCTGAAAAGGAAGACATCATTTTTAAAAGCATTTCGTTACGATCGCTGCAGCGCTGCATTTCACTCACCTTTCCTGGGTGCCTCCATCTTCAGCAGCGATCATCCGGATACACAGCCACTTCCCAGAGCCTAGAGAAAAAGACAAGAATAAGAGGTGCGAGAAGGAAGGGAATAAGACTTACCTGTTGGGTCATTCCCATTTCATTTCGGGTCTTGCCGCTTCCAGGCATTTTCCGGACCCCGGCCACTATGGGGAAAAAAGACAAAGACATTGAATGAGCGTATGCAAAGACAGTTCCCGAGCGCTCATCCAGAACTAACCTGCCATTTACTGGAACTGGAACTGCACGTTTCACTTCGGGTCGGCGCCATATCTCCGGCATTCCGAACCCCGGCCCCTAAGGGGAAAAAAGACATAAGCATTAGCGCTTGCTGCAAAAAGACAATGAACGTTATTATTAAGCTTGGACTTTTGAACTTGCAACAGAACTTTTACAGAGCCTTACCTGAATAGTCAAGCTTACCTGAACTCCCATCAATCCTCAATCCAGTGAAGTAACTGGGTTTCAACGCGCCCCTGCATCAGAAGCAGGATGGAGAGCTCATCCTTCCTGACCCTAAGGTGAGACTTCACGGGGAATCGTGGAAGGGTATCGTGGAGGGTTGGAAGAGAGTGGGAGGCTTGAGCATAACTCAGTCAGTAGGTAATACTCCCTTTTCACGCACAGGGGAATATTCCTGCGAGCCGGAGAAGCCAGAGTAGAGGGCCCTTCCTGTCCATCTTCAGAGTCCTGCGCTTCACCATTGAAGAAGCATCAGCACTCGAAGCCAGACCTGCGCCTCCGTGGGAATCAGGTGAGCGTTACAGATGAGTAGCACTGAAGGTGAGTGAGAGCGCGATGCGCGATGCACCCCTTTCGTATTTGCATTGAACTGAGTTATTTTTCTGTGTCTTTTAGGTGCCGCGACGTTTTCAGCGTGGATGCCGGTTATGAAGAACAAATGCGGTGGGTAAGCGCGGTATGCGGCGCCCCTAGATGTTTCCACGCTAACCTGGAGTATCTTTTCCCTCTTGCAGATGGATGAGAAGTTCTGGAGACAGAGTTCCCCCAGAGTGGCTGGGATTCAGGTAAGCGTTTGAAGCTCGTACAGTATTTAAACATAAGCGAAGATTTGCAGAATGCTTACTAATGCCTTTTTTCTGTTCTTTTCCCTTGTCCTTAGGAAGCGGCGTGCTGGGATGGGAATGACACCGCCGAAGATGCCCGCAGAACAGAAGGAGCGATGACTGATGGGCAGAAGCGCCGCAAGGTAAGGCTGTTCCTAACGGCGTTCTTGTTCTTGCAGGAGCTGAGCGCAGAAGAAAGATTCAGGCCTACTGGAGACCGATCCGAACACGGTGAGTGTCACGCTGCAGGTGCAGAAAACGCAAAGCTTGTTTCTCAGCCTGGGTGTGGCTTAAATAGTTTCTGGGTATCCCAGGTGCCTCTGGGCTGAACCAAACCCAAAAGACTAGACCGCACATGCAGTGCTGGGAACCGAAATATGTGGGGGCATCCATTTTGTCCCCATCAATGCACTACAAGTCCAATCCCCAATGTTATCCTATGGGAGTGAGTGAGTCTGGTGCCACAAGCGCCAAGTCTGACTCCAAGTGGGTCTTTGGAGGGATGGAGAGGCCTTTGAGGGCCATGTAGGTGATGGTGGCCTGGCTCCAGCCTGACATCTTGGAGGGCTGGGGACATGAGGGGCAGGAATCATGACAGCTGTGTGCAGCGGTTTTGTCTGTGTGCAGTGTAAGAAGATTTTAGTGGTGACAAGCAAGGGATACAAGCTGTGTGTTTAAGGAGCATTGGGCGCCAACTGGTGCAAGCTAATAGGTGCTATCCTGGAAAATGATTATTACAGTCTGTTATATGTTTCTGGTGAAATGTATTAAATTCTGTAACGGTTATGTGGGTTTGGCCCAGCTGAGTTCCATTATACAATGGTCTTTTCCTCTGGGTATATGTTGGTTCCTGGTGATTTATATGGGCAATTCAGGGGGATAGCTCTGCGGTCTAATGTCTGACTTTGTAAGGTGCAGTATGTGCAATCTGGGAGGATAGTTCTGCTGTCTAAAGCTGGACCACATACGGTACTGTATGTTATATTATGTTATGGGGGTATATTCCATGCTTCACTGCCATTTGTAAGGTAAACTAACCGCAAACAATAATACTAGCAGGGACATGGATGTAGCAATTAGGATCTGACCTAATTCACTCAGTTAACCATTCAGGGAATGACAAAAGCTCATAGTGTGGTAATTGAGCGAAGAGACAGAAGGTGAAGAGACAGATCAGCCATGAGAGAGTGCCACTGCAGCCTTGCAATCAAGGTGCAGCAGTAGTGGGACCCTGCAAGAAAAGCCACACCCATTACTAGTTACTGGAAAGGGATAGTACTAGACCACTGGAGTCGTAGCGGAAGGGAGGATTGATAAAAAAGTGATAGGCAAAATCTTTAATTCTCAGTTTGGGGACTAGTATCCAGAAACCTTCGAAGATACTGAAGAAAATAACCAGATCAAAAGTGAAAGAAGGGGAATGCTAGCTGGGAGCTATAGTCATATCATAACACTGGTGGAACAGCTCAGACACCAGGGGAGAGTTGTGCTTGTAAACAGTCCAAGAGCAAAGGGTTTTGGAAATGAATGTCCTCTATAAAACTAAAATCAACTCTGGTGTGTATATGATGTGGAGGTGAAAACATATATGCCGTTTGTAAGGCGTGCTGACTATGCCACACTTCCATCAAATGTGATTATCTCAATATCTGTATCGGGGGACTGCACAATGACTTCCCGCAAGTGTTGGGAACCATGGGCCTATCTGAGCGACAGTCTGATGACCTCCCCCACATCCAGTGAGATCCCCCTTGGCAATCCAAATCATTATTCCCTAGCATATGTTAATTAGTCCAATCCACTTTCCACGTTGCTTCAGGAATTCTGTTGCGGGCAGGTGTGTCTCCTGGATCATTGCCAAATGAATGTTATGTCTCCGGAGAAATAATCCCACCCTGCACCTCTTGGCGTAATTATTTAAGCCTTGAACCTTCAACGACATTACGACCATATCAACAATTCTCCAACTGGAAAGTACAGAAATGCCACACTCATATGCTCCACATGCTCATTGTTTTAAAACACGTAACCATAGAAACGTACAACTCCCAACACTAACCCTCGTTACTCCAAGACAGGACCCCCAATCTTGACCGCCACATAGAAACTGACAACTTCCAATGCCAACCTTCCCAGCTCCACGAGGGGACCGCTCCCCCCCTCAACTTGTCTCCCAATTGAATGTATCTGCATCCGTGTCCTTGTCTCAGACTGGAACAAAGAGAGAACCAAGTGGAACATCAACAGTAAAGGCAGCTGCACCCTTCAGATCCTCCCCGTACCTCAGAGACAGCCAATGGGAGAGAGGTCACTGTAAAAGAATGATACGGTTATAGAACACATCAATCATGAGGGGATCACTCATGCGCACCCTTAACACAAGCACCCCAACACTACAGCATACTCCAGTGAGTGCGTTGGAGAGAGCCCCATAATATGACTTTAGAAAATCGTCAGCATATAAGCCAACTGCCTTCTGACTAGCTTAATTGTCATGTAAATAAAAACAACAGAGGCGAGTGTTTGACAGCTTTAGGCCGGGGGCTGATATCAGGTATAATGCCTAAAAGGGAATCAGGTCCCATGTTAGCAACCACCCCTTCAAATGATCAGTTCCGTTCATTGGGGTGCCACCACTTAGTCACCATTGGAATCTCTAGGGGTCAGTAATGTCTCACCCCTCCAGCCCCACAGGGATCTAGTCCGGCTCTAATGCAGAATCCAACGCCTTCCATTCACACCACAGGTTCAGTCATTTGTGTGGTGGAGAGGAGTGGTGGAACACAACTTGCATTACCAGTGCCTCCTTTCTTTTCCACCATACAATATGATATGATGAGTTATTTATAACGTGCCTGTACACAAGTGTTTATCTAGGCACGAAAAGACAATGTAGGGAGAATGAAGCAAACGATCTTACTAGGCCTTGTGTCAATCAGATTGTGCAAGTGCGTGTTGGGGGGGTGAAAGGGAAGTGCGGTCAGGGCAGCAGTTGTTCTGATGAAGTGCAGCTGGGGGAACCGGCTGTGGTAAGTCCGAGAAAAAAATAATGCATACTAGTGCCCCAGCATTTACACCGGCATGGATTTTCTGGAGATCCCTATCAGGTCCACATAAGGATCCATTGTAGATGCTGCCTGCCATGCTCGCATGGCAGGTACTGTGTACAATTAGAAATAAATGCTGCCCGATATGCTGCCATGTCGGCCAGTGTTTACTTTTAATTGCATGGTAAGCAGTGCTCACAATGAAAATTAAATGCTGCCCAACTTGCCAGCACGACAGGAAGGGTTTAATTGTAATAGGGAGCCCTGCTTTCAATGTAAGCATGGCAAATGGTGCTCACAATGAAAATTAAGCACTGCATGGCATATGAGCATGCAAAGCAGCATTTGCTCACTCTGCAAGGCGGAGTGCAAAAGTGCAGGGCAAAAGGCAGCATACACACATGCACGCCACCTTTTGCCCTGCACATTTGCACTCTGCAATGCAAATGGTGAAAATTCGGCAGTGGGGACCCGTGCACGCCAGTGCATATAGGTCCCCACCACTGAATTTACTGGGATATCGAAAATGAGCCCTATGTGATATTCCATCCTGTAGCATAAAAACCTAATTATTTTACCAATCATGATGAAAAACGAGTTATTTCTATTTGAGGGAAATAAAATGTTAAATAGATATTGGCCCTCTTTACAAGTTTGACTGTATTTTTCCAATGATTCTGTGGATCCAGTGGAACCGTTTACGGCAACCATAACCGCAGAATCATCGGCACATCACAACATCGCGGGAGTGTGCATTCCGGCAAGCCGGAAATGGTTCTACCGCCATGACCGAAACACTGTCATTGCCTGGTGAAATCGGTTACACTGCCAGCATTAATGCCGGTCGCACCGTTTATGGCATGTTACTTACAGATCCACCAGCAACGGAAACGTCATTACTGGAACTGGAAGTTCGCTGGCAGCCATTTTGGAAAACACAATCCACTTAAAATCTCCTAGTTCCTGTAGCTATCCGGACACACAGACACTGGCATTGCACCAGCAGCGATGGTATCTAGGATCAGAGATAGATGGCAACGGTAGCCACGCTTTTCTGAACAGGAACTGACCATCCTAACAGACAGCATTGTCCAGCATGCTGCAGAACTGTTTGCCACGGACCATCGACACTGTACACATCCCAGAAAAAATGTCATCTGGGAGGAGCTGGCGCAGAAGGTGTTAGCCGTGGGACCCATACCATGCACAATACATGACTGCCAAAAGCTGTTGGATGACCTCCACATGAGGGTCCGCAACCTGCTGTCGGCCCACTATAAGTAGGACCACCTCACCAATTAAACTAATGCCATGGCAGAGAAATGCATCAGTGTGCTGCACCTTGAAGGG
Source organism: Ambystoma mexicanum (assembly GCF_040938575.1). Taxonomy (NCBI): domain Eukaryota; kingdom Metazoa; phylum Chordata; class Amphibia; order Caudata; family Ambystomatidae; genus Ambystoma; species Ambystoma mexicanum. Next base: position 315,005,459 of record NC_090921.1, on the reverse strand, counting down.
ATCAAGGGAGTGGAAGCAGCGTAGAATGCTGTAGGGACACCTGGAGAGGGCGGTGAGTACAATGTGCCACACCAAAACAATTACAGCGGGCATGCAAATGAAGTGCACAACACACAGAGACATGCCCAACTGCATGACAGCAGACCACATCCAACCCATACAGTGTGCAACAAACCATGGACGTTGGCCAAGGGTTCAATAACATTGCCCCTCCAAACATCCAAACAAAAATGTGCCCACATGAGTACTGGTCGTGTGCAGACATTGACGGCATGAGAAGCATCACATACACAAGACACACACCCTCCAAGGCAGCACGCATGCACCACAAGCAATCTGCCCCTGTAACATACTCACATGGAAGCACACATCCAAAGCATCCTGACGTACCTGATGTAACTGTCACTGGCATGGTTGACTGCCTACCTGTCAGACAGGCACACCCAAGTGCAATAGTGCCCTTCCCTCATTACCCACCTGTGGTGTCTCTTAGGGCACCATTCAATCGCCATGGCCTCCCAACAGATATCTTGCCCCTCTGGCCTACTCCACCACCACCATTGCACCCTACTTCCAGTGTTATGCTGATGACACACCGCTCAACTCCAATCTGGCATCCTCTGCTTCCTCGCCATCATCTCTCGTACATGAGTGCCTGACTGCTAATCATGCTTTGTGCTCTGCTGACGATCCCTGCCTGAATGCCAGTGAGACAGAGAAGCCCCTCATTGTGACACCTGCGCCCTGTTACCCACCCACTCCCTGGCCAACCTCCATGGGCCCCATTCCCCACACCCGCCTGAGAGGCTACAGACCTTGGTGTCATTTTGACTCATCCCACACCTCGCCTCTGCACATCATGGACCATGGCAAGAGGGCCAATTTACAGTACCAAAGCCTCAGGGAACTCCCCGTTACCTCACCCACCCCCCAGAAGCCCAATGTCACCAGAGCATAATTTCACGACTAGGCTTGACAACAGCAACAGCCTCTCCCTCAATCAACCACTTACCTCCCTGCGCCTCCTCAAACGGATCCAGAATAGTGCTGCATGAATCAACCTGGGCCTCAATCCCTGGGGCCACTCCCCTCCACCCTGGATTCACTCCACTGGCTCACTGTGACCGCAAGGATCAATTTCAGGACCCTCTGTCTCATACACAAGGCTGTCTGGGGCCTGGTCCCTCATGAGTCACACTGGTGCCAGTCCATCCTTGTCCAGTCACCCCCAGTATCCCTTATCAGCACTGGCACACCATGGACTAGCCTGGTTCTGGACCACCCCATCCTTCCAATGTACTCCGCCACCTTTCACCTCTTCCACCTGCCCATGTAGCTTCCATCAACACGTGCTCTGCCCCTTGTGGTCTCCACGGCCTGCACTACACCCCCACCCATCCCTGTCCCCTCACGCTTCCCTTCCCATTTAACCCTGCACTTGCACAGTGACATTGACACACGCCCCTGCATGGTCAAATCTCCTATTTTGTCCACCCATGTCCACCACATCTTGCTGGTGGTGACTGGAAACACTTGTGGATATGCGTAATTAAATATTGCAATGCGTGAACTGTAAACACCATGCACAGGCATCATGTCACACGCTGTTTGTACTACATGTTGCAAGGCCACACGACGGCACAGAGGTGATTAATGGCATGCCCATCTCACCCCCCACAAGCACATCATCTGACAGCGACCAAGGAGGACCAAGCCCCTCATGGGCACCCACTCAGAGGAGGAGAGCCACGCCACGGAATATCGCGGCTCAGGCAACTCTAGCACCAGCCACGCAAGGCATTGGGCCAGTCAGCATGCCAGCAGCTTACCCTGCTGCCCCAAAGCAGGCCCAGCCAGCCACCCCTGCAGCTACACCTGCTGCCCCACCTGAGGCACAGCAAGCAGCCCCTGATGCACAGCATTGTGCGCCAACAGGACGGCCACGCCCTTGCCACTCACACCAGCCTCCCATTTACATTGGTTCTTCTACAGATGACGAGGCCAGGGACACAACCAAGGGGACACCTGAACACACCCCCTACCACCGTCCCTCATTCAGCCCCTCCAACCTCCACAGCCCACCTTCACCACTCACCCCCAGCATCAGGGCCTAGAAACAGTTGTTCGCGCCTAGAAACACTTGTGTACAGGCGTGTTATAAATGCACCTGCATGGAAAGGGACACAGGGAGGGCCACATTATTGAGGTGACCTGGCTGTGCATGCATGTTGGGATGTGGATGTGTCACACATGCATTTGGTTCTGTGCGCTTGCCTGCCCTCAATTACCTTGCTGCACCCTGTGACATGTAATGCTGGTCAGGACATGTGTCGGATAAGACTCCTAAGCATAGGTTAGTGGTGATAATAAAAATAATAATAATAATTTAGCGTTTATATAGCGCTACGAACCCTCGGGTATCTGAGCGCTGCTTATTATTACCCATAGTGTGTGGTGCACATTTATCGACCTGGGAAGGATGAAAGGCTGAGTTTGTCCCTGCTGGGATTCGAACCTGCGTCAGCAGGCTCTGCATAGATGTCAAAGCAAGCGCTCTACTCGCTGTGCTATCAGACCGGCTCACCCAGTGGGGCATAGTGAGGATATGCAGTGCTTTGTGACATGGATGTGTTGCATTCTGGTACCTTTGGTGCATTACATATGCACAGCCATCCGTGCCCAGATTGTGCTGGTGTGTCCTTCCGTAGACTCATGTGGTACATGCTAGTCGTGGCCACCCACTCTTGCGTCCCTGCATTTCCATGGTGCCTGTGGGCCATGCACTGGTGACAGTGAACATCCCCCATGTCCTGGTGCACATTCAATTTGTTATGTGTGTTGATCCTTTGACTCAACCAACAGCCAGGTCCGATGTCCACCATAATGCACCATGTATTCAGGCAGCATGCTACTGCACAGGACCATGGAGTCATGTGTTGATCCTGGGAAGCGTGTGCAGCAGTGTGTGATCATCAGGTCTGTATCGCAGACTACTTGCACATTCATAGAGTGGTACAGCTTTCTGTTCTGATACACCTCCTCTGTGGCATGGGCAGACTCACCTGTCCCTGTGTCGTTGGTAGGGCGATGTGATGGGACACATGACGCAGGAGGGCATCCGGGACCTGCACAAGCACAACTGAAAATGTGGGCTGGGAGATGCCGTGCAGCTCCCCGACTGTGTGCTGAAATGGGCCTGTGGCAAGAAAACGCAGCACATACACCACCTTCAAAAGGGTTGGGGGTGGCAGTCTGGAAGTCAATGACTTATAAATAATTATAAATATAATTTTAATTATAATTGCTCATTTATAACACGCTTAATGCCAGGAGTGGTTTCTAAACCGGGATCGGGATTCGATCCTGTGTTGCCCTGGGCTGTCTTGCTTCCAAGACAAACACGCTCCCCCTGAGCTTTCTTTACTCCCCTCCTCCGCTTCCTCCTTCCTCTGCTCTGGATGTCGTCCTGGATGAGGTGCACTATTGCAAGGATGGTCTCCCTGTTCAGGCGGTAAAGTGTGTGGATCTGCCTGTCAGTCAGGGACCAGGGTGTGGCCCTTGTGCGGGGTATAGGTGCATGTGTCTGGGGCACAACTTTCTGCCCATTGTTCCTCTGAATCCTCCTTCTCATCCGCCTCATCCTCCTCCACTGCTTGTCGGTCTGTTGCTACTGTTGCACCTCCTTCTCATGGAGCTGCACTCCTGCATGCAGCAACTCCATATCCTGCTACGAGTGGCAGCTTGGATGAGTTGGAAGGTGGGTGTGGTCCTTTTCAGCAGTCCCTGTGCTCATTGTGTGCAGCTGGGTCAATTGGGTGCACTTGTGGCCTGTTCTGCCACACCTGGGCCTGGTTACCGCCTGCTCTGCGGTTATGGTGTTTCCGTCACAGTTTTCCCAGTGGCACTGACATTTTTGTGACAGTGTTTCAGGGAACTCTGCTGTTGCAATGCTCTTTGCTTCCCGGGGTGCCGTAGTTTCCGGCACTGATTCACGAGGGTCCCTCAGTTTTAGTTACTTATGTTTATGTTTATGTTTAGCATTTATATAGCGCACCAGGTACCCTAAGGCTTAAGGGCGCTTAAAAACGTCAACACACAAACAATACAGAGAACAGAAAAAATTGAACCAAATCCAAGACGGGCTCATATTCAATAATCATGCACGGATCAGGTCAGGCCTTCAGGAGAGAGAATTTCTGTAAAAAGTGCCGGCAACGGTAGCACAGTGCACGCTGTTACCGGCACTGTTGTTACTGCCATTTCATCTCATTGTGCTACGGTCTGGAATGAGTGCCGGTAATCGGAATTACTGGCACGTTGTTTCCAGATCGCCACATGAGGGCCATTGTCACGTGTGGAAACCACTGAAACACAGGTACGAGATGATGAGATGATATGATGATATGATATTATATGATATGGCATTTGTAACGCGCCTATACACAAGTGTTTCAAGGTGCGACGAGGCAGGGAGGGGGGAACAGGGAGGAAAGACAGACAACGATCCTACTAGGCCAGGTGTCATTCAGATCGCGCAAGTGCAGGGGTAGGGTGAAGGGAAAAAGTGCAAGGGGAAGGGGAGAGGGGGAAGTGCTGAACCGGGTAAGTAGAATAAAAATATAAATAATAAATAGGGCCAGCTGGTGGCAAGTGCAAGGTAAGTGCAGACAAGTGCTGGGAGGGGGGGGGGCTGTAAGGGATGCAGAGACAGTCCCGCAGTGCAGGGGTTGCCAGGGAGGCAGTGCAAGTGGAGAGTGGCTGGGCCATGGACCGAGGTCGGTGAGAGTGGCCCAGGTGCAGGTTCAGTGCAGTTTCAATGAAGAATTTCAGGGAGGCAGGAAGACTGTTCCAGAGGGAGGCCCCTGCCGCAGAGAGAGATCTACCCCCAGCTCGTTGCTTCGAGAAGCGGCTGACCCTGAGGGAGTTGGAGACAGATGAGCGAAGGGCTCGGGAAGGAAGATATTTAGGAAGAGAGAGTTGAAGGTATTTAGGCCCCACGCCCCAGAAGGCCTTGTGGACAATGCAGAGGTTTTTGAACTTAATCCTCGCAGCCACAGGGAGCCAGTGTAGAGATTTCAGTCCTGGAGAGATACGGTCCCTGGGCTTGAGGCCAAGGACAAGTCTCGCAGTCCTGTTCTGGATGAGTTGCAGAGGGCGGAGAGTAGAGGCAGGCAGATTAAGATAGAGGCTGTTACAGTAGTCCAACTTCGAGAGAACCAGGGCTCTGGAGACCGTGAGCTTCTGGGGGAAGGAGAGGAAGGGAAGAATACCTCTGAGGAGGTGCAGCTGGTAGTGAGACTTCTTAGAGACGTCAGTTATATGAGGAGAGAAGGAGAGTGTGGAGTCGAAGATGACCCCGAGGTTTTTTGCCTTGCAAGTAGGAGCAGGAAGCGGGCCAAGAGAGGCTGGCCAGAGCGCTGCATGGAAGGAGGAAGCAGGTGTGCCGATGAGTAGAATCTCAGTCTTACTGGCATTAAGGCAGAGGTCATTGGCGGCTCACCATTCCTGGATAGCAGACAGACAGTCGGAGATGAGGGAAGGAGAGGAGGAGGCCGAGGGTAGCCTGAAAATGAGCTGGGTATCGTCCGCATAGCACTGAAAGTTGGGGCAGAGAGTGGCGATGCGGTGGGCAAGGAGTGCCAGATACTGGTTGAACAGCCAGGGAGAGAGATTAGATCCCTGGGGGACACCACAGGTAGAGAAGAAGATGTCAGAGAGGAAGGACCCCAGTTGGACCTGGGAGGGTCGATTGGAAAGGAAAGAGGTCAGCCACGCCAGATCCTGACCAGTGATACCCAGGTTATCACGGAGACGGTTGAGCAGGATGGCATGGTTGGCAGTGTCAAAGGCAGAAGAGAGATCGAGCAGAATGAGAACACACGGAGTGTTGGAGTCGAGGTTCGAGAGCAGGTCCTCACGGATGTTCAGGAGAGCAGTTTCCGTGTTTCTGGCAGCTCTGAAGCCAGATTGATGGTCATGAAAACTACAAACATTTTCAGCATGGAGGTTGAGCTGGGAGATGGCCAGTTTCTCCAGGAGCTTGCCCAGGAAGGGAGTGATGGAGATTGGGCGATAGTTAGCTGGGCAGGCGGGGTTGGAAGAGGGTTTCTTAAGAAGAGGATGCACAAGGGAGTGCTTAAGGGGGGATGGGAAGACTCCAGAGGCGACGGAGTGGTTGCAAAAGTCAGCCAGGGCAGGAGCCAGGGAGTCGATGTGGTCCTTGGTAGTTTTGGAGGAGCAGGGGTAAACCTGTTTAGACGAGACTTTCATAGATCGGACTTGTCTGGAAACCTCGTCAGCAGAAAAAAGGGGAAAGGCAGAGAAGGAGGGAGGAGGGGTAGCTGCAGAAGGGCCAGAGGGAGAGCCAGGAAGAGATGGAGGGAGGTGATAGGAGGAGAGTGTGGACAGGATGTCCTGAGTTTTAGAGACGAAGTGAGAGGCCAGTGCAGTGCAGAGGGCCTGGGAGGGGACAGGAGAGGTAGAGACTGCAGCAGGGTTGGCAAGCTCCTTGCAGATTTTAAAGAGTTCGGCCGAGTTGTTAGATGCAGCAGAGATGCGGGCTTGGATAAGGGCTCTCTTCTTGGTGAGAACGGAGAGACGGTATTGCCTTTGGAGCAGGCGGCAGGCCAGTTTGTCAGAGGATGTACATGAGGCACGCCATTTCCTCTCTGCCACCCTGCACTTGCGTTTTAGGGTGACGAGATCCGAGTCATACCAGGAATTGCATTTGGCTTTGGGCTTCAGGCGGATTCTCATGACAGGGGCATAGATATCAAGACTATCAGATATAGCCGAGTGGAGTGTGGAGAGGGCTGTGTCAGGGTGGGAGTCAGCTGAAGGGGGGGGGGGCAAGAAGGTTGCAGCGAAAGCCTCAATTGACACGCGCTTCATGGGTCGGATGACCGAGAAGGTGGTTGGCAGTGATGAGGGTGGCTTTGCCTGTGGGGTAGGGAGGGTGAGGTGGGAGGATAGGAGAAAGTGATCACTCCAGGAGAGAGGAGTGGAGAGAGGGACGGAGAGGGGAAGGTCAGAAGAGATCAGAGCATCAAGAGTGTGCCCTGCAGAATGGGTAGGCCCAGACGGGAGAATAGAGAGTGAGAGAGAGTCGCAGAGGTCACGAAAGAGTCCAGAGGAGGGACAGGAGGCATCCAGGTGGATGTTGAAGTCACCAAGGAAGAGGAGTTGAGTGGTTGAGGCCAGGAGTGAGGAGGAGAGGTCAGCCGACTCAGAGAGGAAGGAGGAAATTTGACCAGGTGGCCGATAGATAGTAGCCACTGTAAGGGAATCGCTAGAAGAGAGAGAGAGAGTCGGCAGACAAGACACTCAAAAGAGAAGTAGGTCTGCGTAGGAGTGACAGTGGCAGGAATCCACTCAGGGAAGATAAGGGCCACACCCCCCCTGCACGGTTGGGCCTGGGCACGGAGAGCATCTTGTAACCGATGTGCCAAAACCTTTATTTCTTTACAGTCTACCAGCAACAAGTGAAGGGCCCCACTCACATTAAAGTACACAACTAGGATTTGTCTACTCTTTATATTCTAACATTCTCTGGGCCCCTGCATAGTCCCCCCATCGTGTCTAACCACTTTTCTATTGAATTCACCATCCCAGACTCAGATTCCCCACCAAAGACAAAAGGTGCACCTGCCACTGCTACACAAAGGAAACACATTCTACCATAGGTGTCTGTGATGCAACAAGCCATTCAAAATACCCACTTGCTTAGACACATTTCTTACCAACCCACTGATTCCTTTTGTCCTAGCCGGTAACCAGACACACTATGCTTCCTGGTTATTCTTGGATTAAAATTACATGAAACAGAAGAACAGGTGAGTGGAATCTAAGTGGAACAACCATTAACTACTGGAATACAACAGTCGCCTTCAAGAAATATAAGAATGCCTTTCATAAAGCCACATTCAACCACTGGGTTCAAAATATAGACTTGAGTGGCAACCAATGTATTTAAAACCCTATTCAACTTGCTTCACTCACTAGTTTTACCTAAACACTGTTTTTCCCAAAATACACCTCCTCTACTAGTCTCTGTAACAACTTTAACAACTTATTATTTGACAAAATCTCTTCTGTATGTCTTAACCTGGACAAGACTGATAAACACCCAGATATGCCATATGTGTCCCGCCAGCCCGTCTATAAAGCACCCTTTCTAGGTTCTGCCCACATCCCCCTCGAGTGCGCATTGGCCCCCACCTATGCTGTTGACATTTACCAGCTGTCAGCCGAGTAATACCAACTGGTTTTGCTGTCTCCGGCTTTTCGCTCAACCTGACCAGCTCCTAAAATTGACATTCCTCAAGCAACCAACTCCCCAAGTACCCCAAAGTAATGAGCAACTTCAGCCCCATCGTTAATTTCAACATTATCACTAAAGAGATTGGAAAAAACAGTGACCAACTGCAGGCACACCTGGATCGGCATACCATCTTGCTACCCTAGATTCTAGCTTCCAATCTAGGCATGGGACAGAGTCCACCTTGCTTGCTTGTTGGGATGACTGCTTCGGGATGGTGGATGAGTGCCAGGCTCCCTTGCTCGTCATTATGGGCCTCATGGTTTTCTTCGACACTGTGGACCACATGCCTCTATGAAGCATGCTTCTCCATAGCTGTCAGCTGGTGCAAGTTCTTTAGAGGGCCTCTCACGACCAAAATCGCACAAGACTGTCTACGCAGTCAAGAGACAGATGATAACGACGAAGAGGGAGATGCCCCTTCCTCTGCATAGGCCTTTCACGATAGGCTGGCAGGCCTGGCAGAATTACCACTGCCTTCTATCTACTGTTGGACTTGGTGGTGGTGCAGGGAGTCCACTGTCCCACCTCACAAACCCTGGGCTCATGGAAGGGGGGTCTCACATTGCTTCGCAACATGCCTCTATTCCCTTGAAGGAAGTAACAATCACAATCTTGTGGCGCCATTGCCCTCGGAGTTGGCCCCATAAAGTTATAATAGGGCTCCTATTTCCCACACAATGGCAGTATGAATCACAATCCAGAGGGTATATTATCAGGCCACCATAGGGTTGAGTGGTTCAAGATCAGAGAGAAAATGGCACCACATGACTAGAGGCATAGAACAACAAGCTCCCATCAATTGTACAGCAGGTCGCGGGCAACCGTGCTCCTGGAAATGTCCATTTAATTTCACATAATTTCGCTGATTGATGCAGACCTAAACCATGGAGCCACAAACCTACCATTCTGCTTCTGAAAGGCAACATCCTGCTGTTGTTCCAAAATGGCAGCTGAACTTATTCAAGCCGCTGGTGGAATCTCTGCAAATCCAGGGTTAGGGCAATTGGAGGACCCGAGAGCCCTCAAACAAAGGAGTCCAACCAACAGATTTACAATACAGTTTTGACCTGCACCTGAGAACTGGCATGGGCAGTCCCAAGTGGCATGGCTAAGACCCTATACATCCCAGGAGCTGGAAAGAAGCAGTGTGGGTGTTTTGGGAAAGAGAGAGAGAGAGAGTGGCAGAGAGTGAAGAATGGTGAAGGCTAGAGAGAGGTGGCCAGAAAGGGGCGAGGGAGGAGTAAGGTGGACTTGTAGGAGTGAGCATAAACAGGAACAACAGAAGGAAGGTGGCAGGAAGAAGACCTAATGGGGGAAACTATGTGTGTATTGGATAGGTGGGCGTACGGAGAAAGGTGGAATTCACCAAGTAGGTGGTTGGAGCAAACATCAGGAGGCACGAGGTGGAGAACTTTGAGGAACTGTCTGTGCCCTGTGTACAATGCCTTTAACATCCGCTGTCCCAGAGTAGACCAACCTAGGTGGGACAAATCTGCAGGACTTGCAGTGCATGTTGTTTTGCCCAGGCATACCTCCTTTTGCTGTCTTTACCATATGGAGTTGTTCACGGGCTTCCATTTGTCAAGTTGGACTTTTTTAAAATAATGTTTAAGACTTAATCCCCTTCAATGTTATTTTTGCCAGGGGTGGCCTTGTTTTTTGTCTTTCAGATCTTCCATATGTTGCTTGACTTTCATCTTTATTGTTCCATGGACCATCAATTCATTTTGTTCCTTTTGCTAGTGTTCTATTGCCCTTTTTCTCTATGTTGTTATCTTTAATTTATTGTGCCAATTCCTTAATGTTTGTACAGCGCCTCGGCGTAAGGCGCTACAGAAAAAAATAAACATGTTGACATACATGAAGGCGGCTTGCGCTGCCACATTTTGGTAATTTTCATGGCGGAGTGCAAAGGTGCAGGGCAAAAGGCGGAGAAGAAATGTGTACGCCGCATTTTGCCCTCCACTTTTGCACTCCACCGTGCATAGTGAGTAAATCCTGCCTGGCATGCTCGGACCAGATAGAAACCTCACCATCATCTAGGACTCTTCTCAGACCTTCTCTACTTTCATTTCCAAAACTGTAACGATGACTTGCCTCAACCTCCTAAACATTATGAAAATAAGACACCCCCTTCCTTTCAACACTGCCAAGCATCTCATAACCACTCTTGTCATCTCTAAACTGGACGACTGTGCCAGCATCACCTCTGATCTCCTCAACTATGCGTTCTGTCCTCTCGACAAGATCATTAACTTTGCTACCAAGACTCCCTTTGAACTCCCTCACTCCACACCTACTTCCTCCTACCATCACCAGACTCGATGCAAAACAGGTTCAGATTTAAATGTCTTCTCCTGGTTCACAAATCTATCCACAGTAATGCACCACTGCATCTATCCTCCTCTATCCAACTCTACAAGCCTTTTTTTAATCTCTGCTCCGCTTCCTCGACTTACCGTGAGGCACCAATCCTACATGTGCTTTCTCTTGCTTCCGCTCTTTCCCTTTTTTTGCTCCACTTGCATGGAATTTTCTTTCCCTGGACATCGAAGAAACAGTCCACACTGATTTGTTTAAAACCAAATTGAAAGTCTACCTCCTTGACTCCTAGTTATCTGTGTAACCTACCTCTCATCTGCCATTCCGCTAACATTTTTCCTCCGCCTCTAACCTACCTCTATCGCCCACTTTCTCTGCCTCCACTCTAACACTTATTCCATCATGATCATATCCCTAACATAGCTGGCCGTACCACCTACCTGTACTTAAAACTGTTGATTGCCCTTAATCTATGCAAGTCCACCCGTGAATTGTCCCTGGTAACTGTTCTGTTTACTGCCCCGTACAACCTGGTCAGAATGTCAGTCAAACTCACCCCATTGTAAGTAACTCAGTGCTTACCGTCACATGTGATGTCTTATCTATTGTATGTTCTTTTGCGATTAAAAATTAAAAGTGCCTTGTTAGTCCATGTATATAAATAAATAAGTAAATACATAAATAAAATAAACTCTGCATAAAGGTTGCTAAGCATTCATAAGGCTCAGGAGGAGGTGAAGGAGAGAGACAGTGTAGAGTGTAGAGAAGAGGACTGAGGTGCAGGGGGGAAGCCCCTATGTATGAGATCACTGTGACTTGAGGTGGTGTTAGGGATTAGAGGTAGGTCACAGAGTCAGGGAAAGGAAAATTCAAATGTCACCATGCCTTCAGAGAGGAGCAGATAGGTGGTGCCTGAAGGATTCCCCAGTGGAGGACTGTCATAGAGGTAGATGAAAACAGGTTGTTGGGGATTAGAGCTAGTTTCCCCGAGCATGAGAAAGTAATAGGTCAACGTCAACCTACCTGCAGAAAAGCCTAGAGGGCCATCCTCTTGGCTACCACCCAGCCCCGACGGCTTCCATTACCTTGGCCAAACATGCAGGCACGCATGGGCCCATGACATTCAGGAGAGGGGTCTACCCCAGGTGTCAAGGTTGAAATGCAGAGGTTCTGAGAGCCAAGAAATAAGTGTGGGAACGCCTCCCCCAAGCCTGCCAGTGACTGAACAGTGATGGGACACCTGAACTGAGATTTTGAAACCTCTTGATTCTAACAGAGAAGATATCACCTGTTGTTGAGTTCTGTTTTCCTTAGTGGGCCCACTTTATACACAAATGATTATGTTTTGTCCCAAACATCTCTGTCGTTCTCTTATTGTTCCTATTCTGCTTCATAACAGTAGACAGTCCATCAAGGCCTTAAGAGGGGCACCACAAAGTTTTATGGTGGGGACCACAAAAAGAACAGAACTGACCTGACAAGCAACCAATTCAAATGAGGGCCCAGAGACCCTGTATTTATTCATGGGGGTACATGGAGGGAAGAGGGGAGTGATAGATTCAGGGTGTACAAGCTGATCGGACAGGTGCACAGAAGATATCCAGGAGCAGGGCGGATAAAAGGCAACATACAAAGTTGGGTTTGTCAAAACCTAAGACTAGGAAGAGTTAAAGGTGAAGTGTGGAAAAGGGGTGATAAGGATGAGGGGTAATTGTTGCACGCTCGCCTTGGAAACGAGACAATGAGAGCAACACAGGTTCGATCCCCGGTCCGCTCTTGGGTATTAAGCGCGTTATAAATAACCAATTACAATAAGTGCTGTGGTGAATTTTCACTGAAGATTATAAAGAAATTATTAACCCATCGAGTTTTCTTAAGACATATATATGTAAAACCTAAAAATGTGGTCTAGGTTTTCCAGAGGGTGCTTATATGTGTCCTAATTTAGGGGAATGGGGCAGTAAGTTTTCTGCATCTCCCAATCCTGCACGTCCAGACAATCCCATCAAAACGTTTGTTTTTATCCCAGCAATTGAGATCCCTGTCGGAAAAGCCACTTAAAAGGTTATTGTTCACATTTGGAATGACTCTTAAATAGGAGGATTTTCCATTCCTACTGAATATTGAAAAGGGACGGGACTAGAAGTGGAATGGGGGTGCTGGGGGAGGTTGTCCTCTGCTCCCGGAGCAATGCCTGAAAAGGACTGATGCACTGTGTGGTTTTTCTTTCAATGGAGGTTTTGCAGCTCAACTGTTTACCCATGACTCCCCTTGGCCCTGCCGTAACAATGTAACAAGACATGCCACTGCCCCAGACATGCCACCTAAATCAGCCCTGCTATCAGGCATGTCACAGACTGCCAGAGCCCTGCCGTATGACCTGTGGGTGACCCCCACCATGATCCCAACCCAATTGCCAGCTATTTAATGGACCTTCACTGCCCTACCAGCATTTGAGCCTCTGGCCTATGGTGAAATCTCCTAATTTCCCTAAGTACAGTCTATCTACCTCAGCTTGTAACACTTGAGTCCGCAATGATATCCGAGCTTCATCCAATCAAGCCACAGGGACACTATTGTTAGAGCTCTCGCTTGATTAGCCTTCTCTAATTAATTATTTAATGCATTTTCTGGTGTACTTATGCCGCTGGCATCCTACCAATTGAGAAGGGGACAGCTAAACGCATTGCACTAACAGAGATCACCATAGCTGAAATACAGAACCCATCCTAGTCAGTCTAGAGAGTACAGATGCTCCACCAGGGGATTAGCAGATAGTACATTTCTGGATAGGACGGGGCGGGAGAGGCGTAGCCAGGACTGTCTACCAAGTGGGGTCTGAAGCTAATGTAGTTGGGCCCATCTCAGTGACATTAACAATTGTAAGCTGCTGAGCGGGCATTTACAGATTTTGGGTGGGCCTTGCCCGCTCAGGCCTTACTCTGTCTACGCCTCTGGCGGGACAAGGCATAGCCCAGGGACATTAAACAATCCACTGAAACCAAAACAAAATATATGGTAAAACGCCAAATTATGCCAGTTTTGCAAACACAGTTGCGCTCTAATGTAAAGTTTGTTTACCAACTAAAAAATCTCTTAAGTATTTGTATACATTTTAGGTGGTTGCGGGACGCCCTGAACATGGTCGAGGGTTATGGCCCAGGCATGGTCATGACTGCAATCCACTTCGGGTAGCTTTGGGAGGGCTTGGGGCAGTGACCACTGGCTATGGCCACTGGCCTTGTCAAGTGCACACTTTGGTTGGCTTGACGCTGGCAGGGGCATGACAGAAATCCATCCCGGTGGCCAGTGTAGAAGCATTGCAAATTGGGACGATGTACTTGCCAATGTCATGGGCCATATTCAGTGGCCACACCGGGGGGCTTTGGAGGCCACATCACCAAGACCAGGTGCCTGCAGGAAGAAGGGCTAGGATAGCATGCTTCTTGTTATGTCCCATGGCCACCCGGTGTGGCTTGGAGTGGCAGGGCATGGCCAAATAAAGGTCATAGACAAAGGTCACTATGGGTGGGTTCAGGGAACTCAGGGCAAAGCCCCAAACAATGCCCAGTGGGCACAGTTGACATGATACTGTATATCATTAAACCTCACTAATAAAATCTGTGAAAAACCTAAGCCTTATGCTCCTTTCTAACCTATAGTGGAAATAAATTGTTAAACAGGAAGAATTGGATGGAGGTGTGGCCGGCGCAACCAAGATGGCCACTCTCTAAGATCCTCCACCCACCTAGGGCAAATCGATCCCTATCCTGCCTCATAGTAGCCAAGGCTGCGGGATCTATAAGGTGTAAGAGAGCTAGTCGGGGGGGTGGACTGACTGGAGCGGGGACCCGCGGGAGAAGCCATGACAGAGAACCGGAGCCCCAAGCCCTTTGCCGCGGGGTGAGCTGGCGCAGCCTGCCACTGGAGAAGAGGTTGGGAGGTTACTGATACCGAAGCTGGGGGTGCCAAAACCTAGAAGGGACCTGTCATCAGAGCGAGGGGCAGATTCCCCACTTGGGTGGAGTGAGTGCCGGGCCCAAGTGCCCCTGCCAAGAAGCAGGAGGCCCTTCCTCAAACTAAGCATATACTAAGCCTGGGGGGTGGCCGGGAAGTCCGGCAATAGAAAGGAGAGACTCCGGGGCAGCCCCTGAGGGACTTCGCTGGTGAGGGTGAGTGAGGCCTGGAGGCTCTGGTGAGGGCTGGGTGAGGAACACAGCATCGGACCCAGCCCGCTTCCTGGATGGGGTCTTCCGGTGTCCACTCTGTAACAAACTCAGCAGGAGGCATGTAAAAGGAGAGCAACATTCTGACGCTGATACAGGAGTGTCACGTCCCAGTGGACTAGACAGGAGAGCATGGACAGAGGCCCCTAAGGAGGGAGAGAAGAGGGAGACTCAGAGTCGCTGGCCCAGAATCAGGTTCTGGTCTCCCCATTGCTAGGGCTGGGGATATAAGGCCTGCTGTCTATGTCAACACAGAGAGACTCCAGGAGCAGAAGGATACAAAGCGACACAGTGGTTGATTGGGGTGCTGGATTTTGGAGAGTCTTAAATCTGAACCAGCAGAGCTAAGTGGGAAGATTAACCAAGGCTGACTGTGGGGCCTGGGATCTGACTCTCTGCATGTCTCCATGTAAAGCCCAAGGTAAGGGCAGCCCACTTACATCCCTTTGTTCCCCAAAATCAATAAAAGGTGTCAAGGAAAGTGGAACCAGCCCTGAGAGAGAGCAAAGATGGCAGAATAAAAGCAACTGGAAGTTGTTGGGGTGCCTTGCTGGAATGTATGGCTGCTCGGGAGGAAGAAATCTCCCAAACGGTCAAAAGCGAGATCTCAGGTGCCACGGAGGAAATCAGAAAATTCCTGGCAAGCCTCACAGGGGACTTGTAACAAATCAACATGAGGGTGAGTGATACCAAAGAGGCTGTCCAATGCCTGCAGGAGGAGGTTATACATCTCCAGTGTGAAATGGCAGGAAGGAGGCAGGGAATGGAGGATCTGCTGTCCATCACAGAGGACATGGAGAACAGACACAGGAGAGAGAACCTATAAATAAGGGGCCTGGAAGAAATTAGTGAAGAAGCAGACCTGAGAGCCTGAGTCCTACAGTGTTTGAAGAGACTTTCCTGGAGGTCACCTGCAAAACCATCACTCTAGACAGAGTGCACAGGGTTGGCCCCCCTATGGAAGGGCTTGCATGCGCAACTAAGGCACATAATAATGAAATGCCATGCCTTCACGGTCAAAGAGAAGATGGTGGTGTACTGCCCCAGAGGAAATCGCCAAAGTCTTTGAAATTTCAATGAGTCTGTCTCAAGAAGAAGCCAATATCAGCAACTGAAGGGCGGTGCTGGGGGATAAGTCAGCGAAAGGCGAAGAATGCTGGGGTAGGGCCATCCAGGGGTGGACTGGCCTATAGGGAACCCTGGAGATTTCCTGGTGGGCCTCTGCCCCCTGGGCCTCTTTTGTGTGGTATTTCCAAATGTTCTCATAGGAAAAGAGGCTTGCTGAAAATGTGTCATGTGGGTCCACTTTGAACTTTATTTCCAGGGCCTCTTTTGGTCCCCAGTAATTATTTCCAGGGCCTCTTTTGGTCCCCAGTAATTATTTGAAGGGCCTCTTTTATTTCCCAGTCCACCCCTGGCCCGGCCATCGGGTTGACTACTGGGCAGAGATCCCCAGAGACTGGTCTCCTTTTGTAGTTACTGATCCCCCTGTATTAGAATGGGGGCAAAAAATAAGGAGGCAGGTTTTTCTTTGTTGGAGAATTCTCTCTTGGGGGAAGGTCATGACTCTTACCCCCTCAGTGAGTTGGTTATTGAGTTCTATGTTATTATTTATGGTTATATGATATTCGAAAGGTATTGAAGGCAGTCACCAACTGGTCCTCATTCAGCACTACTACGAAGGAGATGAGAGCTGGGAGTGGTAGGGGGTGCCTTAAGGGGGCAAGAGAAGCTATGGGGTGCTTAATGGATATAAGGAAGGCCTACATCCATGAAATGTAATTGAGATCCCTAACTTATAATGTGAGGAGCTTAATCTCCCCTAGGAAGCGCACAATCCCAATACAACAGTTAAAGAGTCTGCAGATAGACATAGCCTTTTTGCAAGAGACACTGCTGAAGAGTGAAGACACAGCAAGGCTACACACAAGCCTCTTGCCACAGCAGTTTTTCTTATCATGTTGGCTAAAGAAACTAGGGGTGGGAATCCTGGTAAGGGAGAGGACGCAATTTCAATGAGATAGGACCAAGACAGATAAAGAGTGGCATTACCTATTTATCTCAAGGCAGCTGGGAGGGGTACAGGTGACCTTAGCTTTAATCTATGGACCAAACTCAAGGCATAACAAATTCCTGTAGGTGGCTTTGGAAGAACTGCTAGCTTTTGCAAAGGGATATATTATTCTAGCGGGTGACTTTAACCTTCTCATGGACGACAACTGAGACACTTCTAAATGTCTGTATTGGGATGCGACCTGACCCCCTGTGGACCTTCTAAGACAGCTTTCGAACTCTGACCTGCGCCTGGCAGCATACCCACCCAGTCTCTAGAGACTATACATTCTTTTCACACGCTCATCGCATGTACTGTAGGATAGACTATTTCTGAGTTGGCAGGGAATTAATGCACAAGATAAGGGACTTCGAGATAGGAGGTATAGACTTATCAGATCATGCCACAGTACTTTTCACTCTACGCCTCGCGCCTCAAAATCCCTGGCCTAAGCATAGGAAACTTAACCAGACTTTGCTGAGGGACCCAATCATTTGCAGGGAGGTAGAAATTGCTATTGGGCACTATTTTAGAAACAACCCAAGTGGGCAGGTACTAGAAACAACAAGATGGGATGCATTTAAGGCATATATGTAGGGAATCCTAATCTCAAAATAAGCGGCGCTCAACAGGATAGGAAGGGTCCCTGCTACTTAACAGTGAGGCGAAGCAGAAAGAAAGTTAATATAGGGAAACAGGCACCCGCAAAGCATTTAGAACCCTACATGCCGTAAGGAGGCAGATCAACACCCTAGAGGCATCCAAGGTGGAGTTCACCTTAGCCAGAGTGAAGCAAATATACTTTGAAGAAGGCCAGAGGGCGGGGAAGGTTAATAATGGGGCTATGGGAGGAGAATGGCAACTTAGTGCACTCTGGGAGAGACATATTAGGGGAGTTTGAGAGGTATTACAAGACCCTATACACCACTGAGTATCCTGAGCCCTCAAAAATAAACTTCCTTGATTCATACCCCGGCCCACGGCTTACAGAGAAACAACAGGGCCATTTCAGCTGTGAGATTACGAAGGAGGAGATCCTTAAAGGTATATATTCATTAAATGGGGGAGGCACCTGGGATGGAGGGCTTCATCGCGCAGTTTTATAAACAGATTGGCAGAAGTCTGGTCACGCCCCTTCATACTCTGTTGGGTATGATGTTCACGCTGGGAGTGTCATTGAGTACCATGAGGGAAGCCAAGGTTTTAGTAATCCCTAAAGAAGGCAAGGACCCTGCTATGTGCACTTCATACCAGTTTTGAATGTAGACATTAATATCTACGCCAAAATACTGGTGAGCAGATTGGATAAGATGTTACCTCTTCTGGTCAGGGGAGATCAAGCTGGCTTTGTAAGGGGGAGACAAAGATCAGATAATGTAAGAAAGATTATAGTTCTTAAGGATATAGCCCACAAGACCCGCACCCCGTCTAGTGTTAGATGTCGAGAAGACATTCAACCATTTTGAATGCTCATTTTTTAGGGAGGTATTCGGCAGATTTAATTTAGGGGACAGTTTTATTAAAGGAGTCTTCTCCCTTTACTCTGCACCAGGGGCTAGAGTAGCCGTGAACAGGTTCCTGTCCGCAGGTTTCGACCTGACAAGGGGATCAGACAGAGCTGACCCTGTCATCGTTTTTGTTCGCCTTGGCGGTTGAGCACATGGAGGTGAGAATCAGATCTGAGGAAAGGATCAGGGGTATTTCGTACCAGAACTGGGTCCATAAAATTGTCCTGTTTGAAGACAACGTGCTCTTAACACTAACAGATGCTACGTCCTCATTTCCACTTCTCATCTCAGGCTTCAAAGGGAATCTCTAAAAAAGCAATGCAGTCACTATCAATACAGGCGAGGGTACATTGGAACGTGTGAAAGAGGCTGCCCCCTTTCATTGGGGTAAAGTACTTGGAAGTGCAGCTGACACCACATAGTACAGGTCCCTATGAGGCAAACTATCCGGAGCTATTCTCCGTGATTCGGTCTGATCTAAGGTCATGGGGTATGCGGCCGGCTATCTTGTGGTTTGGCAAGATCGCCTCAATCAAAATGAATATCCTACCTCCGTTACTATATAATTTCCAGGCCTTGCTCATACTCATCCCCCCCTAAGGGCCTTTGCAAAGCTTCAGTAAGACATACATGCTTTCATTTGGCAGAAGGGCAGGGCCAGAATAGCCACTGCGACCCTCTATAGACCCATAGATAGGGGGGGACTTGCACTCCCACGCATCCAGAGATACTTCCTGGCAGCCCAGCTGAGAGCTCTACATGAATGGGTTAGCCCAATATCGACCAAGGGCTGAAAGCACCTCGAAGAGAAAGTGGCAGGAAAGCAACTCAGGTATATTCCTTGGCTCCCCCAGGAGGGCAAACCCATGGTTTTGTATGAGCTTCCCATCATGAGCACAACCCTACAGATGTGGGATGGGGTGGCTTCAAGATTGCCTCTCTTCCTTCCCCTCTCTGGTTAAACACATACACTTTAATACGGAATTCCAATTAGCCTATGATGGTGTGGCCTTCTCCAGATGGAGAGCTTCGGTAGTGAGTACCTTGGGCACCTGTTCGACAAGGGCCAAATTTGGTTGTTTGAATCTTGTAAGGCGACTTTTGGGGTGGAGGAGAAAGAGCGTTTCCAATATTAAAAATTGTGGTACTGAGCAATGCAGCTACACAATAGGAGAGCGTCCTCTAGATCACTAACGGCATTTGAGAGAATTATATTCTCCCCCGGGGTACCGTGGGCCTACTTTTCTGTCTGTATACATGCCTAAATGCTAAGCAGAATGAAAAAGCTCATCTGATATGGCCTGTCATAGGGAGTTGGGCATGGAGCTTCTTCGGGAGAGCTGGGGAGAAATATAGAGGGGGCTATGTGGGGCCACTATAAGAGTGCAACAGACAAAAAGGTGTTTTAGATTTCTGGGCAGGGACTATTTGACCCCTGATAGAATAAAACACATGAATGGTAGAGAGGAGGACGGACTATGCTGGAGAGGGTGTGGAGAGTCTGGCACTTATTTACACATATGGTGGCGATGCACTAAATGTATGTGCTACTGGACTAAGGTGTTATCCAATCTCTACCTTGTGTCCAATGGACCCTATGGTGTGCCTCCTGCAGTTCTTTCGGGGACTAAATATATAGATGCCTTCCACAAACACGGCCATCCTGTGAACTATGCTCTTGGTAGCTAGGAATACACTTGCAGCCTACTGGAAATCAGAGAGGCCTCTGTCAATTGGCAATTGGTGGTAGCGGATGTGGGCGCTACTGATAACTAAGAAGGAGCCCCAATCTCTACAGGACAGGATTCAGACATTCTTTACAAAATTAAATTGCTCTTTGATCCACAAGGACCTTGCCTGCCCGGTGTCACGCATGACACCAGTGCCCTCATTGGGTCCCCGGTCTCACCTTCCCCTTCAGATAGACATCCTGTTAGGGTTTGCCCATCAGCCGTTAATGGCAATCCACTTGTGCTGCGGGGGTTGCATGAACAGATACTGCCACAAGATAAAAGCCATTTTCTGCTTCGTTTGTCTCATCTCCGGCGTTGGCAGCTGCCATGGAGACTTCGGGCAGGCAGAGTCAGGCGTTTACGCCGGTCACGCCGACTTCCGGATCACATGACGGTATCCGGATCACGTGATCCCACTCCGGCTCGTCTAATTTGGAAAACAAGCCGGATAAAAGCTGCGACAGCACAAGCGGTCTTTGCTTCACAGCTGTTCCAGTAACTCTGTTTGGCGTTTCGATTCCTTTGCCTTGACTTCACAGATTCACTGACTACTGCTTATGGACTTTTGGACCTGTCTTTGGATACTCCTTGGCATTGTCGTTCTTCTCCACGTCCTCCTCGGCTTCAATGGACCTCGGCTTGCTCCACGGACTTCTTTTGCTCAGCCCTATTGACTCTCTTGGTATTACGCCTCCATCAGAACTACGCCTTGCACAAATACCTAAGTACCAATCAGGTGTTTGCAGTCAACTCTTACCTTTCTTCAAGTCGACTGCAGTTGCTGTTCACGCATCCTCCCTGCAAGTATCCCAGGGCCAGGTTACAGCATTGGGTAGCCCACTTTTAGGTAAGACATTATCCTTGTGTTAATACGCCTGTTGATACTTATTGTGCTTGTCTGTGCTAATACCTGGTTTATTTACAGCGGCCTTGGGGTTATCGGCGAAGCGCGGTTCCAGCATCTCTTCATCCCATTCACACCTGTGGCCTCAAGGACCGCACAGAGAGTTAACTTAGATCTCTCTGTGGGGAACTTGGGGACGGAGGCCCCTATACTCTTCACGACAGATCAAGACTTGACAGACTGTGAAGCCTTCATTGTCGTTTTGAGTATGGAGGGATCAACGGATGACCCCGGCGCCGCATTGGTACAGGCAATTACAGTACTAAGGGCAGACATGGCAGCAGCCAATACTGCTATACACCAATGCCTTGATTCAATTCAGAGCGCACAACATCCCCTACCTGCTGATTCAGAATTCGGGGATGCCACGGCCCAACCCTCGACTTTACAACCCCATGTACCAACCAAGTGTCAACCCACAGGTCCCAGTAGTCATCCCTACCCTGTTCCCACTAGCAGCCCCAGAGAGATTTTGTGGTGATCCTAGGAAATTCTGCACCTTCCTCAACCAATGCAAGTTGCCTTTCTTGTGTAGGCGTTCCGCATTCCCTGATTCCACTACCAAAGCGGCGTTTACCCTGTCTCACTTGGCCGGTACAGCTGCATCTTGGGCCAATCTGCTACTTGAGAAGGATAGCCCAACACTGTATGATTTCAATTTACTAGTGGCAGAGATGACTCATGTTTTTGACACCAGGCATAAAGCTCAGTCCCGTGACCTCGAATTGCTAGACCTACACCAAGAAAAGTATTCTCTTATCGAATACATCACCTGATTTAATCAGTTGGCAGTCGAGACTTCCTGGCCCGAGAACAAGAAGGCAATAGTGTTCTATAGGGGGCTAAATTACACTATGAAGGACTCCATGGCAGTGGTACCCTCATTACCGGCCCAGTACACTGAACTCGTGGGCCTTGCCTTACAGATTGATGCCAGGCGATCAGAACGAAAAACCAAAGCCGGCTTTTCCAACACCGTTCAGGCCTCCCCGTCAGAGACATGTAGTGAGCCTATGCAAGTGGGTGGGATTCGTAGTCCCATCTCTTCCTCAGAGAGGGAGCGTCGGAAAGTTGACAATGCTTCCTTCTATTGCGGCTTGAACAGGCATTTCGTCAAGACCTGTCCCCGACGTCCCAAACTAAAGAACCAGGTTTTTCAGAGTGCTCGACCCTAGATCCGGGGACCGGATCGAGCATGCCATGTCTTTCCTCGGAAACCAGACCTGCGTTCGGCCGTATTAGGCCTGTGTTGCTACAAGCCATTCTGAAACCCACACCAGACACCTCACTCCCTGTCACTATAGTCATCGATTCGGGTGCAACTGGGAATTACATCGATATCATGTTAGCTACATCCCTGAACCTCCCATTGATTAACAAGCTTCATCCGGAGCCCGTTCAAGCAGTAGATGGCACGGCCCTAACCTCCGGACCAATCAAACAACAAACCGCCCCCCCTTACATTGATTATTCAGAATGCCCATCAAGAATCCATCACCTTTGATTTAATTTCCATGCCACAGTTTGGTCTGATCCTAGGCATTCCGTGGTTAAAGGAACACAACCCGTTAATCGACTGGAAATCGGGGCAGGTACATTTTGAGTCGAATTATGTCAAAACTTCTGCCTCATATCACCTGAAGGGGTTGGTTCACCATCACAAGCATTAGGCGCCATTGCTCATATCACACTGAATGACACTGATGCTTCTGTTCCAGGTTCACATCTGGTAGGGGTCATCACTGTCGGGGTCCCCAC
The DNA here is from genome assembly GCF_040938575.1 of Ambystoma mexicanum. Lineage (NCBI taxonomy): Eukaryota > Metazoa > Chordata > Amphibia > Caudata > Ambystomatidae > Ambystoma > Ambystoma mexicanum. Next base: position 314,982,635 of record NC_090921.1, on the reverse strand, counting down.
AGTCTACCAAGACTTTCAGGAAGTTTTTGACCAGGGTTCTTCAGAAGTACTTCCTCCACATCATTCTTACGATTGTCCCATTGACCTGCTCCCCAACTCCTCAATACCTTCAGGTCGTATCTACTCATTGTCCCTTTCTGAAGAACAGGCCCTGAAGGAATACATCCAGAAGGCCTTAGAACTCGGACATATCCGTCCCTCCACCTCTCCGGCAGCTAGCCCGATTTTATTTGTTCCCAAGAAGGAGGGCAATCTATGTCCTTGTGTGGACTACCGTCGCCTGAATAACATCTCAGTAAAAAACAGGTATCCGATACCACTGATTACACCATTGTTAGATCCCTTAACTCATGCCTCTATTTACACAAAGCTCGATCTTCGGGGTGCTTACAATTTGGTCAGAGTCCGTCAGGGGGATGAATGGAAAATGGCGTCCTGCACTCGTTATGGACTGTTGCAGTGTATCTGGATGACATCCTCATATATTGGCAGAACATGGAGGAGCATGTGACACATGTTCGGGAAGTGTTGTCCCGCCTCCGTCAGCACTCCCTTTTTGCCAAACCCAAAAAATGCCAGTTCCACACCAACAAGGTGGACTTTCTAGGGTTTCACATCACTCCGGGGGGGTTGGCCATGAACCAATCAAAAGTACGGGCTGTATTGGACTGGCCCAGACCTAATAGTCTCAAGGCACTGCAGTCCTTCCTAGGGTTTTCAAACTTCTATAGACGATTTGTATGTGGTTTCTCGTCCATTGTAGCACCCCTCACTGCGTTGACCAGCCCCACTGTGCCGTTCCTTTGGTCAGAAGTTCATCAAGCTGCCTTTGAGACACTGAAGTCAGCTTTTACCACTTCCCCGGTCCTAAAACACCCAGATCTGGAGTTGCCCTTTGTGGTGCAAGCTGATGCCTCCTCCTTTGCTCTGGAGGCTGTTCTGTCCCAACATTGCCCCTCCTCGGGTCTTCTACACCCTGTAGCCTTTCATTCCCGAAAGTTAACACCCACCGAATGTCATTATACAGTGACAGAAAAAGATTTGTTAGCAATCAAGGATGCCTTCCAGGTATGGCGGCACCATCTTTTGGGGTCTAAGCATCAGGTCACCGTATTCACTAATCACCGCAATCTTCAGGATTTGGCCTCTCTTAAATGCCTCAATAACCACCAGGTGCGCTGGCATCTATTTTTTGCTTCCTATGATTTTTAGATCAAACATCGGGCGGGGCTGGCACATGGAAAGGCTGATGCTTTATCACGCTCTCCTGGGGGGGTTCCTTTGCCCACCTTTCCCGAAACCATACTGGGAAAGAAACACGTCATCTGCCTCTGCACTCCCCCTGCGTCTCTCTTGTCTTCAATCCGTACCTGGGTGGCTCAACATCCGGATCAGTTATCAGATTGGGATCCTGTATTTTATGATGGTTTACCCTTTGTTCAGAAAAAACTAGTACTGCCCACGACGGATACCCGCAATATTGCCCTGGAATGGTCCCATGACATTGCAATCAATGGTCATCCCGGTCAGAAACGTACACTAGCGCGCCTCAAACGATGGTGTTGGTGGCCGTCCATGAAACGGGATGTCGAGTGCTATGTGAACACCTGTTCGATTTTTGCCCAGGGTAAACACTGTCGGGGACGTCCCTTGGGCCTATTGCAACCCTTACCTGTACCTCCTAGACTATGGCACACCCTGACTATGGACTTTGTAACCGATCTGCCCCGTACCTAGGGTTTGGACACAATATGGGTGGTGGTTGACTCGTTCACTAAAATGGCTCGATTCATTCCCAGTTCAGGTGTTCCTTCTGCTCCCGTGTTAGCCGGCCTTTTCTTTAAATCCATTTTTTGTCTCTATGGTTTACCCACCGTTGTTATCTCTGAAAGGGGCTCTCAATTTACGTCCCGCTTCTGGCGGGCGTTAACAAAACTCCTTGGGGTAGACACTCGATACTCCTCGGTTTATCATCCGGAGACAGATGGTCAGACCGAGAGGGTGAATCAGTCTATGGAGCAATACTTACGTTGCCTTATTTTGCAACATCAAAAATCCTGGTTCAGTCTCCTACACCTTGCGGAGTTCGCGTATAACAATGCTCCTCATTCGTCCACTGCTCTCTCTCCGTTCTATGCCATGTATGGTCAACATCCCCGTACTCTACCCGTCTCAGACCTCATGCTTTCTGGTAACCCTGCTGCTGCCTGTGTTCGAGACCTGTCTACCGTCCATTCTCACACTCTTGCTCACCTCCTTGAAACTCAGGCTTCTCAGAAAGCGGCGACTGACCGGAAAACGAGCCGCTGCCTCCGTGTATGCAGTTGGGGTCAAAGTGTGGTTATCCACTCGCCACCTCCGCCTGCCCGGGTGTCGTAAGTTTTTGCCACAGTTTGTGGGTCCCTATGTGGTTTCAAAAGTCATCAATCCCGTTGCCTATCGGCTTTCGGTTCCCGTCTCGTGGCGCATGCACCCCATTTTTCACACCTCCCTGCTGAAACCTTGTCCTGGTCCTACCCGTCTGCGGGGTTCCCCAGCTCCTGTCCCTGTGGGTGGGCCAGATGAGTTTGAGGTCTCTGAGATCCTGGGTTCCCGTATTTTTAGGGGGCGTCTAGAATACCTGGTGTATTGGTTGGGGTATGGCCCTTAGGAGCGTTCTTGGGTCCCGGCTGCTGATGTCCATGCCCTGCGCCTTATCTCGCGTTTTCACCTGGATAACCCTTCGTGCCCACGGGGTCGTGGGCCATTAAGGGGGGGCTCTGTCACGCACGACACCAGTGCCCTCATTGGGTCCCCGGTCTCACCTTCCCCTTCAGATAGACATCCTGCTAGGGTTTCCCCATCAGCCGTTAATGGCAATCCACTTGTGCTGCGGGGGTTGCCTGAACAGATACTGCCACAAAATAAAAGCCATTTTCGGCTTCGTTTGTCTCATCTCTGGCGTTGGCAGCTGCCGTGGAGACTTCGGCCAGGCAGAGTCAGGCGGTTACGCCGGTCACGCCGACTTCCGGGTCACGTGACGGTATCCGGATCACGTGATCCCGCTCCGGCTCGTCTGATTGCAAAAACAAGCCGGATAAAAGCTGCAACAGCACAAGTGGTCTTTGCTTCACAGCTGTTCCAGTAACTCTGTTCGGCATTTCGATTCCTTTACCTTGACTTCACGGATTCACGGACTACTGCTTACGGACTTTTGGACCTCTCTTTGGATACTCCTTGGCATTGTTGTTCTTCTCCACGTCCTCCTCGGCTTCAATGGAACTCGGCTTGCTCCACGGACTTCTTTTGCTCAGCCCTATTGACGCATCCATCAGAACTACGCCTTGCACAAATACCTAAGTACCAATCAGGTGTTTGCAGTCAACTCTTAACTTTCTTCAAGTCGACTGCCGTTTCTGTTCACGCATCCTCCCCGCAAGTATCCCAGGGCCAGGTTACAGCATTGGGTAGCCCACTTTTAGGTAAGACATTATCCTTGTGTTAATACGCCTGTTGATACTTATTGTGCTTGTCTGTGCTAGTACCTGGTTTATTTACAGCAGCCCTGGGGTTATCGGCGAAGCGTGGTTCCAGCATCTCTTCATCCACACCTGTGGCCTCAAGGACCGCACAGAGAGTTAACTTATATCTCTCTGTGGGGAACTTGGGGACGGAGGCCCCTATACTCTTCACGACAGATCAAGACTTGACACCCAGCAAGGCTGAGGGAGCTAGGACTTCTAGACTGCTCCTAGACATGCTGTAAAGCACCGGGACGAAAGGGGGACAGACAACAGAAAGAGCAGAGTCAGGACCATGGACCCACGACTCACGGACACGCTCTACACCATCCTTGTATTACAACTAACACCCCAGAATTCCCCTCCACGACGTGACCACACCACATACGGCCTACCAGATGAATTATGATGACGGTCAGAGTAGCATAGAACTTTTGGGGTACCAGGGGTACGACTGTCTCCCTTGGTAGAATGACAAGGCCTAACTGTCGATTGAATGCTTTCGTCTACACACTTGTTTGTGTTCTATGTTCTTTGTTTTAAATCAAATGAGCTACGATAGAGATGATTTAAGCAAAGGAAAGAATTAAACTTGGTATTGTTTATAACTGCTAATAAAAAGAGCTAAACACAAATGAAAAGACAAAAAAACAAGAATGATTGCCAAAAAACCTTTCTTTTCATCTACGTGGTGCAAAAAGAGAATGTCACCTGCGATTAACAATTGTAGGAGGCATTTACAATGGATTCCTATGGAATTTCCACGACTTTTACCAGGCGTAAAAAGTGGGCTGATTCCATAGTAATCCATTAGCTTAATGTCCGCATGAAAATGTTCAGGCATGTTTTACGTTGAGACAGAGATGGGAAGCATGGCTAACATAGTTAGACAATTCATTGTTTCAACTCCACCTAAAACAAAAATCAAAACAAAAAGAAGCCCTCCCCACCCGAATAGGGCAACAAAGTGTAAAGTCGGGAATTCATGTTTAACACCGGTCAATACAACTTTTGTCCCATGATACACAGGACTTGCAAAACAACCCCCAATTTATCTACATAATGAGGCAGCTTCTCAAACCTAGCACATCTCATGTCTTGTGCCAACAAAGAGGTCCTCTATTCAGAAAGGGCATTTGAATGTGCACATTATAGCTCTACATGCTAAAAAAGACAGCTAATTTAAGGAGGATCCAGGCAGAAACTCGAAAACTGTGGGCTCCTGGAACACCCGTGGCTCATTTACTTCAGAAGTCAAATGATATGCTGAAGCCACATGACATTATTTGCTGTCAGGAAACATGGCTGGGTGAATCTCCTTTGGTAGATGGCTTCGACCTTGCCTTCAATCCAGCTATACGTCAAGATAGAGGCCGCCCTATGTCTGGAATGCTCACCTTGGTTAAAATAGAAAGTGGTTTACGAATTAGCAATTCCAATAATCCATCTCCTTATATTCAGATAACCACAGTTGTGAACCAATGCTGCGAGGAAACTCAAACCACAAATATATATATTATTAATACATATTGGCATCATAAAGCTTCTGGGCAGTGTGTATTTGTTAACCAAGTGTGTGACCCTGTGGACCATATATCAGAGAATTAAGATAATGCTGGCATCATAATATGTGTGGACTTTAATATGGACCTTCTAACAGTAACCGCGAAGGGAAGAAAAGAGACCCGCCTTGATAATTTGCGAAAAACTATCTGGGAAGAACTCGACGTCAGAAGTATGGACATTCTCAACGGGAACATAATAGCCGATATCCTAGCGCAAATAACAAGGGCGAGAGACACACAAACATCCATCTTGGACTACTTTATAACATCTAAATGTATGACAAAGAAGATACATATGATGAAGTTCATCAAAACAACCCTAAGTGATCACAACCTAGTAACAAGTAATCTTATAACATGGAACCATCAAACGAACCAATGAAATGTAACCAAAAAATTGAAGTGATGCCAGGAGGAAACCGGTTGAGAATGAGTAGCACGAAAATAATAAATCTCACAGCCACACTAAACATGTGGGATGATGAAGAAGATGGGGCAAAGCTTGGGTATGATACACTTCTACAGGTATACAAAACTCAAACGCATAAAAATATGAAACATCGTGTGAAGAAACATGTATACGATCCAGAAGTGGAGGATAAAAAAAGAGACCAGAAAAATCAACTACGAGTAATAGAAATTACTAACAAGCCAAGAGCTGAAAACCACAAAGATAAAATTAAAAATAAAATGCAATATAAGAACTGGATGAAATGGCATGAATCTGCAATGGAACAAAAGGACGCAGAAGTCATGATGTCGTGTTTAGCTCAAAGAAATTCTAGGGATTTTTGGGCTGCAATAAATGAGCTGGAGAGACCACAAACTGCCAGCCTCTGTAATGCGATCACAGAAGTCAGATGGATTGCCCATTACACGTCACTTTTCCAGAAGAACAAAGACGACAAATCACCTAAAGCGATGAGTAAAGGGCCGTGGAAAATATGCATAGAGAGAGATGATATCTTTAGTAACATCAAGAATTTAAGCACGTCGCGTGCCCCAGGACCCGACGGCTTAACAAATCACATCCTAAAGCAAAACCCAGAGGAATAGGCCGATGAGTACCAAAGACATGGAAAAGAGCCATAATTGTGCCCATTTTTAAAAAAGGCTCAAGGTTGGAACCAAACTACTACCGACCTATTGCATTACTCGATGTAGTAGGGAACTCTTCGCTATCCAGCTGTTGAATCAACTAACAACATGGATCATCAACGCTGGAGTAGCTGATTTGAGGCAAACCGGCTTTGTCAGAGTGGTAGGATGTAGCCTAAATCTATTCATCCTGAATACCCTGAAACAGGAGGCGCTAAGGAAAAAAATATCTATGTATATCGAATTTATCGATCTGGCTCACCCCTTCGATGGAGTAGATAGAGAGATGCTGTGGGAAAAAATGAAAAGGATGTCCACCAAGCTTGGTTGCTGCGATAACGGCGCTCTATTCAGAGACTTCTGTACAGGTCCGCCTTGATCAGAGAGGGTACATTACCCCACCTATACTAACTACTCATGGCGCCAAACAGGGCTGTCCCTTAGGAGCCATTCTCTTCAACTTTTTTATATCGGATGTGGGTGAAGCTCTGAGTAATGTAAATTCTTTCCCTACCAAGAACAATGAAGAACATATTAACATGATCTTATATGCAGATGACATTGCAATCTTGGACTTAACGCCAATTGGACTCCAGAGGAAGATAAGTGCCTTAAAGGTCTACATTGAAGAAAATAAGCTGGAGATCAATGTGCAGAAAACCGAGATCCTTGTATTAAAGAACTTACGAGGAGCCAGTAAACAAAACGTCTGTCACAAATTTCAATGGAAGCTGGGCAATGATGTACTTAAAGTTGTTTCAGAGGCAAAATATCTGGGTATTACAATAAGTGCAAGCATCTGCGACGAACGAATGGTCAAAAAGCTGGTGTCGAAATGCAATCAACATGCTGCCCAAGCCCCAACACTTAATATAAAATTCTCCATGCTCCCAGTTGTTCGCTTTTATAGAAATAAAATAATACCAGCACTTACATTTGGAGCCGAGACTCTGTTTGGAATCGATCAGGAGTTCTGGTCAAGATGCGAACACGTGATATGGCGAAGAATTCTCAATTTGCCCAAAGGCTTCCCAACTGCCTGCATGAGGTATGAGCTAAGTCTATCCTCCATGAATGTGATTGTTATATGGAACTCACTAACCCTCTATAGAAAAATTGTGGGAGATAATTATATTCCACAATTTGGTATTCAAAAACAAATGAAAGAGCATGCGACGGATAGACTTTTTAATATCTGGAAAACATCCTGTGAAACCATACTAAATCAGCTAAATACTAATAAGCAAACTCTGGTGCAGAATCCGGATGCAGTCAAAAAAAGACTTTTAATACAAGACTGAATTGACACGCAAGACAAGAGAAAACAACACAAAAGAATGAAAAATGCTCTGTTCGAACCAAAGAAATTAAATGAACTCCCTAAGTACTTGACTCGATTCCCGTGTAAAAGGAGGAGAATAATTTGTATGTACTCCAGACTAAATGAATGGGAAACAAATGAAACCTTGTACCAGAGAGGAGAGCGATGCAAGGAAGAACCCGCATGTCGCCTCTGTAATAGCCATAAAGATTCACTGAAACACCTGGTGTTATTCTGTCATACCTTGAAAGATGATAGAACGAGAAGTATGGGCCAAGAGCTGGACAAATACTCCTTGTATACTGCAGAAGAATGGTGGAGTGTCTTGCATATTGGTGAAAATAACAAATTAACATTTGCATTGACAGCATTTCTAAATGTGATAGCAAGATGTTTGAGAACTAAAGGTGATGTGGGAATCCATGTGAAATGCGCCGAGGCTCAGGTGGCTTAATGACCTCTAAGTGCGCTTATAATGGCTTTTTCATCCCTTGTTTGTATGTGTTACGCGTTACTTAAAAATCTTGGGACTGAAAGTTGCAACTGGCCCACTATTCTTGGAAGAAGAATCATATGTATAGATGAAAAGGAAAATGTTTTGCTGTGTAATTTTTAAAAGTTTGTAATAAACAAAGAAAAGAAAACCCAAACGATAGGGCATTTGTGTGCATTTCAATGCACGGCCCGCATTCACAAATGGGAAAACAGATTCCCCAGCATCTGTTTTGAACAGATGCGGGGGGGGTGGTGGGGATGTACAGTGCATGAATGTGTAATAATCACAACTAAAGTCAATGGGTAAGCAATCCAGTCTCGACCCAGACATCGTTTGTTTATTGTTTGTTTGTTTGTTTAATTATTTATATGGCGCACCGGACCAGATGGTATGAGGGCGCAAGCATTACAAGTATATTCTCAACTTAGTTACAGTGCTGTACATTATTTACATTATTCTACAAGGACACAGTTAGGAAATGCAGTTACAAGGAGACAGTAAAGTACAAGTACGACAGAGTTGCAGGTTGAGCACATTTACAGTAATTACCGTAGGGTGTCGGTTATTGGTCTTTGTTCTTTAGCCACTGGATATAATTACGCCTAAATTGGTGGTAGGTTTGCGGTGCTCTAACGGAGGGTGGAGGTGTGTTCCAGTGTTGGGCTGCTTTCGTATTGCTTTTTCTGGTGTTTCTGTTGGGCGTGTATCTAGTTATTCTTTCGGCTAAGTAAAAGGGACCTGCATTGTTAAGGCATTTGTGAATGAGGGAGGCTACCTTAAGCAGGATTTTTTCCGAGGTGGTGAGCCAGTTGTGAGTTCTCCTAATATTCGAGATGTGTTCTCTTTTAGGGAAGCTAAGCGCTGCTCTGAGAGCATTGTTCTATAGGATCTGGATTTTGTTGGTAACCTGTTTGTTGGCACCTACATAGAGGGATGTAGTTATAACACAACAAAGACAGAATACATTTGTTATAAATTATTCCCAAAACTTGGTTCCCTACAAATAGTTCACTGTCCCTACAGAGAGTGTCTTTATCCCTCAAGTGAATGTTCTCGCCCTAGTGGTGTGCTGGTGCATCGCCTGCTAGGGTTAGGGGATAGAAGAGAGATCTCGCCTTATCCTCTCTCACTACTTTACTGATTTGCTAAAAAAAGGTACACACTACTCCCGGAAGTCAATGTGTAACTTTTTAATCTTGTTGCTTCCATTTCGTGTGACTTATCACAGACATTAAAAGGTAAGTGACATATGGTTGGTAATTTATTCCATATGTGTCTTGATATCAATTTCTTAATCCTTAGACACACAAACATACAGTTATAATGACGTAGTTATACAGGCCCATTTTTTGTTCTATATGGGTTCTGGGGGTTGGGTCGTCGGGCCAGCCCACTTTGTGTCTACCAGTTTTAGTGGATTTGGATTCACTCCCCACTTTCTTCAGGACTACCCTCTGGCCGGTATAGGCCAAGGGCTAATGATTCATATAACAGACACTTTTCTTAATTGTTGTCTTGTACTCCTTCTTATACTTCATGAAGGGCGTCACAATTTGAATTTTTGGACTTCAAATTCTTCATTGTTTCTGTCCCTAGGAGGGAATATATCCAGAAGGGAAACTATCAATAATGTATCTGTCTATTAATACTGTCTATTCATACTCGTATGGGGGAGAGGATAGCTTACCTCTCTTGGTGTAAGATCAGAGGTGATTTGTCATTCCTCTTCAGTTCTCAATATTGCTCTTTCTTTTCAGAGCAGCCTCTAATCTGTCTGGTGTATCCGCATACTCTTCCATGACCTTGCTTTTACTTTTCTTAGGATGCGGCCACCCGCTTGTGGATGGGCCCACTTCTTCTCCCTCAGACAGCTGTGGCTACTTATCCGGGATGCAATCTTCTTGCTCAGCCTCTTCCGGCACCAATATGTCATCTTGTTCTCACTCTTCCTTCGCCGTGGCTTGGGTAATGAGTCAGTCTACACCTATCTCTTTGGTGGCCGCTCTGATCTTCCTCAATAGATCCGCCATCTCGTCAGCACTCTCCATGCTTGTTGCTCCTGGCCCCTTCTTTCTAACTTCAGTTTTTGTTGGCCGCTTCTTTCTTTGAGCAGACCTTGCAGGAAGTCAAATCTACAACCTGCAAATCCTGCTGACTGCAGCAGCAAGTGCCCAACCCGCTGAGCTATGTTAACCACTAATTACAACTTTTCTTGCCCCCTTCTGCATTCTCAAATCAGGCTCCTTTCTTTAATTGTTTGTCTAACTCCTAGGCCTATTGGTGGCCTCCACTTACTGATAGGGTTGGCGTCCAAACCTCTGTCTTACTGCATAACTTCCTGTGTGCCCGCCTGCTCACTGCGGTCTTGGTTAAGAACGCTCTCCCTGAGCGTAACAATATTTTTCCTTGGTTGCCATTGCGACTAAAAATGGCTGCCACACTCCCGCACATTTGCAGGCCCTTTCCTCTAGCTCACAGCTTCTTTCCTGTACCTTTGCAAGGCCAGCGCTCTGGTTGGGCGGAGTGTCCTTGAACAGATGATGCAACCCGAAGTGAACTGCCCCTACTCAGATCTTGCGGCGGTGACCCCCTGCAGGCTCTGAATGGCTGAATCCCACCGACAGCAGGCACGCTCTGGAGGGCCGAATCTCACCTACAGTGAGAAAACTGCACGGCTCCACAATTCCAACACACCCTGACAGCTAAAATGCACCACCCTGCAGATACTATGTTATCTTATGTTATTTAGCATTTATATAGAGTTCTATATATCATTGGTATGACCTCAAAGCGCTAGTAGATTGAACGCCCTCGGGGATCATAGTCCAGATCATTTGAGAGAGTAAGGTGTGATAGGGTGCTTGGGTGCACCCTAGCAGGTAGGCACTTCGCACGGCTCCTCCTGGGCTGCAACCAAGCAATTCTCTATTCGCAATTCACTGGGGCAGTAATCCGGGCATCCATGCTGCCAATCTTGAGCCTGCCACGTTGTGTTCAAGTGGTGAAAGAGACAGCTATCACTATGCTTCCCCCAGGCAGAGAGGGCCCACACGGATCTCTGATGTCACCTACGGAGGTGCGAAGATACTTTTGCCCTCCAATCCCGGGACTACCCAGGGGAGAGGGCTTCCTCCCCTTCCTGTCCCGCAAGCTCCTTCATTTCTAAGTTGCCTCTTCTTGTGGGGTCACCTTCCCATGACCCCTGCTTCCTGCTTCTTCTCGCAAGGAGAAAGAGGCGGACGGGTGGGAGGAGGGGCTTGGCCGCCCCTCCGCCATTTTAAGTCCTGGCGCCCTCAGCCCCTTTGGGGCCGCGCCATAGGCTATCCCTATTTGTCATTTATCCCTTCAGGTGAATTGCATCTGGGGATAAATAGAGGTATTTCAGTTTCCGGGGTGTAGAACCTGTTTAAGAACACGTATAGATTCTAATTGCGATGCTGACTGATGGTAAGCGCCATACTCACCCCTCAGCGGTATAGAAATTTCCTTCTTAATGTGATGTGAGGTCCATATTCTAGTGGCAGTACGCCGGTATTTCTTCAAAAAGGTGTGCGGTACAATCCTTGCAGCACCTAGATATGAAGAAAATTACATCGGTTGCACAGACTCGCTATTCCAGTGTACCTTTGTGAATAAGATGTTCATTTCTTAAAGTGGAGCAAGTAAAATAAAGGGTGCATCCTCTGCGCTTCTTTAATTGCACACTTTATGAGAGTCTGGCTGAAAATCTGTTAAGGTCAGAGATTTGAACACTTATTTTCACTTTGAAGAACACAGATGAAAGATGATCATACTTGTGTTTATTAACAGATAATACATTAATATTCCTTCTGTGTATAGAACTGTACGTGACAAAATAAAATGAAAAACCTACAGACGTTTATTCAGTGACCATACAATATTGCAAGTGCGGTTTCTATTGAAAAGACCATGCAAAGGATTGTCCCATTAATTGACAAAGGTAAGGACCTAATTCACAGAACGTTTAAGCACGGAGCAAAGTGACTTTGCACCACAAAAATACACTTTGCAGCAGGACGCACCAGGCCTGATCCACAGAGCGGAAAAATGCATTTTGCACCAGGCTTGATCCACAGAGAGGAACAAAGTGACTTTGCACTGCAAAAATACACTTCACACCAGCCTGATGCACAGAGCGGAATGTGACTTTGCACAGCAAAAGTACACTTTACACGAGGCCTGATCCACAGAGTGGAACAAAGTGACTTTGCACTGCAAAAATACACTTTGCACCAGGCCTGATCCGCAGAGCGGAACAACTTGACTTTGTACTGAAAAAATGCACTTTGCACCAGGCCTGATCCGCATAACGGAACAACGTGACTTTGCACTGCAAAAATTCACTTTGCACCAGGCCTGATCCGCAGAGCGGAACAAAGTGGCTTTGCACACAAAGTGACTTAGCACTGCAAAAATACACTTTGCACCAGGCTGTCAAATGAGAAATTATATTGTGCCTCCTATTGCAATGAATACATGTATATTGGCCTACGCCAAGCTGCTCGTAAGTCACTTGCGAAGAAATCCGTGTTGCAAGGTCCTGACCTTAAAATCCATGTAAACTGCCATTTTAGGTCAATCCGCCATTTTAGGTTTTCTTTGTAAAGTCACCCTGTGAGTTAAAATGGTGGACAATGTCATTCCGAAATACAACATGGCCGTCTTGACCTCTGCATGTAGCTAATATGTAACTTGCCTGCAGGCCACTTGTTGAGGTCGTGAACTGAGACCTTGTCCGTTGACCTGTGTGTAAAGGATTACCCGTGCAATGAAACTAATCCGCAAGCATATGTTGAGAACAATGTATTCAAATACTGAACGTAGAATATTTTGATTTTGTTTTCACAGTTGGCGCCCGAATAGGGACCCTCAAGATTGATGCCGTATTATCCAGGGTTGACCCTCGCTATCAGACCGGGATCGGACGGTGTGACAAAAAGGGGGCCCACTGAACGAGACGCGACACCTCAGCAGCACTGCACGACCCGATCCCTGGACGATTAGCTTGTGGTCCGAGAACAGCATCTTGACGAGGGTCCACTTATCGAGGCGGGCAGATTTTCCGAAATCACCACACACAAGGTAAGATTAGTTGGGTAAGATTCTTTGAAATCCGATCGGACCTCCTTAGGCTTGATCAGGTGAGTCGTGACCCGACTCTTAATATAATCCTGATAATTTGATTTTGGCGTATTGTATCTGCAGACACAATTATTGACCAGGTAACACCAATAATTTGATATGCCTGGGAAATTGTCTACCTGCTTCAGGGCGTTGTTCCGCAGCGATAGACAATCTTTGGAATTTAGCTGTCCCGCACCACAGGAGGTGTCGCCGGCGTGTACTATGTACTGTAAGCAATATATGTATAGTGGCTTACACCAAGCTGCTTGTAAGTCACTTGCAAAGAAATATGTGTTGCAAGGTCCTGCCTTAAAATCAATGTAAGCCGCCATTTTTAAGTCAGTCTGCCATTTTAGGTTTGCTTTGTAAAGTCACCCTGTGAGTTAAAATGGTGGACGATGTCATTCCGAAATACAACATGGCCGTCTTGACCTCTGCATGTAGCTAATATGTAACTTGCCTGCAGGCCACTTGTTGAGGTTGTGAACTGAGATCTTGTCCTTCGTTGACCTGTGTGTAAAGGAATACTCGTACAATTAAACTAATCCGCGAGCATATGTTGAGAACAACGTATTCAAATACTGAACGTAGAACACTTGTTTAACTACTTTGTATTAATGTTTGAGAAGACCTGCATGGGAAATCCTAGAATACATAGTTGCTGTGCAGGCTTGTTGATATATGTATTAAAAGCAAACCAGTTACATGTGGATATGCGAACTCGGCATGAACCCTAGATCAGTAATGTATTAGAGGAATATTAACCTGAAGTAGGGTTGGACATCGTGTTCGCAAATAGTATAAAAGAGCAATGAATTCTAATGTACAGCGTCTCTCACTGAACACACTGAACCACGCTGGAGTTTGCAGTGTTGCACTGAGGGCCGATAGCTATCTGATTTTGTTCTAATCTTTGTAACTGAATTCAGTATAAATTAAAGTACTTTGTATGTTCCTTTGTAACCCGTGTTCGGTGTATTTCCTTTTGGGCTACTCAGCCTCGATATTTTGATTTTGTTTTCACAAGGCGGCCTGATCCACAGAGCGGAACAACGTGACTCTGTACTGCAAAAGTACTCTTTGCACTGCGCTAAATGGGCCTAATTCACACAAAAAAGCACTATGTCTGGTGGTTGCGCAGGAACCATGTGCCAGAAAATGTACTACGTGAGAGGCGCTCCACGCAGATGCAAGCATCTACTGTCTTCACTTCCTAACGACCCAATGTGCTTGGAGTGCTCTGGACACTATGGTGAGTAACATTTTCATTTTGGATGAAGTTTCTAGCATGGTAGGATTGTGGTAATAATGTGTTGTAATCCATAGGTTTCTTGAAAACCCAGTTAATATGTTTTCAGCATCTAAATAAATCAATGTGTCCAGAAAACTGATTTAGAATTTCCCACACCTGGAGTGCTTCCAATGTGCTCATCGATCACAATGAGACAGCTAAGCTCCTTCAGGGATGCAGCATTTATTCACTATATCACAAAGGCGTCCTCAATGTTTTGTCTCCAGCCACCTGTCCACTGCTGCCAGAGAAAAGATGTCATACAATGAGTATCTTCAAACAATTCCATAAATAGGTTCACAAAACTAGGTGTGTGGTTTATGCAAGCCAAGTTCATGTTTGGCTCTTAGAGCCCATTGAGAACATCTAGCTCCGCTCTACCCATGATTTCTCAAGCTCTCCCATCACTACGAATGAATAAATATGTTAAATGGAATGATGAGCAGGCAAGTCAGAAAAATATGGCCTTATGTCAGGGTTCCCGCCCCTGACACTTACCTGAGTTCCAGACTGCTCCCGGGATGCCAAGTGGTAACCGCTATGGACCCAGCAATATCAGGCAACCCGGAGACAACAACGATGATAATAGAGGCTCACCAAACTTTGCCCACACCAAGATAGCAGTAACATGTTACACGTTGCGTAGTGTTATGTGCATACACATCGAGACTTATACTTGGCCTCAAGCCCAGGGACTGTATCTCTCCAGCCCTGAAATCTCTCCACTGGCTCATGGTTCAAGACCCTTTGCATTGCACACAAGGATTCCTGGGGCCAGGGCCAACACTACATCCAATGCACTCTTCCAAAATACCTTCCTTCTCGAGCCCTTCGCTCAGCTACCTCCAACTCCTTAAGGGTTAGACGCTTTTCCAGGCAGAGAGTGGGGGAAAGATCTCTCTCCTCTGCAGCAGTCTCCATTTGGAATGGCCTGCCTACCCCTCTCAAACTTGAGCCGGACCACCTGAAGTTCTAGAAGCAGCTCAAAACTTTCCTCATCTTTATTGCTTTCTCTCTCTCCCACTCCTGCTGACCTACCATACCTACCTGTCTGCTGTACCGACTAGTTGCTTGGCTACCCTTAGAGTCTCACTGTGTACCAGGCATTTTCTTGATCAGTCACCCTTGCACTGCCTACCACACAGTTAGGGGCTGTAACTGTAACCCTACAGTCCCTTGTTCTCCTTGCATTACTTGGAGCCACGCTGTTCTGGCTGCACTTACTCAGAGCATTGCTGCCATGTTTTCCCCTCCCCTCTCCCTTGCACTTCCCCCCTTCCTTTCCCTTTGCACTTCTCATTCTCGCACTTGTACGATCTGAATGACATGGCTTAGTAAGATAGATTTTTTGTCTTGTCCTCCCTCTGTCTTCCCTCCATTGTCTTGTCACACCTAGAAACACTTGTATACAGGCGCGTTATAAATGACATATCATATCATACGCTACCACGGACCTCACGTGGTTAAAACTCTGCACCTGAGAATCATTCCGCATCTTACAACTGCTGGAGCAGTTATGGACTTTGAGAGTTCACCATTCCTTCAGGTATATGTATGTAGCTAGGAATTTATAGTCTTGATTTTCTTTGCATTTCATGATCCAGGACAATTGTATTTCATTTAAGAAAAAGACCTAAGACCTTCAGGGCCTCATCACGACTTTGGCGGTAACCCTTAAATCCGGCGGTCGCGCTATTACCGCCGGATTTAAGGGTCTGCCAAATTAGGACTTCGGTGGATTTTGCCCCAGCTCTTGGCTGGGGGGAAATCCTCTGAAAATTTGCGCTACAATCCGCCGGCGGTAAGAGCGCGAATTTTCCCCATTGAGCCCAATGGGGAATGGGGCATTCCCGAATGTGCTCAATGGGGAATGGGGAATTACACTACCGCCGTACTCTTGATCCGACGCTGTTAGCGCCGGGAGTTCGGCGGTAGGGCTAATACCAAAGTCGTGATCAGGCCCTCAGTCTTTTGGATTTTTTCGTGTCCCCTGCATAAATTGACAAGTGATGACCAGCAACCCATGTTTAAAGACTCCTTCTTTTAATTTTGAATCAAAAAAGAAAGGTAGCTTGGAAGGATTCTCTTTAATTTAATTTTTGGTTTGCACGTATCCCAAACACATAATTGGTAGGTAGCATCAGTGTACAGTCACCATATGAGGAAAGGGAAACTTAGCTAGAATTTCTAAACTTGTTATTTTTGTTACGCCTGCAGAATCTTCCAAAACAACACCCTGACCCAAGGGTGCAGATTACGTTGGCAGAGATTAAGATGCCCTTGCCAGAGGAGAGGGTAGGGAAACCCAAGCTGATTCACGGGAATCCTTACCTCTCTTATGGTTAGAGGTGTAATCACTACATGATTTACGAGAGCCACAGAATGGTTAAGACCCAACACTTTATCACCACGGGAATGATGACAAAATGCCACTTCGCCTATGGCGGCAAACATATAGACTGTTCCTGCATCCAAGCACAGTACTTGACCAGGGCCCTCTTCTTGATGAGGAAGGAAGCCAAGCCTGCAGCGTAACCTGCGAGAATAAGATTTACCTGCTACCAGAGCCATGAATATGCTCTACCAGAGCCATGCCTCATAGCTCAATGAACCTTGATGTCTGATATACTTACCTCCAAGTGAAGCAAAATAACCCTCTACCAGAGCCAAGCGTCATATGTCTTGCAACCTTGAAGTCCTAGCCAGACCTAACTACTGAGACCATACTCATTGTGCTAACACAGATGACAGTCCATCTTCCTGCATGTGTAGATCAAGGCATAATAAGCAGCAATCAATAGCTCTACGCTGCCTACCAACCAGCCCTATCTATGTTCTTCCAGCTATCCCTTTACAGTTCTGCACCGAAGAACAATGTATTTTATGTTCACTCCAAAAGCTCTGCAGTAGCTTTTGTTGTTTGACCAGGTCAGCCGACTACCCAGTGAATATCCTAGGAACATGGGGTAACATAGCCAAAAAATAAAACATGAGGTAACATGAATCACAAGTAGGCGGTGGAGGGGATGTGAGGAGCCAGGAATGAGGTGCAGACACAGGGGGTTCATGGTTTTGGCCATACACTTTTATTGATAAAAGAAAAAGGGGTTGCAAATGCCTCTCTGTCCCTACACTAAGAGGTGTTTCCCTACCTCAAACAAAACTAAGGGTCTGTTGATGTCGGAATGTTCAAAGCAAATGTCCTGGTACCAAAGTACTATTCCTGCCCTCACATTATAAACATCAATTCTGATGTGAAAGCGGAAATGTCTTTGGCCTTGAGCAGTGCACAAATGTTTGAAAAGTAAATGGGTAACTCCGACACAAAAATTCCAGAAGGATAGAGTTCCTTGTTCCAGAGGATGGTTCCCTTCCCCTGGATTTCTCCTCACTCTGGTTTATACTTCCAAAAATAGTAGTACCTCGCGTTACTCTTAATCAACAACACAACTTGTACACAAATCAACCTGGCTGTTAGTCTGTATCTAGGTAGGATAAGTGCTGTACTCTCCTACCAGGTTTTCACTCATGTTCAATATGTTTTAACACAGCTTTTCACTAGTATTGATGCATCTTGTCCTTGCCTGGTGTGCTTCCCTACCAGGGCTTTCTCTTATGAACACATTTGAAATTTGCATTCATCTGGTACACTGTCCTGCCAGGTCTTTCTTATATGAACACACTTGCAACTGCCTGGTATAATCTCCTGTCAGGTCTGTTCTATTGTGACTTGAATCTACCTGGTGTGTGCTCTTGCCAGGGCTTTTCTCTCGTGATTTCAATCTGCCTGGTATATTCGTTAACCAGGGTTTCTCTCATATGTATACGGCATACACCTACAAACTTAACAGTCTCTTTTATTTACTTTGTTCTGTCTATTTAAGTGACATTCACTTGTTTGTTCATTCTGATATAATGCATTCACCATTATTTGTTTTTGGCAGGGTTGCCAATATGCCCTGGTGTCCCCGCTTCCATTGGGTGGACTCATCGGCTCTTGATGGAGTGTGCAGGTTCTGCTGCGGTATGCCTGTGGTGGCTCTTTGTCATTCCGCTCCCGTGTGGCACCTCTGTGCTGTAGCTTCTGTGTCTCTTGTGGCACCTGCTCATTTGTTCAGCGTCCCTCCAGGCTTAGGCAGTGTGGAGGCTGTCTCACTGCACCTGCGAACGCTCTGGATCCTTTCTTCTGCTTCAGGCATCCTCGCAGCTCCCTGGACCTCACACCAGCGCTGCAGACCCTCCGTCAATTCCAAGAGGACTAGAGTTCTCGGGCCAGCATCTGCTTGTCAGCTGGTTCGCCAGTTTAAATCTACCGGCATCAGGCATTTTCCTGCAACAACTAGAGCACCGCTTGTGCTCTTGGCCTCCATTGATCTTCATTACTCGGCTCATCTTCTTAATCACAGTGCTTTCGGATTCAGGGAAATATAAGTCAGTTCTTGATGACTTGTATGCAGAATCTGGGACAGTGTTCTCAGTGATCTTGAAAGGCAAGTCAGTTCTTGGAGTATGGGGAGGTGTTTTCAGGGGTCTTCCTAGGTGGGTGAAGGGGGGAGAGGGTATGACAATATGCCATAACGGCATGGGGAATGGATGTGATATCCTCAAAAGAAAAAGGGGTATAGCATGCCTCATTCTATGATCTCATGTCACTCCCTTGAGGGTTGGCTACCCCCATGTGATTCACCCTCATATAGCTGCCTCCAGGTTCAAGATCAGGCAGTGGCTATCATCCCCTGGTCACATGGGGAGAGGTCACCACTGGGAAAGGAGTGTTGACACGATCAGATTAATCACAGGGGTAAGGCCCATCCTGTTAAGTCACTTCATCACCAAGACCCGACAGAAAGGTAATAATTATACAAGTGGACCACAAGTGGACCACAATTTCCTGCAATTTGTTTTGCAGCTCCCCATAGCAGCAGCATTTGTGAAATGCAGCATTATGTCTCGTCCATGTTCCTCATCCCAGCCCTCTACATATGAGGCATCCATCCCCTGAGATAGACAACCCCTTCTTTTTAATGAACCAATCAAAATTACCTCCTTGTAGGTGTGATTGTAGAAAGGCACCACTTATGCAACATACAACCTATTTTTCTGTCTCCCACCCGAAGACTGCTAGAGAGTAAGTAGCTTGCATGATCTCGCTTTTGCTTTTCTCCAGGTTGGCGGAGCAGGACATGCGATCTTCTTGAAATTAATTCTGCCAACACATGCCTGGCCTGACTGCGCAGCATAGAGTACACAAGAACAAATTGTAATTGCTTATGATCCTCTGCTGTGTTGTGCTTATCCCCACCGCTGTGGGGCTATACAGGGAGGCTTCTCATCAGCTTTCTATGTGAAGATGGGAGTTTGCGATCAGCTTCAGGGTTTGGTGCAAGAGTTACGCTGTAGGTTGGAGCCTGGGATTGGCGAACCAGAGCAGGGAGATGGCACAACTATTTTATAGGTTTAGTGCAGTTAAGGGTTAGTTCACTCGTTCCCTGTAATTATTGCCTGTACTAATTTCTGCAACTGAGTGTTTACATAGCTTAAACTATGAAGCAGTCAACTGAGAGATTCTCCCAGCTTTCTCCTTGAAGGAGGGGTGGCAGTAGAGCTCACAAATCCTGCTCCTATTCTTGGAGAAGTGATGCTAGAAACACATTCAATGTTCCAGGTCACCTTTCTGCCGGAGGAATCTCAGGAGAGTTGATCCTGCTCCCACTGGGCCTCCTAAATTGCTCCCTGTCCATTAAGAACCTCTGCACCTGAGCTGAGGGTCATGATCACAGATTGCCTTTCCACCAGTCCTGCCTCCTCCCACCAAATCAGCCGGCACTACCCCTAGATCCTACTCCGCCAGGTGAAGCCTTAGCCTTGCAGGTAGTTTATGATGGTTGATGGTGAAGGGGTGATGTGATGTGATGGTGGCAACATTTCTGAAGAAGAAGATCACGGAGGAGGTGTAAAATATATTTGGATACTTTTTTTGTCTTGTTCCTTCATTAGTTGGACATACCAATGTCATACCCCCTCATATACAGTACCAGCCCAGAATTCGGGCAATAAACAGGCAGTGCTCTCAAAACTCGAATTTATGTACATAAAGAGCTGAAAGACACAATCAAAACAAAGGTGGTCCCAAGCTTTATGCAGGTGAAGCCACCACAGTGCTCCTCAATCACAAACAGTTTCTATACAAAAATGAAAATGACTTTCCTGCACATGAATCCCACTATTTCTCACACACACACACACACACTCATTTCCATGATCAATTCCATGTATCCATATATATATATATATATATATATATATATATATATATATATATATATATATATATATATATATACATATATATATATAAATATAAATATAGTTCGGAATAGCATTAGACTTTCGAATTACACTTCTACCACTAGTCGGTTAATATCTCTAAATCCTTGACTTTACTTTGCAACTGAATCAAAGACTCTGACTCGCCCCAATGACACCAGCAATTTATACAATCAGGGAGTTATTGCATGTCTTATATTTTATCGCATAAATGTAGTGATGTGGGTTTCTAATATGTGTGCACATCTTACACTTGAACTCTACAGGTTTTGGGTTGGAGAAGTATGTCTTTCAATTTTAGAATGTACATACTATTCTCATCCACCCCACCAGAGGAAATGTTTTTTTAGATTGCGCTCAACACATGTAAATACCCCTCCCCTGTCAAATCACATATGAATCACATTGTGTCATTTCAAATTAGGGGATTACCTGGGATTTATATTCACTCTATTTGTATGGGGATAGAAACGACTCCTTTAAACATGCTCTCATTTTCAAATTTAGTTTAAATAAGTGCAATCCCCACATGCTGTGATTTATCAATAACGCTCTATTAGGCTATAAAACTTCATAAGAGCATCAATCTTCATTTTTATTTAAGTCTATGGACACACTCGGGATACATTTTTATTGGATTCTGATTTTAAAAGAGTGGCTTGCCTAAATGTTCAGAAGTGCTATCTATACCATTATGTGCTGTGAATAGTGCTATCCACAACCTCAACCTAACCACAGAAGCTGCATGTAAATGACCCTCCCCTCTCCTTGGTTGGCATGAGTTGCACACTATGATACAAAGGCCACATCAAGACAACCAATGGGGGGAAGAGGGTTAGGGCGAGGGTGTGGATAGGTAAGTGAAGCTAGGATCACCGGAAAGAGAGTTAGGAAGAGGTTGTGGATAGGAAGGTGGGACCAAGGATAAACCCAATATTCCAGACTACACGTACTCACTGCTCCATAGAAACTGTTCACCCAACCTGAGATTCACTCATCTCCGGACACTAATATGTCCAAACATATGAACCTATAAATGGCACCACTATGTTACCATTTGCCCTGATTCTGCCCTGGCACGTCTTACCAATGTTCCATGCCTGTACAACACTTCCTGTTGCCTATGCATGTGAGCACACTTCCAACACAGTTACTCAAACCTGAACATTACCCTGCCAGCCTTGTCCTCTTTCTCATACATGTCCACATTTGATTGAAGCATTTATCACAACTGACAATCATTCTTAGATAGATCTTACACATTCATTGATTGACTTGATTCATCCCTTCTTTAACCATATACCCAGACCAACATGTTTACACATTTGTTTCCATCAGCATATCATAAACTGCACATTATCTTTTGACAGGCTCTGGTGTCCCTAATTCACGGTATTACCCAAATTGACCTTTTACAATTGACCTTTTGCATAATTGACCTAATTATAGTGGTCCTAATTGACCTTCTGCACAATTTACCTTTATATTATTTTAGTTATTTTATATATGTATTGGGTTGGTTTTGAATTAAAAATAATATAAGGGGATTGGGTGGGGTGCTGCAGGGGGTTTTGAATTGGGTGGGAGTTTGCGGGGGGTTTCCCCCCACATATATGTCCTAATTGACCTTCTAAATTAGGTCAATTCTCCCGAGGTCAATTCTCCCGAGGTCAATTGTGAAAAGGTCAATTAGTATACAACCTAATTCACCCAGTCCGGTAATGTCACTGTAATTTACCTCCTTTACTCTCAAGGAGGAAGTGAAGCAGAGTCACTGTAATATCCCTCGTTTACTCAAAGAGAAAATGAAAGTAGGAGACTGTCGTCGTTCATTCCTGACCGACTGCAAACAAGAACCAAAATGGTTGTAACATTGATATTCTTAGCACCTTACACCACATGAACTTAATACCACTTATGGTAAGCACCAAACCCTTATCTGTGGCCTCTGACACCGCACACAAGCTCAGAGGCAGATGGCAGCGTGTGTTCCACTCGCCGTGCAAACACTTATCAGAGCCTGGGGCTCCTGCAATCTGTTCACCTCTGCAGCATGGGCTCCTGTAATCCCTTCACCACTGCATTGCTGGACTCCTGAAATCTGCTCACCTCTGCAGCAGGGCTCTTGAGTCTCCTGGCTCCTCACCGCTGTGGCCAGAAAACCACCAACAAAAGAAAAGGGAAGCACACATGCGACTCTGGCTATTCTCGGGTCCTCCTCCAGGCCTGCGTGCCTTCCAGTGCGAATCACAAGCACCTGGGAAGGCATGCCATCTGGATTTATTCCTTAGTATGTGCCACGCCTGCCCACAGCCTTCTAGGGAGTGTAGTCCTGCACCGGTATTGCAATCTCCCGGCACAGGCTACTCTACCACTTTATTTGTATAGCGCGCCGGGCCCAAGGGCACTTTGACCCTAAACCCACACACATGCACAATTCAGAAAGTTATTTTAATTTGGATTGAATTGGCATCTCACTTAATTTTACATGCGGTGAGATGGATCTATAGCATCTTCCCAAACCACCCCTTTCCAGGACATAGCACGGATGGTTACCAGTCAAATGGTCGAAAACATTTGGTCGACAGGACAATTGGTCGACACCATTTGGTCGAATGCCAAATGGTCAAATTTTTTTGTTTTTTTTTTTTACCCCTTTTTTGGTTTTTTTGGGGGGGGTCCCCCCCGCAACCCTCTTTTTTTTCTTTTTCCCCACAGGAAAACCCACAAAACACATATATATATAAAAAAAAAAAAATTCGACCATTTGGCATTCGAACAAATGGTGTCGACCAAATTGCAGTCGACCAGTTTGTTGTCGACCAATTGACCGGACACCAGCACGGATATAGTTATAGAGAGCATATATCAATTTTTTGGGAGAAATCTTATACTTACTTTTGGTTAGTCTTCAGGGGCATGCATCCAGGGAAACCTACATGTGTTCCCAGGGGAGACTCAGTCATCATCAGGTTCCCTTCTGCAGTCCCCCCTTAAGGACAGGAGTCATCCTCTGGAACAGGAGCCTTTGCTTCTGCAGCCCTTAAATTGGTCTCCCTCTTTAATCCATCCAATGGAAGGTATTCCCTCCTACAGGTCTTTCTAGTGTCAGCCTCCTTGTTCTTTTGTCCCCCTATTTCTAATGTCTCCAGAATTCTCATGCTATCTCCTAATTATGTTGCACTATGTGATTGGCACAATCGTGTCTTTGACTGGCCCAAAAGCCAGACAGTCATATTAAATATACACCCCCTTTTTTCATAGGCTTATCACAATTCATATATGTTTAACATGGGCAGACGGGAGGGGTAATCTCAGTCCAAATTCTTTTGACAACAGTTTTGTCAAATCTTACAATGTCAGACTTCCACATGCCAAGTCAATGAAACCAACATAAACAGACTCTGTGCTACAAAATGCATGCCGAGACAGGTGGCATGAATGTGTGGCAAATTCGGCCATACTTATATGAACTATTAATAATTGTATTAATTATAAGAAATTGCAGGCAAGTCAAATTTGGTGTCAAAACAAATAAAAGGTCTGTAATCTACAAAACACAATTGGTTTCAGGTTTCTACATCTTTCAATCGTGGATTTTTATTAATTTCTGGTTTTTGTTTTTTATTTTGTGTAAACATTGCTATAGATATTTATCAACTTAATGTGATGTCCCAGCACTGGAATCCTGCAGGAGCAGACGAATAGCCCACCAGATCCCTCAAACCGGTACACCCAGCAGTCAAATTGAACAATTGCTGAGTTGACCAGACCGGGGGAAAAGTGGAAGTGGAAAAAATAACAAACGGACAAGGTTCTTCTGGTTCCCTTCTGCTTCCAATGACTCAGAACCCTGGAAACCCTGGAAAATTCAGCAATAATCTAGTATTTATCTAGTATTTCAAAAGCACCTCCTTATACTCAGTTTCAGAACTATTCTTATTCTTTTCCCAACATCCCTTTACCTGTCTGTATTATTCTTCTGCCTTTTTGCTGAATACTGAGAACTCTCTCTCTCTCTCTCTCTTCCGTACAATGGTATGTGATAAATTCCTAACTCCTCTGATGTGCTACTTCAACTTTAAAAACAAAAATAACTGTTCAACTTAAGCATTGCTGCTCACTTAACTTGTAGACTTTCACTGTCTCTTTTTTTCTCTTTGCAGCTTGCACTTAAACTACAGATCTCTTTTGAATTGCTGCTCTACTGTATTTGTAAGTTCCTTGCCACCTCAGTCTTCTGCTGCTTTTCATATAAGTTAAATTCGGCTTCACAAATTAATGCAATGTCTTTATAAATGAAAAAGGTTAACCAAAACTTCAGCTTTCACTGACTTGCCATGAACTATTGAAAACTTTGCCAAGCGCTTGCTCGCATACAGCTGACTAACCGTGCCTGCTCTTACTCAGGGACACGACTCGATGCAGCTCAACTCTCGTACCACACTCCTCTGATAATTCGTTTTACTTTTCAGCTGACTGAAACTCTCTCTGCACCACACAGCTGATTCCATGATCGCAATACGCAGTGATTTCGTCACTCAACCGATGCTCTCCTTCATGCTGTTTGGTCCTCTTTTCTAAGGCGCCTGTGTTGCTTCACGACGAGAGGAATCTGGCATTGCAATGCTCGTATTAACTCACCTGCGCGCGCCGAGGTAAACGTTTCCTTTATACCTGCTCCTGCAATCACGCGCAACTTTAAATCTCATACAGTTTTTATGACTTATTTACAGTTTCCAAATTAACTAGCAGTCCATTAAATTGCAGACTACCATTTCAGACTTTCAATTTACAGATCTCCTTTTATATATTTTCATGCACATTTCTCTTGGCAAATTGTAATAGCAATTTCTTTAAGGGTCACTTATCTGAACTTCAGTCTCTGACTTTTCCTGCTGGATTGTCTTCTTAGTGGAATGGTTTTCAAACTTTGTTTCTTCAGTCTTCTATGGAGCCCTTGAGGACTGTGACCTCTCCAAAGCTGGTCTTGAATGAAAGGCAGTTTAGAACCTCTCCTGAGGTTCCAAACTGCATCATAATAGTCTTAGCCAATCATTGCTGATCATGAAGTTCACCATCTTGAACTGGGAGGATGAAAGCTGGCTAACGTGAAGGTCAAGGAAATTATTGTGAATACAGCCTACACTCAACCTAAAACCGCAACATAAACCCTCCAGTACCCAGGAACCTGACACTTGATAAGGGAATGTCCCTGACTGCAATGCCAATATTTCCACTTGGGTGCCTCATTGCTAGAGCTTTCATGGGTGGTTTCTACAAGACCACATATGTCCTGTGAATAACATCTCCTACTGGTTCTATGACTCAAGTAAACAGACTTTTATGAGGGGTTCAGGAGGTGATTGATGTGACAGGGGTCTTTTGTTCTCTGCATTAGTTAGACAAATGGCCAAGTTTATAAGACCTGGTAAAGTTCACAATATAATTTTACATTGAAGCATGCCATAAAACCTCATCTGTTCAGTACAGGTAATAATCTCTCTACCACAATTGCAAGATGCCTATTCTTTAATACACTTTCTCACTTATTTTTCAAAGCCTTGCTCATGAAAATGTCCCAAACGTGGGAGGGATTTTGTTCAGAGTTTAAATGCAGATCACTTGATCTGTGATAGCACATTAGGATGCAGAAATGAATGCACAACATATGGCTTTTGAAATCAAGTGCATTGATTATATATTAATTTAAATCATTCAATGAGTCATTATGGCTTTGTACAATAATCTGGAAATTGAATTGTTGTAGAAAGAAAACATAACATTACAGAATGCTTTTGAATTTTTGAAAATACACAGTTGCATTTTGCTCTTGGTATAACATTTGAAAACAAAGCAACATTCTGGGGAATCGCATGATTATTCGTTTAAGTCTTATTTTCTTCAAAAGTAATATTTTAGCCGCAGAAGCTGGGTTCTCTTGCTTGTAATTACATTTCAGACATCTGGATGTGACAATGTTCCATTGCAACATGGACAATTCTCGTGCTTTCAGTGCTGCCTTTCAAGGAAGCAAATGACTGAGAAAAACATATATTTATTTAAAATGATGTGTCTATCTTTACAATGAGGCGCTCGCCATGCCTTGTGTTAGGTGCAGCTTATTATAACAATTAAATGAGATGTGTCACACTTGAAGAAACAGTGGAAATGTTCAGTACTTTCTACTGTATTCCCAGGCATACTTCCTTGACTTTTGATTTTCCCCCAGAGGGAGCCCCACATCTCCTGAACCCTTAAGGTCCTTAAATTCAGTAACACGTCATGCATGGATAGGGATTCTGAATAACTCTTAGCCCAAATAATAAGACTGACTCAGGAAGTTGTCAAAAAGTCTTATTCTGATTGTTTTATTATCAATTGTCTAAAACACGGAGTTACAACGGACATCAACGGACGTTGCACAAGTTCGCCTCGGTGCATTTCATAAAAAACACAGATTTTATTTTTTTTATTTTTTTAAACTCTTTATTTCTCATTTTCAACAAGTTACAATAAACAACAGAATTAACATCCTAGGTCATTGAATTGAAAAATACATAACAGTGGAAAACAAAATAAAACACAATTCCAAACCATAACTCTGTATTCCAACATATGAAACTTAGGACTAACCTAAAACAAATCCAGATGTATCAAACAAATGACAACAAACAAGTAAGACCACACAAAACAACCACATAGACAACACAAACTCCCTCCCCATATATTAATGCTAATAGACCAATGCACTCCACTCCAGAACCTAATCTAGCATCATCCATAAAGGTCAATAAAGCTCCCCCACATTTCCTCATAAAGGGTTTCCTTGTTTTGTTTACAATACATCGTTTTCTCAAGTCTGGATACAATTCTAACATCTAAAATCCAGTCCTCCACCATCGGCTTCTTCCGTGTCTTCTAGACCCTCAACACCTGTTTAGCCGCCACCAACAAAACTTTGATTACCCCACACAATATCACCCAACTGACATCCCGTCCACAACTATACAACAATAAGATGACCGCTAAGGGAGTGCGTGGATAAACAATGTCCTAAATTTGATCGACCCCATCCATAACCTCCCTCCAAAAACTCACCACTCTTTCACAATACCATAACATATGTATCAAAGTACCTTGTTCTTTCCCACAACCCCAACACCGATCATCACCAACTAATCCCAATTTACATATACAAACTGGGGTCCAATATATTCTGCCCAATATCCAATATTAGGTTTAGGATTTTAAAAAACACAGATTATATGGTTGTGAATGGGTCTCTACAGTCAGGTGGACAATTTATGCCCACCCATGGTGCAACTCATCTTTGACACTTATTACATACACGGTACATCTTGGGCTATCAAACGATAGGGCTCTTCATTATACGGCCCTCTACAATTGTGTGGCATGCTCATGCACTTATACAGCATTCGACTCACTACACTAGCAGCATGTAAGCTGGTACCCCAGGTGTCAGTGGGTGTACTTGACCATGACTCCCCACCCAATTTGCTCGACATCCATCATCACTCATGCCTTTTGTCATGCAGATTGTCTCTGTACTTGGCCTTGCAAAGTATCCTTGCTCCTGAGAATATACGGGAGTGTGAGCACATTCTTATCTCAAGTCTAGCGGTGCATGCCCCGTTTCTATTTCCATCGAACTCATGTGACAGGAGACCGTGCTTCGGCTCCTTTTCTCGCATTTCATAGTATTAAATGAATAAAACTTGGCACTTATGTTGTTCTTTCCTCCCACCTTAACAAGGGATGACTCAGCTTCTCATGTTCACTGTTCTTCAAAGATAGATAGCCAGTTCTTGACCGCTCCAGCCTTTGACACCCGCCCAGACATCCACCAGACAGCCTTCTCGGTCTTTCCTCAATCTTCAGCTGCTTTCTTGCTACGACACAGCTTCCGATCCTTCTTTCTCCGTGGGTCTGAGCTTACTAAATTGTGACATCGAATGTCCAGATTCTATATAATGGCGGCACCGCCTGCAGCCTATTCACTACGTATAGCGAGCCTTTATGATTACTTAGTCTATTTGTGTTGCTGCAACTGTACAGTTATAAAACGGCTTGCATTTTCTGCAGTGCTCTTCACACATGCAGTCTTCACCAAGCACATGAAAGGTTACTTGATTCTTTATTTTGACATCAGATTCTATAAGGTCTATACGTTCTCTTCTTCAGCCAGTCTTCTCAGTGCATCTCAGTGTGTCACGCTTGCTTCTTGTGATGACACCAATTTCTCCTGTTCTCATTTTCATATTCCTTAGGGGATCACTTCCAAGAAATTGTCATCTCTACGGGGATACCTCATATAGGGTCTTCCACCATCACTGGCGTTGTACACGTCACAATCGCTGGCTTCCAAAATATAGGAAAGGTGGGGTGGGACTTCCTGCAGAGGCATTCAGGTGCTCCTGTACACTGCTATATTATATAACTTTGATTTGAATGACATTACAGCCACTCCAGTCACTGAGGCTGTCTCTAATGCTTGTGTAGCCATTGTCTGTATGTCCAGAACACTGATTTTCCACTGTTGTAGCGCATCCAAGATGTGATCACAAGGCAATGGAAAGAGGCTGCAAAGACTGCCTTTCCTAGGTGTTAGTCCAAGCTCTTTCCACTTCAAGGCATTGGTCAGGCGTTCCCAGTGACTCTGAAGGTGGATACCCTTTTCCCCTCTTTCGCATGGCACAGGGTGCGGCTGTGATGGATTGCCATTTGGCAAGGGTGTAGAAGCCTTTTTATGAATTCACTAAAATGATGCGGGTAATTCCATCGCTGAAAGTGAAATATGTCGATCAAGATTCCTCTTCCATACAGTCCATGCCAAAGCATAGTGTGTACATGTGCCCTGCCGCATCAGTATCCTCATCTACAGTGCCTGCTCTACTAGTGGCACAGAGCAGGTTCAGAGGTCACAGATGCCCCTTTGACAGCTGCAGTGAAAGCTAAGTCTCTGCAGAGCACGGTATGGATTTACAATATACACCCCTGTACCGAACTACGACGATTCTAAGTAGCCCTTGCGAGTGGCAGGGTAAACCATAAATATAGGCCATGCCTGAGTTAGGGTATGGTGCATAGCACTGCTCATAGTAATTGCAGCCACATAAAATTGATTTCACGCATGTGCCAGCCTTGAAGGCCAGGTTTAGCTGTGGAGGGGTTATGTGTATTCTCCTCAGACAGGATGGACCTTGTACTACTGGCAGCAATGTAGCCTGGGGGATTGCCTCTCTTTGTTCCTTTGTAAGGCCTTTGATCCTATTAAGAAAGTAAGGGGTGTGGTTAGTGTAGACAGGGAGAGCTCTGTACAGTTGAGGGAGGTTTGCACCATTTTGTTTCTCTCTGCCTCTCCTTCCTGTCCTCTCCACTTCCTCTAGTACAAAACACTTTGGGTGTGATGTTAGAAGGGCAAAGTCCTCTAATTTCAAGAGCAGTGATTGGACCCATAAACCGGCTATCATCACCATTGGACATTGAGCTTGAAAAGAAGAGGTCTCTCACCACTTCTTTGATTCTCTCTGGAACAACAACTGAGAAGGATTCATTGGACTTCTTTTGGGAGAGTTATACTTTCTAAAGCCCTCAGCCAATGAGGTGAAGAAGGAGCAGTCCAAAGCAGAAGGCAGCTTTGCCGCTACCCATTTTCGGGGAACATTTGGGGTTACATTTGTTGTGGACCAGGACCTGCCATTCTGCACCAGAATCACCCTCGACTGG
The DNA here is from genome assembly GCF_040938575.1 of Ambystoma mexicanum. Classification (NCBI taxonomy): domain Eukaryota; kingdom Metazoa; phylum Chordata; class Amphibia; order Caudata; family Ambystomatidae; genus Ambystoma; species Ambystoma mexicanum. Next base: position 314,952,142 of record NC_090921.1, on the reverse strand, counting down.
GCGAGAAAACCCTGGAAGGACTCACCCTATCCTCCATCTCCTGGATTGGGTCTCACAGCATCTGGAGGACCAGATTTGCTAAGGCTTCCCATTCATCTGCCTCGAAAACAGTCAGGCAGCCCTCAAAGCCCATCACCTGATAGGCTCAAATCAACTGCTTGATGCCAGGTCACGATTCAAACTGCTGGAGAGTCACTTGCCGACTCTAACCAGGCATTACACCACGACTCGACCCGCTGCCTGCCGACTCGAACCGCTGGAGCATCACTCATCAAACCACACCAAGAGAAGCGTTAAATTGTTAACATCTGTTGATCCATTAATTGGTACTTGAGTGAAGAGACAGTAACAGCAAAATATCAATATCTTTTAATACCCTGGGGAAATCCTATGAGGGAGTAAAATCAGGAATATTTATTATAGCTCACTTGAGTGGGATAATTTTTTGCATGAGCAACAATATCAATAGTTTTAACCGGTAGTTCAGAGATTACTTTGTCGATATTGACAATGTCAGCTCCTAATGGAAAGCTTGCAGAAAGAGCAATAGAGCCTTATCCTGTCATCGGCATGCCATAGAGAGAGAAAATACCTTTGGGGCTTATGGCAAAGCACATCATCATAACCTTTTGTGGAAACCTGTAATTTATCTGCAACATACGTCTCCCTGACACCTGTACCAAAGACACCTTGTGGTGCACCAATTAAGCAATATGACCCGAGCGGCGGGGGAATTTCTGAATCAGGTAATTCCCCTGGGGCCCATAGTTATAGGCCCAATCGAAGCAACAACATTTCCCTCATTATTAAAGCCTGGATGATGAAGCATGGGCTCTGTCTTAATGATGATAAGACAGAGTTGCTCCTCCTGGGCTCACCAGCTAACCTTTCGAAAACTGGACATGCTATTCACCTCTTTCAATATAGATGGCAGTATAATTAAAGTTGCTAATGTGGTGAAAACACAAGCAATCTACATTGACTCAGCACTAACCTTAACAAGACAAACTAATGCTATGGCTTCAGCTTCCGTCGACACATGAAAACTTATCACAGCATGCCGATCCTACCTGACCACAGACAACTGCATCAAAATAGCAAGAGCCCTAGTCCTCTCTAAGCTCGACTATTGTAATGCGCTTTATCTTGGCACTTCACAACAGAACCTCAACAAAATGCAAGTTATGCAAAACAACGCCATTAGAACAGCCTTAAACATCCCAAGGAAACAACACATTTCTGAAATCAGACATAGGGCCTCATTACACGGTAGGCGGTAGGGATTTACCGGCACCGGTAAAATACCGGTACCGGTAAATCCCTGCCGCCTTACTACGAGGTCCCTTAGCGGGTTGGAGTTTTAACGCCTGCTTTTTGCAGGCGTTAAATACCAACCCGCTAAGGGACCTCGGAGCTAATTACGGCACCGCAAAATTGCGGTGCCATAATTAGCGCCTTCCCCATTCGCATAGAGCCCTATGGGGCAGAAATGGGAATGGGGAAGGGCAATGGCGGAAGGGGGATTTACCGCCCCTCCAACCTTGGGATGGGGCGGTAAATCCCCTTTCCGCCAAGGCGGTGCCGGTATTTTACCGGCATGAGCCATGGCGCTAGTAGCGCCATGGCTCACCGCCTACCGTGTAATGAGGCCCATAGAATAAAGTGGCTTAACATTAAGCAAAGAAGAGCATTTAAAACTCTGTCCATCACCCACAAGTGCCTATCTAACCAGGCTCCCATTTATTTGTCCAACACTATCTACCGTCACACCACAACACGGCCCACCAGAACAACCCAGACACACGTGTCAACATCCCACGCTTCAAACAACACTGAGCAGGTGGGTTAGCTTTCCAGTTCTAGCTGCTAAAAAATTGAATGACCCCCCCACCCCCTTTCTCTTAGAAAGGAACCTTCGTACCTCCCATTCCGGAAAAAGGTCAAAGCATGGCTCCATGAGCAGGACCTCAGCCGATGACCTGACAAGCACATTTCTATGTATAATCCTGTATCCAGTAAACCATGATGTATATATGTAACTCTGCACCATTCTAATAATGCCTAATGTATATCTGTAAGTATTGTTGTACTATACCTTCGTATTCCATGCCTGATGTTTTTTCTGTAACCATTAAGTTTAGCGCCCAGATACCCACGGGCTTGGTGCGCTCTACAAATAAACTAAAGTACTAGTAAAGACAAGAGATATGCAAACCTTGTTTGTGAGGACAGAATCATTGCCAAAAAATGAGATTTTGTATTGCCCTGGTTGCATGTGCTTCAAGCCTGTGGGGGTGTGGGGGCATTGCAGTATTATCACAAAGCAAAATACTTCTTTATTTCAGTACATTAAATGTGGGCTTGCAGTGTGCAAGTTGCCTTTCCTGGAGCATTATACTCTATGCACCCCACATGTGCCTCAGACTTGTTTTCCAGGTTGTAGGCAATGGCACCCGCAAACATCTTTTTGAAATGGGCCCCCAAGAGCATAGGTGTCCCTGGGGGGTGGCAATGAGGGGAAATTGCTCCCCCACCTAATTGCTACCTTGTCCCCCTTTTGCAAAGAACACTTCTGGGGTTCTTAAAGGTGCTCCTTACACCAGCAGTGAATTACGTGTTTATAGTCCCTTTGTTTGCTGAGACTATTCTTTCTTCTTGCCTGAAGCAGACGCCAAGGAGTTGGCTAGTCCTTTAATATCATTGAGGTGGGGCCCATCTGTGTTAAAGGCAGGCTTCCCACATACTCGGACATTGTTTTCTAAATCTACAGCTTACAGAGTCAAAGAAACAACCAAATGCCAAAGTCAAACATACCTCTCAAACTTAAATCCGTCGTTTTTTGTGGTTGATCCACTCCCACCTCTGATTTGTGTGCCCCTTCCTTTGAGTTTTATCATGGGGTATACTTCTAAAGTTATTTGCTTGTCAAACTGCTCAATGAAAAATAAATGCTTTCATTGTGCTGATAGCAATTATTGGGAATCTGAGCAGTGTTTTCATTAGTGTCACTATGGGGACAGAAATGTCCCTACCCTCAATATGAACCAACGTCCCGCCCAACCCATCCTCTGGCCGAAATGTGGATTTCAAAGCACTTTTTTATATAAAGAATTGCAACAAGCCGTATGATTTACAGACAGATTTAAACCTATAACATCTCAGAAACAGGCACTTAACCTGCTGAGTTACCTTGATAGCTGCCTACTTCATGACGTGTCACTCTACCTTAAAAGAATTCAAAATTAGACATGGCTCCCCCAATGTGCTCTAAATCCCTGCCCTATCAATAGTGCAGTTCATGCACATGAATTTGAAGCCAATTGATGTTTTCATCCCCAGCCACACTGACGCTGCGCAGTCTCATAAAGGATGTTCACCCAGAAACTGAAAACTGTAAACACCTCAATGGGGCAACGTGAGGTTCCTGCCCCCATTGCTAAATAACTAAGGGAAGTTGCCCCATTCCCCCTGTACTCTGCGAATATGGATCTCATTGCATCTTTTAAATGGACTCTCTATGACTACCTAGCATTTTAAACGGAGCTATGATTGATATTTCTTCTGTTAAACTGACTGTCTTGGATGGTAGATTATTTGAAGCTGAGGTGGAAGTGATGTCTATTCTGCTAAACACCCTCTATAATTACACATTATTTGAAGCTGCGCCGGGAGAGTTGTCTGTTTTATTTAAAAGCACCTAGTCTTTTGAGGAGTGCATACTATTAGGTGGTTGAACTACAAGTAATGTTTTCTCATTAAAGGTGGGATGTCTCTACGCTTGTATGCACATTATGCATGAAAAGAAACTGCATTCCTTGATCAAAGAACAACTAAGGGCAGGTGAATATCACATCCAAAAATCAGGGGGGAAGATTGAAAACATCTATGTAATTTTTTTGATTTTTTTAGGTCGCCTAACCAAAAGACCAGTTTTTGTTCAGCCGATTTTAATGCGGCCTCCAAAAACAACCGCCCCCGCAAAAAACCCCCACCCCCACCCTCCACACCCACTTGCCCCATTTGCTACAAATCAGGGGGGGGGGGTTATCCCCAAATCCCCTTCCCTCAGCTCCCGCCGCCTCCCTCCCCTCCCAAGACCCCCCCACACCATTACACACACAAAACCACACCCAAACACGTACACCCAACACACACACAAACACACACCCATTCTCCCTCGTGGTGGCTTCCGGGTCCTGGTGTGCCTGTCAGACCTGCACGCACTCGTGTTCGTCGCAGAGGCTGACAGTCCAATTTAAAAAGATTGCTCTGTACGGTCACAGTGCAGTCTTTCTAAATAGTTTTTATTTTCATTTGCTTTTTTTTAAAAAGGTCTTTTCACCTAGAACGCTCAAATTAGGTCATGTCAGCTGTGAGATTCCAAACCAGTTCCCATCATCTCATTGCAATCTAATACTTATAAACCAGGTTTGGTGAAACTAAAACTACAATTGCTGATGAAGAATACTGAATGAAGTGTGCAGAAAGCAAGGACGTGAACATCACAGCCCTTACAGGGCACAACTCAAGTGCTTTCTTTCTGCATATTATATATCTACTAGCATCTTTAAACTATACACAAAGACTATAACAAACATGGCAGATTGATGGCTGCTAACACTATCCCAGCCACAGGACCCCTGGGGGGCAGCTGAGAGCTGATCGTACAGCTCCCACATCTTAGGTTCTATCACAAATGTTGCTCAGTCAGTCAGACGTTCTTCCAGTGTCCCAGCACTGTCATCTAATAAATAGATCTTGAGTCAGAATCACTTAGTACCTGCCGCTCCCATATAACCACCCTCTCTTTGGTTTTGGTAAAATCGCATGGCATAAGGCCAGAGATCTGCTGCAGAAGAACACTTTACCTTATCTTACATTACAATTCATTTATGATATGATATGATGTTTTATTTTTATAACGCTTATACACAAGTGTTTCAAAGCACAACGTGGCAAGGGAGGGGAACAAGAGGGAACAAAACAACAATCTTACTAGGCCCAGTGACATGGAGATCGCGCAAGTGCAGGGGAGAGGGAGGGGTTAGAAGTGCCAGGGGAGGAGAAGCAAGTGCAAGACATAGAATCAAACATAGAAAACAAGAAGTGCGGCCAGCAGGCGGCAGTGCAAGGGTTAAGTGCAGAAAAACAGGTGTTAGATAAGTGCAAGTATGGGGGGTTGTAGGGTTGCAGATACAGTCCCAAGTGCAGTGTTGCCAGGGGGCAGTGCAGGTGTGCAACTGGGAGGGCAGGATCCCAGTCCCGTAGTTCAGAGGATAGCCAGGTAACCAGGGCAATATCAGACAGGAGATCAGCAAGGTAGCGGAAGAGAGAAGGCAGAAGCAAAGAGGAAAGTCTTGAGCTGCTTCCGGAACCGGAGATGGTTCTGCTCAAGTTTCAGTGATGCAGGGAGGCTGTTCCAGAGGGAGGTGCCAGCCGAAGAGAGAGATCTGCCCCCAACTCGTTGCTTGGAAAAGTGACTGACCCTCAAGACGTTGGAGGTGGAGGAGCGAAGTGCTTGAGTAGGAAGATACTTCAGAAGAGAAAGCTGGAGATATTTTGGTCCCAGGCCCCAGAGGAGAGAAGGAGAGAGAGAAGTCAAAGATAACCCTGAGGTTCTTAGCCTCTGAGATGGGAGTAGGAGGATGGCCAAGGGAAGCTCGCCAGAGAGTGGTGGGAAAGAGGGGTTCAGGTTTGCCGATGAGGAGGATGTCAGTCTTGCTTGCATTCAGGCAGAGATCATTGGCGGCGCACCACTCCTGGATTGCAGTCAGACAATTCGGGATGAAAGAGGGAGAAGAGGCGGCAGAGGGGAGTCTGAAGGCAAGCTGGGTGTCATCCGCATAGCACTGGAAAATGGAGCAGAGAGTGGCAATGTGGTGGGCGAGAGGTGCCAGGTATTGGTTGAACAACCAGGGAGAGATGTTAGACCCCTGGGGTACTCCGCAGGTGGACCGAGAGATAGAGGAGAAGAAGGACCTGAGTAGGACCTGGGAGGGCCAGTCAGAGAGGAAAGAAGTCAGCCAGACCAGAGCCTGATCAGTGATACCCAGGTTTTCGTGGAGCCGGTTGAGAAGGATGGCATGGTTAACCGTGTCACAGGCAGAAGAGAGATCAAGTAGGATGAGGACAGAGTAGAGATTAGAATCAAGGTTAGAGAGCAGGACTTTGCAGATGTTCAGGTAAGCAGTTTCCATGCTTCTGGCTGCTCTGAAACCAGGCTGATGGTCATGGAGCCAACCAACAGATTCAGTGTGAAGATTAAGCTGGGAGATGGCCAGCTTTTCCAGCAGTTTCCCCAGGAAACGAGTGATAGAGAGTGGGTGATAGTTAGCCGGAAGGGAGGGGTCTTTTGAGGATTTCTTGAGAAGAGGGTGCACAAGAGAATTCTTCAGGGGGGAGGCAAAGTTCCCAGAGGCCAAAGAGGGTTTGCAGAAGTCAGCCAGGGCTGGGGCGAGGGTGTCAATGTGGTCCTTGATGGTTTTGGAAGAACAGGGAAGAACCTGCTTAGATGAGGTTTTCATAGATCAGACTTGTCTTGGAACCACATCAGGAGAGAAGAGAGGAAAGGCAGAGAAGGGAGGGGGTGGCCACAGGGGGGCCAGAGGAAGAGGAAAGAGTTGAGGTAGAGGCAGGTGAAGCCAAGAGGGTGGTCAGGATGTCCTGGGTTTTAGACATGAAGTGATAAGCCAGGACCGGACATAGGGCCTCCGAAGGGACGGGAGAGGTAGAGACTGCGGCAGGATTGGCCAGCCCCTTGCAGGTTTTAAAGTGTTCGGCCGAGTTGTTTAATGCCGCAGAAACACAGGCTTGGATGTGAGCCCTCTTTTTACTGAGGACGGAGAGTCGATATTGCCTTTGGAGCAGGCGGCAGGGCAGTTTGTCAGAGGATCTACAAGAGGCCAAACATTTCCTCTCAGCCACCCAACACTTGCGTTTAAGGGTGATGAGGTCTGAGTTGTACCAGGAGTTGCACTTGATTTTAGGCTTCATGCGGATCCTCATGACAGGGGTAGAAACATCGAGAGTATCAGAGATGGAGCATGAAAATCGCTGTGTCAGGGTGTGAATCAGCTAAGGGTGCAGGAGGGGAAGAGAAAGATGCAGCGAAAGCCTCAACTGACAGACGCTTCATGGGACGAATGACTGAGAAGGTGGGTGGCAGTGTGGGGGTAGGCTTGTACTGAGGGGTAGAGAGTGAGAGATGAGAAGAAAGGAGAAAGTGGTCACTCCAGGAGAGAGGAGTGGTGAGAGGGTTAGAGAGGGGGAGGTCTGAGGAGACAGAATATCAAGAGTGTGCCCTGCAGAGTGAGTAGGGCCAGAGGGGAAGAATGGAGAGAGAGCGAGAGTAGCAAAGGTCAGGAAACATCCAGGTGGATGTTGAAATCTCCAAGGAGGAGGAGTTGAGTGGTCGAAGCCAGTAGGGAGGACGAGAGGAAGGAGGTGATCTGACATGGTGGCCAGTAAAAAGTAGCCACTGTGAGAGTGTGGCCAGGAGAGAGAGAAAGCCTACAGACCAGGCATTCAAATGAGGAGAAGGCTTGCATAGGAAAGATAGAGGCATGAATCCACTCGATAATTAAGGTCTACACCCTCACCGCGAAACGGTTCGATCTGGGCGCAGAGAGGATCTTGTAGCCATCAGGAAGGAGAGTGTCAAAGCTCGTGAAAGAGCTGGCCATGAACCATGTCTTGGTCAGACCAAGGACATCAAGGTCGTGTTCTTCCAGGAGACGGCAGATGTCAGAGGAGTGTTTGACAGCTGAGTGAGAGTTAAGAGTGGCGAGGTGGAGAAGGTTGCCATCCTTGAAAGACTTCTGCCAAGGGGTATAAATCAGAGGTACTCCCTGCGGAGGTTTAGAAGGAGCCTGAGGGAGGGCAGAGAAAGTAGGAGAAGAGGGCAAGGTAGCCGAGGAGGAGAAGAGGGCACCAGAGTAGTGGCAGAGGGTGGGGGCAAGGAAGCCAAAAAAGGGAGAGAAGGGACAGTGGGAGAGGAAAGGAAATTGATAAGGCGCAGGAAACATCTGTCAAAGAGGAGAAGGTTGGCCTGAGGGCCTTGGACGAGGACGGTGCCATTGAGGTAAACATTAATGATGACCTTAAAGGAGTGGAAGGAAGCAAGGAGGGTCTCCCTCCAGGTGCCACTATTAATGGGAGAAGAGGAGTAAGGAGAGAGCACTGAGACCATATGAATAGTCCATGGGTCTGGCGAAGGAACGACAAAGAAGATGTCAATGAGGGTCTGTCTGGAGGAAGCGCTGGTTTTGGTATCAGTGATACGGAGGCCTGATTTGGAGACCAGGATGTCCTTTTTGAACTTCTTCCTACCAGAATTAGTGAGAAGGGAAGGGTAGTTGACAGAGAAACAGTTGGAGAAGATAAGAGAAACAGAGAGCACCATAGGTGAAGTGGTGGTGGGAAGGAGAGAGAGAGGGAGGAGGGTGGGAAATTAGAGAAGAGCAGGGAGGGGGGTGGAGACGCAGGGGGAGAACACAGTGAGGCTGCAAGCAGAAGAGACAGAACTTGGCTGAAAAAGCACAGCAGGTAAAAACACAGAGGTCACTGGGCACAGCTAAATTCTAAAATATAGCAAGGCAGATGAAAACACAGTGGTCACTGGGCACAGCTAAATCAAGAAATATAGCAAGGCAGATGAAAACACAGAGGTCCCTGGGATAGCTAAATTCATAAGCAGATGGAAACGCAATGCAGACAATAAGAGGGAGGGAAAGTCATAGGTGTGGGATGTGATGTTGCGAATAAGCAACAAGGAAGTGAAGCATCTCGAAATGTTCAGTCATCGAGAGAGTGCAGGATCAGATCGCTTCCCAGGTCATCAGGTGGGGAGCCCCCCAGGCCAACCATGTAGCGGACAGGGAGCAGACAGGGCCATCGATGCAAGCCTTAGAACAGACGGGCCGCCTCCCGCCTCCAGGTTGATGCAATTGGCTAAAGAAAACACATCTAGCCAATGGGAGCGGGAGCAGTCCAGGCGCAACAGCAAGGAGGACTGCAGTCCAGGGGGGCCGCCATGTTAGAAGGCCAGTACTGTAAGCAAGGTAGGCATCTTCACAATAAAACACGTGGATGAAACATGTCGGTGAAGAAAAGAATTACTTGTGGTGGTTTCCAAATTTGGGTAATAACACTCATTGCAGCACTTAGACAAGGTTGGTATCTCCAACGAAAACCAGATACAAACGTGATATCATTATTATTGTTAGACTTGAAATGTTGCAACAGTAGTGGATGGAACTTTGTTGTGGATCATTTGTTTAAAACACTGAGTGGGCCTTTAAGGAAGTCTGTTAAACTGTCATGTTGGAGCTGTACTATATAAGTTTGGCTAGGATGGCATTCAGGTGATGTAGGTTGGACCTTGAAGGAACATCATGAAGGGGAAGTGAGGGAGTGCATTTGAAGTCTGTTAATTTCCTATGTAGTGTTTCATTAAATGGTTCAAAGTTAGAGGGACAAATGATGAGGAATCGTGCTCAATGAAAAACGCGCATTAAAACACTTGTAGCACTCAACGTCTGTAGAAATATTTTGGAAGGCCTTATTGCAAATGTTGAACATGAGTTAACTTTTTGTGGAGTCTATTAATGTAATTAAAAACCTATTGTCTTAAACCTACTCTGAACGTGCATAATGTCACTTTTTTCAACCAGCTTGATAAAATATGTTTACCTAACCAGTTGGCCCCGTTGATCCTTATTTGATGTAGCACCACCCTGCCCCCGTCTTCTATTTGTGCCCCTAGAATCCTCCACCCCCATCCCCCACCCAGGAAAGGTATTGGGCCGGAACAAGATGGAGCTTTGCTCCAACAACAAAAAATTCTTGCTAGGGGGCCTTCGGTGTAGACCTGAGGCCCATGCGGGGAGGGTGGGAGGAAGGGGAGGAGTTCCCTGGTACATTTTGTCAATTTCCAACACTGGCCCCCCATCCGGCCCCTAATATTGATTTTTAGAGAGGCCACTGCCTATGAGACTCGACACATGTTTAGCTGGGCCTGTATAGAATTGTCTTCAGGCATAGCTCTCAACCATTTTTGTTTTACAGGTGGGTGAAATCACCCGATTTTGTTTTTGGCGGGTGAGACGCCCATTGGAATGAATGGGCGTGCAGGAGGCTTGGCGGGTGAGTCTGCCCTTTACAAGGCGGGTGACACCCGCCAAAAGCGTGTGAGTTGAGACCTATGCTTCAGGACATGTTATCTTGCATCTTGCAAAATAAAATCACCCTGTCGTCTCTCCTAACCCCCCCTCACAAACTTTTTCGGGCAAAAATACCGGGCTAGTGCCTCCTCTCCTATCTGCTGTATTTGCCTGCTCACGAAGGCAGAGAGCATGTTACATTCTTGAACCGGTTAGGCGGGAAGATCCCTTGCGGCGTTCAGGCGCGGCTCCAGCAGCGAATTCCAACGGCTGAGGTGATTGCCGTCCCGCGTTGTCTGGTTGCCATGAGGAAGGAGGGCGCAGGTTATTCTCTCACAACACAAGGCGGGCGGCGGGGGGTTGGGGAGTACCGTTGCATTGCGTGTGAGCTGGGAAAAGATTATTGATTTTTAGAAGCGTAGCGAGCATCTTTAGTTTCTACTTAATGAAATCTGATGTAAATGTATGGCTCGTTTTAAAAAAGGGTCACTATTTCTTTCCAGGGGCTTGGCACCGAAAACTAAAGATCTAGACAAGAAAAATAAAAGGCAGAAGAGCTTATTTTAAGAAAATGCAATCAGCAGTAATGCTATGAGTCGAAGACAAGACCCTCGTGAAAACTGCCGGTTGCAAGTAATTAAAAAAAAATGTGAATACAAGTTTCTCTTGTCGTCTAATAAACCCCGTGCACATGCATCCAGCAGTCAAAAGCAACACATACATGAACATGGCTACCAATTTGTACATGTTCGGCAAATTTCAAATTATATCCCGAAACCGGAACCTCGTATATTCTCTCCTGCTTGTCCCAACCACCTTTCCCTTCACAGCGCTTTGAAGCGGCCTTATGGGCGTATACATACATACTTGCATGCACTTATGGTACCAACAAGGATACGGACTTTATTGAAACAATGTGCTTAAGTGCGCCAGCAGATCCCTGGCTATAGTCGCATCTGATTATCATGGGATGTTCACATTTACAGATGATGATAGATTAGATATTAGTACGAAATACGGGAATGGTTGCATTTGCATTGTACAAAGTTTGGCATCTACATCCAGCACAGGTCATATTTCTCTGGTCCACTGACTGGCTTTTGCCGCTAGGTCAGAGGGGGTAACACATACTAGACAACCAGGCAACCCCCAGACCCGCTGGCCAAGACCTAGGCTGTCTAGCAATGGGAAATAATGCAGACCCACCCAGTCCATCTGAAACGGTGATAGATGTTAAGAAAGGCCAGCTGCTGAGAAAGTAAACAGGAAGTCCTGTAAAAATGGTTACTTCCGTTCTGGGATGAGGGCGTTTGGGTGACGGACCATAACGCGGACCTGACAATGCCTATCGGTGAATTACAACGCAACAGATGAGCAGGGCTTTAAAACTTTCAAGGGAGCTTCACAATAGTGAGCATTTCTCAATATCCGTCAAGCACATAAGTCATTTTAGTGGTACCCTAATCAATATGGCATCACAGCTGCTGTGCCGGCCTGCTGGTGCTGGCAGACTCGATACAAGCCCATACTTCCCACAAGGGCCGGAAGAGAGCTATGGACTTGATAAGGGTTGCAGCATGCGCCCCAAGATAGCCACTCTTGCATTAAGTTCTTGTCTCCAGAGTGAAGACTGCCACGCTTAATTTCTCTCTCACCCAAACCAGCCTTCACCCCTTATTAGGGGCCGGGGCGAGTTCTGGGGAATGCACTGAGGGGAGAGCACCAGATCATATACACCTCCATCAACAACTAATGTACAACCCACTCAGGCACGTCACTTCACCAAAATGCCAGGGGTAGGAAGCGACATCACACGACCCTTGACCTCGGATATACATTTCATACAAGAATGGATCACCATATGTATCATTAAGCTCAGTGTGTATAGGCCCATATTACTAAATTACTGTGAATGCAGGCAGACGTCCATGGCTAAATGATAATGATGTGTTAGTATATAGCACTTAGCGCTTTAGACAGAACAAATATACATACAATATCACCCAACCTGTGTTGGTACTCATTTATCGACCTAAGAATGATGAAAGGCTGAGTTGAGGTGTTTAAGGACAGACTAAATCAGTGACTCACCCCCTGAAGTGTGCCTGAAATAAACCTTTAATGAGTCTAGCAATTATTGTATAGAATTCCAGAAAGACAAATTATTTGGTATTCTTATTGTTTCTTATTTAGAGTCACTGCTGAAAGTGTTAGACTTGTTGAGCCCCTGTAACTCATACATGTGTTTTTTTAAAAGAGGCCAAGAACAAGAAAGCCAGTCACTTCAGAAGCAAAGAGCCACATGGTGCTGGCCACAGACCACGAGCTTGCATACAAAAAATTAAATAATAACAATGTTTTTAGGGGTAGCAAGGGAGATCACAGGGGTAGCAAGGGAGACCTCAGGGGTCGCAATTGCGACCCTTAAAATGAAGTCCCTGACTAAACCCTGAGTCTTCCGGACCGGGTGACCTCAACAATTAAACCTGGAACACTGCGTGCCACAAACAAAGAACAGTAAAAAATGCCCTCTGCACACACACATTTCTACGCCTCATGTGACAACTCGCAGCGTGACCGAAGGAAGACTGTGAAAGAGTGATGAGAGCCAAGAGCTGGTACGGTGAACACAGGCCCCACTGCATTGTGTTTCCACCAATGAGAAACGTGCAGGTATTGGATTACTGGCCTTAAGCATCCCAAACCTTCTTAGAGGCAACCAGAGTGCCAAACATGAGTGCTGACTGCCCGGACAGCCAGTAGCAGAGGAGTTCTTTTTGCTTTCCAGAGAAAACAACACGTTGTCGACACTAGCCCGACTGAGACCACACTCTCGCCAAGCATTGTGAGACTCAAGCCAGGTGCCCTGAACATCATGCATCTAACAACCCTTTGTCAGTCTGGAGAGTTGGAAACTCCTGCTGAACTGATCGGATCACAACCCAGAGCAAATGAGATCAGCCAGCCCACCATCATCCCATTTCACAGCTTGTGTGGGTTCCAGCATCAGCCAAATAGGCGGCAGAATAAATCTGCCAGCAGCCAATGCACAAACAACATAAAATGAATAGGAAGGAATTCCTCCGCCCCCACAGTATCCTGCCATGAGAACCCCACACTATAGTGGCGGTTCTATATGATATAATCGCTGTGAATAACATTAAGGGTGACTAGATATTTTTTTTAAAGGCACTTAACACCCCTCCCAACATTTTGTAGGACTGGTGCAATTATATAAACTAACCCGAGTCATAGAACATTTGGGGAAGGTGTTGGATAGTGCTGTATGGAGTCAACCTGGATGTTAATTCCAGCGTTTATATCGCTCGATACCTATTATGGCCTGTTCTGTTCATTCTTCACTTTTTGGGGTGCGGGGAGGGGGAATTTCCAAGCTTGGACCTTGAAGGCCCTTTGGTATACTTGTGTTATAGGCCAGGTTGATTTGCTCAGTTTGACCCTGCCCCCACCCCAGTCATCGCCCCACCAATCTGGAGCTGAAATGTATGGGCTGGTTTTGTAGAGTGCTAGCCTAGCTGTGAAGCAACAGAGTGCTACACAACAGTGAGGGATAGTAATAGCAATAATATGGATACAATTAAAAGGATAGGCTGTTAAGGGTACACTTGAACGGGCGTGGAGGTAGGGGCTACAGGGAGTTCTGTGCAGGGAACGTCAGGCCCAGTCTTGATTCATTTGTTGGTGGTTCCAGCGTTGGAGCTAGATTCCTGCGAGTTTCACATGGGATGACACTCCTAACTGCACCGTTGAGGACATGGGTCTGCAGCAGCAATTCCTTCCTTTGTTTTTTTCTGCTTTGAGTGGAGAAGGGGAAACATTCCCCAAAGAAACACTTACTGGATTGGTGGGACAGGAATGAGAACATGTTCTCACATCTGAGGACACACCTGAACCACATCAAAACAGGACACATTGTAGTGTTTTTGTGCAACAAATATAGCTAAAAACAACTGAAAACACAGGTGGAAATGCTCACTCCAGACATTAATCCAGTTGTTAAGTCGTTTCCCTCTATAAAGGCTTGTCACCTAGTCTGGGACTTAAATGTGTTGTTGTCCGTTTAAACACAAACATCCTTAAGTCAATGCCAGCTGCAGATCTTTGGTTGGTCGCCTGTCTTTCCAGATGCTTTTACATCTGCTAGACTCATTAATAAGTTAATGACGCTTTCAGCACTAGTGTCCTCCTACACCATATTTCACAAAAGTAAGATGGTGCTCAACACATGTGTGACATTCCTCCACACGGATCTCAAGGTGCTCCATGTAAATCAAGAGATTTTTCCCCAACATTATTTCTGAATCCTTCCTTGACTGGAGAGAGTGTTGTGAATGGCTTAAATGATGGTGGAGTCTTGCTACTAAATTTTAATCAGACTCCATCGCCTCCTCAATTGCCTGTACACTGTCTCCACCCTCTGGGACAGGGGCTACGCCTTCACCGAAATGGAGAATTGCACACCACCTCAGATGAGGCCGTTCTCCGTCCCTTGAAGCAACCTTCATTTACAACGGCTTCAAAGACGTCTGGCTTGACAGGAGAATCGCCATCATCCGATATGCCACCATTGACAAAGACCCATAACACTGGGAACCACTTCAGCTGACTTCCTGTGGATGGGAGCAGTGAAAGACTGTGGTTGGAAATGGCAAAAAAGTATTGACCGCTAGGTCTCCAATTCTTGGGACACCTTCACAAAGACTCTACTGTGGTCCTAATGAAAGGCCTTTTCTTTAATGTTGACCCTATCCTTAACACTGGACCTATTCCCAATATTGTGGTACAGCGCACCACCCGTACCAGTATCCCTCCAGATCAATTAGAAGCCCATCTGTCTCTGCCCCTGTTTTCTATGGGAGACTAACCCTCTGTTGAGTTAATACAGGTCCTGTGGTACCCCGCTATACTGTATTATAATAACTATTTACAAAGCCCCTTTAAGTCTGCTTTGCATGGTATAGGCTAATTTCCCAAAATTATTGTGGAAAACAAAGAACTGTTCGCACCAGTGTTAACCAAGATAATTAATGCATCTTTCCATGATGGTAAGATCCCTAAAGCTATAAAAAAGGTGACCATTACTTTGTTGTTAAAAAAACAGGCCTGGATCCTAAAGATCCTACTAACATGCTGCCTATCACTAATACCAACTTTGTATTGAAAATTATGGACAAAATTGCCACAGGACAATTGCAGGCACATGTGGAAGCCAGAAATATTCTGCATGAGCAACAGTCGGGTTTTCGTGCGGCTCACAGCACGGAAACCGCCATGCTGGATCTCCAAACACGTATGCTTTCCATAATAGATAAGGGCAAAATAGGGATCTTAATGCTTTTAGACCTAAGTGCTGCCTTTGAACTCGTCGACCATACACTTTTACAAGTTTTGGAGAAAACAGCAGGGTGTTCTAAGGCAGCCCTGGCTTGGCTAACATCCTTTCTCACAGACCGTGTAGCCAGAATTCACTGGGAAGAGAAGTTTTCAACATCCTCTCCCTGAAGTGCAGGTGTACCGCGGGGAGCCAGTATCTCTCCTCTCCTCTTCAACCTATTCATGAAATATCTATGTGTACTGTTAGAATCCATCGGTGTTCACTTTACCAACTACGCCGATGAAACACAGCTGCTGATAGCGCTGGAAGGAGATTATAAAATAGACAAGGAAAATATTACAACCATATGCAACCTGATAGATAGATGGATGGAAGACAATTGGATGTGCTTGAATAGTAAAATAGTACTAATGATTTTCGGTTCCAGTCAAGCAAGGGACAAGCTTGGTAAAGAGTTTGAAGAATTCACTATCAAAGACTCAAGCATCAAGGTGGTCCCCCATGTGAAAACACTCGGAATGATGCTGGAGGCGTCCCTGGGATCTGAATCCCAAACCAATTATATCCATAAAAATAACGCAAACTATATCAGGCTTCTGAGAGCCATACGCCCACTACTAACAGAAGAAAAAAACGCCACAATTGCCAGGGCCATTATACTGGCACACCTGGACTACGGCAACTCATTGCTATTGGGAGCACCTAAAAAGTGCATAAGCAAATGCCAGATAATGGAGAACAACGCAGTCCAGATCATAAAAAAGATTGATAGAAGAAGCCATGTGACAGAGGCCAGAAGATCCCTCCATTGGCTCAGAGTAGAGGACAGAATCCTTTTCAAGTCTATGACCCTGGTTCACAGGTGTTTATATGGAGTGGCTCCATCCTATTTTAGGGCCAAATTCGCCTGATATACCCCTAATAGGGCTCTAAGATCCCAAACACAAAGCAAGTTACAGATACCCCAGGCATTCCGAAAGACTGGTGCTGGGAAATACTTTCCGATTTGTGCTGCTCACCAGTGGAACAATCTCCCACTTTCCCTGAGAGCAGAGCCAAATCTGCTAATCTTCAGAAAAAACCTGAAGACTCATCTTTTTAAATAATGTTACACCCCTTAGCTGTTCTTCTACCCACGGCTTAACATGAATCTGTCCCTCTGCGCCCTGATGCCTGCGGGCTACCGACGCATTACAAATAAACAAATAAATAAATAATGCTCCCCTCAAAGACTTGAGCCATTCTACATCCGAGTTAGTTAACTGGAATATGAACCAACATTTTTACATATTACTTACAAGATATAAAGTACAATTTGATATATACCTCTATGTGAACTTTGCTTTACTCAATGTAATACTGTGTTTTCCTCTATTCTCATCTACTCCTTACTGAGAGCTAGCCTTGATTACTCGGCCACAGGTACTTCTAGGTGAGCCAAGAAAGCTTAGCGATACCCTGTTTGCCTAGGTTCGGGAGAGCAACACTGGCTCCTAACCATATGACCAGGAGATTTTTCCTAACAGAAATCATGACTCTTAAAAAACAGTTTTAAAAGCATTTTTATTTATTTATTGGACATTTGTATGGTACCTGTACAGCAGAAAGTGTTAGTAGGTGACGCAGAAGCTTCCGGAACTTAAGGAGACCCGGCCCAAGTCTGAGAGGGGCATAGAGGACATTCCAGAGGGAGGCTCCTGGCGAAGAGCGAGATCTACCCCCCACTCTCTGCTTGGTGAAATGTTGGTGGTGCTTAGAGTTTGAGCTAGAGGACTCAAGGGCTCTAGCAGGGAGGCATTTAGGGAGAGAAAGTTGGATGTAGCATGGTCCAGAAAGCCTTGTGGATGATGCTGAGGGTCTTCAGTTTGACCTTTGCAGCCACAGGGAGCCAATGAAGAGATTTTAGTGCTGGAGATATGCAGTCCCTGGGCTTGAAGCTAAGGCTAAGACTTGCAGTCCTATTCTGGATTATCTGGAGAGGGCGGATGGAGGAAAGAGGCAGAATGTGGAATAAGCTGGTACAGTAGTCCAGCCTAGAGATAACCAGACCTCTAGAGACATTGAGTTTCTGGGGGAAGTCAAGGAAATGGAGAATATCTCTTAGGAGGTAAAGCTGAAAATGAGCCTTCTTGGCAAGGTCAGTGGTGTTAGGTGCGAAGGAGAGAGACGAGTCAAAGATGACACCTAGATCTTTTGCCTCAGACGAGGGAGCGGGGAGGGAGCCCAAGGTGGGTGGCCTGAGAGTAGGGGGAAGGAAGAAGAGGGAGTTCAGATGAGAAGGATCTCATTCTTACTGGCGTTGAGGCAGAGATCATTAGCAGCACACCATGCCTGAAGATCAGTCAGACAGTCGGGAATGAGAGAGGAAGGAAAGGAGAGGAGATAGAGGAGCGAAACATAAAGGAATAGTGCACTCAAAAATGTGATTGTCTTAAAAGATGGGCAATAATAAAAAACATATATTAAACATCTTTTTATAGAAAGTTCCTATGTTAAAATCTTGCACTCCGGCACTAATGAAGCAAAAGCCTCTGTAATAAAAGCTACTAGCAAGTGGCTTTTGCTTCATTATTGCAGCAAGGGGAGAGATTAATACAAGCACAGGATGCTCATCCATTTCACAAAATGGATGCCTCCTAGTGCTTGAAATGAAAGGGGTTTAAACATTATTTGTGCAAAATTTTACATAGGAACTTTTTTAAAAAAGATGTTTAATATATATTTTTTATTATTGCCCATCTTTTAAGACAATCACATTTTTAAGCACACTATTCCTTTAAAGGAGAGCTGAGTTTCATCCACGTAGCACTAGATACGAGGAGAGAAGGTAGAAATCAATTGAGCAAGAGGGCAAGGTAAATGTTGAATTGCCATGGCAAGAGGATAGAGCCCTGACGGATGCTGCAGGTTGAGAGTGAGGTAGAGGAGAGAAAAGGGCCCATTTGGAACTGGGAGGGCCTATTAGACAGGAAGGAGGTCAACCAGGCCAGTGCCAAGTCTGTGATGCCCAAAGTATCTCAGAGTCGATTTAAGAGGGTAGCGTGATTGACAGTGACAAAGGCAGAGGACAGATCAAGAAGGATGAGTACAAAGGGAAAGTTGGAAACAAGGTTGGAGAGCAAGTCGTCACAGGTGTTAAGGACTGCAGTTTCCGTGCCTCTGGCTGATCTGAAGCCAGACTGATCGATGTGGAGACAGCATCTATACACATGTCTTGCTCTGTGGAAAGTGACTTTAGATAATAGCTCTAAATGTCTATGCTCTCAAGTGGATAATGATTGGGCTTCTTGCCAGAGATGTCATTTGGGATTAGACAGGGTTGGCATCCAGTGATAGCATTTGCTACCCCTACCTGTACCCTTACCCCTTGCATTGCAGAGGTTGAGGACCACCACTAGGTAGAGAAACCAAGCTGGCTGTTAAACAAATGCTGGAGTTGCACTGCTTTCAATTACCAGTCCCCTTCTAATAATGAAACAATGCATGCTGTGTAGGCCAAAGGCACAAGCCACGGTGCACCTGGTTGTGGGGCCTGTGAGCAAACAGTTCCTACTGTCAGTTCTTCAACGTTGCACCTGGGAAATTAGCTTTAATGGGTTTAAGGGATACCCTGGATTGTTAACATTCACTATAGATGTCAGAAATCAGTGTATACTACTGGCGTGTGTTTATCCTGCCTCATCCCCTGATTGAGGAGGGAAATTAGGATGTTCTATGTACATGACCTTCTGGTGTTTTTGTTTTATACCATTTTGTACCAAACACAAAATCACTATCTGAATAACATTATTAACCGTATTCACTTAGACATGTATTTCTGCCAGTATGGTATAGATCTATGTGTATATAGCAGACATAGAAAGAGAATAGAACAGTGGCTTCACTATGTATCCGATGTATATCATAGTTGCACTCGTGGCATATTGCGCCAGCACCCTAGCTGAAATATATGGCTTGTTATTAAAACAGCACTTTACATCAGTGATGTCACTTCTTGTCGTAGCCTCAGTACTTGAGTTATCATCAGAGTTAAACATCTTGTGATGTCAGCAGGTGATTAACGTCACTTTTGCAAACCTTGACATTTTAGCAATCCAGCATCTCCATCTACTCGGTAGAAATTCTAAACCTGTCTCCTGCTTCTCAGGCTGAGGAAGCTAGTCAGTGTTCATTGATGTATAAAGCACTTGAGCTACGCTGGTGCATTAACATACTGTTAGCTTCCGTTAGTCTGGCTGTGGACCTTAAACCAAACAACTACTCATTCCAGAATTGAAGCAGTTTCTTGTTTTACATTTTCATCTTCAAAGTCAAGAGTTTCATTCTGAAGCTGTCATTATGGCAAGTCTGAGTCCCTCTAGGGGTTTACTTTAAGGCTGGGATGCTACCAATAGAGCGTGTGTTGCAGAGTGAAGTGAGGGCAAGGGGCCATGGCGTAGCATCAGTCTGTTTATGTAGTTGGGTGCAAGCCTTAAGTGCGCCACCATCAAAGATTTATATTGAATATGTGACCATACTAGTAGTTATTGCAGCACATGTAGGGAGCGTGAAATTGTCTTCCATGTTTTTGCTTTTGTAAAAGGTGTGATACATCAGGGGTATTTGCAACCTATGGCTCCTGAGATGTTTTGTACTACAACTCCCATAATCCCTCACCATTGGATATACTGGTTAGTGCAGGTTGACATTGTAGTATTTAATATCCAAAGAGCCAAAGGTTGCAGACCCATGTCCTACATAATGCTGGATCTTTTATAATTTCTGGCTAGCTTTTTGGTCAACCCACAGTCTATTATGACTCCTTCATTAGACTTTTTAAGGTAAAGAGTTATTCTTCCCACAGTGGGGTCTACAATCTGGGACTATCCAGACATCTTGGCATGAAACTCACATTGACCCTGGACATAATAGTCAATAATGAGGTAGATAATGGGAATGGTAGACCACAATATCTGAAGAATCACTGTTTGTAGACCACATCTACTAGCTTGAGGGCTCGTCATAATTTCTAGAGGCAGCCCAATAGTATCTTGTCTGTTACCCCAATGGAAGAAACAATCACAATGACTGTGCGAGATGAAAGATTCTGATCTGCAGATACCAATGCTACTATGGGCTGATTTCCTAAGCATTTTACATACTTGAGTGTGCCTTAACATTTTTAGACAACCGTCATTCTTGCAAAAAATTCCTGTCTTGATGACCGAATCAATAAAGATCATTCCCAACCTAGGAAATTATTTAAAATTCTGAAGGAATTGGAACATCCAAGTCAGGGCAATTCAGAGACACTGAATGGTGCACCTCGATCCAGGATGCCATGTTCAATAAATTAAACACTATTAAAGAGAAGATTGAACTCAATAAGAGATCAACAACAACAAAAGATGCGATAACTATGAACACCACCCAAAGAATGTGGAAGCTAGAAGAACAATTCACATTTAAACCTGTGAGTGAATCTGAACTGTTACTAATAATAGAAAAACTGAAACCAACTAACTGTAAGGGGGATGTTTGTCCTGCTATGGCTTTTAAAACATGCTCTTCTATATTAATTACCACATTATGCAAGTTTGTAAATGCACCGTTTAGTGAAGGTCCTGGCCTCAAAGTTATTAAGAACACGTGGATCACTCCTCTGCTGAAATAAACTGGCACTTGCCCTTCGAATCCATTGAATTACCAACCTATATCTAATTCCCAATGTTTGCTTAAAACCGTGGATCGAGTTGCTTATACACAAGTTATGACTCATCTTAGACCCAAAAATATCCTGAACAAATGGCATTCAGGTTTTAGAGAGAACCATGGCACAGAGACAGCATTGTTGGAACTTAAGTCTAAATTGCTCAGACATATGGATAATGGACAGATGGCTATGCTTATCCTACTTGACCTCTCCTCCGCCTTCGACCTGGTGGACCATGCATTACTTGTCTCCAGGGTGGAGGAGGTGGCAAGGTTCTCAAGGTCAGCAGCCTGCTGGGTTGAATCTTTCCCCAATAAGCGCCAATATCGTGTTAGCAGTGCAATTGCGAATGTAACACCGACTGAGCTCATGCAAGGAGTACCACAAGGGGCCTGTCTGTTCCCGGTATTCTACAATATTTTCACTATTACTTTTCTTGATTTTTTGGAAAAAAACAAGATTGAGTTCACAAATTATGCTGACCATGCACAATTTGTTGTCTCCCTCTCTAGCAATTTTTTGCGGTGGCTGGGATCACAATCAATAGGAGATACGGACTGATTCAAAGCTGGATGTGCAATAATGGTCTTGCATTGAATACCAGCAAAACGGAGCTGATGCTGGTGGGCGCAGAAGCTAAAACCGGTAAGATGGCGACGGAATACACCCAGCTCAAAATTGATGGCTATGTGATAAAAAATTAAAATAAAGTAAAGACTCTTGAAGTTTACTTTGATCATAATCTCAACATGAAGGCACAAGTTAGTAGCATGATCTCCTCATCCTCATACTACATTAAATTAATGTCACATGCTCGTCCATTTATCTTTAGAGAGAATCAACAGATACTTGCTAGGACTTTCATGGGCTCCAGACTCGATTATTT
This sequence comes from Ambystoma mexicanum, assembly GCF_040938575.1. Classification (NCBI taxonomy): domain Eukaryota; kingdom Metazoa; phylum Chordata; class Amphibia; order Caudata; family Ambystomatidae; genus Ambystoma; species Ambystoma mexicanum. The sequence goes on along the minus strand of NC_090921.1, from coordinate 314,930,048 downwards.
TAGTAGCCTGTTAGTTGCCTTGCCTAAAGCCGATGTGAATCGGCTTCAAGTTGTGCAGAATAATGCTGTCAGAATTATTATGGATCTCAAAAGGAAAGACCATATTTCTGAGGCTAGAATGAGTTTACATTGGCTCCCGATGAAAGGTAGAATTATTTTTCGACTCCTTCTAATTACCCACAAATGTCTGGAAAGCACAGCACCAGTGTACTTGAAAGAAGTGCTGGAATTAAAATCTAACTCACATAATTTAAGATCGAACACCACCCAACTAACATTTTTTGTTGTTGTAGCCCCTTCTATCTGGAACACAATCCTGCTGAGCCTTTGAGAGGAAATCTCGACACCCGTGTTCAATTAAACTAAAGACATTCCTGTTTAGTTCGGTCTCTCGCTTCAAATCTGCATAGGCTCCCCTGGTGATAGCTGACTTTCTGCCAAGTTTTTCTCGTCTTGTTTGATATACTGTTTTTGTCTCTGTTTCTTTGTTGGCGCCCATAAGCCTTCGGGTCAGTGGTGCGTAATATAAAGTAAAGTAAAGTAGAGTGAACCAAAGGAGAAAAAAGCCTAGATTCTGCAGTTGGTGGTATTCCCAAATGTGACTCGGCTTGCATAAATGCCCCTTTTAATCTTTGGAATAACTCAGCACCGAGGAAACCCATTTGTGATTCAGGAAGCAGCCAAAAACCGTCTTTTCTAAAAAGCATTTGACAACTAAAAACATGACAGAAAAATAACCAGATTATTTTTCAAAGGATGAACAAGCAAGGCCTTTATTTCCACTTCTTGCAAGAAACGGACAGCATAACGTTTTACCCCACAACCCAAGTCACCCCCCCAGCTCACCTCACCTTATACCTCCCGAGTGGCTCGTCCCCAGACATCCGTAGGTGATTTACGGCTGGTTATTCCCACCCCCATGAGACAATAAAATCTTTCGTATTTTATTATAGTCTATTTTTTATCTTTAGTACCTGCAGATCATCACTCTTCAATCCCATCGCCATCATTCGGTCTCATCCTCGATAGGCAAGGGGCGTTGGTCCACTGCACCATGGCCTATATCATCAGGTGGTTTATATCAAATGAGCCTTGAAAAGAAGGCTTCATTGTTAGGCCTGGATATAACCGGCTCAGTCCAAAGCTGGACGTCTGCTAGGATTTTAAAAATAAATAAATAAATAAACCACTCAGGCTCATAAGGGAATCAACATCAAGGAGGCCTCATAGAATAGGGAGTACCATAAATGCAATTAATATCCATTTCATAAAAATGCCTTGTAACCCAAGGGAGGTGTCATTATCGCAGGATAATGACCTGCCCCCAAGTTATTGGCCAACGCTGAGGGCCATAAATTGGGGAAGGGTCATTACCCAAAGGGATAATGACTCCTCCCAAGCGCTATAAGGCTATGACCATATAGTAGTAATCGCAATAGGAGTTTTGGTGGTAAAAGAAAAATGTTATTTTAATAGTGAGTAAAGCAAATATAAAAAATGAGTTATGCAGGGGGTCAGAAATGTGTGATGGACACAAAGGTATAGTTTTCCTTATGTTTGCATTTTAGTAAAGTAAAAAGGGTGAGAAAAATGCCTATCTTTCCCTATCCTAACAAGAATGTCCCAACATAGAAAACTAAAACTAAAGAAAGATGACATAGTATCGAAAAAGATCTGACCCTCACACTAATACAAAGTTCCAACTTATAGTTTTTAGAAAGTAGTCCTTGTGACCAGGGCTGGACTCCCTTCCCCTGTACCAATTCATGAGTACTCTTGCACCAGTTCTGTTTTAACAAAGATCTGCTCAACTCAACACAAAATGCCTTTTCCATTCACTGCAACCTTTGTCTTGGCAAAGTAAATGTCTGTTCCACATACACTTGCTTGTTCAAGAAAACCAAAGCAATGAATCTCCTCCACATGATTCATCCTGGAAAGGCAAATGTCTCTTTCACAAACACTTTTTCATAAGCCAAGGCGTTTGTTTTCCTCTACACAATATCTTTCTCAAGTTTCAAACTGAATCGTAACACACCGTAATTATTCTTCCTCTGAAATGCTCTTGTCAGGATAGCACAACTACTACTTTTTGGTAATGCCATAACTTATCAAAATGGTGCAGTCATCAATGTCTCTTCACAACACCTTTTTACCACAACCACATTTCTTGCATTCGACTGTTTCTCTCCTGGTCTACTCGCCTGCCTAACTATAAATGGTCCCTTTCTTGGTTCACTCTCTTGCCAGGAAGAAAGCTCCTACTGCTAAAGGTGATCTTTTCTTAATGGCAATATGGGTTACAGATTTCCCCAGGTTGACATCTTATACATGAGGAATTGTGCCCTTTCTTCATTCTTGTTCCTTCTGGATAACCTCTTGGCTTCTGGCAATGTGGGGTACAGTCTTCCCCAAGTTGACCTCTCAGAAATGGAGAATTGTGCCATTCTTGCACTTTCACTTCTTTCAAATAACCTCTTGGCTGTTGGCAATGTGAGTTACATGTTTCTCCAAGTTGACCACTCAGAAAGGAAATTGTGCCCTTCTTGCACTTTCACTTCTTTCAAATAACCTCTTGGCTGAGGGCAATGTGGGTTACAGGTTTCCCGAAATTGACTTCTCATAAATGAGGAATTGCACCCTTTTCGCCTTCTTATATTTTTCCAAATTAAGGAGTTTAGTCAGGCCTTCACTTCATCCTCTTTGCCTCCCCCTTCTTAGGTTATTCTGCTTTTGGACTCCCAGTGACTTAATTAAGGGAGATCCAAAGTACCCCGCTGCCCAACGAATCGTCAGCGGCTCAGTGGTTAATGATGGTGTCTGTGGCGTTCTTCGTTGGTGCATAGCGACTTTCCGCTTCAGCATCTCAGCATCTCAGGGACCTTCCCAGTTTGCTCGCCGTCTCAGCCTCTTGCCCTGAGAGCTTCTGCTGCTCTGTTCTCTGCAACCATGGCTCTCCTGGTCTCCCGGCTTCCTGCACCTCTGCAGCTCCACACACGCTCCGACCCCAAGTCGTAGCTCGGGAGATCACTGTCTCTCCTGAGCCTTCTTCTTCTGCCTCTGCACAACTGAGTTCCATCTTCAAATGTAATGTTCCTGCTCAGGTGCCTCACCTTCAAGGAACTAGACCACATGTTTCCTTCAATGCATTCTTAGTCCTCATTAACTCCTGCCCGTGCTTCCTCATCCCAGAACCACAGGCATTATGGATCTTGTAGTCTATAATAGATGTGAGCTTTTTATTTGCAGTTATTTCTATTTAATTGTTGAAGTGAATATTATTAGAGTTAGGGAATGTTATTGGAGTGATGTGTGGCTTAGTATTAAGGTTAACACTTTTATCCAAGACAGAATCATGGCCATTAGAGGATATCACAATAGATGTAAAAACTCCCAAGGTGTGTAACTTATTCTGTTTAGGTAACTTATTACAGAAGGTTCCTTGGGTTTTCTCATGAGAGGGATTTGTGCAATGACAGCAGGCCATCAGACACTTCAGAATTTCAGAACACTCATCCTCACCCGAGTGTGAATACTGCATATTTCCCTAAAGAGTCTTCACTTCCCCCTGACAACAATTTCCTCCTGTATGATCCTCCCTCATGATACCACCCCCAGGGTTGGGATCAGGTAGCGTCTGCCTTCCCCTGGCCACATGGGGGGAGATCTTACGCTGGGGGTTAGTGATGACTCAGCAGGATGTATCACAGTTAGTAAATTAGATTAATTTATATTTTATAGTATTTAAATAACACGTTTGTAAGTTAAACATTATAATTGCAAACAAGAGCTGGCTTAACATGAGCATGCAATTAGGTGGAATGTTACACGTGATTTGTATTCATTTGGTGACAGACCAGGTTATAGGCTGCTTTTCTAATGGTGTCTATTCAGTAAATGTATTTATCATTTGTAACATTTTTGAGTATTGACCAGGTTACAGGTCGTTTTACTAATGGTGTTCATTATTATTTCATTTTTTCATTTCCTACTAATCTCTACCCACCTCCAACCCCTATTTCTCTGTCGTCACACATTTTCATTTGAATAATAGATTTTTAATTTAGCATATGTTCTGGTTTTGGAAAAGGCCAGGGGCCTAAAGACGTGGAACCCATAGGACACAAAATCGATTAAAGTCTATTCTGGCGCAATTTGTGAAGTGGCAAGTCATTTTCTCCTAATCAAAGAGAGTAGTGGGTCTACTCACAGCCCACTCACAATGCGACAGGACACCTAATTTGAAAATCATTTGCTACATGCTATTAGTCATTCCAAGTCGCAGAAAGAGTCACCTTAACCAGCCCGCGTTGCATATTGATAATCCAAGTCAATCATACTTTCTACAGTCTCTATTTGTTCATGTCTTATTTTCCACACAAAAGTACTTTTTAAAAACTTTTTAGCCATCGACAATATATTTGTATTGCCTTCATTAATGTTACGGCAATTCGCAGATGCATATTCTGCAAGTGAAGAAATCAACTGCGGATTACGCTGATCAAACAGAAGAAAGTCGTCTGCGTAAAATAATCAGATTATTTGAGTAAAACCAATCCTCGAGGGTGCAAAGGAACAAGGCTCCAAACATTCATCGATATCTGAAACATATACATTAAAGAGGCAGAGGGTTAAGATTCATTTTTATCCTCAACCGCACCCAGTGAGACAAGGAAATTATATGTTTACTGTCTCACTCTAGCCTAACCAGGAGGGCGTCACTACTGACACACCTAACTACTTAGTTCGTGCATTGTTTCCAGTTACTGCAACTTCAGGAATAAAAGATCGGATGGCTTCCTCCATTCAATACGATTCGGCCATGCAACCCTTCTCAGTCATTGCCACTCCTCTCTTTAAGCGTTTGCCACTTTACATAGCTGGGCCTTCTGAGGCTTTGTAACAAGATAACTCTGACGCTTCGGTGGCCTTGCTGATGTCAGTTTGCACTTATTTCCCTCTTATTGTTCTCTGCTGGGTGCTTCGTTATTCATACAGTTTCATTTTACTGTAAGATACTGAACTATTGCCCTGTCCCCTTGCCAAACCCTGTGTACTTGACGGATTTTGAATGTAGGATTAAATGCTTCCTTCCACCCTTGCTCCCTCACCTTTCAATCCCTTCTCCTCCTGCCCTCCTCTATGGTAGGTAACACGAAGCAGATGGTTTTGTAGTGGGCACTTAGCAAATGAACAATAAATAAATAAGCAGATTCTTGCCACCAGCAGAGTTTGCTTTCAGCAGCAGTGCCAGGTGTGTGAATGGTGGTATGAAAGGGGCCATGGGAGGAATAGAGCCGGACCAAAACCGAGCTGCGCTCCAGCAAAAAACTGTCTTTCCAGAGCGCTGTTCAGTGTAGACATGAGGCCCAAGCCCCCCAAGTTGAGAAAACTATCTGCCCCTGATTGCCCTAAGTTTCCTGAACAGTGAGTGTCTGGAGAGACAAGTGGTCAGAAAACACCCAAACTCCAACAGTGAAACCGTCCAAATCTATATATATGTCTGATGCTCTGTACACATTTTACTGCCATGGTGACCATTCTGACAGAGGAAATGAGGAGCATGTTCAGAAAGAAGGAACGTTTGTATTACTAGCACAGACATGTCTGATAAAATGGTGGTCATTCTTATGTTCCTAAATGCACTTTGTTTATGCAAAGCAGCCATCACCCTATATTCAGGGCATGCACGTCATTCGACACTTAGCTCTGCCCCCCCCAGTCCTGCCCACACCACTGACAATCCAGCCCCAGTTCCGCCCAATACATTTTGTCCATTTCCAGCACTAAAATGGGCACACCGAAGCACCTCCCTGAATCCTAACGCAGCTGGAGGGGAATGTCCAAGTCAATGCTTAGCATTGGAAGGTCAGTCACTAACATGCGGACCCAGCACCCAGATGGGTGGAGGGCTGATTTCACCTCCAATCACATGGGTGGTGGTTTCCACTGCATATATGAGTAATAGGCAGCCAGATAACACTATATATAATAGGGGGGGTCTTGCCTTGGGTCTCTTGCACCTGCAGCCAATCTCTCTTCCTACGTGTAAATCCACTAACTGATTCAGGGAGATTGATTGCAGGAGGTGCATTAGCAGAACATGTGGAAAGTTCAGTAACCTGACCTTATTACGAGGGGATTGGAACCCCTCTCAGTCTGCGGTGGGAGGAATATCAGAGTTGTAGCCAGATCCAGTCCTACCCCGGAGAGCGTTGGTGACATTTGATAGGATCCCATTTGCTGTCCCCTCTCACCATGTCTAGCTTTACATGTGTTGTACTAGCTCGCTTCACCCCATGCCTTCCTTAGAAAGTGCTGCCCAAGACGTCCCTCTTTTCCCGAATCACTGGAATAGAGGTGGCAAGACAAAGACCATCCGCCAAACAGCAACCCATCAGGGCCCCACACATCACTTGAGCAATGAGTAGGTCAAGCAGAGAAGAGAGCTTCAGAAAAGGAAGAACATGAAAGCCTTTGCAGCTTTCCTGGCCACAGTGCAACGCTCCCCAGCGTCGACGTGTAGATTCAACGTGGATGGTAGTGCCATCACAGGAGAATTCAGAGAGCCTATGTGGCTTTCCCCGGTGCAGCCTAGCACTCCCCAGCCTCCCCATTGGTTTCCCTAGCATGAACACAGGCACTTTGCAGCATGGGCCACCATCATTGCAACACAGCGGCCCCACATGGGAAAAGGGGGTGGGATTGACCTGCTCTTTGTAACTTTCTGTGCTTGTAAACCTTCCTGGGCATGGAAAGCATGTCCAGATTGGCTAGGGACAGCAAACCAATCAAGTATAAGAGAGGCAATAGGAAGAAGGAAGTGGGGGGATGTTCGTGTGAGGCCAGGGGAGGCAGAGGTGGCAGACAAAGAGACCAGCAGGAGGAAGGACATTGGATTAGAGTGTGGAGGTGATTTCTGAAACATGTGAGGTATTGGTTGGTGAGTGCAAAGTGGTAGTGAGTGGTGAGTGTGTGGAAGACTAGTGATTGAGATAGCTAGATGGAGTGTAGGCAGTGGGAAGTGGCTATGAGCGTGAAAGAATTGTCACTGGGAAGAAGGTTGAGTAGAGTGGTAATAGTAGTGTGGAGAGAGAACTAGTAGAGTGGACGACTGATTAGTAGTAGCGTGGAGGAGAGGGTAGTACCATGGAGGTGGTAGAAGCAACATTGAAGGGCAGAGGTAAGGCGTGAGAGAGATCAGAGATACAGAGTTGGACAGTGCAGGGAGTAGAAGGAGTGAATTTGGGTGCAGTTTGCAGAAAGAGAGAGTAGCGAGAGATGAAAACGATACAGAGACAGGGAGAGATGCATTAGGATGTGAGAGGAAGAAGACTTAGTCGGGAAGAGTGTCTGAAAGGCACATCCCTTTTACTGCAGGTAGCTACTGACAAAAGTAGTAGTGTAGGGTGAATTCTGTAAATCCTTGAGGGAGTCCAGACAAAGAAGGAAGTTGCCACACACTTTTCCATCTCTCCACTGCAACACCCACAATGATTTCCCCTATACACCTAACCTCTACACTCCCACTCACCTTCCTTCCCCTATCCACTCTTCCATTCTTTCCCACCATCATGCCACTTTCTGAGCTTCCATCCGAACCCTTTCCCCCACCCATCCGCTCCTCCTTTACTTTCCTCCCATTCGCATTCATCCTCCATATCTTTTAACCCCCAACACAGTTAATTTACTCCTACTCCTCCTGAGTAATTCCCCTTCCATTTTTCCATCTGTCCAAATCCATCCTCACAAAAAAGTTCCTATTGCCCTCCCACACTTCGCCATTAACTCTACTCATCAACCCAGCAAAACTGCCTTTCCCCTTTCTGGTAATTTACCCCATATGTTCTGCTCCCATCAATCAAAATGTCTGTACAAACCATCCCTCAACACCCCACTCGTCACACCTTCTTATCCCCTCTCAAGGTTACGCTAGTAAACCTAACCACTCAACTAATCATGCACTCTCATACCCATAAAGGTATCCGACCAGCAGCTTCTATCAGCCCCACATGAACAAGGTGCCACAAATCACCATTTCATTTGAATAACGTTGACGTAATCAACCAAGACATCCTCTGAATCACAAAGACCTGGTTCTCCAATGGCTTCAACCCCATAGCACATAAACATTCCCTTGGGATACAAACTCATTTTGCGGCCTGCCACGAGGGGTGAGTTGTTAGTTACCTCAATGCCGGCTCCCCCAGCCATCTCATCTGTATTTGGGGACATATTTTGTTTAATCTTGCTGCTTTGTGAAGCGTTTCCCTAGCAGCCGCCTTGACAGCCCTTTCCTCCCTTGCCTTCACCCCTGCCCACCTCCCAGTCCTCCCTCTACCCTTAATTGGTACTGGTGCCTTAGGTCTGGACTGTAGGGCAGCCCCCTGTATCGAAGGACCCTGAGACAAAGGACAGCTCCCACAGAGGCAGCTCCAGATGGTGTCTGCCAGTGTCAGCCGAGGAAGCAAGAAGCCTGCAGCCGTCAACCTGCTGTGACTGACAAGGTAGGTGCGGTGCAGTCAGGGGGAGCAGCAATCATTGCAACCCACTAAACTGACCCACCCCTCCAAGTACTCTCATTTCTCATATCGCACCACCCATAAGCATTGCAGTGAACTGTATTGTTTAGCCACCTGTCTCATCTCTCCAGGGAAGTCTAATTTCTTGATTGCTGTTGTGGTAAAACTAGTTAAACTGTGGTAAAACGAGGCCTTTTCTCCTCCTTTTCGGAAAGTCAAATCAGGGTGTTTTTGCATTGCTGTGCTGGTAAAACTAGGCCTTTTCCTTCCGATTCCCTCCTTTTAGGAAAGTCGAATCTGGGTGTTTTGCATTGCTGTTGTGGTAAAACTAGGCCTTTTCTCCTCCTTTTAGGAAATTCAAATTAGGGTGTTTTAGCAGTGTGCTGTCCCACCTTTCCTCTTTCTGCCACTTTACTCCATATGTTCTGCTCCTGTCAATCAAAATGTTCGTACCAACCACCCTGCAACACCCCACTGTTAGAACTTTCCTGTTCCTCTCACAAGGCTACACTAGTAAACCTAACCACTAAACTAACCATGCACCCCCATGCCCATAAAAGTATCCAACAGCACCTTCTATCACACCCTCATGAACGAGCTGCCACAAGTCACCACTGCATTCTAATTAATGCCTGAACAGTATCATCAAATCTTCACCATATCTATGATGTAATCAACCAAGAGATACCAGACATCCTCCAACTCACAAAGACCTGGTTCTCCAATGACTTCCAACCCATAGCACATGACCCTTACCTTGGGATACAAACTCACTCCACAGCCTGCCTCGAGTGGTGAGTTGTTCCTGACCTCAATCCCGGCTCTCCCAGCCCTCTCATCTGTATTTGGGTACATATTTTGTTTAATCTTGTTGCTGTGTGCAGCATTTCCCATGCAGCTGCTTTGAGAGCCCTTTTCTCCCCTGCCTCCTTCCCTGCCCGCCTTCCAGCCCTCCCCTGACATGTGATTTGTGCTGTGCCCTTCGCTTGGGCTCTGGTGCCTGTCTGATTACTGTGGCCTTGGCACGCTTTCATTCCGTGGCCTGCCTTGAGGGGTGATTTGATCCTGACCTCAATCCTGGTTCCCCAGACCTATCATCTGTATTTGGGGACATATTTTGTTTAATCTTGTTGCTGTGTGCAGTGTATCAGAGGCAGCTGCCTTAAGAGCCCTTTCTTCCCTCCTCTCCTCCCCTGCCTTCCACGCAGCCATACCCCGACCTGTGATTGGTGGTGTGCCCTTTGCTTGGGCTTCGATGCCTCTTTGATTAATGTCGACTTGGTGCGCTTTTATTCCGCGGCCTGCCTCAAGGAGTGAGTTGTTCTTGACCTCAATCCCGGCTTCTCCAGCTCCCTCATCTGTATTTGGGGACATATTTTGTTTAATCTTGTTGCCGTGTGCAGCGTTTCCCAGGCAGCTGCCTTGAGAGCCCTTTCCTCCCTCCCGTCCTCCCCTGCCCGCCTCCCAGTCTTCCCCCAACCCGTGATTGGTGTTGTGCCCTTCGCTTGGGCTCTGGTGCCTGATTGATTACTGTGGACTTTGCACGCTTTCTTTCCGCGGCCTGCCTCGAGGGGTGAGTTTTTCCTGACCTCAATCCAGGATCCCTCAGCCCTTGCATTTGTAGTTTGGGACATATTGGCCCTAATTTCAAATTTGCTGGTCCGGAATCAACGGTGCCGGTAGAACCATGCTGGCACCGTTTCAAGGCCTGGCACATTCTGACCCGCGATGGCAGAAACAGCATCTCCGCAAAGCAACGCCGACGGTGCTACCGCACCCGCTAGCACCGTGACCACAAACAGTGGGACGACTCGTCAGAGCTCCCTAAATTACCGGCAAAGCGTAATACCAGGTACATAACAAGTACCACATACACAGAAACACCGCAACAAATATGGCGGTAGTACCGTGATCAACGTGCCTGTAACTCTGGCCCCGCAAGACTAGGCATTAAACAGTGCCAGGTGAGCTGCAACAAGCCCCAGGTGTGCACAATTAGGCCAGGTGCACATCATTGGCCACTGGGAATCTACAAAAGGGCCACACCCACACCCAACCCACCTTCCAACACAACATGCTGGCAGTCGGCTTAGCCGCAATTGGGATGGGGAACCTGCAAGCAGCAGTGGGGTTAGAAGCAGCACTGAGGCAGAGGAGGAGGCGGCGCAAGAGGCAAATGAGAAACCCAGTGGCCATCCCAAACATCAATGTACAGCAGGTACCACCCCACAAGCAGCCAGAAATACCCTGCATCAGGGTCTCACCCTGGAACCTGACACCAAGTCAGATACACATTATACTGGCTTGTCAGAGCCACAATATTATCAATTGTCACCCTCATTGAAGAAAACATCAGCATCATCATCAACATCCGGACTGCTATCCCACCCCTGATGAAGGTAGTCTCTGTACTGCACTTTCTTGCCACTGGATACTATCAGCACACTGTTGGGGAGCTGCACGGGCTGTCAAAACCCTGTTTTTCAAGGATACTCTTCCAGGTACTGGATGTGCTGCTGCGCCATGTGTCAGACCACATTGCCCTATCCCGAACCCCTACACAGGTCAAGGCCACCAAAGTGGCCTTCCATGGCCTTGCCGGTATGCCCAATTGCATTGGCGCATTAGATTGTACACATGTGGATGTTACGCTCACCTGGACTCTGCGGGGGCGTTGGGGCGTGGTTGGAGCCCTCCCTGGACCTGGCTCCCGTGGGTCAGCTCTCTCCCCCAGCCACTGCGTTGTCGAGGACCCAGGACACAGGTTCTGCTCCTGAGAGAAGATGAAAGACGGTGAAAATGGCGTGGCGACGTCGGGATTCCCCCCAACCCTTGCGTGCCAGAAGGTTATGAGCAAGAGTTTGCCCATGCAGGCTCACCTGTTTTGATTAAAAGATGAGCTCTCTGTCCTGCTTTCTTCCAGCAGGGGCACTGTAGATGGACCTAGTTGCATCACTGGTCCTTGGCGTGAAGGATCAGACCGGCTGCGACCATTCCGTCTTGAAGGTAAGTTTTGTGACTATGGTTATTGTTCGTATTGATAGTGTTAATCTTCCTCCATGATTATTGTCCGTAACCCTATATTGTCCTTTCTCTCTAGCGTAGGTATGAAGATGACCCAGGAACGTGTGATGACAAAGTCTACTCCGGAGGAGCTACCAGAGTTAAATGGCCTCCACCTGAAGCTCGCTGCTTAGAGTATGAAAATCTATGCAAGTGCTAACCTTGTGTTTCCTTTCCCTTTGCAGGTGCAGTTGATCGGTGCTTGATGGGCGGTTTCCGAAGTCCGACAGGCAGCCGGAGATGAGGATCCTCGAGAATGGTGCGTCGGAACAAGAGCCCGTGTTGATGGTAGTTTCGGGACTGGTAAGGATGCCAAGCAGCATCTGCAAGGATCTGCAGATCAAGGTAAGATATGCGTGTGGCTGCAGAAGGGGAAGCGATAGCAGTGCTTCCAGTGATGGTGCAGCTGACCCAGGTGACCACGGGAATACATACCATGGCTAATAGTAAACATATCCTAGCCATGGAGTGGCACACCATGCAATGCCAACATGTGGGTGCGAGCATCTCCACCGGTAAATAAATAGTAGCTACACCCATGTGCACGATGGCTACACATAATGCTGTGCGCAGTAGTCCCTACAATCGTGTGGGCTGCGTCTGCCTGACGCAGATCTTGCCAGCACCTCACAATACATGAGGCACCTACTACATCTGAACACATCATTGTGTAAATTGCAATGAATGAGACATGTAGTGGCCTAGCAGCACATCACGAACGGAGACATCAGACAAAACAGTCCCTGTAGGAATGTGTGACCCAAGTGTGCAGAATAGAAATGTTATTCTGAGTCATGCCAGATGGCACACCTATGAGTTGTACTGAGTTCTGTGCTGATCTCATACCAAGAGTCTGTACATGCTATCATTTACAACAACAAACGACAAACACAAACATGTCTCCTTACTTTCTCCCATGCAGGTGATGCCTGATATGCACTCAAGCCATGGCTCATGACACCCATCCGAGGGCCACAAAGCAGGCATGAGAAGGCCTACAAGCGGGTAAACATAAGGACACGGGGCGTGATAAAGCAGACCTTTGGACTGCTGAAGGCCAGGTACCGCTGCTTCAGCCGATCCGGCAGGGCATAGCAGTACAGCCCTGTGAAGGTAGGCAAAATTGTGCTGGCATGTGCCATGCTGCACAGTATGTGCATACGCAGGAATATTCCACTGCCCCTGGACATGGAGCCAACAGATGAAGATGAAGAGGATGATGAGTATGATGATGGGATAGGTGTACAACCAGGCCAGGGTGCCATTGATGGACTATATGCACATGGCGCACTTCAATTTTTGACACTTACATAAAATGATTATACACACACAGAAGAAGATTGCACACTCATAATTCACATTTGCAAACCAGTTTATTAAGAAAAGAACAAATGGAACACATGCAATAAGAGAAAATGCCCACACGTGACCCCCACCTCCCCAACGCACCCACCGGCCAGACGCCAACTAGCTATCCCACTATGGACCACCCCACTTCCCCAATGTACCCACCCACCGCCAAGGCCCCAACCAGCTATCCCCACTATGGACCCCCTCACCTCCCTCCCCAACGTACCCACCCACTGCCCAGGCACAAAACACAATGGAATCATGTGTCTTCAGTGTCTCAGTGTACACCCTATTTATTTACACACTTGGGCCCATGAATGCCCCTTGGAGTTGGTCTAGACAGCAGCGTAGACCTCCGCCTGAGGCTGCCGGCCAGGGAGCTTGAAGGAGTGGTGCTGGTGAAGGGCAAGGCAGGGTTTGGCTGGGGCAGGTGGCTCATAATGGCCTGCAGGGCCATCGACATTGTCTCCGCAATGTTGAATTGCACGCTGTTGCCCTCTCGTACCCTTCTGGACATCAACATGTTAGATTTTGCACAATGGACAATTGCACGCGATAACTGCTGCAACCGCAACTCCTCACTTTGGAGCCTTGATTCCTCCAAGTGTTGCTCCACAAGTCTGCTCAGCGTGCCCTGACTTTGTTCAATGCGCTGCAGGCGTGAGGTCAACTCCTTTAGCGATGGTGTAGGGGAGCGCATTGGACCTTGGATGCCCGTTGAGCTGAATACGCCCAGTTGATCCGGCGTGGAGGTGCACCCCTCATTCCCTGACCCTGGTGCCTCACTGGCATGATGGTCTGGTGTGCTTTCCACGCTATCAGACTCTGGCTGGTCTGTAGGTGCTGCAGCACTTACAGGTGTAATTGGTGTGGCAGGAGGGTGATTTTCTGGCTGTGCCTCCTGGTTTGATGGCACTACAGAGGGATTTTCTGGCGGTGCCTCCTGGTTTGCTGCCGCTGCAGGGATGGTGGTCTCCTAAGCGTGGTGCACCTTGACCGTAGTCACACCATGGGTGTCGGAGGTGCCTGCGCCGGATGACAACAGTCGTCTCCAACGATGGCCACGTCCAGTCGCCCTGGACGTCACCTGAGGACCCACTTCGGTGTTAGATGATGTTCCTGTAGGGGATTGTATGGCATGCTGTTAGTGGTGTCACAGGATGTGTATTGTACATTCACATGCAAGACACTCCTCAAGCTGCATCTAGATGCGGTTACATGAATTGATGTGTGCTGTGGTCGTGTGTGTGAGTCAGGGGTTCCACTTTTGTGCATGTCATTGGCAGGCCGAGGCTGGGGGGGTCCCATGGAGGTACTGGGTGTGCTAGGGTTGATGGGGACTGTGATATGTGGCTCTTTGTGCATTGCTGGGGGGGTGTGCCATGGGGGTACTGGGTGTGCTAGGGTTGATGGGGACTGAGATATGTGGCTCTCTGTGCATTGCTGGGCCTTGGTGTGCTGGGGTTGATGGGCACTGTGATATGCGGCTATCTGTGCATTGCTGGGGGGGTGTCCCATGGGGTACTGGGTGTGCTAGGGTTGATGGGGACTCTGATATGTGGCTCTCTGTGCATTGCTGGGGGGGTATACCTTGATTCACAATCATGTCTTTGCACTTTATGTACTTACCGGCCTCGCCAGGTGTCACTGCTCTGGCCCGACTCTGCCAACTCCCTCGATTCCTTTGAGGTGCAGCACGATGCTACACCTCTCCTCCCATGGCAGCAGATTCAGTGGGGAATGTGGTCTGCCTCCTGTGACACTGCATTTCTGTCTGTGGGCTGCCAGCATGTTTTGCAGCCTCAGCCGCAGGTCATCCCACCTCTTGTACCGAATGGGGGGTCACCCCCACAGCTGGGACCTTCTGGGAAGCCTCAGCCCATATGGCCTTTCGTCTCTGCTACGTGGAGCGCCTCTGTTCTGCACTGAACAACTCCCACTGCATTGTCGACTATGTGCTCGACAAGCAGAGTGAGTTCCGCCTCACTGAAGCAGGGTTTCTGCTGCTGATAGACTGGGATACTTGATGTCATCTTCCTCAGTGTTTCTACGCTGTCACAGTTGCTGTGGGCCTTGTGGTACCAGAGGATTGCAGTGGATTGTGATTTATCTAATGGCTGCCGCTCTCTTTCCGGTTTTCGCGATAACGGTATTTCCGGCATCAGTGTTTTCGCCTCTGCTATGTCAGGCATGCACAAGGCGGATACGGATGTGGTGCAGGCATTTGCGCTGGTGCATCTGTCTCCGTCGGTGTTACCGTACTGGCGGTGGCACTGGTTCTGAACTTTGCTGAGGCGCACGGCCGACAAGCCATGATTCGACCTTGTTTCTGCATCCATGTGGTGGCGGAACTGTTGTCACCACCATCACAGTAACACCGGATTTCGGCCGCCAAACTTGCAATGAGGGCCATTTTGTTTAATCTTGTTGCTGTGTGAGTTGTTTCCCAGGCAGCTGCCTTGAGAGCCCTTTCCTCCCTTTGCTCCTCCCATGCCCACCTCCCAGCCTTCCGCTGATCCATGATTGGATGCTGTGCCCTTCACTTGGGCTCCAGTGCCTTTTTCATTACTGTGGATTTGGCGCACTTTCATTCCGTGGTCTGTCTCGAGGGGTAAGTTGTTCCTGACCTCAATCCCGGCTCCCCCAGCCCTCTCATCTGTATTTCGGGACATATTTTGGTTAATCTTGTTACCGTGTGCAGTGTTTCACAGGCAGCTGCCTTGAGAGCCCTTTCCTCCCTCCCCTCCTGCCCTGCCCGCCTTCCAGCCCTCCCTAACCCATGATTTGTGTTGTGCCCTTCGCTTGGGCTCTGGTGCCTGTTTGATTACTGTGGACTTGTGCGCTTTCATTCCGTGGCTTGCCTTGAGGGGTGAGTTGTTCCTGATCTCAATCCCAGATCCCCCAGCCCTCCCATCTGTATTTGGGGACATATTTTGTTTGATCTTGTTGCTTTGTGCAGCATTTCCCAGGCAGCTGCCTTGAGAGCCCTCTTCGCCCTTTCCTCCTTCCCTGCCCGCCTCCCAGCTCTCCCCCGATCCGTGATTGGTGCTGCGCCCTTCACTTGGGCTCCGGTGCCCGTTTCATTACTGTGAACTTGGCACATTTTCCTTCCGTGCCCTGCCTCGAGGAGTGAGTTGTTCCTGACCTCAATCCCGGCTTCCCCAGCACTCTCGTCTGTACTTGGGGACATATTTGGTTTAATCTTGTCTTGCTGTGTGCAGTTATTCCCAGGCAGCTGCCGGGAGAGCCCTGTCTGCCCTACCGGCCTCTTTCCTGGTAGTCGGGCAGCCCCCTGTGCAAAGGACCCTGAGTCAAAGGACAGCACCCACAGAAGCAGCTCCAGATGGTGTATAACGTGTGTCAGCCGGGGAAGCAAGAAACCTGCAGCCATCAACCAGCTGCGACTGACAATGTAGGTGTGGTGCAGTCGGGGGTGGCAGCAATCACTGCACCCCACTAAACTGGCCCACCCCTCCAACTACTTTCATTTCTCCTTTCACACCACCCATAAGCATCAAAGTGAACTGTATTGTTTAGCCATCTCTCTCACCTCTCCTGGAAAGTCGCATTTCTTGATTGCAGTTGTAGTAAAACTAGGCCTTTTCCCCTCCTTTTAAGAAAGTCAAATCTGGTTGTTTTTGCATTGCTGTTGTGGTAAAGCTAGGCCTGTTCCCTCCTTTTCGGAAAGTCGAATCTGGGTGTTTTGCATTGCTTTTGTGGTAAAACTAGGCCTTTTACCCTCCTTTTAAGAAAGTCCAATCTGGTGTTTTTGCAGTGTGCTGTCCCCATTTCCCTCAGTCTTCTGTCCACACTACTCCTGCGCTCCGCTGTGGTGTGGAGCTGCGTTGCTGCCTCCTGTGTGCCTCCTTCTGCGTGAACCCTTCCCCTCCGGTACTGTGGCTCCGGGTTGTGCTTCTTTTCCTACGTCACTCTCCCCTCCTGCCGCCTCACACCCTCTATGTTGCTCTCAATCTCTCCCATCTTCTCAAATTGCTACTCTATCTCCTATCCTATCCCTCTCACTAAGTCTGGAAAGAAAAAGTTCAAGAGGGATATCCTGGTCTCCAACCCGGGCCTCCCTTTCGCTGATACCCACATCATTGCTTCCTCCAGACAGACTCTGACCAACATCCTATTTGTCGTTCCCTCTACAGTCCTGTGGACCTCTCATATGGTATCTATTCTCTCTCCTTTCTCCTCCTCTCCCATTAATGGTGGCACCCGGTGGGAGATCCATTCATCCACGATCATCATCAATGTCTATCTTAATGGTACAGTCATGGTCCAGGGCTCCCAGCCCAATCACCTCCTTCTTGATAGGCATCTCCTGCATCTCATCAATTTCCTCCCTTCTCCTGCCACTCCATCTAACACCTCTCAGACCCCTCTGCCACTTCCTTCCTCCTCTGCCGCCTCCCTGGCATCCACCTCCTCCTTCGCTCTGGCCCTGATGCCACCTTTCTCCATTGACTCTGCCCACTCTCAGGCATTTCTACTGCCTCGCTGGGTGTACCTCACTCCTGCACCCCACCCCGGAGGTCTTTCAAATGTGGCAACCTGCTCCACGTAGCTACTCTCAACTCTCACTATGCTGTCATACATTCCTCTGACATCTGCTACCTTCTCAAAGACCTTGATGCCCTCGCTCTCGCTGAGACATGGTTCACGGCCAACTCTGTCACGGGTTTTGGCACTCTCCTCCCTGAGGGCTAGTAGATCCCCTCTGAGCCCTGAACTAACCAGCCCAAAGGTGGAGTGGCCTGATCTTTTGAGAGTCGGTCCCTGCTTCGGTCATTCCTGAAGGCTCTCGGGTTGCTAATAAGCGGGCTGCGGGGCCGTATCTATATTTGCTAATATCAGCCTCATGAAACCACTGAACTGTTTGCTCTTCTATACAAGGTTGCACTTGGAGGTAGGCTTCAGACAGATTCTCATGACAGGGGTAAGGATTTCCAGACTGTTGGAGATAGAAAGATTCAAATTAGAGAGGGCTCTGTCAGAGTGCGAGTCAGCCGCATGAGTAGCAGGAGCAGAGAAATTAGAGGCAAAGGCGTCCACTGACACTCGCTTCATGGGCTGAATGATCGAGAAGGAAGGTGGTAAAGTCTGGGGTAGGCTTAGCTTGAGGAACAAGAAGTTTCAGGTGAGAGGAGAGCAGAAAGTGGTCAGTCCAAGAGAGAGGAGTGGTGAGATGGTTAGAGAGGGGGATGTCTGAGGAGAAGAGAACATCCAAGGTGTGTCCGGCAGACTGTGATGGGCCAGATGGTAGAATGGACAGGGAGAGAGAATTGCATAGGTTGCGGAAGAGGCCGGAGGAGGGATTACAAGCATCCAGGTGGATGTTGAGGTTTCAGAGGAGGAGAAGTTGAGAGGTTAAGCCAAGGAGAGAGAAGAAGAGAGGTCAGCCCATTCAAGTGCAACTCTTGGTATGACTCTGACCTCGGATGCCTGAAATGCAAGTACAGGGTGACTTAGAGGAAGTGGCTTTGGACGCATCCTCTGACAAACTGGCATGCCGCCTGCTCCAAAGGCAATACAGACTCTCTGTCCTCTCCAAGAAGAGGGTCCATATCGAAACCTGCATCTCTGTGGCATCTAACACCACGGCCAACATATTTAAAATGTGCAAGTTGCTGGCCAATCCTCCTGCAGTTTCCACCTCTCCGGTTCCCTCGCAAGCCCTCTGTACGGCTCTGACCTCTCATTTCACCACTAAATCTGAGGACATCCTGTCCTCACTTTCCTCTTCCTCTCCCTCTACCTCTATCAGGCTCCCGCTGGACATCTCTCCTCTTCCTTTTTCCTCCTTCTCTCTGACAACACCTGACAATCTCTCTAGACAAGTCTAATCTATGAAACTGTCATCCAAACAGGTGCTCCCCTGCTCCACGAAAACCATCAAGGACCACATTGCCACCCTTGCTCCAGCCTTGGCTGATTCCTGCAATCATTCCTTCGCCACTGGATATTTCCCCTCTCTCCTCAAGCACTCCCTTGTGCACCCCCTCCTTAAAAAGCATTCTCCCGATCCTACATGTCCGTCAAAAAATCATCCGATTTCTATCACTGCTTTCCTGGGCAAACTCCTGGAAAAGCTGTCCATCTCCCAGATTACCCTCTACACTGAAACTGTTAGCTGCCTCCATGATCATCAGTCTGGCTTCAGAGCAGCCAGAGACATGGAAACTGCTCTTCTGAAAACCTGTGAAGATCTGCTCTCTAATTTCAGCTCCACCTCTATCTCTGTCCTCATCCTCCTTGACCTTTCCTGTGCTTTCAACACGGTCAATCACGCCACCCTGATCAATCAATGCTGTGTGTACCTGGGCATCATGGATCAGGCAAAAAAGTGTCTCTTTTAAAGACACTCCCATCCCCTGCACACCATCAAAGCTGAATAAATCAGACACATGAATTCAAATGATATTCACCAAAATCAATGTTGTACTTGTAAAACAATATATAATGCATCCAGATACATTGAAAGCTTATCTTACAGCAAATAAGTCAATTCAAGAGTTCAAATACATAGATCAAATACAGGATCATTGAAAAAAGAGGTTAATGATCAATCTCCTTGTGGTTAGAAAAACAAAATAGGGTTCCAATTTCAATGTTGCGAGCTCTACGCGTTTCGGGGTGACGACCCCTTCTTCAGGAGCAAAATAATCTGTAGGGATATACAGAGAAGGCCTATCAGCTCATATGAATATCACTCACATATTACCATCTCACAATGGTTGTTCAAATACAGACGATTTATTTGTCTAAATGCATATTTTAGCAAATGCTATCATGCCAATCACCTATACATCTTATCGGCCCAATCTTCATGATTTGTAGACGTTACACAACCCTAAATCAACCTTGCATAGCCAAAGGCTCACTGTTGTCAAGAATTGTAGCAATGATCATTAGAGTTCTAAAGGGGGAAGTGCAAGGACCAGCCATGTAAGTCCAGGATGGGATATTCAACTTGACTCTAGACTAGTACTCTTTAATGATTTATAGAACAAGCAAATGGTTAAGTATACGCTTCAGAAAGTCTGCCCATTTTCAGAAACGCCATGAAGATACTCTACCCGTACCCTAAAAGTATCGAAACGGTGTTTCCGCTGCATCTACTGGTAGTGTGTTCCAATTATACGAGGCAATCGAGGTCCATGAACTCATCCTTAAACTGGTGCAACTTTGGCATTCAATCAAGTCTTCTGGAGAGACAAATATAAAGAGTGGACTTAATCAATGCCCGACTATGTGGTCATACTAGATATAGTCAATGAACGGAAACAACAAGGCTTACCCTTAAACCACTTCATTCATAGACATATGGTTAGTAGTCTATTAATTTCATCCGCTGCCGTATAATTGCAGTATTGGATGTTCAACGAAAAGTGTTAGTTAAAAAATCACAAACACCATTTTCCTATAATTCAAAGAGTAGCAAAAGTCATTATACCACTTCACTACAGTCAAAACAACTAAAACTTAGGGAGGAGGAGATCAATCCCCTCTCCCGAACCACAGAAGCCAAATGGATCGACCCTCCCACCGTGGTTGGCACAGGCGCCTGAATATTTCAAGTACAGGAAGCCACGTGGCAGCCAATGGGAGAAGACGGAGTTAGGGAAAGGGGATGGACTAATAAAGGGAAGGAAGGGGAAAACAACAAGGCAAACAAAGAACAACTCAAAGCTACACACCTGTATCTCTACCCTGATAATTCCAGGCCTGATGCCTGAATATCCTGACCGCCTGATTCTATGCAAAAACACTTTGAAAACTAACATACTTCTCACAAAAGCACACTGAGCACAATGCGTGAGCCAGGACTGTTTGTGAGCATGGCTTGCAAAGCAGGACCTTACATTAACACAAAACTTCATGAAGCAGGGCTTGGAACATGTAACACCATGTGGTTTCACATACAGCACATACATAGCACAGGAAATGACACTGAGACATAACATTGCCCCAATTGGGTAAGCATAAGCAAGTTTTAACTGGAACAACACCCTCCCTTGTAGAGAGTGTTATCGTAACTTCGGAATGCCTGCTTAACGGGTTCCTCGTGTTTTAGCAAACCATATTCATGCCCTTAATTTAACAAGGACATCTTTAAACAAAATTCATGTCCATAAGTGCACCCAAGAATATATCATAGTGTCCACTTAACTTATTATCCGGACGTCTTCCTCAGAACGTCCGGACATCAAAAGAGTAAAGCGGGACCCAATAATAAGTCACCGCCGCATCCCAGGTGTTTTACAAGTTTTCCGCATTAACTTTGCGTCCATACACAAAACACTTATCTGAGTGTCTGGCTGCCTCCTGCGGCTACACCGGACATGAAGAAAGAAGGCATGTCAATTTCCACCCGTGCTCACCGCCGCGGCCCGAAGTATGAGACTGCCGCTCATGGCCACGCCTATCTCTCTAAGTAGTGTGTGCCCGCCACCTCCTCCTACAACGTTGCTCTGCTGCTGCTGCTGCCGCCACCCGTACTCTCCAACATCAATCATCAGCACCGGAGCACGGGCGGACGGCCGTTAAGAGCACGCCTGAGTCCCAATTGCCTACAGCTGGGAAAGGTAGTTTATTCTATACATTTACCCGTCTTTTCCTGTACCACAACCTCTGATTCCTGACAACTACACTCTCATCCTAATAACAGACTTCCCTGCCTGCCCTCTAGTATATTACATTAACCCAATCACTCCCGATGGGTCTCACCTGCTACTGCGATGTGTACTCTGTTTCCAGCTATTGTCCAATACCATGAATGACCTTTATCTTCAATATGTACATTGTATCTAAACTTTAGATCATGGCATCCGTTGCTTGTTAAGACAGATATACATAAAAATGGCATAGTCAAACAATTCAAAAGGTCCAAAAGGAAACTGACAGACAAGGCACTCAAATAAATGCGAATAAGGCGATCAATGTAAGAGTGCCTACCTTTTAACACTACCTACCCTAACCAAGATATAAGTAAAATAAGTCTGATCACAGTCCTATCTCGATCTCTACTTACGAAGTAACAATTGTGCGCCCCTGAGGTAAACACGGGCGAGGTGAACAAACATCAATTCCAATCAACAGTTTCACTTGACTCCGTGCCCAAAGCCACGGAGGCATACTGAGACAGGGATTATACCTGAAACTCTTCCTACAGACGTGTAGACTTGTCCGGTCCTCGACAGAGTAGCAATCAGTGAACCAAGTTACTCATAGCTGACTATCCAGAAACAAATATCGCCAAAGATGTTCTGCTGGAACAATACCGGTCTAGTTATAACGCTACGCTATAAGTCACGTGATTTCTGACGAGCCAACGGCGCCGTGATGACAACCAAGCCCGTCTCACTGCCGCCTCTGATTACATACAACAAAGTGCTGCTGCTAGTCCTTAACAGTCCTTTACGTTAGTCTATTTAAAAAAAATAATTATTAAATGACACAACCAATGGGGACATCAAATAATGATAACCAAATTAATTCATAATGTTCAGTGTCAACAGACAACTATAGGTATCAACCTGATAAAGAAATATAGCTGATCACAGTCCTTCAAAACCTAGTACTCATCAACAGAGTATCCGTGTATCCTGCTCAGGTTACTATCAAAATACGATCCAAGTGGAGGAGGGACTGTGTGTTGTGCTCTAGTGTGCCCAAAGAGTCGCATGACTATTCCCTCCATAGTTGAACTGAGGAGAAAAAAGTAATCCTGTAAAGTTTACAGTGCATTGCCTTAAAAGTTCCAATCTATCTAAATGAAGCAATTTAATGAAAAATCTTCATTTAGGCCTTTGGGATCAACAGTGTCCAAAACGGGAATCCCGTTGGGAGAGTAATCTATTGTAATCTCCTCCGTGAGATGATTTCTTAACCACTTCTAGGATCTGGAATTGGATTTGAGCTAGAGTGTGTCTATGTGATGTAAAATGCCTTGCAACAGGTGATCTTTCACTCTTACACCGCACATTTGATTTGTGTTCTGTTCATCTCTCGTGAGCTGAACGGGATGTTTGGCCAACATACAAAAGGCCACATGGGCATTTAATACTGTAAATGATCCCAGTTGTTCCGCAAGTTGCAAAATGTTTAAGTGCAATCTTCTTACCAGTAAGTGGATGCAAAATGTTGTCACCCTTAATGATATTGTTGCAATGACTACACGAAAGGCAAGGAAATGTGCCCTTCTTCTTTGATGTCAACACCCTCAAGGGCCTTCACCAATCTATCCCTCAAATTGGTTCCCCGTTTGTAAACCATCATAGGTGGTTGCGGGAACAGTTTTAATAACATTGAGACATGATGTAAAATAGACCAGTGCTTATGAAGGATTTTTCTGATGTGATAACTTTTCCTGGAAATTTCGAGATGTGGAGGATAGAATTGGATTCCTCCTTAGGTTTAGGTGTAAGGAGTTGTTGTTTGGTAATCTGTGTAGATCTTACATATGCCTCCTCAATCACTTTATTTGGGTAACCTCGAGCAGTGAATTTTTGAGTCAGAAGGTTACATTCAATTTCAAAGTCTTCTGTGTCTGAGATAATTCTTTTCAACCATAAGGGTTGGCTATATGGAAGGCTCGACATCATAGCCTTCGGATGAAAGCTCACAAAATGTAACAAATTGTTAATGTCTGTTGGTTTATAGTACAGAGATGTTTTGATGACATTATTCACAATTGAGAATTGAACATCGAGGAAATGTAGCAATGGCACCCCAACCTCATGCGTAAATTTAATATGTGGGTACGTAGTAGAGATAAAGGTCATTTACAGTATTGGACAATAGCTGGAAACTGAGTACACATCACAACAGCAGGTGAGACCCATCGGAGTGATTGGGTTAATGTAATATACTAGAGGGCAGGCCGGGCAGTCTGTTATAAGGCTGAAAGTGTAGTGAAGTGGTATAATAACTTTTGCTACTCTTCGAATTATAGGACAACAGTGTTTGTGAGTCTTTAACAAACACTTTTCGCTGAATATCCAATACTGCAATTATATGGCAAATTGATATACTACTGACCCTACGTCTATGAATGAAGTGGTTTATGGGTAAGCCTTGTTGTTTCCGTTCATTGACTATATCTAGTATGACCACATAGTCGGGCATTAACTAAGTCCGCTCTTTATATTTGTCTCTCCAGAAGACTTGATTGAATGCCAAAGTTGCACCAGTTTGAGGATGAGTTCATGGACGTTGATTGCCTCGTATAATTGGAACACACTACCAGTAGCTACAGCTAAGGTACATGTAGAGTATCTTCAGGGCGTTTCTGAAAATGGGCTTGTTCTATAAATCATTAAAGGGTAGTAATCTAGAGTCAAGTTGAATATCCCATCCTGGATTTACATGGCTGGTCCTTGCACTTCCCCCTTTAGAACTCTAATAATCATTTCTGCAATTCTTGATATCAGTGGGCCTTTGGCTACATGGAAGGTTGATTTAGGGTTGTGTAATGTCTACAAATCATGAAGATTGGGCCAATAAGATGTATAGGTGATTGGCATAATAGCATTTGTTAAAATATACATTTAACAAATAAATTGTCTGTATTTGAACAACCATCATGAGATGGTAATATGTGAGTGATATTCATATGAACTGATAGGCCTTCTCTATATATCCCTACAGATTATTTTGCTCCTGAAGAAGGGGTCGTCACCCCGAAACTTGTAGAGCTCGCAACATTGAAATTGGAGCCCTATTTTGTTTTTCTAACCACAAGGAGATTGATAATTATCCTCTTTTTTCAATTATCCCGTATTTGATCTATGTATTTGAACTCTTGAGTTGACTTATTTGCTGTAAAATAAGCTTTCAATGTATCTGGAAGCATTATATATTGTTTTACAAGTAAAAAATGTATTTTGTTGAATGTCATTTTAATTCATGTGACTGATTTATTCAGCTGTGATGGTGTGCAGGGTACGGGAGTGTCTGTAAAATAGACACTTTTCTTTTTTTATGTTTTAGTTCCAGACTTTGTGTCAGAGTCTGCTTTCCTCCTCTGCACCCTAAACAATTATTTAATGTGATTTAGTTTTTAATTCTGCTTCTTTAGAAAAAAAGGTGTGCACTTGTAGACCCTAGTTTGCATCAAGGATCAGGCACTGGCGTGGCTGAGCTCCTGCCTCGTGGACCGCCCCTCCCAGGTCCAACTGGGGTCCTTTCCACCACTTCTCTCTCCACGTGTGGTGTCCCCCAGGGATCTATCCTCCCCCCTGGCTCTTCAATGTCTATCTGGCCTCTTTGGCCCATTTGATCTCATCCTTCTCTTCTAACTTTCAGTGTTATGTGGATGACACTCAGCTCTCTTTCTGGCTTCCCCCAGCCTCCTCTGCGCCCTCGCTCATTCCTGTCTATTCGAGATTCAGGATTGGTGCGCCTCCAACAATCTTTGCCTTAATGCCAGTAAGACAGAGATCCTTCTCATTGAGACCCCTGATTTCCCTCTTTCACTCTGGTTGCCCTCCTTGGGCCCTCTACCCTCGCCTGCCTGTGAGGCAAAAAAACCTTGGGTCACCTTTGTATTCACTTTCTCCTTCTCTCCTCACATCACAGACCTTGCCAAAAAGGCCCACTTCCAGCAGCACCTCCTTTTCTCCCTTTCCCCCAGAAGCTCACTGACTGCAGAACCCTGGTTCTTTCTAAGCTGGCATACTGCAACAGTCTCTTTCTCAATCTGCCAACCTCTACCCATCACCCCCTGCAACTAATCCAGAACAGTACTGTAAGAAGTATCCTTGTCCTCAAGCCCAGGGAATGTATCTCTCCAGTTCAGAAATCACTCCACTGGCTCCCAGTGGCTGCACGGATCAAGTTCAAGGCTCCCTGCATCAACACCAAGGCTTTCTAGGGCCAGGGTCTGCAATACATCCAACTCTCTCTTTCGAAATACCTTCCTTCTAGAGCCCTTCGCTCTGCTACCTCCAAGTCTCTGAGGGTCAGGCGCTTCACCAGGGAGAGAGTGGGGGTTAGATCTCTCCCCTTTGCATGTGCCTCCCTCTGGAATGGCCTCCCTGCCCTTCTCAGACTTGAGCTGAACCGCCTGAAATTCTAGAAGCAGCTCAAGACCCTCCTTTTCTCCTCTGCCTTCTCCTCTCGCTCCCTTGCTAACTTACCTTTCGGCTGCGCCAACTCGTTGCCTGGTTCCCTCAGGATCTCACTGGGGACCAGGCCTCTTCATGAGCAGTCTTCATTTGTACTGCCTCCTGGCCTACTGCACACTTAGGGGCTGTAACTGTACCCCTACAGCCTCCCTGCCTCCTTGCACTTACCCAAAGCTTTGCTGCCCTGGCTGTACTTACTCAGAGCCATGCTGCCTTGATCGCACTTCCCCCTTTACTCCCCCTGGCAAGTCCCCCTCTGCTGGCTCGGGAATAAGAGTACCTCCAATACACATGCTGCTTCCTCCCACCACTCTTTCCATCTTTGTATGCTCTCCCCATGCCTTTCTCTCCCCATGTTCACATCCCTTGTCATGTTTCCTTATGCTTCACCTCTGCACTCCCCCTTTCCCTTTTTTCTCTGTTTCCCCGTCTGTTTCCACCTTCTGCTCATCTCCCTTGAACTTAGCCTTTCTGTGTTTGCGTCTTGTCTCTGCCATCTTGTCCTCTCCCCCACCCCAAACACCTCCTGACCTTGCCAGGGACATCCTGGCAGCACCACTCCTTGAAGCTTTGTCCTTCCTTCTCACTTGCTGTTGTCATGTGGCTTGTCACTGCTGCTTTTCTCCCGATTCACCACTCAAAGTACCCTCTAAGTTATGGGGTTTGGAAAGGGACTCAACTTTCCCTCTGCTCTTAATCATCTACCTCAGTACACTCCCTGCACTAATCCGCTCCTTCTGACTCTCTTAGTATGACTATGCTGATGACACAAGATTCTATTTACAATCTTTAAATACCCTGCAACCATTATACCAGTCCTCACAGACTTCCTCAAAGATATTGATCGCTGGATGGCACATAACCACCTCAAGTTCAACCCTGGAAAAGCAGAGATCATGTTATCTGGGAACCCCTTCCTATTACCTCAACCAACTCCCTGGCCTATCATCATAAGTGCATCACCTGTGATAGCCAAAACTGTAAGAAATCTCAACTGCTTAGATTAGAACCTGTCAGTGACCCCTGCACCTTCCCAAATCAACTATGTGGTTTAAAATAGATTTGTATATCTTTGCATCCTCTATTCCATCCTCCATTCCTAACATTTCCACACAGAGTCAATTAACTATTGCAATCATCTTCCTGTGCGTGAATTACGATAATGTGGTCTACCTAAAGAAAATCCAACGAAAGTGTAGGACCATAAAAATAAACGAAAAATTCACACAACTAAAAAATAAAGCACAAGACCTCTGTTGGAGAGAACATAGAGAATTCAGACCTTTTTAGTGAAAGTGCACTCTGGGTCTTGAAGACAGAGGTAGACAGGAAATCAATTCAGCAGCAATGTCTGGATGAAGATTATGTCTTGGAAAAGGGTAGAGAGTGGGCTCTTAAAAGTCACTATGAAACTCAAAGGAAGGCTATGGGCACTTGCCCACTGCAAATACCTTTTAGTCCTGTTCTTGCACCTGAATAGCAACAAGCCAGGCTTCATTGTGCTTCCTGAGGCAGTGATTCATCGTCGCCTGGTGAGCTGGGCGACTGTGTACACCACACAGTGTCCTTTACAAGCAGCAATGGCAAGTGGAATAAAGAAGTGTGGAACAGCCAGTCAATGGCCAAGTCAGTGTAGCTCACAAGCGGTTAGATGTGAGAATCGGGGCCCAGAGCTGTTCCTTGATTTCAGGATTGCTGGGAGGCCCTCTCCAGGGTCTCCAGCAGCAAGGGTAGTCCTTGTTCTTTACTTCCATGCCATGAAGGTTACTAGAGGGCTCATGCAGGTGCTACTACTTCCAGTGAGCAGGAGTCTCTAACCAGTATTCAGGCAGCAGGTAAGGACATGGTCCACACAGCAGCTTCACCCCAAATATATCCCTGTGATGTTTGGGGACAAGAGTTTACCTCTTACATGGACGTCATGGACTCTGGACTTAATTTCTCTAGCAGAGGGCATTGAATCAAGCTGTACTCTGAGCAAGGTTCCAGGAGAATCCATCTTCAGTAGTGCAAAGATGAATCACAAGGAGAAAGACCCCACTCATCCCCCTTTAATGCCACAGCTAATTGGTTCCCTTCTACCCTGATGTAATGACTGCAATCGGGGATGCTGTGACAAATGCCCTTTGCACTGGTATGTCATACCAAGACTGCTTTGTCTTCTGGAAGTGGGGAGAGGTCAGGAAGTTTGAGAACCCCTCAGAAGACTGTACCTCTGTCCCAGGATACTGTAACCCTGCCTCCTTTCTCTGTCTGCCTACTTCATAAGGGCTCCAGTAATCAGAACCCCAGCAGTGAGGACTCCTTATTGTACCCTGGCAGGCATGTCTTCGAAAGCCTCATCCCATTCCACCTCCTAGGGGGATTTTCAGTTCTGGGGAGGAGGTTTCTCCCATTTTCCAGAGCATTAAATAAGAATCTTCCCAGACTCCACAAAGGTGGTGCCTGGGTTGAAACTAGGCCAGACCAACTAACTCCCCACAGTCTTGCCATGGACGAGTAACTAGTCATCAGGTTGACACTTATATTACATCAAATTGATTGTGTCTGTATAACTGTGCAATCTCCGTTGCCACCCTATTGAGACATCCAGGGGTTAGATTTAAAGCTTGCTCTGCTATCCTGTCCTTAAGTCACATTGTTATTACTTTGGGAAAGGGGTGACTTCGACTACAAAGGCAATCCATCCACCTACGTAGACCCTTGGGTTCCAGCAGACTCCACTCAGGAATGCACATGTGTCCTTTCAACATGTTCTGCTGCCACTCCAAAGCAATTGCAGGGGTTTTCAGGAGACCCCCGCCCCACAACCCCAGAACCAGAACTTATCACATCATTTTATTAAATAAAACATTAAAAAAGCACAGGCTATTCTATTCTCAAAGATGGACATTCTGTCACACGCTGCTAGCCTAAAAGTTTGAGCACCACCTTTATTAGGGTCTGGCTGTTCCTCAAGGTGGAAATAGCTACTGTGGCTATCTGCATTGGCATGATGCTATGCAGGTTTATGCTGGATGCCCATAATCAATCCATGCAGGGATACGGCCTAGCATATTCACTTCAAATTCATTCCCTGCATGGCCATTAACCATCTTAGAAGTCTGTGATCAGCTTGGGTGGTAATATACAACCTAATTATTTCAGCTTGCACACTGACTAAACTATGTCAGAAGCCTCTTTTTCAATGGTTGTCCAGTTGTGCTCGCTCCTGATCAGTCCAGAACCTGCGAATGAAGACGCATGGTTATTTAGCACCATCTCAGTTTAGCTGTGCTAACACTGCTTCAGTTCCAAATTCACAGACATCTGTCTGAATGATCAAACCTCCTGTTAAGTTCTGGAAAGCTGTATTGCAGGCATGAGTACAAGTAACTTACTTTGGCATCTTTTCGGATGACAAGTCATTCAAGGGGCGATGAACATTGGCCCCATACCAATTTATGAGAGCTCTGCAGTACCCAGTGAGGCCCAGGAAGGCCTACACCTACTTTTGAGTGGTAGGGATTTCCCAATCCTTCACCACTTGAACCTTTGCCTGAAGAGGTTGTTTCTTAAAGCCACCCGCTTGGTGTCCTGAGTCACAGTACCCTGCACTAACTGGCATTTTGAAACCTGGATAGTCAAATCAGCCTTCAGCATGGCTTGGAGAACCTTCTTCAGGTGGGATAAATGGTCGTTTGTAATGCGGATCACAGCAACAAGGGAGTAAGAAAAGGAATTCAATTTGCTATCTCAATATCCAAAATATATGTTCAATATATTGTTACAGAAAACATGGACGCAATCTTTAAAAGAATGGATTTCTTCTATATAGTGACTAAAATCTGGTTGACTTCTAAATTATTGTTGTTGAAGATGACAAATGCCTCTACGATGACTACTAGTTTACCAGGGATTAACATCTACATCCTTAATTCAAAGGGAGCCATCTTAGAGGCATTTGTCGTCTTCAACAACAATAATTTAGAAGACAACCATATTATAGTTATTATACTTTCTGTTGTTTAAATCTATGTGTGAAAATTGTTTAAATATTTATACATTATGAATTGTGTAATGTTTAGTAAGCACTAGTCAATTTTGGGGTGTACTTTAACACTTGCGAAGTAGAAGAAGTAATTTTAAAGATGTTATCCATGTTTCTTGTAACAATAAATGTGACATATATTTTTTATATTCAGAGAGTACATTGAATTCCTTTTCTCACTCCCTTGTTGCTGTAATCTGCGTTACAAAAAACCAGGAACTCACTAATACACAAGGTCTTTATAATGTGCAATATGTATTGACTAACCACGGTCGTATAATCCTGGTTTCGTCCTTTGTTTTACAAAGGATAAATCGTTGTACCAGGTTTGACTGAAGGCAGCAACATCATCTAAATAAACAACAAAAAACTGTTCCCACCCAAACACAACCTGGGTTACCATCCCGGGTTAAAGGGGGTATCTGCTGCTGGTAGTGCCCTACTCCATGTAATAGGCTAAGGGCTTGTGGCCCATAGTGCTCTTCAGTGTCAACAACGCAGTCATCAATTGCCCATTGGATTGGGATAATAAATAGAACTCTTGTGTATAGTCTGGGGTTAACAGCACTGGTGCAGTGGAAATGAGCTCCTTGGAGTCATTGAAATTGGTGAGCATGTCGTCCATCCATTCTATTTTGTTGTTATATTTTTGTGCTTCCTTGAGGCCCTGTACTAGAGACCTGGTGTATGCTGCATAGTCATGTATCAATGCCCTACAGTAATTGCAAAGCCCCAAGAACTTTTCGATTTGCTTCACTGTTTTGTGGTGCAGGGTGGCAATCAGGGATTATTCTTTTGCCAATTACAGAAATCAATTGACCCAAATAGAGTACCTCCTGGGGGCCGTACTGTAATTTAGCCAAATCAACCTTGCATCCCGTGCAGGCCAAGAGTTGTAGGACCGTTATAGAGTCTTTCCTGCATTGGTGTTCACTGAATAGAGAGAACACAGGGACACACAAGTACAGGGAACACGCTAAGAACAGTAGATTACTGTAGGGTTACAACGTCTGAAGCAAAGTACAAAGAACAACAGAACAGACGCATGCAATGAGTATCAACAGTGGGAGCATCCTAGGGGGTGAGCATCCTAGGGGGTGAGCTGGAAGCCAGAGTGGGGGAACCTACATAAGAGGAGAAAGGCCTATTGGAAAAAGCATATAATGAGAACAGAACCATGGCCCAATACAATCTGTAGGGATAAGTAGTTGCAGGGTTCCACACCGTTGACCTCGAAGGAAAAAACAGAAGATGCGAGAGAAATGCAAGAAAAACAGTAGTAGTAATGAAGTAACAGAGTACGGCTACACTGGAGAAAGGACAGCCTAGTGGATGGGTGGGACACAGTGCAAGGTAAGAAATGCAATGGAAAGAAAAGCATGCATGAGGAAGGGCAGTTTAGTAGGATGCAGTAATGGCTTCACCCGCCTCCCACACCTTCCCTAACTGGAAAATTGCCGCTGGTGACAGCTGCGCTACATGCTCACATTACTCAGTTCTGCGTTCTGTTCCGGCCTCTTCGTCGCCAAACAGCCGGGTTGCTCAACCCTGCAGGCTTGTCCTGCGAAGGCTTTGTTGCAGAGGGTCCGATAATCAGTTCTTAAATGCTCAGAAGCGTGGATGTAGTGTTGCATGCTCCGTATTATTGGGCAGCGTCTCCTGAGCGCCTGCGTCGCCTAACACTGCTGCCTTGTCCTGCCATGGCTTTGCAGCAGAGGGTCTGTTCCTCGGTTCTTAAACGCTCAGAAGCGTGGATGTAGTGTTGCATGCTACGTATTGTCAGGTAGCGTCTCTTCCGCTCCTGTGTCGCTCAACACTGCGGCCTTGTCCTGCGAAGGCTTTGCCGCAGAGGGTCCAATTCTCTGGGCCTCATTACGAGTTTTGCGTAATGGGTTAACAGGCTCCGCTAAAGGAGGCGGACCCGTTAATCCCATTACGCAAAATTATGAGGTTCCCTCATGGGAGCCGGTAAGGATCAGACCCTCTGCCGCAAAAACCTCGGAAGACAAGGTTGGGGTGTTGAGGGACGCAAGTGCGCAGGAGATGCTGACTGTAGATACGTAGCACATAACACTATATCCAGGCTTCTGAGTCTTTAAGAACCAAGGATCAGACCCTCTGGGGCAAAGTCCTCACAGGACAAGGCCGCAGTGTTGAGCGACGCAGGTGTGCAGGAGATGCTGCACAACGATACGTTCTTAAAGGCTCAGAAGCGTGGACGTAACATTGCATGCTACGTATCATCAGGCAACATCTCCTGCGCACATGTGTCGTTGAACACTGCAACCTTGTCCTGCAAGGGCTTTGCCACAGAGTGTCCGATCCTCAGTTCTAAAGGGACAGAAGCATGGACATAGTGTTGCGTGCTATGTATAATTGGGCAGCGTCTCCTGCACACCTGCATCACTCATCACTGCAGCCTTGTACTGCGAGGGATTTGCTGCAGAGAGCCTGAACCTCAGTTCTTAAAGGCTCAGAAGCATGGGCATAGCATTGCATGCTACGTATCATCGGGCAGTGTCTCCTGCAAACCTGCGTCACTAAAAGAGTAAAGCGAGCCCTAATAAAGAGGGCATTTAAGTGGGACAGGTCTACAAACATTGAGTATTTGGAGGGGAAGATTTCTTTGCAAATGTATGCTAAGCAGTCTTTCCCGCATTTATCCCCTGCTATTTATTTGTTATCGTACAACGATAAAAGGCTGAAGTATTTCGGTCTGAAATTAAGATTCAACCTCCTGCCTGTATTGAGGGCGATTGGCATTAGGATGAAAATTACCCGGTCCAAGCGCATTTGTAGTCTGTGTGGTGTACAACTGGGGTCAATAAGACACATATTTACGCAGTGCCCTAATTTGGCGAAGATTTATTTAAGGAGTCATTGGTCCTTCATGTCTTCAACTGAGGCTTTCAGCAGTGATCAATTTCGGTCTTATATTTTTAGTATGTCATTTAGAGTTCTCACTCAGGCTACTTTTAACATAAAATCAAGTGGGTCACTGCAGTATTGCAAGTGATCCTCTTTGGAAATGAATGCAAAGATATTACCTTTTATGGGAAGAAACCTTTAATCAAATGTATTTAATTGTTTATAATGTTATGGTTTCATTTATGTCTAAGGTACATGCTGTATTGCATGTAAATAATTTTCTTTGTAAACCAAAGCATTAATTTTAAAAAAAACGTAAGAGTCCTTTAGAGAAAAGAGCTAACTAAAGTATGGTGACTTTCATGAGGCAACACAAAAACAAGCCTTTTTTGCCTTTATAAATTGCAGAGAATTTGATATATTTCCTGTTTATTATAACAAATTGCAACAAATACATTTTCTATTGAGGTATATGGTGTTCGTACCATTTACAAATAAATAATACCCAATGTATGATTTATGGATTCTCCCTATCTTCCAGATTTATCTTCTCATATATCTTAATGTCTCAACCATTTGTCCAAAGTCTATTAAATCATCTAAATTTGGGAATGCTATTCCAAAGATACTTTCAAGGATAACTAGTGAACCAATATATACAAAAATCAATGGAAACCTAATTAGGCAAGAATGACCAAAGAAAACATACAGTTTATGGTCAGTATTGCAAAGGCTTTGTGTATATGAATTCTCATACTGACAATTTACAAGTATATTTCTTTTTTAGAACCAATATTTTCGCTTTATGTTCAAGGATGAGATGAGCGCCTCTCTACCACATTCTTAACTATCGCTTTCCTTCTCTTTCTATTGTCTGTATCTTCTTAATGTCAAAGATCTAATTGCTAAAACGTATTCTCCTTGGTGTTCCTTTTACCAATGTGAGTACCCAAAGGGTATCTCTCATCTTTCATTCTTACTTATCGTATGTCTTCTGTTATTCTTTCACTGGGTTTTCTTTTATTTTCTCCCAATGTTTATTTTTTGCATGCAGATATTATTGTATAAGTAACAAAATTACTTTTTAATTAACAAATTGTTTGATATTAGATTGATTGTTATAGTCTTCCTCATAAATTCATATGTAATTGAATGCAATTATACTGTGCGTATCAGTTATTTACTGAATTAAGCTGGCAATATCAAGAGTTTACATACAGAAGATGTAAATTGACAATTGCATATAATTTATTCATATCTTTATATTTTTATTTCAGACGAAAAGCCTTTCATTTATAAAAAATGGAGTCCTGAGAAAATGATAGCATTATTAAATAAGAATGAAGATAAAATTGATCAAAATATACTTAATCCTTGCTATAGGCAACACGTGTGCAACTTTCTAAATCTCATATCATAATCTCATTAGCTGTCAATGCTTCAATAATTATTACATGTGGACATTCATTAATGTGTGGTATCCAGTCTGCCTTCCAGGTAATCACAGAACTATATGAAATTATATTGTATTGTATCGACGACAAATGAAGAAGGAAACAATAAATATGTGATGTTGCCGTATGTCAGAGCAATCATTTAGATACATATAATGACAAAATAGAATGAATCTGTGTTTTGTTGTTTTCAGTTTTATACAATAGGAGATTATTTTGATAATAATGGATAATTGTAATCGTTTTCTAAAATATTAGGCCCCCAGGAAGCATGCAACGTGGAGAAAGGTCGTTCCATTGCAGTGTGAAACATGTATATGGCAATTCTTTTACAATTTTCTTTACAATGTGCTCGCTTATGTAATTAGCAGTGTTTTTTTAATTACAAATGTTACCAAAACAGATGAAATGCGTTAGTTTGACTTTAAAATCAAGGCAACTATAAAAACTTGGTTAAGTTCAAGAAAATGTATTAAGCTGGTAAGAGATTATTTATTATGGGAGTTCTAAATATTTACTTTCTGATTTTTCATAATACATTGCCATGAAAAGAACTGGAAAAGTACCAGCGCATTGGTCTATATCAGGAACATATACTGTGTTAATTTATGCACAGAAACATAGCACAAAACATCATGATACACCATAGGACAAAACAGTCTGATAGACCTGTAATCTTTTAGCCGTATCAGTTCAACAAAAAGGCAGCCAGCATACTCACGGATAAATCCTTGTCATTCTTTACAAAATACTCAGCAGTGAATCCTTCCCCTGACTCATATCAACAAGAGCTTAGTGCCATTCTTTTGCAGGATTCCAGGCAAACCAACAGGTTCATAAACCTCCATAGAAAGGAACAACAACGCATTGGAAATTTGAGCTCAAAAATGTTTATCTTATGGGGGCTAGAGAACCTGTTGCCCTTTTGGGGAGGAGTGTAGGTTATTTATTCAGGCTTCTCTATGGTTCCAATTCCAACCTCACTGGCCTGGGCACCTTACTTGATCTCTCGTGTATCAAACAGTACCTTGCCCATTCAAAGTTGTACCTTCAGTGCATATTCTGTCTGCTCTCCAACAGTGACACTGCATTTAGCAGTGGATATGAAGGATTGTTAGTTGCATATTCCTACAGGGCCAGAACAACAACCCTTTCTGGGTTTCTCCATGGGCAACTGCCACTTTCGGTGGAAGGTCACTCCATTTGACCTGAACTCAGTGCCACTTGTATTTACCAAATAATGGCAGCGGCGGCAGGGTTCTTTCACCTTCAGGAAATCCACGTCACCCGTTACTCCTAATCTTAGGCATAATCTTCACTTAAATGTAACAGTGTAATTGAATAGACAACACTGTGCCCCTAATACATCAAAATACAACTAAATGTGTCTGTAAATCCCAGCAACAGACACTCCTACCCCTAAGTCTGACATCAATATGTTAATAGTTAAACATGTTGTTGAAATGTGCCAAATCTAGTAAGAAAGTGATATGTGAGAAATAATCAATTCTCATACATACAAGAATTTTATGTAAAAAAGTCTTATTCATGCAACAACATTTACTATTATCAAATGGAAAAACTCAGAAATCACCAGGTGTTCATCCTGTATTGTAGGTTCCCTAGATATGTTGTGTTTCTATCAAAACCTCGAAAGTTTTACAATCAATAAACATCTTCAATTGACATCATCAATCAAAAGGTATTGTTTTCTTGATAAGCCATTATATTTCAATTGTCATAATTGATCAACAAACATGTTATCTTAATGGAACAATTTGTCACAATCAATCATAAAACATTGTCCTCTTTCGAGACCAACACATGTTTCACTCCTACTAGGAGCTTCCTCAGTCCCTTGAAGTAAATTGGTGTACAAGTGGAATTCTGAATAAGATAAGCTTTTGATGCCTTATACGCTTATGAAGTCTTGACAACCTTTTATTAGGGGTTCCCTTTGCTGATCTATGTTTCCAGGTGACCATCACAACAAACACCTCCTTGCTAGGATGAGAAGCAACTATCAAGCCCTTTGTTCTACATCTCCCACACTGATGGCATTGGTTGCTATGGCAACACTGGTGTGTGCACCGAGGCTGTAAAACGATGAGTGCCAATGACAAGATGGCAGCCACACTTCCCCCACACCATGCGGGCCATCAGGCATTGTTGCCAACCACAAGATGGCGGCCACACTTTGCCATTGTCATGTCCGGTCCTCGCTTTTACATGCAGCTGAGACACGGAGCCTGACACATCGCAACTGCAGGTAACGCTTACACCACCTGTTCGTCGATTTGTCCCCATTCCTTCTTGCTTCCTCACTTCCCCCCTGGTCCTGCTGGTTCCTGATACCTATTCTTCCTATCCCGGTTTCTGATCCCTAAGGCTGCCCTACTCCCCTCATCTGCCATCAAGATGCAAACTCCACAACAATTCCAAACCTTGGATTGCTCCTGCTGGTTCAAGTTCAAGCTGCTAGCTCCAAAACAACCCCAAGCCTGGGATGCCTCCTGCTGGTTCTGAGATTCATTAGAGGTTTTTATTCCGCAGAAGGTTTTGCACTGATTGCCTGCATTTCCGGTGGGTCCCCTGTAAGGTTTTTTTGTATAGCAGTTAGGGTGAATCCTGGGAAGGACAGGCCCTATCTCTGAGACTCCTGGTCTAATAAAGGGGTCAGGTAAGGCCCGTCGGTGACAGCAACACTGGAGACCCCTTAGGTTGCGACTGATGGCTCAC
Organism: Ambystoma mexicanum; assembly: GCF_040938575.1. Classification (NCBI taxonomy): domain Eukaryota; kingdom Metazoa; phylum Chordata; class Amphibia; order Caudata; family Ambystomatidae; genus Ambystoma; species Ambystoma mexicanum. The sequence continues at coordinate 314,892,889 of NC_090921.1, read as the reverse complement.
TCAGGATCATAGAAACTACATAAATGTTCCTAAATTGAAAGCCATCTTCTCTGCACCCTATACTACCCCACACCTGGACAAAGGTTATTTGAATGTGGATGGAAAACTCAGTATCAATGTTTTACATCACAAAGCAGGGAACGCCAGGTCAGATTCCCTGGCCTGTTTGGCTGTTGATATGCCAGAGTAGGTGGTCAAATAGGGCATACGCCTTTAGGCGGTCTATCTCTTAGGACTGGAGATGATACCTGGCCACCTGGCTTAATCAAATCGTGAATGGTAATCAAACCAAGATGTGGTATAGAAACTGATTTTGTGGAGATGAATTCATTATCCATTAACCCCTTAAAGACTAAGGTGACACAGCTTTTGCATACAAGAAAAGGATCTACCTTCTTTTGGCATGTCCTAGGGGACACAGTTCAGAGGCTTGACGCTGTTTTATATCTGGGCTTCCTGATAAATTCAAAAAAGGCAGATCTGTTCATTCAGAAATGGCTTCAAACCAAAGCTGTTAGCTTGGCAAATCAGTTACTCAGAGTTGACTCTAAAAACAGGAAGCGTTTACTCTTACAGTGTATTTGCTTCTATGAGTCAAAAACCGTTCCCAAAATTCTTCATGGGACTGAAGTCTATGATCAGTCTGTACTTAATTATCTACCCATCCTGGAGGGCCAGACATGGAGAGGTGTGTTTCAATTTCCGAGCTTTCACCCCGGTATGGTTTTGCGTTATGAACTGGGCATGGGTTCATTGTTGGCTAGAGCTCAGTGGAAACACTTAGCACTATACTTTTTTTAATTTATTTTTAATTTTAATTTGATATAGCTGTTCTAAGTCAGTCCTTCAAATATTACATTTACAGTTAAATTTCATAAAAAACGACTTTAAACATATTCATTTGATATTAATAAAAACAAGAGAACGAAAACAATACAACTAAAATCGACATACATTTGTTTGCTGTAACACAAAGTCACACTGAAAAAATTGCAGCAAATCAAAACATTAGAACAAAGTAAAAGCAAGAAATAAAACTGTGGATAATTACATGACAGTTAAACCGTTGGACATAGCATTATATATGCCTACGCTATATGCCTAAATAAATCAAGCTGTTGCTCATGGTGTTAGCGTAGCATAATATCACAGTGTATATCATAGTTAAACACAGTTGAAGTCCAATATCCTTGAAGCAAATCATGTGAGGTTAAGCGATTATAAAACATTAACAGTAGCAATATTAAACGAAGCTCATTGACAGTTAAATAAAGCACCCCACAAACGATCAGCTGTTGTGATAAAATGATTAGAAAGATGGAAAAAATGTTTTGTCCTAGCATCACACAGCGCTGGGCATTCACATATCAGATGTTTAATGGTTTCAGGTTCAGTGGCCTTCAAGCAAAATCTACAGAAGTAATCTTCTTTCCTAATCTGGTTACAAGAGGAAAGGACTTCATTTGTGTGCCAAAGGTTTAGTCTGAACCTCATAAATTGATTTCTTAATGATGGAGCCAGAAATTTTTATTAAATAGGGTTCAGCCTTATTTACCTTTTTTGACAAGACAAGATGTTTGAATATGTGCAGTTTTGTACAATTTTCTCTCGTTAAAGTCCAGTCAAATAACCCAAGTTAGTAGATGCTCAGAGATGCCAATAGTTTCCAAGGATTCTTGAATTTTAACCCTCCACATATGCATTTTAGAATGCTCTGTGGTAGTTATGTAGGACGATATGGCACTCATCAAACAATTAGTATCTGCGCAGTAGATCAGAATAGCTATTTTCGGTTTGTAGAAAAGTTATCGTGGGCTTCAGTGGAAATTTCCCATATTTAGCCTGGATATTCCGTGCTTGGGATATAGCGGTTTTGAGTTTTCTCTGTAAATCTAGCCAGTAAGGCATATCAGATGGGTGATTGCTGATGGTCAGTCCCAAGTATTTGTATTCATTAACCACCTGTAACTGATGTCCATGAAGCATCCATTTAAATGGCAATATATTCTTATGTCCCTTGTCATCGTCGATCAGGACTTTACATTTGGATCGATTGAAGGTCAGCAAATTGGAATCTACATAGTCGCCAAGTTATGCAAGGAGAGCCTGAAGTCCCCTGGGAGTTTTAGCCAAGAGCACCAAGTCATCGGCATAAAACAACCAGGGGGCAGACTGCTCTCCCAACTTTGGTGAATCAGATACAATTTGTGCATAGCGATGTTGCATGTCAGCGATGAAAAAATTAAATAGTGTTGACGCAAGTATGCACCCCTGCTTGAGGCCTCGATGGGTAGGAATAGGGCTTGATAGATTTCCATCTAGAGATAAACGGATTTGTACAGTTGTTTGGAAATAAAGCTCATTTATCCAGAATCTCAGATGGTTGGAACAGGCAGCTCTGGATATTTTATCGAAAAGAAGCTCTCTGGGCACAGAATCCAAAGCTGCCTGGAAGTCAATGAATGCCATATAAAATCGCTGCTTCCTTTGACGTTCCTGGTCTTCGATGGCATGGAGGGTGTGGAGATTTATAGATGTTCCCAAGCCTGGCATAAAACCGGTTTGATGGGGATCTTGCAATTTTGTTTCCCAAATCCAGGAGTTGATATCTCTTAGGATGAGTCTTGCAAACAATTTCCTGGGAACATCTAACAGAGTAATAGGTTTGTAATTTCCAGGATCAATACGGTCTCCCTTTTTATATATCAGAATTATGATTGATTGCCTCCATGACGGAGGCACCTGCCGACTCTGTACGGTTTGTTTGAAAATGACCATTAATATTTTTGCCCATGCATGCGGATGTGCTTTAATCATCCTGTTAGAAAGATCATCAGGTCCAGGAGTGCGAGAGGTGCTTAGTTTCATAATAAAACAAAACATATCATCTATGTCAAAATTGAGAGCCAGGGGACCCTTCCCAGAGAAAGTTGCTAGATTGGCAGATGAGGGAATAGCCGCATACAAGGTTTGGTAATAGGTTATCCACACCTCTTCTGGGATTGCGTTTATTTGTGACCCTACTTGCGAGGGCCCATTTGTACTGTTTAGAAGTCCCCAGATTAGGGCAGAGTTCTTGGAGGCCAATGCTCTCAACATATGTTCAACGTCATGCTGATACATGAGAGCTTTCCTGGATTTAATCCAGTTCTTATACTGACATTTTAAGGTCTTTAATCTTGATTCTTTAAGGGATAGGGGTAAGAGTCGTAATTTCTGCGTTTCCACCCGATGGGACGCTTTCCTACGTGCCAGTTCATGATCATATGTGTGCAAGTTGGAAGTAGTGCTCTTTGTGAAGAAATGAATTTTTAAAAACGTTTTGAATTGCTGCAATGTAGGAGCCATGAGATAATGTCAGCTCTGGATATAGGATCTTAGAAGGCTATGCCAGGAGCATATTGAGGTTCGCTAATAGATTAGGTGTCCATCAAAATCTATTTGTCCCATTTGTAACTGTGAAATAATGCACGCCAGAGATTTTGGGCTCTTTTTTAAGATCCCTACAGTTCCTTGTCAAAGATAAAAGATCATGATAACTGTTAGTATAAGGTTTAATTTCAATATGACCAGTAAGTGCAAAAAGATTTGTATCCACATAGGCATAGTCTATCAGCGCAACCTGTTTTCCTCTTTGCCAAGTGTTAGAGGGCAGAATATCCCCTGATATGCTTCCATTCATCATGAAGAGTTGTCTTTCTTTCATGAATGCATTCCAACGAATTGCTGTGGATATAAGTGGGGACATAGGTTTTTTTGATGCACATCATATTCAAGTCTCCTGCTAGGATGGTATAATCAATGGAGGTATCCATGATAATAAGATCTAAAAGGCTTTGAAGATCTTTGAAGAAGTCTTCGTCTTGGATACCAACGTGGTTCCAATAAATATTTATCAAAGCAAAAGAATGGCAAATAGATCTTATTTTAACCAGTTGGAGAAACATATTCGGAGATGCCCAGGATTCTATTCGTAAGATTGATTTAGTTTTGACAGCCACCATGACGTCCTCTAACGGGTAGCTTAACGGGAATTCAGGCTAGCAAATGGTTCTACCAAACTGGAGTTGATGTAAGCCATCCCTCCTGGAGCGCTATAATTTTAAAGTCACTCAAAGGATTTTAATTGTTAATAGTGAGATGTGTATGGCCCCTAGTGTTCCACGAGACAAATGTGCAGGTTGTCAGGTCAAGTTGGCTGGATTGTTAATTTGAATTCAGGGGCAGCCTCAAATTTGACACTGGTGCTGAGTTGGATACATTCTGCAAACATGTAAATGTGAAAGGCATTGTCACTTGATGAATATTTGAGTTTGATGTGTATTCCTTCTCATGTATGGGAATATGTAGATGATCTGATGAGAATTGATTGATTCAAAGAAAGCCCAGATTATACAGATCCAGTTTTGCTTCCCATAACATGTTCATCACTATACCATTCATAGTTTAACTACGGATGGATCATGGTCGTGAATGAACTCCACTTGATCAATTTCCCCAGAATACAGGTCTTCTAACGAGGGTATGTCTCTTAGTATATTGAGAACACGCGTCCTGTTCAGATCGTATTTTAGAAAGGGGTTCTGCATTGCAAGATTAGATAAGGCATAGGTCGTCTATTATCCTGTGGTTTAGTTCTCAAATTAGGTCCCTTATTCAAGGGATGCAACAGAATCTGAGAGTGAACGCTCACGTTCTCATTAAGAGCATGAGATGCTTGTGAATATTGTTTTGGGCTGACAATCTATAGGATGACTGATCTTCATCGCTTTAGATGAGGTTGAATGAGCAATATATTAATGCACCGATTTGGCTATTAGTTCACGCCTCTGTTCCAAAGTCTGAAAGTTATTTTCATATAAGAGATCACTTTCCTGATTTTCTTTTATAATGTCATCTGGTGTTATTGCTACATTGGAATCAGACTTCGGTGCCGAAATTACTGGCTGCGAGTTTACTATATTTTCAATTTCTTTGACTGCTATGGGAGTAGTATTCGCTTTTCGGTGTTGTTCGCTCATTTTGACTAATGTGCCTAATGGTTCATATTCTTTGAATGTCACCATGAACATTTTTATGTTGTGACAGTTTGCAATATTTCTTGGTAGTTGCAGAACTGTTAGTCCAGAAACGACCCTAATCAAGTATAGTAGGTATATTATGTTGGCCGGAAACCAATCGCATCATATGATCAACATGGCAACATCGCAAACACAGATTCCACAGGTCACTGCCTACATGTTGAGAGACAATCACAGACAGGAATGCCAAACAGTACAGAAAAAGACAAGCAGAAAACGGCATTTAATCAGTGGCCCAGGTGCCGGCCTGTCTCACTAGAACTGTAGCACAAGGCAGTTAAAGCATGAATTATACTTTTCTAGTGGTCCTCCTTCGTGGATCTTCCTTAGAACAGGCTGATCCCTAGTTCAGGAATAGAAACTGACAGATAACATACTTTGGAATGTGCCTCTCCCGCAAACACGAAATCCTTGCTGAACAAGTGCTTTATGTTCTCTATAACAAAGAACTATGTCTGCAACTTTTGCAAAATATAATAGATAGAGTAAGAAACTTGTCATGATGTGTCATATTTGTCATAATTGTCAATAATTGAACCCTAGCTCAAGAAGATACATTATGGGCAGTTTATTTGTGCCTTAAAAGATTGCATGTTTGTAAATATATTCCTGCTTGAATGATGTTCGCTCTCTTGCGTCTCACGAGGTCTGGGTGACACACGTTGCGAGAAGTTAGACCCAGTTGGCCGACTGAGCATATTTTGAAATAAACCATAATACTTGGAAAATCGAACCTCGTGTCTGTCGCATCACTGATATATGCTCATTGTGCCTTAGTTTCCATATGCTCAGGGCCTTTAGGGCCTAGCAAAAAATGGCGCCCGAATAGGGACCCTCCTCCTTTTGCTCCATCATATACTTTAAGCTCGAAGAAGGCCAAGATGAATCGAGGACGAAGCTGTCGAGCCGGGATCGAAAAGTGTTCGGGGCGCCCCTGTTAAAGCGATGAGAGACTACTTTGCAGATCTGTACACAGCCGATCCCTGATCGACGAGCAGCATCCAGAGAGCATTGAGGCGAGGGTCTCGAAACGAGGCAGGTTGAGCTAGATACACAGTCACGACAGTTGCTGGTTGCATCTGTGCACGGACGAATTGCGTCTTGAGTGACGAATTGATGGATCAGGTGAGTCGTGTCCTGATTCTTAAATCGTCCTGATATTGATTGAGAGTTGCTCTTGCAAGATCAAATGCCCAGGGTAAGAATCAAGTAAGGATCGATTATGCCTGGGAGACTGTCTTTCTGCCTAGTGGGATTTTTCCGCTGCGGTAGACAATCTTTGGAAACTGGCCAGGTCATGCCACCCGTTGGGTCGCCAGCGTTTGAAAGGTATGTGAAGTATGGAATAGGGGCAATAATGTTCAATGCAATTTGGCATAGGGAGACCAGACATGTATCAGACTTGCAGTGGCCAAATGATGGGACTTTTGAATTAGAAAGTATAGAACACTTAGAATTGGTATTGTTATGCAAGAAAGCACGTCCAGCGGCATTCAATGTCGTAAGAGACTAGAGGAAGGAAGCTCATCTCTGTGTGAGGAATAGAGAGAAACATGCCCGTAGACACAAATCAAACACAGAAAAAGCGCTAGAACTAGATGAGTTCAAAGTGACAGAGGACCTTAGAAGAATGGACAGAGCTTTCCAAGTAGGCCCTACAAAAAATAAACCCACAACAAGATTTGCATGCATCAGATGAACTAATAAACAAAATCCTGAATGAACGAAGAAATGAACGCCCCCAAAGTACATCTACCCATTGCCCCTCCATCTCAGTTGCCACCTCCCACTCCCGGTGTTCCATCTGCACCATTCCCTCCACTGCCGACAGAGCAAGAGTTAGCAGCCGCCACAGGAGGCAGTCCTATAGAGGTGGGGCCTGCGCTTAAAAGAAGCACTCGAGTGACTCGCAGGACGGTTAGTAAAGAGAGGAAAGAGCAGCTGAAAGATTGGGCAGAAACATTTGTTGAAAGCAATGAGGAAGGAGCTGTGCAGATTTCTATGTATGAGTACAAGAAGCCTGGCGAACAAAAGGTACTTTTAGAATGCATCGGGGAGTATCTTGTGGAGAACTGGAAAAAATTGACTGGTACATTGGCGCTGCAGGAGTTGCAGGACTTAAATGTCTTTTCTCGGTTGCGGGATAAGGCGTCGGAAGTAAAAGAACACATAGGTCGGCTATTCATGTTTAAATATGAGCTTGATCAATTGAGTGAAGAAATAAGGATAGGGAAAGAGCAAACAGTGCCAAATGTCCAGCAGTGATTCTTGCCACCATTAAAACCTGTTAGCGAAGAGATTAAAATTTGCACGCGAGGGGCGCTTAGATGGATTACGGATGTCATCATTTCCCCAATAGATGTGCATGATACGTTTAGTGTGTACACATTAGAGATGCAGAGAAAGGTATTGCAGGTAATGGTTGAGTATTTGCAAGATGAGTGCTTAAAGAAGAATGTATGTTGCCCCCCCTGATTTGATGACGATATATAAGAGAGCATTCTCACCTGTAACAGGACTGGCTGCCCTTTCTCTTGATTTAGCTCTATTACTTAGCAAGCGTACTAATGAGGACACGCCTAGTTTACAATTGCCAATGAGAGAAGTGCCCCCCACGTTTGTTCCGAAAGTAGAGATTGCTGCTGCTAATGGAAATCCAGCGCAGGTAATAGAAGCTCATTATACCGCGCAGTTTGTACATGTCCCCTTCTCTAGACAAGAAGTTAATAATATCAAGCAGACGATCCCTGATTTTAGGAAAAATCTGGCGGAATTCTATAAGGAAATTGAGTGTGTTTTGAATTCATCTGTTTTCACAATGAGTGATATTGATCTATTATTCCCCGTGATTCTTCCTGTAGACATATTGAAACAGGTTATAAATATAGATGACGGAAATATGTTGGGTGACACATGTCAAAATTTGATTAGAATAGATGCAGACAGAAAAGCAGACGAGAAGCCGCTGCCGTTCATGTTAGCCTTGCCAGCGCGAATAGTACAGAAATTGAAAATGTTGGTACCTGAGGGAAGAATTATTTGGAATAAATTAACGGCTTGCGTACAGGGTAAAGATGAGGCTGCGACAGATTATTTTAATCGATTTGAAGAAGTATTTGCAGACTTCAGTGGCCAAGATTTGAGTACTGAACCCGGGAAGTGGTTGTTTGTTGATAAGTTTGTGCAAGGATTGTTGCAGAAAATTCAAAATTTAATAATGACATCTGAAAGTGTATGTCAAGCAAAATCACAGAGTGAAGTATTACACATGGCCCAATATTATGAGAATAGAGTAAATACTGAAAAGGAAAAAGAAATAAGGGACAAAGGGAATTTAAAAACGAGAGTATTAATGGAGCAAGTAGCAAACAACAACAGAGGTGGCGGAAACGCACAAACTGGAGCTAATTTTTCCAATATGCATGGTGGCCCAATTGGACTTAATCAATGTGCCTATTGTAGACAAGAGGCCATTGGCGAGCACAGTGCCTGCAGATACAGAATCGAAATGGGAATTGCCTGAGAAGATAGAATACAGGTCGCCCAGGAACACAAGGACAGAATAGAAACTCAAGAGTGCCACAATATCAGAACTACCAGGGGAATTACAATCAGAACCAAAACCAGCAACAGCAGAATAGCACGGGGATGGAAATGTTTTTGATAATCAGGCCCATGCATATTAGTCTGGAGATTATACATCTGACGATGTATTTTTCTACTAGGACAGCCCAAGACAGGGGTTGGAACCAGTGTCTATTCCCGTAAACCAGAAAGGACCCTACATAGAAATGAAGGTTGGGAATAGGGAACACACTTTTCTAGTGGACTCAGGTGCACAGAAATGTTCAATTGACCATCATCTAGTTCCAGATATACCACTGTCAGGGCAATATAACGTCTCAGTAGGGTTCGCAGGTACACCAGTAGTTAACCCAGTGTCACAGTCAGTACCTATAACACTAGGTCCATTCACCTAATCTTGCCCATTTCTTTTGACTCAAAATTGTTGCAAAATTTTGTTGGGTTTGAATTTGTTGAAGAGATTCAATGCGGTTATTCATTGTTCTCCTGATGGAGTGTATTTGACAATATCTCCACAAAAAAAAATCCTATAGCACAATTTTTATCTAAACCATCACCAACAGAATTAAGTAAAGTACCAACGTGCATATGGGCAATAAATGATAACGATGTTGGTTGTCTAAAAGTAGAGCCAATAAAGATTGTCTGAAGGAAGGAGTTACACTACCACGCATCCCACAATATAAGATCTCAGCGGAAGGTTAGAAAGCATTAAAATGCATTGTTTCTGATTTGATGAGATTACAGGTAGCACTTGCTATCGCCCGATTCTTCCGGTATATAAGAAAGGAGGTAATGATATACCGTATCATTTCATAATTGATTTACGTGGATTGAACAAAGTAGTTGATCCCCAGTTTCCATTGGTCCTGGATGTGACTACAATTTTGACGATTCCAGCATCAGCATCATATTTTAGTGTTATAGATAGAAGAATGCGTTTTTCAGCATTCCGTTACATCCAGATAGCAGATATGTGTTTGCCTTTACTCTAGGAGGACGTTCACTTACATTTGCACGAATTCCACAAGATTACACTGAAAGCCCGAGTATTCACAGTAGAGCATTGAAAGAACAACTAGACATACTAGAGCTACCAGCAGGCTGCGTATTATTGCAGTACATTGATGACTTACTGATTGCAGCAGATACAGAAGAAATTTGTAAAGAGAGTACAGTTACGCTATTGACACATCTAGCAGCTCATGGACACAAAGCTTCATTAAATAAATTCCAGTATTGTCGAAAGGAGGGAAGAAGACTGACACCAGAAAGGATAGAAAGTATCTCTGGCATGCCTATTCCAAAAACGCAGAAGGACGTCAGTGGATCGCGAATTTCGCCATGGTTTTGAAACCATTGGTGGCATTGACAAAGAAGGATGTTGCTCTGCCCTTGCCATGGAACATGGAATGTCAAGAAGCATTTGACCTGCTCAAAGCTGCATTGTGTTCAGCTCCAGTTTTGGGCACACCAAATTACGACAAGAATTTGAAGTTATTTGTGCATGAAAACAATGGTTGTGCTTTGGCTGTCCTGACACAGGAACAAGGAGGTAGAAATAGACCATGCGGTTATTTTTCTTCTGCGCTGGATCCTGTTGCATGCACTTTGCTGCGCTGTTTGTGAGCTGTTGCTGCGGCGTCAGTAAAACAAACAGAGGGGATGGTTTTGGGTCACGCTTTAACCATCATGGTGCCTCACGCAGTAGACGTTCTTTTAAACAGAACACAGACGGAACACCTTACATCAGCCAGGCTGACGAAATATGAAATACTTCTATTTGCACCGAATATTCAAATTAAGAGGTGTTGCGCTTTGAATCAGGCTAAGTTAATGCCTCCTCCTAATGAGGGGTCGGGTGAAAAAGAATCCTCCCATGATTGTCTAATGGTTACTGAGAAAGAAACAAAAGGAAGGATTGATCTATCAGATGCACCACAGAAAGAGCCAGATAGAGAACTGTTTTGTGACGGTTCTAGCTTCAAACTACCCGATACATCAACTGCTGCATATGCCATCATGACACTAAAGACTATTGTAGAGAGCAAAAGGATCCCATACAATTCAGCACAGGCTGCAGAAATAATAGCATTAACCAGAGCATGTGAAATTTCTGAAAACCTGAACGTAAATATACATACTGACAGTCAGTACGCATTTGGCGTGGTACACAATTCTGGTTGACTATGGGCTGAAAGGGGTTTCCTGACATCACACGGAACCAAGATCCAAGATGGCACTTTGATAGTAAGATTGCTGTCCACCCTTGCACTTCCCAAATGATTAGCAATAATGAAATGCGAAGCACATAAAAAAGTAACATGTAATATCGGGAAGGGAAACGCATTCGCGGACAAAATAGCGAAACAAACTGCCACGGATGTGCATGCAAAAAATGTATATTGAGAAGTCAAGAGAGGTACCCTGCATGATAGAAAATTGAATTTCCACAGTTAAAGAGATGCAAACAGAAACAACTGCAGACGAAATAAAAGCGTGGTCTGAGAGCACAGCAGAATTAGACATAGGAGGTTGCTGGGTGGAAAAGAAAAATAAGAAGTGGATGTTGCCAAATGCCTATGTAACAGCAATGGTCACTATGGCCCATAGCCAAACACACATATGTGCTAAGAAAATGATTCAGTATCTAGACACTGTATGGCAAAATCAAAACATTAGAAAGACTGCTGACAGGCTAGTTCAAAATTGCATGACCTGTTTACAACATAACATTGGAAAAGGAACAGCGACCCCAGTGGATAGTTTTGCCCCCCTCCAATGCCATTTGAAGTGATCCATTTTGATTTCATAGAAATGGAAAGGTGTCAGAATTATAAATACGTACTTGTAGTGGCCTGTGCATTCAGCAAGTGGGTGGAGGCTTATCCCCTAAAGGACTGTACCTCAATGAGCACAGCGAAAGTTATGTTGAAGGAGTATTTTTCCCGTTTTGGCTTGCCAAGAGTCATATGGTCAGATAATGGCTCGCATTTTATTGCAGCTGTGATATTACAGATTTGTGCAGGCCTTCAGATTGATAAGAGATTCCACTTGGCCAGACACCCGATGAGTGCCGGTCATGTGGAACGCCAAAATGGTATTCTGAAAAATAAACTCAGTAAGATATGCACAGGAAGTCAGTTGAAGTGGCCTGATGCATTGCCATTGGCCTTACTATGTATGAGAACGTCAGTATAGGCAAAGACTGGACTCTCCCCATACGAGAATGTGATGGGGAGAACAGCAAATGTTTGGAGCGCCCCTCAGCCCAAACATCTAGGAGAAATTGAACACCCTGTACTCATCATTTACTGTAAACTGTTAACTCAGAAATTGCTTTTAATTCATCAGCAGGTGCAGGAGGCTCTCCCGGTCAGATACACCGGTCCGGGGCATTGTCTACAGCCTGGAGGGTGGGCCCTGACCAAGAATGTTTAGCAGAAATCTTCACTTGCACCGAGGTGGAGAGGGCCTTAGCAGGTCCTCCTAGCAACACAGACTGCAGTCTGAGTGGATGGCCACGAGTCATGGATTCATGCCACTGATACAAAAAGAATTCTGTTCCCCTGATCTGAACGACGAGAGAGAGACAGCTGTGCTCGATCGCAAAGACACCATCACCAGTCCTTTGCCAGAAGTGCTTCCTAAACCCGAGAAAGGGCCGGGGGAGATTGCAGTTAAGGTTGAAAAGCCAAAGGTGCCCAGCCTTGTCCAACTACAGCTGCATCATCACTCATTGCATCACAGGCTGGCACTGATCCTGCATCTGGAAATGAGAATACATTATTCATCGATCATACAGTACCTGGACTGATAAGGTAAAACCTGCGTTCTCAAAACAGGAAATAATCTGCATGTTTGTTCTGCCTCTGTTCCCAATACGGATGAAGTGGGAAACGGAGTGCTAGGGAAGTGGAGCGTATGAGCTGTATCAATCTGCATCAAACTGACAGCTCTGAAAGGCAGCTTCCCGGTGCTACCTTTGGAAAGTGAATGGCCAATGCGAACCCATGGGGACAAGCGGGAAGGCATATGGTACCAACACAATTGATGCTTGCTCTGGCCTTTTGGAGCACTGTGCTAGAACACATAAGCCTGCTATCATTTATAAAGCAGGCCAACTGGCCTGAACGCTTTGCTGCTTCCTGAATGCTTTGCTGTTTTCCGTGTGTTGCTGTGAAGAACTTTTTCCGCGATGAACATTAAGACTTTGTCTGAAATAAACTTCACTAGAAGAATGCCTACAAGCAATTCTGCTCCTCCGTCCTGCACCAACGCTGATGATACAATAGAGATAGAGACTAAACGAGTACCCCGAAAAATGTATTGTGGGAAACGTATATTAATAAATGTAACACCACTTTGCCTCTTCTTGATTACACTGGTCCCAATATTTTGGTATTTGGAAACTGTGTATCCTTTAAGCTCGTTTCTTCCTGCTACCAATCCTCCTGCCACAAGCAGCCTGGTACATGTACTCTCTCATACTCTCTCCTCATTAGAAGTGAGACACAAACAAGGATATGATAATAACACATTGTTTTTGTTTATGAATATGACTCATACTATCCTGAATAGGACGAATTGTTGGGTCTGCTCCCATTTACCCCAGCATGGCAGAAAAGGAATGGGTTGGTATGTGCAGCCGTTACCACTTAACACAGCATGTTATGCATCATTGAGTGCACTATTTTATGGCAAATGGAATAAGAGTGATACTGGTCAATTAGATGGAACTACCATGGATGAGTTTGAAAGAGTGGTGATGGAACCAGTGGGTTGTTCCATATTTAATAGGGCAAGGATAATAGACCAATTGTAAAACAAGTAGATAGGCTCTTTGTGCCTTACAAATCATCTATAATCACTTTCCACATGACTCCTGTAGGGAATAAGGATGTTGTGCCTCCCTCCTATACTATCAATTACAGTCCACGCGCTGTCCCATTTTGTTTGTGGAAAAAGGGATCCTATTCCGTAGGAACATTTACTAGATGTATGAATATTGCAGTACTTGAGAAAGAAGAAGAACCAATATATGTGGGTGATCCCGTTTATTTTATATCTGGGGAACAGTCTTATCCCTTGTTACCTAGAAATTGGGGAGGGACCTGTTACTTAGGAATTCTTTTTCCTGGTATAGTCCTTTCCAAAACTTTAGACATATCCAAACTATCCAGATCTAGGCCACGACGGGATGATACGGGACTAATTGCAAACGACATAGCAAAATCATTTATACCATTTTGGGGGCAGGCAATAAATTCATGGAATATAAGGAGACTGTCCAGGGTGTTAGAAAAAACGATAAATGGAACTACCGATATACTATATAACATGACATCAGAAGAGAAAGCAGTCAGATTAATGACACTTCAGAATCGAATGGCTCTTCATATAATTTTGGCTGACTGTGGGGGTGTGTGCAAAATCGTGGGGTCAGCGTGCTGTGTATTCGTAAGTGACTCCTCCCCTACGATTTTTGAAGCAATCAAGAAACTGCACGTTCTAAGTTCCGATATTCATATCCCCACAAGTGGTTGGAATCTGAACATAAGCACATGGTTCTAGGAACTATTGCGTTCATGGGGATAGAAACTAATTGCAGTTTTGGTCACGATACTTGGGATCCTCATGTTCTGTTGTTGTTGCATGCACTGCCTACCAAACTTTTGCTCTGAAATTGCAGATGAATGTGTACACACAATGAAAGCAAGAAACACTCCTCTATTTCATGAGGGTACAAATCACGAAATTGAAACAATCAAAGAATTCATGTCAATAGATGTCTGAGATGATGACGATTATAGTAGCATGCATAGTTCAGAATTAGATACATGGACAGATGAAGATAAGATGTATGGATGATGCTCTTGGCTTACGGCCAAAAGGAGGGTTTTGCTAGTCCAGAAACAACCCCAACCAAGTATAGTAGGTATATGTTGGCCGGGAATCAATTGCATCATATGATCAACATCGCAAACACAGATTCCTCAGTACGACTGCAGTATAACCACAGGGCGTCTATCTTGTGTAACATCTGCCATTTTGCTTTGCTTTTTCCTTCTGTAAAATGCTTTGCAAAAATGCATTATATTCTGAAAGCTCATACATGGTACGATGTCACTGCCTACATGTTGAGAGACAATCACAGACAGGAATGCCAAACAGTACAGAAATACATTGTTTTCCTCCCTCACAAAGTCCTTGGAGGCAAGCAGAAAACGGCATTTAATCAGTGGCCCAGGTGCCAGCCTGTCTCACTAGAACTGTAGCACAAGGCAGTTAAAGCATGAATTATACTTTTTTAGCGGTCCTCCTTCGCAGATCTTCCTTAGAACAGGCTGACCCCTAGTTCAGGAATAGAAACTGATAGATAACATACTTTGGAATGTGCCTCTCCCGCGAACACGATATCCTTGCTGAACGAGTGCTTTATGTTCTCTATAACAAAGAACTATGTCTGCAACTGTTGCAAAATATAATAGAGTAAGAAACTTGTCATGATGTGTCATATTTGTCATAATTGTCAATCATTGAACCCTAGCTCAAGAAGATACATTATGGGCAGTTTATTTGTGCCTTAAAAGATTGCATGTTTGTATATATATTACTGCTTGAATGATGTTCGCTCTCTTGCGTCTCACAAGGTCTGGGTGACACACGTTGCGAGACGTTAGACCCAGTCGGCCGACTGAGCATATTTTGAAATAAACCATAATACTTGGAAAATCGAACCTCGTGTCTGTCGTATCACTGATATATGGTGATTGTGCCTTAGTTTCCATTTGCGCAGGGCCTTCCGGGCCTAGCAGAACTTGCTATGCTTAATCTGTTCTTAGCTAATGTTAATTTATGAATAAAGTGCCAAGAGCTGGAGCTTTTCGCAGCTGTTGTAAGCTTGTTATTTTTACTTTCTTTAGCTGCGCAGGAGGTAGGGGTTGGGTCAGTATTTTTAAGAACATGTCATAGTTTGAGCTAGATAGTATTATAACCACAGCTGATTCTTGAGATGTTTGTGAGTGGATAGTTATGCCGCTCATATTTTGTTTATCAGACAGTTCTGCTCTTAAGTGTTTAGCTTTCTTCTTCTTTTTTTAGTACATGGTCTATCCAAGTGACAAGATAGTTCTAAATCATTGTTCTGAATCAACGACATAGAAGGAGACTTATTTCTCCTCGTATTCAAGTAAGTTGTAGGTGTTACTATTTGTTCTGCTCCATCGTGAATTGCTGGGCTGGTTAAATTATCATGTGTTGATTTGTATTTTTGAATTTGATTTATTTGTAAATGCGCGCCATCAGGCTAGGGGGCAGCAGGGCGCAAACCTTGATATTATTTACATACATAGTTACATACAAGTATTTACAGCAGTAGTTGAAGTGATGAGATATAAAGGCAGACATGTATATATTGATGTACTTACATCTCTAGTCTTTTTATTTACCAGCAACTGCAATAGGTTAAATTGCTTATTTAGTTTGTTATCTAAGGTCTTGTATAATTTTGTTAACGAGAAGAGCGCGATATTCATTGTTCTCAAAGAAGTTTCTACATAAACAGCAAAATCAGTTGCCGCGGCATCACCTGTATGTGAGGTGAAAATGCCCATTCGTCTCGGAGTGGGGTTTGTAAAAGAAAGTGATAGAAATGTAGAGTTTTTAGATGAGGGTGAAAAAATTCCCGGGGATTGAGAAAGGTCTCTTGACGTTGACATGGGCTCATCAGACAGCACACAACTGGAATCTTTCCGCTTATCTTGTAGCTCATTCAAGCCATCACGCACGGGGGATGTGGTGTGACCACAATCTCCCGAGGATTCAGATAGCCTAGTCACAGTGTTAACCAGAGTGGTAGAAGCACTGATGTTAACAGATTGAAGGGGCGATTGAGGAGGGACATATATTTGGGCCATAGTTTGGTGGCAGTAATATACTAGCCGCGGTCTTATCAACGAAAGGTGATGTTGACAGAATGCCTGCTTTGACAAGAGAGTCTTTAGACACTCCCTCATTAACAATCAACGAAACACTTGGTTCTGCCTCTTAGGTTAACGACAGTTACAATGGGCTCACAGGCAGCCGAGGGAGCCGAATCAGCCGGCATGCAGAATTTCCGCATATCAGATAATAATAATAATAATTTTACATTTATATGGCACTACGAACCCTCATCTATCTGCGCGCTGCTTATTATTCCCACAGTGTGTGGTGCTCATTTATCTACCTCGGAAAGATTAAAGGCTGAGTTTGTCCCTGCCTGGGATTTGAGCCTGCTGTCTGCACAGATGTCAAAGCGAGCGCTCTACTCGCTGTGCTATCGGACCAGCTAATGAGATGTAGCAGGATCTGACCGCACACGAGAGGCTGCATTGAGGCTCCGTGTTAGATTAATCGTCTGCGACGTGCATTTCGAAGTGGTTTGCACGTCGGAAAACCGACTAAATAGTTCTTTAGCAGGAGGCATGTCATGATTAGACAATTGGGACCGGGCATAGAGTGGTTACAATATCAAATCAACAGGACAAATATGCCATATGGGAATGATACCATCGCAAATAAAAAGTATAGACTGACGCACCCGCTCCCAACCTCCAGCAAACAGCCAAACAGCACTTGAGAAAGCACTTTCAAAAATGCGTGCGCACATGTGCGCAGGCTGCAGGTCTTTTAGGGTTCTGGGAAGGGGCGGGCCTCACTCTTAATTTGCACTAAAATCAAAACAAAATACGTAATATTAGTATATGATAAATATTCATCAGTAAGCTTGTGCCAGTTTAACTGTAGAGTCCTAGTGCAGTCTTCATATAAGTCCGTACCAATTCAAATATCCTTTGGAAATAACTGTTGGATCCCTGCTTCTCAGTGAAGTGGGTCCACGCGGCGGATCCGGCGCACGCCGGAATAACACACGGAGCCTGGTCCGTGGTCAACCTTCTTTATTCAAACAGTCGGCGGAACTGCCGTAATTCCCCTTGTCCCTCCCCGTCACCCTTGACGTCACGTCCGGGACATCAATGTCCTGAGGACCCAAACGGGGCCCTCCCACACAACGATGTGGGGCGACCTGACATCTCCCCCTTTTTTAACACATTAGTTAACTGGTCCCTCTCTTACCCCATCTCCTCGATGAGTCGCATTGGTTTCATGCGACTCCTCTGTGGGCGGAGTGTCTTGGCCGGGGTCGGTTCCTCCCTGGCTGGTGGGGAGCGGGGCACCTCGCCTTCCGACTCTTCCCCATCTCCCTGATACGCTTCTTCGCGTGATCTGTCTTCTTCGCTGTCTCGGTCCCATGTCCAGGGGTCTGCTGGCGTCGGTGTGACTCGTTTGAAGTGCGAGCTGTTCCGGGTTATCGTTGAGTGATCCCTCCTTTGTGCCGTGACCATGGAGCCTTTCTTGTGTGTCACGACCAACGGTGTGGGTGCGAAGGTGGCCTCCTCCTTCCTGTTCTTGGGTTGTCTTAGCCACACTTCGTCTCCTGGTTGCATTGTGTTTTCACGAGCCCTCCTTTTCCTGTCCGTGATCTCCTTGGTTTTCGCTTTGTTGGCGGTGTCGTTCACTTGCGCTTCTTGTTCGAGCGGTGTTTGCCTTTGTGGTCTCGGGTCCTCTGGTAATCGCGTGGCGATCGGTCTTCGGAACATTAGATCTGCCGGGCATACACCCGTTGTACTGTGGGAAGTGTGCCTGTATTCTCGTAGGAGTTGATTGAGGGCCTGTTCGAACGGCTTGTTCTGTACATGGGCTATTTGTAGCGTCCTCTTTATGTTGGCCATGAATCTCTCGACCATGCCGTTGGCTTGTGGCCACCGGGGGGTTATGCGTTGATGTTGAAACCCCATGTATTTTGCGAATTTTTGAAAATCATGGCTGATGAATGTGGGGCCGTTATCGGACTTTATGATCTTGGGGATGCCATAAGCAGAGAGCATCCTGTCTATTGCTGGAATGACGCACGTTGTGGCGCTGCTCTCTACTATCTGACCATCTGGGTATCTTGAGTGCTCGTCCATGAGTACAACCACGTGCGTCCAGTTGTTCAGTGGTCCGAATAGGTCTATTGCCAGTTCTGCCCACACTTTGTTGGGTAGCGGTGAGGGTTGTAGGGGGTTCGGGTGAGGCGGGGGTGCGACTTGAGCACAGACGTGGCAGTTTCCCACTATATTTTCCACCAGGCGATCAAGTTGGGGGAACCAGACTTTCTGGCGCAGGAGGCGCTTTGTGGCGACTATGCCCCTGTGTCCTTCGTGGGCTAGGTGTATGATCCTCTCCCGGAGAGTTCTCGGGACGATGACCTTGCAGCCTTTAGTATGATGTTATCCTCCACCACGGTCAGTTCGTCGCGGACTTGATCTAGCCACTTGACGTCCTCTTTTGTGGTTTCCGCTTCATTCCTGGCCTGCTGTCTCATGAGGGGCGCCTTGTCCACTTGAAGGCAGTGCCGGGCGATTCGCAGTGCCGGGTCTGCTTCAGACTGCGCAGCCAGCTCCGCCCAACCTACCGGCAGCGGTTGTAGGTGGTGGATGATGTAGTTAATGTACGTGTCTGCTATGGACGGTTGGGACGTCGTGGTGGGCATGGGATGGCGGGAGAGATAGTCCGCGGGGTTTTCTTCCTTTCCTGGCCGGTGTAGTATGGTGAATTTGTAGTCTTGCAGCCGGAGTCCCCATCTGGCAATTCTTGGTGGCATACTGGCCTTTGCGCTGCCATAGATGGTGAGTAGCGCCTGGTGGTCCGTGATGATAGTGAACTCCTTGCCGAAAAGGAATAGGTGAAAGTATTCGCAGGCCCATACAACCGCGAGACTCTCTTTTTCCGCCTGAGAGTATGCTTGTTCCGTGTTCGTCAGGCTTCTGCTGGCGTATGCTACCACGTGAGTGGACTGTGGTTCCTTGTGGTCTTTTTGCGTCAATATGGCGCCCAGACCCACGGGGCTGGCGTCCACTATCAGCTCGGTGGCACGGTTGGCGTCAAAATATGCCATGTCCTCCGCCTGTGCGATGGCATTCCGTATCGCTTCGAATGCTGCTTGGTATTCCTTTGACCAGGTCAACGGCATGTCCTTTCTGGTGAGAAGTGGGAGGGGATTGCTGACAGTGGCATAGTCCTTTAGGTATCTGGAGCAGTAGCTGGCCAACCCCAGGAACGATCTGAGGTCTGTGGTGTTGACGGGGGGTGTGGCTGAGTTGAGGGCCTCCACTTTTTCCGGGTCGGGCCTCATGCCTTTATCTGAGAAGATGTGCCCGAAGAACCGCAGTGACCCTTTGGAGAATTCGCACTTGGCTTTATTTAGGGTGAGCCCTGCGTCGTCTAGCGCCTGGCATACTCTGTGTAGGGCCAGGTCGTGTTCCTCTTGTGATTTTCCGTATACTAAGACATCGTCCGAATAGTTTAAGCAGTTGGGGACGTGCCTGATCACCTTGTGGATCTCCTCCTGAAAGATTTCGGCGGCCGGTGATATGCCAAAACTGAGCCGTTTGTATTGAAATAGGCCGAGATGCGTGACAAACGTGGTGATGTAGCGGGATTCTGGTGCTATTTCTATCTGGTGGTAGCCTTTTGTGAGGTCTAATTTGGAGAATATCCTCGCCCCGTGGAGTAAGTGAATCATGTCTGTGATTCTCGGTGCTTGATGACGCTCCCTTTCAATGGCTGTGTTGGCTCTGCGCATGTCGACGCATAGCCGTATGGATCCTTCCGGCGATTTTTTTGGGACGGGGACGATGGGTGACACCCATGGTGTCGGACCTGAGACGGGTTCTATGACGTTCATTGTGATGAGCTTGTCCAGTTCCTCTTCTACTTGTCTTTGGATGTTGAACGGGATGCCTCGGTAGTGTTGGGCTACCGGTTTGACCTGAGGGTTTATGTGGAGGTGCACTTTACGGTTGCGGAGTTTGCCCAAACCTGTGAAGAGTCTGGGGAATGATTGGTCAATTGAGTCCGGCTTGGCGAAGTACTTGTGGGCCATCAACTGGTATAGGATATGTATCAGTCCCATGTCAACTGCTATCCGGAAACTCAGTATGCAGCCACTGTTGGCTTCGGTGTCTAGCACATATAGCTGGAGCTTTGCCACGTGTCCTTTGTGTGTGCATGTGGCCGTGATCACGCCTTTGCATGGCAGGGGTGTCGTGGACCCATAGGGGTATATGTCTACTGTGGCTTTTCGGATCTTTGGTGGGGCGGTCAAGGATTGATATGCGCTTTCGCTGATAATGTTAACCGTCGCTCCGGTATCCACGAGGAATTTTAGAGGAGTATGATTCACTTGGAGTGTCAGGATGGGGCTGTGTTGAATGGCCGTCGTGTTGTCCTTTAGGGCCCACACGTATCCTTTTCTTCTTTGGTCTTCCTCTGACGAGAGGGTGTCGGTGCTGGTGGGGGATCGAGTCTCCACGTATCTTACGAAACGCCGCCTGTGCGATCTTCTTGTGTCCTCGGATGATCTTTTGTCTTCGCGTGTATAGCGACTTCTGCGGTCACTGTCGTCTTTTCTGTTTCGCCGCCGTTCCCTGTCCGCTGGTGGCCTGGGCGGACTCTGTGGTGTGGGCCTGCGCCTTTCCTGGTATCGGTGTTTGGGCATTGATTGGGTAGGGGTGTTCTTGCACATGGCCCTATAGTGGTCCATACCCCCGCACGCGGCACACTTCTGCCCTATGGCCGGGCACATGCCAGAGTGCGGATATTCGTAGCCGCACTTGAAGCACGTGGCATCAAGGTGTTTGGTGGTCTGACTTGGGTGGGTGTATAACTTGTTGATTGTCTCTGCGGTATTGCTGGGTTGATGGATGGACACCTTGCCGAGGTTGTCTAGTTGCGAGTCTACCGCTGCTTCCATTCGGGCCAGTGCCAAGATTTCCTCTAGTGAGCGTTGTTTTTGTAGAAATTGCTTGCGGAAAGGCTGAGAGAGGCATCCAGCTATCACTTGGGACCTGAGCGCCTCTTCATTGGAATATCTGTGGAATTCACAATGTTTTAGTTTGATGCGTAGGCGCATCACAAAACTGTCTATGGACTCCCCTTTTTCCTGTCTTGTTGTGTGGAACATGTGGCGCTCGTAATCCACGTTCGTGTGCGGTGCGAAGTATTCAGACAGCTTGGTGTGTAGTTGGCTATACGTGACGGTGTCCACATCAAGCAACTCCCCTGCAATGTCTCTAACCGCCGGTCCCACCGCCATGAACAGGGTGTTCTTCAGCCTCGTGTCGTCTGTCAAACCAATGGCCCCAGTGTAGAATTTGAAGTCCCGTAGCCATATGCTCCATCTGGGCCCTAGGTTAGACGTATCTCTGATCTCAAATGGGTTGGGCATATGCATGACTTGAGCGGCACCTTCTTGATGTACCTGTGGGTTGTTGTCCTGTGCCGTGTCAGCGCTTCCAGACGCTTGTCCTGCTCCTCCTGACGAGGACGCCGGGGTAGTTGCAGTGTCCGACATGACTCTGCTGCCTTAGGGCGTAGAGGTGCTGACTTGTAGTCTGTGTGCGCCGGCGTCAGCGTTTCTACCTGGTGTGGTATTCGGCCTGTGCTGTTGTGGGATGCCTCCCCAGGTGCAGGGCACACGTGTCCTGTGGGTTGCTGCTGTGGGGTGCCTCCCTTGGATGCAGGGCACGCGTGTGCTGGGCTGCTGCTGTGGGGTGCCTCCCCTGGTGCAGGGCACACGTGTGTTGTGGGCTTCACAGCACGCGGCGTTCGCCGTGTCACGCGGGGCCGGGGGGGGGCCGCTCTCCCTTTGCGCTCGTGTTATGTGCGCTCAGCTGTTGGGGGCGGGGCCACCCGTGACGAGCGTTGTACGGCGCTCGAGTGCCCGTGCCTGGTCTTAATTATTCAAAAGTCACGCGGGAGCCGGGGCCCGCGATGCGTGCTCGGTGGCTTGTCCGTACCGAATGTCACACGGGAGCCGGGGCCGCGCTCCACTGGTGCCCCCGTAGCAGCGGAGGAAGACAGGCTGGAAGAGGCCTCTGTCACGCGGGAGGCGGGGCCTTGCCTGATGGGTACCCGTGCCCGAGGCGCGCCGACGCGCTAAACTGCTCGGCTGCAGACCTCGGCACGGTGCCTGCGCGGTCCGCGCCCGCTCGTCGCCAGTGTTGAATCCCTGCTTCTCAGTGAAGCGGGTCCACGCGGCGGATCCGGCGCACGCCGGAATAACACGCGGAGCCTGGTCCGTGGTCAACCTTCTTTATTCAAACAGTCGGCGGAACTGCCGTAATTCCCCTTGTCCCTCCCCCTCACCCTTGATGTCACGTCCGGGACGTCAATGTCCTGAGGACCCAAACGGGGCCCTCCCACACAACGATGTGGGGCGACCTGACAATAACGACAGCAGGACACGCCAATAGCCAAACAGAAGCAAAACAACACTTGAGAAAAGCACTTTCGAAAATGCGCACGCGCAATTGCGCGCCGGCTGCAGGTCTTGTAGCATTCTGGGAAGTGGGTGGAGCCTCCCTCTTAATTTGCACTAAAATCAAAACAAAATACGTAATGTTAGTATGTGACAAATATACATCTGTAAGCTTGTGCCAGTTTAACAATAGAGTTCTTGTGCAGTCTTTATATAAATCCGTACCAATACAAATATCCTTTGGAAATACAGACAGCAGGACACGCCAATAACAAAACAGAAGCCAAACAGCACATGATAAAAACACTTTCGAAAATGCGCGCTATACAGGAAGATCTTGGTTATGGAGGGTGACTCACTGTTTCCTGATCATAATGTGGTTTGCCAGGCCCGGGGTTCGAGGGTTTTGAGTGAGCTGGAAGACTTTTGCACTCAGCTCTTGTCTGAGGTGGGGTGCGTTTCCACAGATCTGATAAGAAATCCATGTAGAGTAAAGACAGCCCTCTACAAGATGTATTGGATCCATAGGGTGGAAGACTTACCTGCAAGGCGATCACAAGAGACTGGGTACTTTGGTTCCGTTCCTTGCGATTTACCCGGCAAGGGGTGTGCGGAATCAGTTCTTGAGATTTTGCATGAACATTTTGCACACAAAGGACATCATAGTTCGATACGGTCTGGTAAATACTGAATATTTGTATTGTAGGTTCTTTCAAGACAGCACAGACAGAGAGAGAGACATTGAAACATGTAATGATTGGCTGCACCTCTTTGTTGGTGGAACTGGACAGGCTTTTAGGAAACACGTTGATTATTTTGAAGGTACTGGCCTTGAGACCAGGTTGGAGTTATGTTTGTTTGGTCATACCTCTTCCATTGTCATAACTGTAATGACAAAAAAATGGAACCTTTGAGATTCTTTATATATATAGATTATAGATGTGATTGCCTGTTGATATTTTGTTGATTTTCTTTTTTCCTTTCTTTAACATATTCTTTTTCTTTTCCTTTTTCCTTTTTCTTGTTCCTTTTACTCTAACTTAGTTCTAATGCTGTTTAGGTAAAGGTTAACTTTGTATTATTTTCTTAACCAACAAAACATAAATAAATAAAAATAGAAGCGTATCTAAATTCTGAATCCTTTGCCTTCTCCTTCTCCATATCCAATCCGATGGTTAAAAATGACACATCAATGGACTACATTATTTCTTACACCCGGGAAACCACATCATCCTCAATTGGATCTTAATATGGCCTTGGCGACGTTCTCCTATGAGCCATTCGTGCCTATGGCTGTAACAGATAATCAACTGGTAAAGTGAAAGACTGCCTTTTTTGTTAGCCATCACTTTGTATCAGCGAGAGCCAGGTCTTTCCAGTGGGGGACCCCGTTTTTGGTGTTCCAGAGAGATAAAGTAATTCTTCATACTCATCCTTCATTCCAAAAGTCATTTCAGACATTCATTTAAACCATGAAAATACACTTCTAGTTTTCATTCCTACAACTCCCTCTGATCTGGAGACGATTCTTCGCTGCTTAGATGGCATGCACGAGGGCTTTGAAGTTTTCCTTGGCAAAACTAAGGGTTTCAGATCTTTGGAAGTACTCTTCTTTGCCCTCAGCTGGCTCAACAAGCGTTCCAAGGCTTCCAAAGCATGGAGGTCAGTTGCCTGAATTGTGGCAGGTTATCCAATACATTGTCTTCCTCCTCCCAAAGGCCTCCATGCCGAATGGGTGTGAGCAAATGTGGTAGCCTTTGTGTGCCATGTGCCTTGGGATGTTATTGTTAAGGCTACAACTTGGGCCTCACCATCACTTTCTGAAAACATTATTGAAGGCAGCTTCAGCTAAGTTAGTTAAAGTGCTTTCCTCTTGAAGTGTTTGGTTGCTTGGGAATCTCACAAAAGTATGGAATAAAGGAGTAGGGACATATGAACACTGAAATGTTACTGACTGTAGTAGCTACTGTACTCTTAGCAGATGGTGCACTTCCTCAGATGCCTGCCCACCTTCCACAGGTTATCAGTTAGGCACTGACCAACGAGGAATAAAATGAACAGAGGGATTAAGGCTGAGATGTTCCTGCACCCGGCTTCACATCAAAATCAGGGGATAAATATTTGTTTGCGCTGCAACAAAATGCCCCAGTTGTGTCCCTTTAAGACAGAATGTCCAAAAAGTATGCAGGAAATGGGACTATGAGCTAGAAGCACAGTAGTTACTGTGGCAAGTAACATTTTCCTATCGTCATATAGCCATTTGGACCCCTCAAATGATTTTCCCTGGGAAACAGGCAGTTCCACTACAGGATACCACCATTTTACACAATTTCAGATACCATAATTTTGATAAAACTGCTGGCATTGGTTGCCTCTAATTGTACGACTTGGTGGTATTGACATACACACCAATCTGGACGATTGGTCAGTCAGAACCACCTCTGCAGAGGAGGCTGCTTCTGCAACAAACTCTATGTTGTTCTTCTAGTTTGAACTGGGACTGCCAGTCACTTTGAAACCAACACTTTTTCTGACTCAGTCCCTTGCTTTTCATTGTGTATGCTCCTGTTATGACAGGGGTTGAATTTTTCCAAAGGCAATAATGGTTCAGGATATCTGGGCTATGGCAGTCCACAGCCTGACATGCTAAGATATTACTGCTTTCTGACAGCAAAGATCACTGTCAGTCACGACCCCTTGCATCATAGTAGTTCCCCCAAAGAGACTAGGATAGAGATGTGTTCAAATTAACTTGTTGGCCACATGGAGTCAGTCCTCCCAACCTCAGTCTTTCTTTCCCAGAAAGATCAACTTGGACATTTGATGGTGGTCTCATGTGCATTTCCTCTGTGTGCCTTGTTATTTTCAGGATCCAGGTTCATCTCACACAGTGACAAAAGGCTTTTTAGTGGCGGCTCTGAATGGCCTAACGGTCCACAATCCTTGGAGTCCACATGACCAGATGTCATGGTAGATTCGGATATTTTCCAGGCTCAGCTATCTTTGGACACTCTGCCTGTATGTTATGTAAATAACTATATCTGTATGTTATGTAAATATTAAATATTTTGTTGTACCCTACGTAATGCGCCCAGATACCCAAGAGCTTGGTGTGCTATAAATAAATAAATAAATAAATACATAAATAAATGTGAGAGGTCTAGTTTGTGAATCTTCCACAAGCCACCATAATTATTTTTCATATCAACAAGCAGGATTGCACCAGATCCCCTTGTCATGTAAACTGGCAGTTGAGCACTGGTAGTAGGGCATTTTTCAGGAGGTATTTCTCCAAGCCTCATATATACCAGGGGTGATGAACTGCACAGCAGGTTCACTTAGCAGGAACCACGAGGAAATTACATTGTGACATACTGCAGACTTTTTCTGTGAAAAAGGGATAGTCACAGGTCGAACTATTTTCTACGGCTCACAATGTAAAATGTCCTTTGCATAGATGGAGTGGGGTCCTCGGTCCCTGGGGTCGCTCTGCTGACCTCCTAGGAGCGCATGAGAGCCTATACTTTACCCCATAGTCCTCTTCTCCAAAAAGTAATGCTGAAACTGCTGCATGGTCCTGTTCACCCCTCAGACCCAGAAGGGACTGATTCTCGAATCTGACTCTTCTGATGAGGCTCCCCTTCTGAAGCAAGAAGCATTAGCTCTCATACATCATCAGGGGGGCTTTTATTTAGTCCCTCCCCTTAGTCTCTACATTGGAAACCTGTTTCCTACGCAGTCAATCATAGGTCAATAGGTGCTGCGTCGGGATAACCTAGACATCATCAACCAAGGATGCCCGTCAGGAGAGCATATTACCAGTATACGTGGCTCTGCTTCTTCCATTCTGCTCTGGCTTTGGAGATGAACGGGCTAGCATGTCCACCGAATAGTGCCTTTTCCGTTATTTCTAACATAACTAAGTCAAGCGTGCAGGTACATTTGTGTGGATTGTATGTAGGGGCCCTAGAAGGGTGATTAATTTTCATTATCCAAACTTAAAAAGACACTCCAATAGTTTACTGCATAATTTCCTATTAGTGACTCCGTGCCTTCCACACCTTTCTTAGAATGTAAATGTTGTTCTCTCTGCTCTGACTCAAACCTTTTGGCCTGATAGTGTGAGTTGATGTGTGTTTACTTTTCTGGGAAAATGGCTTTTTAGTACTGCTCATATCAGCCCGTAGGATTATTGTACTCTGAGCCCCTTTGGCCATCGAACCATTCACAATTTATAAGAGATAAAATACCAGTTAGAACACATTGACCGTTCTTTTTCAAAGCTTCTTGATTTTCACTTGAATCAAGACATATATATTCTTACTTTCTTTCTGAATCTACTAAAGTCAAGAGAAGTCCTCTCATCTTGGGCGAACATTGATCAGAAATATGATCAGACAGGCGTTTCATCATCTACAAAGGCTCCTCTCCCCTGAGACAAGTCGCGAATACACCCATTGTTACGTGAATAGTATCATGTATCTTGGAGTGCTACTCGCTTCAGGGTCTGCCAACCTCGAGGGAATTCACGTTCATGCAACACGAGTCAAGGCATTCACTGTCATTTCAGAGGCATCTTCCCCTGGATCTTTGAAGCACGCTGCTAACTTTTTGTAAACACTACATCTTGGGTAGTAGCTCCACTGCAGGGGTCCATTTTCATCAAGCGGTCCGGAAAGATCCCACTGTTCTTTTTCATGCTTGGTTGGTGGAAAGGTGAGAGGATGTAGGAGTTGCAACAAGTTAGTAGTGACTATGTATTTCTGGACCTTCGTCCCTTTTCTTCACACCACCCAGCTGCAGTCCTTGTTAAACTTAGCAATCTGTCGGGTACGCCATAGACATGTGGAAAAGGAGTAGTGGCCAAGCCGGAGAGCAGAGCTAGTACAGGTAGATCCAGGCGAGGATATCTATGTGCGTGTGTCCTGGCAACGCTTTTATATATGCGGGAAGTTTGCTGCACACCATTGCCTTGATTCGGCCCTTCTCTATTAGATCTGATGCTCCGTGAGTATGGAGGAAAGGGTACTAACTATTGGGAGTAATGCACTTACTATGGTGATTTTTGTTGGTTATCCACAGTACTTGTGATCTCACTTCAGGACTTGTATTTCATTCCTGGTGTGTTTTGTAAGTCTATTTTCAATCTCTTCGTTGCTGTAGGAACTTTCACCACATTTTCCAGTGATCATTGTTTCTCCTTCAAGCAGCTTTCTAAAATGCCACCAGGAACTTTGCTTCATAGTTCCATGATTCACTCCCTTTCTTAAAGCGCACTAGGACGTTTCCCTCCAAAATGCATTGCTTTTCAGTTCACTCTTTCTTGGACAACGCATGGCACTGTGCCTCCATGTTCCAGGATGTTTCTCTGTCCCTTTTTTTTAAATGATGTTGGAACTTCCCCTCCAATTTCCATGGTTCGTGGCTTATCAGAGTTTTTCCCATGTAACACTAGGAGCTCTGGCTCCAAGTTCCGGGATGCAGCAGTTCCTATTCTGAAATGGTACTGGCAACATTTACCCAAGTTTCCTTACCTATCTCAGTCTATTTATTGGGTGGCTCAACAGACTCTCTCCTCTGGAGATTCTTTCCCGTCCTGCTGCCCTAAGGTGGTTTTGCATTGGTTGGCTTGTCTACATCCCATAGCTTTCTCCTTTTTTCCCTCTCCCAGGGCCTGGTGTCTACAAACCTGTCTCCATTTGTCTGTTTTTCACCTTCTCTCTGTCTCGGTCTGGGCACTCGTTCACGCCTTACTACTCTGTCTCTCGTTCTAGCTGCTCATACACACCTTCTAACCCGGGAACTCGCTGGCAGATTTGGGTTTCCCAGTGTCTGGTGTTCCTCCTCCACCTCTTGCTCCCTGTACCTCTCAGCCGCCCCATGTACTCCTGCGGTCTAGCTGTGGGGCTCGTCTCATCTTCACTGCTACCCACCGGTTCTGTGTGTGACAACAGTCACACTCCTCTTCTTGTTCTTATGTCTCAGACTCTCCTCTGCTTCCACACATCCCCCTCCAGTGAATCTGTACGAGGACCCTTTCCCCTCCCCTGGCTTCATTGTCCCTTTTCTGCTCCATGGTGTAGTGGCCGCCGCCCACACCTGACCATAGAAAGGCAGAATCTATTGATAAGTCGGGGCTTTACTCATTTCACCATATTATCAAGAGTAACTTATTCATATTAAGGGGGGGGGGTATACACTATGACATCACTGCTTCCCACCTGTGCAACAGTGAGAGAAAGGGGCAAAATCCTGCATCCCTCTAAAGCTCCTGACCAATAAAGGCATGCTTCTATCAACATCAGGGGGAGTCTTTTCCCATCATCCTCCCTTCTGATATGCTTCCTCCCACATCCTTATCCCACCTTACAAAACTCCAAAGCCCTCGAGTACGTTGTCAATAAAGAGGGGTCTCTGTGCATCACTAATCATCAGCTTTTCCATAGTAAATGAGTCGTGGAACCTGTGTAACATTTCTTCCTGACCAAATGTTCGTTTCCAGGCCCCCTCACTCCACAAGGCTGTTGGTCGTGCTGTCAACATGAACATAGAGTACAACATGCGTGAGAGATTGGTAACTACATATCCATTGTATTTATTACAGGCAAGAAATACAGAATTGCAAGTCCCATGAGTGTGTACTTAACATTATCCCCTGGGTCTGTCCCATGAGTGTGCACTTAAGATTATCCCCTGCATCTGTCCCATGAGTGTGCACTTAAAAGTATCTCCTGGGCCCCAGCACTTTCTGCCGCCATACCCTTTGGTAACTATTTGCAGGTGTGTAGTGCCATCTATGTAGTATATTGCAGCTGATGGAACGAGCTGATAGTCATAGACCCAGCACCCCAACTGTGGAACTCCCTGTCTCACTGCACCTCACCAGTGATCACTTAGATTTCGGAGTTGATTTATGACGTGGCCTTTCCTAGTTCCCTTCCCTTTCTTTCCATTCCTTCTCCCTCCCCACTTTACCCACTACCAGGGTAATTCATAGAATTTCGCTGAAAAGTGTCGCAAGCGGCTGGCGCAGAGTGTCCGCGTGCGATTGACTGCGCCAGGCACGTGCGCTAAAACCGATTTCCGCGCACAGCGTATTCATGGATTTCATGCTCCCAAACCAGCCGTGGCGCAGAGTATCGCAGCGACCCTGCAGCAGCGCCAGTAACGCCCCCAAGAACGCCCTCGCGCAAGGAAAATCCATCAAAATCGCTAAATCATCGCAAAGGGCTGCGCTAACCCTGGACCAGTTTACAGGGCTGCCAAACAAGGAACGCAAAGCGGGTAACGTGCATATCAGGGGTACGCGTGAAGTCATACACGCGATTAGCCAGGGTACGTGTATTACAGGGGTACGCGGGAAGTTTAACACGCGATTGGCCAGGGTACGTGTATTACAGGGGTACGCGGGAAGTTTAACACGCGATTGGCCAGGGTACGTGTATTACAGGGGTACGCGTGAAGTTATACACGCGATTAGCCAGGGTACGTGTATTACAGGGGTACGCGGGAAGTTTAACACGCGATAGCCCAGGGTACGTGTATTACAGGGGTACGCGGTAAGTTTAACACGTGATTAGGCAGGGTACGTGTATTACAGGGGTACGCGGGAAGTTTAACACGCGATTGGCCAGGGTACGTGTATAACAGGGGTATGCGGGAAGTTTAACACGCGATTAGCCAGGGTACGTGTATTACAGGGGTACGCGGGAAGTTTAACACGCGATTGGCCAGGGTACGTGTATTACAGGGGTATTCGGGAAGTTTAACACGCGATTGGCCAGGGTACGTGTATTACAGGGGTACGCGGGAAGTTTAACACGCGATTAGCCAGGGTAAGTGTATTACAGGGGTACGCGGGAAGTTTAACACGCGATTAGCCAGGGTACGTGTATTACAGGGGTATGCGGGAAGTTTAAAACGCGATTGGCCAGGGTACGTGTATTACAGGGGTGCATGGGAATCATCACACGCGATTAGGCTGGGTGGGTCCTCACAGGTGTTCCCTGTACACCCTCCACGGCCCCTGCAGGCAGCCTACAAAACAGGGGACTACCCTGCACACCTGCTCATGTCCCCCTGCACCCCCACCCCCCAGCAGTGCAGGGGCAGCCTCCACCAGGCCCCCACTCATGTCTCCCACCACCCCCACCCTCCCGCCACCAGGGGCAGCCTCCACCAGGCCCCCACCCATGTCTCCCACCACCCCCACCCCCCCGCCACCAGGGGCACTCTCCACCAAGCCCCCACCCATGTCTCCCACCACCCCCACCAGTGCAGGGGCACCCTCCACCAGGCCCCCACCCATGTCTCCCAACACCCCCACCCACCAGCACTGTGGGGCACGTTGCCAGCAGGCAGTCAGGCAGCAGCAGATGGCAGGTGGGAGCGTGCTCAGGGCTCTGGGGGGCAGTAATTTGGCGTCCTGGCCAGGAGCGTGGTCTCTCGTGTGTGAACGCGTGGACAGCCTGATAGGGAGTGAAATCCCACACGTCAGCAAAGGCCCTTAGCGCGTAAACCCGTCAACAGCATATGTGCGCCTATAGTCACCTGCACGTGCAGGAAATTGTTGCGTGACACGTCCCAGTGTCAAAGCGTGTGATTGGTGAAAATGGATGTACACGTAGAAGTGACAAAGCGTGTGATTGGTGAAAATGGATCTACACGCAGAAGTGACAAAGCGTGTGAATGGTGAAAATGGATCTACACGCAGAAGTGACAAAGCGTGTGATTGGTGAAAATGGATCTACACGCAGGAGTGACAAAGCGTGTGATTGGTGAACGTACACGCCGCGTAAGTGACGCTGTACGTGTGGGCCTGTATATAAGGTACATGTAGAACACCATTTCCTTGTACGTGCTTTTCGTGGAGAGCGAGTGGGTGAATTCTGTACTTCTTGTCGTTTCACACGCGATTTACTTCACGGCGTTTCCAGTTCGTATTCCCTGTTACCTCTGACAGCTTTTTCTCTTTTTTCTCTTTTACTGGTTTACCTGGGCCTGTTCCCTCAAACAGTGTCCCCTTCTACTGTTGTCCTGTCTTCTCAGACAGCGTACACATCTTCTTTTGGCGGGGGTTTAGCCAGCCAAACGCGCTCATTCTTCACGCTCTTTTACCTGGCAGACGGTGAGTCACGCACGTATCCAACTTCTGTGCTTGCCCCGTGTGTAGCCTACCCCTTCAGTGGTCATTCTAGGCTGCGTGTGACACGCATACGTTCATTCTTGTGTTACTGGGTGCCACAGCGTAGTGCAGGTTTTTCTTTCTGCACACGTGGTCTAGGAGGGGTTGCGTGCACGTCATCTCCCTTTTTTGGGCCTCCTGTGCGTTGCGTGACCCGTCATCTTTCCCCAGGGGTTACAATCAGCCGTGCTAGAGCACTAGGGTACAATTACCATCTGGTACCCAACCCCTTTGACCCCCAATTGCCCAGGACAATTGTCTACAGCCACTCCCATACGCACATTAATATCAGTGCCATGGCTGGGAGGCGAGGATTCCGTAAGGGTGGCAAAGGTGGAAGAGCCACAAGTGGTGGCCGTGGTGGATCCGGTAGGGGACGTGGTCGTAACTTGCAGGGTGAGCCTGTCCCCCCATGTGTGGAGGACCAGTCAAGGGCACCCATCATCCCCCCCCTCCCCCCCCTCCCCCCCTCCCGTTGAGGCTGAAGTGGCTGACACCATCCATGCTCAGCCCTTGTTGGACCAGCCCATTGTGGCACCAGACCTGGCTGACTCCATGGCTGACTTCCAGGTCAGCAGGGCTACGACACGTGCGCTGGTGCACAATGATGCCATCATGCCACGTGGATCTGGGGCAGCAAGGTCATCTGCTGCACCAAGGAGGCAGGGCGGAGTGGCTGCAGGGGCAGCTGCGGCTCCATCCACCCCAGCCCTCACACACCCAGCGTGTGATTGGTGAAAATGGATCTACACGCAGAAGTGACAAAGCGTGTGAATGGTGAAAATGGATCTACACGCAGAAGTGACAAAGCGTGTGATTGGTGAAAATGGATCTACACGCAGGAGGTGTCGGTCCTAGTCCATGCTGCTGACATTCCCCCTGACACCATCACACTAGAGCCAATGCCTGCACCAACTCCCATGCTGAGTGTGCAATCCCACACTCCTGATACAGAGTCCACCAGGGCTCCTGCCCCTAGTGTCCAGAGCGGCGCAGGACACTCAGGATCACCACCACCTTCCAAGCGGAAGAGGAAGAGTGCTCGTCCGGCACAGGCTGATGCCCCAGACACGGCTACACAGTCCGGCCCGTCCAGGAAGCCCAGCTTCACGGATGACGAACTGAATGCACTTGTCGAGTATGTGTCCGGAAATGACAACGAGATGGTCATTGTTGCAGGATCCAAGACCACACCTGCACAACGCCAGGCACACTGGCAGACCGTTGCGGACATCGTAAGTGCCCTTGGAATCGTGAGGCGCACAGCCAATGATTGCTATAAGCGCTGGAATGACCTAAAGCGCAGGGCAAAGAGTAAGCTGGCCTCAAGTCATGCCGCAACTCTAGTGACTGGAGGTGGGTCTCCAGTAGTAGACATGGAACTCACTCCACATGAGTCAGTCGCTGGGACCTACGTCACGGAGGAACAGATCCAAGGCGTGGGAGATCTGGCTGATTACGAGGCATTGTCCGGTGAGTGCACATGCATGTGTGTGTCATCCATGTGCATGGTGTGTGTGTGAGGGCTTCTGTTTGGGTGCCAGGTGAGAGTGTGTGCGCCTCAGTCGTATGGGTCAGCCATGTGCTTCATGCAATACTTCCTGCGCAGCTGCATTTGGCCATAGCAGTATCCCTTCTGCCAACAGTAGACATCTAGCACAACTGCACGCCAGTTGCCCTTGAAGTGTCACCTTGACACAACATATTTGCTTATTTTTCACTGTTCATTCAGTCAGTTTGTTTGCATTCCACCACTTTCACTAGGCATGTCGCTGTCCACTAGTCACATGTCTGACATGGGTATGGTAAAGTGGAGTGACTTTGTTACCTGGATATCATTTGTACACACATGTCCCTGTGCAATTTGACCATTTCAGACTGGCAGCTCCAGGTGAAAAATCTGACCTGTTAGAATCAGAAAAGCTATTACATGCGGGAACTGGACTGAATGAATAGGTGCTGCCCTCCTCTCCATCTTCACTCAATAGCAATGGTACATGCCATCTGTGTGATGGCATGTGTGTTTCACCTGCCAATCACAGGCCAATGTGTGATGCCACTGCCAGGCAGCATGCAGAAAATTTGTTCATCTTCCATCTTGGTGTCATCAGTGTGTGCCATTTGCCTGCACTTCATACGCAGTGAGGGTGCATGCATGGGAGGGTTTTAGTCATGTGGGACATGTGTCAATCAAGTACTGGTTCTCTTGCTTCTCAGCCCTCAATGTGTGCCATGGTGCTAATGCCTGTTTCCATTACTTTGTTTTCATGTCTTTGCAGGGGAAGACGCACCTGATACTGCTGGGGTTGTGGAGATGGTGCAGACCCAGGAGGTGTCCCAGGGCCGACCAACCACCAGTGAGGGACGTGGTGTGGTGGTGGGGGAGAACCCACAAGTGCTGCAGGTCGTGCTCTCAAGGGGTGTCTCTGGCTGCACCTCCCCCGAGCTGTACTCAGGTGTTGATTCGGATGAGACCTACGTGCCGTCGCTGGTGAGTGTTCCAGGGAGGGATTCTGTTCTGTCTCACCCACCTGCACCAGGGTCAGTACCCTCCATGGGGATGTCAGTGTTGGCAGCTACGCCTTCGGTGGTTACGGATGCAGGGTCACACTCCGCGACATCTGATCCTGTTCCTGGGCCAGCAGATCAGAGGGGGAATGCAGTCCTGCAGCCTCAGGCAGTGCCGGCACAGCAAGGCGCAGTTCGCCTTGCCCCAGACAGGTGTGGTGCCCGCCGACGTGGTGGCCGTACGCCACCCGGCAATACCGCATGGGAGCAATCCATTTACGGTATGGCTACCCAACAGGCTGCATCATCCGAGATGATGGCTCAGGCCATGGATAGGGTGGCCACTTCCATTGTCCCCCCAGAAAGGCTGATGGAGCGACTAGAGCAGGCAACCGACTCCATCTGCCAGTCACACAGGGAGGACATGTTGGGGTCCAACAGGGACAGGCGGGCGGCACTGGCGACTCTGCAGGAGGCCATCTCCATTGAGTCCCAGGGCCACAGGGAAGCCCTGAGGCAGGAGCTCCTACACCTCAGGACGACTCTTGTTGAGCTTGAGGCTTCAACACACCAAAGGACAGAACAGCAGCTGGAGCGTCTCACCCGTACGCTCTCAGCTGAGATGCAGGCAACGAGGGCGGAGGTCCGGGCATCCCGTGAGTTGTTGCATGGGGACCTCCGCACACTCATCCTCCAGAACCAGACCTACCACACCCGCATGCTTGCAGCCATGGAGGAGCAGACTAGGGCCTTGCGTGGGCTGCCTCCCATAGTGCAACCACCTCCGGATGCAGCTGCACAGGGTGATAATAGCGACAGCAGTGATACTCCCACAATAGGGTAGCCGTGTGGGCCATGAGCCCATGGAGGTGTTTTATCTTCCCAGGATCCACGCAGGTGGGTTCTGGTGTGCATCCTGTCCTCGGACCTCCTGGGTGGCCTCCCCAACCCCCCCGGGCCCATCAATGGCCATTTTTGATTGTTTCTTATTTTTATTTTTATTTTGATTTCTTTTATTCCCAATTTTTTTGGGACGATCAGTGGCTCCGATCTGTTGGCTCCGATCTGTTGGCTCCGATCTGTTGGCTCCGATCTGTTGGCTCCGATCTGTTGGCTCCGATCTGTTGGCTCCGATGTGTTGGCTTCGATGTGTTGGCTTCCGTGGTTCCTGTGGGCATACGCTGCATTGTGGCTGGGCACATGCAGGCTTGTAATGTATTTGGTTCAGATGCTTGGGTTTGAGTCACACACACCCCTCCTGCTTCCCGTTTCCATGGGCTTGCAAAGGGTGTGCCCAAGTGACAGTGAATTACACAGTGACGTTGGACTCCCATGAGCTGTGTGGCCAGTCTGTATTCAATACTGTGTATACATTCATAGTGCATATTGCTGTTGTGTTGTACACTGCATGTTGCATTGATGTGTAACTCTTCTTCTGTGTCTACCTCCCAATTTGCAGGTCCCTTCCTCAAGTCCACACAAGGACCTCTAGTCTGGCGATGGGGACCATGTTGGCAGCAGTGCACCTACAACTCTACATGGCGCCAACACTGCACAGTTGGTAGTGGTGGGAGTGCAGGCATTTCCAGGTGGTGAGACTACTAATATGTAACATTTTTGATGTCATGTTAATGGTACTACATGCTCAAGTATGTTGTTGGTCCGGCATTGCTGTGAGCATTTCAGGTGTTGCAGGTTTCTAATAGTGCCACTGTACAAAGTGAGAGTGATGTCATGTTGTGGGGATTACTTTGTTTACCTGCAATTAGCATGACATGGCACGGTGTGTCGTGTGGCAGTGCTGGGGTTGGGTTAGCTGACATGGCACTGTCCTCTTGTTGCATTTTGCAAGTGGGTATTCATTTTAGCTGCTTCAATGTGTAACTTCACAAAACTGCATTGGTGGTGTCTGTGTGGGTAGGGATGCACACATTGTGACACTTCCAGGTGAACAATCTCAGGCTGACATGGAATTCCCGGTTCATTCTCCACACATTCAGGATCAGTGTCGGGTTGAGTCCTCATTGATTGTCAGATGGAATGTGCCAGGGCAGTGTGCACTCCACAGGGGTGTGATTTCTATGTGAAGTAATTAGCCACTAGCTGTGTACGGGCTGCCTCCCCCCGTGCCCTTTCCCCTCCCATGCGCAGCGGCTGTGCATGTGGTTGGGGATGTGGGGCCACCACCATGTCCACGGCCAGGCCCCGGCGTGTTGCAACGTTGTGCAGGACACATGCTGCCACTATGATCCTGCACACTACTGGGGGAGCGTATAACAGCTGCCCGCCAGAACGGTCAAGGGAGCGAAAGCGTGACTTCAGCACTCCGAATGTGCGCTCCACTATGCCCCTGGTTGTAATGTGGGCTGTGTTAAATCTTACCTGGGGTGGCGTGGTGGGGTTCCGAATTGGCGTCATCATGTGGGGGCTGAGAGGGTAGGCACTGTCCCCTGTGGAGGTGGGGATTGGTATCATTGGTGAGGTTGTGACCTTGCTCAGTATCCAACATGCATGCATGTGCAGTGGCATACATACTCACCAAGCAGCCATGTATCGCCATGCCGCCCAGCTTCTAGGTCCCGGCTTAGGGTGGACATTCGGTAAATGAAGCTGTCGTGGGTGGAGCCGGGATAGTTGGCATATACTGAGGTGATGATTCCCTTGGCATTACATGCTACCTGCACGTTGATGGAATGCCAGTGCTTGCGGTTCCTATAGATGTGCTCAGATGCCCTGGGGGGACGTAGAGCCACATGGGTGCAGTCGATGGCACCTAGCACTTTGGGGAATCGTGCCACTGCGTAAAAATCCAGGGCGGCAGCATGCCTTTCTGCAGGTGTTCTGGGCAGGTATATGTGCCTGCGGACTGATGGGCGTGCAGTCATGATGTTCAAGACCTGGTGTAGGCAGCATGACTGGGTGGCCTGTGACACCCCACCCACTATGGCACTTGTCCGCTGAAATGATCCAGTGGCTAAGAAGTGCAGTACATTGAGGACCTTCTCCAGGGGGCTGAGTGCTTGGGAGCACAGGGTGGGTGATGTGAGGTCATCCTCCCACTCACTCACCAGGTCCAGTATGATGTGTGGTGGAAACCTGTACCTCCCATACACCTGGTCATCAGGCATCCCGAAAAGGCTGGTTCTGGG
This sequence comes from Ambystoma mexicanum, assembly GCF_040938575.1. Taxonomy (NCBI): domain Eukaryota; kingdom Metazoa; phylum Chordata; class Amphibia; order Caudata; family Ambystomatidae; genus Ambystoma; species Ambystoma mexicanum. The sequence goes on along the minus strand of NC_090921.1, from coordinate 314,855,035 downwards.
TGTGAATATTCTGGCCCTGACTATCCTCCTCCTCCTCCTTTGGTAGCCCACTGCCACTGCTGCTAGGAACGGTATGTTCATCCTGGCGTCTGAGCTTGTTATTGTTAAAGTCCGCAATTTATGCTTAGCGCGTGTTCTAGGCGAGCGTGTGACCCGCGCACCCCTGGAATCCAGTTCCCAGTCCAATAGCGTGTGGAAATTCACACGCACCACGGGATACAGCGTGTGACCCGCGCAGCCCTGGAATCCAGTTCCCAGTCCAATAGCGTGTGGAAATTCACACGCACCACGGGATACAGCGTGTGACCCGCGCACCCCTGGAATCCAGTTCCCAGTCCAATAGCGTGTGGAAATTCACACGCACCACGGGATACAGCGTGTGACCCGCGCACCCCTGGAATCCAGTTCCCAGTCCAATAGCGTGCGGAAATTCACACGCACCACGTGATACAGGTTCGCTGACGTACTTGCGTGTGTAAGTGGCCGCGCACCCATTAAATACACGTACATAGGCCAATCGCGTGTACGCGCACTTTTGTCCAATTACACGCGATGACACTCTGACGTGCAGTATCTCCACGTGTGCCCCGTCATCACGTGCTGAGTGGGGAACACCCGTGCGGGTCACGTCACAGACGCGCTTACGCGCTGAGGGACTCTGGTCCAATAGAATCGCGTATGCGTGCTGACGCGCTTACGCGCTAAGGGCCTTTCCTCGGATTTCACGCTGACGTGCAGGATTTTCACGTGCCAAATCACTCCGTATCAAGCTGGCCACGTGAAAACACACGGAAGCCCACGCTCCTGCCCAGAAGGCCGAGTTACTGCCCCCCAGTGCCCCGAGCAGCCTCCCATGTGCCATCTGCTGCTGCCTGCCTGCCTGCCTGCCTGCTGCCACCGTGCCCTGCCATTTGGTGCCTGCACATCAGCCATCTGCAGGGGTCCAGTTGCTGTGTCCACCCCTGCTGGAACTGAAGACTCCCGACTGGTATTACATCGCTCCACAGCCCAGCCCCAGGACCCAGTTGCCCACCCACACCTGCCTCTGGGGTTGCCATGTCGGGCACTTCCACATCTGGCACCAGTGGCAACCCCAGGCCAGAGGGGCAGAGGGGCACCAGCTTCACTGTCACCGAAGTTGGTGTCCTGGTGGAGCATGTCCTGGGGCAGTATGATGCCCTCTTTGGATCGTCCTGCGCCAGCAAGGAAGGACGGCAGAGGATCTGGGCCGACTGTGTGGTTGCCATCAACGCGGAGGGGGTGGCAACCCGCGACGTCCTGAAGATCAAGAAGCGCTGGGAGGACTTGAGGTCCAGGACCCTTGTGAAGGCCCGGCGCCTCGTGGAGGGGGGCCGGGGCCGCATGAGTTCCATCCAGATGAGGGTCCTGGAACGCGTACGCCCAGCGCTCCACGCCCAGATCCTTGAGAGGGAGGCCCGTCTGGAGTTGAGCGGTAAGTGTCCATGCATTACTGTGTGAGACAGGGCATGTTGCGGTGTGCTGGTTCTATGATACTTGCCTGTATGTGTGCCATAGGCCATGTATGCATGTATGTGTGCAGGGACATCATGGTAATGCATGTGCGACCAGTGATGTGTGATGCACATGGTTGTTGCATGTGTTGAAATGCCGCATGGGGAGCCCTATTCAGATTTTGAACATGAGAGCATGCCAGTCTCTGTACGTGGACATGGGTGGGGGTGAGGGATGGGTGCTGATGCCAGGTACATATATGGTAGCCATGTCTGTGTGCCTGACCTGCGTGTCTGTGACTTGTGCATGCCATGGATGCATGACACATGTGTGTGACAATGCAGAGATTCAGTAAAGCAGCCAAATTACCCTTGTAACCGCTGTGTTTGGTGTGTTTGGGGCCAGATGGATGTGACTGAGGTGAAGTGTGTGCATGTGATGGGCATGAGGCATGATGCATGTGAGTTACATATCATTGAATGTTTCAAGAGTCCATTGGACATGCATGGAAATGTCCATGGCATGCACCATGCCTGTTACTGTGTGTGTTTTGCCTGGACTGACCCATGTGTTGTGGAGGGACATGATGGAAGTGTACTTTGACAGTGGTGCTCATCTGCTATTGCTTCCTGTCTAGGGGACCATTGTACAGTGCCCTGATGCTTGTGTTCTTTGTCTCCCTCTACGCAGCGGCTAGTGAAGAAGAGGGCGGAGACGGCGCTGTGGAGCAAGGCGGCGGGGATGCCCCCACGGCTGCAGCGGAAGGGGTGGGTGAGCCCCCACAGGGGCCTGCTACGGTGGGAGACGGTGAGGAGCCATCCAGGTTGGTGGTTTGCACAGAGGAGGAGGAGGCCGCCACTGGGGCACACATGGGGCCTGGTGGGGGCATCCCTGCTGGTGCAAGTGGTGCAGTCCAGGGCCAGGGGCAGGAGGCAGCACAGGTCACCGTGGAGGGGCCTGTGCATGTCGCTGTCCCTGACCCTGTGAGTGCACCACCATGCACCAGCAGGGATGCCCCGTCCCAGGCCTGTCCGCAGGTAGAGGGGATGTCCATGTCACCTGACTCCCCTCCACCTGCGGACGTGGGAACCCCTGGCCGTGCGGAGAAGGTCCTGATTGGGGTCGCGATGCGCACGGCTGTGATTCGTGATGCCGTGCGTGCTTCCCGGGAGGAGCACGCACGTCATCACGAAGTGCACCGTGCCGACGTGGCCCAATTGGGATCGGCCATGTTCGGGGGTTTCCTGCATGTGTTGGCCAATGTGGCGGCCCTCTCCTCCTCTGTGCAGGCTATCCACCAGTCGTTCTCCTTGCCGTCTTCCAGCCCAGATGCCACCAGGGCCCCCTGTGGACCTGCCCCGACCAATGCAGCCAGCTCGGTGGGGATCCCATCCCTGCCACAGTCGGGAGTCAGAGATCCAGCAGGGGTGGACACCAGAGCAACTGGACCCCAGCAGATGGAGGATGTGACGGCATCATCGGGCAGGGCACGTGCACGACGGCGTCGGTGGTTTCCATCAGCCTGGATGCCGTCGTGCTGGCACAGGCAGTTGCGTCGGAGGCAGCAGCAGGCTCAACGTGGGAGGCATCATGGCTCGGGGCCATCAACATCAGGGGTGCAGGCATCGGCCGGAGGGCAGGAGAACCCTGGAATGGGAGTGGCTTCCGTGTGGGAGAGGTTGTGCCAGCGGATAGGTGCGGAGCGGCAGCGGGCAGAGGAGGAACGGCTCACGATGGTCAGGGCGGAGGACTCCATGCGGAGGGCGCTGAGGCGGGCTGAGTGCCTCGAGGGTCTTCGCAGGGAGTTTGAGCTGGACACTGCGTTATCCCTGCGGGACCTCGGGGCCAGGGAACATGCCCGCCTCCAAGCCATTGACCAGGAGTTCGATGATGCCCTGGCCCATGACAACAACCAGTGAGCCGTCCGAATAGCCCGCTGCCTTTGTATATAGTTGTATAGTTAGGGTTAGGTTTCCTTTGATTTTTTGATTTTTTTTTGGTTGTGATTGGACAATGCACCACTTTTTTGTATATAGTTCACTTTTTAGTTAGTAGTCAGTTAGGTTTAATTTGGTAGGGCTCATGGACCCAGGATGATCTTCTTAATTGGCTTATTTTAATTTTTCAGAATTTTTTCTTGGACATTCATCTTGTTTTGTTTGATTTGCTTTGTGTTTTTTCTTATTTGCTGTTCAATACATATTATTTTTTTAATCTTCAATGTGTCGTATCATCTCATTGCTTTCAGGCATGTCATGTTGGGTGTTTTGTCATTCACTTGCAGCCATTGTGTGTGACAGACATGTGTTAAATTGCATTATTTACATTGGGGGTGTAACATGTAATTGCCTTTGATATGTGGGTGGGTGTGATAGTTGGTTGGGCCTTTTGGCAGGGGAGGATGGGCATTACGGACATGATTGGGGAATGTTGGGACCCAGGTGCAGGGGGGCATGGATTGGACATGGGTGGGGGCCTGCTGGCAGGTCCCACACAGTGCTGGGGGGTGGGGGTGGTGGGAGACATGAGTGGGGGCCTGGTGGAGGGTGACCCTGGTGGCTGGGGGGTGGGGGTGGTGGTAGACATGAGTGGGGGCCTGGTGGAGGGTGACCCTGGTGGCTGGGGGGTGGGGGTGGTGGGAGACATGAGTTGGACATGGGTGGGGGCCTGCTGGCAGGTGCCCCACAGTGCTGGGGGGTGGGGGTGGTGGGAGACATGAGTTGGACATGGGTGGGGGCCTGCTGGCAGGTGCCCCACAGTGCTGGGGGGTGGGGGTGGTGGGAGACATGAGTGGGGGCCTGGTGGAGGGTGACCCTGGTGGCTGGGGGGTGGGGGTGGTGGGAGACATGAGTTGGACATGGGTGGGGGCCTGCTGGCAGGTGCCCCACAGTGCTGGGGTGTGGGGGTGGTGGGAGACATGAGTTGGACATGGGTGGGGGCCTGCTGGCAGGTGCCCCACAGTGCTGGGGGGTGGGGGTGGTGGGAGACATGAGTGGGGGCCTGGTGGAGGGTGACCCTGCACTGCTGGGGGGTGGGGGTGGTGGGTGACATGAGTGGGGGCCTGGTGGAGGGTGACCCTGCACTGCTGGGGTGTGGGGGTGGTGGGTGACATGAGTGGGGGCCTGGTGGAGGGTGACCCTGCACTGCTGGGGTGTGGGGGTGGTGGGTGACATGAGTGGGGGCCTGGTGGAGGGTGACCCTGGTGGCTGGGGGGTGGGGGTGGTGGGAGACATGAGTGGGGGCCTGGTGGAGGGTGCCCTGGTGGCTGGGGGGTGGGGGTGGTGGGAGACATGAGTTGGACATGGGTGGGGGCCTGCTGGCAGGTGCCCCACAGTGCTGGGGGGTGGGGGGGTGGGGGACATGAGTTGGACATGGGTGGGGGCCTGCTGGCAGGTGCCCCACAGTGCTGGGGGGTGGGGGTGGTGGGAGACATGAGTGGGGGCCTGGTGGAGGGTGACCCTGCACTGCTGGGGGGTGGGGGTGGTGGGTGACATGAGTGGGGGCCTGGTGGAGGGTGCCCCTGGTGGCTGGGGATGGTGGTAGACATGAGTGGGGGCCTGGTGGAGGGTGACCCTGCACTGCTGGGGGGTGGGGGTGGTGGGTGACATGAGTGGGGGCCTGGTGGAGGGTGCCCCTGGTGGCTGGGGGGTGGGGGTGGTGGTAGACATGAGTGGGGGCCTGGTGGAGGGTGACCCTGCACTGCTGGGGGGTGGGGGTGGTGGGTGACATGAGTGGGGGCCTGGTGGAGGGTGACCCTGCACTGCTGGGGTGTGGGGGTGGTGGGTGACATGAGTGGGGGCCTGGTGGAGGGTGACCCTGCACTGCTGGGGTGTGGGGGTGGTGGGTGACATGAGTGGGGGCCTGGTGGAGGGTGACCCTGGTGGCTGGGGGGTGGGGGTGGTGGGAGACATGAGTGGGGGCCTGGTGGAGGGTGACCCTGGTGGCTGGGGGGTGGGGGTGGTGGGAGACATGAGTTGGACATGGGTGGGGGCCTGCTGGCAGGTGCCCCACAGTGCTGGGGTGTGGGGGTGGTGGGAGACATGAGTTGGACATGGGTGGGGGCCTGCTGGCAGGTGCCCCACAGTGCTGGGGGGTGGGGGTGGTGGGAGACATGAGTGGGGGCCTGGTGGAGGGTGACCCTGGTGGCTGGGGGGTGGGGGTGGTGGTAGACATGAGTGGGGGCCTGGTGGAGGGTGACCCTGGTGGCTGGGGGGTGGGGGTGGTGGGAGACATGAGTTGGACATGGGTGGGGGCCTGCTGGCAGGTGCCCCACAGTGCTGGGGTGTGGGGGTGGTGGGAGACATGAGTTGGACATGGGTGGGGGCCTGCTGGCAGGTGCCCCACAGTGCTGGGGGGTGGGGGTGGTGGGAGACATGAGTTGGACATGGGTGGGGGCCTGCTGGCAGGTGCCCCACAGTGCTGGGGTGTGGGGGGGTGGGAGACATGAGTTGGACAGCCCCACAGTGCTGGGGGGTGGGGGGGGGGGTGGGGGACATGAGTTGGACATGGGTGGGGGCCTGCTGGCAGGTGCCCCACAGTGCTGGGGGGTGGGGGTGCAAGGGGACATGAGTTGGTGTTCATTAGTTCAAGGAGACATGTGCCTTTGCTGGGGGGCATGCCCATGGTGGGTGGGCTGCCTGCGGGACATGACCAGGGATGCAGGGTAGTCCCCTGTGGTGTGGGCTGCCTGCAGGGGCCGTGGAGGGTGTACAGGGTACACCTGGGAGGACCCACACTGTGAAATCACATGTGGAACTTCCCGCGCACCCCTGAAATACACGCGCCCAGGCTGTTCGCGTGTGGAACTTCCCGCGCACCCCTGAAATACACGCGCCCAGGCTGTTCGCGTGTGGAACTTCCCGCGCACCCCTGGAATACACGCGGCCAGGCTGTTCGCGTGTGGAAATTCCCCCGCACCCCTGAAATACACGCGCCCAGGCTGTTCGCGTGTGGAACTTCCCGCGCACCCCTGAAATACACGCGCCCAGGCTGTTCGCGTGTGGAACTTCCCGCGCACCCCTGAAATACACGCGCCCAGGCTGTTCGCGTGTGGACCCCCGCACCCCTGAAATACACGCGCCCAGGCTGTTCGCGTGTGGAACTTCCCGCGCACCCCTGAAATACACGCGCCCAGGCTGTTCGCGTGTGGAACTTCCCCCGCACCCCTGAAATACACGCGCCCAGGCTGTTCGCGTGTGGAACTTCCCGCGCACCCCTGAAATACACGCGCCCAGGCTGTTCGCGTGTGGAACTTCCCGCGCACCCCTGAAATACACGCGCCCAGGCTGTTCGCGTGTGGAACTTCCCGCGCACCCCTGGAATACACGCGCCCAGGCTGTTCGCGTGTGGAACTTCCCGCGCACCCCTGGAATACACGCGCCCAGGCTGTTCGCGTGTGGAAATTCCCCCGCAGCCCTGAAATACACGCGCCCAGGCTGTTCGCGTGTGGAACTTCCCCCGCACCCCTGAAATACACGCGCCCAGGCTGTTCGCGTGTGGAACTTCCCGCGCACCCCTGAAATACACGCGCCCAGGCTGTTCGCGTGTGGAACTTCCCCCGCAGCCCTGAAATACACGCGCCCAGGCTGTTCGCGTGTGGAACTTCCCGCGCACCCCTGAAATACACGCGCCCAGGCTATTCGCGTGTGGAACTTCCCGCGCACCCCTGGAATACACGCGCCCAGGCTATTCGCGTGTGGAACTTCCCGCGCACCCCTGGAATACACGCGCCCAGGCTGTTCGCGTGTGGAACTTCCCGCGCACCCCTGGAATACACGCGCCCAGGCTGTTCGCGTGTGGAACTTCCCCCGCAGCCCTGAAATACACGCGCCCAGGCTGTTCGCGTGTGGAACTTCCCCCGCACCCCTGAAATACACGCGCCTAGGCTGTTCGCGTGTGGAACTTCACGCGAACCCCTGATATACACGTAGCCCGCTCCCCCAGACCCGATCGCGTGTGAAACTTCACGCGAACCCCTGTGATGCACGTACCCTGCTGAAATCGCGTGTTAGACTTCCCGCGCACCCCGGTATACACGCACACGTATTTTTTGTCAGCGGGTGTCCGTGTTTGTGGGTACCCCTTTGCACGTCTTTTTTCCTGGAGGGCCACAGTATGGGACATTCATCATGGCAGTATATAGGTGCGATTTGTTGGCGCACCTTTTGGCGCACATTTCTTACAGCCGCAGAGACGCTACCGCCTGCTTTCTTGTGGCGGTCGTGTTTGTGCCTGTGCGCTGGTTTGAGCGTGCGCTTTTTTCCCCTATTCTATTCCATGAATACGTGTTGTAGGCGAGCGTGTGGGCGTTCCGCGCACTTGTGCCCTGTACTTCCCCCGTGACGCCCACGTTTTGGCAAGTTGTTCCCCATTCCGAGTGTTACGCCCGTGTTCCGCCTACTTTTGTTGCGTGCGACGCCCTATGTGCGATTTTCGCTGTGGCCTGTGCGATTTTCGCAGTGACCTGGCGCACGCTGTTAGATGGCCTGTGCGCCAACGTGCGCCGCGCACTTTTTATCGCGCATCCGCTGGTTTTCTCGCGCACGGCCTTCCATGAATCGACGTGCGCTGCTTTTCGTGCGATTTTCGCAATTGCACTGCGATTTTCGCTATTCCACTGCGATTCGCACGTTTTTGCCCACTTGCGCCGCGCTAATTATTCCATGAATCGGCCTCTAAATATCTGGTGCTAAAACACATTTAAGTGTGTGTAGGTTTTACAAGTGTATCAAACCTACACTCTGAGTTGACACCAACATGCTTGGCCATCCGCTTGTCGATTCTTTTCCCAGGTTTGTCTGGATTTTGGTTTGTCTGCTGAGGAGCTTTCTTTCCTCGGATCGTTTCACTTGTATTTACTATGAGTTCCCTGCATACCACCAGGCACATGAATCACTCAAATTATGCCTTTCTCCAAAGGCACATTTCAAATTGGCTTGAATGTTCCAACTCTTCGCGTAGAGCATCTCCTTCATCCGAAAATATGAAAAAAGCAACATGTTTTAGCCCCTTTTAAACATTTTAGCAAAAATGTGGCTTTGTTTGTATTATCTCTTTGCCGATCTTGCATATGTGCAAGTATGTAACCACTTTACTTTTGTATTGCCCGTTTTTGTAAGAACAGCACGTAGATGCCTCCGGGTTGGGTGCGCTATACAAATCGCTAAATAAATAAATAAATAAATCAGTAAGTAAAAAACACAACTGGAAGCTAAATCCCGATAGCCACATTTAGACATCTACATGCAGCCCTTTGGCCATCCATATTTTACATACCTTCTTCAATGCCAGGTGTGTGTATCTATTTGGGCACCCCCCTTTTGGAACCCGATACTAAGGGAATCAGTAGCAGTAGGGTGGATTTGTTGTAGAAATAACCCCAGCAGTAAATACCATCTTAGTTGTGTTACTTCTGTAAATCCATCCTATTCAGAGTTTACCAATGGAATATGTGTCATTTCTGTTGTTTCAGAAATACCAACTCTCCGAGTGATAATCTCTGAATTCATTTTTGTCCTATTGACCCAATGGGTGGAATGGGGCTTAACCGCCTTACCACTACTCGGGATCCGGCGCAAATTGAGGCGGACCGAGAAGCAGAAACACAAAGTGCATTGGTGGTATCCCGGCAATAATACTGCCAACCTCCTGATGAGGCCCTTGTCCAAGGGAAAGAAGGTCCAAGTACATTTTAAGATTAAAAACGGATGTGTTGACTGTGGTGGAATGTTTTGAGGTTTGTGATGGGTGACAGTCCCTCTAAGGTGCATAAGATAGGGAGGACTGTTTCCTCTGTGTAAAGGGTGAAAAGATGATTCTTTGTCCTTTTACTCTGTCTTCCATATGAAAGGGCTCTGGCTTTGAACAGATTATAGTGCGTAGGCTTTAGACCTGTTGGAGACACTGGGTAGATGTATGCTGAAATTGAACAGGGATTCTGGCCCCACACCTGATTGGCAGGCGAATGCCAGACAAATGCTGTTCTTTGCCTGACAGGCTTTTCCCATACCTCTCAACCTTTTAATTCCCCAGGGTGAAAAAGAAGAATTTTGTTGTGGTGGGCTGTTAAGAGCACATTGAAATTAATAGACGGGTGGGCGAATTAATTCCAAGGCAGTTAACACCCGCCTTAATCGTGTGAGTTGAGAAGTATGCATTACCTTGACTGCAACCCACAATGCCTTTCGGAATTTCCAGTGCATTTATTTGTACAAAAGCAAGCTTAGAAGGGTTGACAGTTGTTGGAATAGCCTATACTATGGATTACCAGAACAGCTGCCATGCACCTGTATCCAACCTCATAGGAATGACAACCCTGTAAACAAAGGTGAGAACCCCACACTGTGTCATTAACTGCACTCTACACTGTGGCTTTCCACATGAGACCAAAGCCTATAGACAATGAACAGACCACTGTCAGGCCGCTTTCTTTGCCTTGGTCAAAGTCTGGCCTATAAGCAGGCCTGTCGCACCAGAATCAATCAAGGCTGGTGCTTAACAAGACTAAGACAAAGAAATGTTCAACATAAGCAAGGGTCCAACACCAGCAGGACAGACATATCTAGAATGGGGTGCCATTCTAGAAGTCAAATACACCCAACTCACATCTCCTTCCTAAACAGGATGGGGGATTTTGTCCTGACAGCCATCCAGGAAGAGTTTCACAATTCTTGATATGATGTCCCTGTATGATCACTATAACGTAGACATGTTTGCCTACCCGCTGATCAACAGAGAGTGTCTCACAAATTAGTAAAAGCGTTAATGTTGCTTTTCACCCCTCCCCTGGAAAATGTCGGAATTAGCAACGCCACTTCTCTTCCTGATATTTCCCTTACTGAGCCTTCAGATACCCTGCCTTTCTTTCTTACTCTCCGAAAAGCGAACGTTGATCTGCATGACCAACTTGGTCTGCCCTTAAATGGAAGAATGGCTGGCTACTCTCTCCAACCCAACTTTGATTTTCATCTTGAGACCTTAAAACAATGTGCACAACATCATTTTAAACCACTGTCCCTATGGGAAGGACACCCACACTGACTTGTTGCAAATCACACAAACCTTCTTCAGCCTTAACTCCATACCTGGATGCCCAAACATTTAGCAAGAAGCTGTTTCATAGTCCAAATAATTATCTGGAAATTGATTTACTGAGTCAACAAAGACCTATCACAGAGCAGGACCAATAGGGTTCCTAATTAGTAAGTGAGTGAATTAATTTCTATAGTGTCTATTATGGACTGAATAGTCTCCTGGCTTCCTGCGGCCAAAAATGAACAAATGAGATTTGAACAGAAATTGTGGGATATAAGATTCAAGATCGTGCGCAGTACCCTTTTAAATCGGACTCCAGAAATATGTTTACCAATGGTCTTGGAACCTACAGAGGACTGCACCGCCTCTGAAGCCTTTAAATGGGTGTTTTGCTCTTTTAAGATTGTGCACTCATAAGGTAAATTACCGACTACCAAGGCAAGATCAGAGATCTGAATCATTTGTTATGTTAGTCTTTTTTGCCAATAGGACCTGTTGGAATCACATTGTCCCAAAACCCATTGCTCCTTCTTTGCATGAAGATATGAGTGACAGTTCTATAGCACCACATTTGTATTGAACCCAAATGTTTGTAAAGCAGCTCAGGTGAGATACCCCTTTCTGTGGAGAGAAATCACCAGGTTCAAAAAACCCCAGCTGCTAATCATCTTCAGGATCAGACCTCAGAGACCAGACAATCTCCGACCTAGTAACAAAGATACCAGTGGCAGTCAGTGGATGCAGAGAACCAGCAAGAGGACAAGAAAGGTGCAAGGCATTTTCCTTCTATACTTTTAAATACCATTCATGAGCCATGTAGTAGGAAGCACCTTTGCGATCACCAGACACAGTCAGAAATCTCCCAGAACATCTACTTTTAAGGAAGCATTGTTAGAAACAGAAATACTGGCAGACATCTTCGAATGCATTACACTATGGACCACCTTAACTGTTTCTATGCACAATGATCTATCATAAAGAGGGCACGATCCTGACCACAAAGGTGAATTGAATGCCATGGGTCAATGCACCAAGCCCAGGGCTCAATAACAGCAGACTGGCACCCTCTGACATCCCCTACATCACTAGGAACGTTGTATAATCCTGGTTGGCCCCAGATTTCCACTCATCCTCTCCCAAAGCGAAATAATCCCAGCCAAAACATATCTAATGGCATTGCACAATAGCTATATTCTGAGCAGTACATTATACCTAAACAAATATATTATACCTAAAAATAAAAGAGATGAAGCAGAGAGAGATGAGTGTGAGAAAGTATCGAGAGGGACAGACAAAAATAGGACAGAAAGAAGGAAGATTTGGGATAAGGAAGGGAGAAAGGAACATGGATGCCACCTACCGTAGAAGCTGTCCAAATACCATACAAATCCCAGAAGTCTGTGTGTGTGTCCTCATACTTATCCGACTGGTTTTCCATGAAGGCTGTCCTTTGCTCCAAATGTGCCACCTTATTCATGTCTGTGCCACATGTAACTGCTCCTTGAAGTCTTTTGGTCATAGTGATATGCATGGTTTTACAAACGGAAGAGATCCCCAGAGCTTTCGCTCATAGATTGCTGCATTTCTTCATTGCTTCACATCAGTTTCATCTATCAATTTAACTACAACCAAACCACAAAACACCCATAACCTTCTGGTTGCATCCTACTTGCTATCAAGCCAGTAACCAATCAGCAAATACCTATCAGTCTGACCAATAACTGAAGATGACAAGTAATTTCTGGGGGACTCCCGTGAAGGCGGTCATTATGTCCATGTACCCTTGATAACAGTTTTTCCATAAAGTCAGCTGTTTCTCCTGAAACGTGGTCTTGCAATTTTTCATCAAAGTCGATTGTTTTTTCAATGAAGCAAAATCCATTCCCCTGCTCCCATCATGTGACAGCACCACTTTATTTTGAAGGGGGTGCTCCCTTCATCTGAAGCTTGTTTTGTTCCATAAGAGAACAGAAACTCTCTTATTGGTTTGTTTTGCACTGACCCAATCTCTCAGTCACAAATCCCTGGGTCTCCTGTGATAGATATCCTGAAGGATCGGAATTCCTGCTATGGCGGCTGAACTACCTCACCACCAGAGACCCCTGTGTAGTTACGCCCCTTAATATCCTGCAACTATGTGTTCTTTGTATCTTCTTTTCCGATCTGCCATGGCTGTGCCTCTCTCACAGTAAGCCAACTACACAACTCAACCCCATTCCAAACCCGCCCCATCTTCCAGTACATGTCTTAGCCAAACTTAAAATCTGGAACATGTCTGCACAAGGAATGAAACATGAATGACAGAAGCACCATGGATTTAGGTGGGTCAGCGCTGGCTGAGGCAGAGCCCTAGCAAGCGCGTTATAAAATAACGATTATTATAATAGCCAAACTGTGTCCCTGAATTGGGGTTACTGCCCGGGCTCCCACTGGACCCAATAATTAAGCGCCTGGTGTGATTTGAAGATCAAGTGCCTGTAAACCCCATAGGGTGACTTCTGGTTGAGATGGAGATATTAAAATACTGTGAAAGAAATAGGAGCTGGGAAGCTGTATGACTGCTAAAGCAGGACAGCCAGCACCCAATGCGTATATATGACTCATAGTTTGCTGTCAATTTACTTTTAGGGTATTATCAATAAAAAAGCCATAAGGTCGGTGCACATTATGTGCTCAAAACGGTACCCATCTTGAGTCACTGTCACAGATATGCCATATGTAAAAGGATGTGTTCGTTATGTTCATTAAATGCTCTTTGATTTGATTCAAACCACCTAGTAGCTTACATGTGTGCTATTTGTCCTCCTCCCCTCTCTCACATGTGCTCTCATGGGTGATTTCAGGCTTGGATGATGATGCCTGGGGGCTCCTGTGGCCAGCCCCCATCACATCCCCTGAGGTAGCGGTGGTGCATCGATTATCGTATTATCGTAGAGGGTGCATAATATGAGCCCCACCTTCCACTTCAATATGCCAGCAGCATACTCCCTGCCCCACAACAAAGAGCTGGAAGCAGGGTATATGAGGGATACGTTGGCAACTTGTGGTCTGTCTTTGGCCAGCAAAAGCACATTTAAAGTGACACAGTGTTTAGTTTGAGAATACTATGGCCTCCAGGGGGAATTTTTCCATACTATTAGCCCTTCCTTGCAGGGTGTTTATAGCTACTGATTATCATGGGACAGGCAAACAGCAGATGAGCTGAAACTCAAGAAGAACAATTAAACACACTGGGCCTAGCTCATTTATGTTCGGAATAAATGTGGTGTACTCAGCGAGTGAATTGCTTCTATCCCGAGTGAGAAAGTGATTTATTTACAGACAACAAAACTGAACCAGAGGGAGTTTATCTACTGTACAAGATGATTAACCTAGGATTTCCAAGCCATTTGGTGAACTGGATCACAAGCTACGTGGACGACTGCTCCTTCCATATGTCCATGCAGGCAGAACTCTCAACAATACACCCGATCCGAGCAGGTGTGCCACAGGGGTCGATCCTTGGACCGTTTCTGTTCAACATCTTCACTTACGACATTCCCACGGTTCTTCACAAAACAGACTTGGGACTGAATGCAGGTGATGTTTCAGTCATCTCACAGTCTTTCAGAGAAAAGGAGGTGGTTAAGAACCTTCAAACATCTTTGGACAAGATGTTGAAATGGTACAGTGATTGGCAGTTTCCACTGAACACCAGCAAGACTACTGCACGGTTTACCAAAAAGATCACCAAGGAGCACCCACCCATCAGCCTCAATGGAGAGAGATCATGAAATGGGAGATCAGGAGCCACTACCTAGGAGTGGCCCAGTGAACCATGCACATTTGGGGAGCCACATTAAAAACACTCAACAGAACACTTCCTGCAAGCTGGCAACTCTGAACCCACTCTTGAAAACAATGGCCATGCCTATCTGGAGTAAAGTCAACATCTACAAGACGATTTTCAGACCCGCACCGACATACGCCTCCCTGGCATGGAGCATCTATCTGTGCAGAAAAACAACAGCTTACTCTCCAAAGGGTTCAAAACAAAGCCCTGAGGATAGCAGATGGAGCCTAACTTTTTCAAGAACAGCAGACCTGCACATGGAGCTGGGCATCGAGATGTTGGACAAACATCTTGCAAAGCTAAACAGGACTGGATCAGAATGCTCACCCATTGATCAAAACACTTGCTACGATTACTGCAAATCCTTTTGAGCGCTACCTGCAGCCCATCACAGAACTGACCTTGTGAAACCAACTATACTGTGGCAAGACAACACAAATCAAGAAGCAACCCAAATTACAACTACACTTTCAACTGGATAAATTGGATTAATGAGACTCAGACTCGATATCCAACAACACCACTGACAGATCAAAGCTGTCAGCAAGAGAAAGAGAAAGCGTGGGAGTGTCATTTACAGCATGCAAGCAAGACCACCTGAGAAATGCCAGGGCCTAATTATGTATTGTTTGTTTGTGGAATGTGGTGTACACATATACAACCTGCCGCTCCAATAGGAAACACAGAGCACAATTTGGTCATGACCCCTTTCCAGAGCCTGTCTCGATTTCGAATTTCACTTAAAGCACCAAGTAGCACAACAACGTACATGTACCCCCTCCCACCATTGCACCTCTACCGCTAACAGCACCTTTTGGTAACAGCAACTCAGAAGCATCAAGAACAATATTCACAGATCAATGGGACCATTACTCATTTAAACACGATATACTAGTATTGGTGCTGATTGCCGTCTGTCAAACACATGGTAGTTATAGGTGTTAAAGATGCTCAGCAAAGAAACACCTAATGGGCATGATATGAAATGATAGGTTTTTATAACCCGGGAATCGAACCTGTGTTGCTCCCTGTCGTCTTCTTTCCAAGGCGAACACGTTGCCGTTGAGCTATCCTCCCGAGACACACATACATTTCCACTGCTAAACTCTAGAACTTCAAGAACCTTTACTAATTCTCATACAGTTGTTTAAACAGTACAAAACTTGATTTGCTCCACCATGTATCAGTAAAAAATTATGTATACATGTCTTGCAACATTATTTATCTTGTTTAAGCAGCCACTTGATTCCTTTAGGGATATCAGAATCTCCCCATGAATATGACTCGTTTACCTTCTGCCCCTGTATTCAGAATGTCTGGGTATATTTTTGGATTTTTCACCTGCACGCCCCCTTTCCGCTATCAAGTTCTGGCATTGTACTATAACCCCCTTCAGCCAATGTAAGCTGAGCCTGTACACCGAACAGGTGATGGAGTATTCAGTTGCCTGATAGAGCTCAATGTCCTTCCTGTCAGCAGGCTGGCTATCCCTTCATACTTGCCTTCTTCCCTTAGCACCATCCCCGAAGTGAACTTCTCAGCACCTCCAGGGAGCTTCAGTGACAGGTTTTTTTTTATCTCATCCAAGTGAGATACATGTAGTTTAACCCCATACAGAGTGATCATCAGGGCGAACTGGTCTCAATCAGTATCTTGGGGGGCTTAGAATTTGCTGTGGCATCACATCCATTGCTTCGCCGAGTGTAACGTGTTGACCTGACCAGGGGTGTCGTATCTTGCAAATGTGTGACTTTGGATCAGATAATAGCAGTGGCCACTGTAGTGGTGTGGTGTAGCATGGCACAGAGCAAGTGGGCAGGTGCTTGGGAGCTGAGGGTTGGTCCTCTTGGGAAATATGCTGCGCCTACATGGGTGGGTCCCACAGAGAATGACCTTACAGAGTTATAAACTGAGACCTTAGATGAATAATTGGATTTTGTTGACCCTGTTGTTGAAGTGCAACACTATTAGATTGCCGTGCGTGGCAAAGATCTTCGTAAAACTGGAAGGGCTCTGCCAGTGGTGAAGTATAGTCAATGGCCTGATTAGCGTGACAGCACGCACGTGGCAGGGTGCGATATCTGAAGTTTTTAATGATGTCAGACACCATGTATTCCAAGGCCATACAGGCACCACGCTGTTCACCACAGAGGAGATTGTGAAGAGAGACGTTGAAGGAGACTTGAATAGAGAAGAGTCAGCAGAGTGGATGAATTCATGCAGAAACAACAGGTGGTTCTTGCGCAAATCCCTCAATTTGTGTTCGTAAATTGCAGCATAAAATGATTTAGATATTTGGGAAATAAGATGTCCTGCTTCTTTCTGTTGCTGTTATGCGAAGGTTATAAAGCGCTTCCGTGTCATTACTATGGTTTCCTAGCATTGTTTGTGAGTCTGCAATGTTGCAAGGTGTTCTTTCACCAACACTAAGCAAAAAATGACACTGCATTGCTATACTGTAGATTTCTGTACACATTCACGCCGTAACAAACACCATATAATGTTACTTGGCATAGCATGTTCAAGAAAAGCACCGAGTAACGCTCAGAAATGGATGCATAGATTGCCCAGAAGGTTGTTCTGTTCTCAATAAAAAGTGGTTTGACATTTTGCAGAGTATAAACCATTTTGACAACTGCACAAATGAAATAAACACGCCATGACATCACATGGCCTTGCATGAACAAAACGCAGGGGTAGCAACACAGCGTGGCATGCAATAGGAGAGCAAAACACTGCACAAACTGCTACAGCCTATTCACAATACACAACAGAACAAGACCTGGCAGCATAGCCGAAGACCCTCGAACAACATAACCATGCCTAGTGAGAGCACAGCCGACCTGGCATGAGAGCACACCCCGAACACATAATGGGCCTGGTTTTTTTAAGGGGTTTTCCCATTTTAAAAGGCTTTTGTAAATCAGGGACACTATTTTAGGAAAAGCATATGGAAGGGGTGCAGTGGGGCACGAACACAAAGGCTGGATTTTGTGTTAAAAGATTGCACCTAGTTCACTTTCATCAGAGCCTAATAGTCTCATTTTGTAAGCCGCGCTGCGGTAAAATAAGTGTGAGAGAGAAATCAGCAATCCGGCAGTCGCAGCCGGTTTGAGGTAAGGAGCACTCGTTTTTGGCTCCAAGGCCATTACTAGCCTTGCATTTACTTGTGTGCACACCTTACTGCACGCCACTTATTTCGGGCAGAATCATATACTTATACCACTGTGTGCTTTTCTCTTTCCTTCCAGAGACAGCACTTTTCGCTCTCTCTTTTTCCCCTGTTCAAAGGCAAGTGGCTTTTTTTGCCTCTATCAGGCAGCTTTGCAGTTTTCTTCAAGCTGGCTACATATTCACCTTTCAAGGTAGGCGTATGCTATCTTTTCACTGTAATATAAGGCACACACGTGCATTACCTTGTGTATTTTCATACATTCACACATTTACATCATTTCTTTAGGTCTTCCTTTGATGTTAACAACGGGCACCAGGACTCATCCCAGGTGCCAGGACTCATCCCAGGTGCACCGCAGCACGCTGCAACAGGAATACATCCCCACCAGCGTAACGCACGAGCATTTATTGACAGGTAGTTTTTGGAATTTAAATCTTTTGAATTTAATTCACAACAGCATAGCACAGCATATTTATTTGTGCTTTGTCACTGAATACGCGCTATATTTTCATTTTTACATTTTTCAGAGAGCATGTGTTTCTCCATTGTGACCCCCGCTTTGATTTAGTCCAGCCGAGGGTTTTCCCAGTTCCACCCACCCAGACGCTCTGCACCGGGTTCTCCGGACTCCACGCGCCAGGTTATTTCTACTCACCCACAGTGAATTTACCTGGTAATTCTTGTGCCCATTGGCATTTGATTTTCTAAGCAATCAGGGTAGCTAAACAGAAAGGGATTTTCTCTTTCAAAATAATTTACTTTTGTTTATGTCTGCTTCCCCACAGGGTCAAGTTGTTGTGCCGTATCTCGCCCTGAGGAAGGCAACTCTAATTATGTCATGGAACTATTGGCCAGACAGGTGGCACGCTTGCCAAAACGTGGTTTAATGATGTCAATCTAAACCTACTGTTCACAGCACTAATTTTTCTTTTTTTTTTTGACATGCACACGTAGGCAGACCTGTCAAAAAATCATTAGGACATAGAATAATTCCAATTCTGCCAAATCTTTGGAAATAATTTATGCAGTTGCTAAATACAAGCCATAAACACGAATGTTGACTGAGGTTAGGTCACCATTCAGCATTGATATGATATGATATGATAAGGCATTTGTAACGCGCCTATACAGAAGTGTTTCAAGGCGCGACTAGGCAGGGGGGGAAACAAGGGGAGACAGACAACGATCTTACTAGGCCAGGTGTCATTCAGATCGCGCAAGTGCAAGGGTAGAGGGGAAGGGAAAAGTGCATGGGGGAAAGGGAGAGGGGAAAGTGCAGTACAGGGTTATTAGCATACAGCATACAGGATAAATAACAAGGGCCAGCTGGTGGCAAGTGCAAGGTAATTGCAGACAAGTGCTGGGAAGGGGGGCTGTATGGATACAGACACAGTCCCGTAGTGCAGGGGTTGCCGTGGAGGCAGTGCAGGGGAGAGTGGCTGGGTCGAGACTAGTGAATGGCCCAGTTGCAGATTCAGTGCAGTTTCAGTAGTATTAGCAGGGGAGAGGGGGAGAGAAAGCGGAGGCAAAGAGGAAGGTTTTGAGGTGCTTCCGGAACCGGAGGTGGTTCTCCTCAAGTTTCAGGGAGGCAGGAAGGCTGTTCCAGAGGGAGGCCCCTGCATTGGAAAGAGATCTGCCCCCAACTCGTTGTTTGGAGAAGCGGCTGACCCTGAGGGAGTTGGAGGCGGATGAGCGAAGAGCTCGAGAAGGAAGATATTTAGGAAGAGAGAGTTGAAGGTATTTTGGCCCAAGGCCCCAGACGGCCTTGTGGACAATGCAGAGGGTTTTGAACTTGATCCTCGCAGTCACTGGGAGCCAGTGTAGTGATTTCAGTCCTGGAGAGATACGGTCCCTGGGCTTGAGGCCAAGGACAAGTCTTGCAGTCCTGTTCTGGATGAGTTGCAAAGGGCGGAGAGTAGAGGCGGGCAGATTTAGATAGAGGCTGTTACAGTAGTCCAGCTTAGAGAGAACCAGGGCTCTAAAGACAGTGAGCTTCTGGGGGAAGGAGAGGAAAGGAAGGATACCTCTGAGGAGGTGTAGCTGGTAGTGTGACTTCTTAGATACGTCGGATATGTGAGGAGAGAAGGAGAGTGTGGAGTCGAAGATGACCCCAAGGTTTTTTGCCTTGCAGGTAGGAGCAGGAAGAGGGCCCAGAGAGGCCGGCCAGAGAGCAGCAGGGAAGGAGGGAGTTGGAGTGCCGATAAGTAGAATCTCAGTCTTACTGGCATTAAGGCAGAGGTCGTTGGCGGCACACCATTCCTGGATAGCAGAAAGACAGTCAGAGATGAGGGAAGGAGAAGAGGAGGCCGAGGGTAGCCTGAAAATGAGCTGGGTATCATCCGCATAGCACTGAAAGTAGGGGCAGAGAGCGGCGATGTGGTGGGCGAGAAGTGCCAGATACTGGTTGAACAGCCAGGGAGAGAGGTTAGATCCCAGGGGGAAACCACATTGGCAGTTTGATGTCCATTTTCCTTTAACATTTTCTTTTGGTTTATCCTGCTTAAAAGTTTGAAGTAAAACTTTTGTTGTTTTCTTGTTTTGTATCAAACCTAATATCATCAAATATATGTATTCACATGTTTAATTGTTCAAGTATTGTTTACGCAGTTATGTTTTTGTCAAATAAAACAAAATTATATTTTTCTATATAAAAATTTCTTTTTTTCACTGCTCTTTTCAAATATGAGACTACCCTGTTTGCTTTCAGAGTCTGCTACAGCCTTAAATTTGCGTGACACCTTTGTGGTGCACCTTGATGAATAAATCATTACTTGAATTAATTGTCAACTGAGTTTACAACAGTATGGACCCCATTGTTTGAGTATAGTAAAATAAGTGTGAAAACAAAGCATAAAAAGCGGTAAAATAAGTGTGAAAACAAGGCATAAAAAGCTTAAGCCAGTCTACGCCTATGTTACAACTACGTGGCATTTTAAACAACTTTTGACGGCAGAGTGTGAGATGGGAGGGGAACTTTGTCTACCTGTAAAGCATGTAGTTTTACATTTTTTACAAAACTGAGAGTAAAATAAATTGCAAATGGGGTCATGTTGGTTCCCGGCGTTAATTGTATGAAGGGAACCGTCTCCATTTTCTTTTTCTTTTACCATTTTGCATAAATGTCTGCACATCGTATTCCATGCTGGCGTTAATACCCCCACATTTATATGGCGGAGCAGGATATGTAGGCTGGCAGGTTATGTCCTCCCCACTCCGCAAGTCCCCCATACAAATGTACCAAAATAAGGCACATGGGAAAGAATTGCAGTAATCACACTTACCTCTTTTTTCTTTCGATCTGCTTCACTTGGAACATGAGCCTCAACAAGTGATTTTGCCAGTTTACTTTTTCTTTTTGCACAAATTGCATGCAGGGCTCCTAACAGTCCTCAAGTGCTAGCGTTGGCAGACCCCTTGAAAGCAATTAAAAAAAATAATTGAGCCCTATGAAGGTTTCACAATGTTGAGTTTCATGAACTCAACTTCAGAAATCTGCCCTTTTTTTCCTACCCTGTTTTGGTTTCCTTTACCCCTACCTCCACCACGCTATGCCGACTAACGTCTCTGTTTTGGTAGGTTTTCATAATTATTTCAAAATAGAATTTTCCAGTAAAAATTGCATATACTGCAGCCTGCTCAACGTT
The DNA here is from genome assembly GCF_040938575.1 of Ambystoma mexicanum. NCBI lineage: Eukaryota > Metazoa > Chordata > Amphibia > Caudata > Ambystomatidae > Ambystoma > Ambystoma mexicanum. The sequence continues at coordinate 314,833,878 of NC_090921.1, read as the reverse complement.
AGATCCATGGCAAAACACTCAATAGAAATCCGCAACCTCCTAAGCGAGGGAGGCACAGGCACACTCTTTCTCACACAACCATGGCCACCTGACAACTACATATCCATTGTGCACAAAGACATACCGGACAACTTCAAATGAATACACGTCAACATAGAAAACCAAAGAGGAGGCGTAATCGTAATGGTACACAAAGAACACATCTGCGACATGCCACTCCCCTCAAACGACAGAAACTAGCAGTCTCTGTTGCCATACTATCAAACTACAATGTCAACCTGGTCATACTGGGAAACGTCGCCATCTGGTTTGAAAAAGAAAACAAAACCTCAGTGAACTCACTCTGCACACGTCTGGAAACACTCGACTTCAAGCAAATAGTAAACAGATTCCACACACAACGCCGAACACACTTTCGACGCAATCTTCTGCAGAGAAGGACTTTGCGAATCCGCACGCCAACACCGATGGTATGGAGCTACCACTACCTGATACTATTCCACATCAAACTCCAAAACTGCTTACCAGCTGGAAAGGCAATACTACACGCCACCAGGAAAAGAAACTGAAAGAGTCTAGACCTGGAGTCCTTAACAGATCTAATAGAATTAACCCAACCTAACACCACAGAGCTTAACGAATCGACAACAGACTTAGCAGAAAACATACTCAGCATCTGGATCATTGAGGTCTTAGACCATCGAGCACCAGCAAAACCTTTCAAAGCCACACCAAAAAACCTTGCTGCAAGATAGTTAACAGAAGAGCTAAAAGAAAAAAAAACATAAAATGGTAAACATATGGAGAGAACACTACAACAAACAGGACAAAATAAAATACGAAAGACAACTCAGATTATACAAATCAACCGTGCTCAAAGCAAAAGATAAATATTACACTACAAGTATAGAATTGGAAACCAACCCAGAGAAAGAACTCTTCAGAATCATCAAAGAGACAAAAAAAACGTAATCTTTCAACAAAGTCATCAACCCAACACAACCACTATGTGACATCATCACCACTTCAGATCAAAAATAGAAACAATCCAGCAGACCATCAACACAAACCACACATCCGGGCATCGAGAGGCACGGAAACTGCTCTCCTGAACACACGTGAAACCATGCTTGCAAATCTTGACTCCAACTATCCTGCTGTTCTCATTTTCCTCTATCACTCCTTTGCCTTTGACACGGTCAACCATTCCATCCTCATAAAACGACTCCAACACAACCCTCTCTACCTGTGGCATTCCCCAGGGCTCTAACCTACGGCCATGGATCTTCAATATCTATCTAGCCCATCTTGCTCACCTGATCTCCTCTTTCTCTCCTCATTTCCAGGGTTATGCCGATGACACACAGCTTTCTTTCAAATGTCCCTCTAATTCCCGCTCTTCCTCCTCTCTCATCCCCGACTGTCCACCATTCAGGCATGGTGTGCAGCAAATGATCTCTGTCTCAATGCCAGTAGATGGAGATCCTCCGCTTCAGGAAACCTGCGCCCTCTTTTACTCCTACCCTCTGGCCACCATGTTTGGGCCGTCTACCCCCACCATCTTGCGAAGCCAAAAACCTTGGGGTCATCTTCGACTCCTTCACCCCTCACATCATGGACCTTACCAAGAAGTTCCACTTCCAACTCCACCTCCTCAGCGGCATTCTTCACTTTCTCACCTCTCCCCAGAATCTCAATGGGACTCATTACAAGGTCGGCGGTAACCCGCCTGCCCTACTGGTGGGTTGCCGCTGACCTCGTAACACCGTTCCGTAGCCTGAGATCCTGGTGCCACCTGGACATTACAAGTCCCGGCAGCCTGGGATGTCCGGCTGTGGAATCTGTAAGTCCTCATTCCCGAGGAGTCCGAAAGAACTCCACGGGAATGGGGACAGGGAAGCCCTGGCACTGTTGCTAATGGTGCCAGTGCTTTCGTGAGAAACAAGCACTGGCCCCTACAGGCATTCTCACTGTCTGGCGGTCCAGAAAGGGTGCCTGTGCGTTACTACACACCCTTATTTCCAGATCACCAGACTTGCAATGAGGCCTAAGGTCTCCAGAAATCTGGTGTCTTCATGCTGAATTACTGCAACAGCCTCTTTCTCATTCTCGCTCTTTCCTCCCTTCACCCCCTCCAGCTAATCCAGAATAGGGATGCAAGATTTATCCTTGGCCTCAAGCCCAGGTACTGTATCACTCCAGCCCTAAAATCCCTCCACTGGCTCCCGGTGCTTGCAAGGATCAAATTCAAGACCCTCTGCATCATCCACAAGCCCTTCTGGGTCCTGGGACCATGCTATCTCCAACTTTCCCGCCCTAAATACTCCCTTGCTCGAGCCCTTGCTCCTCTAATTCCAACTGACTGTCAAACGCTTCTCTGAGTAGAGAGTGGGGGCAGGTCTCTCTCTTCCACTGGTTCCTCCCTTGTTCCTCCCTTTCTCCCTTTGGAACAGCCTCCCTGGCCCTCCCAGACTTGAGCTGGACCTCCTTAAGGTCCGGAAACCGCTGAAAACTCTGCTCTTCTCTTCCGCTTTCCCTTCCCTGCTAATCACCCCGCTGCCGCTGTAACCGGGGCCTGATCCTCATGAATCTCACAGGATACCAGGCCCTTCCTCCCAGTCAGTACCAGCACTACCCACCAATACACTGCCCGGCTGGGCCTTCCTTGGTGACTCTGCATGCCACCCTTGAGAGTCACCTGTCCTATTACTTAACCTGAGGTTCTCCACCTTGGCTCCCCTTGGCACTTCCCACCCAGGCCCTCCTCTGGCACTTGTCCACTCCTCTGCTCCTCCTTCCATCCTTATTCCCTGCACTTCTCCTCAATGCACTTGCACATCCGAATGCCACAAGGCTAAGTAGGAACACTACTGTATATTACTGTTTTTGCCATTGTTAGTATTTTCCCTGTTCCACTCCCATTTAGCCTTGTGGCACTTTGAAACACAATTCTGTTGTATAAAGCACCTTACATATGCTCAATAAAATAAATAAATAAATAAAATACAACCATAACCACTGAAGCACAGACAACAGGGAAAACACCAACTACAGCAAGACTCTTTGAACCAATAACCAAAGATATTTTCCCCACACTCATCAAGGACACCAACCTCACAGGATCTCCACGTGACCAATGCCCTCTGGATATCTACAAGAAATCCTCAACCACAAAACCCCAGCGTCACACTTCCAGCACCTAATGAACCTGTCACTAATCACAGGAATATTACCAATCTCCTTCAAATCAGCTGATAAAAAAAGGAAACTGAAAGTGTAGAAGATCCAAGCAACTACAGACATATACAAAACCTGTCCTACCAAGCGAAGATCCTGGAAAATCATGCATACAAAATCCTACTTAAATGCTTTGAGACAAACGGAATACTGAACCAATCTCAAGTTGGCTTTAGTCCAATGAAAGGAACAGAATTGGCACTGCGATCAATGTGGGCCGACCTCAAAATAAATGCAGACAACGGTACACAATCCGCCCTTATACTGCTGGACATATCTGCGGCATTCGACACAATTTGCCACGCAACAACAATAAAAAGACTGATAGAATGTGGCTTACAAGATTCCACCCTAAGGTGGCTTACCTCCATCCTTACAAATCAAACCGAAAGAACCTACCTACCACCTTTCACCTCAAACACCCCCACTCTTCAACATCTACATGTCCCTCTTGATGAAAGTTTTTCGAACCCACGGACTGACCGTGTACAACTACGCAGACGAGACACATCTCATTGTGCAGATGATCACGACCCAGGAACAAAACACCAGCCTCAACTACTGTCTCACGAACATCTACAACTGGATGGCAACAAACAACCTCAAATTCAATCCGGCCAAAATGGAAATAATGGTGTCACCCCGAGAAGCAACACCACCATCCCACAACTGGACTTGCCGCCAGGCATGGGAACCCAACCAGAAACTTCTAATGTGGTAAATACCTAGGAATACTCATGGACAACGGACTATCACTGGAACCACAAGTTAACGCAATCACAAACAAGTGTTTCTACTTCATGAGACTGCTTCGGGGGCTGCTGCCATACCTCTCTTTTCCACAAAGAACCCTCAAAATCATATCTCTGATATTGATGGGATTCGATTATGCAAACAGTCTCTACATAGGAATGCCAGAAAGACTGCACAAAAAACTTCAACGCATCCAAAACACTGCAACTAGGATTCTCCTGAGATTAAACAGAAGAGACAACATCACTCCAGCTCTGAGAAGCCCACATTGTTTACCAGCAAAAAACGGATCAAATTCAAAGCCCTCTGCATTGCCCATAAATCATTACACAGACAAGCCGCTGAATTCCTACAGGCCAAGATCTGCCCCTACCAGCCACGAAGGGACCTAAGATGAAGTGACGACCTACAAATAGAGATAAAACAATAAGAAAAGAGGAAATTCGGAGGCACAGCATTCTTACATCTAATTGCTAATCTATGGAACACAATGCTCAGAGGTATTAGAACCACAGAAGACCACCTCACTTTTAGGTTTTGACTAAAAACATGGTTATTCAACGGCCAATGACAAGCACAAAGGGATAAGGGCAGTAAAGCATAGAGGACCAAAAGAAACAAACTAAGGGACGTGGTCACAGATAACAGCAGCAAAATAAAGGAAGACCAAAATACCCAACAGCTCATTATCCCCCCCTTCCCCAGTCATGCGCCACAGCTAGAGAGACTGGCGAAGAGTAACCTGCCACACAGCAGACAGATTCGAGGAAAGAAAACCCACGTGAAAAATGTATGTATTCAGGAAACACCAGCCAGGTAACGCATTAAACGGAAGCATTAGACTAAACATGTCTCACCCAGATAATTAGGGTAGCTCAGACACGCATGTCACAGGTTTCCCCCCTTCTCACCTGTCTATGTTGTTTGTTCGTGATCTTTGAAGAAGTCTTCTTTCGCACAGTTTGGGTCTTGTATAACCCTGTGCGGGAGTCCTCGGGTTCCAGCGTGTGGCTCGTGACCCGTCTCCAGGAAGCGTTCAGATATCCGGGAAGAAGTCCAGGAAATGGCGAGATGTGCACTCGGAAAGACGAGTGCGAAGGCAATCCAGGAATGCAAGGTGAGGACAAAAAGGTGAGGATGAAAGAGGAGGAAAACTCAGGGAACCGGGAACCAGAGGTAATCGCTGTACGAACTATGGCAGCACACGTCTAACTACTGCAAGCGGTAGCGTTGAGACGCGCAGGGCCGCGGGGGCATGTCTGCTTTGTAGGACGCAGAGCATACAACCCAGAGACTGTCAAACAGCGTTCCACGTTCAGCAGCAATGTTGGGAGTATTGCTGAGTTCAGTCCCATACAGGTCAGGGATCGCGAAGTCCAAAAGGGAAGCATACGGTGGTTATTGACAACATGCCTCTTCCGAAACCCAGTTCCTCCGGGTTTGCCCAGGTGTATAAGGTGGTACCTTCGGAGCAGTCTGGGGGCATTTATGTTTGAGACTGGTTCCTAGGTGCGTTCACTGGGAGGGTACCCTTTCCACTCAACCAGATACTGTAGCTGACCATGTCTGTACCTGGAGTCACATATTCTGGAAACTTTGTATTCTAACTGATCATTGACAATCACAGGGGTAGATCTTGGAGCAGTCCGGGAGGACTGGATGTATGGTTTCCACAGAGAAGTGTGAAAAACTGGGTGGATCCTCTTCCATGATTCTGGTAGTTTGAGTCGGAAGGCCACTGGGTTGATGATTTCCTTTATGGAAAAAGGGCCTTAGTACCGGGGAGCCAATTTATTTGGTCGTAAGTGTTGAGGCAGTAGTTTCGAGGATAGCCAGACCTTATCACCCACTGTGTAAGAAGGCCCTGGTCTTCCTTTGGAGTCCGCATAGTGCTTGGTGTTTGTTCAGGCCTTTTTGAGGTGTTCTTTTGCTTCTTTGTGTATGTTGATGAGGGTTTCAATCCAGGAGTCTACAGTGGGAACTGGGGTAGTATATGGGAGTATGGATGGTAGAACCGAAGGGTGGAATCCTTGGCTACAGAAAAAGGGGCTGGTTTTGACAGCCGAGTGATCTGAATTATTGTAGGCGAATTCAGCCACAGGTATTAAAAGTGACCAATCGTCCTGGACCTTGGTGGCGAAACAGCGAAGATATTGTTCCAGAATTTGGTTCACGCGTTCACTAGTTCCATTGGTCTGTGGCTGATAACCTGAGGATAGGGAATGTTGGATTCCTAGTATACTACATAAGTGTTTCTAGAACTGAGATATGTACTCGGGTCCTCTGTCAGATATGATCTTGGAGGGTAGTCCGTGAAGTCGGAATATGTGTTCCAGGAAGATTCTGGCAAGTTCAGAGGAGGGTGGTAGTTTATATAAAGGTGTAAAATGAGCCATGTGAGTGAATAAATCAATGGTAACCACGATAGTTGTGTATCCCCTGGAAGGTGGTAGATACACAATAAAGTCCGTAGCCATGAATTCCCAAGGTCTTGTTGGCAACGCTGGTTGGAGCAGGAGACCCGCCGGTTTCTTGTTATCATGCTTGTTTTGAGTGCAGACTGCACAGGTTTGGATGTAATGCTGGACATCATCCTTTATCTTCGGCCACCAAAACTGTCTTTGTATTAGACGGGAGGTGTTGGTGATGCCACGGTGTCCTGAATGAAGGGTATCATGACATAGGTTTGTGATCTTTTGTCGTAGTCTCTGCGTGGGGATGACCAGGCAATTGTCCTTGAACAAATATCCATCCTTCGTCTTGAGGTTCCATCGATTCTTCCCATTAAACTCCTTCCAGATCCCAGAGGACTGGGTTTGAATCCAAATGTCTTTTAGGAGACTGATTGCTTGGGCAACAAATATTGTGTGGGGAAACATCTTTGGGAAGGATCGCTCTTCAAGAATTTCGTAGTCAGGACGTCAGGATAAGGCGTCAGCTAGTATGTTGTGTGTTCCAGGAACATGATGGATTTGAAACTGGTACTGGGCAAAGAAGAAGGCCCAACGGGCTTGACGACTGCTCCTACATTCCAGGGATTGCGGGACTTGAAGATTCCAATGGTCCATGCGGACCTGAACAGGATGTTTTGCTCCCAAGAGTAGATGACGCCAGTCTGTGAAGGCTTGACGGATGGCTAGTAGTTCCTTTTCCAAAACAGAATAGTGGGTTTCGCTAGGAGCCAAGGTGCGAGAAAGATAGGCGATGGGGTGTTCTAGCTTGTCATCAAATTCCTGTTTTAGGACTGCCCCGATGGCGTAGTTAGAGGCATCAGTTTCCACTAGGAAGGGTCGATCAATATCAAGTTCAGCCAAGATGGGGGCTTGTGAGAACTCCGACTTTAACCGTTGAAACGCCTCATCTTGGAGTGCTGTCCAGTGAAAGGGTGTATCTTTCTTCAACAATGTAATGATCGGATGTACTATCTCCGAAAAAGAAGGTATGAATTTCCAGTAGAAGTTAGCAAGCCCCAGGAAGGATTGCATCTTTTTTACAGTAGTTGGAACAGGCCAGGATAGAATGGAGTCTACTTTCGAGCGATCCATTTCAATTCCTTCTGGGCTAAGGACGAATCCGAGATAGTGAACAGTAGATATGTGAAAAAGACATTTTTCGGGTTTAGCCAGGAGCTTATGTTCACGTAGACGCTGTAAAACTGCTTTCACATGTTCTTCATGCTTCAGCTGGTCCTTGGAGTATACCAGTATGTCGTCCAGGTATACTATGACGAAGAGGAACAGCATATCGGAGAACACCCGGTCCATAAAACGTTGGAAGACCGCTGGGGCATTGGCAAGTCCGAAGGGCATAACCAAGTATTCAAAATGACCAAGGGTGTTCTAAAGGCTGTTTTCCATTCGTCACCTTTCTTTATATGGATCAGATGGTAGGCACCTCTGAGATCTAACTTCGTGAACACTACAGCTCCTCTTACCGCTTCCAGGATATCCGAGATCAAGGGCAATGGGTAGCGGTCCTTGAGGGTGCATTGATTAAGACCACAATAATCAAGGGTAGACCTAATCTCCTTGGTATCTTTCTTGGGGACAAAAAACAACAAAGCTCCCGCCGGGGATTGGGATGGTTGTATAGTACCATTTTCCAGGTTGGTATTCAGATATTCTCGGAGGGATCTTTTCTCAGGTTCTGATAGAATGAACTTTCTTCCAAAAGGAATCACTGCAGAGGGTTCAGTATCAATAGCGCAGTCTTCAGGTCTGTGAGGGGGAAGGGCCTGAACTATGGCAGTTGAGAACACATCAGTGTAATCCTGATGGGCCCTGGGAACCTGGATGATATTCGAGACAATGAATGGACCTTTCTGGTTCGTTTGTGTATCTTCAGAGGACCTTGACGAGGAATCTAGGGATAAACAGTGGGACATACAATGTTCTGAACCAAGAAACAAGGATCCTGCTGCCCAGTTGATGAAGGGGTTATGCTTCTGTAACCAGGGCATATCCAGTACCATTGGGTAATGGGCAGACATTAAGATTCGAATTTGATCCTCTCTTGATGGTGGTTTATAGAAAGCAGGATCTCTTTGGTTTGAAGGGTTCTGGGCTCTGAAGAGAGAGGTCTTCCATCAATGGCCTCTACAGGTTGCATGATGTCTCGTGTTTCATATGGGATGTTATGGGTAGTGACCCAATCATGATCTATGAATATCCCAATGGCCCCACAATCCACTAATGCCAGAATGGGATAAGATTCTTTCTTGTAAGGCGATAGAAAGGCCTGCAGAATCACAAGATTGTTTTGTCCAGCAGAGTTCAAGGATGGAATAGATGTGGAGCAAACATCTCTCTACCTAAGCTGTGCTCCATCTAAGATCGGGAGCTGGCATTTCCCGAACGCCGTGGAGGGGCTATGGGACATTCTCTCACAAGATGTTTATCCGAGGCACAGTACATGCACAGACCAGTGTGAATCCGTCTCATCCTTTCTTGCGGAGTTATGGGTCCGCGGAAGGATCCTAGTTGCATGGGTTCTGGGTCCGTGGTCGGGAAAGAAGCAGGCTCTGGTCTAGAGGACGGTTCTGTGGATGTCTTTTGGTAGGGCATTTTAGTCTTCTTCTTTTCCACCTTTCTTTCCTGGATACGAAAGTCTATTTGTAAGGAGAGATCCATAAGAGCATGGAAGGAACCTGGGCCAGCTACCCTGGCTAGCTTGTCTTTTATCTCTTCATTCAACACTCTTCGAAAGAGGGTGAAACATGCCTCAGAGGACCAATCTGCTTCTTTGGCAAGTTATTTAAAGTGTGTTACATAGGTAAGCATATCCTGGGATCCTTGTTGGAAGTCCAATAAGCATTCTTGGGCACTATAAACCTGTTCTGGGCGATCCGATCAAACATGGTCTTTAGCGCCCACACAAAACCATCATAGTCATCCAGGAGGGCATCACCTGAATTAACTAAGGGAGTTGCCTAAGTTAATGCATTCCCTAAAAGATGTGAAATCATAAAGACCACTTTTGCCCTGGAGGTGGAGAAGTAGTAGGGCTTAAAGGTAAAGTCTACTAAACACGAATCGAGGAAGCCACGAGGTTCTTTGATGAGCCATCATATTTATCCACCACTCCGCCCAGTAACACACTCTCCTTGGTCACGGAGTCACGTGACAGGACTAGTTGTTTCAATGCAGCATTTTCGACCTTAAGATTTTGAACTTCTGTTGTTAATTCCTGCATGCCGCACATGAGGTCTTGAACTGCAGCCTCCATTTCCGTAACTGTATCAGTTTGTTGGCGTCTCAATCTGTCACAGGTTTCCCCCCTTCTCACCTGTCTGTGTTGTTTGTTCGTGATCTTCGAAGAAGTCTTCTTTCGCACAGTTCGGATCTTGTATAACCCTGTGCGGGAGTCCTCGGTTTCCAGCGTGCGGCTCGTGACTTGTCTCCAGGAAGCGTTCAAATATGCGGGAAGACGTCCAGGAAGGGGCGAGGTGCGCAGTCAGAAAGACAAGTGCAAAGGCAATCCAGGAATGCAAGGTGAGGACAAAAAGGGGAGGATGAAAGAGGAGGAAAACTCAGGGGACCGGGAACCAGGAATCAGAGGTAATCACTGTACAAACTACGGCAGCACACGTCTGACTACTGCAAGCGGTAGCGTTGAGATGCGCAGGGCTACGGGGGCGTGTCTGCTTTGTAGGACGCAGAGCGTACAACGCAGAGACTGGCAAACAGCGTTCCACGTTCAGCGGCCATGTTGGGAGTACTGCTGAGTTCAGTCCCCTACGGGTCAGGGACCACGAAGTCCAGAAGGGACGCATACGGTGGTTCATGACAGCACATCTCTTCCACAAAATCTACTGAAACAGTCGTGCGTCCATTTTAGCAGCCGATCTCACAACAGACCTAAGAAAAACTAGGACAACAGATCCCAGGCAAGTAACTAGTACGATACTAAGGGCAAACCACTAATTGCATTCAAAGGAACCATGGGGGAAGCTAACCGCTATGCATGGAGAGGAGGCGGGGCTGACCAAAGGACCACAACCAGGAGTGTTGGAGGCTACCACTGAGCGGCAACCGGATTCGCGATGAAGATGTATTTCTGAAGCGCTGGCGCGAAAAACCAATGTACTAATCAATCCACCCCACTCCTGCTCCTCCAACATAACCCACGCCACTATACATGACTATGGGCTAGCCACCATGCACATATGTTAATGTTTATGTTTATTTAGTTTATACAGCGCTTTAATACAAAGCGCTTTACAATATAACAACAAGGTACAATAAAGGAAGAAGCAAGTTAACAATCATGAGACAAACCATCGATTCAAAATGTAGAATAGTTTCCTTGGAAAGTGGAGGTGAGGGATCAGAGAGCCTGATGGGGCTCGGGCCGGCTCAGGTCAAATCTTGGGCTCTGGCCTGACCCTCCTCTCGGGTCAGTGCCTGCCCAAAGCAGGGGCCGGCCTCGAGCCCTGCCGGCTGCCCGCCCCTACCTCAGGAATAAAATGTGTAAAAAATAAAATGTGCTCCACTTGTTTTCGGGTACTGTTCCGCCCCAGGCACTCCTTGATTGGGTGGGACAGGAGAGAATTGCTTTCCGGTGCAAACGTGCAGCCGCTGGCGCCAAATCAAAGGTAAGTGAGCACAAACAGTTGGTAGACATTGATTGACTACCAACTCTTTGTGCTTCTCTGGAGCTTTTCCTCTTTCCATGTGTCTCCCCAAACCCCAAAATGCCAATGACCCAGTCACTGGACCCTCCCCAAACATTGTTGTACCTACACCCGAGTCCCTTTCCTTACCCCAGCACACTTTATCCCCTTTCCTTGTCCTGTCTAGTCCCTTTCTTGCTCCAGTCTAGTTTAGCCCTTTTTCTTGCCCCCAGTCTCATTTCAACCCCTTTTGTTGCCCATATTTACCCCTTTTCTAGCCTCAGTCCCTTGTAGCGGCTTTAGCCACTTTTCCTGCTCTTAAACCATTTTAGGACCTCTTTTCTTCCCCCTTTAGCCCTTTTTCTTACCCCCTTTAGGTCCTAACCCATTTAGCCCCTTTTCTTGACCCCTTTAGCCAAGTGTCATGCCCCGACCATTTTTGCAACTATTCTTGCCCCAGTCCCATTAAACACATTTCTTGCCCTTTTTTCGCCCAGTTCCTTTTATCCCATTGTATGCCCCTTTTACACCCTTTTGTTGCCCTGGCCCCTTTCTTGCCCCTTTTCTTTCCCCCGACACAGGCCCCTCCCCCGTTTTGCCAGACCTTTCCCCAGCTCGACTTGTGTTTGGCCCTAAGAGCTTGGCCAGATCCTGTAGTGGTTTGGCCCTGCCCCCTGAACTCCCAGGCTCTCCCAGGTCTATCTTTTGGCAGGTTGGTGGGGCAAGCCCCATCAGAGACATCTTTACTTTACAGAAAATGACCCCTCGGTAGCTTCATTGACTTCTGAACCGACTTCAGCAGTGATCGCTGGGTACGGAGGGCTGGGTAGTGTAGAAAAGTACATAAGCGGTGGAGAAGAGCGTCAGTCCACTTGTTGTGCGGATGCTGTGGTGTTGTTTAATAACTCCACGGCAACCAGATCAGGCAAGACTTTCGAAGCTTCCTTCGCGCCTCGTTCGCGCCCTTGTGGCTTCTGGAAAATCTTGTCTCCCTTTGACGAAAGTCTCACGCGTTCTCTGCGCTCAATTTTCAGTTATTTCTAGGGCTCTCGTAGCTTCCCCTACCCGTAACGTTTTAACTGAATGGAATGTTTGAATGCAGGAGGGGGAGGGCGCAGCAAGATTTATGTCTGCTTGGCTAATGGCTACATTTCGTTTGAGGCTGACTTGGTCTTATCTACCTGGATTTAACCCCCACCCACTGCTTGCTCTAGGGATGGGACAGCCTAGCCTCTTGAAATCACCCCCACCAGATCTGCTTCATTACAATAGAAGTCTTACAAGGGTGGGGGCTTACTGGGAGGTCATAAAACAGGTTTCGCGTGCTTTGGGGAATGCCTGGAGGCGCCGCGCCGTGTCTCGGCAAGCTCGCGCATGTTTGCTTGTGAAAGGGGCTGCTGATCTGTCTCCACGTAGGAATTCAGACTTCGTCAACCACTGAACCGTGGAAAGAGAAGGGCTTCAACATGTCAGGATGCTAATGTGGTTAAAATCGCACACTAACACTGACACATCATACAGAACCAAGGACACTGAATCTAGGAAAACAAACACACGTTATTTCGCTAAGACCATAGGGATAGCGACTCTGCTGTCTGTACGACAGGAAGATAACTAGTTATTAGTATTGTTTTTATAATTGGTAGGGTATTTATTGAGCGCAGACCAACCTTCAACCTTAGGGTGAAGAACACGGGGATGGGGGCAGTAAGCAAGGCAATTCACCCGACCTCCTGAGGAGATTTGTGCTCTTGTTGAGGCGAGGTCATCTGCCTACACTTTCAATGCGAGACCCTCAAATGGGTCTTCCCCGCAGAGCGCAGAGTCTGCCGGGTAAGCAAGGGAAGATTCTGGAGACTAATAGACATGTCTTCACAGCTTTTATACCGAGAGTTCTCGCTGTACCGTTTACACTCAAGTAGTACGGCCATCAAACTCGCCCTGTGTAGGATTTGGAAATGGCTTGGAAATTAAGGTTAGGTGTCAAGAGTTCCAATTTATGAGTGTGTATATTTGCTTTTAATAGATTGCTAGTACACGATTTGCTGCATTATGTAATTTTGTTTTAATCTGAAAAGGCACTTTGGACTCTGTGCAACACCCACCTGGACGCTGCCAGACCCGGACACCTAGCACAACACTGCGAGCTAGAGACGCTCTTGTTGTGCTCGTACTCGCTTCCTGGAGGAGGCAGGTCCTCTTGTGGTCACGTGTCTGGTCACGTGACTTCGCCCGTGCTTTTTACCGGACTGCAGCCACCCTTGCGGCATTAAGCCCGACAGGGGTAAAGGCCAACGGCTGTTGTACAGGCACTGGTGGCTCAGCTGGAAGTGAGACTGCAGAGGTATCCCCTCTTTGATCACTTCCAGACACTTCCTTAATCTTACAAGTATTGATTGATTGTGTTCAAACAGCACTTTGCACTTCGTAATTTATTATGGCTGCCCGAAAATTCACATTGAAAACCGGTATGCCTGGAAACATGGTGAGTCAAGAGACCGCGGTATCCGGTTCTTTTTTAAAACAGTCAACTTTACAGTTTGTCAGCTCTACTGGTAATAAGCATCAACGCTCAAAATCACTCTCATCTGGGGTCGGTGGTCATCGGGTGCATGAAACCCTTCCTAGTGAGACAATGATTGCTGTGTCACAAGGGGTACCAAGGGTTCCCCCGTTTTCACTTATTTGTGGGGCACAAGAATTACCATCTGTAGTAGCAGATGATGCTTCTAAAGTTCCTGTCTGTAACATCCCAGTTCAACCAGAAGTTCCTCTATCTATCTCAGGTGTGGAGTCAAGACATAGCAATCCCGAAGGTTGCTCAAATAAACATTCCATTACAGAAGTCACCGACACAACTTTAGAAGCCGCTTGTCTGGCAGGCGAATAACATGCTGATGTCCATCAGAATGTACCCATCCTTGAGTTGGCCAAATCATCCATTGACATAAATAATTGTAGCACTTCACAAGGTACACCTAACTCAGCAGCTTATACGAAGCCTGTGTTGTGCTCAGTGGCTGCACAAGTGCAAATTTGTCATGCCCATGAGCAACTGTGTATTATGGGGGAAATTGATGAAGAAGCCTTAGAGTTTATGAACATGTCTAATAACTCATCGTGTCCTACATCCGATGTATTATATATATATATGTTCGAATACAGGGGATTTAATACAATTACAAGAAGACCTGTAACATAACACTACCGTTATACCTGCAAAAAATTCGCCTTCTCACCAATCTACATCCAGTAACTCTCCAGCCTCAGTCATTTTGAACAAATCCCTAATTGACATTGTAAACGAATCACTATCTTTTATAGCGCCGACTCCTCATCGCACAAGATTTCGGGAAGTCGACAAGACATCAGAATTTTTTATTGAAAGGGCTCAGGACAAGCGTTTTTCATTTCCGGAGGCCCCTGCACTGAACAATACCCTGAGTGCAATGAACACTGCCTTACTAACCATTGCTAAATTGTACGAGGCGTTAGATAACAAGGTCACCCGTCAATCATTACTTATAGAGCAATTTTTTAATAAGGATCTGGTTGGTGAAAATAATAACTCCACACCGAATGTCCCAATAAATCCTAGTAACTTAATGATAGTAGACTGTGTAACTCAGATTCAAGAGACTAGGTGTCCATAAATCGCGCAAATATTAGTGGTTGAAAAAGATAAATCCATCGTCTTGGAAGGTACCAGTAATGCATGTCATCTCTTACCTGCACAGATTAATAGTGATGATGCCATACAATCATCAAGTAAAAGTATCCTAACATTGGATCCTAAATTGCCTCATAAAGACTCTGCAAATATTTTTGAAGTATTTGCGCCAGTTGTCACCAATCCCTTATCCAAATCCACTACTTCTCGTCGTTCAAGAAAGGATTGGAAAAAAATGAAAAAGTGTGTGCAAAAAACACACTCTTTTGTAAGTGTAAGTGAGACTTTCCGAAAATGTGTTAAAATTCCATCCCGACCAGAAAAACCTGTACCATCTTCTGTTTCTGAGGTTCAAACCAATGTGACTCCAGTGGCTATACCTTATCAGCCACTTGAGGACCTTATAACCTTAGCAAATCAAGCTTTTACTACCATGCCACCACTTATGTTTCAAAATAAATCTGGACCTGTTCTGCATTTGCCTTCTGAATCAAGAGTTCCAATAACCAACATCCAATCAACACCAGCAGTCAATGTATTAAATACCAGTGCACAGGTTGATTCAGTTATTGCACAACTAAGAGAAGAAGTAAGAGCTTCAATTAAGGCCTATACTGCGCACTCTACCTTGACTTCACATGTGACTCTGCCTCCTTGTGGAGATCAAACACAGGACATGATGAATCCAACTGTACGGTCATCTATGAGTCACAGTGATCAACTCCCCATTTTAAACCCTACTGTTCCACACTTATCCAATCGCTCACATCTAGGTAATGTGCAGCCTAATGAAGCTATTTTTGGGAAACTTACACCGATGCAAGTAGCTTCTGAATCAAATGATATTCCAAGTAATGATCTGTATATTGAATCTGGTCATCAATTTCCAATCTTAAACCAAGAACTAGGGAAATATATTAAAGCCTCCATTGAATCATGCTTTGCAGAATTAAAGTCCACTAGTCAGGACTATAAACTATCAACTGCAACCCTTATCCCGGAAACAAATATGTTGCAACAAAATTCAAAATTATTAAATAAACAGATGCCTCATGCTCTGACCTAACCCATGGCCTGTGACACAAGTATGCAAAAGTCAATTGTGAGTCCACAAAATTTGGGTTCTAATGTCAAATTGCAATTATACTGTTTGATTATGAAATGTCGTGCTGCACCTTTTTCAGTGTACATACTTAATAGATCAAGTATATTGAACATTTGTGCTGATATCGTGATTCTTAAAGACCTGTCCACTAACGACATAGAATTCATTGAGTTTGTCAATCAAGATGACTTGTTGGATTTGAAGATATATGTGCGCTCAGGTCTAGTGTTTAACACGTTGTGGCAAGCGCGAATGTTATTATTTGATTTGGGATTCATCCTGTCACAAGACATTAAACCAGTAACAGAAAAAGTGGACAAACTCAAAGTTCCAACGTATCAATCCAAGCAACAATACATTTCTCAAAGTTTAAGCTCTTATCATGCCCCAATAGTTATGGGGCCCCAAGAGTATGTGAAGCAATCATAACTATCTCTTGGGGAAGACGTTGTTTCCCTGCTGTGCTGGAATACCAGAGGTCACAATCATTTTATAAATTCAACCACAAATGATTTGTATCAATATGATATCATAGCCTTACAAGAGACATGGCTTGTGCATCGCATACAATTGTCTCTTCATTTGCGGTGAAAAAATTGATGGGACGGCCCTCTGGTGGCTTGATGATAGCAGTTAAGCATAATAGTGGCTTTAAAGTGCTCCAGTATCCCTCCTTATCCCCGTATTTTCAAGTGGTGAAACTAACTCAGGGTATGGCGAGTCTAGCCATTATTAATATTAATTGGAGTAGACAGAATATGACGGATGAGCTGTTTTTCATGCACTTGACCCAACATTTAGATAAATGAATTGCAGATACGAGTATCATGTGCTCTATTATTCTCGGTGACCTAAACTTACATATTTTACCAACGGTCAATAGTAGGTTTGGGACCGATGAGCAAAAGTGGTGCTCGATAATGAAAGAAAGGGGGTATGTGATGGTGAATAACACTGTACCCGGTGATGTCCCGGCCAGGGTAACTTGGTCTTCCTGCTCTAGACAGGCAGTTCTAGACTATATCTATATAAACAAGAAATGCTTATCTCAGGTGCAGTCTATGAATGTGATTTCCTCGCTAGTGAGCGATCATAAAAAACTTGTTATGTATTTTGATTTTGTAGTGGGGCCTCATTTGTTAGTTCAAAATAGATACCCATAATCTCTCAAGGTGAATAACAGCGGACCTCGTTTGTGTTGGGATTTAATGACGTTGAATCAACTTAAGCGGGATTTGATCGACTCCTATAGCCCTATATCTTCTAAAGATTCGCAATGCTATGTCACTATGATGCAAAATTTCAGGCAACTAAAGATGCCGGATTCTAGCATCAGACATAAGCTCACACATAGTTATGATGCTGAAATACAACAAAAAAAAGCAAAACTAAGACACGCCACACGTAACATAAGAGATGACCCAGCTGTCAACAGATCGGCAACTAAGAGGCTTTTGAAAGCCAGATATAGACACTGGCTGAAAGGTCATAAGTGTTTGCGATTCCAAGAAGATGGAGAGAATATGCTAAGGCAATTGCTCACTAAATCCACCAGTGGCATATGGAACTGCCTACATACAGCTACTCATAGGCCACAGTCTGCCATCCTCACTTCTGCCCTCCCAAGTGACAAATGGTCTGAACACTTTTACAGCATATATCGTTCTCCATTCCCAGATATCCCACGGGAGTTTCAGAATATAATATCACCTTATGCTTTCAGAATAGACCAGGTAGATATTTTAATCTGCATTAAAAATCTTAGTCGATCTAGAGCGGTTGGCCCTGATGGCCTTCATAATGGCATGCTCAAAGATCACCCTGTTGAGTGGGCTTCTATTCCTCATGAAATGTTTCAACATATTTTTCAGGCTGGAGAAATCCCTAAATCATGGAAGCGCTCCATCATTTTGCCAATGGGACCCATCAGCTTATCGCACTATCGCCCTTTTGGACTGTCCAGGCAAAATCTTTGCCCGACTTATTCTAAAGCAGCTCAATTTTTGGCTTGTCTCAAGTGAGTCTCGTGATCCATTTCAAACAGGGTTTCTACCTGGTTTAGGCACCGCCATTAATGTCATCACCCTAAATTGCATCATTCAACAAGCGCGTCATCGAGGTCAAGTATTATACATGGCTTTTGTTGACTTTCGCATGGCATTTGATGCAATTCCTAGAGAGCTAATATATAAAAAAACGTATGGACAGAGGCTGTCCTTGGTTTATCTTGAAATGGGTTATCCAGTGACACACGGGCACCTCCATCCAGGTCAGATTAAATAATGAAGGTTTATTGTCGGAACCAATAGAGACTGCACAAAGCTTTAAACAGGGCTGTATTTTGGCTTCAACAATATTTAATTTTTTTATTTCTGATGTTAGACAAGTTTTTGCTTCACTTGTCACAGACTCCCCGAAACTTAATGACATCCAAGTTAGACATTTGCTGTACGCCGATGATATGGTTTTATTATCAAAGAATGTGAATGGCCTTCGTGTCTTATTGAAAGCTTTGGATCGCTACACTATGGAAAATTGTATAACTGTCAACATAGCGAAAACCAAGGTTATCCAATTCGGCACAAGGAAACAAAAATGTATTAATCATCAATGGCCCCCACAATGCACAACTTTGGAAACCGTACCATCCTATATATACTTAGGCACTTTTGTTACAAACAACATGAATCTTAATGCTTATGATCAGCATGCAAAACAAAAGGTCACGACAGCCGTCTCACAGGCACGACTAATTAAAGCCAAATACTGTAAGTTCTCTTTGGTTCCGATAATTGTTTATTATAAACAAAAGTTTATTCCAGTGATAACTTATGGAGTTGAAGCCTCACTGAAAAAAACCTACATGTACTGGACTGCCATAGAAGGAGGCTACTGGAAACGAGTTTTACCCATACCACCTTCTTATCCTATGTGTATCGTGAGACACGAGATGGGTTTAGTGTCCTTATATGCCATTTGTAAATGGAAAATTTGTTCACTTTATAGAAAATGCCTTATGGCAGGCAATAAATCCGGTTTGATTAAAGTCATTGCTAAATATCTCCTATAGTCAATGGATGAATTTCCTTTTAGGTGGAGGCAAAAAGCGCAGGAGATCATTAGTGAAGCCGGGTTTACAGTGACACTATTGATGGACAACCCAAATAGAGCAAGATTACGCCTATGGGAGTACGACTGGATACAGACACGACGCGCTTGCACCCATTATCAGGTTTTCTCGTATACCCCATTCAACTTGAAACGATATGGTGCAGTTGAAAGCTATCTAGCCCTGTTTCCTAGCCCACGATTGCGTGATGATTTCCTTCGTTTTCGATTGAATCTTTGGCCCACAAACGACTTATTATTTAAATGGAAATTGTTATCTGAGAATGAGCGCCTATGTCGGTTCTGTAAGATCTCTCCAGAAAATTTGAAACACTTGTGCTCAGTCTGCCCTGCGTTACTCACGCAAAGAATTAAGCATATGAAACCTTTGTTGATAGATCACATAATACTTACTAGTGACAGGTTGTGGGAACTGCTATTTCATACCAATAACCAGCCATTGAGATTTGCAATTGGGAACTTCTTATACAGTTTGAAATTGACAGACAAAAGATTGACCCAGAGTAAATTATGATTGTATGTACTAACTTCCTGTGATTACCATCTGAATAAGGCTGTATAGTCTGTTGTTTGCCATTGTAACTGGTGAAAGAAAGAAAGAAGAGATGCTGTTCTTGTTGCTTTATTTAGTGAATGTGTTGGAATAAGGTGACTTCGTAAGATTATTTTATAATTGTTTATATTGTATTAATGATTCTTTCTAATAATATCTAATTGATTTTGTTGGAAAAATCAAGTTTTCTTGATTAAAACAACTTTCTAAATAAAAAAAAAAAATGTAACTCAAAAGCCGCACAGGTGCATGACTTTAGGGTACTGCGCTTTGTTTATTAATTGATGTGGGTGAGTGACGTATTAATTGCGAGGCTTATGAATTGTGATATTATCATGTATTTCAATATGTCAAATCTATAATGTGAAAAGCTCTTTGAACTGCAACACATTAAATAAATAAATGAATTATAATTATGAGGGTGTTTATTGAGCGCGGCCCTACCGTCAATCATAGGGGGGGGAGGCTGTGAGGGTGGCAGTGAGGATAACAGTAAACTATAGGTGAAGTCAGCACTTCCCCAATCAGGTCACAGTACAGAAATACTATTTATTTATCTATTTATTCGTACTTTTTAAGCCCATGGGCATCGTGGCGCTGTTACATTGAAAACTGTGTATGAGTACAGATTGAACATTAGATTTAAAAAATTAAAAAAGAGACTTCGTTAGTCCCCAGACTCTTAGTGAGGGAACTGAGGTATAATTTGGGCATCGCCTACGTGTTGCTCTGAAAGCCAAGGCTTGCTTGGCATGGGAGTATGGATGTCATGCAGTGTGTGTTTCAGAGAGAGGTGAGGGCGGGCGAGGGCTGAGTCAAACCAGTGTTGTCATGTTACCGTAACTGGATATATGGACTTATTTATTTATGAAGCGCCATTCATAGTGCGAGCCACACCTGAGGGGAACCGCAGGGCATGAACAATGTGAAAATATAGGACAGCAGTTATTAGGTTCCAGGCACATGGCGAAGACTTGCCAAGTAGAACGCTGGCAGGGAGGGCCCACCACCTGTTATAGCATCCCTTTCATTGGCGAACAGGCATGAGTTTCCAGTAGAGGGACCATTCTTCCATGCAGCAGTCTTCCACGGGTGTTACATGTACCCCGAGACATGAACCTCCTTTCCCCCCAAACAGTCTGAATACACCTGGCACTGCATTCAAAGAGGATTCAAAGACCATTTACCTGATTGCAAAGTCCCAGTCTTAATGTACTTCGAATGCTGATTTCTTTTATGATAGGGTGTAAAGTCCTCAGGGCAGAGCAGATGGATCGATCAGGCAATTCAAGTGTGCAACTGATGTGTGTCTGTTGTCAGCGCTGGCTAAAAATACGCGGGGGGTCGGCGCCCATTTAAAAATGATGTCTGGGGGGGCGTTTGCCTTCAGCTGGGCATATGTCAGCAACACAAATGCATTAATACAGTATAGTTTTAAAGTTTTCAAAAGCAGAAAGGGCAGTGGAAAAACAAGACATACATGTGTTTTGGTTTCAGTTGGTGCAATGTTGCAGGGCACTCATATGATCACACTGTCAATACCTTGGGATTACGAAGGATTCTTCGAAAATGATCTGTTTGTATTCTCATGCTTTACAACACTCCTTCCTTGCTCGGTTAATAGTCTCCCGGAGCAATGTATCACTAATGTGGCTTCCATGGTGGATACGTGTATTTGCAAATCCACAACTTGTGCTTGAGCTTAATTGTGTCAAACCCCCTTATACAGCCATGCAAGAAGCATGACATGGAGATTATCAAGGACAAGCTGTATTGTCCTCAGCCAAATAGAACGAAGAAAGGCAGACAGCAGAGAAGCTGAAACCCTAAATCACCCTTTAAGCTTTCTTTTCCAGAGTCCCGGGTGCCACGCCCCTAAAGGTGTAGGACCCATTTCATGTCAAAGTCTTGAAAGGCCCAGACGCTGGACCTGTCTGCTGTCGATGACTTGTCTGCATGCATGCAGAGAAAGGTGTGGAAACCTGGGAGGTGCCTTCGTCTGCATATTTCACTGCTCATATGTGGACATTCCGGACGGGGTGATCGCCAAATTGTACGCGTGCACATTTCAGACATCAGCAACAGTGCCCAACCATGCCCTACCGACACAACGGATTGTGACGGGTTAGGCAGCTGCTAAAAAAGACAAACAGCCTCATCATGAGATGGGCTTCCGCCCTTAAATGTGGCTATAACGATATTACTGTCGCATTTAAGGTTTTGCCCAATCATGAGTTGGTCGGTAAATTGGGGTTCTACCTCCAGCCTTTTTTTTGCTGGAGGTAAAAATGTCCACTTACTGCCCGTTTTTGATGATATTACTGCCGGCGCAATTACCTCAGGCAGTAATAGCACAACCAGCCGTATTGGGTCCTATGGACTCAATGGGGAATGTGGATTTACCACTCCCCGCTATTCCGTATCCGGCGCAAATTGCGCTGCTCCGAGTTGCAGTAACACAAACTGCGTTGGGCGCAATTAGCATTTGGATACCGCCCATGTCATGACAGAGTCCACAGTGTGTGCAATCAAGCAGTTATAGGGAATCATGATGGTGGCTTGAGGATTTTCTGTGCCAGTACCGCACGTCGGCGAGAACACAGTTCTAGGCGTTCCCATGCAATGCAGGATATCCCTATATCCTCAGGTCAGCCTCTAATAAGGACCCAATTGGGAATGTGGATTTACCACTCCCCGCTATTCGATATCCGGCGCAAATTGCGCCGCTCCGAGTTGCAGTAACACAAATTGCGCTGGGTGGTATCCCAGCGCATTTAGCACTTGGGTACCGCCCATTTCATCATAGAGTCCACAATGCGTGCAATCAAGCAGTTATAGGGAATCATGATGCTGGCTTGAGGATTTTCTGTGCCAGTACCGCACGCCGGCGAGAACACAGTTCTATGCGTTCCCATGCAATGCAGGATATCCCTATGTCCTCAGGTCAGGCTCTAATAAAACAGGGGAAAGCTGTTTTTCTGTCTGTCTAATTCGTACTAAAGGTGTAAGAGTTCTTTATAGAATTTAATATGGGCAGGGGCCCTATAGATGTGTCTGTAGGATTGACCCTGGTCCGTGTACCATGGTTTCCTACACTTTTGCTTGCTACCACAGACAGGGTCTTCTGATCTGCTCTACACGCCCCTCTGCAAGAGACAGGGCATGTAGTAATGGCCCACTGCTTGGTTTATGATGTAAAAATGCTTTTAAGTCTCTCAGGATATCTGCCAAATCCCTCACTGGAACTCTTCTAAATAAACAAACATTGACAAAGCCAAACGTTTTAAATTGTGTATACTTTTTTTTTTATAGTTACATGATTTCCAGTACTACAAAGTATTGCCATGATATGCTCAAGTACTCACATAATTTGGCAGTTGGTGGCAACATTGGCCAGGTAGTTGGCATGCTACTTACACCACTGGAGGTCATTACAATCATATGGCATTGTTTGGCAGGTGTTGTCATTATATGCTTTGTACACATAATATTTTCACGAAATTAGTGTTGCAAACTTTGCAATCAAGGCCATTGCTGAGTGAAAGTAAAGACCAAGTCAGTTTTATGACAATAACCAGTGCATAATATTACACATACTGAATGTCATTTCTGAACGACAAAGTATATACTCTGTCAATGCCACCTTTTACGCCACAGTTCATTGCTGCACAGTGTGATGTATGGCATGTACCAGCTCTATCGCCACTACTGTTGACCATATATCGGGCCTAATTGCAAGCCTGGCGGTCCGTAAATAAGGGTGCTGGTAGCAGCGTACCTGTACCCTTTCCGGGCTGTCAGACTACAAGTATGCCTGCAGGGGCTGTTGCTCCCGGCAGGTCTGACCTGCCAGGGGCACCAACCCCTGCAGGCATGGTTTTCACAGAAGCACTGGCATCGCTAGAAACAGTGTCGGTGCTTCCGTGTCCCCATTCCCATGGAGTCCTATGGAACTCCATGGAAATGAGGACTTACACTTTCCGCCACCTGGCATCCCGGGCTGATGGCACCGGGATGTCAGGCAGCGGAACAGTGTTACGAGTTTGGCGGCAACCCGCCGGTAGTACCAGCGGGTAACTGCCAAACTCGTAATGAGGCCCATTGTCTGCCATTGATACATGTGATAAACAGCTTCATTATGAGTATGGCGGTAAGTTGCAAAGTTGGCGGTAAATCCACTATTCCAAATTATGTGCTTGGGTTTGGAGTGGATGATTTATCATGGAGGTAAACCTTCCTACTCAATGTCAAAAATCAGCAGAATCGGTTGGGTTACAGGGGCAGAAATTCCACAGCTGTAATTCCTCCAAAAAAGCCTAAAATAAATGGGGAATTAAACCACCACGACCACTTGTAATCCGGTGGAAATTCCGCCGGACCAAGTCGTGGTAACAGTAATTCAGTTGGTTGGTATTCAGACAGATTTACTGCTGGGATACCAACCAACTCGTAATGAATCCCTTTAAAGTATTTTTGTAAATGACACTCAAATCCTGGCCAAATTCATTCCTCCCACTGAAGTGCCTTGTGCTGCTTTTTTTAACTTCTGTGACAGCATCCTCTGCTGTTCCTCATTATTCTGAGGACCAAAGTGCCATAAACCTGTCAGAGCTGGCGGATGATGGTCCCAGAGGCTGCGTGGGGAGACCCTCATTGGAGCCGAAGTACACCTAGTCACCCCGGTAAACCAGAAGAACAGAGGACACTGATCTTAGACCAAACACCTTCAGAGTGAAATGGCAACTTTAATCCAAGATGGTGGCCTAAGATTTCAAAACCTCTGCTCACTAGACCATGTGACCTGCAATCAGACACAGGACATGATGGAAAATGAGTAGAGCTGGATACCAATACTTCAGCAAAAACATGTAATGGGGCTCCCAATGGGGAAGAGGCAGGGCAGAAAGAGAGAAGCTGAGTAGACCTGTAAGAGGTGGCTCACAAGCAGTATCTGCAAGAGTAATGAGCCAGAGAGTGCTTTGAGCTGGACTTTGGTTGGACTGGACCATTTGGAAGGCTCCTTAAGAGAGCCCTAATTGTTAGAGGTGTTCTGTAACCTGGAGGACGCAGTGTAAAGTCGGCAGAGAATCCAATCAGCAACATCGTGTGAGGCGGGATCATTCAGAGTTCCTGCAAAAGCTAGAGAGACCTGAATGATATATGCCATGAGAATCTAGCAACATCATCAACTCTGTTTTCTACAAATCAAGGTGAAAACAAAAAATGACATTAAGAAGGTCATTTCATTCACTTACTTAATCCTTGACTTTCCACTATGAGACTGGCAAAGAACAAGCTCCAACCATTACTACCTTCATCATGTATCTTAATCACCATTTTCACTATTGAGTTTCTGCACCCAGAAACAATAGATATACTATTATCCAGGAAGCTCCTTAGAAGATTATTTAACACTACAGTCATTTAAATAAGTAAGCAACATTAATATGGTCAGTTATCAACCAAACAATATAAGATCATTCATTCAAAATCCATCAAGTACAGTTAAAGGCACATTTAATAAAAATATTTTAATGATTCCTTTACAGATTCAGACATTTTACCGAATATATTAAAGATACAGGAATGATACAAAATGTACATATCCTCCAGAGGAGCCAATACAGTGGCAAAAAACGTGTTGAGGATGAGGATTACGGAAGATTAGACAAAAGTGTGATGAAAAATTGATATAATCTAAGAAACCATTAAGAAGATCACAAAGAGAACTGAATATCATGCAACAACTGTGGAGCGAGTGTAAGCTGCTGCTTTTGCCACCTCCCTCACTCGCCCCCACTCCTACTATTCACTCCCACACTGACTCAGCTCTTACTAAACTTCACCTCTCCATCTCCAACACCCTTGACATCCGTGCCCCTGCCATGAGGATCTGCATGATGCCTGCTTCCAAGTGCAATCGTTGGTATAATTCCAATTTAGCCTTGTTGAAATGCAAGTGCAAAGCGATGGAACGGAAGTGGTTGGCTTCTAGCACATCCTCTGACAAACTGGCCTGTAGCCTGCTGCAACGGTAATGCTGACTCTCCATCCGCTCCAACAAAGAGCCCCATATCCATCCCCGCAACTTTGGAGCCACTAATAACAAAGATGAACTTTTCAGAATCTGTAAGGAAATTATATGATAAGTCATTTATATTGTGCCTGTACACAAGTGTTTCTAGGCGCGAAAGGAACTTGCCAATCCTACTGCAGTCTCCACTTCACCTCTTACGTCTCAGTCCCTCTGCACAGGGTTGGCCAGCCATTTCACAATCAAAACTCAGGACATCCTGCACTCTCTCTCCTCTAACCCCCTCACTCACCCGCCTGTTTAAAGGCCTCCCTCTGTCCCCTCCTCTGCCTCTCCCCTTCTCTCCGCCTTCTCACCCATAAAACCAAATGAGGTCATCAAGATAGTCTGCTCTATGAAAGTCTCCTCCAAACAGGTGCTTCTATGCTCCTTTTGAACTATCAAGGACAACATTGCCTCTCTCGCACCCTCCTTGGCTGAGTTCTGTAACCACATTTTTGCCACTGGCTCCTTCCCCTCACCCCGCAAGCACTCCCTTGTGCACCCCCTCCTACAAAAGCCGCCTGCAGACCCTTCTTGCCTGGCTAACTACCGTCCCATCTCCACTACCCCTTTTTGAGCAAACCCCTGGAGAAGTTGATTATCTTGCAACTACTCAATCACACTGAATCTGTTGGCTGCCTCCACGACCACCAGTCTGGCTTCAGAGCAGCCAGAGGCATGGACGATGCTCTCCTGAACACCCGTGATGACCTGCTCTCCAAATTTCAACTCCAACTCCCCTTAAGACCACATGCTCCCTAATCTGCCCTCTGCCTTGGACACAGTCAGTCATTCCTTCCTCATAAACCGGCTCCACGATACCGTGGGTATCACTGACAGGCCACTGGATTGGTTGACCTCTTTCCTCTCTCATCGGCCCTCCCAAGAGTAACTGGGCCATTTTCTCTCCTCTGTCTCACTCTCAACCTGTGTTATTCCTTGGGGCTCTATCCTCTTGCCTTGGCATTTCAACATTTACCTTGCCTTTCTTGCCCATTCTATCTCCACCTTCACTCCTCATTCCCAGTGTTATGCCTACGGCACACAGCTCTCCTTTAAGCTTCCCTCCTGTCCTACTCTTCTTCCTCTCTCCTTCTTGACTGCCCCACTGCTATTCAGGCATGGTGTACTGCCAATGATCTCTCTCTTAGCGGCAGTAAGACTGAGATCCTTCTCATTGGGACTCCTACCCCCTCCTTACCTCCTACACTCTGGCCGCCCTCTTTGGGTCCCCTCCCCTCACGCTCAAGCGAGGCTAAAAGCGTGGGTGTCATCTTTGACTCTTCTCTCTCCTTCTCACCTCATATCTCTGACCTTGCCAAGAAGGCCCACTATCAGCTTCACCTCCTCAGAGTCATTTTCTCTTTCCTCACCATCCCCCAGAAACTCAGTGTCTCCTAAGCTCTGGTTCTTCCAAGACTTGGCTACTGCAACATCCTCTTCCTAATCTTCCTATTTCCTCCCTCCGCCCTTTTCAACTAATCCAGAATATGACTGAAAGACTTATCCTTGGCCTCAAGCCCAGGGACTGCATCTCTCCAGTCCTAAAATCCCTTCACTGGCTCCCGGTGGCTGCAAGGATCAAACTCAAGAGCTGCTGCATCATCCACAAGGATTTCTGGGGCCTGGGACCTCTCTACATCCATCTCGTTCTCCCTAAATACCTCCCTGCTAGAGTCCTCTGATCTTCTAGCTCCAACTCCCTGTAAATTACAAGTTTCTCCAAGCAGAGAGTGGGGGGTAGATAGGTGTCCGGACATTTGGTCGAAAGACATTTGGTCGAAAGACATTTGGTCGACGTAATTTGGTCGAAAACCAAATGGTCGAATTTTTTTATTTATTTATATATATATTTTTTAGGTTGTAGTTTTGGGAAAAAAAGGGGTTTTTTAGAAAAAAAAGGGGTTTGGGTCCCCCGCCCCAAAAAAAAAAGAAAGTTCAAATAAAAAAATAAAAAAATTCAACCATTTTTTTTTCGACCAAATGGTTTCGACCAAATGTCCTGTCGACGAATTCTTTTCGACAAAATGTCTGGCAACCGGGTAGATCTCTCTCGTCCGCAGGTGACGCCCTCTGGAACGGCCTCCCTGCCCCTCTGCATCTTGAGCCGGATCTCCTTAAGTTCCGGAAGCTTCTCACGACCATCCTTTTCTCCTCCTCCTTTTCTCTGCCCTGCCCCTGCTAGTCTCCTCCTGCTGCTGCGACTGACTGCCTGCGTCCCTATCTGCACATGCCATCGGGCACCCTTGGCTGACTAGCCTTCTGAGGTCGGTCCACCACCCTCCCTTGCCCTCCTGGGCACACTTTAGCACTTTTCCAGCCCCCTGGGGCCCCTCCCTCCAGCACTTCTCCCATCATCCTCTCCCTATCCCTCCCCCTGGCCCTGATCTGCCCCCTTCCCCAATTTGGATGTGACAAGGCCTAGTAGGGCCGTTATTGTTGTTTTTCTCCTCTGTCCCCTCCTCACCCCTCTTTTGTCTTGTGGCACCTGGAAACACTTTCTGCTATATAGGCCCCAAACAAATGTTCAATAAATAAATGAAATGCCATAAATCATTTATACACTTAAAATAATATTACAATAAATAATTGCAGTGATGTTTAATAGAGGCAATATTTGCACATGGATACACATATTTGTTAAGCTCTGAACATTTTTGGGGGAGTAAGAGTTGTTTATTTCGAGTGGATTACCATACAGCAATAAGCTGTGTAGCATAGCAAAAGCTCTATACTAGCGCACAGGAAGAATTACACAACTGGTCCTCAAAACCATCACCATTGGAAGCCTGCAAGCAAAGTCGAAAGTGAATGAGAAGAAGTTCTCACTCACTAGGTATTCTAACCGACTCCAGGTCTCCTGCGGAGTGCCCCAAGGCTCGTCCTCTCACCAATCCTTTTTAACCTTTACATGGAGCCTCTGGGCACTCTCCTCAAAGATCCCAATATAGCCATTCACAAATATGCAGACGATACTCAGTTGTACATTAGAGTAAAAATCAAACCCTTCATCCCGCCTCAGGACTACGGACCGTAGTGCATGCACTTGTGGTCTTACACATTGATGGGGAAATGCTCCCCTGACAGCAATCCACCATGCTGCAGCATGTCTTAATACGGGAGCACAGAAATTTGACTGAATGACCTCCATCCTACACAAACTACATTGGCTTCCACTCCAAGCTAGGATACTGTTCAAGACTGCATGTACCATCTTCAAAGCAGTCACGAGTAGCACACCAGCGTACAGGCTTGCCAAGCTCCATATATCTGGGGGCACACGCTCCACGCGCATTATCTCGACCAACCAGCTTGAATTACAGCTCGTCCGCAAAGATAGGACCCACAAACCATCCTCCTCTGGCTATGCACCCACCATCTGCAACTCAGTCCCACTGTCGGCTCAGAATGCTCCCACAATTCTCCAACGTCGCAAATGACTCAAAACATGGCTCTTTCAACAACACCTGACCAAGGACTCGTTCCAAAGGACGCACATACTGACACACAGATCTCAGAGTACTGTGCTACTGTTAAAAGATGCCAGCCCAAATGCGGGCTACCCACACTCTGTATGGCGCCCTGCTGCTCTCAAGCTAGGGCTCCGCTTTAAAAAATAAAATACAAATAAAAAATAGGGAAAGTGAAAAAGAAACCCTGGATCTAAGAGTGCACACTGTGACACATAGCAGAAGTACCAAAGTGTCCCATAAGGGCTGTAGGCAGAAGAAAGCTCAGATAATACATTCTGGGAATTGCAACCCAAAAACTCAAACTGCAGAGAATCCAGAACCAGGCCTCCAAGCCTTGCTTAAACATGCAGAAACAGGATCACATAAAATAGGATCACATAAAACCGGCGCCGAAGGCTCCCCACTGTTTGCCGGTGGAATGCAGAATCAAGTTCCAAACCCCCTGCTTCATTCACAAAGCAAATTGGTGTAAGGGCCAAAAATACCTCCAGAAAATAACCCATAATTATGTTCTGGCTAATCAGCTAAACCAGTTATCCTACAAACGTCTTCATCAAAGAGGCAGACTTTGAAAACAGAACTCTTTAAATTGGCCTTTGACTGACCTCTAGATGCAATAAGCGACCTAATGAACAATGCTGGGTGAGGGTTCGCCCCCCACCTGAGGCTGCACACTAGGGTTCCCCTTCTCCAAACAATGTAACTCAACTGTACTGTGATGCTCTGAAGTGACATAACATTATGTTTAGTGCAGTTTAAAACCTTGTATGTAAATAAGGACCAAACGCTCTCGAAAGTTGGGTCTCATCACAAGTTGGGTGGTATCCTGACTGGGATACCGCCCAACTTTATTTTTGTTACCGCCCACCCATCCAGGGGTTTTACTGCTGGATCACGGATTGGGTGGTAAACATTATTCCCCATTCCCATTGGACTCAATAGGGAATTTTCGGCGCGGTTACTGCTGGCTGTATTACCATGCAGTAATTGCACCGAAAATCAGCATTTTTCCAGCATGTTTACTCCCAGCTCTTAGCTGGGGGTAAACATGACATACTCATGATTGGGCGGACCCTTAAATGCGGTGGTAACCCTGTTGTTTACTGCCCAACTCGTGATGAGGCCCTGTGAGAGAAGGGCAGCACAGACACAGAATTCTGGAATTAGACAAAGTTCCAGAATGTCTAATAAAGACTGTGTGAGAATGAAGACTCAGGGCCTCATCACGAGTTGGGTTGTAGCCCTTAAATGCGCAGGTAATGGTATTACCGCCGCATATAAGGGCTGGCCCTATCACGAGTTGGGCGCTAAGTTATTTTCTGGAGGTGCAAATCTCATTTAGCACCTTGTATTAGCGCCGGCTGCATTAGTGTGCGGTAGTAGCACCGAAGATTCCCCATTGCGTACAATGGACCCAATGGGGAATGGGGATTTACAGTTAACTCCCAACCCATGATCCGGTGGTAACACTATTACAGTTGGACAGTATTACAGCGAGATAACACCCAACTCGTGATGAGGCCCTCAGACACTGAATTCTGGGAATTTTGGGCCAAGCACCAAAGGGCCCCATAAACGATTTGGGGAAAAACAGCTCTTGGAATTGTAATACTGTAAGGCAGTTGGAGAAGAAAATCACAGACTCTGAATTGTGGGAATTGTAGTCAAATTGATCAAACTGTGCAATAAAGACTGAGAGAAGGAGAGCTCAGGCACTGGATTCCAGGAATTGTACACAAAGTAGCAAACAAAGGGCCTAATTCACAGACACGTTTTTTAATGGCAAAACCCCATTGGAAATCGCTCTGTGAATAAGAGCCCAAATATGTTTTATTGTGGGAAGCACAGTACCATAATGATTCTGAGAGAAGGAAGACTCAGATGCTGATTTCTGAAAACTGTAGGCAACACAACAAATTGTCCATTAAGGACTCTGTCAGAACAAAGACAAAAGTGTTTACAAGGGACGCTGTGATAGAGACTGATTAGAACATTTTAAAGTTGCAACTGGGAAAATGAAATTAATTTCCCAAAGAAATAATAAGAGACTTTCATGAACCCAATCCACTTCCTGAGAGGATTATGAAAAAGGCATTTGAAAATAAAATGAAATATTCTTAAAGCAAAACATAACATTTTTCGTGCACTACTTCGGCAGGTTTGCCCAAGAACGTTCTCGGCTGTTCATTCGCCACTGCCTGCAAATCTTTTGGCAGAAGTTGCTTGAACAATCTGAATGGCTGATATGGCAGGGGCGGCTTCAGGCACATGTTAATATGGCCCTTGAGAACTTGCTCACCTCCAAACTTTCAGAGATAGGCTAGCAAGTCTCCACATAATTAGAAGAAATATAGTTGGATGAGTAGGTAGATGACTCTGATATGTATTCCATATGTAGCCTACCTCACTAACCAACCCCAATCCACCCTAGGTTTTTGCAATGTATCATTATTTTGTGACGTCACCCTGGATTAAAAACGCCTTGACAAGCCTATAACCAACAAGAAAGTATTGGAGAATGCTGCGATCCCTGTTCCGAAAGCTTTCAATAAACAGTAAATGTCACATTATTGGACTCGTCCATTTTTGAGTGCGGGGGATTTCCTTGGCCCAATTCCCCTTGCTTGTAATTAGGGAAATTACCAATCCCTCGCTTTACAACAGCCGCATTTCTTAATCTCCTGAAAACATCATTTACCTTCCTACACACGAGATCACTTAGCTCATAGATCTGCAACCTGTGGCTCCCCAGATGTTTTGGACTATTTTGACTCCTGTAGAGGAGGAGCGAAGTATCCCCACTCCAACTGCCCCGCCTACAGTACCTGAAAAATATGAACCAAAGTATGTGACGTATACTGAACACAAACCTGCAAAGAGTAGACTGTGGACTCTGTGAAGAGCCCATAAGAATACCTATACCTAAGAGAATATGGGAGGTAAAGTACCCATTAAGGAAACCATACCTGCATACAAGACAATATGATGGCCATTTGAACGAGATTCCTGGAGAAGCAGAGAAACTAAAAGGCAAAGGTGAATGGTGATGTCATACAAAATCGATTTGACACCCATAGAAGAAATAAACAGACCACAGGATGCAGACGATTTATAAACCATCAAGAAAGTATTAAGGATAAGTGACAACTTGGGATCAAGGTGAAGAAACTTATGCCACAGACCTGATGAAGATACTAAGTTAGTTTAAACGTGTACAGATGCAATGAAACGCAAGCAGCAAAGCAATGTTATGTTATGTTATGTTATGTTATGTTATGTTATGTTACTTGGCATTTATATAGCGCCTTATCTATCATTGGTATGATCTGAAAGCGCTGGTAAGTTGAACACCCTCGTGAACCGGAGTTCAAGTCAGTAGAGAGATAAAGAGTCATAAGGTGCGTGGGTGCACCAGATATGTGTGCAGCCTGTGTGGCAGTTGCATGATAGCTGCTTCTTAGCGGTAGGTGTGGTGGTTGGGAGATCAGGTATGTGTGTTCATTCCGGCGGGATGACACCCAGACTGATTTGTGGCTGAGCTTGCAGTGTGTGCTCAGCTACCTGTGTTTAATTAGGATGATGAGGAAAATGTGGCGGATGTTAGTATGAGACCAGTTATACCGAATGTGTCATAGTATTGCTGTGTTCTAGTTGAGTGTTGGTGTACAGGAGAGAGTAAGCATGGTAGTGTGATATGGTGGTTATCAGTAAGGTGCTTGAGATCGAGCACTCCATCTGTACCATGTGTTCTATCCGATTCATTTACTCTGTCCGTTCATTCCACTTCGTCGGTTCATCCATTTCGTCTGTTGCATCCATCTGGTTATCAGTAAGGCGTTTGAGATGGAGCACTCCATCTGTACCATCTATTCTATCAGTTTTATTTACTCTGTCCGTTAATTCCACTTCGTCTGGTCATCCATTTCGTCTGTTTCATCCATTTAATCTATTAGTTCTTCCAACATTCCATCCACTCAACCCATCGTCCACATAGTCTACTCCGTCCATTCCGTAGACCCATTTCGTCCTTCCCATCCATTTAATGTGTTCTATCCATTTCATCCTTCCTATTCATTTGATCAGCTCCATGTGTTCCACCCATTCCATCCGTTCCATCCACTCCATCTGTTCCATCCACTCCATCTGTTCCATCCACTCCAATGGCTCCATCCACTCCATCTGTTCCATCCACTCCACCTGTTCCATCCACTCTACCTGTTCCATCCACTCTACCTTTTCCTTCCATTCCATCTGTTCCATCTATTCCATCTGTTCCACCCACTCCATTTGCTTCATTCACTCCA
Source organism: Ambystoma mexicanum (assembly GCF_040938575.1). Classification (NCBI taxonomy): domain Eukaryota; kingdom Metazoa; phylum Chordata; class Amphibia; order Caudata; family Ambystomatidae; genus Ambystoma; species Ambystoma mexicanum. Next base: position 314,800,467 of record NC_090921.1, on the reverse strand, counting down.
TCAGTTCAGTCTACTGTGTCTGTTTCATCCACTGCATCCGTTCCATCCACTCGATTCATTCCATCTGTTCCATTCATTAAAACTACTCATCCTTTTCATCCGTTCAATCTGCTCATTCGTCACATCCATTCAATCCATTTGTCTGTTCTATTAGTTCCCTACAACATCTACTCCGTCTGTTCTTTCCACTCTGTTTGTCCCATCCACTCCTTCCGTTCCCATCCACTCCTCCCGTTCCCATCCACTCCTTCCGTTCCATCGACTCCTTCCGTTCCATCCACTCTTCCCGGTCCATCCACTCTTCCCGTTCCCATCTACTCCTCCCGTTCCATCCACTCCTTCCGTTCCATCCACCCCTTCCGTTCCATCCACTCGATTCAGTTCTAACTGTTCCATCCACTCCATCCGTTCCATCCACTCCTTCCGTTCCATCCACTCCTTCTGTTATATCCACTCCATCCGTTCCATCCACTCCGTCAGTTCTAACTGTTCCATCCACGTCATTGTTCCATTCACTCCATCTGTTCCATCCGTTCCATCCACTCCATCCGTTCCATCCACTCCACCCGTTCCATCCACTCCATCCGTTTCATCCACTCCATCGGTTCCATCCACTTCATCCTCTCCATCCTCTCCATCCTCTCCATCCGTTCCATCCGTTCCATCAGTTCCATCTGTTCCATCCTTTCCATCTGTTCCATCCACTCTCATGTTTCAACCATTCCGTCCGTTTTTTCCTTAATGCATCCGTTCCATCCATTGCATCCATTCCATCCATTTCATCCGTTCTATCCACTTCATCCATTCTATCCACTTCATCCATTTCTATCGTTCCCATTTGCTCCATCTGATTCCAACTTCCATTCGTCCCATCTATTCCTTTAGTTCCATCTACACCATCTGTCCTCTTCATTCCAACCAGTACGTTCACTCCGTTCCATCTGTTTTGTTTGCTCCATCCACTCCGTCTATTCCATCCATTCCGTCTGTTGGGTCTGACAAGTAGATTCAGTCCAACAAGCTCTCTGTTCCATCCGTTCGTTTGATCCATTTCATTCACTCTATCCGTTCCATTCACTCAATCTATTCCGTCCGCTCTGCCCATTCCATCTATTGCATTAGTTCTGTCCACTCCTTTTGTTCCATCTACTCCCTATGCTCAATTTGTTCACCCTTTCCATCCATTTCATTCTTTTATCCACTTTATCGATCCGTTCCATCCTTTCTGCCGGTCGATCTAGTTTTCATTTCGTCTACTCCATCTGTTCCATCCGTTCCATCCGTTCCTATCCACTTAATCCGTTCAATCCACTTCATCCGTTTCATCCACTTCATCCGTTCCATCCACTTCATCCCTTCCATCCACTTCATCCCTTCCATCCACTTCAACAATTTCATCCGTTTCATCCATTTCATCCATTCCATGCACTTCATCCGTTCTACTAAGTTTTTCTGTTTGATTTACATTGGCCGTTTTAGTTTTCTGTTTGTTCGATCGGGTTTCTATGCTGGATTGTTATCTTTGATTCAACAACCTTGAGTTACTGTTTATTGTGGTTCTTTATTCTGTTTGTGCTAAAAGTCGACTTTTAAGGGAAGAGCCACGTTTTCAGTAATTTTGTGGAAAGACATGAGGTCTTCGGTGAGTCGAATGTGGGGTGGAAGTGAGTTCCACAGAGTGGGGGCCAATGCTGAGAATGATGATCCACCTAACCTGACGGAGTTGGTGTCTGGTATCACTAGGAGGTGGGCAGAATTTGATCTTAGAGTGCAAGGTGGGTGGTAGGGTTTTAGCTTTTCCTGAAGGTATTGAGGTCCGGTTTTAAGCATTGCTTGGTGAGAGATGCATAAGGTTTTGAAGGTCACCCTTCGTCCAACCAGGAGCAGTGGAGAGTTTTGAGAGCTGGGGAGGTGTGATCTCTTGGGCCAAGTGCTAGTAGTAGTTTGGCTGCAGCAGTTTGTGCTCTTTGTAGTTTAGTCAGGGGGTATGCTTGGACTCCGAGGTAGAGGGAGCTAGCATAGTCCAGTCTTGACATTACAATTGATTGGACCGCGGCAAGTCTGTTGGGAAAGGAGAGGCATGGAAAAATGCGGCTAAGAATTTTGAGGTGGTAGTGGCAGGATTTAGAGACATTGTTGACTTGGTGCGAGAGGGTTAGTCAGAGTCGAGAGTGCATCCAAAGTTTTTTTACTGAGGTTGAGGTTGTCGGGGGGGGTTGCCCATGGATGATGGCCAGGGTAGAGGGTGCAGAAGACGTTTGGTGTTGCCACACACCATGATTTCACTTTTTGTGGGGTTTAAAAGGAGGTGGTTTGTAGTCATCCAGTGATCAATGTGAAGTAGGCAGGCAGCGAGGTCGGGCTGGCTGTTGGGTTTTCAGTTAAGGAGTTTTAGGATTAGTTGAGTGTTGTAGGCATAGTTGTAGCACAGGATATTGTGCGAGCGATTATTCGTGGGAGGGTGGACATATAGAGGTTGAATAGGAGGGCTGATAGGCACGCGCCTTGTGGAACTTCGGTGTTGACTGGTCGTGCGGCAGAGGCGAAGGAGGAGAGGAGGGTTATTTGTTTCCTATTGTTAAGGAAGGATGCTATCCACTTGAGAGCGTTTCCACAGATTCCTAGGGAGTGGAGACGGGTGAGGAGTATTGAGTGGTTGATTGTGTCAAAGGCGGCGGATAGGTCAAGAAGGATTAGGGCAGTGCATCCCGCAGAATCTGCAGTGTTTTTAAGGTCATCCCAGATTGAGGTCAGGGTAGTTTCAGTTCCGTGTCGGGGTCTGAAACCTGATTGAGCGGGGTCTAGGAGATTGTTGGCTTTGACAAAGGCATTTAGTTGGGAGTAAGCGGTTCGATTGATGAGTTTAGCAAGGAATCTGGTGTTTGAGATGGGCGATAGTTTTTGGGGTCGACAGGGTTGAGGCACATTTTTTTTCCAAGGGGCTTGACATGAGCAGTTTTTAATGTGTCGAGAAAGATTCCCGAGGAGAGGGACTCGTTTATGATGGTTCTCGCATATTCTCCAGCGCAGTTATATGCAAATATTTCTTTGAGGTTTGAGGCTGGGCAGGGGTCTAGCGGGGAGCCGGATGGTTTCTGGGGAGAGAAATTTGGTAAATTGGTCAGTTGATATTGGTGTGAACGAGTTGAAAGTCGGGTGGGTTGCAGTTGCAGGCGGTGTGTTAGCTGGTAGGGTGGGTGGATTGTGAGGTGGGTGCAAGAGGGCCAGTTTTTTGATTAGGGAGATTGTTCTTTTGAGAGCAGTGGTGTAGAAGAGGAGTGAAAGTGAGCCACAGAGCGATTGAGACGGGGTTGATTGGGTGGTGGTACATTATGGTTTGATGAATTCAGAGATGATTTTGTGGAGTTCTTTGCAGGGGTTTTCATAGTTGAGGATTCGAGAGTTGTAATGGGCTTTTTTTTGCTTTCCGGATTTCAGCTTTGTAGTGGCGATGGTGCTGGGCTAGGGTGGATCCGCTCAGGGTTGTTTTATCTTTCCGCCATTTGCGTTCGAGGGATTTGTATAGTTATTTTGCAGTCTCCAGTTCTGGTGTAAACCATCTTGGAAAAGGGCCATGGCGAGCGGATGATTGGCAAGTGGGCGTGAGCAGGATTAACGAGGTATTGAGCCATGTGCCAAAGGTGTCGGGGGTTAAGTGTACATTGCGTGTGGAGGTAGGGGGAGGAGACTGAAATAGCGCGTCGGCTAGGTCACGAAGGCTTTTTAGTGTCTTCCAGCATTTGCGTAGATTTGGAGGTTCTGGTTCAGGTACGGGGAGGGGGGCGGGTGAGCAAATGTTGAAAGGGACAATGAAGTGATCGGACCAGATGATAGGTGTGGGGGGGGTTGAGATATATCTGGTCGTGGGAGCTGAAGATGTCATCGAGGGTGTGTCCTTTACAGTGAGTTGGCCCATTTATGTGGGTACGGAGGTTAATCGCGTCTAGGCAATCGACCAGAGAGTGGGTGATAGGGTTGTTGGGGATGTCAAGCCAGATATTGAATTCTCCTAGAAGAGTGAGGGTGGGATGGTTTAATTGGAATGTGGCTATCAAATCGCAGAGGTTGCTTGAGAATTGTCTGTCATAGCCAGGAGGTCTGTAAATGATTAGGAAGGTGTGGGAGAACGTTGGGGGGAGGGATAGTTTGACAAAAAGCGATTTGCAAGAAGGGTTTGGTTGGATGGATGTCGATGATTGAGGCAGAGAAGTGTGACTTGAAGGTGATTGCTACTCCTCTTCCTCTATAGGGTCGGTTAAGTGGGATGAGGGTGTAGTCTGGGGGGAAGGCTTCACTGGCGATAGTGGCAAAGTTGTCATAGAACTAGGTTTCTGTGATAAAGACGAGGGGCCTCATTACGAGTGAGGCGGTAGGGGTTTAACGGCGCCGGTAAAGCTGCCGGCGCCGTTAAACCCCTACTGCCTCATTAGGAGGTATTCTTCGTGGGACCCGCTCAGGACGCCTGGTTTTACCAGACGTCCTTAGCGGGTCCTGCGAGCAGCCCAGAATGCTAACAACGGGCACGTCATTAATGTGCCCGTTATTAGAATGCTCCCCATTCCCATTGAGCCCTATGGGGGCTCAAATGGGAATGGGTATGGTCCGGGTTACCTGAATGAAGAAAAACCGGGCCCTCCAAGGTCGGAATGGCCCAGTATTTCCTCATTCAGGGAACCCGGGCCTGGACCCGAGTTTGGGGGTAGCCATGCCCTTATTAAGGAACTCCTAACCCCCCACACCATTAAGGAGTGTGGGGGGTTAGGAGTTCCGGTTGTGTTTGGTGAGAATTCAAGGGAGAGGGGTTTAAGGAAGGGTGAGGAAGGGGGAGGGTGATGGTGATTGAGATTTGGAGATTGAGATGGTAGGTCGAGACAGGAGTGGCGAGGAGTAATGAGAGATTGAGGGAAGCTAGCCACAGGCTTTTGAATAGTTAGACCATAGCAAGCGCCTATATATATATATATAGTATGTATGTATATATATATAGAGACATATATATATATATATATATATGGACAAGTAAAGGATGGATGTTTCCACTACGCATATAAGCAGTACTGAACAAAGCAAGAAGGCCTTATTTTAGTGTCGCAGTTAAGAAAAGCAATTGAATAGAATAAAAGCTCAGCTAAGGGGTTGACTGAGCCAAGAAAGCCAAGGTCTCATCAAACTGGAATTAGCTGACATTGGATACAATTAACGTGAAAGAACAGAGGCTCCTGTTCAAAGAGGTCAAGCAAAAACAAAAGACGTCAGAGGACTATTGGAGAATAAAATCAAATATACAAAAAGCTCGATTTCATGGTGTCCAGTCATGTAGAAGAGGGAAGTTGGATGGGCAAGATGGTCACAACTATACACGAAGGCCAGCTCCCTAAAAAATCTCTAAGCACAGTACATACTCAAGGCCAAACATCAAACCCTAATTGACACTGGACCATTGAGGTGATGATGGATGATATGCTAATTGGTGGGAAGCTGGTGCTAAGACGAGCTCATCAAATGCCTCAGGGAGACTAGAGGTAATCTTTAGGTGGACCACTTTAGAACAGCCCTCTTCAAAGTAGTAATACTCACAATATAATTTGTTCAAAGAGTCACTTGTTTCCCCATAACCACTCGTGTTTGCCACACTAGTATGTCTCTATTCCAACATACAACTTCTTTCTTTTGTATCAAAAAATATCAATTTATTTCATATTCTATAAAACACAGTAAAAAAATATATCACATTTTACATATCATATAGTTCAACAATATTCTAACAACCATTATGTAATTTGTATACATCAAGAACAAGTTGTCTGGTACTCAAATTCATAGATTAATGTTTCTTACATGGAAAAAATTCCCATCAAAGATCTATTGTATCACTCATCTCTAATCATGGTGTTTTACACAAGTCTCCATACCGTCTCACACTTCGTGCATCTGTCACTCATTCACTCCTTTCTTTCAACATTCATCATACACCCAACATGTTTCTTTCATTATATCTTTATACATTTGGAAAGAAAATTCATTAGGGATGGGTACCACACCAATTTGTAATGTGAACACTAGTCTTGTCTTGTCTTTTCAACTTCTTAAGGGGATGGTCAACTGTTCCAACCCCTTTCTTCTTTCTGCTAGGCAAAAAAACACTGAATAGGTATCTGTGGGAAGCAGGTAAACAAGAAGGTGGTTTTATTATTTGACCACTCTCTGTTGTAATATCATTAATACAACAAGCTATGTATCTCATCACAGTGGAAGGGAACCATTAACTTAAAAATCCCTCCTCCCAATATACATTAGACTCATTTTCTCCTGGGGAGAATACTCTAGGCGTAAATTATAACACCATACCAAGCACATTTATCTGAATGTTGTAAGACAAGCTCACCTGCACCTGGTTGTTCAGTCTGCATGCTGCTAAAACGTAGGTAGAAAAGTATTGACGGGGGTTAGGAGCTAACCAATTGTAGGGGACCACATAGTTGGGGGTCCTATAGCTTGTGTAGCCAATGGGACGTTGTACATTTTGCGACGTTCATAGTGGCCATTTTAAGGGGAGGGCTTAGTTGCCCCACCTGTTGTAAATTATCCTACCACCTTCTTTCGCTACTCCATACAGATATAAAGCTTATACTTAGAACTTCACTTAGACCCAGTCACACCCTCGGTTACGTTTTTGTAGTTCGCCACGTAGGATGACGTTGGTAATGGCACGGGTCAAAACGTCAATGATGACCAATTGTGGGTATAAAAGCCCCGTTTTTTAATGAAATAAGTAGAGTCAGAGGATCGAGCGATTGCTGATGTTCGTTGTACTCCCTGTTTTAGATACTTGATGTTAAAACAGACAAACTTTGCCAAACTATCTGTGTCGTCTTGATTATTGATGTATGAATAAAATCTGCATCCCCATCCATCTCCAGGGTATTGCTACTTATCTTAAAGGGCTCTCTGAGAGAACACCCAGCTCACTCCTATGTTCCCTCACCTTCGTCTATATTGTATAAGATTGATAGGAATTGTACAAAAGATCTGGAGGCAGCTGCTCAAATTTGGAGCACTTCGAATTTGGCAAAATTACAGCATACGAGAAGAAAATAACCTCAATTGTAACAAAGCTGTTTCCTAAAACCTCCGTCTTTTCAATTGCAGAGAACATATGGTATATCATTGTAGCTTGTGCTAATTTTGGTGTATTGAACATCCTTGTTTCTGCATGCTGTCACAAGGTAAAACGCGTACCAAATGTGCTCCGATTCTAGTTCCGGCGCTTCCATTAGACCACCCTGTGTGATCATGAGCACATCATTTTACATCGGTGCAACTCTGTTTTTTTGGGTTGCAGCTGCCGTTTTTTATTTGACAAATCTTTGAACACTTACGCTAAGGAATGTCTTCTTATTTTTCAAATAAACAAATTATAATATTAGCTATAGAGTTTGAGAAGATTGGTGCACGTGCAATCAAAAGAAGAACTGCAAATATATATATTTTTTTTAATTTTCTTTATTGGTTTTAACAACATAAACAAAACCATTATCATTTGTCAAACGATATACTTCATCAGAAATCGAATTTCCCTCCCTTCCCTCCCCTCACCCCTCTCCCAAGACCACGGTCATTCCCCAGTTCTCATCGAGTCCATTCCCTGGTTCGGGCTGCCCGTGCTGCATGAGGTGCTGTCAGCTGCCTTGGGATGGAGCAGAGGCACTGTTAGTGCTACCCAACGGTGCAGTTCCACGCTGTAGTCCAGCCTCTGTACTTGAATTGCAGTTTCCCATGCTGCAGTCTCAGCAGCTATCCACTTCGTGAGATCTCCCCACCACTTGGCCTCATTCAAACTTCTGGGGCTTTTCCATCCCATGGCTATGCGTCTTTTTGCCGTTATGTATATTAGGTCTCTGAGTTTGTTTAAGGGCTTGTTTTTCCTGCTGGGCCTGTATCTGCCCAGGATACAGGCCATGGGCTCATGCACCTCCACTTCAATGTCCGTGTTAGTCACTCTACCCTTCACTTGTGCCCAGAAGCCTCTTATCACTGGACAGCCCCAGAACATATGAGTCATTCCCGCCCTGGGCTCGCTGCATTTGGGGCATACCTGGATTTCTGCGCCTGTGAACCTCGATATGACTTCAGGTGTGAGGTAAGCCCTGTTGGTGATGTACAGTTGGTTGAGCTGTAAGTGGGCATTTCTGGAGATTTTTTTTATGATAGTAAGTTATCTCACCCCAGTCTTTATCTTCGAATACGAGCCCTAGTTAGTTTTCCCACTTCCTCCTGCATTTGAGTTTGTTCCTGGTCGTGCCCAGCATCAGGGCGTCGTAGATTCGTGAAGTATCGTGGCCTCCCTCGGCGGTGTCTAGCATTGTTTCTATGCTCTCATTCTCCAAGGCCTGGTCGACAGCCCCCGGCCATCTGTTTCTCATGGCCTGCACCACTGCCCTGTGAAGCAAGAACTGCCCTGCCGGTAGACCTGTGGCTTCTCTGAGTTCCGTGAATGTTAAGGTCTCTTGTTCTTGAATCAAGTCTCCCAGTGTAGCCACCCCGTAGGGTTCCCACTGGGTGCATGTTTCCAGTTGCCCCCATGGGTGTTTTGTCATAAGTGCCGCAATGGGGATTTGCGGGGAATACGGATCTGCCGACCCCACTAGTCTGCAGGCCCTTCTCCAAAGGTGGACCCCAAGCTTAGCTAGGTATGGGCTGTGTCTCAAAGCTCCCACATCGGCCCAAAGTAAGTCTCTTAATAGCAGTCGGAACAGGGCTGGTTGGGGGAGGCGGGTATCTGTTGTGTTCTCGCCGGCCAACCATCGCATCACGTGTCTCAGAAGGCTTGCGAGGTAGTATAGCTCAAAGTTGGGGACTTTCATTCCTCGCCTCTCATAGGGTCTTTGGAGTGTCTCCAACGCCACCCTGTGTCTGCCCCCCTGCCAGAGAAATCCCCTACAGAGTTTGTTGATGTCTTTAGAAAATGAGGGTGGGATGTTGAAGGGGACATTAGTGAAGTTGTGTAGCAGACGGGGGAAAGCCACCATCTTGAGGAGACCCGCCCTCCCGGCCATCGAGAGGGGAGCCTGCCCCAAAGTTCCATGGATTTCACAAGAGAGTCTTTGGCCCTAATCGTGTTGAGGATGTGTTCTGTGTTGGGATTACAGTGTATAGTAATTCCCAAATATCTGAAGGAGGTCACCTGCCATTCGAGATCTAGGTGGGGGAGGGACCTATATTTGTCGTTGTATAGTGCAGCAAGAGGGTAGAGACAGGACTTGTCCCTGTGGATTTGGATCCTGGTATGTCTGTGGAAGCAGTCCAGGGTCTCTAAGATGTAGGGCAGTAGGTGCTGAGGGTTGTGTAGGTACAATAGGGTATCATCTGCGTACATGGAGATGAGGTGGGTCACCCCGTCTATCTCAATACCCCCATCTCCGTAATTCCTGTCTTTGGTAGGCAGCCACTGGTTCAGCGGCAATAATGTATAACATGGGGCACAGTGGGCATCCCTGGCGGGTGCCCCAATGGAGGGACCATTTGTCGGAGTATGCCTTGTTCGTGCGTACTCTGGCAGTTGGGTTGGTATAAATTAGTTGGGTCCACTTTAAAAAGACTGGGCCTACCCCCAATTTCACCATGGTAGCATATAACCATTCCCACCTCACCAAATTGAAGGCTTTGGTGGCGTCCAATGATGCAACTGCAAATTTCTGTGGGCTTCGCTCCGTTCTATATATGACGTGGTGTAACCTGCGCAGGTTTTCGGTGATGTAGTGCCCTGGCACGTATCCTGTTTGGTCTTGATGGATCAACAGGGGGATTACTCTGCGCAATCTGTTTGCAAGTAGGGCTGTTAGGATCTTGCTATCTACATTTAACATAGAGAGAGGCCTGTATGAGCCACAGTCCGCTCCACCCTTACCCGGCTTAAGTAGGGGAATGATCACGGCCTCACTCATGGAGTCAGGAAGGGTGCCGTGCTCGTAGGCTTTGTTGAAGACCTGGGCTAATATTCGGGCTAGTGTTTCCTCATATGATTTATAAAACTCCCCTGGGAGGCCGTCCATGCCTGGGGTTTTACCAGCAGGCAATGATCTAATTACCACCCGTACTTCATCAGGAGTGATGTGCTCGTCAAGGGCTTCGGCCATCTGTGAATCTAATTTGGGCAGCTCGATGATGTCTAAGACATCCTCGATCTCGGTATCAAGAGGGGGCAGGGACTTGGAATAGAGATTGGGTAGTAGTCAGAGAAGACTGAGTTGATTTCTTTTTGAGTATGCACGGTGGTGCCGTCAGGTTTAAGTATGTGGCAAATGGGTGACCTTGGAGCCTCCCTCTTATAGAGCCAAGCTAAAAGTTTCGCGGGATTGTCTCCCAAGGCATGGGTTCTTTCAGTGTACTTAGCGTAGCTCAGTTTCCCAAGGGATTCCCAGTGAGTTAGACAGGTTTGTCTGAGTTTGGTAGTTTCATGTTGGTGTTCGGTGGTTGGGTCAGCCCTGCCCTCGAGCACACTCAGTTCTTTCTCCGAACGTTCTAAAGAGGTTATGATGGATCTTTGGGCACCTCCAACTGCTGCAATCATCTCTCCCCTCATGACCACCTTGTACGCCTCCCATGCTATACTTATGTATTTTACGCTATTCAAGTTATTACGCCAATATTCCTCTGTGCTATCCTTTATGCGTTCCCGGAACGCTGTATCAAGCAAGGCCTCTGCCCTCAGCCTCCACGTGGGCACCGGGGGTTTAGGCGGGGACACCTCCCAGGTGACTAGCAGGGGGGAATGGTCGGACAGCACCCTAGGCAAGTAGTGTGCATCGACGAACATGGCCTGTTGCTCCTGACTTGCAAAAATGTAGTGTAGCCTAGTGTGGACAGCGTGTGGTGGGGAGAAAAAGGATAATTCCCGTTGTTCAGGGTGCTGGTCCCTCCACAGATCTCTGAGTAGCAGCTGTTGTGTTAGTTTAGAAAGTATTTTGGCAGGAGGGGAACAGCGATCGTGCTTGTTGTCCGAGCTATCCTTTAAGGGGTCAAGAGTTGTGGTTGCCTCCCCAGATCATGATTCTGTCTCTATAAGGGCTGAGTCTTGTGTATAGGGAGTGGAAGAAAGCTGTTGCGTCATGGTTAGGTGCGTAGGTGCTGATTAGGCATAACTCCCTGCCCTCAATAGAGCCACATACCAATGCCATCCTATCTTCATTGTCCATTTTTGTGCTAGTTAGCCTGAAGGGGATGGTCGTGGCAATCCAAATCAAGACCCCTCTGGCGTAGGAGGAGTAGGAGAACCCTATTAGGGTCCCTCGTCATGTCTTGGCTAGTGCGTCCAATTTCTTTGCAGTTAGGTGTGTCTCTTGAAGCAAGTGGATTCAGCGTTGCGTAACGAAGCTGTTCATGCCTCTGACGTTCCACGTCATGACTGTTATCATGTCAGCCATGGGTATTAAGCGGTTTGTCGTTAGCTTCTGGTGGTGCTCGAGGTCCTGCTGATGATGAGTTGCATGTGGAATTTTCCCGTGGTCTCGGTGTTTCCCAGTATAAGTTCCCAACTTTGGTGCTAACTCCCTGTTTCCCCCACCTTTTAATTGTAACTGTAAACTCCCCAAACATAGAACAGGTCCAGATAGGTTCCCCTCGTTATGACAGTCCCGTTTCCGCTCCTTTTGACCACACATTGGTCTCCGTGTGCCCTACGGGCGAGTATATATACCCAGAAGGAAACTTCCAGGGGCTGGAGTGACCTTTGGCTCCGGTGTCTCCGTGTAGAGGATCCATTCAGCTGTGTTGAGGCTCGGTTTGCCTGCTGGCAGGCAATTGTGAATGGCAAATGTCTTGCTGTGCATGGCTAGAGAGGACTCAGCGCGGTCTCCGCTTCTTCTCCTCGATGTCAGGGATTTGTTGTCCGTCCATCCATCTCGGGCTTGTGCCGGTGTGTCGAACAGGTGGGCCCTGTTGTTGTGTAGCACTTTCAATCTAGAAGGGTACAAGAGCATATAGCGCAGTCCTGCTGCTTTCAGTCTGGCTTTTGTGTGTATGAACTGCGCCCTGTTCATTTGGACTGGAAGGTGTAATCTGGATAGATGGCAATTTTTGCAGAATTTCTTTGGATTTGACCTCCTGATTGCGAAAAGGCCAGTATGACCTCCCGATCCCTATAATTGAGTACCTTCGCTATCACCAGCCTTGGTGGGGCACCCGGCGGTGGTTTCTTTGCTAGGGACCTATGGGCCCTCTCGATAGTGAAGCCTTGAGAGAGCTTCTCTGCGCCGACTTCCTGCAGCAGGAGGTTCTCAACGTAGTTATTTGGGTCAGGGCCCTCAATGCCCTCCGGCAGACCAAGGAGTCGTATATTGTTCCGGCGGGCTCTCCCTTCTGCCTCCTCAGCCCTATCTTCCAAGTTCTTGACTCTTTGTTGGAGCACATCCAGGAGATGGGTTTTGTCTTCTGTGTTTTCCCGGACTTGGGTTTCTAGTGCTTCAGTTCTGCCGGCCAGAGATCGGACGTCTTGATGCAGGAGGCCCAGCTCTGTGGCCACGGCATCGATTTTATTATCCATTGTTGCCTGGAACAACTTGATGGCTTCGAGAATATGGGTGTTGCTGGGTTCAGCTGCTGCTTCAGTGGGATCAGGTTGAGCGTCTGGCATTACCACGTTTGAGCTCTCGAGCTTTGCAGGTCCGCTGGCCGTGAAAGTGTCTGTAGTGGTTTGGCGTTGCTTGGACCTTGCCCCCTTCCCAGACATCTTGTCATGTGGTGACATCCCCTTGCTCCTGGTGCAGATGGCGCGGGTAGGAGGCCACCAACGAGAGATCCGGTGTGGAGTCTCGCGCCTGCCGCTGCGGATCCGGCTGTGGTGACACTGTGTCAGTATGAGATGGTGGTTTGGGCCCAGCCAGATGCCGCAGGGTGCTTGTATAGGGGGCACAAGGAACTCCAGAACTTTCCAGTTGATTGCCTGCACTGGCCTTGGGCAGCTGGGCGGGTTAATGTGTGGTGGCTCAGCGTTGAGAACTATCTATGGGATTCGGAGTTCTGCCCGCCGTTCTGTATGCCAGTTGCATCCGCTATGAGGAGTATGTTGTGCGGGCTGAGCTGCGGTTATCAACTGTTTGGGGTTGGCATCCCATGCACCAGTGGCGTCCAGTGCAGTGAGGCAGTGGAAGTGTGCAGGTCTGTCTCCCCCGGTCCACCGGTATAGGCGCACAGGATGTCACCGTCCGTGGGCCCAGGCAAGTATGGGGAATCTTAAGGTCCCCCGCTGCAGTTCTAGTGCGCCCACTATGCACCAGTGGCGTCCAGTGCAGTGAGGCAGGGGAAGTGTGCAGGTCTGTCTCCCCCGGTCCACCGGTATAGGCGCACAGGATGTCACCGTCGGTGGGCCCAGGCAAGTATGGGGAATCTTAAGGTCCCCCGCTGCAGTTCTAGTGCGCCCACTATGCGCCGGACAGCATGTCACCCGTGCCAGTAGGTGTCCCCAGAGTGCCTCCTCAGTTCAGTGTTATGGGAGGATGTGGGGGCCCTTCTGGAGGGGCGGCCCACGGCCTGCCAGGGCCTGGTTGGGTTTTGGCACAGCAGGCCAGTACTCACGGTCCTCGTGCCCTCCGCCTCTCTTAGGGCCGCAGGGGTAATCAGTGCGGGCAGAAGAAAACAAACCCACTCCTTTTCAAGCAAGCCGGTTGATACTCCCCCTCAGTGCTGGCGGCGGAGCTAGGCGCAGGGGGGTGGGGCGGCACATGTCTCTGGGGCTCCTATGCCCGGCTTTGTGTGTCAGTGTCTGGACTGTCCCCCCCCCGCACCCGCTCCCCTCTGCAGTGCTGGCTCGCCTCTGGTCTTTGCCGGAATCCGATCAGTCTCTCCAGAAGGGCCGACTCCTGTCTCCCGCAGCCCTTGGGTGCGCCTGTGTCCCAGGCAGTCCGCTCGCCGCAGGCCGGGCGCTGCTCATGCACGGCTCTCCGTCACAGCTACTCGCTAGGTCTGACGGAGCCCTCCGGAGCGGGGTCTCGGGGCACGCCGCTCTGATCTCTGGATCAGGCTGGTCTGCTTGCGCACTCCGGTGCTTATGTCGAATCGGCAACCTTAGGTCCGTTCCCTGGACGGCGGGCGAAATCCTCAGTGGCGTGCATGCGCTCTAGCCCCTCCTGGGCATCAGCGCGCGGGAGCCGCCATTTTAGCCTTAGTTCCGCCTGCGAATTACGGTGCTTGACGGCTCTCCCAGGCTTAGGAGACGGCTCGTGGGGCTTCTAGATGGTGTCCGCGGAATGTGGTGCGGCTCGCAGGGTCCAGGGGTTCCTCCGGGCCTTTTAAAACAGCTTATTTTGGCACATCAAGCAGAGCTCACCAGAGACACGTCTTCTCTACATGGCAGTTAGCCACGCCCCCAAGAACTGCAAATATATATACATTTTAGATAATGATAAATGCATCAGCTGCATTTTGCTTTAAAGATTTTCCAGAAACTAAGGGCCTCATTACAAGTTTGGTGCTATCCAGCCGGTACATCTGGTGGGGTCTACCAAATGGAATTAACGTGACTGGCACTTGTTATGCCATAATTACTGACCGGTTACAAGTGCCGGTAAGGGTAATTTCTACCCTGTCCATGGAGTGCCATAGCACTCCATGAGGGGATTTGCTGGTATTACCGGCACCAGTAATACTGGTGCCGGTAATACCAGCAATTTCAGCTGGTGAGGTGGTGGAATTACTACAGCTCTTGGTTGCAGGTAATTCCGGCCGCCCCACCAGCAAGCTTGGAGTTTGCCAATGTGAAAACGCGCCGGTAAAGGGAATTACCGGCATGTTAATTCCGCAACCTTCAATAACATAGTATGTGATGATGGTGGGAGGTGCAATATCACCTCTGTAGGGCAGTGTTTTCTCATGGGCAACTTGCCATGAATGTAGGGCCCCAGAGAACAGGTAAATCAGAAGACAGCAGCCTGCATGAAGACTATTTCCATATATGCCAGACCACTATACTGGTCCCAAAATCTCAAGCCCCAAGGCAAAACTGCACAGGAATCTCACGTTCACATTTCTCAGTAAAACTGGTCACTTCTTCCACAGAGCCATACCATCTATATCCCCAAGTGCCATTTGACATCCAATCGGACCAACTGAGAACCAAAAGCAAGAGCTCAGGAGGCAAAGAACCTGTGAGGAGTTTTGAAAAAGCTATCAACAGGCCACAAAGAGAGAACAGGTGTAAGCCAATGTAATAGTCAAGAAAAACCTATTATCAAAGTCAAATCTGTGATTCAGACAGAATCTGTGTGATACCTCCAAGGCACTTGTTCTTTTCTGAGTAAAGAAAGACACACGCAGAATAGAAGTCGCAAGCAGCTGAAATCTAACTCGAAATTCCTAGGTCTATAAAGCTGGAAATGTGTACATTGATCAAATCAAATCAAATGTGTATAGAGCATCAGCCTTTCATCCTCCTACAGGGCCTCACAAACCCTCCTGACCTGAGTCGGTCTAGGGCGTATAGAGCATCAGCCTTTCATCCTCCTGTAGGGCCTCACAAACCCTCCTGACCTGAGTCGTTCTTGTGTGTATAGAGCATCAGCCTTTCATCCTCCTACAGGGCCTCACAAACCCTCCTGACCTGAGTCGGTCTAGGGCGTATAGAGCATCAGCCTTTCATCCTCCTACAGGGCCTCACAAACCCTCCTGACTTGAGTCGTTCTCAGGCATATAGAGCATCAGCCATTCATCCTCCTACAGGGCCTCACAAACCCTCCTGACCTGAGTCGTTTTCATGTGTATAGAGCATCAGCCTTTCATCCTCCTACAGGGCCTCACAAACCCTCCTGACCTGAGTCGATCTAGGGCATATAGGGCATCAGCCTTTCATCCTCCTACAGGGCCTCACAAACCCTCCTGACCTGAGTCGTTCTCATGCGTGTAGAGCATCAGCCTTTCATCCTCCTACAGGGCCTCACAAACCCTCCTGACCTGAGTCGTTTTCATGTGTATAGAGCATCAGCCTTTCATCCTCCTACAGGGCCTCACAAACCCTCCTGACCTGAGTCGGTCTAGGGCGTATAGGGCATCAGCCTTTCATCCTCCTACAGGGCCTCACAAACCCTCCTGACCTGAGTCGTTCTCGGGCTATAGAGCACCAGCCTTTCATTCTCCTATAGGGCCTCACAAACCCTCCTGACCTGAGTCGTTCTCGGGCTATAGAGCATCAGCCTTTCATCCTCCTACAGGGCCTCACAAACCCTCCTGACCTGAGTCAGTCTAGGGCGTATAGGGCATCAGCCTTTCATCCTCCTACAGGGCCTCACAAACCCTCCTGACCTGAGTCGTTCTCATGCGTGTAGAGCATCAGCCTTTCATCCTCCTACAGGGCCTCACAAACCCTCCTGACCTGAGTCGTTCTCGGGCTATAGAGCACCAGCCTTTCATTCTCCTATAGGGCCTCACAAACCCTCCTGACCTGAGTCGTTCTCGGGCTATAGAGCACCAGCCTTTCATTCTCCTATAGGGCCTCACAAACCCTCCTGACCTGAGTCGTTCTCGGGCTATAGAGCACCAGCCTTTCATTCTCCTAGCTGTGATGGTGGATCATCTTAAACTGGTACATGCCCCATGATGCATCTGCACTGCACCAAGAGGAGCACAGGGGATTTCCTTCCCCCAGCAGTAGAAGTGATGTAAGGGAAAGGAGGAAAACCTGGTCCTGCTGTGATTACTGGGCCTGTAAAATCTGGCCATGCCCATGCTGTTCTAACTGGGCCAATGGACTTCACTTTTCTATCTGGGTCCTATGGATCTGCCATTATTCTGCTAACTGGACCTAAGCCTCGCTTTATTAACTGAGCGGATTTCATGTAATGTAACTAGGCACAGGTATAGCACGACTTCTGACGTTTGGGTAGCCTCTTGCTTATAGGTCTTGTTAGAGAGAGAGAAAAGGTGCAGTTAGTTAGGGAAAGGGAGAGTCAAGCCATGAAACCTAGGGTGTTGATGCATGCAGATTCTAGGCGAGTTATGTTCGAGGCCTACAGAGTGTGTTCCAGAGGGGAGCCCCAGATGTTGCCATTCTGCTTGTTTCTGATTTGCAGAGGGTTACACTATGGCGCACCGATCAGGGTGGTGTATAGCTTCCTGATTGTGAGCTTTAGAGGCAATGGGCTGTTCGGCTGCCCGGCCGCTGCTGTGGGTGTTTTTGCAGGCATGTGTTTGCAGTTCAAGCTAAAGTAATGCGGGATTGGCGTGTTAGTGTGGGGCAAGTGGACTATCAGAGCCCATTTCCTTGGCTACTTGTTCACTGGTATCTGCATTGAATAAAAAATACCAGAACGTATTTGCTTGGTTGTTTTATGACATTCTTGGATTGTTTGTACTGAAAGGGTACTCACTTGCTTGGTCTGTGCTTGATTACCTGCTTGTATCCGTTTTTTAGCAAGCAGTACCAAAAGACATTCCTTGCTTGTTGTGTGATGAGGGCAGTGTTCTGTAAACTACTACTTATGAATGAGGAATACATACAGGGGCGTGGCCAACCGCCATGTAGAGCGGACGTGATTTCGGTATGCTCCGCACGATGAGCTATTGATAAGCTGTTTTTCCCTGCATTCAAGCCGGCCTTAGCGTCTTTAAATCACCCCGAGAGCTGCCAGCTGTGACGAGAACCTCCTGGACCCCTCGCATGCGAAGGTGAAAGCCCGGGAGCCGAGGAGAGAAGACCGCGCATCCCACGGCGCGGACAGCCAAGATGGCGGCTTCCATCTGCTGAGCCCGGAGAGCCCAGCGCCAGCTCGCCCTCCGAGAGAAGGCCGTCCTACGTCGCCAAGTGGAATGGTGGGGGGGCGCCCCTGCTGACCCCCCCGGCGGCCACCCCAACGGTAGGCTCGGGAGCCCTGGGCCCGAGGACGAGAGAGCGACTGGGGCGGACGAGGGCGCCCGCCGGCCCTGCTGCAGGAACCACGGGGATCGAGGCCCGGCCGGAGCTAGAGACCGCGCACTACATCGAGTGCGAGCGCCGGCCACCTCGCGCTGCCCCCGGTCGGCGCTGCCACCGGAGCTGCACTCACCATCCATCCTCGCCTTGGTGTCCACAAACCACCCCGAGAGCTGCTACCAGCGACGAGAACCTCCTGGACCCCTCGTACGCGTAGGTGGAAGCCCGGGAGCCGAGCGGAGTGGTCCGCGCACCCCATGACGCGGACAGCCAAGATGGCGGCTTCCATCTGCTGAGCCCGGCGCCAGCTCGCCCTCCGAGAGAAGGCCGTCCTACGCACACCATCCATCCCCGCCCGAGTTGCGCTTCGGCCCGGGCCCCCCTGCGTCCCGGGGGCGGGTTGCTTGAACCGCGATACTCGGAGCGGGCAGCCACAGAGAGGAGCCTCCCCCCCCCACCGAGCACCGAGAGAAGCAGCTTAGGTCGGAACAAGAGGTCTCCCACGAACCACCATATAAGGCCCGGCTCGGACCTATCGCACCCGGCGGAGCTTGGAGGCCCTCGGACCGGCGCCGGAGCGCCAGACACCCCGCAGGAGGGCCCAAAGTGCAGACCATAACCTTACGAGTGCCGGAGGACAGTAAGTGGGCGACCTCTACAGTGGGCACTAAAAACTCGCCGTGGTGAGAGGATGTCCTACTTGGACAAGCCTACGGGGAGGGGAGCCAGGTCTAAACAGCGGCAGACCACCCTGGACGCTTACACAGCCCCCGAACCCCCCCAGTCCTGAGTGCCCAACCATGGCGACTGCCGCTGGGGACGCGAGCCCTACTCCAGCGACGCCTGAACCCACCAACTCGCAACTCTTGGAGGCCATCAAACTAATCCAAACGACCATGGTGAACAAAATTGACGCAGTGGCCATAGATCTGGGACTCCTCCGCCATGACGTCCGCTCCCTGGCTGATAGAACTGATGCGCTCGAGACCCAAGTACGTGAGAACTCCGAAGCGAACACCCAGCTTCTGCACGACATGGAAGGCCTCCAGCAAACGGTCAAGAATCTCGAGGACAAGATGGAGGAGGCCGAAGGGAGGGCCCGCCGGAATAACATCCGGCTGCTCGGACTGCCTGAGGGCATCGAAGGCTCGGACCCCACCAACTACGTGGAAAACCTCCTGCTACAGGAGATTGGCGCAGAGAAACTATCGCAGGGGTTCTCCATCGAAAGGGCTCATAGGTCGCTTGCCAAGAGGCCCCCGCCTGGAGGCCCACCCAGGCCTATGATAGCAAAAGTATTAAATTACAGAGATCGCGAGGTCGTCCTGGCGTACTCTCGGTCAGGGGGCCAGATATTGAGAAATTCGGCCAAGATCGCTATTTACCCAGACTATACCTTTCAAGTGCAGATGAACAGGGCTCAGTTCACCTACACCAAAGCCAGGTTGAAGGCCGCTGGTTTGAAATACATGCTCCTATACCCTGCAAGGCTGAAAGTAATACATAAAAACAGAGCCCACCTATTCGACACGCCGGAACTGGCCCGGGACTGGATGGATGAGCAGCAACTTCCAGACATAGAAGGCAAGAGGCGCAAGCCGCACTGATACACCCACCTAGACTGCCGTATCGCATCGCACCATAAGATCATTGCAACACAACCCCGAAGCAGCTGGAAGGATCCTATCACGCGGAACACCGAGGTTTTAGCTCCCGCAACCCCCCAGGAGCTTGTTCTCTTTTCTTCTGTTTTTTCAGGGTACGTTTACCCACCTGTAGGGCACCCGAAGACCATGCCAGGTCCTAGGGAGCGGAAACGGGACAGTCACGACAAGGAATACCTCGTCAGACCAGTTATCGGTTGGGAAAGTTTTTTCTTAGGGAAAGGGGAGCCAGAAATCCGCACCCTAGTTGGGAACCCTAAAGTTGAAATACCGAGACCGCAGGACTCCTTCAATACCACAGCATCTCTAACGAGACCGAGCCAAGGACCAGAACAAGTGAGAGAACACCACCACGACTATGGCTGAGAAAGTAAAAGTTATGACATGGAACGTCAGAGGCATGAATAGCCACGTGAAACAACGAAGAATCCAAACATACCTGCGACGATGCAAGGTAGGGATCGCCATGCTTCAGGAGACACACCTAACAGAGGCTAAACTGACAGCGCTAGCCAAAACCTGGCGGGGGACCTTGGTGGGATCCTCCTACTCCTCATATGCTAGGGGGGTCCTGGTGTGGATTAACCCGTCAGTCCCTTTCAAAGTCACGGACACCAAAACGGATAACGAAGGTAGGATGGCACTGGTGCAGGGTACCTTGGAGGGAAGAGACCTATGCCTGATTAGCACCTATGCGCCTAACCATGACGCCACGGCTTTCTTCCACTCCCTGAGCTCTAGACTATGCCCCCACGTAAATTGCACCATGATCTGGGGTGGGGACCACAACTGCACTTTAGACCCCCTCAAAGATAGGTCAGACAACAAACACTCCCGCCCGTCCCCCCCTGCCAAGATACTATCCAAACTGATTTCCCACCTGTCACTTAGCGACCTGTGGAGGGAATTGAACCCGGAGAGACGGGAATATTCCTTCTTCTCCCCGCCACATAACGTCCACACCAGGTTGGACTACATACTGGTCAGCCAGGAGCAGCAGGCCACTTTCAGCGAGGCACAATACTTACCCAGAGTACTATCAGACCACTCACCCCTGTCGGTCACCTGGGAGATACACCCGCCCAGACCCCCGATCCCTACATGGAGACTGCGAGCAGAAGCATTGCTTGACGCGGCCTTCAGGGACCACGTACAAGACAGCACAGACGAATACTGGCTACACAATCTAGGCAGCGTAGAATGCATTAGCACCGCTTGGGAGGCGTATAAGGTGGTTATGAGAGGGGACATGCTGGCAGCAGTAGGGGGGACTCAAAAGGTCATTACGAATGCCCTGGCTAAAGCAGAAAGTAGGCTGGGGGAGCTGGAGAACAAGGCAAATCCGACTCCCGAGCAGGTACGGGAAATAATAATACAGAGACAGGCCTGTCTGTCGCACTGGGAGTCCCTGGGGAAATTAAGCTACGCCAAACACACTGAAAGGACACACGCCCTAGGAGACAAGCCCGGCAAACTCCTGGCCTGGCTGTACAAAAGGGAAACCCCTAGGACCCCCATCTGCCACATCCTCAGACCAGATGGCACTCCGGTGCACACCCAGGCTGAAATTAACATGGTCTTCGCAGAATACTACCAGGACCTGTACTCCAAAACCCCGCCCTCGCTAGATACCGGGATCGAGGACGCCCTAGATTGCATAGAGTTACCCAAACTAGACCCACAGTTGGCCGTAGCCCTAGAAGACCCAATCACCCCAGACGAGGTCAAGGCAACCATTAGATCTTTACCCTCTGGGAAAGCCCCAGGTATGGATGGTCTCCCGGGGGAATTCTATAAGACATATGAGGAGACCCTGGCCCCTCTGCTGGCACAAGTGTACAATGAGGCCTTTGACTGCGGCATACTCCCTGACTCCATGAGGGAAGCAATAATCATCCCCTTGCTGAAGCCCGGCAAAGACGGCACGGATTGCGGTTCATATAGACCTCTCTCTATGCTAAATGTCGACTGCAAAATACTGTCGGCACTCCTCGCTAATAGACTACGCAAGGTGATCCCCCTGCTGATTCACCACGACCAAACTGGCTATGTACCCGGGCGCTCTATCACTGAAAATTTACGCAGGTTGCACCACATCATATACCGCACCGAGCAAGACACCCAGAAATACGCGGTGGCATCTCTAGACGCCACCAAGGCCTTTGATTCGGTTAAGTGGGAATGGTTATACGCCACCATGGCTAAGATGGGCATTGGACCCGCCTTCCTCAAATGGACCCAGTTGCTTTACACACACCCCGAGGCCAGAGTGCGTACCAACAAGACGTACTCCGACAAATGGCCCCTCCACAGAGGCACACGACAGGGATGTCCCTTATCCCCCATGCTCTACATCATTGCTGCAGAGCCTGTGGCCGCGTACATCCGGCAGGAATACGGTGGAGGAGGCATTATACTAGATGGAGTGACACACCTCATCTCCATGTACGCGGACGACACTCTCCTCTACCTTAACGACCCTGAGCACCTCCTGCCCTACATCTTGGAGACACTTGACTGCTTCCAAAAACACACAGGCATCCAGATAAACAAAGACAAGTCGTGTCTCTACCCCCTCGCAGCGCTATACAGCAATGAGGGCGGATCCCTGCCCCCACTGGCTCTACAGTGGCAGGTAACGTCCTTCAAATACTTGGGCATTGCCATACACCGTAGCCCGAACACTGAACACATCCTCAACACAGTCAGAACAAAGGATGCACTCACCAACTCCATGGCTTTCTGGGGAAAACTTCCTCTCTCCGTGGCAGGAAGGGCAGGCCTCCTCAAAATGGTAGCGCTCCCACGCCTGCTACATTGCTTCACCAATGTCCCCTACAACATCCCCTCAGCCTTTTTCAGAGACTTGAACAAACTCTGCAGAGAATTCCTGTGGCAGGGAGGAAGGCACAGGGTGGGGCTTGACATCCTCCAGAGACCCTACGAGAGGGGCGGACTGAAGGTCCCTAATTTCGAACTATATTTCCTGGCCAGCCAATTGAAACACGTAATGCACTGGATGGCGGATGAAACCACCACTGACACCAGACTTCTCCAGCCGGCTCTGCCACTACTGCTACTTCGAGACTTGTTGTGGGTCGAGAAAGGGGCCCCACAGCGTCACCCATACCTGGCCAAGTTGGGAACTCAGCTCTGGAAGAGGGCCTGTAAGGCTGTGGGGCTGCGAGACCCTTACTCCCCACAGATCCCCATCGCTGCAGTAATGGCGACACCCTCTTGGGGGCACACCGAGGCTCGATCAGTATGGGAGCCTTACGGGGTGGCGACACTGGGCGACCTCGTGCACGAACACGAACTTTCTTCATTCCCCGACCTCTGCGAGCTGACGGGCCTGCCCACCGGGCAGTTCTTGCTCCACGGGGCAGTAACTCGGGCCTTAAGGAAGAGATGGCCTGAGGCAGACAATCAATTTACTGAGAACGAAACCATCGAAACATTGCTGGACACTGCCGAAGGAGGCCACGAAACCTCCAGAATATACGAGGCCCTATTACAGGCAACGACAACGAATGAACTAAAATGCAAAAAGAGATGGGAGAGCGAAATGGGCCTCGTGTTCGAGGACAACACATGGGAAAAGATCACCCACTACCATAAAAAGACCTCCAGGAACGCTCGCCTCCAATTAATACAGCTATACATCACGAACCGAGCCTACCTTACGCCTGATGCCATATCTAAGTTCAAGGGGGCCACGCCACAAACATGCCCCAAATGCCATGCGCCACAAGCAGGAATGACTCATATGTTCTGGAGCTGCCCCGCGGTCCTGAGGTTTTGGACCCGGGTGCGAGATAGGGTGGCGCTGGCCGGGATTGAAGTTGAAATTCACGAACCTGCAGCTTGCATACTGGGGACATACAGGCGAAGCACTAAGAACAAGCCCCTAAATAGACTTCTGGACTTGATTTACATAACAGCAAAAAGGCGCATAGCCATGGGTTGGAAGAGCACAAGGGGACCTAGTGAGGCCCTTTGGTGGTACGACCTCAAGAGATGGGCCGCCGCGGAGACGGCGGCTTGGGAAATGGCCATCCAGGTACAAAAACTTGACTCCAGTGCAGATCTTCTCCGCTGGGTAGAGCTAACAGAACCGCTACTCCGCTCAGCAACAACGGACAGCACACCAAACAGTCCTGGCGGTCCCTGCTCGGCACACGAGCCTATTGAAAACTGAGGCCTAACCTGCGGTCTCGAGGGGAGGGGGGTGGGATGGGTGGGGAGGGATTGTTAAGGTTGTTGTTGTTTTTTCCTCTTCTTTTGTTATTACATATATTACACCGCCAAGCCGAAGCGCTGTTTGTTATATGTCTTGAAAAACCAATAAAGATTTTTCAAAAAAAAAAAAAAAAATGAATGAGGAATACTGAGTGTGCGTTTTATTAATGATTTGGATTCCTGTCATTTGAGGCTGGTTTGCCCTTGGATCCAGGGGCGCCTCCAAGGGGTGGCCAGGGGGGGCCATGGCCACCCTTATAAAAATGCTGGCCCCCCCCATCGGCCACCCCATGAAAAAGCAAAAAAATACACTTTTATTTCTTCCCCTCTGAACTGTGCATGGACAATAATCACATGTGCAGTTCAGTGTGAACACATTGTTTTTGTTTGTTGCCACAGCTCACCACCCGCGATGGACTGGATCAAGCCACATATGATGGTGGCCCCACCCCCATTGATCGCACAATAAACACAGCCTGAGTGCACACATTTCTGTTTTGGCTTGCACTTGCAGGCTTTGTTCACTTCCAGGCACTGAAAAGGAGACCTGGGCTGCGGCGCTGAGGTATCGAGTGGTTGTCCTAGGCAAGCACTTCAGAGTTGAGGTATGTGGCACCAGGGGTGGTGCCAGGCATGGGCGTGGGAGGGCTAAAGTCCCCCCCTTCTGCAGCTGCCTATTTGCCATGCACAGGCCTGCTCGCTTGACCTCAAGCCGGCGCTCTCCACACCGCTTTATTTTCTCCTCACAAAACTGATTGTGGGGGAGGGAGGAGGCGTTAAAATGTAACAAGACCATTATTATTAAATAGAACAATTGTGGAGGTGAGACGCCCCTGGAAGAAGAGAGTACCTGCTGGCTGCAAGATGCATGCTGGCCAGCTTAGCAGGATAATCGGTGTCTCTTTCAGTGAGGCCATTCTCCTTGTACCCATCGTGAAGAGTACACCCTTTGTCAAAAACGTGTTGCTGCGGTGCCTGCCAATTGAAAGAGCAGCTCTTTAAATCGTATTTGGCCTACGTGGCCAGACCATGTCGTATGCGAACCCTGCCACGTCGTCATTTGCCAATCGGCAAAGAGCAGTGCTGCCATCATTGCTGCCTATCCAAAAACAGGGCCCCTCCTGTCACAGCCGTCCCCTGGACTAGAGGCCCATGTTCGGTGACCTTTACTTTCTACCCCCAAATACCTTTGCCCTTCTACCTGCCCATTCGACAGGTGGGAGGCATTTCACTGCCCTACTCTCCACACAAGACACATGATTGCTGCCCACCTTCACCCCACCCTTGACCGAGGCCAGCACTGCACTGCCCTGATCTCCCTACACAATTCTGCTCTCCTCACACACGCAATTTCTTTATACTTACACCTCCTTACGCAATCCCTACCATTCTGTCCCCACCCAGAACAGCTCCTAGGCCTGTTGTGCACAGCTAGATTTGGTCCCTCTATATAGGACTTCTAGAAACATTTAAATTAAATAACTATCAACTTTCCCACTAACAGATGTGACTCCCCTCATTCTTGTGTGCACTTCAGAATGCTGCATTAAAATAGAAACGAGCACCCCTCTCTAATGCTTCAGAGGATGACAGTGTCCATATTACTTGCCAATATGCTTCATTACACCAAGTCCTTCCCTTCCTTGACATAGTCCTTACAACTTGCGGCACTTTCACCTCTCGAGTCACCTTATGTAAGCAAATAGCTTTCAAATAATACTTTAGTTTAATTCAAATGCGGACTCCAAATAGCACTCCTCCCACTCCCAGAATGCTCTCTTTGGCTAGAAAGCTCCTAAGCATGTGCACAGGCTGGCAGCATTACTTGGCAAGGTAGCAGGAGGATTGAGAGTGACAAGAAAGAGTAGGATTTGGAATAACGCGAATCCCCTGTGGACACTATAGCACCTTCCTCGCCCCAGTTATAGATATATGAGGCTATAGCAAGCACCATTAAACACACACACTGGAAATGCTGCAACACATTTGCTGAAGACCAGATCCTTAATGAGCAATGCTTTCTGAGCTAAAATGAAGTCCAACAAAGTCTACAACATGAAATATGTAATGCTTAATGAATGTTAAGGGACACATGCTTACATTGTGGTCCTGCAGATTTTGGGCACTGATACACACCTCCTATCTGCCCATAAAGCTGCAATGCCACCCGAGTAATGAAATTGGATCACATTAAGTAGTAGAACTTTCTGGTGTCCTTAGTCCAACACAATCATTTGCTTTGCCCATCTGCCTTTGATAGTAGTTGCATGTTTCCAGCTCCATTTCCCTGGAACAAAAGCTACTAACAGTGTGCCAACAGAGCGAAAAGGAGCAACCCTGTGTAAATAGATGGCCCTCCCTAGGTAAAACATATGAGGCAGCCCATCAGGGCAGTTTTACAGACTGAAAGTAGGGAGAATATGCTTCAGTGATATATGAAAGGGCATTTACTTACGAACAAACCCAGAGTAGAAGTCATTTCAGATGAGGCTCAGAGGAAAGAAGGGCCCCCCAATTTCCCTAAGCAGTGAGTTGAAGTAATAGCCACTAAATAAATAGTGCCATAAATGACAAAAGCTGCAGGTGCACCTTTTGCAGAAGGGTCTAGTCGGGAGACTCACACTCTAAGTGCATGGCATGTTTTACTGCCATTTTTGGGCAATGGAAAGCCTACTTGAGTGTTTGTATGTGATGGTGGGGTTGGAGTGGGAATGGGTGGGGGAGAATACTACAGTGGGGCTGGCCTGGCAGGGTCTTACTGTGGCATGGAATGTTGTACTCGCATTAAGGTCAAAGGCAACATGAGTGTTCTTACATTGGGAGCACATGCTTCCTTATCTTGACTTGGGTCTTTATTATTTTACTGGTGTTTAAGGTCAAAGGCAACATACATATTGTTACATGGGGGAATATAACATGATGTGTGCAACATAAATGTTCTTATATGGGGGGATTTGTGTGATGACATGCTATTT
The DNA here is from genome assembly GCF_040938575.1 of Ambystoma mexicanum. Lineage (NCBI taxonomy): Eukaryota > Metazoa > Chordata > Amphibia > Caudata > Ambystomatidae > Ambystoma > Ambystoma mexicanum. The sequence goes on along the minus strand of NC_090921.1, from coordinate 314,773,693 downwards.
ATATAGCGCTTTCACCAAAGCGATTTTCAGAGAACATATTTACATCAAATGTATCACCCAGCCGAAGTTTGCACTCATTTAATGAGCTTTATTTATAGCATTTATTGCTATAAATTGTATTTATTTACAGTTATTTATTGCATTTATTGACATTGCGCAAACCCATACGTATCACGGCGGTGGTACAACTTGGTGAGCAGGGAAAACAGTACAGTACAGAGTAAGAGAGGTAACAAGTTGCAAAAGCAACATAATAGTACGAGGTCCATATAGGAGGGTAGAGATCACAGAGATCACATTGAAGTATGAAAGACAGAGTTGGCCTTGCCCGGATTTGAACCTGCGAATCACACTCGGATTACAAAAGCATGCGCTCAGCCCGGTGAGCTATTTTACCGGCTTGCCAGCAAGAGCATGTTTTCTTTCTGTGGCATTGCAGTGTATTACTGGTGTTAAGGCCAAAGGCAACATACGTATTCTAACATTGGGGTGGGGGCATTCGTGCTGCCTGCAAGGCTATGTTTTTTTACTGTGGCATGACATTTTTTATTGCCGTTAGGGAGCAAATACAACATGATGAGTGTTATTATATGTGGAGTGGGGGATTTTTGTAGCCAGCAAGGATATATTTTCTTAATGTGGCATGGCTCTTTTTTCACTGGCATTACGGCAAAGCCAACAGGAGTATGTTCTTACATGGGGATTCTGGCGCGTATTGGGAGAGCTAGCATAAACATGCTTTGTTATAGTATCGTTACTGGCATTATGGACAAAGCAAACATGATTATTGTCATATATGGAAATATTGGCATATATAGGTGCACCAGAAAGGACATGTGTGAGCACAATCAATATGAAAATGCTTTTTTACACTTGCAGAGTACTGGCATATAGCGGACAAAGGCATTATGAAAATGTGTTTGAAAATGCTCCGGTGCATTGTTGGTGGCTTGAAATCTAACATACTTTTCATGTCTTACCCTACAAAATCGATTGTAAACTGGGTGCTTTTTACCTAATTTATCACAAAGTGTACTGTAAAATGCACTATATTTTAACACATTATTTAAAACCTTTTCTCAAGGGGACACACCCCCTTTGATTGGTTCGCCCTCCCTCAATACTCTGTCACTCCTATGTATTTGGCTGGGGGCAGAACAAGTGACCTTCCTTCTGCAGGCTCTTCTTAATGTGGGCCCTACTACATTAGCTACAGGCCCCACTTGTTACAGAATAACGGCTACGCCTCTGGTGAGTTGGGGTGAAAGATGGATCTAATGGGCCAAAGGAAGGCGTGATATCTACTCAGCCTACTGGGCTTGCAAAGCGGATGTTAGGACGAGGGTGGTTCAGTAGCCCAATAGGTTTAATGTCCGGGCTCACTAACAGTTTTCAAAACTGCCATCCAGCCCCGCCAAAATGTTGAGGCTGGATCCGCCCCTGTTTGGCACCCTGTGTGCCACCCCAAGATTTCCTGTGGCCTCATCGGGCCACCCCTATGAAAAATTTCTGGAGGCGCCACTGCTTGGATCGCAGTGGTAAAGCTAGCTTGTGTCCTGCTGAAGAGTCCCTGTGTCACGACGGATGCCTATTAAAACTGATCAAGAGTGTCTGAGGCATGAAGTCTGTATTTTAGTCCCAAATGTGGTAATAATATTAGCAACGCTTTCCTTCGTGTGTGTTAGTAAATAGAAACGTTTTTAGGACTTTGGAAGGTACTTTGTATCAAAGCGACCGGGCATTGTGTTCTATACGTTAGTGGCTATAGAGGCACATAAGCCCCCACTCCCTTGGTATTTCTTCTTGTAACCTGTTGTTTGTTCAGAAATATGGTGAAAGCAATGCGGGAGGAGCTGGGGGGGGGGGTGGTGGGGGGGTTGTTGATGGCTTAGTCTGCTGTGAAAAGTGATATAGGAGGCTACTGGACCTGCATACAGTTATCCAAAACCAGTATTACATAAATATCACTCAATGTGCGGGTTCGCTTTGGAGGGGGCAGTATTGGAGTGGTGGGATGCATGGACGTGCAAGTTGACAAGGAGTGTTTGGGCCAGGGAAGGGAGAGAGGTGGTTGCACATCCGAGTCATAGGTGTCATCATGGGTGTGTACGGCCAAGTGAGTTTACAACAATCGATATTGGTCCATGCGACTTAGATTTTTGTGAGTATATTCAGTTCTGTGAGATTATGGTATTCTGTTTGATATGTCCTGTCAAGTATTTAAATGTTACTACAATAATTGTTCATGGGTATCCAGTCAAGGCATAGAATACAAAGCATTGGATGCCAAAAGCATCGAAAAAAAATTAATCTGAAAAAAAACATTGAATGCATTTTTTCAAGGATAAAGGTGTTATTTTAATTGAAATGGGTTTTAAGGGGTAAATAAGCAGGGGTTGGGGCAAAGGGGCCCATTAGGAAAAAATGGAAATAAAAATGCATTTGATGCTTTTTTTTCGTTGCTTTTTCTTAGATGCTAAGGCATTCGATGCTTTGGCATTCGATTCAATCACTATAAACCATTGTCATGTGAGTTTGGTTTATTCTTAATTTTTCTTTAAGGTTTTTTGTAGTTCTTTGCATTTTGAGGTAAGAAACAAAGTGACTGTGAAGAACCAAGGAAAACTCTTGTTAAAAGCGATTCAGACTCATACTCCCAACGAACCCAGGAGTTTGACTTGCAATACATTTTACAAAGATAACCACTGTACACTGAGTCTAAGCCTCTCTGTGCTAGTTCTGATTAGATGAGGAAGTCCCACCTGCAGAGGCGTAGACAGGGTAGGGCATGAGCGGGAAAGGCCCACCCAAAATCTGTAAATGCCCACTCAGCAGTTCTGTGTGGGCATTTACAGATGTTAATGTCAATGCGTTGGGCCCAAATACATTAGCTTCGGGTCCCATTTGTTAGACAATCCTGGCTACGCCTCTACGTCACCTGGCAGACATGCATGCCAGTAGCCAAATATTTGTTTCACACCCTTGCCCACCTGAACCATGAAGCCCAGGCCAACTCCCTTCCCTTCCTGTATCTTTTGTTTCCGGGCCTTTATGCAAATACATTTGTGTCAGCGGTGAAGACAAGGGGCGGTAAAGTCGGGCAACAGATGGTGGAGGGATGTAAGGGTTACGAGGAGGGCGGCACACCCTGTTAACAAAAAACAACTGGAATGCTGCAGCAGGCATATATGAACCAGTGGGTTGAACTAGATATGTTTCTTTCAGCAACTTAATGGAACAGTCATTCAGCACAATTGATAGTTTCTAGAGGTGAAACTGTGAGGACTGTGGTAAGGAAGCTTATAATAAGTGTCATGGTGATTACCGTAGTAATCAAGGCATTGCCATCACGTCTAGCCTTACAATCCCAGCCCTAATTAGACGAGGTCCTAGCAAGCAGTGCCATATTGAATGATTACCGTAAATAAACCGAATAATGAGAACCGAATAATGAGACTGACAATTAAAATGCTGCTTAACTGGTTTAAGTCAGTTGATTTATACAGTTATAAATTAACATAGTCTACTGACTTCTGAAAAACCTTTGTTGAAAATTCACTGGATTATGTCTGTTCCAGTTGCAACCTATGATGGTTTAAAAACATGCGAGAGGTAGAGCATGTCTCTGCTTTACAAATGTTCAAGAAGGGCACGCTTGCATCTGGCCCATGCTGTCGACAGGCTGCATGTTGGGTTTAGGCTGGATGCTGGAAGTCACTGGAGCACCGACTCTCTTGTACAATGTGTTGATGGCCAATCTTCACCCACAGCTCAATACTGTCTTTACAACCCTTCAGCCCAGATACAAGGTATACAAACAAAGACAGACACCCATTGTTCTTGGTCTGAATTCATTAACAGTGATCGCTCTGTTTACATCCAGGCAATGTAGTCAATGTTCTTCCAGTGCAGGCGGATCTAGAAGCAATAGTAGTAGAACATCTTCATTGAAATGGAAAGATGAAAACACATTGGGGTTAAATCATGGGCTTAGTTGTAAGACTAATTTATCTTGAATTCTAGAACTTAAATAGCTAAAGCCACCAATTCACACACTCTGTGAGCTGATGTAATTGCTGCCAGAAAATAGTCGTTGCTGACAACAGGCGTAAGAGAGAATTCTTTGACTGCACAAATGGTGACCTCTGTGGGCTTTCAGGACAGATGGGATTGCCACCACATTGTATATTCTAAATGTTCTTTGTATTAATTTGTTTGTGCACACATTACTAGAAAGTAAGCACGTCTGCAGTTAGCAGTTCAACAACAGCATCTTTACAAAAGTGTATGTACTTTTAATGTCTGTATTTATCTTACTTCCTGCGGACATTGTATTAATGATAAGAAGACATTTACAAAAATAGGCATTCTACATATAAAATTGAATTTGCACTTGAACCTAATGCGTGAAAGACTTCTTGTATCAAAGGATTAGTTCGTTTTGCGAGACATGGCACTCTAGTTCTCATTTTCAAATCGCATTCTCTCAATTACATCTGGCAGGGTGTCGAGAAGCAAAATTACAGGTTGTCAAGTATCAAAAGAGCCGATTACTTTCTCTCACAAAATTTAGATCCGCTCAAATAACTATACAACAGTTCTTGGCACAAGTCAATTTAGGTTTTCACAACTTATATTCGATATACATTAAACAACTGTAACTTTTTTAAACATCATATTCCTCACATGTGTTAATCGGATTGCCCTCATTTAGACGAATCAAATAAAGTTATTTTCATCTCGGGATGACCTGTAGTGGGTGTGCTGCACATTTTGGCTTTTTACTCACTAATATTTTTACATAAATTCCATTTTCATCTAAGAATAATAGGGTCCCTGGCAGAGACACTAGGATATATAAATCACTGGCGTGCACCATATTTGTACGAAGATATTCACATTGTCTTATTTAGAAAATGAACATAATATCACAAAAATATCATTTAACTTCCAGCTAATAGAGCAATTCACCCAGAATCATTTTTTTAAATTAACTCTCTAGGACCTTCCATTCAATAGTTACAAGCGATAAAGTGATTCCAAATGTAAAATTCAGAAAGTATTTTGTTTCTTATTTCCAAAACATTGCATGGCATCTCTATCCCAGGATCTGGCTGGCCCTTTTGTCAGAACAACAGTCTCTAAAAGTGTGAAGTTTCGTCCTCCTGAGAGATGGTAGATTTCATTTCTTGAGAGGGGACGTCTGCAGAGGGACATTTTCTTGTATATTTAAGGTCTTTAGCAGAGACCTTGTGGCAAATGGAAATTTTTAAAAGGGCAGCCTTTGTTTTTATAACCTAGGCATGTCTCTGTGAACCAGGTTTCAAGCAGAGTAATAAGGTTTTACTGTGAGCTTCTAAGGACAGTGTTCACACTTTTCTCTTGGAAAAACTTGCCATCCCTCAATTCTGTTTTTGTAGTTGTAAGGAAGGAAGGGTCCTTTTGACCCCCTTGTACATTCTGAATAGAATGAATCTTATGCTCATCCAATCGCAGGAGACGTCCCCACGTTCAGTCCCCTGAAGACAGAGGACAGAAGCCATTGGATGACACACAGAGACTCCATTTTATACTACCCCAAACTCCATCTTTTCACTAGGCCGCACAATGATTCCTAAAAGCCATCCCTCCCACTGTACAGCACCGCGCACAGCCAGCCCAACTGCCCCCACCACCTCCTCTGTCTACAGTGCACAAGTCCTTTCCTCACAAAGGCCAAGGCGTGAATTGTTGCAAACAGATACAGTATTCTTTCTTTTCCTCTGACCTCACTGCCATGTGTGTGACCGGAGCAGAACCATCGCCTGCATGCCCATCTGTCTCCACAAACCTGTCTATAGCCCCTCGACCCCCACTTTGAATAGCCACAGTCCCCCCTACCTCTCTTGATGCAGATACACATCAGACCCCCATTTTATGAAAGGGCAAATGCTCAGTCCTGATCTTATCCCATACCATTAAATTTCATGGGTAAACCGAACACATGTCGGCATATATCATGAGGCATCAAAAAGATCAAAACCCTCAAGGTGGACACCTGGGCTCGAGCAACCAGGTTTACAGTCCCTAAGCAAATCGAACAGATATCTAACAAAATTAACTCCACACCCCCCACAACCATCCACTTTATTCAAGCTCTCAGTTTCTGTTTTACTAAGATAGATTAGTTAGCTATGTTTCATTGTGTGTATCTGACCTACACCCCATGGAGATGAGCCCAGCTGACCCACGTGCTGCCCAAAGGACACCCAAGCCTCGAACCAATCTGGTGCAACTGTCTCCTATGTTTCCATAATGTATCTATATGCCTAGCCTATGACATTCAAGTATTTTGTACCTATATCAAAACGTCATCAATGACGCGTTTCAATCTTATAATGTGCTGCCCATGTAATGTTTGGCAGAGCACTCTCAGGGTAGCAGAGGTCTCTGCGTGCATCTTTTATCTGATATAAAACTTTGTTCAACTTGCAATTTATCTCCTGGTCTCATTCCCTACTGGAGTTTGTCCATTTATTCCAAATGTGGGATTTATTTTGGGGGAGGAGTCCATTCATTTGGGGACCCTGATGTGATTTGATTGCTCCAAGACGCCCCAGTACTTCGGTGGGATCTGGGGCACTCCCATCAAGACCACCTGGACCTACGGCTGACCAGTATTTACAACGCGTACGCTCCTGAGCAGTTTCCGCGGGTCCCGGCTTTGCGAATACCCAACTGCTCGCTGCAGCCAGGCATGACTTGGTTGGGGGAGGCACCACGATTGTGGGTAGACTGTGAACGGAGGATCTCGGAACACCGCAGACACGTGAGTATTGATTGCCAGAATAATTAAAGTGGGATAGGTATGGAGTAAACTTAATAAGTGGAAACCGGACGGACGAAATGAGTATGAATGGAGTGAATGTTCAAAACAAAGTGCTTCTTTTTCCATGGCGATTAGGTTGTTATCTTGACGAGTTAAGGTAATGAAATGAGAGGAAATACAGGAACCTAGCTCTGAAAGGGGGTGGAAGGCAGCGCTGCATAGTACTGTCTCGACCAGTGCAGGTAATAAGAGGAAGAGGAAAAAGTAGGAGCCATATATATTTAGTGGGCTCAGGAAAATAGTAGTGTTGACTTCTCTTTAGTATTCTATGGGCCTCATTACGGGTCGGGCGGTAGGGGATACCGGGCACCGGTAAGGAGACTGGTGCCGGTAATCCCCTACCGCCCGATTCTGAGGTCCCCTAACGGGATCCGCTAGGGACTTGTGGTCGGACCACACGTCCATTACAGGTCCTGTTAGGGGGCCAGGCCGCTAATTACGGGCCTGCCATTAGCAGGCCCATAAATAGCGCCTTCCCCATTCCCATTGAGCCAAATGGGGGCTCAAGTGGGAATGGGGAATGGTTGGTGCAATGGGAATTTACCGGTCCCGCCAGGTTCGGACTAGACCGGTAAATCCCCATTGCACTCACCGGACTCGGCCCCGTTATTGGTGGCAGTCATGGTGCAAATAGCACCATGACTGCCACCAATCTTGTAATGAGGCCCTATATCTTTTTGAAGGACAGCCCAGAAGGGGCCAGAGTGAGGTGAATGAGTAGTGTGAGTGAATGGGAAATATTATACTCTGCCGCAGGGCTGACGGGGTGAAGGGTTATCCTAAATACATGTTTTATGCTGTCAGTAAAGCGTATCGGTCTGTCGGGTTAAATTGTCAATTGGTTTATGTCTCAAAGTGATCGTTCTTTTGTGCAATAATTAAGACAATGCAAGTAATAAGCAGAATGTGTTGAAGTTTAATTCGAAAAGATTTTTTGTTGAGCTACCGGAAGGTTGAAGGGTTAACAGTGGTAGTACACACACACCCAGAGGCATCTCAGATCTGGCCAGAAGAAGGGTCTTTTGATAATACAGTGTTAGATCTTGTAGCAACATATTCAATGGCTAAATATAAGGCGAAACAACTCCAAAATAGAAGAGAGGTGCTGGATTTGTGGAGGATGTTTGAGGAAACACCCACCACAGCAGGTAAGAAGAAGGAAGGGAACAATATGACAGCAACAAAGGTGGAGGGGGAAGAAAAGAGCAAGGAGGGAGGAGAACCAAAAAGGTTATATCCATTACTGACAAAGCCTGCTGAAGGATATTGTAATCCATTGTTTCTGCAGCTCCCTCTCCCCCCTATGATCCCAAGGGCCTATATGGTCCTACAAGCATGCCCCCAACCCATGAAAGACCACCAAAACAGGATTTAGGAGTGTTAGTGACCAGTACTCAAGCAGAATTATCCCAAGTAAGGACACTGTGTGAAAATACACTATCGTTTGACAGGGGGGCACAATCACAATTGCAGTCCCCATTAAGAAACGCCTCTGTGATACCCGAGGATGAATGGAAGTCCAGGGACATCCTCTTCTGTATAGACAGTACTCTGATTAAAACAGTACGAGTAGAACGTGAAGGTGACCCGGTAAGTACAGGGTATGACAGCGTGGCATCTGATAGGGAAGAGGAATGTTGGAGTGAAATTGATGAGTATGAGGAATGGGCCGTAGGAGGGGGCCTGCAAGTGAAGTAGCAAACACCACAGCTGGGAGGAGAGGAGGAAGTGTGGCAGGGAAGGCTCTGAAATCGGGTAGGAAGAATGGCGGTAGCAAAGAAAAAAGGAGTGAAGGTAAGTAAAAGCAGTGGGAAGACCAACTTTGAAAAAGCCCCTCACTCACAAGGGCACAGGAAGACCTCATTATGTACCCTGGGTGTTGATGGATAAAAACAATTTGTTGAAGGCGCTCCTCCCGCTCTCTGAGGGGGCGGGAAAATGGATATATGCTTTTGAGAAAAACACAGCGGGGGTCCAGCTGGCCATAGGGGACATCAAAAGCCTTCTCGTCTCTGCGGTGGGTGACCAAGCTGACGGAGTGTGGGTGAAGGCGGGGTTTCCAGGAGTAACCATGGGCAATGATAGGCATGATGGATCATTGTTCAATAATGTAAGAGCACAGGTGTGGGATGCACTGCGGAGAACTTTCCCCGACTGCCCTGCTCTACACTCTGTAATGCAATGCACCACAGGGGAAGGGGAAGATCCTGCGCAATTCATTCTTTGGGTGCAGGATATGTGGAGGGTGGAGACGGGCACGGCCTGGGATCAGTCCACCTCCCTATTCTACTTCATTATCAAGAGAGGGCTCCCGAAGGAGGTCAGAAGGCCCTTGATAAAATTGCTGGGATAGAAGCCAAAGGTTGGCCCGAAATATAAAGCATCATAGTATACCATTGCAGGAGGATCAAAGAGAGGGAAAAAGACATTGCACAAAAAAGATTGGCAGACGAGGCCAAACTTGTACAGAGCAAGTTAGTGAAGGTTGCGGCTGTAACAGCTGCACTGCCCTCGGAATGACAGGGAGAATGAGAGGAGGGGAAGATAACACTAAAGGCCAGCACGGCAGCCACATGGACAGCCAAAGGGCAAGAAAAATGGGATGGAGAAGAACAGGATGGAGGGCCCCAGTGGCAAGGAAGGCCTGGGAGAGGAAGAGGTGGGTCCCGGGGGCAAAGAGGAGGTTACGGAGGACAAGGATCTAGAGGAGGAGGACAAGGAGCGTTTTGGTCTTGTGGGAGGTGGGGTCATTTTGTTAGGGAATGTTGTATCTGTCCCGTGGCTTATTATCAGAACAAACAAAGATATGACAATGGACTGCAATATGGCCATCCCCACCCAGGCAGTCCCTATGGGTTACCCATGGGAGGTTATGGACAGGAAGGGCAGCATGGCAACAGATTCACACAATGTTACGGTCACCTGGTATCCACAGGGATGCCACCCAGCTGGGTTACTCGCTAGTATGCTTCTCAGCTTTGCCCTGATGTGGTCTGTGGGGAAGTTTCTGCCTTGTGGTAGAAGTAGGTGTGCTCTCCGTCCTGCCTTCTTTGCAGGGGCGCGTTGTCTTTCATGGGCGAGTGCGGTCCAGTTACTTCACTGACGCCAGCCCGTTTGATATTGTTCAGGTAGATATTATTGCTGTTCTTTAGTTTTGTTGCTATCCTGCATGCCTTTCTTTGTTTAAAATGTCTCTTTTTTCTCCCTTAGGTATGCGGAGCTTCAGCGCGGCGAACTGGCTTGGTTGAGCCCCGCTGGTAAATGATGGCGCATTAAGAGCGCTATGATGCGGTAAGTAAGCGCTATGCGCAGCGCTGCGAAGTCTTGCCTTTGCTAACCTGTGTTTTCCTTCCTTGTAGGTCGCAGTGTTCTTCAGCGTGAGTGGAATGTCCGGAGTGGTGCCAGCCGAGAGGCGACCAGCCAGGTAAGCCTTTTAAGCAGTTCGTAATTTGTAAATGTCTCTACAGCTTTCTTTAATGTTGCCTCTATCTTCCTCTTTCAGGTCGTTCTGTCCGGGAGGTGTGCAGATTCGAGGAAGCTGTTCTCAGTAGCTGCGAGTGTTTAAAGATGAAGACTGCAGGTAAGATGCTGCTGCTAATGATGTTCCTTTTGTCTCCTTGCAGGTTCTGCTTCTCTGAGGTTCAAGGGAATAGCTGGACACGGTGAGCGTCACGTTGCCAGCTGCAAAGTACACAAAGCATGTTCTGCAGTCAGGGTGTGGTTTATATAGCCCAGGTAAAGTAGTACCAGGGAAAGTAGTTCCAGGCCTGCCACACCCAAAACACTAGACTGCATAGCTTGGTTCTTAGGAACCAAGCTATGTGGATGCCTCCATGTTGGCTGACAATACAATAAAGTAGTTCCCAAGCACATTGTTGTTCATGGTGTATGAGCCTGGCGCCATAGGCACCAGGACTGGCCCCATGAGGGCTTTTGAAGAGGATGCCAGGCTCTAGAGGCCCGAGTCCTGACTCCACCTGGCCAATGGGTTTGCCAGAGGGGTTTCTGGGCGAGGGTCGTGACACACAAGTGCCCAGAGGGCCACCACAAGGGGCAAAAACACGATTAACACGCCAAAATCCAATGGGAGAGATACAAGGTAATCCTTTCGCCACTACAGCAAATGGCGTGCCCGCGCCATTCCAAGGAACAGCTCTTGTCAGAGAGAGCATATTTTCCTTCCTGGGGACCGACACACATCCAGACTAGGACAGCCCACAGAGAGCACTTGCGTGTCCAGTCCTATCAACTACCTTACATCCAGACGAGGAACCACTGGTGGGGAGCAGAGATAGGTGACAAACAGTTCATCTTCATTCGTACCTATGTGAAGGCAATAAAAATTTGGAAACGCAGGGATTCTCTGGGTCTTTAGTCCCGGTTCCATACACTAACGATTTGGACATAAAAGTGGGGGGAAAGACAGTGCAAGCCCCCGTACTGTATCATGAAAACTCACCAGTCAATCATCTGGGAAGGGATCTCCTCAGTAAGCTCAACATGACAATCTCTTTTACAGAATGGGCTATAGAGTGCGCCACCACTGGGATACGCCCCCTCCGGGCAATGCTGTTGATCAACACAATAACAAAGGAAGTAGCAGTGCAGGGGGTGCCCATTAATGCAGACATGTTTGTGTATGGGATACAAGTTTTGACAAAAGCTGTACCTGAATTAACGCGAAAATAATGGAGAGTACCCTGTGATTTTGTTTTCTGCCCAGTAGCTGCCCCTTAAATATTGCCAGGAACAATCCTCTCATTAGATCTACAAGGGGTACAAGTTTCAGCTAAATGTATTGTGGCAATAGGGCTGGACACGCATGGATGCGAGTGGCGAACAGTACTGTGCATAGACCCAAACACAGCGCTGCATGAACTGACAGATGAGGAACTGTTCGCTGACGATGACAGTGAATGGGAGATAATAATGGAAATATGTATGCCAAGTGACAAAATGGTACAAAAAAGACGACTTATCAACCCCATCATGGCCATCGTCAGTGCACTGCCATCATTTTTTAACAAAGACATGCAGCAGGTACCCACTAACCTATAGACAACCAATCCCCATGATGTGGGTTATTGCGAGAAGTAAACCCAGTGAAAATTAAACTGAAGCCCAGCGCCATGCTGCCCCGGGTAAAACAATACCCCCTGTCAAGGGAAGCAGATGAAGGGATAAAAGAAACAATAGAGATGTTATTGATTGTATTAGGTATGGAGCATGTTCTTTGCATTAATGTTCCTTGAACGAATACATTTGGGTTCTCAGATTTTACTATATTCCAATTTATATTTTTCTTTACAATGGTAATCAAGCCAGAGAATGGACGACTAGTTTCATTTTTAGCCACAGCATTGAACAGGATAGAGTATCCGTCACGTGTTGGAATCTTTTGCATCCAAGATTCATGCAGACAGATCAGGAAATTGTCTTCTGCTATGAAAGTGGAGTCCTGGAAGAGGTACATGAACCCTCAAGTGTTCCAAGAGGTCAGGGAATGCTGGCTGTGGCTTATGTCATTATTGAGCTATCGTTTACTGGATTGCCACTTGGATGACGAATCAGGTCTTTTTAGACTTTCATTATGCTTGCTGTCGTACATCTTCCGAGGCGGAATTTGTGAAATTCATATGTTCACGTAATTGTTGTCTTTGTTGCTCATTCATTGACTGATCATCTAAGGAGTCGTTTACATCTTTGAGAAATCTTCCTTCAATTTGTGTGAGTTGAGATAGCTCAAAACCAAAGAAGAGGAGTTCATCTTTGGCTTCTCTTAATATTTTTTCAATAAACTGGGATTGAACGTGCAAAAATACCCAATCAGAATGCTTTTCGGAAGTGTATTCCACGATTGCAATGTCATCAGTTGTAATTGTTCTCAATGCAGGAATACAATGGAGAAGTTTTAGAATGTTGCGTCTGTTCAGGTTTATCTCGTTCTTTTTTCGCACAATATGTTTTCCAGTTGTCGAATCCAATATGGATTGGAGTTTGAAAACTTGACAAAGCGGCTTCAGTCAGACAAGCCGACCTCTTGTTGGTGAAGTTGAGCTGAGGTGAGTCTTTGATTCAGTTTTGAAACAGGTATAATTTCCTTAGGCTCATTCTGATTTTGTGAGGCTTTTCTCCTTTTTTCTGGAGAGGAAGCCTTGTTATATGTTTTTTTGTTGTTGTCGAGTAGATTGAGTTTCAGCTTGTTCTCTTTGGTTAGATATCGGGCATATCTTTGAGTGTCTATTTTGTTGTGGACACGAGACTAAAAGTTTGTTAGATTTATTTGACTCATAGATTGCTTTGTTCTCCTAAACTTCTGTTTCATCGTCTTCCAGGGAATATTTTAATAAGTCACATAAATCAGTTGACAATGAGGCGTCCGATTTTGCTGTTTCTTCTAAATAGACTGTAGGCCTTTTATTCGGATTAGTTGGATCTTTAAGGTCAGTTTGAGTTGGTAATATAGTACCTTGCTGAATTTTTGCTCTCTCCTATTGAGCGTCTCGTGTTGTTCGTTCAAACAGCCCAGATCGTGGCAGAGTTGATAGGTTTCTAATAAAAAATGTTAAACTATTTGTTCTGTTCTTTGGTGCTGGTTGCACTTTCTCCTTCCTCGAGTTTCTTGGAGCTGTTTTTGCACAATTTGGTTTCTTTTTTTCTTTTTGTTACTAACTGGGCACAGTTTGATGTTGCACTCCTGAAAAAATCCCAAATGAGTTTATTTCCAAATGTAGTAGGTGGCTGCGCTTGCAGTTGATTGGTATCACAAGCTCGCTTTTCTGTTGCTGCTGCTTTAACAAACAAGAGTTGTCCACCCGTTAACAAGCCAGAACTGTCATTTGGAAGATTTGGGAGCAAGTCCGATGAGCATGCCATGGGTGTTTTTAAAGGAATGTTGTGTGAGACCATTGGAGTGTCTTCAGTTCTATACAAAGGTGATCTTGGTCTGGGTAAGTGTTCTGTTGTCTTGGCCACTCCAATATGAGTCTTTGGAGAGATTGCCTCACTGTGATTGAACCATTGCTCGATTGAGGAATCGTAGTTATTTCAGATGTCATCGACATGTGTTTGGAATTACACAAACACGTCAAAGGATTTCCATCTCTAAGGGGTCTGTTGGTGTTATGGCGCATCCATTTTGTGCACTCTAACACTGCCTCAATGAGATCTGCTTTTGCAACTAATTCACTGGTTGCTAGGTCGCTTAATTGATCCTGCCATTTCCGTGAGGATTCGGCTTCACTATTTAGGCAGTGTTGTATTTGCACTGTGAAGTTTTCCATAACTTCTGTTTTAGCAATTAGGGTAGCCAAAAGAGTCCCTTGATCTCTTATCACTTCATTCATCGTCTCATAAAGTTTTACAAATGGGATTAGTGCGATTGATGTCGCCGCCAAGACATTGTTATGAATTTGAATCCCCGCTACTATGGAGCGATTACTTTTGTCTATTGTTTCTGTATCTGCATCTGGAACTCAGGTTGTAGGCAAGGAGCAGTTAGAGTGTTCATCTGTCATTGTTTGTACATTTGATGCAGCAGGCCGTACACAACCTATGACAGCAACATTATTTGAAGGTGTCAGAATGCCACTATCTGGACTCTTTTGAAGCGGCTTTGACTTTGTAGACGATGGTCTCAATTGCGGCATACTGGTGAAATTGGTGAAATTAGAATCTAATTCAGATCTTCGCCGATATTTCAGTGCAAGATTGACCTTGTTTAAACCTTTGGATTTTACTGACGTATTTCTGTAAGAGTCAGTGCTACTTTCGTTGAGTCGGTCTCCTAATGTCAGAAAGTCTGATTTTAGTCGCTCAGTTAGCCGTGCTTCCCGAGCCGCTGGATTGTAACACGAAAGGTAAGTTGGTATACTACCTTTATCCATTGTTTGCGTTACTCGATCAGAAGCAGAGCCTGACAGAGCTAATTGATGTACTAGAGCCAGATCACCAAGTTTGATAGCGGCTCCTGGTCGCACGCAAAACTTGGTGCTGTTCCGGGTTTTTAAAGGTGGTTCAATTCTTGATGTTTGCAAACAACTTGATGCACTGGTAGCTACTTTAGTTGTTGTCAAGTTCATCCGAGCGACAAACTAGCTTTTTTGCTGCACGTCTAAGATGCGTAGGGGCACCGTTAGTATTTCATTTTGGAGAATCGTCTCTTATGGAGTTGCCGTAATTTGCATACTTTGCATGTTTTCAGGTAGAGTAGAAATATCAGTAGAAATGGCAATTTCCCCTCTGCTCAAAGTTGTTACAGAGTGTAAACGGATATCTACTTTTTCTCCTAATGTTGCTTTATCGTTGTTATTTTGTGATGTTCACAAATTTGGAAAACGTATTTCCATTAACTCAGAGTCATTTATGTGACACTGATTCACTGACTGATTCACGGCGAGATTAAGGTTAATGTCTGCTGTTTGAAAACATGATAGGTCCTTTCCTTTCGTAATTCCATTTGCAAGTGAAAGCTTTACATCGTTCATTAATGGAAGTCTATTAATGATGGTAACTGGAGAATAGTTTATATCCGGAATGGCAGAGCTTGTTTTACGGAGACAATCTGCTGAGAGCACTGTTAGCAAGCACACTGCCGAGGAAGAATAAGCAGCATTACTCTAGTCGTCTAGCAAGTCCTTAGAAACACTCACCTCTGCATGGCCCTGGGTCTGGGCGTCCTGTCGCGAGTCATCTCCCCACCGACGGGATTGCATTAATTTTTGGCGGGTCAAAGGGCACGTTTGCCCAACCATACCAGGACGAGTGGTCACACTGTTGCGTACCTCCTATGGTCCAGTCACGTCCAGGAGAGGACTGGAGAAGACTGGACTCTCTCACGACTCAAGCGCGGCGCTACGTGCCAGGATTCAGGATAAGTAGGCAGGCTTCAGAATTAAAGGGACAGACTGTTTTCACAAGAGCACATCGCTGCAGCTCCTCTTCCAAGAAAAACACACGAGGACTGGAGAAGACTGGACTCTCTCACGACTCACGCGTGATATAAAATAAGGGGGGATTGGGGACAACTGATGCAAGATGGAACACAGCTAATTTGGGATGGGCCCACAACGCCCCTGCAAATCTTACCCCTAAAAACCAAAGAATCCCAGCTAGGATCCACACCAATGAATGTTAGTGAAAATATGATTTATGTACACAATGAATATCCAACAACCTCCAATGTTTCACTTCTGCCACATACTAACCCTCAGACCGTTGATCATACCTCGAATGTTGAGCTCATGCACATTATGTCCCAGGCAATCACGCCAAATACTCCTCCAAACGCACAGTATTGGCAATAGAATTATGAACAGAACGAAAAATTGAAAGTAGGTATTTTTCCTATCCTTTATCAAAGAATTATACAGCACGCTATGGCCTTGGGGGGTACTAACAGAAGGAAAAGGGAAACAAAACGAAACAGATATGATGCATACCTTAGCCTAGGGCAGTAGAAGATCCCCGCCACCCAGATCAGTCTAATAAATGATACTCCGACATGAGCACCATGGGCAAGCAGGCAACAAATGAGAGTTGTTCTGTGTATTCCCTGATATCTCATGCATCTGGGACACCTAAGGTTTTAGTACCACAAGAAATCCCCATAGAGGATGCCCAGTGTCTCGTTCATCTTGCACTTTGTAGAATGTGAAATACCTTCCAGGAACACACAGTGATGTTACAACTACGACAGAACGAAAGAACCTGCAACAGTAAGCCTCAAGGGGTAATTTGCATCAAAGAACCATTTTTCATCAACAACGGGACAATGTCTGCAGAAAACAAATGGCAAGAAGCAACAGCGATGTGCAAAGCAGAAACGCTACAAGGGCTGACAGGAGAAAAACTTCAATGGGTAGAAAGAACCTGCACTCAAATGTGGTCTCAGCACATTACTAAGCTAACATGGGTAACAGCTCTTGAGAAGCCAATCAAGATCCAACGCGAAGTAGAATGCAAACTTTGTTTTCACGGAGAAGGGAAGGTGCCCATGGGTTCAAACAAAAACTGCAACCAAACACTTGT
This sequence comes from Ambystoma mexicanum, assembly GCF_040938575.1. Taxonomy (NCBI): domain Eukaryota; kingdom Metazoa; phylum Chordata; class Amphibia; order Caudata; family Ambystomatidae; genus Ambystoma; species Ambystoma mexicanum. The sequence goes on along the minus strand of NC_090921.1, from coordinate 314,756,796 downwards.
CCTCCCCGGCATTCAAAAAGGAACAGTTGCATTGATGGACACTTATTGGGTATGTGGCAAACAGGCATACTTGCCCCTCCCGCATTCATGGAGAGGTACTTGTGCTCTGGCTATGCGGCATTCGGCCCTAATAGTAATTCCGGAGAGCCATGTCCAGGGGGAGAGGGTGCACATCAGACGATCCTCGTCACCCCAGTCAACAACCGAAGAACCCCCCATGTATGATGTACTGTTGGAGAACAAGCTGCATGATAGAGTGTCGCGTAATAAAAGCATCAAACTACATTTCCAAAGACTCTTCCACACTCATAGCACAGATATCGGACCAGTTTAAGTCACAGCAGAGACATTTTTTGCGTCACTCATGCCAAGCATCCAGACCCAAGCAAACGGTAAGCGGTTGCAGATTGTGAGGTGGGAGCTGATTCAGTTGGACAACGCCACTAGAAGAGGAGTTCAACGTCATCAAAGTAGAACTCAAAGTAGAACTCAGAGCCCTGCGGTTGATGACCATGCAGAACCGCTGCGTCTTGGACCTGCTCACAGCAATGGAAGGCAGTGTTTGCCGAAAAATGCACATTTAAACCTTCTGCAGACGCTGATAATGGGACACTATCACATGTAATTGCTGCGGTACACGACCTCGGAGAAAGGATGAAAAAAGAAGGCGGCATAAAGCCTAGTGACTGGCTCGATATAGTTTTTGACTGGGTTCCATCATGGTTCGGGACTACAATGAAACTGATGGTCCGCTTCATCGTTTTCCTGCTACTAATTTTTTGTGTGTGCCAGGTAGGGTTTCGATGCTGTGCAAAATCTATGCCTAGTAGTGCAATGATGATGGTGACAGTGGACAATCCAACAAAGATGCCTCATGATGTGAAGGATGCACAAGTACAAACAGGTGATAACCATGAGCCCAAATACTGCATGACAGCAGTGTTCAATACAGGAGATAGAGTGGATAACTTCAGGCTGTATCTTAGGTGCCCACTGGCACCCATCACCCAGGTAAGCTCTCTTCAACTGCCTACGTGTATAACCTTTGCACATAACATTCCCTCACTCATACCACAAAACTGTCACAGCATTCTCTCTTACATCAGAAGTTCCTTGCATCCCTCCAAGCACATAACAACATATCTCCCTTTTTTCCAGCTGTTACCATCCATCATCAGCAGGCACTATACAACACATCTCCCTTCCTTTACAAGCATCCCCACATCATTCATGATCACACAAAGGAGCTAACAGTCTCACGTTGACTGAACCATGGAATTTGTGTAATAGAGATGGGCAGTCCTAACCCCTCTGTAGCAACCAAGGACAAGTGGAAGCATATTATTATTATTATTATTATTATTATTATTATTATTATTATTATTATTATTATTATTATTATTATTATATGCCCTTACCCACACACAGAGAAATGAAAGTATCTCCCAAACAACTAACATTCTTCCCAGGCACTCACCAGGTAAAACTAGATGCTACACTCACACTCCACTCCTGTATCACACCGACACCCTTTTAAAGAGAGATGTAACTCTGACTCATGACAAGCGAGAACCCCTTCTGCTCCGACTATCACGCAAGAGAATGTAGCCCGTTAGCACAAACTTGCACTCCTTTTTAATGAGGGGTGTTGATCCATGGTGACTATATACGTACAGTCACACCTTTCTCCAACGACTACATGGGGGTCATTACGAGGTTGGCGGTAGCTGCGGGAGTTATGAATTTTCCGGGACCCCGCAATGGGGACTTACGGCCCCGGCTGTCCTGGTAATTGCCCATTGCCAGGCTCCGGAAAATAAGACTCCTCATTCCCATTTGAGTCCCATTGGACTCAATGGGAATGGGGAGGATGGATGGGCTAAAAGGCACCCGCTCCCAGAGCTCGTAGTTTACCGGTCCGGAAACAATGGTACCGGCAAGTTTCCGGACCGGCAACCTTGAAATGACCCCATAGTCCCTTAAACCTACTACAACATGTACACACATATGGCATTAGGAGAGCACGGTATCGCTCTGTACCTATGACTACCCCAGATACTGGAAGAAGTAGACCCATCCTTGCACCACATACACACATGTGGTGTTGAAAGAGCAAAGTGTCGCTCGACCAATACCACACACAGATGTCTGGTGCAGTCAGACAAAGTCATGCAAAACATGCCAGAACTAGTACACATCTCTGGACGTTTCTTCAATGTTTGCAATATTCATCACACACTATTCAATATTCTCCACAATACTCACACTATGACAATTAACTTCTTGACATAGCCCTAAAAGTTCATAGCTGATTTGCAGCTTTCCACCTGCAAATCCTCAAACAAATTAACTCTTCTTAAAGACCTGCCCACATTTTCAGGTTCTCAACACTACTGCATTTTAAGCTTTGCATGACACCTTTTACCTAAATGTCTATGCTGCTCTTAGCAGCTGTAACCTGCAAATCCTCAAAAACTGTATGCTACCACTGTTGAAACATACTGCAAAGTTATAGCTATCCTCAACATTGTCTACACCATGTCATCATACATCAGCTTCATTGTATCATACAGGATACTTTTCTTTTAACTTTCTATCCTGCATGACATATTTTATGACAATTGACAAGACAGATGCAATCGCTTCACATGAGGCGTACACACATGCCGGATCAGCGTAGCACTGGGACGCTTCAATTACCCTGCGCAGCTAAATGCTCAGCTGTTATCAAATACACATACCTCCCATGCCGCACTAAAATTACGCACATAGTACTTCAGTCAACTGATCAATCTTGTTCCCTTATTCTACATGACACATTTGACCTCATTTGCCAAAATGGAGTCCATGTACCACTGACAGCCATTGCACGTGCCGAATTATGCAACACTTATATCATGGAAAGCGCAAGCAGGGGGCGTGTCTCCGAGTTCCAAGCATTTCCTTGACAACCTTTCCAGCACCTTACACTTCATGTTGGAAAATCGCCATAGGGTCCTGGGAAAAACCAGAGAGTGTTTCACTGCCTAACCCCCGGGGATCCCTTACTCAGGTTGCCAGAGCACGGCCATCCCCTTTGGATTCAGACCCTAGAGGTGGACAAGTGCAGGAGGATCATCTGGGTGAGGAGTCTTCAGGGAGTGGGGGAGGAACACCTGATGGTGGGACATGGTATCCCCTCTTTACAAATACCCCTGTCCCATCCTATTTTATAGGATATTCTTACCTCCCACATCCCCCTCCTTCCTACCTACACAAACACTGAACCAAAGAAGAGGAGGTCGGAGACTGAAAGTAGTACCACCCATAAAATACATTGGACATGCCCCACTAATAAGATCAAGCAGGGTCAGGCACTTGATCGTAATTACATACACGTGATACATATTAGCTCTCCCCACATGGTTAAAAGGTGGAACACCGAGACACACTTTGGACAAGTTGGTGCATGAGAAGGAGCAGTTCGTCCAGGACGACGATGAACCAGGCAGGCAGGGCGACAGGGCGAAGGGCGGAACCGAGGTACGGAGAAACCTTGGACACCCCGGCGAGAGTTTGTTACCTCCGAAGGTCCTTGAAGATTTCGCAAGTAACCTCTTTTGTGTTTCAAGGATACTAGCCATCCTTACAGGTGAACAGCAGAGTTGGGGAAGTTGTTCTAACTTGATGGTCGTGTAGATAGTAAACACCTCCGTCCCCAAGTACCACACGAGTAAGAGCAAAAACACTACTCAAGCAATCTTTGAGTCCACAGGTGTAGAGTGTCGTCAGCCTGGAACCGGGAACGCCGGAAGAACCCCCTGACCACTGTAAGGCAAGGAAAGGTTATATTAAACAGTGACAATAGTAGCAACCGTGAGAGGGACTGTAGTAACAGGGTAACACCAGCAGCTTACCTATTGGGAACAGGTGGGGAATCTGTAGGTGTAGGCAGGTAATACAGCTGGCAGCGGCAACAGGCTGGGATGTTCTGATAGCACTCCGGGAATACACTTGAGTCAGGTAGGGAACAAGAACGTAATCTGTGATCAGTCCTAAACACAATCCGAGGTCGGGAGCCAATAATCAAAACTGGAGCCAGGGAAATCCAAATGCAAGTCCAGTTTCCAAGCCAGAGGTCGACAAATCCAGGTAAACAGACAGCGTGCCAAAATCCAAGAATAATCCAAGGGCAGTCCAAGTAAACGTTCCGTGATCGAGGTAGTACAAGAATAGCAAGAGTAACAACACGGCAAAACAGGTCTCCGTGAAGAAGCTGTGAAGCAATGTTTCCGCGTCTGCTCGGCCCATTTCAAATGCGAGCGTGGTCATGTGATGTGATCACGTGACCGTGGCTGTGTGTCACGTGGAACGCAATGCAGACAGGGATTGGTGTTGAGGGAGTCTTATGGTCATGTGACGCCCGGGTTTCCATACGCCCTTGTCACGCCGTGGAGCGTGGAGGAGTCACCATGGAAACCACCACCGTGGAAAGGGGCGCAAGACACCGGTCCACCAGCCGGGAAACCCCTCCGGATGTGCCGCTGCCGCTGTCGTTGCTGTTGGACGTGTGTGTGGGAACGGGGAACAGTAGCAGGTGAGTGATTGGACATGACAGAAGTGCAGCGGCAGTAGTGGTGTCAGCTTTGACTTCAGAATCAAAGCCGCGAAAGAAGAAAATGAATTAACACAGCCAGTGAGTTCATTAAGCAATGAAAGTCTGGTCTTTGTTAAATTAAACTTGATGTCAACAGTATCCGACGAATTAAGGTTGCACGTGTGCCGATAAGACGCGAGAGAAAGCAAAGCATTGTAAAGAACTGTGAATTAAAGATACAAAGTAACAGAGTGGTCCAGCGAATGAAGATTGCCCAATCAAAATTCTCTGTGAAATTTCTGATGCCGTATAAGCAGCAGGAAAGTGAAAAGAGGATTGAGCTTGATGGAGGGAAGCATATAGAGAAAGAAACTCAGATGCAATATTTGTACTATTGATAGGTTTGATCCTGGCAGAGAGAAACTTGGATGTGAGAGATGTCTTTGAACTATTAGGTTTAATGGCGGCAGAGGGAAACCTAGATATGAGAGATATCTTTGAACTTTTAAAATAAGTACTCTGCTCGAAACTTCATTTACCAAGAGGCCTTGGTGTAGGAGAGAAGAGTGACCGTTTGAGGAGACAAGGTCGAAATGGTCATGACGAGGCAGTTTCGATAGTTCACGACAGCGGAAGAAAATTGAAATTCCACCTCTATTCCTATAATTGGGTACTTAAATTAATATAGTACTCCTCCATGTGAACTCTTCCCCTTCGGGTTTTTTTTTGTCCTATTGCACAGTACACACGCCATAGTAAGGTACGCCCACAAATATATAACATTTATATATATTTGTGAGTATACCCTACGATTTGCGTACTTTTTAGGCCACGCCCCTCCCACAAGCCACGCCCCCAAATGAGGGCCCCCCCTCGATTTCTTACCCCACTTAAAGCCCTGGCAACGTTAGTACAATTCGACAAAGACAATAAAGAGAGAGTCATTGCCTTTGCATCAAGAGGTCTGAGAGGGGCGGAAACCAGATATTCAGTTATTGAGAGAGAGACTTTGGTGATGTTCTGGGCTGTTTTGCATTTCAAGTATTATTTGTGGGGTAGACGTTTTGTGATTCGATCTGATCATAAGCCATTAGTCCAGTTATTTGAGAATGGAAGATGGGTGTTAGGGTCACCCAGGATAAGCAGGTGGGGTTTGGGTCTTCAGGGGTTTCATTTTGACCTAAGTTTCTTACCAGGAAAGAAAAACGTAGTGGCAGATTGTCTTTCTAGGATGCCTTTACTTGTCACAGAAAACCGTGAGGATGAGGCAATGGAGGAGTCAGTGGTGGCTGAAGTCGGTGAGGCAGTAGCTCAGGAGAAGTGGTTACAGGCTGAAAGTTCTGATGAAGATTATAAGCTGATCAAAGAGTGGACTGTAAAGGGATGGCCTAATAAAAAGAGTTTGGATAAAAGATTTGATATATGGTGGGAAGTCAAAGAAGAGCTGAATTTGCGGGAAGACAGACTAAGGAGAGGGCGATGTGTGGTTCCTCCAGAAGCTATCAGAGAGAGTCTTTTGGAGTTGGCTCATGAGGGGCATCCAGGGGAAGGGGCAATGAAGAGGAAACTTTGTCACAATTATTGGTGGCCGCACATTGATAAGATGGCTGAAAGGTGGGTGAAGGAGTGTATGGAGTGTCAAAGGAGTGACAAACCTAAAGTGGTAAGGAAAGTTCCTTTAGTTCCAAATGAGGTATCGGAGCAACCATGGACCAAAGTCGCTGTAGACATTATGGGACCCATTATGAGTCTGGGAAATGGGTTGAGGTTTTTGTTTGTGGTGGTTGACTTTCATACGAAATGGATTGAATGGAAGGCGGTAAGAGAAGTCACAGCTAGAGAGCTCATTACATTTCTAGAGAAAGTGTTCTTTAAAGAAAGAGTACCCACTGAGCTTGTATCGGATAATGGGGTTCAATTTGTAACAATGGCAATGAAAAGATTTCTCAGTGGTTATGGCATTAAGCATGTCAGGACAGCGTTGTATCACCCTAGAGCAAATGGCCTAGTGGAGAGAGTCAACCGTTTTTTGAAGGAAGGTCAGCAGTTAGCTTTGAGAGTAAAGCAGCCATGGAGGGAGATGTTGAGGATTATGACGTGGAATTATCTCACTACACCACATTCAGTGACAAAAGTATCACCCTTTGTATCTCTCAAGGGAAGAGAACCAGGGACGAAATTGTGTCCAGGGTGGTTGGGAATTTCTGGAGTGGTCCAAGTTGATAGAGAACAAATAATGAAATCTATCAAAGAGAGCCAAGAGAAGAATAAAGTAGAATTTGATGTTCGTGAAAAAGTGAAGGATCGGCAATGGAAGGTGGGTGAGATGGTGTATGTGAAGAATCCTAGAATGGTGAATAAGTGTTTGGACAGCAAATTCATGGGTCCGAGGAGAATTGCTGCGGTTAAGAAGAGTGTGGTCATATAAGATGGAGGGGAGGTCTGGTCTAAAGGCAAGATTGCTAAAGCATATGGTATGGATAACAGAGTGGCCACTGGTGAGCATGATGAAAATGGGGGGAGGAAAATGTGTTCACAATCCTCAAGGGGATGTAAAAGTTTAAAATGCGAGTGTTCGAAATCCTCAAGAGGATGGAAGTGTTCAAAATGCTCATAATAGTTCTTGCAGTGTTCGGAGATTCAGGTCCATGCCGGTCTGGATGAAGGACTATGTGTCATAAGTGTTAAAATTCTTGTTTTAATTTCCACATATTTACCTCAGCGTGCCATTTAGTGTAGGAGATGTTGTTTTCCTATATTATCTCATGCATGCATGTTTTGTTTTATTCATTTAATGCTAGAGTTATTAGTGTTCAATTTTATGGCTCGTTATTTGTATGCTACACTTAATGTATAGATATTTTAGTAATGTTATTTCAAATTTCAAATTTGGGGTTGGAGAAAAATATGCATGTTTTAGGAGCAAGATATGTAGAGATGTATCCTGTGACATATTCGGAATGTTAGGCACGCAAACCATTCTCTTTGTATTCCTTTGGAGTTTGGTTTGCGTGACTATGAGAGAGCCGTTGGGTGCGATGTTGTGTGGATGGGCAAGGCGGGCCCTGTTGTAATAAACTCATAATACTTACTCTTCAAGTGCCTCCCGTTTCTTCACAGAGACCTCTTAAAATATCACGTGACAAGTTCCTCTGTACACTCCTGCTGAAGGGGCTTACCAACCCTACCTCTGTGGATACATCCATGTATTCCCTCAAACAGCCCATGTGTGCCATATGGTTTTTACTACTTTATTCCGTCATGTGTTCACAAAAGTCTTTGGCACAAACCAAAGTGCCAACAGCAGCTTTTGTGGTCCAGTACATGCACGATCTAAATGTAAACACACATTGTCAAACCAAATACTTAAAACAGTGCAAAGTATCCAAGAGTGAGTCTGCAGAAATAGAAGGCTGTTAGTAAAGAGAGCGTAACATAAACTAGTTATAGTCATGAAAATTCACTTCTAATATAAAGGAAAGGCATAAGCGAATAACCAGCACCAAAAGTATGTACCAGTATGAATTATGCTGGGAGTGTGTACAAAGAAAAGCATGCATCTTTACTGGACATCACAGGTTTAGGCACTGGGCCCTCAGACATAATTTTGAAATGGGCACTGGCTCACCTTCATCCACCCATGGCTACTCGAAATGCACCACTATCAATCTGCTGCTCTGCCATTAGTATTAACATAATTATGAAAAGGCTTGAGACAGCCTTTGGCGCTACAAAGATAGCACATTGAGGTGCTTGCTGTCCACCCAGAAAGCTTTTTTTTAACTGCTTTGAAGAAATATAAAAAAATATTAAGAGCAGGAAACATGGGTTGTTTAAAACAACCTTTACAGATTGCCCAAAATGTGACCAAATTGCAACGGAATGCGTTTATATAATCAGCATTATTATTTGATTTGTATTAAATCTTAACAATTTACATAGCAGTCAGTGCTCTGCAGTTTCCCTGTGCCAGTCTTGAACTGGCCATCGGTTTCTCATTTTTGCTAGCCTCATAGTCTGCCCAGTGTCACAATGTCATGTTGCTCTACATGTATCATATAACAGTTTTCACCTAAACACACTGCCATTGCAAGCGGTTCCCCAGCAGGTTGCTATTGCCAGTCCATTTATAGCCTATAAAAATTATATTGCATACACTTTATTTGCTTTCATGATGTATGCATAACTCATGTTCATATCCATATCTAGCAAAGCTTTTTAAACGAAAAGGTAGTGAAAAATTAAGATTGCACTTTTGTGGGTGAACTCTTCATTGAAACCTATAGACTGCCACGGGGATTGGCAGATGAGTGAACTGACTCAATGGTGGGTCTCACACACCAAAATCAGGTGTGTTGACAGGTATAGGTATGCCCTGTTGTGTTGTTGCTATTTCCAATTATAGGTGCCTCTCACCATTTTCCCCTATGTATCCCGTAAGGATTCCTGGAGAGCCACCACTAGCCAGGCAACACCGCAATATCTCTCCCACTTGATTGCTTTCCTCTACCTCAGTTAATGTATTGTGCGCTTATACATCAAGTAAATTGTGTTTCAAAGTGCCACAAGGCAAGGGGTGAAGGGGGCATGGGAATGAAGAACAAATACAAAAGATAGAGGCGACGGACTGGGCCTTCTTAAAGTCAAAGGATATTTGTACCGCGCACTATCACCACGGGAGTGGTCCCCTGGCGCTCTGAAAAAAAATGGGGAAAGGGGCTGGGGTGAGTTGGTGGGGATAAGCTGGAAAAATGCAAGGGAGCAGTGATGTGCTGTTGGCAGCCTCAACCCGATGGGTCTGTTGGTTGGGCTTGGGGTTTTTGCAGTAGGTAGTCGTTGTGTGAGTCTATGTATGGTTTGTTTTGTTGTTGCAGTGTAGTGAACTTTGTGAGCATTTAGGACGTGCAAGTGAGGGGGGGTGAGGGAGTGCTGGATGTTTCAGGAGGGAAGTTCTTGGGAGCGAGTAGCTGTTGAGTGCAACACTCATGTATTATATGTCATAATACCAAACGAAAAATGTAACTACCGAGCATGATGTAACAGTGTTACAAATATGATTAGAGAAAGACTGTGAAACGTTATGTTAATTGAATGTAGACTAAGTAACTCTGCTTAAACAATTACCCACACTATTAAAGCAATGTGGTAAATTGTAGCGAACTATGGTTCGGTTGTTTAATGGAACTGCCTCCCCGACTCAATTCATTACCAGGACTCCCATCATTTTGAAAGAACACTTGCACATATACGCAAAGTATATCGGAGCAGTCATGGAGTCTGAAGCACGCACAACTGTTAAAAGTTGCCATCGAGCTTAGGTCTGGGATTGAGGTTTTATGTCCGTCTCTTCCGGTTGCTCGTTATCCCCAGCAACTCCAAAATGGCTATTTGCGCGCTGGGTGTGTTTTACAGTATTTTCTTTATGTCCATCAAGGTAACTAAACTTTCAAACGTTTTTCGCCAAATGGCCCGGCCTAGAAAGTGCACGGAGTTGCTTTTCTTCCACTGTCGGTAATGGCATCATCAACTTAAAGCGTCCGTTTTTTCGTTGAATTTAAATCCAGCATTTTATTTTTTTTCTGTCTGGAAGATTTGCATTATATTCTTCTCAGTACGACACGTCGCACGCTCCACCCCTAGCACCTCATAAAGGCGTCCGCCATTTTGTCTAAGTACGGAAACTTTACTCGAAGCTCCACCCTTTTTGCCAAGAGGGCGGAAAACGGGTACACTACGTAGACCAACAACTGCCAATAGGAAACAGAACCGTTTTGCCTCGACCTATGGAACTAAGCGGCCTGGTTGGCTTACCCAATCGCAGGACGCGGCGGGCGTTAGGCAGGTCTGGCCCTGTCTGAGCGGCGGCCATTTTGTGAGTCTATAATATACCCCGGCAGTCGGCGTTTCCCGCTATTCTAGCTCCTGCTCTCCATCCTCGGCGGACCTCAGTGTGCAATGGACGGGTGAGTAGGGATTTAAGCTTTTGCGGGTCGTGAGAGGACGTGCCACAGCCCTCTGTGTTTGGCGACATTTTCAGAGTCGCCCCGTCTTGGCGGTTTGTCTGTAACGACTAACGTAAGTGGGTTTGGCGCGAACATCGCAGGAGGCCACACAAACTAGTCTACGTTAGTCGGGGACTTCTACTTGTTTGTGGGGTTTCGCCCTGTTGAGGGAGGCCCACTCCCTGCGGAGGTTCACTCTTGCCTTCGTATCATCGTCCAGCTTGTTTTTTTCCGTTCCGCGTCCTGGCCTGACTTTAACACCAACTACGACCCTCGTTTTGGTGTGTAGAGGGGGGGGGGCTTAAGGCCATTGGTTCTCGCCCCGAGTGGCGAAAACTGCCGCGTAGACGTGGTCACCTAGGAGACGTGTTTGATTTGTTTTTCCCCGCATTACTGGCAATATTAAATTGTGGGGTCTTTTGTGGGTAGTTAATGCTTGTCGAGTGTTCACCTTGTGAAAGGCGGGTAACATTTAGGCATGGTCGAGGACCGTGCACGGAGGCGGAAGAGCGAGGATTAAGGGGAGGAGCAGTCGACGGATCCCAGGCAATTTGGTCCGACCCACTACAGGCTAAAGAATCTGGTGCGGAGGTGGGGCTAGTGAAGGAGAGATAATGTGCTCGGCCCGACGACGCTCGCAGTGGCATTAGTTTCTCTAGCTTTCAATTGTGTTGCCAGCATTTTACCGTCTCCAAGCAAGTGGTCATGCTCACTTTAAAAAAACGCTGCAAGTACCGAACGCATGCCGCTGAACAGGGCAGCCTCGTCAGTGTACCCCTGGGCTAAAATTAATGTCACCATAAATTGTATGGGGATTGAGTGCGTTTTGCCTATCCGCTGGCGTGTAGTTGCAGACACGTACTGATCGTTAAAATCACGTCATAATACTGATTTTCTTGTGGGTGACCCATCTGCATACTGGTACAGAACTACCGCCTTCCATTGCTCAACTTTCTAAAGTTTCGCAATCGGCGTCTTCCGGCCTTTGTTTCCCTGTAGCCCGCTACACTGGCCAATAGTCCCTGGCGGTTTATAAGCGTTCCGCTGAACAGTTTTTAAGTGTGCATGGGCGTTGGTAAGAGCCTATCGTAACACAATTCCTCTTTACAAATTGAAACGTTTACCCGCTCGGTTAGCGTGCAGTGTGGCAACATTCTACTTTACCGATGTACTTCATCAGTTGCATGCATAGGTGTGCAGTGGTTAACACGCGATAGAGGGATGGGCTCGGTGGATTAAAAAATGGTTCCTGAACTACCAAACGTGGTGGTCAGTTAACTGTTGCTATCATTTCATCGCATTCGCTAAACGCATATACGCGAAACGTTTGCCAGGTAAAACTAACGAAGTAAAATTAATTTGTTTTTGTTTTGTTTTTTAGCATTGACCAAGATATAACAGTTGGATCAAAGGTGGGTATTTGCATCTCTTCGGCGTCTTTTATCATCCTTTGGGCATTAAGTTTAGTACTGACTGCAGTGGTGTTCAATCTGGGCTAGTTGCTAGCATTATGCACTACACCTTCACTAACGATACATCGGGGCTAGAACTAGTGGTTTGCAAAGCTCCATGGAAGTGTGATTTTCCTAAAATTCGAGCGATCAGTTTTTTATTGGGTATATTTTGTTTACTTTGCAGCTATTTAATTGTGCCCGACGTTTCTTGCAGAATGCCTATTTGATTTTCAAGTTTTTGAAGTGGGTGTTCCGGGGGCTAGGCATTACATCTCCAGTTACTTTCCAGGTTTGCCACTTGCCCTCCTTCAATCCCCAACTCGTGATTACCTATTCTGCGTCAGCATTAGTCTTATTGTTTGGCTTTCAGTGTGAACTGTGTATTGTAGTTCATCAGTTGGATTGTTTGAATTGTACTTTATTGCCCTCGAGGGCTGTATAATTTGCCTCTTATTTCATTGTATTGGTTTTTTATAAGCATGGTTCTATTAAGTGGATTTCGCCACCCATTTATATTTTCAATTGCTCTAGATTTTGTTTGGTGGCGTAATGGTTAGGCCACCTTCTAGCCACCACGTTTTCTGGGCGTGTGCGCTTCCAGTCACAGGGCGTGGTTATCTTGCTTGCTGTGGGAGTCAGGCCTGCATGTCGCTTAAACTGAGTGTTAAGTGTGGAAAGTGGGCTGCCCAGATATAAATCATGAAATAGTGATCACTTTAATTGCTGGTAATGTTACTCGATGCTAATTGTCAGTGAGCGCGGGTATAGCTTTGGGAATGATCTGTACTTTACAATCATAGGGTGGCGAACATAGGGAAGCGGGGTGGGTTGAGGAGTGCCATGTATGTGGACCTAGGTGTTGAGGGAGGGGCCCTCCCCTGAAGAGGAAGGTCTTGCCACATCACTTCAACAGTTCAGAAAAGAAAGAGCTTAAGTCTGACCATGCCTGGTTTCAAAGTCTTGGAGCCTAGACATGTCTGTCGGTGGGGTTATGTGGCCTTTTTGTAGTACGCAGGATTAATCCACCTGGTAGAGGTGCAGAAGACTGTACTGTTGCAGCTAGGGTGTTGTGGGGCTTGTGACGATGGCCGCTAAACCTGGCAGTCAGGGCCGTCTTTTCTCGTACTTGCTCCTGCTCGACTCAGGTTTTCAGATTGCCTTAATTGCTGTCCACTGTAACAATTATGATGGGCTCAGCCTCAAGATTGACACTCCTCAAATTTGTATTTGTCCGAGAAACCCCAATGACTGTCAGATAAGGGCCTGCATCACCTGTGCCAGATTTACGAGTGGTTTGGGATGCACAGAGGAACTCGATAGGCCAGGTAGATGTGCATCCGTTCCCAAGCCTTAAGAATCTTAGCTCGAGGGCAAAGTCATTGCTGCATTTCACTTGGGGTCCTCCAATGATATTCAGTGGGGGTAGATGACATCTTTCCCAAGATGTTAAATATACACAGGCCGCGGCCAACACCAGAACCCCAAGCCATTACTACCGGGGGCATAAGCAGGCTACATAACGAAATATTGATCCACTCTGTTGCTCTCCGGAAAAATACAGAGGCTGCTATTGGAGACACGCTTAACTGGAACCACCTTATGCAGGCCCAGCCTAGCTGATCTAATTGCCACGGGTGTTCGGGCATACCTATAAGCAGGCCTCCACCCGAGAAAAAGGTCGGAGGACAAAAAGAAACAACCAGGAGGCTCCACTTTTTAAACTGATATACAAGGATCTGAGCACTAGGTGGTAGATGCATTTCGGCTGACACCAAGCTACTTAGTGTTAGACAATCGTTTCTAGGGAACCTGGTATCTGAATACAATAAGTAATGCTTTGTGTGGATGTTTTTCTTTTCCACTTGTTCACGCTTGGTAATTTAGTGGTTCGTTGTAATGGCAAACTCTACCTTTCTTATCCCGCTGGACCCTAATGTTACTTTAAAAAAACTCACGATTTCAGCTCTATCAGAATGTGGAAATTGAAGCATTAAATACCTGTATTGTATGTCACGCGCATGCGTTTGAGAGGTACACTAGCTAAATTTATCAATGGTGAATCACTTTGGCCATGGCCATTAACTTCAGCTTGGTGAGTAAACTACAGCTATGACCTTTGTTCCGTCTCACTAGGATCTGATAGCTGTGGAAGTGCATTTTTTTTTTTTTGCGGGAAGTTAAATTGTTGCCTCAGTCTGTTCTGTGGTGGGATTTCGCCCTAATAGCACACTATGCATTCTTTTCAAATGGCACACACGTTTGTGATTGTATTACATATCAATTCTAGTACATGGCAAAGGGGCCCATCTTGGGCCGATTTCTATAGAATTGCCAAGCCAGATATCTGGCTCGCCACAATACCCACACCAAAGCCATGGTAACCTCCTCCACTTTACCGGCAGGATTGTCCAGCAAGCCAATCAACCATGGGCAGCCAAGATTCAATTTAGTCTTGAGAAATACCCTAATGTGTCAAAACACAAGTCGGCCTGCCTATATCGGCGCAAGCTTTACAGGGTCCAACACTTTCCTGCAAATACACGTGGTGTGGGCAACACCTCTACCTCCTGTGATCCTGCTGCCAGTTAAAATAGTCTAAAACAAACCATATAGCTAAATACTAAGTGCTGCACGTGTTGTGTTTTCAGCCTCTGGTGCCCACTTTCGCCATGTCACATATGCATATATCTTGTCCCTTTTCCGCCAAACAATTTGCATTTTGCAAGTCCACGTTCATTGCACTCACCCCTTTCTTGAGGCACCGCCCCAATAATGCTACTTGACATGGACCACGCATGTACAAGAGCCTTGGCAAAGAGTATATCCATGCAAACATGAGGAGGTTCTAAAGTAGTATTGTCGTTTGATGTTTAACGAACGCCCTAATTTCCTGGAGCTAGTACCAAATGGTATGCAGTTATGATTCAACAGTGCTGATGGGAAGTACTCAATGCTAAATTCCGTATATAATCTCATGGTCCAATTGTTTTATATATGGCTCTTGGTAAGCGATTGCATAGAACGTGTTCACTATCCTCAAACCGATGTTACTCCTTTATTGACCTCTGAAGGATGAAAGGCTGAGTTGCCCTTGCAGGGGGTTATCTTGTTGGCTAACCTCCTTCAGCAGTATTAGCTGAGGTATAATAATCAGTGCCTAGATGAGCGAAGCATGCATGGAGTACTACATAAAAGTTAAATATCAAATATCTATCTGGATTATCACAAGGACATTGAGTTTCTATTTAACTTACAAATGTAACTCATTTGTTTTTGAACGCTTGCTCTCCCTGAAGTCAGGTATTCACTGTTTATTGTAGGGTTGAAGATTTGAGAGGCTGTAAAACCTGCGATTGGTGTAATGTCAATCACTCTTGAGCAAGGACTCCAGTTTTTATAATACATTAAAGTATACATTAAATTAGGAGTGTAAACAATGATATGCCTCTGCAGGAGTGTAGAAAGTATGCAACAGCCAGTGAGCTACAGCCAGTCATAACATGCGAACTTGAAAATGAATAGGCCCCATTAGAGACAAAATAGTTGTTCAGCAAAGTGGTCTGGTTTAAAACAATGTATTACATTTGTGGAACACCTCCACGATTGATGGTTATGCACAGGAACTCTGAAAAATTAAATTGTTTAATACTGGTTTGCATTCACGAGGAGGTGTGAAAGCATAATTTGTTACAAAAGATGAATTCTCAATTGTAATTCATTTTCCTTAATTATACAATCTTAAAATGCTAGGAAAATAAATATGCACATAGCTTCTGTTGACTGCACACAGTTGAAGCTGAATGGAAAGAAATAATTCCTTTATCGGTGTGTGGTTTCATTTTTGGAATGCTTCAGAGAAACATTGTTTGAGGCCTTTCTCCATGGCTTGCAATTGCATCCTAAACCGGTAAATATGCAGGAAATAATGCTGCCAAATGAGTTTATTGTAAAAACTTATCTGGAGGGCCTGGGTGTAGGAGGAGTTTTAACTAATGTCTTAAGCGGATTGTGTATAAAGGTTATGATCCCTATTGGCCACCAAGTAACATGTAAATGTCCGATTGTATGTTCAGTTCGTAACCTATGATTCTTTCCCCTTTCAGCGTGGATCGGATGAGCTTTTCTCTTCTGTTACTAACGGACCCTTAACCATGAGTGCAGGTAAATGCTATCCTGTTTAGTTACCTAATCATGTTAGTTATGCTTGTTGGTTTGTAAAGCTGTATTATATAGTTTGGGTGATATTGAGCCAGTAAACCAGCGTGCCAACTTGATATTTTCTGCTTGATACAGCTATACCGTAGTAAGGAATTTATACTGCAAAGAAGTGTCAAGTAGATCTTTGAGAGGGACTTGAGGTTGAGTTGTGCTTCTGTTTTGGAGCTGTAATCATATGGTTCATTGTCAAACACCATTACAAAGCAATTTGTACTCCAGCACCACTGATTTCCAACATGTCAGTGGTTGCATTCCAAGGTCCCTAATGCCCACTAATCCCTCAAACTGTAGAGGCCTGGATTTTAAATCGATGGACACTTTTTCACATTGGGTTTCTATTTTCACTCTAAAATCACAGCTCTCCACCGAGGAGTTGGTGTACGCATGTATCAGTTCTTCACAGGTGGGGCCCTGGTTAAGCATTTCGGGAGTGGCGAGCACAACCAGTCTGCGGTCGGGAAGTCGTGCAGACTTTCCAGGCTCCCTGGGAACCCTCCAACTCTAAATTCTTTGAGAAGGTTAAATCCACTGTTAGTTGGGATTCACTTTGTGTGGGCAGTAGTTTGTGTCCTGAATTTAAATGGGAGCATGAACTGATAACTTTGTGGCAGGATTGCACTATTGCAGACCTAGACAATCGACGATGGGATTCCTATAACAGCTTGAGATTACGTTTAACGGAAATCTGGTTGTCTTTTACTCTAGAAAGGATTGCATGAGTGGTGGGACCAACTCAAATGAGAAAATGTTATGAATATAGAAAACGTTTCCTCAAATGTGAACCGGAGCACACTAGATTTTGTTTGCGTGCTGGTTTTCCCTTTAGTTGAATATGACTAGTTTACCATGGATGGTGTTAATATGTTCGTTCTTTGACACGGGGTCCTTAATATTGGGAACTCTACTTTGGGTGAGGTGATGTAGCTCACGCATCTTAGGTCCACCTGGTGGCACCATCACTCGGACCTCATTAACAAGCGTCAGTTTTAATTACCATTTTACAATGTACATATAAAATATAATTGTTAGAAGCTTTCCTTTCTCCTTATTTGAAACCGTTAATGTGGACTTGTTCTGATAGTCCTGTTAACCTCATCACTTAATTTCGTTCTTCCTAGCTAATGGGAATGACAGTAAAAAATTCAAAGGTGACAGCAGGAACGTGGCAGTTGCCTCTAGAGTGATCCATGTCCGCAAACTCCCGAGTGACGTCACTGAAGCAGAAGTAATTTCCTTGGGATTGCCTTTTGGTAAAGTCACCAACCTCCTGATGCTGAAAGGGAAAAATCAGGTAAATTACATTTGGGGGTGCAGTGTACCAAGTTTCCTTATGGGCTGGCTACAAACTGGTCTCGTGTATAAACTTTGCACGAGTGCTCAAAGTTGTCTTAATGAACATTTATTACACAGGCTTTTCTAGAGCTGCACAGTGAAGAAGCAGCAAATGCCCTGGTGAATTACTACGCCTCAGTCACTGCGGTCCTCCGAAGCCAGCCCATCTTCATCCAGTTTTCCAATCACAAGGAGCTGAAAACTGACAACTCTCCTAACCAAGCAGTACGTTTTTCCCTTTTCACCATCGACTAATTGATATTTTTCTAGAGACGGCTAATTGGCTGCGAATACGTTGTACCCTATATAAGTGATATTTGTTCACTGTGTTGTAATTTATCCATCATTGATTTCTGTCCTGTTCATTTTTGTATTTCTTAATTTCTTCAGAATTAATAAAGAAACCTACAAACAGATCCCGACTATTTACACCAATAATTTGTATTCAACCTCCCCAAGCTGTGTAGTGGCCAGACTTTGAAAGGGTTTAATTTGGTGATCTGTACTTGGGATTGTTTTTGCTCAACATTAACTCCTCGGGGGAAATGTCAGTACAGTGTAGAACTAAAACATCTGAAACATGTTCTTCTGTTTTGCAGCGTGCTCTTGCTGCTCTTCACGCAGTAAATTCAGTCCAGTCTGGAAATATTGCACTGTCTGCCTCTGCGGATGTTGGAATGGCAATGTCTGGTCAGAGCCCAGTTCTAAGAATAATTGTTGAAAATCTCTTCTACCCTGTCACTCTGGACGTCCTGAATCAGGTGAGGAACATTGTACATTCATTGTAGTCAATAGATCTATACCGGGCTACAGCATCTTTAATTAGGTGAAGTGTAGTTTGACTAGTTACTGATAACCGTATTGATTTCGGGAGATGCTCTCTTGGAAAAATGTGGGTAATATTTTTCAGGTTTCTGCCTTCCCCAACAGGTGGATGCCCTTTGTAGCATTAAAAAATACTTTTTCTCATTAATTGTTTACTTTAATTGAACTTCAACGTGTACTTTTTGTTCCATGAGTTTTGGCCAAGCGCCACCTAGAAGACACAAGAAACTTGCATTGGTGAACAGAGAAATGTGCTGTGAGGCGGTGCACACAGATGGTGAATTTTTAGATGTTACCCACACATTGGCCCCTTTAATCTATGCCCATTCCCACCCACCACGATCCCTGCCTTTGGGCAAAACCATCATGGGATCCTTGGATCTTTAACCCCTTGTGCTTCATAGGGTCTGGTCTGCTATTGGTTTTTCTAACCTTACCTGCGTTTGTAAATGCTGATGTAGAAAATCCACACCTTTAGCCACTTAATTTAGAAGCTATGTATCCTCGCATCTTTTCAGTTAACTGAAGTTAGAAATGAGCGTTGTCAAAGAAATCTGTTCTGGCTTGTGTATATGGGTATTAGATTGTAACATGTGCTCAAGCTATTTCCCTGCACTTGGCATTTTATGGCCAGGTAGCACTGTTACAGTAGTGGCTAACAGATGCCTATCGCTTATACACAAATGCCAAAACTATTTACTGCCAATGCATGTTTTATTCGTGGTTTTTTGGAGATCCAGAACTTGTACTTCTCTCTCCTGACTTTCCCCTGTTCTCCCCAGGCGAGGTTTCTAGACAAGTCTGATCTATGAAAGTCTCTTCAAAATCGGTTCACCCCTGCTCCTCCAAAACCATCAGGGACGACAAACGCCCTGGCCAACTTCTGCAACCACTCCTTTGCCACTGGAGTATTCCCTTCCCCCTTGAAGCACTCCCTTGTGCACACTCTTCTTAGGAGACCTCTGCTGACAACGTCTTGTCCGGCCAGCATGCGCCCAATCTCATCACTCCTTTCCTTGGCGAACTCCTGGAAAAGCTGGCCATCTCCCAGCTTAATCTTCACACTGAATATGTTGGTTGCCTCCATGACCATCAGTCTGGCATCAGAGCTGTCAGTAGCAGGGAAACTGCTATCCTGAAGACATGAAGACCCACTCTTACTGGATCCCTATTCTGTCTTCGATAGTCAACCATGCTATCCTGTTATCGTCTCTGGGATAACCTGGGTATCACTGGTCAGACCCTGGCGTGGCTGACTTCTTCAGATCTGATCGACCCTCCCAGGTTCAATTTGGGTCCTTCCTCTATCTGCAGTGTACCCCTGGGGTCTAACCTCTTTCCCTGGTTGTTTAACCAATACCTGGCACTCCTTGTCCACCTCAGCGCTGTGTCCTGCCCCAGCTTACAGTGCTATGCGGATGACTGCTGCACATTTTCAGGCTATCCTCAACTAGCTCTTCTCCCTCTCCCATCTGACTGTCCGCTATCCCAAGAGTGGCATGCTGCAATGATCTCTGCTTTAATGCCAGTAAGACAGAGCTTCTCCTCGTCGGCACTCCCTTTCCTGTCACTCGTGGCCGGCCTCTCGTGGCCCTCTTCATGCGCCCACCTGTGAGACTAAAACCTCAGTCATCTTTAAGGCTTTGCTTTTCACCTCCTCCCCTTCCACACTCCTCTGTTAAAACCCACAGTTAATGAGATTGGTGGTGACGGGGCCCTTGTGTCCTCCTGGGTCCTGCCTGTCCACACCCAATCGCCAAAAGCCTCCACCCCTCTCAGCACTTTGGGCCCCCTCTGGCCTATGTCACTTCAGGCCTGCACTTATTTGGCGGCTGAACACTCCACCTATGTACTTACAGCTTGTCACCCCTAAGCACTTCCCCCATCTCCTTCTGCACTTGAATGTTCCGAGTGCTCACATCATTCATTCCCATGTCACCTCCCTTTTGCCCTGTGGGCGCTATGAAACACAATTTACTTATTGTATAACCACCTTACAAATGCAAAATAGAACGTGTGCTTCTGCTAATGTGATGGGTGATATGAACGCGTTAAGTGAAAATTATTGGCATCAGTCATCACTTTGTAAACAAAGGCTGTCTGGTGGGAGAGTTGGTAGGGTCGAGAATGCATAGGTCCGCGTGGGTCTAACTTTTTTGCCATTCTGTTACAGTCCCTAACAGTTAATGTCAGTTTGATCAGGGGTCTCCTGTTGGGTCAACTTACGGGATCTTCTAGGCTGCGTAGAGGAACCAAACATTTCTATCTAATGGTGTCGTGTTTTCCCCTAGATTTTCTCGAAGTTTGGTTCTGTACTGAGAGTTATTACTTTCACCAAGAACAATCAATTTCAAGCCCTACTACAGTATGCTGACCCAGTGAGCGCACAACATGCAAAGCTTGTGAGTATGAGCTTTAATGTAATGATCAAATTAAATGCCTTAACGTAACCACGATTTGTCAATCTGACGTGGACGAACGTATTTGGCACCCTGTGGTTTAAGTGTTCAGTGATGGGTGTTATTAACACGAGTATTTGCATTTTTTAAATTTCTTTTACAGTCTCTAGATGGGCAGAATATTTACAATGCTTGTTGTACGCTACGGATAGATTTCTCAAAACTCACAAGCCTCAACGTGAAGTATAATAATGACAAGAGCAGAGACTATACACGACCGGACTTACCTTCCGGCGATGGGCAGCCCTCGCTAGATCAGACAATGGCCGCTTTTGGTAAGGAAACATCCCTTCCCCTTTTTCTCATCTGGTGTAGCTACAAAGGCCTACTAGAACACCAATAGAAAATTGAATCAACTGCTGGAATCTGTAGTGGGGTCATTTGTTCGTGAAAAGTATATGAAAAATAAAATTCTTACTGTTGGTGTAATTACAGGTACACCTTTTCAGAATGAAACTGTCCTGCTACCTGAAGGACTGTTTTTCGGTACCTGTAAGTATTACACCAACAGTAATTGATAAATGTGCCCTCTGGTGCACGTGTGCTTTTCTCCTCCCTTTTCCTCAGATAATTAATTGTCGGCCAGATTAGGGACCAAGAGTTTTCAGAAGTTCGGCCTAGTTATACCCCTTAGTTTGAGTGGGAAATTGCTGTGATCAAATACATTTGGTGCTGCACTGGAGAACAAAGCATGTTTTAAGGGTTGAAGGATCGTGGGGTGTTATAAATGCATGTGATCTGCATGTCCTACAAAATGGAACCCTTTAGTTTAGTAACTTGTTCTGTGACAAATCTCACCAACATTGCACAATGCACTAGTCATGTGTATTTGCAATGTGCAGTGCCACACGTGTGATTTTTGTATTGATCTACATAGTGAGTATACTCTTGATTCTGGACCTACTGTAATGTGGTATGGTTGTCATTACGTGAACGAGTAAATAAAGCGGGTTGTGGGTTCTGTTTGCTCGTGTTTGATATTTTTATATGCTTAATGTTAAATGAGGTTTGCCTTTTTTCTCAGGTGCCCCGGGCTTAATTTCTACCAATCCGTATGCTGGAGCTGGATTCCCTCCTGCCTTTGCGATTCAACAGGGAGGAGGTATTTTTCAATTGTAATTTTGTCCTGAATCCAAGTTCACTTTGGTACTGAGACTTTTTGTACATGAACATTTGCGGAACACAAATGCCAGTCATCAGAAGGCACAGTTGGGAACGCTGGAACCACCCCTTTTTTGTTACAATGTTTACGTTTTTAAAATTGGTTGCGGTCAGGTAGAATGCCTTTTATCTTGAATCAATGATTGTAATAGTTCGACAGAATTAATGTGCTTTCTCTATTCATGTAACTATGTATGGCAGGCGTTCTAGCGAATTTGGCAGTGCTGTGGTGTGCAGGCGTTTTTTCAAGTGTATCCTTTTTCTTTTTCAGGACTTTCTGTTCAAGGTGTTCATGGAGGACTTGCGCATTTGGGCATACCTTCGGCAGCGGCTGCAGCTGCTGCAAGCCGGATGGGAATGCATGGTCTGGGTGGTCCTGGCAACTGTGTTTTGCTTGTTAGCAATCTAAATCCAGAGGTTAGTAAATATCTCGCTTTGCCATCCCCCTGTTGAAGTGAGCTTATCAGCTGAGTTGCCTGTGCCTCAAAGGAGAGATCATGGTTTTTCAACTTTTCATTGTAACAATTAACCAATCCTGCCCCAACTTGCATTTTACTTTTCCATCAACTTTTTGTTTGCTTTTTTAATACTGTACATTTCTGTTGGCTCCTCTTTAACTCATTTTTACTTCTGTTGCTTGACGATATGGCCATTATGTGCATTACAGCCTATATGCGTTTTTCTTAACTTTGTTCCTGTAAAACTGCAATTATCCAGTCTGCCTCATTAGGGCATCATTGGTTAACACTGGGTGGGTCACGAGGAGGGCGATATTGCTGCCTGTTTATGAAGTTAAAAGTAAAATTACTTTTATGAGAATAAAAGCAGGCTTCGCAACACCCACGACCTGGGAGCTCCTAGTTATAGCCATGGCCAGTCTGGTTAGCTTCAAACAGCTACCTCGAGCTACTAGACTACCCATGCAAGTGGTGCTATAAAAACATACCTATGTGATGTATAACGAAGAATAGACCCACTAAGGAACATTAAAGCATATTGGATAATCGATAATATGAAAAAGGGCACCTTGCGCACAAGAATTATTGCACACTGTGCACTAGCGCCTGGGTCTCCAAAGGTAGTTCCTGCCTACTGGGTGGGGCCTGGTACCCAGGAGTTGCTTTTTGCTCCTGTCCTACAAATCCTAAATCCAATCCCTGTTAATTGGGGGGCGAGGGGTGTATACTAGTTTAACTATCTAGCAATACAAATTAAAGCTGCATTTTTAACAATTGTCCTTGACCAAACATATCCATGGAGCTGTTCAGGCAGGTGGAAGGCACAAGTATTTCAACTTCCTAATACAAGGCTGCTTATAACCATATCTGTCTGTTGCTACTTTCTTAAATCCATTTTAAGATGGCCCAGCGAGTTAAACGCTCGTTGATGTCATCGGTTTGATCTGCAGGTTCAAATCCTGCTATGGCCAATCCTTCCAAGGTCGACAGGATTGGGTAATAATGTATGTAAATGTCCAAATGTAAAGCGCTATATACAAATTGTGCGCTGGTGCATTTTTCTGCTCCTGTTTGCAGTTTCAAAAAGTAAAATGCAGAGGTGCGTAGGCAGTCCAATCGCAAACTGTTCAGGAATAGTGGAATTTGGTTTATTCCCCTGGTCAGGACGACTGCTGCTTCCTTAAAATATCGTTCTCTTGAGGTCTGCATGATTTCAAGAGCTTTCTGGAGTGCCTAGTTGCAGGTTATTCCTGTACTAAAGTGGGAACTAAGGACATTTAAATGAACTGATCGTTTTTGGTTACTAAGCAAACTGATGTAGTGACTTGGATTCCAATCAAGTGTAGCTGTGATACATCCAGCTTTTTTTTTTTTTTACTAGGGGTGCTGCATAAGTAATTTGCTTTGTTTTACATTTTGTGTGCACCCAGGTTAAGAGACAATGCTACTCGGGTGACTGGTTCTATGTGAAAGATCAGTTCTTGAACATGAAATGGTCATTGGAGGCCTGAACATCTGTCACAAAGGCCTAGAGTTTACTGTTTCTGTCAGTAACTCAGTGTTTCAGTCTGCACAACATCAACCTAAATTACGTTTGACCACTAAAATGTATTTGCAGCGATGGTTTATGCCATTAGAATGGGCGCCTTATTCTCAATTGTTTTACATTAAAGGTCTTGAGGATCACATCCCACGAGGAGGTTGTGTGGCCTCTGGATCTTATGTTATCCATATTTAAAGGGCCTTATCCTAAAGTGTGTTGAGTTTTGTGCCTGAAAACCAGAATCAAGTACTCCTTTTAAGCAGTCAATCATACATTGGTCATACACAGGGCTAAGTAGCTAAACTTGCCTGTTAAGCACACGTGCGTTGCCACATTTCATTTAAATCAAGAGTAGGATTAAAACACCAACTTGCAGCATTCTGTTTTTCCTGTATGTTTCTTATTTAATGCTCTTCTGTCTCACTAGATAAGACCTTTTAACTTTCTTTGATCTTATTGAATGTAGAAGGCTAATTCTTGTCTGGAGCGCTTCATATTTCCTGATGTTATATACTGACCTGTGTTTTTGCTACTCTTTTCTTCCCTTCCCCCTACCCCATTTTCTTCCCTGATCCGGAATTTCTTTGCCAACTGACTGCACGGCCCTTCCGCTACCTGTGCCGCTTGAAACAAACATTTAAAACAATCTTACCCTTTCCACAAATTTTTTAAACCCTGCTCTTCGGATACCAACCTGTCCTTCAATATTAACCATCTTGAAAACATCATCATCCATCAACCAATCTTGCCACTCCTCCGGCGACTGCCCTTCCTCGTGGACAATCTGTGCAAGCTCTGCTCTCCTCTCCGGTTCCTTTTACTCTCCCTGTCCCTTCGCTGCCTTGCTCTGCTGTTTCTAGAGAGTTACACCCCACTGCCTCTTTATTCTCTTCGGTATGTTATTCACACTTTTATTACCTGTTTGTTTTTCTGTTACAATACCTTATTCAGATACAGTGCTCGCCTTTTTGTGTGCATGCCCATTTGGAACTTATCTCCTTTTATGCATGATTTATTGCTTTGCATGCCATTAAAGGAATTTTAAAGGTTTTGATTTTAGAGTTCTAATTAGTTAAGCTTAGTTAAGCTTGTTCCTATGCTTATTACCAGCTTCATATTTTGGTAGGCAGAGCAGAATAAAAGTTAAATATGGCTTGATTTGCAGAGTTCAGCTACCGTAGTCTCGTATTTGTCTGAATATTTTATTCCCTTTTTTAAGGAGTCTATGGCGATGTGCAGAGGGTGAAGATTCTCTTTAACAAAAAGGAGAATGCACTCATTCAGATGGCCGACGGCAACCAGGCTCAGTTGGGTAAGTGCACGTGACTGCCAAACTGCAGCAACTAATTTAGACTTATTCAAAGTTTGAAAACTAATTTTAGGATCAGCCATGGTTAATAAACCTATGTAAAATGATGCTAATTTCAATTAAACGAGGGCAGTTCTGGTGCGACTAAATGCATTTAACAGCTTGACCAAACCCTCACGCTATGTTTCTAGTATCGAATGGCACAATCAGCATTGCACCACCTAGCAGCCCATTTAGTTCTAAATCGGATGCCGTTTGGCCAAAGGCTTGTGAAAGTAATCTTTGCCAGTTTTTTGCTCATGCTTAAATCCGCAGATCAGTCTGCGAGGTAGATGGGCGGCACGTCCCGTTTGTACGGTTAAACCTTCTCTTGGGATGTCCTTTGTTTCCTCCCTTACCATACAAACTATTGCCCCTGGCCTATGCTTTGGTTAGTTTGTAAAAGCATTTATGGGTGCATGCTCATTTCTTTTGTGTAAATATTGTGCAGAAGTCTCTGTTGCCCGCTTTTCATGAAACTATTTGATGGCTGAGAGTCAATTACGTCGGTTGAATGGTGTATGAAAGAGCATGATCCGCCGTGACATTTAATTATGTTCAAATGCCTCTTAATTTGCGCAATTGCTTTACCCGTTTACTAGCAAAATAACACAAAGTTCAAAAGCTGGGTGTTTAATTTTTGGGGTGTTTTCCTTGTAGCCATGAGTCACCTGAATGGACAGAAGTTGGGTGGGAAACCAATCCGTATAACCTTGTCCAAACATCAGACTGTACAGCTTCCCCGAGAGGGCCAGGAGGACCAAGGATTGACCAAGGACTACAGCAACTCTCCCCTTCATCGCTTTAAAAAACCGGGATCCAAAAACTTCCAAAACATATTTCCCCCATCTGCAACTCTTCATCTTTCGAACATTCCGTAAGTTTCTTTGGCACAGTTTTGATTTTGTTAGTACATTTGAGTCAATAAGCTATCCATGGAATGAAGTATCCAACGTTTTAACTTCGTTCTAACCATACAGCTTCAAACAATTGCATAAAAGGCCTTTCAAGCTACAAAATGACTAAACATCTACAGCAATCTTACACTATCTAAAGCAGGGGTGCACACTAGTTTAGTTGGTAGGCTGAATGTTCCACACAATTGTACACAGTTGTACCGTCCATGGGAATTAGTGGATATGGGCACCAGGGCCTTGACATTTCGAAAACTGGTTTAGGCCAGTCCAGAAGTGCTGCATTCATCCCATGGATTGATGTTGAGCACCGCTGATCTAAAGCAAGCACACGTCTTCATGTGCAAGTAGTATGATTAGAGAAATGCAGCCGTGCTGCCGAATTTTCCTCATTTGACTGGTAGTGGCACAGGGAGGTCGTAAATGGCAGCATGCGTACTTATTGTGATACGCCATGCAAATTGAGTAAATAACATATGGCAGGTGACGTTTGCAGTGTATTCCTGTCGTCTACGCAAATGCTTTGTATGGATGGGAGGAATGGTGTGGAGGAAACAAGTTATATTCCGCCTCCACATTTAGACCTAATGGACAGCGTGCATGTCTGCTGATTGCTTATGCTTGCTTAGGTCTGTGCTTGGTGCTCCCCTACTCGGGTTGGCAAGGTGGCACAAGTCTAGCTGATCCGCATCTGCTTGGTGCAATGTCCCACCCTTTCACAACCCTAAGATCTTTGTAGCCTTAGCTTGTATGTGGAGCACTGATTCGCGATACATCTGATAGTGGGCAATTGGGTCACGGTCCATGCCCAGGTGCCCTTATCTTGTATTGTAAAGAAGGCAGTATTTGCACATTATTGGATACCTTGCTGCAGCTAGCCCCTTCACAGCTCACGCAGTGCTCCTGCACATTAAGCCCAACAGCCAGCAATGCATTACCTTCGGGAGGTGACTCCTCAATCTCTACTGCAGAGGCTGTGGAGCAGACCTGGCCTCTGCTCTGTCCTGTGCAGACCTGTTGTCCATCTGCAAAAAAACCTGTTTATTTCAGTCTTGTTTGGTGCCTAAATCTTGATGCCGTGGATTGCTAGCCATGTCCGATGGCATATATTGCGGCAGGGAGAGACTTTGATTGGTCATGCAGGTGTGCCCCTCCATCACTGTTGGCGTATGGCCAATTTGTGCGTGATATCTGAAGACAATTGCAATACGCCAACATAGTGTACTATGTATTGGCCCCCACTTGTAACTTCTCAGTAAGGCACTAGCATGAGTTGTTAATACCCAGTGTGCTTCACTGTGAACACTCCTACTTGCACACCTCCCAAAACACCCTGCCTTAAGTTTATCCACCAATTAGAACATTAAAGACCGTTTTTGTAGCAGTTGGACCTGAAGAGGTGATCTAAAGTAAAATAAATATAACCAAAAAGGGCTGGGTGGAAGGTTTTGAAAACATTGAATGCCAATGGTATATAAGGCGCTATATAAATGCAAAATAACATCTGAACTGGCACTGTTCTGGCCAACCTTTCACACTCTTTAGGAGCTCATCTGAGCCATTGCAAAATGGGACACGCCATATCAGGTCCGAGATGCTTGAGGCCTTGTGCAGAAGTGGTGTGACTTATCGGTTCAGGCTAAACTGCCTCGTAGGGTGGGACCAAGCCTGATATGGTCTCTCCCCTTTATGTTAAAGGACATTTATACCGCGCACTATCGCCACCTCAGTGGTCCCCTGCCGCTTTGGTCGAACTGAAAAGCAAGGTGGTAGGACTGAGTGGAGAAAAAGAACAAAAGTAGCTGTGATGTCCTGTTGGCAGCTTAGTTCGGTTTATGGTTTGCTGAGCGTAGGTGTGATTTTTCGATTGAAGGCTCATTTTCAACTCAGCCTCGGACGCATCCTTTCACTTTTCCCCAAAGCACAACGTCTCGAGCTCCGGTACTCTCCAAGCTTGACTTGCAACAGCTTCTTCCCTAATCTACCCTCTTACTCCGCTCCAGCTTTTACAGAATAGGGCTGCAAGACTTATTCTTGCTTGGCCTCAAGCCCAGGGACTCTCTCCAGCCCTACAATAGATCCACTGGGGTCCTTGATACATTCAGAATGTGAAAAATAACTATCAGCTTGGCGACATTTCAGATGGTGCAAGTGCTATAGAGGGGGGGGGGTGGGGGGGGAGCGGGCTTGGAGTAGAGGGAGAAAGAACAAAACATGCTACTATTGTACCAGGCCTGATGACATTTCAGATAGTGGAGGGGGAGAGGTAGGAGAAAAATGAGGGAGGACATTAGTGAAAGAGAGCTAATGACAGGGATGAGTGGTGGGCAGGAGAATGAGACTACCTTACTATGCCTGGTGGCAATTGAGGTAGTGCCGGAAATGAATAAGAGGTAGGGAGTGTGGGGCGGGTAGGGGTACAGGGGGAAGGAGAACAAAACAAGCGCCAATTGTATTAGGCCGCCGGCATTTCAGATGGGGGGGGGGGGGGGCGGCAAACAAAAGCGATCGTACAGGTCAGGCGACATATCTGAATAAGGATGGGGATGGGGTGGGAAAGGAGATGACAGCAAGAAGAGGGAATCAACTAGGCAGACATTACAGGCTTGCAGGGGCATTGGGGGCGAGTGAGGGGTAGTAACATGGACACCAAGGGCCCCATGAGTGCAGTGGAAGTCAAGCATTAAGTTGATAAAAGGGAACATGAGTAAAAGCATATCAACACAGCTCCTGCAGAGGAGGGATTGAGGTAAAGAGGACAGCACGGGGACCAGAGGGAGGTGGGGGTGCAGAGGAACAAAACGTGGGTACAGAGGAACAATACGGGGGACAGGTGGGTTGGGGGGAGGGGGGTTCAGAGGCACCCAACTGGGGAATCGAGGGAGGTGGGAAGCACAGAGGAACAAAACTGGGGACCAGAGAGGGGTGGGAAGCGTACCTGAAGCAGGCAGGGAGCAGACGGGTAGAAGTGGGCCATTGGTGGTTCAGTGTGCACCTCCCGGTCTCATCAATTTGCTAAATTAGTGGAGGCAGCCAATGGTGGTGGTTGGTGAAGGCAGAGCAGGTAACAAAAGGGGGAAGCCGTCATTTAAGGGGGTGAAGGCTGCTTCAAGCAATGGGCTTGAGGTCAGAAGGATTTAGACCGCGCACGCACAGCTATCTACAGCAAGAAACGCGTGCTGCAACAAACGTGCTTCCATAGATTGCTGCTGCGTTTCACACGCGGTAAACATGGAAAGTAAAATATCTTTTCCTCTCTTCGGTTACGTGCTAGGGTCTGTGGCTATGAAAGGGACTACAGGCTTACCTTGAAGGCGATTAGCCTGTTTTCCTGCAATCAGCTGCTCCATGACTCCGGCAAAGAAAAGATACGCGCGGAGAGCGCGAGATCAGCTGTGTCCGACAAAGCAAGATGTGGAATGAAGGTCCTGTGTCCAAAAGTGGGCCTTTGGTTCCTGCCTCCCGGTCCCACCAATTGGTTAAAGTAGTGAAGGCAGCCAATGGTGGTGGTCTGTCAAGGCAGAGCAGTTCACAAAAAAGGGGAAGCCATCATGGAAGGGGTGAGGGCTGCTTCACGCATCCCTCTGCATCATCCATAGAGCTGTATGATGCCGAGGAACGCTCTGACATTTGCTCTCACAAGACCCATCCACTTCCCCAGCTCCAGCTCTGCATGTCGGGTGCTTTTCTAAGCAGCGAGCTGGTGGCAGATCTCTCCTTGGCTGTCTTCGTCTTGAACCGGACCTCCTCAAATTCTGGAAGCTCATCAAGACTCTTATTCACCTCCTCCTTTCCCCACTCACTCCCATGTGAATACCCCAGAGGTGCTGATATTGGTGGGCTGGGGCCTTGTCCTCCAGGGTCCTGGCCTTCCCTCCCAATAGTCTTCAGCCTTTCGCACCATCCCAGCACTTCTGGCACCCACTGGCTTGTTCCACAGGCCTGCACTTCCTAATGACAGATGATCACACTGCACCTAGCAATCTCTGCCAGGCCTTTAATGTTGCAATACTCCTAGCATTTACCCCCTTCCTGTCCCCCTTTCCCTGCACTTGCACTTTGTGAATGCTCACAGGGCCTAGTAGGATCACCCCGATCTGTTTGGTCTTTGTTCCCATGTCGCCCCCCCCTATCACACTATACCAACCTGTCTAGTCAGCAATTTAGTGAAAAAAAAATGGTTTTGGAACTGGTCGACCACAGCCCCCAGTCTTGCTATACATCCAGTGGCCAAAAATGGTCACAAAGCAACTGGGTAATCTTGTTTCCTCCAAATCGTTCGTCTGTTAAATGGCTTCTACCAACTGGAGCAATGATGCACAACAAAGTAAATGCCTTACTTGGCTCATGACTAACCTGGTGTCCTTCTCTGGCTTTGGTACAAAAAATAGCCAGTGTTTGGGAGGAAACAAGCCGCAGGCTCTGGGTATCAAAACAAAAATGTTGGACCCCGGCCCCCCCCCCCCCCCCCCCGCAGGGCATGGGAGTGCCAAATGTTTCAAAAGGCGCGGCAGGCGCCCTATGTGCTCCACTCATAGGGGAACTCATTTAATTTCAATAGGCCGCCTGCTGTGCCTCCTTCCACTGTGCCCACTCGTGGGAGCCCTTGAAAAACTTGCCCGAGCTAGCGTGGCGGGTGGCTAAAAGCAGGGTGTCGAGCCCTAAGGCCGGCTCTGTGTGCGTAACTGCTATGTCTCACTGGATAGGAACATGTGTACTTAAAATTCACTGCAATAGAGGGGCGTTGTAACCACAGCTATCAAGTAACCCTGGCCCTTAACTATTCATGAATCTGATCTAAAAATGGGCATCTTTAGGTGACCCGACGGTATTTTGATCTACAGCTAGCAGTTTTGCAAATGCCTGTGGATTTTATTTGTATGGCAGGTCAACTACACTAATGTCCCTACATACTGTGGATACGATAAAGTAGTTGGTTGTCGGCCAGCTGTTGGGCCATGGACTGTCCCAAGTAATCAAACGATGTAGGAGATGTAATCGTCTGTGCCTGCTTGACCACTCTTGTCTACAAGAGATTAGGGATTTTCAAAGGAACAAAGTTCATTCTGGACCGCTCCAGGTAGAAAGCAGCCTAGACAAAAAGCGTGTTCATTAGAAAAAATTACCAGCATTACTTGGGACACATGTGCAAACCCCTTGATAATACCAGTTAACTTTTGCAAGCAGTCTGATCAAGCTGTATTCCTGCTGTGCTCGAGTCTGGCTCGCATTGCGCTTCCGCTGCATTGTGTGGTTTTGCTTGCATTATTTTCTAAGGTCATTAATTTTAACTGATTTTTATTTTTCGTGTTTTAGGCCTGCAATTTCTGAGGAAGATATCAAAATTCTGTTTTCAAATACTGGTGGAATTGTAAAGGCCTTCAAATTCTTCCAGTAAGTTTGATCAATTCTTTTTCTCTCAATTTTGCAGTGGAATGCTTTGAACTTGTCTTTGGGAATGTATGGAGCTACCGAGTTCTGGCTTTATCAAATACCATAGCCTGTGGTAAATGTCTTTGCTGAATTCATAGGATGTTCAAATTCCAAAATGCGGATGGGATAAACCTTTATTAGCAAAGTTTCTAAAACCATTGCTCCGTTTTAACTTTGGTGTAGTTTATCTGACTGCTACTTTGCTGTTCGAAATAATGGTCTTCACAGTGCAGCGAAATTACCAGTTTTAAAACCTGCTCTGCCCTGGTAAATTGGCATGGCTGAATTCGTTTTTTCCATCTAAAATTACCTTTACCCTTATACTTCAGTGCCCTTGTTTAGAATGATTTGCTTTCTTG
Source organism: Ambystoma mexicanum (assembly GCF_040938575.1). Lineage (NCBI taxonomy): Eukaryota > Metazoa > Chordata > Amphibia > Caudata > Ambystomatidae > Ambystoma > Ambystoma mexicanum. The sequence goes on along the minus strand of NC_090921.1, from coordinate 314,724,714 downwards.
GAAATCCGATCTTTGTAGATAATCGAACGGTTAGTGGGTCCCTGTCCCCCGTGGCAGTGAAGATTGGACTATAGAGAAAGATAAAGATCTCGAGATATGGGGCTAGACCAAAAGCTAGCCATGCTGTAAGTCTACAATAAGTGGTTTCCATACTCCAAATCCCATCCATACTCCTCCCCTGAAGTAAAAATATATTTGCTTGGCCCAAAATGCCAGAAATGCTTAAAGCAGTAGTAATTCACACCACCGGTAAAATCCCATGGGCTGTGCGGCTTGGAGAGCTACTGAACGGAAGTTGATTATGCACGAGTGTTTGGAGTTTGTTTTAAAATATTTGTTTATACATGATTCAATGCAGTTTTGGCAATACAAGCCCACATGTCAGTATTTCGGGGCAGATAGGTAAGCATTTACCAGGATTTCCCCATCTTGCTAGCTAGATTAACATTAAAACTATGAATCCTGTTGTACTGCCTTTTTGAAACTGTTGTCTACTTAAAGGCCTTAGTACCAGAAGTTATGTCTTGGAGCTCAAAACAAAGCGCATCTGCAAGATAACCAATTATCTATTACATACTGACTCCGTGTTGACTACTTTCGTTCACAGGAAGGACCGCAAGATGGCGTTGATCCAGATGGGCTCTGTGGAGGAGGCTATTCAAGTTCTTATAGAGCTACACAATAATGATCTCGGTGACAACCACCACCTGCGTGTGTCCTTCTCAAAGTCCACCATATAAGTGAACACAATTTAAGAAATGGACTTAAATCTCCACATGGTTGAAGCCTTGAATCGATAAGGGGCTTAACCAAGGAAACAACTTCCATCATTCCAGAAAACCAAGAAATGCCACTTTAAAAATGCAGCTGAAGTGACCTTAAAGACCAGAGATTTTATTTTTTTTTAAGAAATCTGTTAATTTTTTTTTTAATTAACTAATTTTGCCATCTTAAGGCAGTGAGATACCATTGTGGAATGTTTGTTTCCACTGTATGGGGCAGGCTAAAAACCTGACCAATTTTGTTGATCCCAGTTCCAAACCCACTTCAGGTTTCACCTCGATGCCTTACTGTTTTTTTTTTTTTTAAATCCATTCAGACCTTGGGGTGGGGGCATTGAGGGCGGGCAGGATTCTACCACTGTGATATCCCAGTTTAATGCAACAGCCACACAAGTCTTATATGTAGCTCCATTTAAAATGTATGTCTCTGAATCCTTGGTCAAACCTGTGCCTTAACATTAAATCCCTTCACCTACCCAAAGTTCAGCCAGCAACTTAAAATTGGTAGAAAGTCCCACTTGAGGTGGGTAGCAAGTGGTTAAAGACCATGTCTTTGGTTAAGTAACGGCCTTGTTTGTTCTGTGGCTTATCAATTGTCTCCCAGTTTTCCATATCCGCTAACGGATTCCTGTTGGTTCCATTTTTCTGTTTCTCTTGGAAAGTCTGATCTGTGCCTTTTGTGGTGGCTTTTTTTTTTGTTTTAACATAGCATACAGAAAAAGTTTGCCATAGTTTGAAAGTTACCCTCAATCCAAGGGTAGTACTTTCGGCTTTAGTTTTTCAGCCAGCCATATTTGTTTTCTGAGTTATTTTTGTTCTCCAATCTGCATTGTATTGACAATTCACTTTTTTCATGTGAAATGCTATACAATCTTATATCTTGGTGTCTTTGTTTAATGTTTTCAGCCCTCATTGTAAAACTTCAGTTGCGCTCTCCTGTGCCTAGTAATATCTCGTTGACCAAATCTGTTTTTTCATTTATATGCAAAAGAAAATTCTTTTAAGATGTTTATACAAAAAATAACTATTTACTATAGCCCATGCATTACTCCTGGGTTTTTCCTTTTTCCGGCTGGGTTTTGATTCTTTTTCTGTTAATTGTTTTGTATATTAAATCTGAACTGAAGGGTCCAATGTAACATCGTTAGCTGTGATGGCAAAGCATGCCTCGGAGAAGCTGATTTTGTAAACAGTGGTGCAAGTTATGTAGAGTCGGAGCCTATGTAAGCAAAGAAGCATAAATATAATTTATATCATTTTTTTGCAACTCCTGGATTGTACGGATATGGTTTCGAAATACATTCCTAAAGCATTTCTTTTGCCCTAGCTTAACTTGGGCTTTCAATTTCAAGTACATCTGTTTAGGGTGCCTTGGGCTGAAAACCCTGTTAAACTGGATGGTAACTCTTAAATGCCTTCCAATTTAACGTGCCCTCATGTAATTTTACATTGTATGAGTTCCAAGTTCTGTTTGGCGGCAGAAATAGAAACTATTTTTCAGGTAGTCGATCTGGATTTTGGACCAAAGCTGCTTTTTATTGGATGTAGTTTGATAGTGGATAATTTCATGACTTTTTTTGTGGTTCTAGAAAGTTTTTGAAACATCTGGCAGTACAGTGTACTTGGGTTTTTGCTCAAACGTTCTCGCCGTGAAGTGGGTTGGAAAGACCCAGTACAAATTCAATATGCTCTAATCTTTTACAGCAACCTTTTAAACCTTTATGGTGAACTTGCACATGACTTCACTAGTGGTTTCAGGTCTAAGCCAGAAAACTGGCAGTCCTGAAAGGTCTGCCATTTTTGCCCGAGCAGCTTTTGGTGTCTTAAAGCTCACTGGCTTACAATAAAACCTGCCTGTTTCGTTGCAAATGAATGGGTGATTTTGAATGCTTGAGGAACAGCCACACTTGCTGGATGTATTTAAAGAGGGCTGTTCATTTTGCTTCGACTGGTGATGAGTCATGCCGTCTACACTAACGTGACAAACTGATGGCACTTGACAAGCATCTCATGCAGCATTGCCTTATTTTTTGGTTCCCTGTTAGGTATGTAAGTGTGCAAATCAGAGTGTAAATATTTAAGTTTTTTATACATGTTAGACATAAGGGGCAGCAAAACCCAGTTTTTTTTATGGAAAAAGATGTATTGTATATTTTGATAACCGCAAATACAGGTTCAGTATTGTGAATAAGAGTGGGGCAGTAGGATGGTATTGAGAACAAACCTATTCAATTGTGCCTGTAACAAGGAGTGTTTGTAATGAACAGAGAATTGAAAATTAAAATTATTTTATAAAAAATCTTACTTTTCTGTAGCAGTTCAGTATTCACTGTCAAATGCAAATTGGCCATTCTGCTCTGGGCTTTCTAATAAACTATCCTCCATTCCTCTTTTTTCCTACCCTTTGTACTGTTTTTCCTGCTGCTAACATTCTTAGTTGCTTTAACTTAATTTGAAGCTTACCACATCTGCACTTCACTCGACAAGTTTGCTTTATTCATTCTCACTTTATTGGTTATCTTAAGGAGAAGACCACGCAAGTATGTTGTGATTAAGATATTTTAGGTGGCCTTGGACAATATAACGACCATGCAAAATCGTTATTTTGGAGTGGGTGGTTTCCAGAACAGTAATCCCCTTCTTTCTAGTGTTGGGGTGGCTTCAGTTATTATATTGCAGCATTTTCGTGGCTGTCATTATTTATTGTTGCAAAACCTAGACGGCTCACTCCTACTGCAGTAGGTAGCCGAGGCCACTCACAAACTGCTGTTTGTGTTAATATTTTGTGCATTGTTCGAGCCATGTTTACATTTTGCCCGTTGCCATTCCCACACCCATTATTGCCAGTTCTCCTATAATCCTACAGTTCTGGTGCGAGAACTTTTGTTTTAGGATGGTTTGCCAGACTCCCTTTCTTGAATGGGCATAATATTGCTGCTTGATATATATATTTTATTTGTATTGCGCTCGTACACAAGTGTTCAGAGCGTGACAAGGCAAGGGAGGGGAAACGGGAGAAACAAAACGAGCTTACTAGGCCCAGTGACATTGAGAACGTGCAAGTGCATGGGAGAGGGAAAGGGGAAAAGTGCATGGAAGGGGGAGAATGGAAAGTGCAGTGCAGAGGAGAACATATAAATAATAAATACAAATGAATAGATGAAGCAATACAGAGGTTGTGCGGTCAGCAAGTGCCAAGAGCTGTGTTTACGGCAGCAGAACTGGGCAAGTCTGAGTGCATAAAAGAAGAAAAATGGGGGTTACAGGTACAGTCCCCAGTGTGAGGGGTGGCCAGGAGGCAGTGCACAAGGGTGGCAGGGTGAGCTGGTACCTGGGCACGGGGGACAGAGGGTGGCCAGGTGCACAGTGCCAAGAGATCGGATCAGCAGGGCAGAGGGGGAGCAAAGGCAGATGCAAAGAGGAAGGTCTTGAGATTTAATCCAGTTTAAATAAAACCATTGGTTTTAAGATTCCTTTGTTGCACGCAGTTCCTGTCGGCAGAGCTTGCTCACTGAAGAGTGGGTAGGGAATTATATTTTAGTTATGTGAAAGTGTCTGGTATCGTAGGCCACTCTTGAAGGGAAACTGCCACAATGCTTACCCTTTGTATCTGTCATATGTGCTTGCCATCCTGTAGGTGACTGGTATTGGAGAACACTGCTATTTTTAACTTTGCTAAATTCACATGCTTTCAATATTCCCCAGGAGGCTGGAAAGCGTGGGCTAGGTTTACAGTAAGTAGCATGAGAAAACTGCACGCTATTCTGGTGGTGGCAGGCACCAAAATGGCAGGGGTAGCAGAAGTTGCATCACACTTGCTCTCTGACATCAGTGATTTGACACCAGCCCAAGTGACCTCATGGGAAGTAATGACACCCTTAAACCCCATGACAAAACGGGAAGCAGTATCATGTAAGTGTTCCTCGGTACAGAAAAATAGTTAAAATATCACTAATCCATTTCGTGCAAGAATTAATCACCATATGTATTGTGTTTAGGCCCATATTTCGGCAAATTACTGTGACGTTAAACACAAACTACTATTGTGTATCACTCTGGCTAAACTGGAAACCGACTGACCATCTTGAAGAGGCCTAATAAACCTCAAAGCTCAGACATCCCCTACCAAGTGGCAGGCCACAGACTGGAAACAGCAACTGGCCACACAAGTCCAACTAGAAGACCATCTGAGGCTGGACCCACCTCATGCTTTGACATTCGGGTGCAGGCCCCACCCAAGCGGGCCCCACTGCCCAAGAAACAAGTGCACGTTTTGTACATAACTAAGTATTGTACAATCATCCGGGGAGCTAGTTAGATTCCCTACATGCGATTGGACAAAAGCCTCTTCAAAGAAATCACATATTTCTCCAATTCCTACACTCATTGGTAGCTGCTAACTTTACTATCTTCAGCTCATGTGTTGAACACATCTTTCAGGATTTGTCCATGGTAGCCCATGACATCAACCAGTTGATAGATTTTTATTGAGACCCAATTCATTACTAGTAATGGCCTAAGCCCTTTTAACCTTAATTTATTGCACATGGTTTACATAAATATCACAAGCGATATGAAGGTTAACAAGTTGAGCTAGCTGTAACTCGCATTCCACCAAATCACTGGTTCCATTTCAACATTCTAATCTAAACTTCCATTTCATCGCACACAGCCCAGGCGACAGGGCACAGATGTACGTGGCCATTGTATGGGCCGAAACTAGATGTTCCTTAGGCATGATGAGAACTGGCAAGTGAAGAGTAGAGAAATTGCACATACCTCTCCAGGCTTTCAACTGCCTAGATGCGTTTGTCCAGAAGTTATCTAGAAAAGCAGCCGTGCTTCAGCCAGATAAACCATACAAAGTGTACGGCTGCAGTTCCCATTTGTGCCAATGGGCACCGTGCCATCGCCAAACAAATGGATGTGTATCTTAAAGACTTTTTTCACGCTCTTTGAGCCTCGTCAGATGTTGCAAGTAACTTCTACATACTTTACTGCATTCTTGCTTTATTTGTGCCACCCCTCCAGCTCTGCAACTTTTCTGCCCTTGCTCTGATCGATTTTGAGAATGCCCCTTTCCAAGATCAATTGGGCTATTTGGACACATGTACGTTTTTCTGCTCTTTACAATCAGCAACTGAACAGTCTTACATTGCTGTAATTGACTGCCCTTTAACTGCCATCAGACACTGCACAAGGCTAGGTGAACTAGACAGCACATGTGCTACCTCACGTGGGATAAATTACCCTAGGGAGGCCAGAAGCATGGAGGATGAGCAGATGTAGCAATGATACATCTCTCACCATCTTCTTATGGCTATACCATATGTGATCTGCGAAACCATTTATGGGATCTAGTTAATCATAGCCCATTATCTAAACCTTTGAACTCCTTTTTTTTTTTATTCCACAAAACTAGACTCAATTTAAACTTTCTGTATTTACGTTGGTTCCACTTGCTGTCAGTTTTCAAGAAATTAGATATGAGGCATGATTATTAGATTGGTCAAGTGAGTAAATCATAGCAGACATCTGATTCTGTCCCAATCCAAATTGGTGTGGCAGCTGAACCGCAGTGATTACTTGGAAGTCCTGTGAGGTAGTTTGGAACCTTGGAAAGGGTTTTCCACTGCCTTTCAAGTCAGACCTGAGAGGACATAACTAAAGTGGAGCAGGACGATTTTGGCGGATCTTTTGGCACCAGGAATGCTGATTAAAAAAAATATATATGCTTAACCTGTGATGTTGATTTCCACCCGAGGCATGCACATTAACCTTTGGCGTGAGGGTGTTTAAACGTGGCAGCAATGTCAAAGGCTTCTGGACCAAAATGGGGGTGCCGAACTGGCCATGCCAAAACGGCCTGAACCAAAAGGGGTGTACTAAAGTGAGCGCCCAAGAATTTGCACTATCCTCTGACCAGTGTTTATGCAGAGGAGTTAAGGTAAGTGCCAGCAAAGGAAGATGCAGTTGAAAAGGTATAACTACAGTAATGAAATGAATGCAGTAGTTTGTGGATCAGTGTGATTTTAACCAGGTTAACTGCTTAAAGGAGTCAAGTTTGAAACTGTATATTCCCCCCACCCCTCTCCCTAGCCTGGTTAGTTCTGTAGTTTTGATGACTGTTGAAACCAAATTTGGGGGTGTCTGGAGGAATTGGCATCTACTCCTACAGGAAGACATCGTTGGGTACCTGATCGAATGAAAGGCCCACAAGTTTAAAAACTTGCCTGAGCAGATATGTCGGGTGCAGATTTTTCTTTGGGATCTTTGGGAAGGATGTTGGAGGAGACGAGAGTAACTTAAGCAGTCTAGAAAGACTACAGCATTACATGTTAAAATGATAAAGTCTGCAGGCTAATTAAGCAGGGTGTTACAGATGGAGTTTGATTGGAGTCCAAGGGAGAGTCACCCCAGTTTTGTATCCGGAAGCGGTCAAATGGTGGCCAACACGATCCAGATTGTGACTGAGGATGGCGTGCGTACCTCACAGCTGATGAAATCGGAAGTTAAAGTATTCTGAAAAGACTACGCAACGAGTCCTTTCCTTTGTGTGGAAACATATTTAGCTAAACTCAAGAGTAAAGCACCTTACGGTGTGCTGTGCGCCAACAGGAAGACTATATTTACTGTGTGCGAGTCCCGGTCTCGCTAGTGACAACCAGCTGTTTCTTCGGAGCACCGTTCAGAACAGACCTAAAGTTCCATGTGATTCAGCAGAGTTGGTATTTGGATTAATTCATTTGTTTTTAAACCTTGTCGTTTCACGAGGCACCACACGGCTATATGAGAGAAATAAACATGTTCTGGAAGCCTGAACTGCAGGTGATTCTTTCATAAAGTTAAGAATTCAAGTAATAGTAAAACTGAAGTAATTTAAGATTTGAAAAGAATGAAATATACAATAGAGGAAAAGAAAGGAGCATCATTCGAGCCATAAGATTTTTAAAGTAACACTATTCAGAATTCCTTTCTAGTAAACTGATTCTAGAAGCCCTTTTACAGAGAGAACAAATATTAAAAAGTGAATTTTGACAACAAAAGAACTTTGGCAATCCATGGGGAGGGCGGTAGTCCTGCAGGGGTCGGAAATCTCAGAGCAGCTTTCTGGTCTGAAGGCCGTACTGGATAAGAAGTTCGTCGAGGCCAGGTCCTATGGAAGGACCCCGGTGAAGTGGATGTGGAGAGCAGTGAGGAAACCGACGAGGAGCAGCAGGGTGGTGAGGAGCCAGAGGACATCACGCCACTGCCACCGCTCTCATTGCAGCCACCGCTGGCAGGCGATGCTGCCACACCTGGGCCGTCGGGGGAACCCCCTATCGAGAGAAGTTGTCCACCCTCCACCTCCTTGCCATCCTTCAACGATCCCCTCTGAGGGATGATACGGAACCAGATACGGTGAAGATGGGCATGGACGACAGAGGGGACCTCCGTCGCCAGTGCCCAGGGCTTCGCTTCCCGACAAGATTTGGTCTTTCCATGCCATGATTGCTAGGGCCTCAATGTTTCAGCTGACCCCTGAGAAGGAAGGCTCCCTTCACCTGCACCGGGAGGCCAAGAGGAAGACTGTGGTTTTTATCCCTCTCCTGGATGAAATTTAGGACGAGGGGCTGTGCTGAAGAACCCGGCTTCTGCAAAGAGGGACCGGTACAAGAAGTAGTACAGAGTGCCAGACACTGTAGGCTCGGTGCCAGCAAAAACATCATCTGGATCTTTGACGTCCTCTTCTGCCCTCCACCCCCCGGATGGTGAGGGAAAGAAGCTGGACACAATGGGGCGACGGGTCATCGCGATCAAGGCGGCCAATCCTTTGGCCATCGTGGCCCGTTATGACAGGGAGCTGTGGTTCAAGATTGCTCCCCTCCTGGATTTCCTTCCCGACGACAGAGCGGAAGCGCTGGAGATCCTACAAGAAACCAAGGTGGCATCTTACCATGCCATCACGGTGGCCATGGACATAGCAGATGCTGGATTCTGCCAGATGGGCAATAGTGTTTGCCTTTTGTCGGCGAGGTTGGTTGAGGGCCACTAGCTTCCGCCAGGATGTACAGTCGAGGGTGTTGGACATGCCCTTTGTTTTACATCCGAAATCAGGGGGGCACCAGATCCCCAGCGCTCTCCAGGGAGGCGCAGGACCTATGGCGATGGGCCATCGCCCAAGAGATGTTCCTCGTCCCATTTCATCTGGCAGGAGTGTAGAACTGTTGCCGACTCTCAGCAGGGAGCGCACGTGCCACGAATGGGAGCTTTGGCAGGACCAAGTGGATCTTCTATTCCGACGATAGGGCAACCCCCAGATTGATCTGTTTGCGACGAACACCAAGTGCCGGAGGTTCACAGCCGGTTTCCTCAGCTGGGGAGCATGGGGGTTGGGGGGGTGCATTCTCCTTCCCCTGGGACGGCCTATTCCTCTGAGTTCACCCCCGTTGCTGCTGCGATTCATCAATTAACTGACGGACCCGGTGCAGGGTGATCCTCGTCGCACCGGCATGGCCGAGGCAGGTATGGTACCCGGACCTTCTGGACATGTCAGCGTCGGCTTAAGTCAAGCTTCCGGTGGACGCAGATCTTCTCCTCAGAGAAGATGCGATTCTGCACCACTACCCAGGGTCGCTGAACTTGCAGGCTTGGCTCCTGCAGCGCTAGAATTTGCAGGTTACAGTATCCCGGCGGACTGCAAGAAAGTGCTTGTCGAGGCCAGGGCTTCGTCTACACTGAAATGCTACAGGCATAATAGGAAGAGGTTCGCAGTCTGGTGCTGTGCACAGAAACTCGATCCTCTACGATTCCGCTCCTGCAGGTGCTGCCTTACTGTCGCTGGCCAAGGCAGGGTTGGCTCATGCTTCCATCAAGGTTCATCTGGCGGCTATCTCCTGCTACACCAGAACTCGGTCGTCATTATGGTCACACCACCTATTGAGGAATTCATAAAAGGACTTTTACATTCGTTCCTGCTGGTGAAGTCTCTGGCCCCGGCGTGGGAGCTCAACGTGGTGCTGACGAGGCTCATAGGTCCCCTGTTCGAACCTATGCATTCGGCACTGCTGAAGTTATTCGTGCACTGCAGTGTTTTCGGAAGACATCACAGCTGTTTGTGAACTTTGGCCCTGTGAACCAAGTGAAGGCCCTCTCCAAGGCTTCCATTTCCAGGTGGCTGTCTGGCTGCATCACCCATTGTCACCGGTTGGCAAACTGACCGTTACTTGGCGGTCCGAGAGCCCATTGGACCAGAGTGATCGCTGCAACTAAGGCGTTCTTGTCTGGTGTGCCCCTGCTAGACATCTGCAGGGCTGCTACGTGGAGGTCGACGTACACCTTCATGAAATTCTACTGCGTCGACCGGGGTTCCAGGAACCAGAGTCGGCAAAGCGGTGCTGTGCAACCTGTTCGCTTAAAGGTGAGCTTGGTGAGGAGGTAAGATGCTTAATGTTGAGCCTTGCCACCACCTGTGGTTGTGCATGTGTACTGTTATGTATTTATTCATGGGCATGGGTTTACATGTGAACCCTCCTGCCTACCCCTCTGTGGTGGTTCTCTTGGTCCTACTGCCACTTTACGTGCTACCAAATCTGACAATGGCTGCCAAAGGAGGGGCTTAGGTAGAGGGCAGTCATTGACTGAGGGCAGTATGACCCAGAGACCAGTGATTGGTTGTTGGGAGAAGGACAGTTCAGAAGTGAAACTGAATTTTTTTCTTCCCAGCCTGATGACGGGGAATGTTCCTGAGTATATGAATCCATGCCAGACCCATGCTGGAGAACAACAGTTACATGTAAGTAACTTGTTCATACGCTGCGCTCCCACCAAAGATTCAGGTTTTCTTTTCCCTCGTAGCTTGAGATGAGTGAAGGACTTCCCTGGCTCAGTTGCTCTACTCCTGACGAGGCCCAAAACATGGACGCTTCACTAAACAGGACCTTCCTGTCGGAGGATGAACAATGAAAGGCAGTTTGGAATGGCAGTTCTGATTCAAGGTTCATAACCCACTAATCAACAGTCTGGTCATTCAATGCCATGGGAAACATTCCTTCAGAGAACAGAGTAGTTCAGGCCAAACCCAATGAGAACTACAGAATTAATTTTCTAATGAATTGAAATAGAAACACAAGAGCTCTTCCTACTTCTCCCTTCACACAACCAGAACCTGACACCTGCAAGTGGGCCAAATGCGGCCCTTTGGTACATTATTTATAGCTTCCCAACTCGCATTGCTTTAATGAAGTATTGGCTGGCCAAGAGTGAGTCCATGATGGGTGTGTGAAGCCTTTGTGGTCCTATTTTTGTCTTTGTGTGAAGATGGGCACAGTTTACTTCTATTTACTGATTGCAGTCCCATAATACAAATAAATCAAAGTGATAATGCCACTAAGAGGTGGGATCACGTGCAACTATAAAAGGTACATGTTAAACCTCATGTTTATAATTAAATGTGTCCACCAATACCCCATCACTCGCTCATTCCCATGAATAGTGCTGCCCTGCAATAAAACCACCCCTCCATGTCGACACTGCAAACCTGCGGGTGAGACGCATCTATTCCAGAGCTCCTATTCTTCTCTCGAGGCTTTCCTTGCATTTCTATGATCTGAAGCACCGGGACAGTCCATTTTTTGGTAATCTAAACTGAACAAAGGGGCAAATGCGTTAAGAGTACCTACCTTAATACAGAGATCTTCAGTATAAGGAACCCACGGTATAAAACCAGAGAGTCCCAGTGTTCGTGCCAGACCAGGGGAACTTGCTCAATGCAAGATTTCGTATCCCCTAGTGTAGGAATTGGAGAAATATGACATTGAATCAGAACGTTTGGTCACCTACCTGCACACGCATCTTGGGTTCCTCTTCTGTGTTGGTGGTGGAGGACAGGACTGGACACATCAGAGACCCCTGTGGGTACATATTAGCACAGGGTAGCGAAAGACTCCCTTAAACACTTGCTCCAGTGTAGTGAGCAACTGTTCTTGGGGTAAAGATTCTTCGCCCATGTCTGCACTGATGCTTGTGCTGGCATGGCCGCAGGGATCCGAAAGGTCTGCAGCCTCAGTTGATGCGATTACACACAGCCTAGGGCATATAGCAGGGCCGGGGATTGCATCTGCGGCGCTCCCATGGTAAAATACTGTGGCGTTTCATGACAGTCTCGTAACACGTATCCCAACCTTCCACATGCTCAACACTGGACCCCATAGAATTCTCCTTAGTTATTTTCCACCGGCCCATTAAACGGGACCTGTTACTGCGAACCTGCCAAAAGACCCACTTCCTTGTGGAACTCCTCCACTGCCACTTGAGAATCCTCTTGTATGTCTGTACTGGGAACAGAACAGTCCATCAACCCCTGTCATACATGATCCTAAATGTACCTGTTGTACCGATTATCCCTGATGTCCCTCAATAGAATTTGTAATTACTGCCCCATTCAAACAAATCTGCCTCTCATTTTTGTGCCTGCTCTATACTCTCCCACTCCTTCTACAAAAATGCACAATGTGCTTCGATTTCCAGCCACCTCTTGGCCTCAAGTCCTTTCCTTAGCATGAATTGTCATGCTTTGGTCCCATCATCTGTCCCTGCACTCAACATCTCCTGAATTGCTGGATGTGTGCGGCTGGATCAACCTTTAATTTAATTGTTTTCATTAAAATCGATTTTATATGGGGAGTATCAGAATCAATGGCTTTTATATTGGCTGTATCGGGACACATTATACGCAAGGCCTCCCATACCTGTGCCCTGCAATTATTAAAAGCGGCTCCATCGTGAGCATTTGAATCCAACTAAACTCCCGGCTTCCCATATCTCCAAAGCTCCTCTGACCGCTCCCACATTAGGGCTGTGAATAAGCTATGTCCAACATGACTCTGTTGGTGTGCTTCATGAATGCATAAAACCACTTCCCCGCCCCTGCAGTGATTCGAAGGGAGTGTCTTCAAGTTATTCCGGTCCATGTGGGACCACAAGACATAATACGCCTTTTCCAGATTCTTCTGGTGCAATGGAAACTGAGTTGCACTAGTTTACTGGGTGTTCCCCCAGCTCTCCTCGCCACAGCTGTGCAAGTGCCCGGCGTATCTTAAAATTGCATGCCATACTTTCTATGCTGCTATGGGAGCGGAAGGTAGGAAGACACTCCCTGCTTGAGATTTAAATCCCTCATCTCCTGTTCCAGTTAGCACAAACCCCTGACCCGTCTAGTCACAGAAGCATATTCGGCACTGCCAAAGGGCTCTGTCTCCTGTCATCCCAGCTCAAACACTGTACCTGTGCCAGAATCCCTGTTCTCATATCCACCTCAAACGCTCTTGTACCCGTGATTTTGTCTAACCGAACCAGAACTGCCCATGTCTCCAGTCCTTCTACACCTCTTACTCATCTTCTTGCTTCCTCCCACTCTTCATCTCTTTGCTGCAGTAGCAGCACTACCTCTTCTTCCGCTAGCCTTGGGGCTTATTTTTTTTCCTTCTTGTGTCTACCACTTCCTGCAACCTATCCTCTATCCTAGCAGGAAATGGCCTCACCTCACTTGTTCTCGATCCTTCACCCACGCTTCTAGCTGCTGGCCTTACCCACTTGGTCCTCCACCCTTAATCTGCTAACAGTAGGCGGGTGGGGGGGGAGTTCCCTTTCCACTCCGTTCGCTACATCTCTGCAGCTCACATCTCTGCAGCTCTAACCATTGCAGAGTTACCCTTCCACTTCCCTCGCGATCCCACTTCATCATTCTCGCAGGTGATGGCAGCATAACCTGTGTTGGTCTGGCAACCACTGGACTGGCTGCTGGGGAAAAGGTCTGTGCCCCTCTGCGGGTGATGGATAGCACCCACATCCAAGTGAGTCCTCGTGTTTTGCTCTGCGCTTTTCTACGTTTTTGTGCCCTTTCGTTCCTTTGACCGGCAAACGGGGATCCGTTGGTGTCTTTCGTCGCCCCTCAAGTTTCATCAGAGATTCCAGGCCACCGGGCCTACGCTGGGCCATGTCGGAAGAGAACAGAGGTTCTCTTCAAGCTCTGCTCCAGCTGCGGATTGCGAAATGTTTGTGGAGGACAAACACTCACAGTGCCTCTACTTTCTCCATCCGCACCACAAGGAAGCAGATTGCAAAATTTGCCTGTTTCACCAAGTGCACCGTCAAGGATCAGCACAGTAGAGTGGCGGTGTGGCTCAACGCCAAGGCCTCTACCCTGTGTGGCCAGCAGGGGGCATATCTCACTCAGGACTGGCAGGTCCGAGGAATGAGATTCTAAGTCCTTTGTGGGCGCTCATTCCGTGGGGTCGAAGACCAGGCCAAGCGCTGACAGTCCATTTTTGTTGTGGGGCAGGGGGGCAGTGGAGCCATACCGTGCTCCAGGGCACGGATATTTCTTCAGACGAAGAGGACATGGTGTCTGTTCACACGTCTAGGAGGACGTATTGAACGACTACAGTGGAAATGCAGAGGACTACTTGCGAATCGTGGGGGAGATGACTAGAGCGGGGCCCAGCAAGCCTACCCCTGCCACCTCCCAGAGAAGTGTTGCTGGACATCCAGTACACTCTCCACATGCTGGTGTCTGAGATCCAGAGGATGCCGACGTCACCCCCGTCGCTGGGTCTGGTGCTGCTGGGTGCCTTGCTGGCAAAGAAGAAACTGCATCCCATGCCACCTCACATACTCCCCACATCCCCAGGGATTTGGGGACAGGCACAGTGACTACTGACCGCAGCGTTTCCCCACCGCGGAGAGCTTTTCTACTGGACGAAGTGGGATCACTTCACTCCATGGTCGCACAAGCGTCGAGGTTTTCCAGCTGACGCCAGAAGAGACCAAGAAGGAAGGTTCCTTTACCAATGACTTGAGGCCAAAAGGAAGACAATTTTGGCAGTGCCTCTCTTGGATGATGTTTGGGATGAGGACCTGGCGCTGATGAGAAGCCCTGCCGAAGAGGGATTGACTGGGGGAAGTACTGGGTGCCGGAGACTCATCAAGTGGTCGCAAGCCTCCCTAGACTCTGTGATCTCGGCATCAGCGAGGAAAAAGTCTTCTAATCCTTCATCTTCAGCCTCCGTTCCTTGGACTGCGAGCTATGAAGTTGGACGCCACGGGTAGGAAAGTGATATGCTTGGCGGCCTGGCTATGGAGCTGTGGTATGGGATGGCCCAGCTGCTGGAATTTCTACCTGACCAGCGGGTTGAGGTGCTTGAGATCATCCAGGAAGGCGAGGTGGCATCAGACCATGCCATCACTGTGGCCCTGGACATGGGGTTGTGACCGATGGGGAATGGTGTCTGCCTCTGTTGTCGCTTGTTTAAGGCCATCAACTTCCGTCAAGCGGTCCAGACGAGGGTGCTGGATATGCCCTTCAGTGAGACAACCTCTTTGGGAAAGTGGTCGAATCTTTGTGGGCCATTAAGCCAGACTGACGGCCTGTTCCCTGGGCACTCTAAAGCATCGCCCATTCTTTCGTGCCTCTGGTGGAAAATCAGACAAATCGAAGGGGTTCAGCGCAGGGTCCTCTTCGTACAGTCTACCCTTCCGGTCCACGACCCAAAATGCCTACAGGGGCCGCCTCAAAACTTTTGGTGGCCGACGTCAATGCTTCCAAGCAGTAAGCAGGCCGCAAAGCAAGATTGAACTGGCCAGGACGTCATGCACCCCGGTGGGAGGCCGGCTGGCAGGCTTCATCACCGAGTGGGGAAAGATCTCCACCGACCGATGGGTGCTGGACCCTCTCGCCCACTACGGATACCACCGGTGGCTAGGCAGGAGCAGCACATCCCATGCTAAAAAAAGGGGGCGATGGAGCTGAAGTCTACTCCAGATACAGCCTTCAGCACCTAAACAAATACCTCAAGCCCCAAAATTTCAAGATGGTCACATTGCAGCATGTGCTAGGCTAACTGGAGGAAGGAGACTTCTTGTCACTGCATCTGGAGGACGCATACTTCCACATCCCATTCACGAGAAGCATCAGAAGTTCCTGGGCTTCGTGGTACAGGGAAGGCAGTACAAATTCAAGGCCCTTCCCTTTGTACTGAAGTCGGTGCCCAGGGTGTTCACGAAGGGCCTGGTGCCAGTGGCGGCCCATCTTCGTCTACAAGGGAATACATGTGTAACCATACCTCGACTGGCTCATCTCCGCCAAGTCCAGGGAAGTAGCTGTCACAGAGAGGACTGTCTGGCTGCTGATGGATCTGAGGTGCTCCTTCAACTATCTAAAATCCCGCTGGATACAGTCACAGAACACGCTATTCCTGTGGGCCAAGCTCAATGCTGTCTCTTATCTGTCGGCCCCCTCGGAAGAGAGGATAGTGGCCATGCTGCGCAAGATGCAATGGCTGTTGGCACTGAAGACCACCACAGTGCTGCTCTGCATGTTGTGCATTTACCTGATCTGACTCAGCAGGATGCGACCCCTTCAGGAATTCTGGACGCTCGGTGGATCCAGGTGTCGGGACGCTTTGCAGACAAGATTGTTCTCAAGGAGTTCCGTTGAGCAATAAGGTGGTGAGGCGTGCGCCCCAACATTGCCAGGGGCATGGATTTCCAGAGCCCCATACCAGGAGACGGTCACCACAGTCGCTTCCTGGGAGGGCTGGGTAGCCCACACCGAACATCTCCATGCCAGAGGCTTGTGGCAACCGGAGGAGAGGGATCTTTACATCAATGTCCTGGAACTGCGGGCAGTGTTCTGGGCCCTCAAGTTGTTCCTTCGTCCCTCCAAGGGCAAGGTGGTGAGGGTTGTCACGGACAATACCACCACAATGTTCTACATCAGGAAGCAAGGGGGTACCAGACCCCTGGTGCTCTCCAGTGAGGTGCAGCACTTGCGGCACTGGGCTGTCGGCCAAGAGATGTTCCTCATTCTCCAGCATGGGGTCTGTCATGGATTCACGTGCTTATTATGAATATTCCCTGTTGTCAGGCTGGGAATCCTTGGTTAAGAAAAAAAATCGGTTTAACTTCTGAACTGTCTTTCTCCTAATGACCAAACACTGGTCTCTGGGTCATACTGCCACCAGCCAATGACTGCCCTCTATCTAAGCCCCTCCTCTGGCAGCCATCTTCAGATTTTTACTGCACGTTCAAGTGTTGGGAGTCCTCGTGCTATAGCTCTCAAGCTTTTACCGTGTTTTGCAATTTTCTAAGAGTTTTACTCAATTCTTTTTCGGTCAGTCGAGCCTCAAGCTCCACTGATTAACGGGGACCCGTTTTCGGATTCTTTAGCGCCCCTCAAGGGCGGATTTTTGTCGTTTTTTTTTCTTAGAGGATTCCAGAAGCTTCGAGGCCTACATCATGACGATATAGCGGAGGAGAAGGACTCGGTGCCTCCAAGGTTTGCCCCGGCTGCAACCTATGGAACGTCTGGACAATGGACATTCCCTGTGCCTCTACTGCCTGCATTCGGACCAGACGCATGTGGAGGACGCCTGGATGGCTTGTCTCGAGATGGAAGCACCTCAACCAGTGCAGGCCAAGTCCCCTGCTCTGGGTGAGTCCCAGCAGCATGCCTCCCCTTCCCAGAAGAAGGCAGCAGAGCGGTCTTCTAAGACCTTTGAGGGTGCCCCTCCCGCGGGGGCCCAATATAAGGCTAATCACTGCAAGTCCACTGCCTCCGGGGAGTGCTGTTGCGACGGGCTCCGCGGCAGCCAGGGCGAGTTCAGCATCTCCAGCACCTTTTGACCACGAGCCAGTGCTCAGGTTCTTCAAAGAAGAGGAAGTCGGGCAAGCTTTTGAAGCAGACCCAAGCCGGACCGACTGAGGACAAGGGGTCGCAGGGTCATGACCCCCTACCCCCAAGGTGAAGGCCACGGCGCAGTCAAGACCACGAAGGCCCAGGTGCATCAGACAAAGACCCACACTTTATTGAGGTAGTGGCGGCTTCCCTCGCGAAGGCTGCAGGGGTGGATACGCAGGGTACGGCCCCTAACGTGAGGGTATCCCTGCCTGCTGGGAGGGAGTCCTCTTTCCAGCCCATCGAAGACCCCGGAGAAGGTGATGCCCATTCACTGAAACAGTCTCCCCTGGTCCCAAGAAGGGAGGGGTAGTCCTCCAGGGCACGGAGAGTTCCTCAGATGAAGAGCTCACCAGCTTCCTGGTCTTCCAGGAGGGGAGAAGCGTCAAGAGCAGGCCCTACAGGGGAGATCCCGACAAAGGCGACAACGATGAGACCTACAAGCAACAGGGCGGTGACGATGGAGTGGATCAGCATAAGCCACAAACGCCTGGTCCCTGTCGCCTCCACCCCAGCAGCCACCTGGGGATATCTCAGTGGACATTCTTGCAGCTCTGAATACCCTGTGCTTGGAAATCCAGACGAGGATGCCTCTTGCGCCGGTGGCCCCGAGGCCACTGGAGGAACCACCACCCAAGAGGAGGAAAGTTCATTCCCCCCCCCCCGCCTTTCCACCCCTCGCCTCCCTCTCCCCCACCGAGGGATGACACGGAACCGGACACGGGAAATACAGGCACTGGCACAGATGATGGCAGCCTGGGGTTGGGGTGGTGGAAATCTCCGGTCTCTGCCGGCCAGATTTTCACCACCCAACGAGATTGGCTCGTTCCACGCCGTGATCTCCAGGGCCTCAGAGCTGTTCCAGCTTCTCCCGGAGTTTAAGATGGTTTCCTTTACCAGCGCCGGGAGGCTAAGTGCAAGACCGTACTTTCGATCCCGTTATTGGAGGACATTTGGGACGAGGGTTTGTCCCTCATGAAGAACCCTTCAGCTCCGGCGAAGAGGGATCGCTACGAGATGTACAGAGTGTCGGACTCTGCGGCCAAGTGTTTACGGTCCCACCTGTCTCCAGACTCTGTGGTTTCGGCAGCGGCCAAGAAATAGTCTTCGGGCTCATCCTAGTTAGCGGCCTCCCCAGCCCTCCCCCCCGGAAGGTGAGGGGAAGAAGTTGGATGCCATGTAGCAAAGAGTGATGTCGGCAGCAACGACCATCCAGGCCGCCAACGCCCTCCATTGTGATGCGTTAATGACAGGGAACTTTGGTTCAAGATGCCCCCCCTCCTGGACTCCTTCCTGACAAGCGGGCGGAGGAGTTGGAGATTCTACAGGAAGGCGAGGTGGCTTCGGACCACGCCATTACAGTGGCCACGGACATTGCCGACACGGGATTCCGTCAAATGGGCAACAGTGTTTGCCTTTGTTGGTGAGGCTGGCTGAGGGCCATGAATTTCAGCCAGGATGTTCAGTTGAAGGTGTTGGACATGCCCTTTGATGGGGGCCATATTTGTTTGGAAAGTCTGTGGACGAGTCTCTCTAGGCCATCAAAGTGGACACAGACGGCTCGTGCCCTGGGTGCGCTTCAGCAACGGCGGCTGTCCTTTCGGACTTCTGGAAGGAAATCCCAAAGTTCTTCTAAAGATTTCGGAGGAGGGGGTCTCATCCTACTGTCAGCCGCACCCTGCTCATCGGCCCAGGAGACGAGACAGGGGCCATGCCAAGTCTGGAGGCGGACGTTGGTGCCGCCAAGACCCTAAGGCGGCGCTTCGACGTTGAAACAAGATTGAACCGGCCGTGGAGTTGGGACCACATGCATGCATCCCAGTGGGAAGCCGGCTGGCGAACTTTGTCAGCGTGTGGAAGACCATCTCCACCAACCGTTGGGTGCTGGATGCTCTCGCCCTTGGACACACCCTAAAGTTCCAACGGAAGTGTCCAAGGATGCCACCAGTGGCCTGTCAGGAAAACCACATTCCTCAGCTGCTGCTGGTGGTACGGGCCATGTTAAGAAAGGGGGCGATCAAGCTCGTCCCGAAGAAGCTCCAGGGCTCGGAGTGTACTCTTGTTAGTTCCTCATCAGAAAGAAGACGGGCGGTTGGAGGCCCATTCTGGACCTCCGCCCTCTGAACAAGTCCATCAAGGTTTCGGATGGGGACCCTTCAGCACGTGCTAGGACAGTTGGAAGAGGGGAATCATCGCTGGACTTGGAAGATGCCTATTTTCACATCCCCATACACAAGGGACACTGCAAGTACCTACACTTCGTGGCTCAAGGACACCATTGCCAGTTCAAGGCCCTTCCCTTCGGGTTGAAGTCAGTGCCATGAGTGTTCAAGTGCCTGGCCCCGGTGGCGGCGCAGCTACGTCTGAGGGATCTATGTATACCTGTACGACTGGCTCATTTGGGCGAACTCAAGGGACACCGGCGTCGACCACCCGACTAAGACAATCCAACTCCTGTCAGAGCTGGTGTTGTTGATAAACTTTGAAGTCCTACATGACCCCATCGCAGGACGCACTGTTTCTGGGAGCCCGACTCAACAGGGTCGTGCCTGGTGTCTCCGTCAGAGGAAAGGATTGCGGCCATCTTGGGCAAGGTACAACGGCTGTTGGCCCTGATGGTCGCAAGGGTAAGATCCATAAAGTCCCTACTCGACATGTCATTCATTTACCTCATTCGGCTGTGCAGGCTGCGGATGCGTCGCTGCAGAAGTTACTAGACGCCCGCTGGATGCAAGTGGAGGTGAGCTTAGAGGACAAGATCACACTCGATGGGAATTTCCGTCGAGCAATACGGTGGTGGGGAGTGCATGCGCATCGGTCTGCAGGTGCAGATTTCCAGAGCCCTCCTCATCAGGAGACGGCCACAACAGATGCCTCCCTGGAAGGATGGGGAGCGGATTATGGAAGTCTTCATGCAAGAGGCATGTGGCTAGCGGAGGAGAAGTTGTTGCACATCAACGTGTTGGAGCTGTGGCCAGTGTTTTGGGCCCTCAAGTACTTAATTCTTACTTCATTCCGTCCCACAAGGGCAAATTGGTACGGGTCTTCACTGACGACACCACCACAATGTTCTACATCCGGAAGCAGGGGGGAGGAACCTGATCCCCGGCTCTCTTCAAAGAGGTGCAGGACCTTTGGACTGGGCCGTAGCCCAGGGGATGTTCTTTGTCCAGTTTCATCTAGTTTGAGTGAAGAACACCATTGCTGACTCTCTCAGCAGGGAGCTGCGCTCTTGCCACGAGTGGGAACTAACTTCGGCAGGACTAATTGGATCACCTATTCCACAGATGAGGCAATCTCCAGATCGATCTGTTTGTGACGGTGACTAACACAAGTGCCGGAGGCTCGCCAGCAGGTTTCACCAGCCGGGGAGCATGGGGGGGGGGGGACACATTCTCTTCCCCTGGGATGGCCTGTTTCTGTATGCGTTCCTCCGTTGCTTCTTCGACTAGTCAATCAACTGACGGTCCCGGTGCGGGATGATCCTCGTCGCAATGGTGTGGCCGAGACAGATGTAGTTCCCCGATCTTCTGGACATGACAGCATCCCCCCCCCCCGTCAAGCTTCCGGCGGACGCAGATCTCATCAGGATTGCTGAACCTGAAGGCCTGGCTCCTGCAGCACTATAGTTTGGGAGCTACGATCTCCCAGCGGGGATTGTAAGGAGGTGCTTGCCAAGGCCAGGGCTTCATCTACTCTCAAATGCTAAGGGCACAAGTGGTAGAGGTTCGCCGTTTGGTGCCGTACTCGGAAGCTCGACCCTCTACAAGTCACTGCTCCGCAGGTGCTTCCATATTTGTTGTCATTGGCCAAGGCAGGATCCTTATGGTCTCATTGTTTGGCCAAGGAGTTTGTTTATTTTGCTTGTTCCTAGTGGTGAAGTCTCCTGCCCCGGCGTGGGAGCTCAATGTGGTGCTTACTAGGCTCATGGGTCCACTGTTAGAGCCTCTGCATTCGGCACCACTGACATTTTTGTCATGGAAACAGCGTTTCTCCAGCATTGGATCTTTCATGGATTCACATGCTTGGAATATTCCCCATCGTCGGGCTGGGAATCCTTGGTAAATTATGTAGACTTTTTCCATAGGAAAATTTCGACACTTTTGTGTCCTATCTACGTCGTTTTGGGCCGCGTACGCCTGCGCCATTAGGACGTAGAGGTATAAGTAGCCCCGCCCCCGCGACTCCCTCAGATTTCAAACGTCTACCAGTGGGATTACCTAGAGTATCTACTATTTTATTAGGTTGTGCGTTCTACTTCTGCTTCGACTGTTTCTTTTCGACGTATGTCTGGAAAGGCGTTATTTCGTCCGTGTGCTACATGCGGTCTTAAGAAGGTATATGAAGGAGACGGCCATATGGACTGTATTTACTGCCTTCACCTGTAACGCTCACCTGACTCCCACGGAGGGCTGGACTGGTTCGCGCTGCTGTGACCTCTTCTAAGGTGATGCGCAGGGTTCGGAAGACGGACTGGACCGGGCCCCCAAATCTGGCTTGTCTGGCTCGCAGAAGTATCCTTCTGTAGGCGAAAATAGGGGATTAACTGTCTGCGGGGTAAAGCAATCGGCCTCCCACTTTCCCCTCTCACCCTCCTCGAAACCCTTCTGTGATTCCTTGTAGCGTCTCACCTTAGGGTCTGGAAGGACGAGCTCTCCATCCTGCTTCTTATGCAGGGGCGCGTTGGTATCCAGTTACTTCACTGGATTTTCGGATTGGTGAGAACCAAACTTGCTTGGCTTCCAGGTAAGTTTTTTGATAAGAGGTTCCCCTTGTGTCCATGCATTAATGTACTAATGCTAGTGTCTTTTTCTCCATAGAGGCCGGGGTATGGAATGCCGGGGAACAGGCACCGACCCGAGATGAGAGGTGAAATCCTTGTAGAAATCAGGTAAGTCTTTAATGAGCGTTTTTTGGTAATGTCTTCATTCGCTCATTAAGGCTGATGTCTCTTTTTCCCCTTAGGGGCCGGGGTCCGGAAATGCCAGGATGCGGCGCGGACCCGAAATGAAGAGGGAATGAATCAACAGGTAAATCTTAACATGGAGATTTAGCTTTCCTTATTCCCTTCTCTCTCTCACCTTTTGTTCTGGTCTTTTTCTCCCTAAGCGCTGGGGCGTGACTGCGAATCCGGATTATCGCTGCTGAACATGGAGGCGCCCCGTAAAGGTGAGTGGAATGCGGCGCTGCAGCGATCGGCGCGATGAGCTTTTAAATAAGTCTTCCTTTTCAGGATTGTCGGCGAGATGTCTCCGGGATGCGGATAAGGACTTTTCCTTCTTCTGTTCTCTTCTTCTCTTCCTTTGCAGGTGATCCAGCGTGGCAGAAGTCAGGATGCAGGAGCAGACACGGTGAGCGTCCAGCTGCTAGATGCAGAACAACGCGAAGCACGTGTGGCTGTTCGGGTGGGGTTTAAATAGCCTTGGAAGAAGTTCCAGGTATGTATCCTTCCCTGACCACGCCCGGATGGTAAATTAGTCCCACAGGTAAAGTAGTTCCTTTCAGGCCTCAAGGAGGCCGGGATCCTGCAGCATGGTCTGCATCAGGTAAGTGCACCCAAGTACTTCCATAATGAACCTGGCGTCTATGGTGCCAGGACTGATGTCTTTTATGAGCCTGGCGCCAGGACACTGTCCAATTGGCCCCTATATGGGGTTGCTGGGTCCTTCCTTGGACTGGATGTCTGCTTTCGGGGACGCAGGGCTTGAACCGGCTCCCCGGGAGCGGGCATCATGACATCACCCTCATACGGTGGACACGTGTGAGATCTGTCAAGGCATCTCACAGAAGACCCTAAAACACTGCAACAGACTCCTGGTTACTTGGCTCAATGACGGAGCGGGTGCGTACCCGGCATCAGAGGTAGGCTCTACAGCCTTGAGATCTAAGTGTCCTGTCCCCCCTCGTCGATCAGGGTCGGCGGAGCCTCTGGCGAAGAAATCGCGCTCATCTGAAAAATGCCCCTCGGAGTAACATCCTGCGAAGTCCTCCTCTTCACATAAGGCTTTGTCGTCTTCCTCATCTAAAAAGGAGAGAAAAGACCCATCGAAATCCTCCTCAGAAGACCGTCATAAGTCTACCTCGAGTCGAGAGTCCTCGTCCCACGTCGAGGCCAAAAACGGCGGGAACGCCTCAAGGCCCTGCTCCACAGACTTCGACGACAGTCCGGTCGTCGACGCCTGCTTTGTCTTCGGCGGCGGCTCTTCCGACCGCTATTTCGTCAGGTCAAACAGAGCCTATAGGAAAGATGTCATCGTCGACGGTGGCCCCGTCGGTGGGATGGCAACCGGAGGTTTTTGACCAGATTCCGCCTGAAGCCTTGCTGCAACCAGAAGCGGCTTTCTCCATCTCGTCGGCGGAGGATGACCGTGATCCGGTCGCACATCCAACCAATCTGGGAATACAACCAACTCGTTCGGGGTCGGTCTTTAGTGGAAGTGCCATTCCAGTTACCTCTTCCTTACTGAATCCCCAGGCTGTTCTGTCCCTGGAGGCGTTGAACACATTACAGAAGCTGTTGGAGCGGTTGGACACTGTTACCTCAGCTTGTCCTGACAGCGCCGCAAGCCTTGTCGGTCATCGACGAGCCAGGCCCGGCTCCTCGCCCTCCACCCAGAATGCCTACCGCTTACCCGGTTGAGGAAGATCGTTCTCATCCGCAGGAAGAAGGGGAACTGTCAGTCGGAACGTGAAGGGTCGGTTTCAGACATCTCGTTATCCCCCTCAAGGGACCCTACATGGGACTCTGAAGCGGAGATGGAAACTCCGTGGAGTCCAGCGCAGCCATCACCACCTGATGTGGGTGCTTTCCATGCCATGATGGGTAAGGCATGTGCGGAGTTTGGCCTAGTCCCAGAAGAAGAGAAAAAAGATTGTTTTCTGTTCGATCATATGGGCAAGAGAAGAAAGGCGATATTTGCTATCCCCATTTTAGACCATGTCTGGCAGGAGGGACTGAAAACCATGCGTCACCCTTTTTCAGAACCGGCAGTAAAAGGTCGATTGGAAAAGAAATTCAAGGCTCCGGAATCGACCTCCACGTGCTTGGCGTCTCAACCTTCGCCGGAATCAGTGGTATCCGCCGCGTTCGGCCAGAAATGCAAGGTCGCAACACAAATGCATGACCCCGCCCGATAACGAAGCCAGGAGACAAGATGCTTTTGGAAAGAAAGTGCTATCGTTCGGAGCGACTACAGTTAAAGCAACCAACTCCCTGGCTATTATGGCCAGGTATGATAGGGAAATGTGGCATCGACTAGCTCCCATCTTGGACCATCTGCCGGAGGAACACAGGAAGTCTGCCATGCTGCTCGTACGTGAGGGAGAAGAGGCCTCCAATCATTCCATTAACATTGCTGTCGACCTGGCGGAATCAGGCTTTAAGCAAATTACCAATGGCGTAGTGTTACGGAGGCAAGCCTGGCTTAAATTCACAACGTTCAGACCAGAGGTACAATATAAGGTAATGGATATGCCGTGCAAAGGAGAACACCTGTTTGGGGAGAAAGTCGATGAAGCCCTGAAGGGCATGAAAGAAGATTCTGACACGGCTTGTTCCCTTGGAGCCCTCCAGAGTGGTAGGAATTTTCGTTCCTTTCGTCCCTTCAGAGGAGCATCAGGTAACTCCCGGTTTTGATCATCTAGAGACCGAGGTTTCACCAGGCCCTCCTACTCTTCCCAAGGCTACAGACGTGCACCCCAAGCTACTCGAAAAGGCAGAGATTACCAAACCTCCAGACGACGAGGCGCCTACTCCTTGTCGACGAAGGATAAACAGACCAAAAGCCGGCAATGACAACTTACAGGGCGTCCTGGGGGGCAGAGTGTCTCGTCACGTCGACGAGTGGGCACGCATAACAGACCAATGGGTTTTGGACACGATACATCTGGGCCATTCTCTACAGTTCAAGGACAAGCCGCCACACATTCCACTGGTGTTCTCGACGCAGCCCCACCTTCAAATACTAAGGCAAGAGGTGACGCATATGCTGCAGAAAGAGACTATAGAACTGGTCCCGGTGGCAGAAAGAGACAGGGAGTGTACTCCCGTTACTTTGTCGTCAAGAAACCCAAAGCCGATGCGCCAGCCCACGCAGAGGGCGCTAGAGGCGCAGCTCGCATAGCGGGCCGCTCCTCTGGCCGCCCCCTGCGTGGACTCGCCTCCTCTATGGAGGACGCAGTCAGGGTGCCCTCGGATGTCGGGCCGGAAACGGCCTGCACCCCCGGGGGCTTAAATAGCCAGGGCTGAGAGCAAGTCCTCTCATCCAGCCCTGGCAGCAGCGACATCGGAGCAGCTACAAGTGACGAGGACACGCTGCGACGAGCAGGACTAAATCTATCTTGAAAAGGTAAGGTGTGGAGTAGAGGGACAGCGCGGGGGCGCTGGTCCGTGCCGTGGGTCTGGAGCCCACGGCATTTCCTCCACAGTGCCTAGAGGGCACAAAGGGGCTGGTGAGGGATTGTACTTATCTGTGTGCATTGCGCACGGATGGTTGTCTGTTGTTTTATTGGCCATTGGATGGGCCTGTCTCCGAACGGGTGGATTTTTTGATTCAAGGTGGCAATGTAATTTGTGTATGCAAAGTGTTTGCTATGATGCAGTGATCGAAGGGGATGTTGGCATAGCAGTTTTTAAAAAGTGCTATGATGTGGCGCTTGGCAGCAGCCATGCGCACGCGGGGAATGGGCGCAGAGAGGCCATCTTATTTGCACAAGTGTGCCCCCCCTCCCCTTTTGTTGCTTTCGGTGGCGGCATTCGCCGGAAGCAGGTTCTTTGTTCCCGATTGTTCCACATTGGAATGGACGTGCAGGGGGTGATTGTCGCGTCAAGTGGTAATAGACAGTGAGAACATTATGTAAGCTGTGGAGAGCCACGCTTACTGGCCGTGGGGACGCCGCACAAAGGAGGGCAGTGGGGCCATTAAGGCAGGCGGTAGTCGGAAAATTGGGAGTGTGCTGCAGGCACTGGCCGGGAACCATAGGAGATGTTCCCAGCTGAAACGGCATCACTGGCGGCAGGCGCGCTGGGCTGCGAATGCTTAATTAGGAAGGCATATGCGCACCAAGCTGGTCCCGAGGGCAGCTGGCGAGCATTCTTCGCACTTTGTTTGGGTTTCGAGGGTTTGTGGTCAGAGGAAAAGTTTCTTCCAGCACGTTGTGAGTTTGTGCTTTTGTGAGCAGGAGGTCCACCGGAGCAATGCACCGTTTCCGTCCTTTTGTAGGGAGGGGCGGATGCGGGGAATTTTTTCCACCATTATGCAAGCTGATTGGTAAAACAATGGGGGCGAGGCAGTGAATTTTCGCCATAGTGCGAGCTAATTTTAAGTACGAGGATCTGGGGCACTGTCTGCTTCCTCGGAAGCTCTACGGAGAGGCATTTCTGGCGCGCAGACACACAAGGGTTACCAACGGCCATGGAGGTGTGGGTCAGCGCATCAATCATCATGGGTGGAAGGGCACTAGCGAAAGAAAGGTGACGCTCAGGGACGCTTGTGGAATGCTTGAAAGGAATTTATAACGAGCCTATGCACAAGTATGTACGGATTGGTGCGCAGGCAAGGTTTATTACCAAGCAGCAGGCACACCAGTTTAAAAGAAGTATGATTGGCTTCACCGCGGGTACGGTTTATTTTCCATGGCTTTTCAGATAATCTAAGAAGGAACTTATAACGTACTTACACATGAGTGCGTACTGAGTGGGGGCAAATGCAAGGTTCATGGGGATGGAACTGTTTGTTTTCATATTATCTTGATAAAGAAGAGGAAATTAATAACTTTTTTCATAATTTTCCGGTTATTCCAAGAAAGGAATTTATAACACGCATATACACAAATGTTGACCGGCTTGAGCATTGTAAAGCATAGTTCGGGGATGGCGGACGTGAGGGGATTCATGCACACAGCAATACAATATTAGACCTGCACGGCGAGATGTTAGGACATCTTTTTCACCCCCCCCCTTTGGGGCGTCCGTGGGGTACTGTGCCAAGTGTGCATGCAATGTACAAGGAATCTGGGGCACGCATATGGCTTAGTCCAAAGGACAATATTAACAAATTATGTGTATGTTTACAGATCACAGCGAATATCTTCGAGGTACGGCACCAGAGGTGGTTTGTTAGAAGGATGAAGGAAAAGATCTGTGGCAAGGAAGGGGGCCTACTGGGGATGGAAGTGGCTAGCAACTGAAAGAGGCAGCCAATTGACTGCCGCAGGTAATGTGAACAGGGGCCGGAGGGACAACTGGCATTAGGGAAGGGCCACGGCACTGGCATTAAACGGGGGTAGCAATAACATGGGACTCCATAAGAAGTAGCACAAAAGGGTTTTAAAGAGACACAACTGGTCAACATTATATTAATCAACAAACTCTGGTTGCACAATTTTGTTTGCTTTCTTACTCAGGGACAACATGTCCAGCTTGGGATCACCAAGTTTGTTTGACAGTGGGGAGAGCACTTACGACAGTGGAAGGTCCTATGAGAGCCAGGAGGAGGCCCAGATGGTGGCATGGTTCCAGGAAAGGGTCCGAAATAAAGGTGCGGAATGGGCGAAAAGAATGGTGGAGAAGTCTCTGGAAGCATCAGCACCAAATGGATCACCGGACATAGGGGTACCTCCAACGGGGCCAGAGGTAGTGACACCCACTCCCACCAAGAGAAAGCGTGCGCCCAGGAAGCAAAAGGGTAAGGAGCATAACACTGTAGGGAATGTGTCTCCAAATGTCTCTATTCCGCTGCCCACAACAGAAATTTCCCCAAGCACAGGTACTGACCAGGCACATGGGGCAAGCCAGGGGATTCAGCCAGCAGCATTGGTAAACACTGGTCCTGTGGGGCCGGTAGCGAACACGGGGACATCCCCCCCAGAAGGTTGCACAGCCCGAGGTAAGCGGGCAGACCATGGAGTGGGCGAAATTGGAAATGACTAGATTCATGGACCAGATGATGCTCCGGTTAGGACAGGTACCGGTAGCACCTCAGGTGGGGAACGGGGTGGGCCCACTCGCCGTCTGGGGTCAACCAACAGGGCCGGCTGCAGTCGCAGGGGCACAGGTAGGACTCTCAGGGCAGGTCAGCGGGATAGGGGAACCAGCCAATGGGATACCCCAAGCAGCAGGGGTAATACCACCAGAGAGGCTGCTCGTGGGTTCCCTGGGGTCCAATAGGGTGGCACCACCAGAGGGACTACCAGTGACTTCCTTGGGTGCTGGGACATCCACTGTAAGCGGTGGGGTGCCATTGGTAACAATAGCCCCAGTACTGACAGGGAGAAGTACGTTGTCTTGGTACATTCATAAACAGGTAAAGGAACGGATATTGGCGAGGGATTACTTTGACATATTTTCTATGTAGACATCTGAAAATGAGGGCCCAGATGTTAATGTATCAAAAGAGGAAGAGAAAAAGAGGCAAAAACGGTACAGGCCGGAGGAAACCATTGACAACTGGTCAAAGGCCTTCTCTCTGTATGCTACAGTGATGATGGAAAAGTTCCCAGAACAAGGGACTGACCTATGGAATTACAGGGATACCATAGTGGCGGAGCATAAGACATATGGGACGACGGGTTGGATAGATTATGATAGGGGTTTCAGGCATAAGATGGAGGATTTGCCCTCAATGTCTTGGGCCCAGAAGGACACAGAGGGTTGGTTCGCATTCATGGGTGACCAGGAGAGGTCCAGCGAGCCAATCAGAGATACTACCAAGTCCGGGTCGGGTAGGTACACCGAGGACAAGAGGGAAGCTTGGCAGCCCTTTCGGAGCAGGCAGAGGGGCAGGGGGAGAGACGGCGGGAACAGACCGAGGGCACGGGGGAGCGGTAGGGGCACCTCGGGGGGGGGGGGGGGGGGGAGTGACACAGCCAAGGGCACGTGCAGGGGTTTTAATGCAGGGTACTGCCGCTTCGGCCGTGAATGTATATTTGCCCATGCCTGTGAAAAATGCAAGGTGTCCCACCCCGCCTCTTCATGCTATCAAGGGTCCAGGGGACCGCGGGGCAGGGGCTGAGGTAAGAGCACCCAATGAGGGGAGCTGGGGGAAGGGACCCTCACCCATAAAAATGACAACATTACAACAATGGCTAACGGAATACCCAAAAATTGGCAAAGGAAGGTTGATCTCACAGGGTTTCAAGGAAGGGTTTAGGATCCCTTACGAAGGACCCCTGACTTCACGAGGGGCTAGGAACCTACCTTCAGCAGACAAGCTACCAGGGATTGTGAGCGAAAAACTGGCCAAAGAAAAAGCATTGGGGAGAATAGCCGGTCCATTTAGGGTGGCTCCCCTCCCTAACTTCATTGTGTCCCCATTGGGGGTTGTCCCTAAAAAAGAGGCAGGAAAGTACAGGTTGATTCACCACCTGTCTTACCCAGAAGGGGATTCTGTGAATGATTGGCTGGACCCTAATTATTGCTCCGTTACATATGCTTCCTTTGACAAAGCAATGGAGCTACTGGACCAGATGGGAAGAAGGGCATGGTTGGCAAAGGTCGACATTGAGTCTGCTTTCAGGCTCCTACCAGTCCATCCTGATAGCTTTCATTTGTTGGGATTCAAATGGGAAGGCCAATTTTTCTTTGACAGGTGCATGCCAATGGGATGTGCTGTTTCATGTGCCTTCTTTGAACAATTCAGCTCCTTTTTGGAATGGGCAGCAAAAGAAAAGGAACCAAGGGGGGCAATCATGCATTACCTGGACGATTTTTTGTTTATTGGTAGGGAGGGTACTGAGGACTGCGTATCGGCATTAGCATCCTTTCAGGTTCTAATGAAAGAATTGGGGATACCCCTAGCCAAAGAGAAAACACAACCCCCAGTCCATGTCCTCACATTTCTAGGCATAGAAATTGATACTTGCAAAGGCACATGCAGGTTACCAACAGAAAAGGTGGAAGGGCTAATGGAGTTGATTTCCAGTGTTCTAGCAAAAGAAAAGACAACTTTGGGTCAAGTGCAACAGCTGCTTGGGAAACTCAACTTTGCAGCCAGGGTGGTTCCGGCGGGAAGGGTGTTTGCCAGGAGGTTAGCAAGAGCCACAGCGGGGGTGACTAACAAACACCACCACATCAGGCTGACCGCCGCACTCAAGGAGGACCTAGTCATGTGGCGGGGGTTTCTGAAGGGCTTCAACGGGGTAAGCTTTTGGCGGGGCGCATGGGTTACCAGCAGTGAGTTGCAAATGTACTCAGACGCCTCGGGAAAGGAAGGGTTTGGTGTGATCTGTGCGCAGAGGTGGCCAACACAATGGAGAAAGAAAGGGAGGTTGGAGAACATTATGGTGCTAGAACTGTTCCCAATCGTGATAGCCCTCCTGTTGTGGCCAGGTGAGTTATGCAACAGGAGGGTCCGTTTTTGGTTGGACAACAAAGCAGTGGTCCAGGCCATCAACTTAGTCCGCTTCATGCCCAGTGGTTCTGGGGCTGCTAAGGAAACTTGTGGAAGTGTGCTTGTACCAGAATATTGAATTTAGGGCGAGACATGTACCAGGAATTGTGAATGTGGCTGCTGACGCTCTTTCTCGTTTTCAGTGGGAGAGATTCCGGAAGGCCCACCCAAGGGCACAGCAGAGGGGCACAGAGTTCATGCAGGAGTGGTGCCACCTGATGTCGACCCGACGCTCTGGAAACTTGGGGAGCAGTCGCTCTCACCAGGAGTGCGGTCCAGGTATCAGAAAGGCTACAGTAAGTTTGTAAGGGTGATTCAGGAAGAGGGACATACAAACTTGGGTCTTACAGCACAGGTAGAGCGGTTTGTGCTGTGGGCACACAGCCAGGGGCAGAGCAGGAGCTGGGTCACAAGCCATTTAGCCGCTGTAGCGTTCCATTCCAAACTGAAAGGAGAGGGGGACCCAACTAAGGAATTCTCAATAAGGGCAGCAGTCAAAGGTTGGGGGAAACTGGAAGGGTGCAGGAAGGATGTACGTAAGCCCATTAACCTGAAGTGCTGGAGAAGTTACTTAGGGAACTGGAAGGGGTATGCATAGACAGTTTTGAGCTTGGGCTCTTCAGGGCGGCATTTGCATTGGCATTTTTTGGGGCCCTCCGGGTAAGTGAATTGGTGGCAACAGGGAAGGCTGATGACTCTGGGCGGGCACTGGCTCCAGGGGATGTCACATTCACAGAGGATGGCCTCATGGTGAAGGTCAGGAGATCAAAGACCGATCTGGCCGGGAAGGGCGCCTCAATCAAATTGCGAAGGGCAGCGGAACAGTCCAGCTGCCCCACTTGGCTACTGTCCCACTACATGACAATGAGGCCAGCCGGTGGGAAGTACCTCTTAATACACAGGGACGGGTCTCCACTGACAGTGTTCCAATTCCGGAAGGTACTGGCCATGGCTTTCAAAAAAGCAGGGTGTCATGGGGAAGGATGGTCCACGCATGGTTTCCGGATAGGGGCAGCAACTACAGCATTTCAAGCTGGGATGCACGGCTCAGCAATCCAGAGGTTGGGTAGATGGCAATCCAACAGGTATAAACTGTACATTCGCCCAGGGGGGCAGGACATCCCAGCCCCTTCAGTGGAATAGGTCAGGTCCCAAGGGGATAACAGAATGGCGGTGGGTGGGTCTGGGGTAGGAGGGTAAAAGGTTGTAACAACTATGTGTTTTGATTTATTGCAGTTGGGAGTACCGTATGGATAATTGGCCACTCGTTTATCAGCAGAGCGGAGAAATGCGCCCGCACGAAGCCGGTGCGGGGGGCCAATTTGGGTTTTCGGGACACCGAGCTGGTGTGGCTAGGCACCCCAGGCATGTGCTGGCACTTACTTTTCCCCGCGCTGCGCAGACAGATCACCAAGAGGGCCCCCCCAAGGTTGTTGGTAGTGCACCTTGGGGGGAATGACCTTGCAGACTTGGGAAGGGGCAGATTATTGAGAGTAATGCAGGAGGGCATTAGGATCTTAGCAAGAATGCTGCCTGCAATGGAAATAGCTTGGTCTGAGCTGATCCCAAGGAAAGTATGGCGGGGAGCAGAGTCCAACGCTGTAATGGAAAGGTCTAGGAGGAGGGTGAACAAGAGCATGGAGTGCTTCATGAAGCTGGAAGGGCTGGTTTTTGTCAGACACCTGGAATTATGTGAAGGGAAACCAATAGATTTTGCAGCAGATGGAGTGCATCTTTCAGAGCACCAGATGGGCCATTTCAATTTAGGACTATGACTATGGGGAATGATGGCAAGAACTGGGTGTAAATAGGGATTGGTGAGGATTAGCAGGAAGAGGAATTTGGTGTGGGGGCATTTGGGGTTGCGGGGGGGCCACCCCAAAGCGTGGCAGAGTTACGAGGGCGGTCCTAGAGAAGGAGGCACGCTGCGGTCTGGTCCGTGAGCTACAAC
The DNA here is from genome assembly GCF_040938575.1 of Ambystoma mexicanum. NCBI lineage: Eukaryota > Metazoa > Chordata > Amphibia > Caudata > Ambystomatidae > Ambystoma > Ambystoma mexicanum. Next base: position 314,691,879 of record NC_090921.1, on the reverse strand, counting down.
CACTGGCTGCTTCAGGCAGGATGGGGTGACACGGGCGCTGATTCCACTAGGAACGATTGGGACTCCTCAACAACTGATGCAGTGGCCTTATTCACTCCATATTCTCTGGAGGAATGACTGAACTGGCAGTGGAATCCAGGGCGGGCCGTTCTCGCAAGAACGGATTGGTGTGAGATGGCTCACAGGCTTTTGGACAAGGGACTTTTGTAAGGCGGGATTAGCGGAGCCACCCGGCTAAGGACCATGGTTGGTGCCAGGCAGTCATAAGACCTGAGCAGGACTGAGCAGCCCTCATAAGATGACTCCAAATTATGCAACCATATGTTTTTCCAAATAAAATGTTATATATGTTTCCAACTTTCAGAATGTTTCTGACTCTATCATTGGGGCAAGCAAGCGGGAGATGTTATGATTTTACCAATATGATGTAAGGGGCCAAGGAGTAGGGGTTAGCCCCGCTATGGAAAATGGTGTCCCATTCTAGATCTACGAGCACTCAGCAAACGGCTCAAGAATCTAAAGTTCAAGATGCATACGCTCCAAGAAGTGATCCGTTCGTTACAACCGGGAGACTATTTGTCGGCGCTAGATCTTCAGGACGCATACTTCCATATCTCGATGCGTCGGCGTCACAAAATATTTCTAAGGTTCGTCGTCGGACAGACCCACTATCAGTTCAAGGTCCTCCCATTCGGTCTAAAATCGTCTCCCAGGACGTTCACCAAGTGTCTGGCTCCAGTAGCAGCCTGGGTAAGGAAAGAAGGTCATCATGTGTACCCTTATCTAGACGATTGGCTAGTGAGGGGGTTGTCTCCAGAAAGAACACAGGAAAGTCTGCATGCCACCATGTGCCTCCTACAACGTTTGGGCTTTGCAATAGACTTCGAAAAGTCCTCCTTATTGCCATCAAGGACCTTGGTCTTTCTGGGGGCAGAGTTCCAGACGCAGTCAGGAATGGTAAAGCCATCCGTCGAAAGGGTTCTGAAACTGCAGCAAAAATCATCGGAGTGGAAAGTCAACACCAGAGTATCAGTGCGAAGGTACATGTCCCTACTGGGGACCATGTCATCCTGCATACCCTTAATCAACAATTGTCTCTTCATGAGACCGATTCAAGAATTCTTGGCGGATCGATGGGCACAGAGTCAAGGGCTTTGGTCAGACAAATTGACCATCAACAGCAAACTTGTGCAGGCACTTCAGTGGTGGAGAGTTTCCATAAATCTGACAAAGGGAATGCCCTTCCTGCAACCGGTGTTCCAGATGACGGTGGTGACGGATGCTTCAGAACTCTGTCATCCGAAGCCCAGGAAATCTAGCATTGGGCCATTCAGCAGAAGATCTATCTATTGGCGTTCCACTTGCCAGGAGTCAAAAACGTGCAAGCAGACTCTCAGCAGGGAAATGAACCGACTACACGAATGGGAATTGAGCGACCAACAACTACACTGTGTCTTCGAGAAATGGGGTCATCCGGCCCTCAACCTCTCTGCATTGAGAGACAAGAAATGCCCACAATACGCGAGCAGGTGGCCGCAGCAAGACTCACTAGGGGAAGCGTTCTCTTTCCCGTGGACGGGCAAGTTTCTGTATGCCTTCCCCCCCCATTTCCGCTCATACGTCGGACGCTGCAATGGATCCACAGATATCCATGTCGGGTGATCCTGGTGGCCCCGTACTGGGCCAGACAAGTGTGGTTCTCCGATCTACTCCATCTTTCAGCGGCAGAACCAATGAGGTTCCAGAAAGTCCCGAACCTTCTGTCTCAGGAGATAGGGGTTGTTTGGCATCACAACCCCGACAGCCTCAGTCTGACAGCCTGGCTCCTGATTTCTGAGTTTGGTACGTTAGAGATTCCAACGGACTGTCGTCGCATTTTGCAAGCAGCGAGGGCGCCGTCCACGAATGCTTCATATTCATACAAATGGAGATTCTGCATATGGTGCGCAGGTCAACCAGGTCTGGTGCCACTGGATATCACACCGGAACAGCTTCTACCATACTTGCTACTCCTAGCTCAAAAAGGCTGGTCTGTTTCATCCATAAAAGTGCATCTAGCTGCCATTTCGAGATTTACTCTGAAGAGACATTCAACTCCGTTATTTAGTGACCGGCTGATTAAACATTTCCTTTAAAGGGTTGTTCCGAACCTTTCCTCCGGCAAAAAAGTTCCGTCCAAGCTCGACCCTTAACCTGGTTCTGGCAGCGCTGATGAAGCCCCCTTTTGAGCCGATGTCGTCATCATTGAAATTTATGTCATGGAAGTTGGCTTTTCTGGTAGCTATTACTTCAGCTCGACGACTGTCAGAAATGCAAGCTTTAGTGATCCACCGTACTTGAGATTTTTCAGTAATAAAGTCGTGTTGGCTACTAATCCTCATTTCATTCCTAAAGTACCTACCATGTTTCATAAGCACTCTTCTATAGTGCTGCTGACGTTTTTTCCAACACCTTCGTCGGTTGCGGAGAAGACTCTCCATACATTGGACGTGAAAAGAGCTTTAAAATTTTACCTCCATCGCACTCGAAGCTTCAGAGACATGAGACAGCTATTTGTGGCTTATGGCCCTTTGGCTAAAGGTAAGCCGATCTCGAAACAAGGACTAGCCCGATGGGTGTCGTCTTTTATTTCCTTTTGTCACTCAAAAGCCGGAAAACTGCTGGAGAAGCGTCCAAGGGCCCATTCGACGAGATCCACTTCCTCGTCGACGGCGTTGTGGTCCGGAATTCCGCTGGGAGACATCTGTCAGGCGGCTTCCTGGTCGGTACCACACACGTTTACCCGGCATTATTGCCTCGAGCAACAACATGCTGAGGATACACAGATGGGTTGCGCAGTCCTACGGCACCTGTTTCAATAAGGGGTCACATCCTTTGGCTAATGTAATTTGAAGTGTGATGTTGCCATTGTTAACAGACTATACGGTGATGTTTTGCCATGATAAATATGCATTATGGTTATGGAGATATTGGTTTGCATACACACCTCCATCTATGGGGGATACTGCTGTACAATCTATTCTAAGCATGTGAATCCATGAAAAATCCAATGCTGGAGAAGGGAATAGTTTCTTACCTGTAAATCCATTTCTCCAGCATTGGTATCTTTCATGGATTCACATGGGCCCGCCAGCCTCCCCTGGCATGCAAACCAGATGTCCCCCCAGACTACATTTGGGGTCGAAATCTGAGGGAGCCGCGGGGGCGGGGCTACTTATACCTCTACGTCCTAATGGCGCAGGCGTACACGGCACAAAACGACGTAGATGGGACACAAGTGTCCATTTTCCTATGGAAAAGGTCTATTTAATTTACCGAGGATTCCCAGCCTGACGACGGGGAATATTCTAAGCATGTGAATCCATGAAAGATACCAATGCTGGAGAAATGGAGTTACAGGTAAGATACTATTCCCTTCTTGTGGCCATCACCTCCGCACGATGAGTGGGAGGGATCCAGGCCCTCTTGGAAACAACCTTACTTGACATTCCACGAAACGAGGGTGGTGCTACGGAAGCACCCCTCCTTCATGCCCAAGGTGCTGTTGGACTTTCATCTAAACAAGCCCTTGGTGTTGCCTGTATTCTTCCCGACGCCTTTGTCGGTGGCTGAGAGGACCTTGCACTCATTGGCTGTGGCTAGAGTGCTGAAGTTCTATGTGGACCGCACAAAGAGTATTCGGAAGACATCACAACTTTTTGTGAACCTTGGGAATGCCCTCTCCAAGGCTTCCATTTCCAGGTGACACTCCGGCTGCATCACCCATTGTCACAAGTTGGCCAACCAACAGTTGCCTGGCCGTTCGAGAGCCCATTCGACCAGAGTGATCGCTGTAACTACAGCGTTCCTGTCTGGTGTGCCCCTGCTGGACATCTGCAGGGCTTCTACGTGGAGGTCGACGCACACCTTCACAAAGTTCTACTGTGTCGACAGGGAAGAGTCCAGAGTCAGCCAAGCAATTCTGTGCAACCTGTTCGCTTGAAGGTGAGCTTGTTGAGGAGGTAAGAGATGCTTAATGTTGAGCCTTGCCACCTCCCGTGGTTGTGCATGTGTGTACTGCTATGTATTCTTTATTCATGAGCATGTGAATCCATGCCAAACCCCATGCTGGAGAAGGAACAAGTTACTTACCTGTAACTGTTGCTCTCCTGCATGGGTCTTGAAGGGGCCCCTGAGGGACCCTTGGATGTGGAAACAAGGCACAATCACTACACACGAACTGATACGCCAGACACAAGGTTGTATTCCCAAAAATCTAGGGTTTATTGCAAAACAAATAGTCCCAGTTGGCCAAATGGTCCCACACCCTGCAACGTGTTTTAACAGACCTCAGGGGACGCAAGAGAGCGAAAATCGTACATCAGTTACATATATACAAAATTAGCATCTTCCAATCGGTAATGACACATTCGATGCTGCCCCTAATTCATTCCCTTTGAAGTGGAGGCGATGATTGACCATGGTGACGAATATGACACTTTAGATCACTATATTTAGTAACAGTTTGCAATCTCGAATTTACAGACACTATTCTTTATTTGTGAGAACACAGCGCTTCTGTTTTCATGGACAAGCTGCGCGTAGGGGGACTGGCACATTCCAGGCCTTACAATCTCCTGGTTTTGATTCACGCTCTAGAGGTCAGCTTGCTCTCAGAAGGGGGGGGGGCATAAAGAAGAACATAATTCAAACCCTTTAATATTAGTTTTGTGCATTGCAATTCTTTTAAGGAGAATCACTGGCATCCGTGTACTGATTATAATGCCTTGCTCCTTGCCTTCAAGGATATGCGCGGGTGGGAACCGGGCATTTCTGTCTGGCTCTCCAGTGTAATGTTTCAACATGTCTTTTAGCCTTGGACCATTGAAGCGAAATAATATCTACAGCAAAGCAGTTTTACATGAGGCAAAGTGGCAGCGTTGGAGAGAACAGAGAGAAAACAAAATGGTGATTCTGGTCATCTTAAAATGGCCGCACTCTAGTTAAGCTCGTAACTATGTAATGACTAATGAGCATATATTCTTAACACTTTAAATGAGGCGGTTGGTCTTCCGCCAACCAATTATCCTACATTGCCTTCTGTTCGAGGGGTGTCTACTTTTCTAGACTGACAAACCCTCCTCTTGGCCGTATGCCAAACGCCTCATCCATACATTTTATCTTCCTCCGACTAAGTGTTTAGATCAGACTCTGAGTCTGATTCGAACTCTGACTCATATACACTTGTTGTCTCCTCCTTATTATCAATATCGATCGCCATGAATTCTTTAATGGTTTTGGATTCATTACTATTGTGAGTGTTTGATTTAGTAATGCTTTTTCGTTCTACCATTTGTACACTCCTCACTAATTTCAGTGCATATTATGGGGAGACAATGTATGCAACAACACGTCACTAATATTCCTAAAATTGCTACTAAGATTGCAAATAGTTTCCATCCCCAGGACCGCAACACTTCCCAGAACCAGGAGTTTATGTTCAATTCCCAGCCTCCTTCAGGGGGGTGAAGATCGGAGCTTAATACGTGCAATTTTCTTATCGATTCGAAAATCGTGGGGGAGGAGTCACTTACAAATACGCAGCACGCTGATCCCACGATTTTGCAAACACTGCTGCGATCAACTAAGATTATATCAAGGGCCATTCTGTTTTGCAGTGACATCAATCTAATTCCTTTTTCCTCAAGAGTCATGTCGGTGGTTCCGTTTATTGTTTCTTCCAATATTCTAGACAGTCGTCTTATGTAAGAGTTTATCACCTGGCCCCAAAATGGTATGAATGATTTTGTTATGTCCCCTACAATCAACCCGTCTTCAATATTCTGGCGAGGTCGTGACCTTGTCAATTTGGTTATGTCTGATGTTTCTAAAAAACACCCCAGGAAAAAGAAAGCCCAAATAACACGTGCCGCCCCAGTTTCTAGGTAACCAAGGATATGCTTTTTCTCCACATATAAAAGTACACAGGATCTCCCACATATATTGGTTCCACTTCTTTAACAAGGAATGCTGTGTTCCTGCATCTAGTAAATGTTCCTACCTGAAAAGAGCCCTTTTTCTGTAAACAAAAAGGGACCGAACGTGGATTATAATTTACTGTATATGAAGCGGGTTCCGCATCCTTATTCCCTTCTGGGTTCATGTGGAACGTGATCACAGAAGACAATCTATCCTGTGGCATTATTGCTGGTGTAATTAATCATCTTTTATGGAATATGGAGCAACCCACCGGTTTCATAATCACTTCCTCGAATTCATTCATGTTTGTTTTGTGTAGTTGACCAGTTTCACTTCCGTTCCATTTCCCATAATATAAGGCACTCAGAGAAGCATAACCTGCAGAAGTCAATGGCAGGGGGTGGACATACCATCCTATTCCCTTTCCACCATGCTGGGGCAAGTTGGCACAAACCCAACAGTTGTTCTTTCTTAGTATTGAGTGTCTCAAGTTCATTATCAATAACAATTTGTTGTTCCCGTATCCTTCCCTATGTCTCTCTTCCATTGGGGACAAGGTATAGGAAATCACATGAACTGGGCTTTCCGTCTTGGAAATGTTCACAATAGGCAACAGTACCTCAAAGGGGTGCATTTCTTCTAGGTACCAGTCAATATTGGGGCTAATATACTCATTATACACACTATTATCGTTAAAACCAACATACAATTCTTTCGACCATGTCACTTTTTCACCTTTTTATGTACTGCGTTTAACTCGCTATCAGCATTGGTGCAGGTGGGGGCATTTGCTTGTTCCGACTTTTTTTTCCCGTCCTTCTACTGTGCTCGTCGTGAATATCTCTTGATGATGCGCTTCTTAAGATGTTAGAGTTCGATAAATGTCTACAGTCTCTCGATGCCATTTCTTACCAGCCTGGATTGCTTCGGCAAGAGCTCTGTGCATTCACACATTTCCCTAGAGTTTCAGAGCAGTTGCCTTTGTACCATGTGCGCCCCGCTTGTTCGCTCGGGTTCCGGACACATGGATTTAGCACCGAGGAGTTGCGTTTGTTGAGCTGCCTGGCTTGCACAACTCTCACGCCATTCTCCTCTAGGCCTCTGGTTCCTACTTCATCCGAGAATAGGAAACCAAGGCAATAAAATCACAAAAAGCTGAAGATGTGATCACTCCTTATTTCTGCTCCGCAGGTTATACCGATTTGCTCCCGGTATCGTGTGGTCGACAAATAGTGCGGGTGCACTTCCGGTCTCAAGCTTAGAGTCAGCCTGCGGCACAATGGCAGATGAGTGCCCAGGCGACGATGCAGGGTGCGTGCGCAACAGAAGATGGTGGGCGCCACAAAGTTATATGCTTGATATCGGCCAGCAGTGATGCAGAATCTGCTGGACAACGTTGGGGCACTCTTTGCCCTTCCTCTTTTATGGCAATTTCCTCAGACTTTGTTTCAGTATCAGGCAGTTTTTGTGGCAAAGAGCTGGCAATTTCATTTTTCGTTTCTGGAGCCGCTGCTGTCTCTTTCTGGTCTTTGTCCCGATCAGTCAAAGTGTCAAATGGCGGTCGGACTTTCTTGGCATGCGTGGCGTGGATCCATGCTTTCTGACCATCCACGCGTATCGCTGTCTGCGTGGTCAAAAGGGTTTGCTAGGGCCCACGCCACCTGGGTGCCAGTGATGTTTTCCGCTCATAATTTCTAATCAGCACCCAGGTTCCTGGCTCCAATGCATGTCCTGGGCCACTGTACCAAAGCGGTAATGCCTCCTGCACCTGCTGATGAATCAAACAGTTTTTTTACTAACAGATTACAATAAATGCTGAGTACAGGGTATTCTACCTCTCATTCTTTTTGGCTGGGGTGCACACCACACATTCGCCGGTCTCCCCATTATGATTTCATATGGGGCGAGCCCAGTTCTGGCTTGCACTGATGTTCGCATAAACAGTAATGCTATTGGCAATGCATCTACCCAATTTAGCTTGCTGCCTGCACAAATCTTACTTATTTTGGATTTCAAGATGCCGTTATGACGTTCAATAAGTCCGGCACTCATGGGATGCCTGGAGCAATGGAATCGCTTTTCGATTTGGAGACCTGCACAAATCTGCAATATTACTGCACCTACAAAATGCGGACCATTGTCCGACCATATGACACGGGGCAGACCGAAGGGAGAGAAATACTCTTTTAGCATTACTTTTGCCATGCTCATGGCTGTGCAGTCTTTCAATGGATATGCTTCCACCCATTTTCTGAATGCACATATGATCACCATAACATACTTGAGGTTTTGGCATCTCTCCATTTCTATGAAGTCAAAGTGGATCACTCCGAATGGCATAGAGGGAGGTCCGAAACTTCCTGTTGGAGTCACCGTTCCCTTCCCCACAATGTGCTGTAGGCACGTTATGCAGTTCTGTACTAGCCTTTCGGCATTCTTTTTTTATGAGAGGATTTTCCCAGACTGTGGCTAATGTTGGACTATTTTCTTCACACAGATGTGGGTGGGACTGTGAGCCATTGTTACCATCGCATTTACATAAGCATTCGGCAACATCCAATTCGCGCTCTTCTTGTCCACCTAACAACCCTCCAAGTCCAGTTCTGCAGAGCCCTTGGCCCATCCCTGTTTTTCATCAGCGATAGCTTCCGCCTACATCTCTCTAACAGTTACAATTCCATTTTCTATCATACAGGGTACTTCCTCTGATTGCCACTGATTTGAATACAAAAATGTTAACAGTACAGTTTGTTTCGCAATTCTGTCTGCAAATGCGTTTCCTTCTCCCACTTTGGATGTCACCTTTTTATGCGCCTCGCATTTCACTATCGCCAGGTGCTTTGGACACGTAAGTGCAGACAGTAATCGTACAATCAAAGGGCCATGTTGAGTTCTAGCCCCATGTGATGTTAGGAAACCGCTCTCTGCCCAGTCGGCCATAGTTATGAACCACGCCAAAGGCGTACTGGCTATCAGTGTAGATATTTACGCTCAAGTTCTCTGAAATTTCACAAGCCCTTGTTAAGGCAATTATCTCTGCAGCTTGGGCAGAGTTGTATGGGATTCCTTTACTCTCCATGATGCTTTTCAACGTGGTGATAGCGTATGCGGCGGTTGATGTGCCGTCAAGTAATTTAAAGCAAGAACCATCACAAAACAGTTCTCCATCTGGTTCTTTTAATGGCGCATTATGTAGATCAATTCTCCCTTTTTGTTTCTTCCTCAGTAACCATTAAGCAATCATGGGGAGGTGATTCATTCTCATCAATGTTTTCCCCGGGCATTGGCATTAATTCTGCTGGATTCAAAGCGCTACACCTCATAATTTGGATGTGGGGGGCGAACAATTTCATATCTAGTCAATCTAGCAGAGGTGAGGTGTTGCGTCTGCGTTCTATTGAGTAGAACATCTATGGCATGTGGTACCATTAGAATTAACATCGTGCTAGTGAGCGCTACAGGGTCCAGCGCGGAAGAAAAATAACCGCACGGTCTATTTCTTCCACCTTGTTCCTGTGTTATGACAGACAACATCCTTCACTCTCATGCACAAACAGCCTAAAAACCTTTTCATAATTTGGTGTGCCCAAAACTGGAGCAGAACTCAATGAGTTTTAGCGAATCAAATGCTTTCTGACATTCTTCATTCCACTGCAAAGGCATCGCAGCATCCTTTTTTTGTCAATTCCACCATTGGTTTTACAATTAAGGCGAAGTTCACAATCCATTGACGGCAATATGAAGCCATCCCGATTATAGCTCTCACTCCTTTCTGCATCTTTGGAATAGGCATACCAGAAATGCTCTCTATCCTCTCTGGCGTTAATCTTCTCCCTTCCTTTGAAAGTAGGTAAACCAAATAAGCTACTTCCTTCTGACAGTACTGAAATTTCTTTAAGCTTGCTTTATGGCCATGCACAGCTAGGTGAGTCAATAATAAGACAGTACCTTTTTTACAAATCTCTTCTGTGTCGGCAGCGATTAGTAAATCGTCAATGTATTGTAGCAACAAACAGTCTGCCGGTAATTCTAACATGTCTAGCTGTTCTTTCAATGCTCTACTGTATATGCTCGGACTTTCAGTATAGCCTTGTGGAATGTGTGTGAATGTGAATGATCGTCGTCCTAAAGTGAAAGCAAATAAATACCTGCTTTCTTTGTGTACTGGAATGCTGAAGAAAGCATTCTTCAGATCGATAACACTAAAGTATTCTGCCGAAGCAGGGATCCTTGTCAAAATTGTAGTGACATCTGGCACTGACGGGAATTGGGGATCTACTACTTTATTTAGTGCACGGTGATCAATTATGAAACGGTACGGTACCTCATTACCCCCTTTCGTATACACTGGAAGAATGGGGCTGTTACATATACTGCCTGTAATCTCTTCAATCACTCCCAATTTCACCAAATCAGAAACAATACTTTTCAATCCTTTTGCTGAAATTTTATACTGTGGAATACGTGGTAGCGTTACTCCTTCTTTTAAAACAATTTTCACTGGCTCTATTTTCAAGCATCCCACATCATTGTCATTCACGTCCCAAATACAAGTTGGCACCTCACTCAATTCCCCTGTTAAAGATTTCGTCACAAATTCAGAAGTCGGCCCACTCTGAAGAAAAATAGTCAAAAATACCCCATCTGGTGTGCAGTGGATAACCGCGCTTAGCTTTTAGAATAGATTCGCTGCCTAGGAGATTTTCCCCACAATTCTCTGTCAAAAGAAATGGACAATGTTCAGTAAAAGGCCCTATTGTCACTGCTACTGGTTTGGACTCGGGATTTATTACTGGGGTACCTGCGAACCCTACTGAGATTTTCTCGCCCTGACAGAGGTATATCTGGAACCAAGTGATGATCTATAGATCACCTCTGTGCCCCGTGTCTACGAGGAATCTATGCTCTTTATTCCCAACTTTCATTTCTACGTAGGGTCCTTTCTGATTCACGGGAATGGATACTGGTTCCGACCCCTGTCCTGGGCTGTCCTATTGGGGTAACAACACATCATCCGAGGTGTAATCACTACTGTTACTATAGGATGCACCTGTCTGAGTATCAAAAATATTCCTGCCTCTTCCTCTGTTTCCATTTTGTCCAGCCTGAGGATTTTGACTCTTGAGTAAAAGTATTTTGATTTGGCGCCTGGCCCTGATTCTGTGCACCATTCCCTTGACTACTCTGGTGCTGCTGCATATGGTTTCTATTATGGCCATTTGTTCCTGGATTCCCTCTGTTGTCTTCTTTGACCATATCCACCTCTGTTTTGCAAGTTCGGACATTGTGCCCGCCAGTGTCCTTCCTCTCTACATTATGCACATTGGTTTAATCCCAGATGCCCTCCATGCATATTCAAATTGCCCCTGCTCTGCACATTTCCCCTTCCCCTGTTATGTCATGCTACCTGCTGAAGTAAGACTCCCCACTATTGTTCGCAGGGCTTCTTTTCTTATTTGCAAAGGGTACTCATTACATATCCCACTTATTTCATCCACATAAATCCTTGGGCTTGACATCCATCTCATTGTTTCCCGCATACACACTCGCAGTCTTTGCCTATCACCTAACTGTCCCGGTGGTGGCAAGGATTTCTGCATATAAAACTCTTGTCGCTTTCTTCCTATACCCCGGTGTGGCGAGTATCTCAGAATATTCTTCATCAAGTTCTTCAATTCAAACAGTCGCTTTACATGCTCTTCTATTTCCTCATCTCTCCCTCTACACCGGGCCAATGCATTTAAATCCAACTATCGCTGAGGTGGTAACTTCCCAACTAACTTTTTCCATTGTGCCGACAAATATTCCCCCATGCATTCCAACAATACCTGTTTTTCATTGCTCCTCCTGAAGTCATGTATTGACGCTAACGTGACCGTCCCATCGTTCTCGTCTATATACATTTCCTCTTGCTCTTGCAGCTCATGCTTTCTCTCCTTGCTGATCGCGCTGCGGGTCACTCTCACACACTCGCTTTGTTCTACTTCGCTTATGGCGGGGGCAATCGGAACAGGATTACCCTCTTGGGCGGAAGGGGCAGTGGGCACGGGAGAGATCTGCTGGGGTTGCAATTGTTTGCGACAACACTCTGGGCTGGCTGACTAAAGGGCGGTGCTATTACTAACGCTACCTGTGGCTGTATTGGAGTTGGGACAGGCTGAGCAAGAGGAGGGGATTTGGTGGCGACGACTGACGTGGTCTTCTTAATTTCACTTCTCGGGCCTTGTTTTGTCTCGGTTAGTATTTTATTTATTAATTCATCTGATGAATCTAACTCTCTGTGGATATATTTTTTCAATATTCAACTGGTCGTGTCTATTTGCCTTTCTCAAACTATTGCTCCACTCCTCCTCCTCCTTTTCATCTGCTTTTGACATATGCCTGCGCGCATGTTTCTCTCTACTTCTAAATCGGAGCATTACTTCCCTTCTCCAATCCCTAAGGATATCAAGTGCTGCAGGATGCGCTTTCTTACTTATCAAAACCTTTTCCAGGTTATCTATCCGATCCATCTCAAAACTACCATTCCTCGGCCATTGAAGGTCTTCCTGCTTTCTGGTTTGCTTAGGCCAAATTTCACTAAACATTATCGCTCCCACACCATACTTCAAATACATATCATAAACCGGCGTTCCCACCGGAGGCGCGACCTGGCCAGTATACACAGATTGTTCACCGCAGCGGAAAAATCCCGCTAAGATGTTTTAACTTACCCGTGGCTAATCAAACTTACTCTGGGCGTTTGATTTTGCAAAATCAACTCTCAACCAATATCGGGGTTACTTACGAATCGGGCATGACTCATCTAATTAGTCAATTTGTCTTTTCAAGACACAATTCGTCCGTATACTGATGCAACCAATGACGTTGTGTCTGCGTATCTCGGCACTGCCTCGTTTCGGGACCCTCGCCCCCTTGTTCGCTGGCCAGGCACGTCGATCAGGGATCAGCTGTGTGCAAATCTGCAAAGGAGTCTCATCACTTTCGCAGGGCCCCCCGGACTCCTCTTGATCCAGGCTCGATCGCTCTCGTCCTCGCTGCCTTCATCAATTTGCAACATACACGATGGAACAAGTGGGAGAGGGTCCCTATTTGGGTGCCATCCTGAAGGGGCCCCTGAGGGATCCTCGGATGTGGAAACCAGGCACAATCACCACACATGAACTGATACGCCAGACACAAGGTTGTATTCCCAAAAATCTAGGGTTTATTGCAAAAAAACAGTCCCAGTCTACCAAATGGTCCCTCGCCCCGCGACGTGTGTCTAACAGACCTCGGGGGGACGCAAGAGAGCGAAAATCGTACATCAGTTACATATATACAAAATGAGCATCTTACAATCAGTAATGACACATTTGACACATTCGATGCCGCCCCAATTAATTCCCTTTGAAGTGGAGGCGATGATTGACCATGGTGACGAATATGGCACTTTAGATCACCATATTTAGTAAGTTTGCAATCTCGAATTTACAGACCATATTCTTTATTTGTGAGAACACAGCGGTTCTGTTTTCATGAACAAGCTGCGCGTAGGGGCACTGGCACATTCCAGGCCTTACTATCTCCTGGTTTCGATTCACGCTCTAGAGGTCAGCTTGCTCTCCGGGGCCTCACAGCGCTCAGAAGGGGGGGGCCATAAAGAAGAACATAATTCAAACCCTTTAATATTAGTTTTGTGCATTGCTATTCTTTTACGGAGACTCACTGGCATCCGTGTACTGATTAAAATGCCTTGCTCCTTGCCTTCAAGGGTATGTGCGGGATGGAACCGGGCATTTCTGTCTGGCTCTCCAGTGTAATGTTTCAACATGTCTTTTAGCCTTGGACCATTGAAGCGAAATATCTACAGCAAAGCAGTTTTACATGAGGCAAAGTGGCAACGTTAGAGAGAACAAAGAGAGAAAACAAAATGGCGAATCTGGTCATCTTAAAATGGGCGCACTCTAGTTAAGCTAGTAACTATGTAATGACTAATGAGCATATATTCTTAACACTTTAAATGAGGCGGTTGGTCTTCGGCCAACCAATTATCCTGCATTGCCTTCTGTTCGAGGGGTGTCTACTTTTCTAGACTGATAGTCTGGATTGGATTCACACGCGAACACTCCCGCCTATCCCTCTGCGGCTCTTTTCTTGGTCATATTGCCACTTTACGTGTTACCAAATCTGAAGATGGCCAGAGGAGGGGCCTGGGGAGAGGGCAATCATTGGCTGGGCACAGTATGACCCAGAGCTCAGTGATTGGGTTATAAGAGAAAGACAGTTTGTAAGTGAAACTATTTCTTCTTTTACCAAGGATTCCCGGTCTGATGATGGGAATGTTCATGAGCATGTGAATCCATGCCAGACCCATGCTGGAGAACCGTTAAGTAACTTGTTCTGTCTCAAACACTATCTCACAATATTGTTAATCACTAGTGTTACGATGGATTTCTGAACTCTGACCTGGTGGGCAGAGGTTCAGAAGGCCAGCCTAATTTCTTGGAACAGGGTACCAGTCTGAACAAGCCAGAGCATTGGCAGTGATCAAGACTAGCTCTTAGATGGGGTGAGTGTGATCAAAAGCCCACAATGAGCACACACAGTAAACAACACCACAAATTACTCAAGTCAGGTGTGTATATTGAAAATGCATATTTAAAGGCCTTTTAAGTAAAATACAAAGTAAATATTCAGCAGCATTAACGAAACCAACACTAACTATGAACATATATACAGTTGCCATTGGCCTGCATGGATATTACACAGTACTGGTCCACAACCTGCAAAGAAAGGGGTCACAGTGTGAATATCTTTTAGTCATTCCTTCACAATTCAAACCCTAGCTCAGAGGCAGTCCAGTCTCTAAGATGAGTGGAACCTGGAGCTCAAAAGTATTTTCGGTGCTGGTGCACACGATTGTGCTGGTAAGTGCAAAACGGGGTATCATCAAGTGGCTGTAGCGTCTCAGGAAGGTGGGTGACCATGATGAATAAGTTCCCACTATTCAAGAGGGGCAGAACAGGTTCCAGGATTTCGGAAAAGCTCAGTAGCACAGGCTACCTCGAGAAAGAGTGGCCCTCAGGGGACACTCGTGTGTACGTCTATCGGTGTGCCAGGGGCCACCGGGCAAGTACTTACCGACCCTTGGCGAACTCCGATCCAAACTTCGTCGGCCGAGTTCACTTCGGTCGCAGGTTGCATTCTGGGAATGATTCCAGGGCGGGACAGTGGCGATTTCTCCGCTCCTGGTGAAGGGATCAGGCCAGTTCCATCCACTGCAGTGAGTCTGAGGGCACAGGAACACACAACAGCAAGGCACCCACAAAGTGCATCACCACAGCTGGGCAACTGTGACTGCGTATGCCCGGGTTCATGCGTACTCTCCAGATCTAGGAATGCTAGGTGTATGAAACTTGGTGGGGGAGTGCCTTATAACCTGAGCTTACAGTCTCCAAAGTCGTCAAAACTAGAGATGGCGGCTGTTCCAGGGAAAAAAGGTCCTGTATGAGTGGGTCAGTTCACTGGCCGGTCTCCTTAAGAATTCCGAGCAGGCTCATTTACAGGATAAGCAGGAGGCACCAGGAATGGTTCCTCCCACTATTCCAATGGGTCGAAGTGCCCTTGCAGGCCTTTCTAGGTTTGATCAAAAACCCGGGGTCTGACGGGGGCAACAGCGGGCTCAGGGTGCCAATCCTTCAACGGGTCAGTGGTTCCACGGAGCTGCTTCGTTTCAGGGTACTTGGCTCCTTTACTAAGTTTGGTGTGAACCCAGAAGATCGACCTGGTATGGGTTTAAGATGCCTTCTCTTATCCAAAATCTACATCGCCGCACAAAACGAAGAGAAAACAATGAGATCTGCTCGCATACAATCATCCCAGACATGGACCAATCCCTGACCACTGTGGTCCCAGTCATCCAAGCACACTAGACATCCTGGCATCCTGGATGTGTATTGGAACTAGACACACACAAGGCATGCAGAAGCCTGCGAAAGCTTCAGTTTGCGCCGGGGTCTGCATGACCAAATAAGGAATTTCCTGGTTTTGCTCGACCTGGGGAAGGCAAAGGGACAAGATGGCCGAAGGACAGAACAAAGGACCTCGTGGCATGACCATTTTAGGTACTGGCCACTGTCCTAGGCCAAACGCAGTAAACGCGGTTTGGACCATTGAAAAGAGTTGAAAATACATGTAAAGTAACAGCTGCCACCAGCTCTGTCCAGGGCACACTTGTACATTCACCAAAAATCCTTTGAGGGTGTCTACGGCTTTAAAAATGAAAAAGGGACCCCAGCACACTGTACTGTAAGGTACTTTGTGCACTGATAAAATCTTACTAAAGAATAGAAACAAGCCTCCCAGGACTGACGGTCTTAAGGGCATGTCAGTTTCCCCGTTAAATGAGCAAAGCCCAGCGGAGTACAGCAGAAGGCTGGGCTCAACTGGCAAAAGTCAGGGTAGGATGGTCCGACAACAGCAAAAAGTTGGGTACACAACTGGAGGGAAAATTACCCATAAGTGGAAATCTTTCCTAACCACTAGTACAACATTTTAAGTATCCAGGACAAACCTATATAACATTGAGCCTCAAGCACACACCTCAAAAACTGTGCTAGTGGTTATGAATGATGTGGAGCCTTCCAGCTATCACTTTTATTTTGCTTATTTGGTAAGTAACCCACATTTATTTTTTTAGATGGGAGTTGGAGGGGGGAAGGTTGTGTTGCAGGTTACAGTAATGTAATTGGAGGATTTTTAATTTTAAAATGTAAACCGCACCCTCTCCATGGCATCACACCTAGAAAAGTCCAGCTTTGTTCTCTTTGGTCCTTTGCTTAATGCCAGCCTCCTACAGCTTCTTAGCACTGGAACAGGAACTGAACCTATGTTGCACTGCATCCTCGTTCCCAAAGCAAGTGCGTTTCCCCTGAGCTATGCGAATATATATATATATTCTTTTGCTTGAGGAAGCAACAGATGGTTTACTTCAAAAGCAGAGGGCAACTTTATGTATATTCTCACCATTTGTCTTATCTACAATGTTCCTGTGATGCAGGTCCTGTAGATCTGGGCCAGCGGCTACCCCTGGCAGCCCCCCAACTCCCATGACCACCCTTGTGGGTGCTAACTTGCTATTATTTTGTGCTGAAATCCAGGAGCTGGCTGGCCATGATGAATATTGTATTATATGTATCTGCTATGCATACCCTGTTAAAGATAATGTATTATATGTAACCTCACTGTTTTTCACCAATACCATGTAACCATTCCCTTGTAACCAAGTTCATCACAAGGAGCAGCATTGCGATGCCCACAGGCTGCCTGTGCGCTATAAAAATGTAAAATAAATGGTGGTGCTTCTAGGTGAAAGAGCAAGCTGGGGTTTCTTCAACTGTTCAGCAAGCAACAGGCTATTTGCTTGTTTAAGTGAGCAAATAAATTTGCTTGAGGAACAGAGCCATCTGGGGTTCCCCACCCACCTTGTGAAGTAAGCTAAAGATTACGTTGGTTGCAGTTTGAGTAGGAGAGACTTGTGGAAAAACCACTCTTCCAGTGGATTGGTGAACATCTTTTAATAGCAGTCAGAAAACCCAGCATGCATAGGGCAACTGCAGCCCAATGACGGAACGTGAGTGTGCAGCAAGCCTGTCTTCCTCCCTCCAGGCTCAGCTTTTTTTTTATTTATTATACAGGAAGGCCGACATGCATTTCAATGGAAAGGGAGGCTACAACATGACATTTGTCAAGAAACCTGTTTCAGGTGAATGTACAGTATCTCAGTTTACACGTCTTGAACAGAGGCTGTGTTCTCAAACAAATTCTAGAGTTATCATTTACTATTTAGATTGTATTTGTTGCGTACTCATAGTAATGTGTTCTATGTTAAAGTGTCAATTTAAGCCATTTGGTGGCATGTGCAGTAGTTTTGCTCTTACCTGGGCTTTATCAAGCCACAGTTGTGATTAGGTATACAATATTGCGTGTGCTATGCCCGAAGTACAATTATTCACATAGTTTACACGCAGTATACAGTTTAAGCAGATTTAGTGCTATTTTAGTGTTCATGCATGCACATTTCATAGAAGCAAATGCATTACAGCTAGGGACTCCTTCCCCGACAATGAATGTGGCGTACAATAAAGTGCTTTTTATCTTTAATAAACCACAGATTCATTTTGAGTAGGCCTCCAACCCGTCTGGCACCCAATCTTCACAATCACCCCGTGTCACAATGGACTAGGAACCAGGCCGGTGGGTATCAATAAGGTATTTATTAATTTATGGTTCAATGAAAAAGAAAAACAATTTTACAACAGCCACCAATGTTGTGGCAACACAAATGCAATAATTCCTACAGCACAATTGCTTCACAAATCCTAACACTTTAATGGCAAAACAGGAGCAACTGTTTTGAATCAAGTGATAGCACTAAGGTTTGGCACTCCCCTCTGCAACACTCACACCTTGCCACCGCCTTCCATTCAAAGGAAGTAGCTGATGTTTGGGGGTAAGGATAGAAAGAGAAAATTGGATTTGGAATAAAGCCCACCACCTGAAGATGGGAAGCCAGAAAAGAGTGAAAACCCGTTTTTGCCGCAAAACGGCAGAATCAGATTTGGATTATTACTTGCACGGTTACTCACAACTGCGGTGGGACAGAATAAAAGGAAATTCGTGTTGCTACACCTGAGGCGATAGGGAAGCTTAGAGACTACTAATCAGCACACTAGGGCAACGTGGCAATAAGGTAGGAAAATCGATTTTTGGGAGAAAGCAAATACAAAAGAAAAATACAAATGGCAAATGGAAATTCGTGTTACACAGGATTTACAATTACAGGTAGCTAAGGAAAGGGGCTTAGTTTTCAAAATCGGAAATCTGTTTTCAAGGACAGAGACACATAACAGGATTCTAGACAAAAAGGGTTGCTCTCAATGGGACTATGGTTTGGGGTTTTCAATAGGACACAGCAAATTAGGAGTTTGTGGGGGTAATGCTCTCAATACATGGGTACATTCGATTTTCAGTTACACGGAGAATAATTATGTTGAGGCTATACATTAATGACTATAGTTATTAAAGAAAAACACTAGGCCCAAGGGGGTTAATTTTGAATTTTAACGAACTTCTACTGTGAATTTCAATGTGGAATTAGTTGATTTACTTCAAAATATGCAAAGGATTTACACAGACACAGAGATCTATCACAGAGAATACGCTAACATTCACATTCTAATACAGATTCCACTATGGGAAAGTGAATGAATTCTACTGGCAACAATTTTTAAGTTTCAATGGGACTTTCAATAGGGTGCAATGCTATAAATGGAAGGGCTTATGCCATTTAGGGCTTGGGTTATTTGCTACTTATGAAGTAAGCCTTGGTTTGGGATTCTGGACAGCCAGCTGGATCTCAGGACCCTGTGAACAGCTAGGCAAGGGGTCTGGTCTCTGCTCTCTCCAAGATGGTAAGGTTCAGCTTTCCCTCTGTCCTCTTTCTCCTGTCTCCCCAAATTCTTGTGTGTCTCTTCCCCTGTCTAGTACAGCCCCCCGTCCATACAGCCCAAATGACATTCATTTTACAATCCCGGGGAAGTACTCTAGGATTACTCCTACCCTGAGATAGGACAGTTCACCATTCCTCCCTCCACCCTCTTGCCATATTGGTTCAATGGGATAGCACAGCATCTGTTTGTCATTTATTACAGTTTTGTTCCCAGGTCCACTTTTTTAGCAAAACTGAGTTATGTATCATAACTTCAAACTTATACTAGCCACCGCCGTAAGAAATAGATATGCGGTTTCAGTGGATCATAGGGAATTAGACCCGCCGATCAATAACTCTGTGTGAGGTAGCATGGGCCTTTGGCACATTCTTGTCCTTTTCATGAAATGCATAAGTTATAACTGCAAATGATTAAGCATGTTCATAATCCTTTCCACCAATGTTCATATTTGTCTCATGTTTAAATCTGCCAGAAATGAGTCTTTACTGGCCATTTCAGTACACAAGTACACAAAGTCCTAGGAACATACCCTTAGTCTCTTAAGAAATAATGTACTTCTTAGTCGGAGTGCTGGGAAAAATGCCTAAAATGAATCAATCCTTTGATGTCAATTTGGAGGATCTGTCACATATGGGAGGGTGGAGATTCATCCCCCACAGTCAAATGTCTACGCCTGGCTCAGCTTGCAACAAAAGACCTATTACACCCTTTGCAGTTTGTCAGTTTGTCCTTGTTAGTGGGTGCTGGAGGAACTTTCACTTCTTGGTCAAGCTCTAGCCACACTTGCTTTCTTTGTCCTCCCTGCTAGTACTGCCTTCCAGTCTGGCAGAGCAGAGAATTAGAACACCCTCAGCCACATCACATGTCATTTTGGAATGGTTCACCTATTGGTGCAACTTCCAATGGGAGGCAAGGCTTTCAATTGTGAAGTTTCCTACCTGAGCCAAAAAACGTTTTTTCTGGTCCTCTGAGCCTCTTCCAAGGTGATGAAGTCTTGTGAGGGAAAGCATTATGTACAGGTATCCCTACATGTTATCCTCCACCAAAAATATCGCCTTACATCTGGTTGTCTGTCCCACCATAAGTGATATTTTTGGTTGGGATCATTTGTGGGAGGTGGGGGTTGTGGGGGTGTCCCCTGCACATTTGGAAATTATGCGGGGGGTGTCTCCCGCAGGGTCCATGGCTCAATATTGTGGCAATAATATGGCGATTATTTTTGTATCGCAATTTTTTTGCGGGGATATTACTGCATGGAAACAATGTACATGGCTTCAGTCAACACCAGACCCACCACATTCACTGACATTTCTGTGCAAGCAAATCTATCCTTTCATGGTGGCTTTCAAAATGCCATTTTTCTTATTTTCTTTCACACATGTGCAAGCCGTATTTTTCATCTAATGTTTGAAATGCTGTTCTGTATGTCATGGGATTCTTTTAATTTGTCCTTTTGAGGAAGTGTGCATTTGCTGCTGGTCCATTGAAACGGAGGCGTAGGCCCCCTGCACAGGTTCTTTGATTTGACACTAGATAAAGAAAAAGCCAAGCCGTTTTTCATTTTGCAGTGTTTAGCGTGCTGCTGTTCACAGGAAAGGGAAAACAAAAGCTGTGTCAGATTGCAATGTTGAAATCCTTGCCCCTCATGTGAATTAACAGTAAGACAAGGCTGTTTTTTTGATGTAGTGCTTAACTTTTTGGCATTCAGATGGAATAAAGCAAACGTAGAGCCATTCATTGGTTTGCAGTGTTCAAATGCTTGCCACACATGTGCCAGGGAAAGCAAAGCACAGCTGTTTTTGGTGGAAATGTTTAATGCAGTTTTTCAGGTGACAGGGATTTCTGTTTGAGGGCCTTAAATGCACCCCACAATAGATAGGTTGCATATATTGATTGTCAGGTCAGTAGTTTTCAGTTTACCCCTTCTTAGCTATAAGGTTCAGTAAAGTTTCTATTCTTGGAATTTAACCCTAGGTGTGTCACAATTACATGAGGCTGGTTAGCAGTGGTTCTATGGTGATCCCATTGTATTGGCGCATCTAATTGTAGGGCCTATGGAAATATGAATTGTTAGTAAACTGTTCAATAGTTTACCTGGAAATGGCAAAAAGGGTTTTTGTTTGCACTCATTTACTTTATGCAATTGTCCATCAAAATCGCCCATTGGTTATTGGTTCCCGGGAATTATTTTTTTGTCTGTGAACAAACAAGTTCCATTTCCATGTTAGCCCAGTTTCCCTAATTTAATAGTGCTGTACTATAGTTATGATCTGTTTGCCCATTTCCTATATTACCTTGAATTGGTAAGCAGCTGCTTATTAAGTTCTGCTCATTAAGTATGATGTTTCAGAATATCTTTGTTAAGTCTTTATGGAAGAGAACAGACTTGTTATTTTAAGTGTAAGTATTGCATATATGCCCATTTTACATCCTTCAATAGTCCTCTTTTATGGTTAAGCCAGCCTTACTTTATAGATGGGATTCTCCTTTAGCGGGCTTGGTGGTTTCAGCGTGGTGTTGTGTGTAGCTAGGTTGCCCCCATCCTGAAAGTGAGCTGTTAATGGCTGCCAACGTGGTGATGTCATTTGCTGTTGCATTATGAGGTCCATGTTTGCTTCCGGTTCCGTTTTTTATTTTACTGTGACTGCGGGGGGAAATCACACTGTCCATGTAGTTCAGGTAAAAATAAAAAGGGACCAATGAGCCCCAGTTTCTTAAATAATTAATCTTTCCATAGTTATGCGCTAAGTGTCTAGCAGTTGTGCATGTTTTTGCCCAAATCTGATCTACCGTAGTCTGTGTTCATGGGGATGGAGTAGTCCATTTCAAAGATGTCCTGCAGTATTATTAATCTTAATAATGATACGCATTGCACATTTACCATGTATTATGTATATACCCATTTATATTATGGGCCAAGAGGACCATTCCTTTATTAGTCCATTATTGTATTAAGAAATTAACTTTTGGTGTGTCTACGTTGTAAATTTTCAATGTCTATATTTTAGGCCAATGACGTTTACTGAGACTTAATTAGTAGAGCATTATTCTAGTGCTGGAGCCATAGTAGCAATGAGCAGAGAAAGTTTAGTCCCCTTATTAATGTCCTTTGCCCAAGTTGTTCATGTCACATTAGTTACATTATTCAGCCCAACCAACAGATTAGATTTTTTTCAAACTAATGTGGACCTCTACAAATTCAGTAGACTGCTCAAATTAAAAAAATACTTTGCAACCTGTCAGATAAGGAAAAAAAGTAGGAACACTGAAACCTCCAATATCGGAACTCACGATACGAGATACAGAACACACAGTAAGCTTACTCAACATTGGAGATATGGAAGAAAGCCATACTATGGAGATGCTTATTACAGATTTAGATATAGACACAGGACAAAGAGTGTCATCAAAACTTATTTACTCCACACACAACTATGGAAAACGCAGTAGACCTATTTACATTAGCAGTGGAAAAAGACCTCAGAAAAGTGTATATACACAATCAACAGGACAGAAAGAAATTTGACAATCTCACAAAGAAAAAAAGAACTGCAATTTTGGAGCTAAGCACAAATGACAATATCACAATGATAAAGGAGGCAAAATAGTACTTCTGAATACTCAAGATTACATCAAAATGGGAGCCAAACACTTAGAGGACAGAACCTGCTATACAAAACATAAAGACAACCCCTTACCAACCATCATGGCAGAATGGAATCAAATGACCACTGACTGGTATGAGAATGGCCTTCTCTCTCCTGCAGCAATCATCCACCGCACACAATCAAGAATATACCATATGGGGAATTCATCAGGATAACACGCAATTGTACTCAAGATACAGAAATGAACAAACACATGGAGACAGCAACTGCAAAATTTCTTAAGAGGATACAACAACAAACAATTGAAAGAAGCACAAGCCAAAGCTAAACAATGCAACTGCATACATCTCTTGCAGAACAAAAAGACAAAAGATCAAACAGACAAACAAGAAAACAAAATAAGATTTGTGACTACCTACAGTGCGGACAACAAGATCCTAAGGAAAATTGAACAAAAACATTGGAATATACTAACATTGGACAGTGATCTCAAGAACTTTGTTGTAGACCACCCTCTCATCACTTATCGAAAAGCCAAAAACTTTAAACAAATCCTATGCCCATCACATTTCACAAAAAAGGTTTAATCAAAAGGCAAAAGCCAAATCTGGTCGCAAGACAAACTAAAAGGTTTTTTCAAATGTGGACAATGCAATTATTGCAAAATTGCAGAAAGCAGCAAAAAAGGAATAAGCCTGCCCAGCGGCAAAACGTACACAATTATGGACCTCATGAACTGCAACACACACTATGCAATCTATGTTGTTACTTGCATATGTGCCAAGATCTACATAGGCAGCATAGTGAGGCCTTTGAAAATCCAAATTTCAGAACATCTGCGAACCATCAAAAACAGAGATGTAAGATACCCTCTTGGAAAACATTTTGCACTTGAACACCCCACAAAGGACACTGATGGGATAAGATTTTTTGGAATCGAACAGGCCAAAGAGGAGTAAATAGGGAGAAAAAACTCTGTCAACGGGAAGCTAAATGGATATGTATCCTTGACTGTTGCAATCATGGCCTGAACACTGATACAGAAATGGGCCATTTCTTGTAGATTAGAAGAAACCAAATAATTGGCATGTACTTTCGAAATCCGATATGAAACAATGTAATGATGCACATAAGAAATGATCTAGTATCGTGAGAATTATGGAACTGTATTACTGACAGCAACATGTGTTGCCCCTCCGTTCATCAAGAATTTTGCAAACTACTCATTATCAAGTATAACAAGTAATTGTTTAGTGAGGCTCAAAAAGGCAAGAATAAACATTGTGACAACATGTTATGTGCAACTAACAGCATTAAGTGGCATCACTCATCGTCAGATTAACAAATGACCTACTATCTTGTATATAATCTGAATGTCTCCAATACTTACATCACAATACAATCAAGACTGATCCAAGCCCCTCATCATTTCTAAACACAGTTTATAACAATCTATAGGCAAGTAACAATTCCCCGAACTAACACAGAAATAAACCATTCCCGATCCAAAATGGCGATCGTATTGCGTCAGGAGCGCAGTGACGCCATCACGTTGCGTCGCGACGCTCCGGACGCACTACTTATGGCGGCCATTTTGAGAGATGCATCGGGCACTCGAATCCGATGCATCTCTGCAAAATAGAGGCGCAATCGAACGAATCGGAAACAACACAAACCGCAGGTAAGCCCCTGAATGCAATTACACTTTAGGTTCAATTTAAACAAAAATGGGAGCAATTATTGTTGTTACAACTAAAAGCAGTCCTTCTCTTATAGAGACCGCATGACAGACCGCCAAGTAACAGCCAGACCAGGCGATCCTTAACCGAATTAGCACAAATAACATAATACCCATTGGAATATAGTAAACAAGTAAGTGATATTGAAAATGCAATCTAGTAACTGTTAATTGATATCCAAGGGCTTACGATTATAAAGGCAATTTCTCTTTCCCCCCCCCTTTTTTCTCACAGCCTAACAGCGCGATTTACAATAGAGACAGCGCCTTATCACAATCCCCTCCTGAAGAACCATGCCTAATGTAAGCATGGGGAAACACGTGTAGAGGGTGACAGAAGGTTCTAGAGGGTGCTAGAAGGAACTAGTGCACACATTTCAAGAAATACAAGCAAATGAAGTTCACAATTTTTCTTTATTGAATATAAGAAATGTAATTGAAAAAGTTAATGAAAATGAAGTTAACATTTTCAAACCAATCACAGCAAAAAATGTGAATGAACATGAAAATGAATTTATAATTTTCAAACAAATCGAAATAAGAAATGTGAATGAAAATGAGCCCGTGATTTTCAAAGAAATCGAAAAAACAAAAATTGAATACATTTTATTAAGAATGGAGTAACTCTGAAAAGTTTATTTCTTGAATACCATTTACAATTTGTAGCGCATAGTGGAGTCTTTGCCGTGTTTGTATGGTACATGTCACATTAGTAGTGTGGTTTATTCAGGGGTACTTGTACTTAACCAACCATACTCTATAATTTCAGTTCTCCAGCATGGGGTCTGGCATGGATTCACATGCTCATGAATATTCCCAGTCAGGCTGGGAATCCTCAGTAAAAAGATGCAGGACTTAACTACCATCCCGTGTCAGAAAGATGTATCGGAAGCCCCTCACAGTAGAGGGCCTCATCCCAGAAGCTCTGCCCTGGTTTGGCCTCTACCGCCGTCTCCCAGGGGTTTCAGCCCTCCTCGAAGGGATCAGGAGGAAGGGGAACTGGTGGAATCTGAGCCAGACAGCGTCCGGCAGGACACTCTCGACGGTCTCCTCTTCACCCAGATGGGCGGATACCTGGGATAGTGATCTGGAACTGGATACTCTGAGTAGCCCGTCCCAGCCATCTGCTCCGGATGATATTGGAGCCTTTCATGCCATGATGTCTAAGGCCTGTCACAATTTTGGCCTCATCCCAGAGGAGGAGGAGAAAGACTGCTTTTTGTTTGACCATATGGGGGAAGAGAAGAAAGGCAGTCGTCTCAATCCTATGTGGCAGGTCGGGCTGCCGACAATGTGCCATCTGTTTACAGAGCCTATGGTGAAGGGCCGCCTGGAGAAGAAGTTTGAGGCACTGGAATGCAACTCCCTGGCCCTCACCCCCCCGACAATGAAGACCGCATGCTGGACGTGTTTGGAAAAAAGGTCTTCACAGTGGGTGTTACTACGGTCAAAGCTACCAACTTGTTGGCTATCATGGCGTGGTATGAACGTGAGATGTGGCACAGATTGGCTCCTAGGTTGGACCACCTGCCAGAGCAGCAGCGGAAGTGGGCAATGCTTTTGGTTCGTGAGGGGGAGGAAGCAGCGAATCATAGTATTAACATTGCGCTCGACCTGGCATAGACTGGGTTTAAGCAGGTTAATAATGGGGTGGTTCTCCAGTGTTTAGCCTGGCTTCGCTGCACTGATTTCAGGCCGGAGGTTCAGCACAAGGTGGTGGACATGCCTTGCAAAGGGGAACATCATTTTGGAGAGAAGATTGACGATACACTGAAGAACGTCATGAAGGAAGACTCTGATACTGCAAGGTCCCTGACACCGCTGCATGGTAGATGTTCTTTTCGCTCCTTTCGTGGCGTCTCGGGGAACGCAAGGCTTGTACTTTCTCGGGACTAAGGATATGATAAATATACCCATTTCTCCCTAGGTTTCCGATGGTCCTTCAAGTCCGCACAGCGGAGCAAGGAGTATCAAGGACAGCAAAAGAATGGTGGTTCCTCCTCTCAAAGAGGCTGTCAGTCCCAGCCTCAACAATGACTGCCACAAGGGCAGTCGAATAAGACGGAGAGTGGTGCACCACCTTGACGAGTGGAGTTTGATCACGACAGACAGATGGGTGTCTCGGAGTTCAGTTGTCCGCAACTCCCTATTCCACCAGTGCAAAGAGCTCAACCACATCTACAAGTTCTGCGTCAGGAAGTGCGTCTTATGCTGCAAAAGGGTGTTATAGAGAGAGTCCCGGTATCGGAAAAGGGAAAAGAAACCTACTCCCGGTTCTTTGTCATCAAAAAGCCAAACGGAAAATGGTGCCCCATTTTGGACCTTAGCCCACTCAACAAAAATATAAAGCGACATTCAAGATACTAACATTGCAAGACGTCATACGAACTGTTCAGCCGGGGGAATTTCTCGTGTCCTTGTATCTCGAGGACGTATACTTTCACATCCCCATGCACCACAGGCATTGAAACGATTCATGGTCAGCAACACGCATTACCAGTTTTGGGTTCTTCCCTTTGGCCTAAAGTCTGCTCCCTGGACTTTCACTGAGTGCCTGGCTCCGGTGGCGCTTACCTCTGCAGAAATGGACACCATGTTTATCTGTACCTGGACAACTGGTTGGTCAGGGGGGCAACTTGTCAGCGGATATTGAAATCTCTCAGCACTGTTGTGCTCCTTTTACAGCGTCTGGGCTTTGCGGTCACCTTCAGCAAATCCTGTCTGATTCCCTCCAGGGATTTGGTTTTTCTGGGGGCTCATTTTCAAACAGTTCTCAATTAGGTCAGGCCATCAAAGGAAAAGATGGAGAAGCGGTCTGTGGTGGGCACGTTTTTACCGGGAATGTCAGTCACGGACCACGTGTACATGTCTCTTCTCAGCACCATGGCATCCTGCATCCCACTCATCCCGAATTGTTGTCTTTTCATGCGACCTGTGCAGGAGTTTCTCACGTCAAGGTGATCAGACACACGGCTCCTGGTCAGACAGGACACTTATCTCCCGCTCTCTGGCAGACGCCCTGCAGCGGTGGACTCACTCTGGCAACATTGTAAAGGGCATGCCCCTGGTGGAACCAGATTTTTGGTACACAATCGTGACAGATGCCTCCCAGGTGGGATGGGGGGGGGGCTCACTTAGGCCAGTTCCAGGCCAAAGGCCTATGGTCCTGCACTGAGGTTTCTTTGCATATCAACATTCTGGAATTGAGGGCATTTCACTGGGCACTCAAATCTTTTCTTCGCCTTCATTCAGAACTTGGTGGTACGGATACTCACCGACAACACCACAGCCATGTTCTATCTACGAAAACATAGGGGGACACATTCACAGCCCCTGTCCCATGAGGCTCAGGCCATCTGGCACTGGGCCATAGTACACAAGGTTCAGATCTTGGCTTTATACTTACCAGGGATTCAAAACATTCAGGCGGATGTAATCAGAAGGGTGTTACAGCCCGTTCGCAAAGGTGGTCTTTCCTGCGCCGGTGGTGCTTCATGCCGTCTATGCACGCTGTTTCCCCCAAGATGGCGCCACGGAATCAAATGGAAGGTCTAGATCCCTTCCCATCCACTGAGGAAACTCTGCCTTGTGATTTGATCACAATACTTAAACCACCGGAAGGGGAGACTCAGCGCGTTGCTACTGTTGGTGGTGGTCACGCTCAGTAAGTCATCACATAGGGAAACTCCTGGATTTTAGTATCCAAATTGGTTCTAAGCTTCCATCTTCTTACTCCACTGAATACTGTTTCTCTTTACTCCTTTCTCTCCCGTAGACTGGCTGCTGCCAATCACCTTCACTCTATAGAGTCAAGATCTGTTCGTATTGGAATTCGCCATCAGACCTGCTTACATTCCGTAGGTTTCATTGCCTCCTAAGTAGATTTACATTTCAGCACAAGGAAAACACATTTCCAAACGTACCTCTTATTGTTTCACTCTCGTATCTATTCATTAGAAAATCCCGAACTACATCTCCCATCATTCATCACTGGAATCTCACTCTCACATCCCCTTTCCTTCTCTCAGACTGGGTAGGTGGAATCAAACCCCTTTACATTTTTCTACAATCCGTCTTTTCGATTGCACCACTGACCTTGTTTTTCTTCCTTTCCTAAAGTCACCTCCGGTCCCGAACTGCTCCACAAACCCGCTTCCGGGAAACGTCATCACGACCCGTGAGCGGCAGGAAACCTTCATGAGGAAATTTGCTTGCTGATTGTTTTCCACACCAAATCTGCTGTTGAGGCCTTGTCACGTCCATTAATCCAGCGCTCTCAAGCCGCACAGGGTTTTTCCCCTTCGTAAAGGGGTTTCCCCGAGGCATCCTCCATTAGCCGAGTTGGAGGCTACTGGAGGGTGTAACAGGAGAATTCTTCCTAGCCTCATTTGTTGATTGAAGACCAGGTAGGAATTTTCCATATTGTTATGTTGTGGTGAAGAGAACCTGAGTGAATTGTTACAAGTTCACTGTTACAACGATCCCGATATTTAACACAGGGACTCGGCTCAGATGCACAAATGGCGACTGAAGGGTGACCAGGTGGCGAGGTTTTCCAGGAAATGGGGGACTCCCCCCTCTAGACTTATTCGCCAATGCAGACATCAAGCAGTGCTGTTTCTTCACCAGCAGAATGTCTCATCCGGACTCCAGGGGGGACGCATTCTCATTTCTGTGGACTGGCCTGTTCGCTTAAGCGTTTCCTCAGTTTCCCCTGATCAGGAAAACGATTCAGATGATTCGCATGGTTTCATGCAGGGTGATTCTGGTGGCCCCGTTCTGGCCCAGACAGACCTGGTTCTCGGACCTTCTTCCTCTAGCGGTGGATGACCAACTTCCAAGCCGGATCTTCTTTCACAGGACAAGGACGGTGTGGCATCACAACCCGGGCTTCCTCAACCTTGCAGATTGGCTCCTGACCACTCCGAGTTCAGAAACCTAAGGATTCCTCAAGATTGTCGCTGTATCTTGGCTGCAGCAAGGGCGCTATCTACAGCATGTCTTACGCCCATAAGTGTAAAAGGTTATGTATCTGGTGTTCACAACAGCTGGACTTGCAACCATTGCAGGTTTCGCCTCCGCAACTTCTTCCTTACCTTCTGCTGTTGGTGAAGGAGGGTCTGGCATTGTCATCTATCAAGGTCCACTTGTTGGCCATCTCAAAAGTCACAGGGCAGTGCAACTCTACACCTCTGTTCAGTGACAGATTGATTAAACATTTCCTCATGGGCCTTTTCAGGACTTTTCCCCCGAAGAAGTTTTCTCCGGTCTGGGGTCTCAACTTGGTACTCACAGCCCTCATGAAACCACCGTTTGAGTCTGTGAACGGCGGCCGTAACATTTCTCACGTTGAAGGTTCTTTTTCTGGTGCCCATTACATCTGCCAGTCGGGTTTCAGAGCTGCAGGCTCTGGTCATTGACCCTCCATACCTACGTTTCATGAAGGACAAGGTTCTCCTCTCTACAAATCCCCACTTTATTCCTAAAATTCCACAACAACACTAAGATAGCCGTACTAACCTTTTTTCCCAAGGCTGCCATTCCAGCGCAGAAAGCATTGGATTCATTGGATATCAAGAGAGCTTTAAAGTTCTATCTGGATCAGGCTAAGTCGTTCAGAGCATCTATGCAACGATTTGTGGCTTTCGGCCCCACCACTAGGGGGAAGTTGATTTTGAAAGAAGGCATTTCATGCTGAGTCTCATCTACGATATCATTCTGCCACGAAAAAGCCAACAAGCCTTTACAGTCTACTCCCAGGGCTCACTCTACGAGGTCCACAGCGTCTTCAGCGGCTTTTTGGGCGAGCATACCGCTCAGTGACATTTGCCAAACAGCAACGTGGGCAGTCCCGCACACGTTTACCAGGCACTACTGTTTGAATCAACAACATGCTGAGGACGTGCACGTGGGGTGGGATGTGCTCCACGCCTGTTCCAATAAGGTAAGCCCTGCAGCTTCCTGGGTTTTGGCTATGCTCATGTTTTCGTGTTCGAATTGCTGTTTATATATACCTGTGGTATGGGTCCTGTTTGCCTTTTATGCACCTCCAGGTCCTCTTACTGCTACATAGTCTATTCACAGCATATGAATCCATGAAAGATCCAATGCTGGAGAAGGGAGTAGTTTCTTACCTGTAACTTCATTTTTCCAGCGTTGGCATCTTTCATGGATTCACATGCGCCCACCGGCCTCCCCCCTTCAGGCAAACATCCTGTTCAGGTATCTGTTAATATGTAAATGACCACGCTTCACGCTGATGCTTGTCTTTATAGAGAGGCTTTATTTCTTTAGTTCATCCAAGAGAAAGGCCCCCAGCTGTGTCCTCCTGCTCTCAATCCTCTCTCTCTCTGCTGCTAGAATGTGGAACCTTTGCTTAATCATAACAACAAAGGTTCCTTGGTAACTAGGTTACATGGCAGCAGCTGAATTGATGTGATTGTAAACTCAATGAAGTAAATGTAACCACCTCCTAACACCTCCCTTCCTTTTACCAAAATATAAGTATTTGCCTAAACTAGATAATAGATTTCATTGAACATAAGTAGTTCATTATTTACATAGTATCTGATATACCGCTATATGAAGAAATAATTAAATTGCTTTAAATACCTTGCAGTGCAGTTACAAGTTGTTGTTTACCTTTTTGCAAATTGCTATCCTCTCCTTGTTCCAGACCCCACCCCCTTTAACAAGCACCGAAGATCCCAAATCTTTAACAACTTGTTTGGGCTGTGAAAATATGGATGCACCTTTGCGCACCTTGGTGGGAAGTTTGATCTTGATCCAATCACCTTCCTCAAGACTGAATTCTCTACAAGCATTCTTCCTGTCATATTGCTCCTTGGATCTGACCCCAGATTCAAATATCTTCTCTCTCACTCCCTCCAGATCTATTCCTACGAATTTTGACCTTCCCATCCAGCCTGGACACATGTGTGAGTTAGGTTTCCTCCCTCTTAATAGTTCAAATGGGGATACACCCGTAACACTGTGTGGTGCTAGTCTATATTTGGAATGTTCTCTCCATTATGGGCCTGATCCAGTCACCTCCTGTTGCTACCGCAATTCTAATTGCATCCATGAGAGTGCGGTTGAAGCGTTCTACACACCCATTGGTCTGGGGATGATATAATGAAGTGGTTACTTGTTCTATTCCATGGTTACTCAAGAACTCTTTAAATTCCTTGGAAACCAATTGGGTCCCATTATCTGATAAACACTTTCTGGGGAATCCCTCTCTCCAAAATAATTGCTCCAAACATTTAATGATGCTACTGCTGGATATGTCTCTTAGTGTAAATATTTCGGGCCACTTGGATAATAAATCTGACAACCAGTACATAGGTGTCTCTCCCACCCTTGATATTGAAAGGCCCTAGTAAGTCTAAAGCAACCTCATCCCATGGAACTGTGGATGGCTTTCTAACAGTCATGGGTACTTTTTGAATCCTGAGACCCTTATTACCTTCAATGCAATCACAACAATTGTTGACCACTTCTTCAGTGTCTTTGTCAAGATTAGGCCACCAAAATTCTGCTCTAACCAAGCCTTTGGTTCTAGGCAGTCCCAAATGCCCAACATGAGCTAGCTCAATTATTAATTTTCTCATTTTAATAGGTACAACCATCTGATGTCCTCTATGTAAGTATCCTTTATCAATCCAGAGTTCTTCCTTAACTTTGGCAAACCCGCCTAAATCACCAATATAGTTTCTTATTCTGTTCTGCGTCACCAATGTTAAAACTCTCTGGTACAATTTATCCTCTGAACATGCATTGTCCCACTCCTCTTTCTTTACTGACTCATGAACCTGAAATATTTCAACACCTTTCTCACGAGTCAGAGGAGACTCCTCAGACACTGTTTCTCTCACTACTGATCTGGATAAGGCATCAGCAACTACGTTGGTTTCACCACTAATGTGAAGCATATCATATTGCAGGCCTTGTAGGGATGTCACCCACTTCATGATGCGTCTGGAGACTCCCTCCAGACCACCTTTGGTAAATATTCCTATTAGGGGTTTATGGTCTGTACATACTGTGAATTCTCTGCCCCACAAATATCTTTTGAACTTTTCCACTCCCCAGACACAAGCCAATGCTTCCTTTTCTACCACTGAATATCTGTTCTCAGGTCCTTTGAGAGATCTAGAGGCAAATGCTATGGTGTGTAAGCCCTCCTGATCTTCCTGCATTAGGACTGCCCCAATACCATAGTCACTTGCATCCACAAATAGTAATGAATGTCTACTTTCTTCAAACGTTTTCAAGATGGGTGCATTGACTATAGCATCTTTAATCTTACCAAACTCTTCCTCACAAGATTCATTCCACTTGAACGTAACACCTTTACGAGTCAACATCCTCATGTTCCTTGACAAATTTGCCAACCCTCTAACAAACTTGCCATAAAATTCAACCAGACCTAGAAAAGTTAGTATATCTGCTTTGGATTTTGGTGCTTCCATCTTGCGAATAGCTTCTATGGCCTTTCCTTTGGGTTTGATCCCTTCACCTGTAGTTTCATGACCTAGATATTCAACTTTGTCAGTTTTGAATATGCATTTCTCTAACGATACTGTAAGGCCAGCCTCTTTGAATATGTTCAACACTCTCTCTAACCTTTTATCATGTTCTGCTTCATTTTTCCCACATACTAGCACATCATCCTGGTAACACATGACACCTCTCTCTCCTCCCAGTAATCTGTACATGACGTTCTGAAATACACTAGCTGCTGAAATCAATCCAAATGGCATTCTTATACATCTGAAAAGGCCAATAGGGGTAATGAAAGCTGTGAGATCTCTCGAATCAGGGTGTAATTCTACTTGGTGATATGCAGATTTGAGGTCAATAAGAGAAAATACTTTGGAATCAGACACCCCTGCCAATAAATCATCTGATCTGGGTAAAGGAAATTTGTCAGCCACTACATTTTTATTCAGGTGTCTAAGGTCTATGCATATCCGCAGAGATCCACTGCTCTTTCTCACTATTACAATAGGACTAACCCACTCTGAGGAATCAATTCTCTCTATCACCCCTTCACTTTCCATTTTATTCAATTCACTCTCTACATCTTTTCTCAGGGCCAAGGGAATGGTCCGTAATTGGGCAACTTTGGGAATGGCATCCCTTTTCAAACGAATTTTGTGCACAAATCCCTTCAAGCACCCTAACTTAGTGCCACTCATATGCCCTCTGGCCCCTTCCATAACAATGCTCGAGACCGATTTTCCACCGGATTTTCCACCTTCAACAGTCAAAACCTGTTCTGGGTGGCTTGCTTCAAGTCTTATCTTGAGCTCTGCCTGATCGCTCCAGGACAACAGCTCTCCACCTCTGTTGGCTACATGGATAGTCCCTAACGCCTTCCTGTCTTTGAATTGGAGCTCAGCTTCAAAGCACCCTAAAATTTCTATGGGCACATCTCCATAAGCATTTGCTCTGACTACATTCTCCCACAATGTACAACATCCAAATTTCTCCTTCCACACTTGCACACTTATCAAAGTATAATCTGCTCCACTGTCCATGAGCATTGATACTGGCACCCCTCCAACTAACACAGTTGCATATGGTTTCTTTTTCTTGACCTTCCCATCAATGGCATTGACTGAAAATATAACTTCTCTACCAGCATCATCAATTGATATAAATTCTTGATCTGCATTGACTTCATGTATTTGACTTGGGGCGGTATAAAAATTCCTACAGCATCTAGCCATGTGTCCTCTGACCCCACATTCATTACATATAATGTTTGATGCATAACATTCTTTGTCAGATGCTTTGTGATATAGACTCCCACATCTGAAACACCTCCTAATTAATGCACCTCTAGGATAACCAGAGTCCCTGCCACCCCTGAATGTAACATTCTCACTGGGCGACCCTCTGGTAGATGATCCTTGTCCCCATGCTCTGGTAAAGGGACCTTGGCGACCCTCAGGTCTCCTACCCATTTGCCAAGTGCGACGCGCAGTTGCCGCACCTCTCTGCATCACTCTCGAAACCTTATGTATGGCAGCTTCATTGTCATCAGTTTTGGGCTTATCTTGAGATGTATTATCCACTTGAAGCATTTGTATACATTTGTCTGTGTGTTCTATCATTTTCGCTATCTCAATTGCTCTATCAAGAGAAGGATTTCTTTCCTTCCATAACTCCTTCCTGATGTTATCATTAGAACACTTAATCATGAGTTGGTCCCTGACATGCTCATCTCGACAATGGTCAAATCTACATTTGATGGCTAAACCTCTAAGAGCAGTTACAAATTCCTCAATACTCTCTCCAGTTTTTTGAGTTCTCGTGGCAAATTTGTACCTTTCAAGATTTATATTTTCTTCAACACAGTAGTGTTTGTCTAATTTTGCTAATGTTTTCTCATATGGACCCCCATCAGGAATGTCTGGAGGTTCTGGTAGTTTTTTGACCACTTCCTGTCCTGCGGCACCTAAACAGTGAAATAGGAGCGCCTCTTTGCGCTCATTGGAGAAATTGGGTCCAAATGCTGCCAGTGCATATTTTTGAAAACCCTCTTTCCAGTCTATCCAACGCACTCTGGGCTCACCTGGTGTAGGCAGGAAGAAAATTGGGGCTGGGACGTTTGCCATGTTGTGAATTAATTAACGTCACCCCCAGGTAGGAAACCTTACACAGCCACACTGTCACTTACTTGTACTTAAATTTTATAAGGTGTGATTTCAGGTGGAACCTGTGCTGATATTGTCAGCGCTGTCTGTGGTAGTTGCAATTTGTGATCCACAGGTCAGCCTCCTCCGTAATCCACAGGTGATCCAATTTGTGATCCACAGGTCATCCAACCTCCTCAATATTCGTGCTCAGCTCCAGTATGCTTTTATGGTTCTCTCCACTGCCAGGCACTGACTTCTTTCTTGGTGCTCCGCTCCAAAATGCGCTTTGCTGGTTTACTCCGCTCCAGGAGGATGGCCGTGTTTCTCGCCTGCTATTACACAACACATCTAGTGTAACACTCCGTCCATTTGCATCCAAACTGTAATCAATATTGCTGCAGTGTTGCTGCTGCTGGGGGCCTTTTCTCCTTGGCCCGATCCTCGTCGCCAATATTAATATGTAAATGACCACGCTTCACGCTGATGCTTGTCTTTATAGAGAGGCTTTATTTCTTTAGTTCATCCAAGAGAAAGGCCCCCAGCTGTGGCTGTCCTCCTTCTCTCAATCCTCTCTCTCTCTGCTGCTAGAATGTGGAACCTTTGCTTAATCATAACAACAAAGGTTCCTTGGTAACTAGGTTACATGGCAGCAGCTGAATTGATGTGATTGTAAACTCAATGAAGTAAATGTAACCACCTCCTAACAGTATCCTTGTTTGGAGAGGTTAAAATCTGAAGGGAAGCTGCGTGGGCAGGGCTATATAATGGATGTTCCATTGGTGCGGCCTAAAGCACCCATAAAGACGTCGATAGGACACTCAAGGTGTCAAAGTTTTTACATAGGAAAAACACTATATTAAAGTTACTGAGATTTCCCAGCCTGACGGTAAATATTCACAGCATGTGAATCGATGGAGAGCAACGCTGGAGAAATGGAGTTACAGGTAAGAAACTACTCCCTTATGTCATGCTTCAGTGCAGTGTGGGAGTCCTCTTAGTGCTCTCGGAGCTATTTTTTTCATATTTCAAGTTTTCGGCAGATACATTTATGACCGATTTTTGTCTTCACTTTTCGACCGGAGGTAGACTACAAAGATTACACTACATTGCAGATCTTTCTTCGGGCTTGTGCCTACTTTTCACCATGACTGAGAAGATGCCTATTCAAACTCTGTGCGGAATGATGATTAAGGAATGTATACATCGAAGATCGACACCATAATGAGGAGGGATGCATGGTCTGCTGTGGATTTAAAAAAAGACAAAGGATTACTATAGCAGGCTGGTAGCATGGCTCAAATCTGGCAAGGCCCGGACTTGCTTCCGGGCATGGTGATGCTTTGTCGCTGTTGTGGGTCCCAGCTCGGCAAGGATGAGTTTGCAATCACCAACCACCTCTAAAGTGAGCCTACCAGTGAGGTGTGCTCTCTAAGAGAAAGTCCTTGACTCTTACAAAACTCTGCTATAAACCAGCAGAGAGCCGCAGTAAGGCTCCGCCCAGTAACCATCAGAAGAGCAACACCTATTGAAGTACCAATACCCAGACAACCATGGACAGTAAGGTATACATTGAGAAAACCCTACCAACATATGAGACGAAATGAAGATTGCCTAAGTACCGTTCCGGAAAAAAACAAACAGGCCTTAAAGGAAAATGAATGGTGATATCACGAGAGCCCGGACAGACTCACAGAAGAAATTACAACCAAAAAAT
The DNA here is from genome assembly GCF_040938575.1 of Ambystoma mexicanum. Lineage (NCBI taxonomy): Eukaryota > Metazoa > Chordata > Amphibia > Caudata > Ambystomatidae > Ambystoma > Ambystoma mexicanum. The sequence continues at coordinate 314,654,719 of NC_090921.1, read as the reverse complement.
GACACACAGAGATGAAACACCATGAATAAGGATATCGTGAACAAGCAAACGATGTTGAAATACAAAGAAGCTTAAGCTGTAAGCAGGATGAAGATATTCAACCAGCTAACACCTGTACATATGCTTGGAACTGCAAGAAAGCTAAGAAAACAGTGCGGCTTGTTATGTTAATTAGAAGAATAGCGCAGTAATCTACCACAAAGCGAAGAACAATGTTATAAGTGTGATTCAACTTTGCACGAAAAGCAGAATCAACTTAGATTACTAGAGGCCAAACAAGACAAGATTCATATTCTAGCTAAACGAGAAGAGACATCTGAATCGAAACTCGGAGGATGCAACTCGTGCCAGGAGAGCCAAGGTCATACCAACAGAAGGAACCAACAGTAGTTAGATATAATTGAAACTTAAGAACAGAATATCCTGTCTTTGAAAGGTTGAGATAAGGAGGCGTAGGCAGGTGGCAAGCCGAATGAGAATTAAATGCACAAATTGAAAGAAACTAGACAAATTCACGGTGTGGATAGCACGTGATCAGCCAAACGAGAAGGAGCACGGGTTCACACCTATGCTTGGCATCCGCCCAGACAGAGATATCTGAACTTTTCCAGACAGAAGATGCAGTTTTGAGGCCAAACACAGTAAAATAATTGACACACAGTTGCTGAAGCAATGATTGATTGTAACCTTAATTGGAGGAAGGTCGGGTAGCTGAGGGGGCACCCTGCACCTGGCTGACCGTTCTGCATGCTGCTAAGCAAAGTGGAAATTTATGCATGGGGTTGGTGCAAACCCAATCACAATGGACCAAATAATCTAGGGTCCTATAGTTAGTAGAACCAATGGGACGTTGTGCTTTTAGTGACGTCTACAGTAGTCATTTTTGAAGGAAGGGCTTAGATGCCTACCTGACAGTATTTACCCAATCCCCTCACTCCGTTACCATATACAGATATAGTACCTATATTAAAGTTACCTTTTCCTAGCCAATAGAATTGCATGTTCATTTTTAAGTGTTACATGTCAATTATGACGAGTTTTGAGTATAAATGTCACTGTATGAAGTTTGTTGGAGTTGAAGTGAGACAGACTAACGCATCACTGCCGATTGCCATGACTCCCCGGTTTTTGTACTGATCATTAAACGGACTCCCTTTGCCAAACCATTGAGTTGTCCTTCTTTATTGGTGTTGGAGTAATAAATCTGCACCCCCATCCATCTCAAGGTGCAGCTATCTCGTCTTAAAGTACTTCGGAGCAAACCTCGGCTCTATGGGCCGAGTGGGGGTCTCCTGAGTACACTTGGTAGCAGAGATTTGATGGTTATCGATTATTGATTTGAATAAGACACCTATTGACCGTCGACATAAAGTAACTCTAGGTCTTTGGCAATATCACAATATCCGGCTGAGTATATAGTGAAGCTCCCTGTAGACAGTGGTAGTGTAAAAGAGACTGCAGACAGGGCCTGAAGGGACCTGTGTTCCCCACGCATCCCTTCCCATTCCTACTGGCTGTTGAATTGGAGAAAAACCGAAGAAGGCGGTAACAAAGGCAGTGATCCCGAGGGTCCAGAAAGGAAACATGCGAGTGAAAAAGGCTAATGTTCTGGCAAAAGTGCATGCTTTAGAACAAGTAACGGGAAAAGGTAACGGAAGGAGGTGGGAAAAAACTAAAAAATATATTCCGGTATATGGGAGACAGGCCGCATACCGGATAGCTGGAGGAAAGCAATAGTGGTCCCTATTTTTAAAAAGGGGGATAGAAAACTGCCCGATAACTATAGATTGCTGGCCATGGCAGATAGTAGCTGTAAGATCTTTTGCTCCCTTTTAGTGGAGAGTTTAAACAACTGGATAGAGGAAAAGGGACTTCTGCCTGCCTTGCAAACTGGCTTTCGCAAAGGATACACTACCCTTGATAACCTAACAATGCTGAATTACATCATAGCAGGGTCAAAAGATAAGGGGGAAAAACTGTATGTGTGTTTTGTAGATTATTCGAAAGCCTTTGATAGTGTCAATAGGGGGCTTTTGTGGAAGAAACTAAGTGAGAAAAATATTTGCCCCAAAATTTTGCACTTTTTGAAGGAAATGTATAGGGATACCACTGTTTCAATCTGTTTGGGTAAAGGAGGGATGACCTCACCAGATATCGCTACTAACACTGGACTGAAGCAGGGATGTGTGACATCTCCTATATTATACAACCTGTATGTCTCAGATATGTGGGAAAGCTTTTCCACTATTAATAACTTCCCACCAATAATAGCGGGAAAACCCATTTGTGGCCTTATGTATGCAGATGACACCGTACTTTTGGATAAAACGCCAGTAGGGTTGCAAAGAATGTTAAATGGATTATTATTGTACTCTGAAGAGAATAACCTAAGTATTAATATTAATAAAACTAAGGTAATGGTATTTGGAGCAACCAATCTGGAAAAGAAAAAACTTCTCTCTAGATGGCAGATAAATTCTATAAAACTGGAGGTTGTGGAGGCCTACCCCTATCTGGGGATGCCGATTCTGAGCAATCCCTGCATAAATTTTTTCCAAGAGGCGGTAAATCTAAAAATATTAAAGAAATGGAAAGTCATAAGAAATTATATTACCAGTAAAGGTGGCCACTCTATAGAAGGACTGCTTGAGATATATAAAAGTTGTATTATTCCTGGAATTTTGTATGCCCTGGAAACAGTAGAAAGCAAATATCTGAGTAAACTGCACCTACTTGAAGGGAAGATTTGGAGACCAGCCCTAGGACTCCCCAATTCAGTACCAATACAAGCAATAAGATGCGAATTGGGGCTTATATCACTCTCGACCCTGTGGAAAATTGAATGTTGCAAACTTTATTTTAGAATAATTTTGGGGGTTGGGGATGAAGGAAACTTGCTCAACCTTATAGGGCTAAATAAAAGTGAATACAGTTCTAAGAATTCCTATTTTTTAAACCTACAAAAAATAGTACTATCATTTTTAGAAGTCTTGGGATATAATGTAAATATGGGAAAAGATAATTTAATGTATATTAAGAAGAACCTTAAAGATAAGGCTTTTATTTGGGATCTGTGTGAAAATCAATCCTATTTACATACAAAGTCTAGATATTCCATTTATGCTCTTCAAGGCCTCAAGCCTGCCACACCAAGAAGACAGTACCTGCTTAACACGGGAAATAAAGCTATGAGAAGATTCATTCTACTATTACGTTTGAATACTCTCCCTTGTAATGAAATTATCGGGGCAAGAACAAAAATCCCCCGTGCAGAAAGACTGTGTAGACACTGTAATATAGAGGTGGAGACAGCAAGACATATTTTAACCCTATGCCCTAACCTAAAGGAATACTATAATAAAGGGTATTCAAATTTTGTAGGGGATATGCGAAGAATTGAATCGGACCAATTTTGGTCAGCCATTTATGACGGAGAAATTAAGGTCTTTATTGGGGCAGCCTTTTATATTTGGAAGCGAGTAATGTGATGTATTTTGTAACGTGTTTTAGATTGTAAATAAGATTTGATTATAAACTAGTTGGTTAATGTTTCTCTTTTTATGTGTAATATGTAATCATGTATGGTTGATGTATAATTTTGTAGTGTATAAGGTTTTAATTAACCAAAAACACTTTAATTCAATAAAAAAAAATAAAAAAAAATAACATTTTGTGAAAATTTGGATTGGAGCTTGCAGTGTTTGCTGCTCGCTCATATTGTTGGGACTGTTTAAGACACACAAATGTGTTGACCAGTGTTATATAAGAGGAAAGTGAACAGAGTTAAAGTATGGAGGATATAACTCCATTGACATACTTATGCAAACAGTTGCCGATACACGCACCCAAACTAAAGAAATATAGTACAGAGTGGGGTAAAGGGACTGCCCACAAGAAGTTTATGCCATGGCTACAAGGAGGGTACTTATTTAAAGCCGTCTTGCAACATATGATGACATATTTACATGCCACATACACAGGCAAAAAGCTAGAAAAACGCCTTGCTGCCCTGGAGCTTTGGAAAATGTATGAGCAGGGAAAGGAGGAAGAGCCGCCAACAGATTGGATACGTAATGTATGCACAGAGGGGGGTGAGACGCCTACCTGCCCCATCCAAAACGAAAGTTGAAGAAAGGATGAGGGATTATGCCCACTGAGAGAGCTCAAAGCAGCCCCTGTGGTATAGCAACCCCGCATATGAGGCACCTACACATAGTAGTGACAAAAATCAAGGGAAAGAGAAGGATAAGAATATTGCCTCCACAATCCCATGGGACAAAGGGAGACGTGATGATGAAAGAAGAGATCAGGCACAGACAAGTGCATCTCTCGACAAAGAGAGAGAAGGGAAGAAATGGAAGGGAAACGAAGATAGAACTGATGAGATAGCATTCACAAAAGACAAATGGATGGGAGGGAAAATTTTATTGAAACTTGATGGCAAAGGCATTGATGACGCAAAACCAAGGGAAAGGATAGAAGATGTACAGGGAAAGGGAAAAGAGGAGTTAAGAGATGAAGGAATAAGAAAGAAAGACAGACAAAGTCGAGAACAGCAATATCGCAAAGAGCAAGAGAGACAACTCGATCGCATACCCAGGAGCAGCTAATGATCAAGACAGACAGAAACAGCAGAGGTTAGAGGAAGAGCAAAGGATACGTGACAAAAGAATAAAGAGATGAGGAAATTCGAAGGGCAGATAAATGTAGAAATGAAAAAAGAAAGGAAGAAGATACGGTCAGAGAAGAGGCGAGGAAACGCAAAGAATTTGATGACGATATAGGGAAGACGGACAGCACGCGATCTTGAATATCTGGGGAGAGAGGTTAAAAAACCTGATCCAGTAGTAGATTGGGTAGATATAGAAGAATTCTTTCCTGCGTACGATTCAGTACCAGGTACGTCTAGGGCAAATATGGAAGATACCTTCGACACCAGAATCATCGGAGAAACGATCGATAGAATATATGATGAGATAGGGTTAGAACAAACACCCCAAGGGGAGGGGGAAGACGAGCGCCTGGAGAGCACTCAGCTGTACGACACTGAGGATGTCTCCCGAAGTAGTGGGAATAGAGACCTAACCCTGGATAGATTAGAAATAAGTAGGAGTAAGGAAGACACAAGGAGAGGCACTAGTTGGGACAGACAATGTCTGACTCGGAAAGGGAAGAGTGTGAGGAAAAGGAAGAAGAGCGACAGAGCGGAAGACGACTCCCAAGGGAAAAAGGAATAAGATAGTCAGACACTAGCGAGTCTGCACCGAGGGTATCAGTCAGCCACACAGTCTGACCGACATGAAGAAGTATCTCATGGTCGGAGGGGTGTCATCACCGCCCTATGCAGACAGGCTCAAGACATTTCCAGGAAGACGGCGAAGCAGGAATATTACCCATGCAATAGATAGGAGAACAATGAGAGAAGATAGAGAGGGCTATGCATCCCAATTTCCATTGCTCGAGAAGGGGGGGGGAGTAAGACCGCAATATATTCCATGGCCACACATGGATCAAAAACATTTGAAAAACAAGCTGCCAATGCTGACATCGGGAGCCGGAAAGTCGATACATGAGACATTAAGGGTCTCTTAATCGCCATACTTGGTGAGAGACCAGACGATGTGTGGGCACAAGCAGGCTACCCTGGTGTAACCACAATTAATACCGCGCACGACGGAGCTTCATTTAACAATTGTAGAGCTGCAGCAAGGAAAGTGCTACGAGTACTATACCCAGATACTTCCGATATGGGAGCTATAATGACGCGAAAAATGAAGGCGACTGAGGATCCGTTCATTTACATACAGAATTTTCAAGACGCCTGGGTGCTCGAGACTCATGAATCTTGGCCAAAATCTATACCTGTGTTTTACCATATATTGTGCCATGGGCTGCAGCCGGTGCAGAAACAACTCAAGAAATTGGTGGGAATTAAAGCCAAGCCTTGGGCTGAAATACAGTTGGCCATCACACATTTTTGTAGACTGCTGCAAGAAAAGAATCGCAAAAAGGAAGCCGCTCGAAAGGGTGAGGAAGCGAAATTGGTGCAAAATAAATTGTCAAAATTGCTCTTGAGGGAGCCATGATATCAAGCGCAGCTGAATCAAGCATGCACCAGGTGGCTAGTCCACAGCAGAATAATCAGGGCAATAAGGGGTTTTACCCCAGGGGAAGAGGATTTAGGGGAAGAGGATGGCAGAGCAATCAGGGAGTTTTCCAAAATAATCAAGGAGGCTTTCAAAATATGCAAAATGGTAACCAAGATATGACAAATGGGCAAATGATTCGACCACCGTCAGTATGTTGGCTCTGTCGAATCACAGGGGATTTGGCGCGCACATGGATAAATCAAGGTATGATGCAGAACGGCCAAGGAACAGGAGCAGGCATGACAAACACACCTGCAGTCCTTCAACAGGGTGTTGCACAGAATCACACAGTGCAACAACAAGCACCAGGAGTGCAACAAGGTGTGCAGCCTCAGAGCATGGGGAGTTTTCCACAAGGACAATCCCAACAGGCACCCAAGCAAATGTCACAGACAATGGGCACGGGGCAGACCACGAACCCTGGAATTGGGAAGTAACAATGGGAATGGGGGAAATTCACCAACACACAGTGGGCCAAATTTGTATATAAACTAGGACAGCTCACTGGGAACCCGGAGGTGTTCTATCCTATCAGTGACACCAGACCCTCACAGGGAACGTAGGGTGGATGTCGTTATAGGGGATAATTCACACGGGTGCAACATGCTCGTGCATACATGAAGACAAGTGTTCCTGGTCCGGCGAGGCCATAGATACAGAGTTTTACAGGAGCTACCTGTCGTGTTCCCTTCACAAATGCACTTCCAGTCTCCATAGGAGAATGTGAAATGAATGTACCATTATTATATTCTCGACAGACCCCAGTAAACATTTTGTGTCGAGATTTAATGACAAAATTAAACATGACAATCTCGTTCACGGAGGAGGGCATAGTATGTTCCACTCCAGGAATGCACTACTCAAATGTATGCAAAATGATTAGAGTATACTCAGGACACATACCCATGAGGGCCATACCATTAGTGCCAGAAATTCTCGCATATGGTATGCGTGTTCTTATGGCAGGATTGCCATGCCTTGCAGACAGAATCATGAGAATCCCTTATGAATTCCTATTCAGGCCAAGAATACCGATGCACGTGCAAAAAGGGACAAGATTTTCACTTGATGATACACACGGTTGCAGTGCGAGGAAGAGTGGCTTTGATTGATGGTTATGACCACGAGGGTTCACAATTGTGCGCAGTAATCGCCATTGAAGGAGGATATCGAGTGACCGACACTGTCACTGATGACGATCTGTTTGAAGAACAAACAGATATGGGAGAGACAATGGTGGAAGTGAGTCTCACCTTTTGAGTAAAGATGATTAAAAGAGAAGTACCTCAGAGAATGATGTTGGCACTAAATCGTCCTGTCTCAGTATGGTCTACAGGCCCCTATGACGTAGGCCTCTTGAAGGGGGTTGGAGAAGTGAAGATTAAACTGAAACCAGGAGCAATCCTCCCAAGAGCACGGCAATATCCCATGTCCAGAGAGGCAGATGAAGGGATTTTTAAGACAATTTCATCTATGATAGAGCAAGTCGTCATGCAATATGTCAGTTTACCCTGTGAAAAAAGTAAAGGTGGGTCTTGGAGGCTAATCCAGGATTTACGCCCAATAAATGATATTGTTGAGGCCGAGTTCCCTCTAGTCCCTAATCTGTCTACAATTTTATGTAATATACCCGTTGAGGCAAAATATTTCATGGCGATTGACTTGAAAAATACATTTTTCTCAATCCCGTTGCACCGTGACTCTCAAGATCTGACATCATTCACATTCAGACAAATGCGTCTGAAAAGCCCGCGGCTACCACAGGAGTACTGTGAGTCTCCTATTTTCAACAGATTTCTGCAGATGGACTTGAGCAATATCGCACTAGAAAGTTTCGTCCTGCAATACGTGGATGACATCTTAATTTGTAGCACAACAGAAGGCATGATTCTGTTCAGCTATTGACTGTACTGGCTGAGAAAGGATATAAGGTTGACCAAGAAAAGTTACAATATTGTCAACAAGAAGTACTGTACATGGGCCAGCTGATTTCACATGAGGGAAAGAAAGTGACCCCAGAAAGGGCTGAAGCCATATTTAACACGGCTAAGCCACACACGATAAAGCAGATGCAGAGCTTTTTAGGCCTATGCAACTATGTCAGGGCATGTGTCTTCGACTGCAGCTCCTATACTAAACCTTTATTTCAGGCCCTAAAGAAGGCCCAAGTGACGAAAGAAAAGATTGAGTGGTCTGAGACCATGGAGAAAGGCTTTGCTGAACTCAAATGAGCCATTTGCACAGCACCAGTTCTAGGGATCCCCAATTATGCAGAGGAATTTTACCTGTTTTCACACACAAAGGGCAGCGTTATGACGGCAGTACTCACGCAGAGAACCACATTGGGGTACAAGCCCCTAGCATACTATAGTGGGAATTTGGATCCAGTGATGAGGGGGCATTTCCCGTGCGAACAAAGTTGCGCTGCCGCAGCGTTCACCATAGAGAAGGCTACAACCATTATAATGGGATCCTCAATGACGTTGTACGTCGAACACTCGCTATTTGCCATTCTAGAGAAACCAAAGGGCACATTAACATCTCAGAGAGCTTCTGCTTATGAAGTGATCAGATCAAATCCATTGATTAAAATAGTTTGATGTAAGATAGTAAACCCAGCTATGTTCATAGCAGAGCCAGTCACAGAAGGAGAGCCCATACATGACTCTGCAAATTATGAAGAATTCTATGATGAAATCCCCAGGGTGAAAGAAAATGCCTTGTCAGAAGGATAGATCGTCTTTATTGACGGGTCTTCAAGGATCGACCAAAATGATGGGCAAAGATACACAGACTTTGCTGTGGTACACAATGAATGCAGAGTTTCGAGTGCTATTTAGTGCATGAATACCATCTCATTATTCTGCACGGGCTGCAGAATTATTGGCGTTAATACTCACCATTGAGAATCACGCAGACCAGGAGGTAATGGTGTACAGTGACTCCGCCTATGTGACATCGACAGTACACTCAGGCTTAGCGTGCTGGAAAAGGATGGGCTACCTCCGAGCAGACGGCACGCCAGTGCCGCACACAACCTTATTGGACAGGCTGATCAAGGCACTACAGCTCCCAGTGGGCATAGCAGTCGTGAAATGTGCCGCCCACACGAAGGGGACAGATTTTATCTCACGTGGGAATCAAGCAGCAGACATGGACGACAAGCGTATGGCATCCAAAAGTGAAACAATCATGGAAGTGGAAGTTATCCATGCCAACGAGCGAATGATGGTTACACAAACTGCACCTGAAAGGTACAGTAATTTGGGGCAAACACAGCTAATGGAACTCCAAGGGGAGGTGCCACAGGAAGAGAAGAACCTGTGGAAATGTCGAGGGTGTTCTTTAAACCCCTCTTGACAGCTTGTGGCGACAAGACAGCACTGGTATACCAGTAATGCCTGTAGCCCTATTAAAATAGCATTGGAGCAGTCACATTACCTGGTGCACATGACAAAAGAGAATCTTGCAGCAACGCTCGCAGAAGACTGGTTCATACCAAATTTAGCTGAGCATGTTGCATTCTTTATGATAAACTGTATAATCTGCCAGCAATTCACGCTGGGTACACATTAAAAGTAATGAGAGGAGTCATCCCAAGGCAAAATGGGCCTTTTCAACACTTACATGCTGATTACATCGACATGATTCAAGTATGTAACGTGTACAGATACTTAATTTTTGTGGTGTGTCCATTCTCTAGATGGATTGAGGCAGGTCCATGTACACACCCAGACTCTACTTGTGTGGGCAAATTTTTTGTGAGAGAAGTGTTCCCCAGGTGGGAGGTGTGCAAGGTCATGAGATCAGATAATGGCCCTCACTTTGTGAATGCAGTGTTCAAACAGATTAGCTTGCTGCTTGGTATAAAGTTCTCTTCGGCGTATCATCCACAAGGTAATGGGATCTGTGAGAAGCTCAACGGCTTGTTAAAGGAAAGGATATCCAAGTTGAAGCTTACTCTAAAGAAGGGATGGTTGCACTGCCTTCCACTGGCACTGTATGCACTTCGGAACCAACCCGGGTCTGACCATCATCTTACGCCACATGAGATAGCCACAGGATCAAGAATGAGAACTCCTTTGACACCCCGAGATAGAGCTAAATGTGATGCCCAGTCAACAGTTTTAGGGTCTGAAATGCAAAACTATCTGAACTGCATGACATCTTGCCTTACTGTAATTTCAGACCAGCTGCAGCGACGACGAAAAGGGTGCAGAGCAGCACAGAACACAGAAGGAGACACTACAACATACCAAGTTCAAGGTCTACGTGTTCCACCCTTCTTCCCTGGAGACACAGTCTTGTGAAGAATCATACATGGAAAAAGTGGGACTAGCCAAGGTTCAATGGTCCTTTTACAGTAGAGGACTGCACTCTGTCTGCAGTGAACCTACAAGGCAGGAGAGTGTGGATTTTCCTCTGCGATATCAAACTGTACATCAGAGAAGACCGCCTGCCTGCACCCCAACGAGAGGAATCGGCGAGCGACGGGGTAGAACCACAGAACGTGCAGACGAGATCCATGACGAGGAAGAAGGATGCATGATCAGCCAGACAAAGAACTTTTTGCAAGTT